>NC_141674.1:66927567-68152567 GCF_028749965.1 Puma concolor | reverse complement strand
TGTGCTCTTGACAAAATAGTAGGAAACTAATCTATTGGGAAGCTCAGAAAAGACCCAGAAGAAGGGACTCTGAGCCTTCAGAGGTAAAAGAAAAGAATGGTGAGCATTCGTGGCAGAGAAGAGCCTGTGTAGATTTCCAGAGTCGAGCCACAGCTTGTCATTCAGGGAGATGAAGTAAGGCTGATGCAGCTGGAATGTAATGAACATGCAGTAAATGTGAAGAGGTCATTCGTGCCCAGATGGTTGCAGGCCTCGAAGGCCACCTAACGGTTTTGTTTTGATGCTAAGTGCAATGAGCAGCCAGTAAAGGACTTTAAGGAGGAAAGCAACACGATCAGATTTATGTTAGCAAAATACCACCCATGTTCTTCTTTGTGAATGGATTGACTATGGATGAAGAAGTAGAGATCAGATAACATAAAGCTTTTAGTGTCTCTCTAGAAATCAGTTGATGGTAGCATGGTCTAGACCAAAAGTCGGTAACCTACAGCCTGTGGATTGAAACCTATCTGTGACCTGCTTTGTATGGCCCATAGTTAGATTTCTTTTTTTATGTTTTTAAAGGTTATAAGAAATAGGTGGAAGACTGTATGTGGTCCACAAAGCCTAAAACACTTACTAAATGGAATACTTGATGACTCCTGATCTAGACAAATAGTAGTAGTAGAAATGCAGAGAAGTGGAGGGAGTTGAAATATGTCTGGATGGGCAGAATTTGGTAATGGATTAGATGTGGGTGTAAAGAAGGGGATTTAAAGACAAATGTCTAAATTCTAACTAGAACAACTAAGTGGATGGAAATGCCATTACATAAAATGTAAAAGACTAAAGGTGGAGTGATTTGTGGGGAGGAAAAATGAAGAGCTCTGTTTCGGATACCGCAGTATCCAATATGTCTTGTCTCTGTGTGCTCAGTACCTTTCACCACCATTGCTATGTTCAGGGAAGTTTTCTGATTTATAAACTGTGTCTTCCCAAGATAGAAGTCAAATATATGTGTGTGTGTGTGTGTGTGTGTGTGTGTGTGTGTGTGTGTGTGTATACACTCCTCTCAGCTTCCCTTGAAACTCGATGTTCATGAATTCCGTAAGTTCATGCAAGAGGTTGATTGGTTCTTGATGATCCATTCTGCTATTGGACTCCATTAGCTTCAGCTGTCAGAGTTCAGGGGCAGTGGCTGCAAGACCAGCTTGGGTTAGGATGTCCATGCTGGTGGTCAGTTGTGGAAAACTCTACGTTTATGGCAGCCACGCAAACGGTAGCTTCCGGGGTTTGGTGACAGCAGCAGCTGCAGTAGTTTTCTCGACAGGCCAGTCCTCTTGTGTGTTTTGATGATTTCCCCCTAGAAATTTAGCCTTGAACTTGGTTTCCTAGCCCTCCTAGCAATTCTGTGAGCGTCTCCATCTCCTTTTAAAAATTCCTTTTTGATTTCTCAGTCAGAGTCCATTTCTGTTGCTTGTAACTAAGAACTATGACTGATAGAGACATTTAATTTGTTACGCCTGTGAGACATTCAAGTGAAGACATTAAATAGAGAGTTAGCTCTACAAGTCTGAAGCTCAGAGGAGATGTCTTGGCTGGAAACAGAAATTTGGGAATTGTTGGACTATAAGTGTTATTTAAAACTACAGGAATGGATAAGATTGTTTAGGAATAGAGTGTAAAGTGAAGACTTAGGACTGAAAATGGAGGAAATTCAACATCTAGGTGTTGGGTTGAGAAAGAAGCTTAATATTTCTTCTGAGGTTCCCCAGCATTTTATGCCTCCCATACCAAATACATTTTGCTTCATAGTTATTTGTTTACCTTTATGAAAATAATTTACCTGATTTTCAGTTCCTTGAGGGAAATGACTGTAGTTTCTTCATGTTTCCTCCAGGAGAAGCTATAATGCTTTATGTGAAATAGGCACTATTTTTCCCACTTGAAATTAATTTTTCAACCTCAATTGATCCCACCTTGGGTTTTTAAACATGTATATTCAGGAGCATCCTAATTTTGAAGCAACTGCTATCTGTGTTTTTTGAGTTGGCTTTGGTCTGTTGGCAAAAACTCTCAGGAAAAAAAAAATTTTTTTCTCCCTTTGGGGCATTTCCTAGACCGTAGGATGGACAATTATTGGACTATTTTTTATTTTCAGAGTGCTCTCTAGAAGGTTTGGGAAATCTTTGACACAGCCTTTTGAAATCTATCATATACATATAATCACCTCTTGTTTCTTCTAGAAAAATGCCAGGAAATGGACAATATTCCATAGTATGAAAGATCTTAAACTGATGATTGGTTGGAGAGTTCAGTTAAATTCATTTTAAACAGGCACATTGAGTTTAATGTCACTCATTTAAAATTTCTATTGAAAATGGTAAACTTTTTGTGGATTAGTTCATGTTCTTAGGTATGATATTGGACACATTAGGTTCTTTTTAGTTCGTTTAGTATTTGCAATACTTTAATGCATGTGTCGGAAAGCTGTCTTAAATATTAACTTGCTTAAAATCCATTATATAGCTACCATTAGCCAGGCATGGTAAAGTTTTAGGAATACAGAGATAAATAAACTTTTTTAAAAAGGCCCACAAAGAATTCAGTCAATGTAAAGAGCACTGGATATTATTATTAAATTTTCTAACTTAATCTCTTGTCACCTCTCATAGTCCTATTTATGAAATATATTTTTTAAAGGTTCAATTGTGTCCCCTTTGTTATGAATTTATATGTGGAGAAATAACATTTTCTAACTTTCATGAAACTCCACATTCTACTAGAGAAAAATGGTCAGCTGAGCTTTGGAAGGACACTGTAAAAGAGGCATTCACTTTAGACACAAAATTTCTTGCCATTCCTAGGCCTGATCTCCTTTACAATTTTCTTTTTTTTTTTTTTTAATTAAAAAAAAATTTTTAATGTTTATTTTGAAGGGGAGAGAGAGAGAGAGAGAGAGAGAGAGAGACAGAGCGTGAGTGGGGGAGGGGCACAGATAGAGAGGGACAGAGAGAGGAGGAGGGAGACACAGAATCCTAAGTGGGCTCCAGGCTCCAAGCTGTCAGCACAGAGCCTGACTTGGGGCTTGAACTCATGAGCTATGAGCTCATGACCTGAGCTAAGTTTGGATGCTTAACCTTCTGAGCCACCTACGTTCCTCTCTCCTTTACAATTTTCTGTACCTTTGGTCCTTTATGGCTTCTATCCAGTCAAACCAGGGAGTTAAGTCCTTGTTTGGTAAATCCTTTTGTTCATCTATGCTTACATTTTGTCAAAGAACTTTCATATTTGCAGTCTCCTGTGATATTGGCAAAATCTGTAACAGGCCAGATAGATTCTATTATCCTAACTAACAATCTCAAGGTGACCAGGCTAGTAACTTGCTTTGCTAGGAATAGAAATACGATCTTTGGATTTTCATTCTTTTTTCCCATCTATGTTCCATAAACCAAATAGAGTAAAAGAAAACAAATATGCCAAGGGGTTAGTAGCTATTGATGGCTTTAGCTGTGATACGAAACCAGAAATTTTGGGCTGGGAAATTCCTTTGACATCCTTTAATTTCTGGACATGAAGTTTCAATCATTTGTTAATGTATGTTTACTGTGTTTTTTCAAATTACTGGATTAAGTATACAGGGGAAATGAACGATACATGTAGAAATTTTGAGAAGTGTTGGAGATTGATTCAAATAACATTTTTAAAGGGTGCCTCCTTGCTGTTGGAGAGAGGACTATGCCAACAGTATTTTATATATCTAAGTATAGAGTTGTATAGGGTGAAACACAGATCAGACAAGTGATTTGTCTGTTTAAAATCCTTAGATGGCTCCTGTTCCCTCTTTAGATTTCCCTAATATACTTAAAGATATGATAAAATCTTTGGATCAGTATTTGTGGCTGACTTTAGTGAAGTTCTGTGCAGAGAGGAAGAGGGTGACCTGCTTCATGTGTCATGTCACATCCTCTCTTGAGAACCACTGGTCTGGTCTGTCAGGTAGTGTTTAAATTCCTTAAGAGCTGTTTTGACTGATAGCACCTGGTCCATACTGTCACTTAAGCCTCATGTCCTGATGTTTTCCTTTAAGGTTTTTATGCTTTTGCCACACCTGACTATTTGCTCTTTGCTAAATATATAGCTCAGATGAACTTCAGCCGCTTCTATTCCATCAGGACTCACCGTTACCACCTGTGTGAGATCTTGCCCAACTGCTCTTTTCCAGAACCTTGAATTTATATCTCCTTCTCCTGTATCCCTAAAATCTTTCATTATGCCTAACAGTAGATAGACCAATGAATGAATGGATGAATGAATGAATCTGACTGAGGTCAGAATGCTAGTTAATTTCTACTGGAAAGAAAAACCAGTTAGGGAGTTCACAGCTTTTGTCCTTGCTTATACCTAGCATCACTTGCCTAAGAGACTTTGGCTTGATGGCAGACCATGAAAGCTGTCTGCATGTTACAATTCTATTTATTTAAAAGTTTATTTATTTTGAGAGTGTGAGCTAGAGAACAAGCACAAGTAAGGGAGGGGCGGAGAGAGAGAGAGAAAATCCCAAGCAGGCTCTGCACTGTCAGCATGGAGCTTGATGTGATTCGGGGCTTCAGCTCACAAACTATGAGATCATGACCCATACTGAAGGTGGGCGCTTAACTGAGCCACCCAGGTGCCCTTAAAAGCCTTATTTAAAAAAACCTTGCATTTTGTTCCAGGTAGCCAAGACCATGAAATAGCCTAATGATATGGGGTTGGGGAACATGCTTGTTAAACACTTTTCTTTCTGAGAGAATGAACATTCCCTAATCTCTGTACACTGTTGAGAAGATAATCCATTGTGTGAAAGTTTCCCTTGCTTGTGTGTTTAAACTCCCAATATTCCACGCCAAAGAATAGGATGGACTACATTATTACCATCTATTCAGGAGCTGTTCAAGTGAACCATTTACCATGTCTAAGTCAAAATCTTGCCTTCTAGGTTCAAAATGCAATTAACTTCTGGCTCTTTAGGGAGAGCAGATAAATAAATAAATAAACCTGTTCCCTACATAATTATGCTACCCAAAGAGTCAAACTACTCTCTACCCTTTACACATAGGTCAACTGGAATAATTATTAGTAATAATGCTTGATATTATGTGTTTCCATGCCTTTCCCTCAGGAGATCAAATTGCTTTACACACATTATCTCATTAATCCCTACTCCCATTTTGTGAAATAGAAAGAAGTGGGCTCCTCTTTGTGCTCATATTAAAGTGTTTTTCCTGCTCTCAGATGTAGCAACTCCGACCCAAGGAGGTTAAGCAACTTGCCCAAGGTCATACGCTATGTCAAGTGCTGATTTAGATCTTTTTATTCTTCACTCCTGTATTTTCTCCTCTAAACCACACTGCCTTCAGATATGGTCCCTTCAGGCTTCATTGCCTAGTATACTGACCCATATCAGGGTTGAATTTTATTAAGTAGCACAAGGTTAAGCCCTCTACAAAAGAGGTCCTGAATCAACAGGGAGTGTGTTGCGTCTCTGTCTTGTCCAAGGTATTCTCCATATAAATAAACTGTCAGAATAATTTCATAATTCATTGTTTTTTTCAGACTTGCAAATGGCATTCCCCTACTTACTGGTGACCAGCAAATACACAAATTTTGCAAAGCTATAGCAATGAAAAAAACGAGATCCGACTTTGAGCAGAATTGATTCCCCATCTCGCCGCCCCCCCCACCCCCAATGCATTACTATACTACTCTAATGGTCTGTGACTTTGATGCTAAGAATGTAAATGAAAGGGAACAAAATCTAAGCCTTTTGAATCTTCTAAATCAATAGCAAACATTATTTGAATATTACATTCAACAGCTGTAATACTAGTGTAACTTTTCCGCCCTGGGGCTGCAGCCATTAAGCCTAAAGAATGACAGTTCTAAGCCAAAACAGTATTTTGAAAGACATTTCACTGTCAGTCTCTTTCAAAAAGTATTTCTTAGTCTGATGAAATTTAATATAAATTGATGAAAGAATTAAATTCTCATCTGTAATGGAGAAGCCAAGGACAGGCATACTGTAGGGATATTTTTGTTTCCTTTTGAACCAAAAAATTGATCTTTAGCTGGGGGCTAGTTTAAAAAAAGCAAAAACAAAAACAACAGCAAAAAAACCCTACGACATGATTCCAGAACATTTTTAGGGATAATAAGGCAACGTTGCTTGAATATGACTTCAGCCAAAGGTTGGGTAAAATATAATAGGAACGAGGTTCTCAACATGGAGTCTGTTTCTCAGCATTGTAACTCTACAGGAAAGCTTCCTGAAATCTCTCATTCTGCTCCAAGCAATCTTTGACTCCTTGGGTAATTAATTCTTTTCACTGAAATATGCTGTTCAAGCCCTGCTATATATTTTTGCCTGCATCTCGATCTCCTGTAGAGTAACAGAGAATAAGGCGCTGTCCCAATGGTGAGAGCCACTCTTCAAAGATAAATATCTCCTCTGTTTTATGTTTTGTTTAAATTGGAAGAGAACGGTCCAACAAAGCCTGCACAGTGTCAGTGTTTAAGATCGAGTTGTTATGCTATTTACAAAAAAAAAAAAGTGGAGGAAGAAAAAATCATGCACAGCAGAAACCATGAACCTTATTATATGACTGCCTCCTATTTTACCAACTGACTTAAAGCCTTTTTAAAAGCATGTATTTTTAGAACTTTGAAGCTCAATACAAATTGTAAGTAGATTGTAATGAACTTCTGAAATCCAAAGCCTTTAACGAAAATATCACCTGACTCTAAAATCCTACATCATAAGTTTTTAAGTTTCACCCTGGTAGGAAATCTAGGAATCCTAAGAAAAGAGTATGAGGATACAAATTACGACATGTTAAAAAAGTGTCAGTATGTTATTTTCATTTATAGTCTTCTGATATTTTTTCTGATTCTTCTATACCTTTTTCCTATAACTATATAACTTTCTTAAAAGTTCAATCAGGTATTTTTCTTCTTTAAATTCCATCTTTATACTACCTAATGCTTTGTAAGCTATCTTTATATAGTTTTACCAAATGGAAATTATTTCTAGATTAAGTGTAACTATCTTTTAATCAGAAGTTTTTATAAGTTACAGTGGTTAAGGGTATTGACAGCATTTAGGACTTGGCTAAGCTATAAAAGCACTCTGTGCTTCTGTTTCCTCATTTGTATGATGGGGATAATAACCAAACTTGTCTTACAGACTTGTGTTGGAAATTAAATGAGTTTGTATGGGACAAATGCTCTGTGCTTTGGCCCATTATAAGCACCATATAAGCTTTTACTTACAGTATTTGGTATTCTCACTTTTTTTTCAAGCTTTCTCTTTTATAAGCCTCTTCTTGTTTAGTTTGTTTGTTTTTTAATCTAGCTCTCTAAATGTATGTTAGTAGTAGAATGCGTACTGGTCTCAAGTCGGGAAATTATGTTCCATGCACTAGTTTTGCATGTTACTTGCTTGTTAAGATTGCTCGGGAACTGTGTGTTGTCACTTCAGGTTTTTAAATTTCCTTATTTACAATGAAGGTACTAAAAATAATAGTAATAATAATGATAATTAAAGAAATAAAATGAAGGTACTAAATTAGATTAACATTTTCATTATGTTAATATGTCAATATTTCATTTCATTAACATTTTCATTTTGGATATCAACTTACAAATCAGTAAGGACCAACATAGTGGTCAAATCTTTATCAAGGAAGTATTTACAAAAAGAACATAGTGCACCTTCACTAGGATTTTATATGTATAAAAAACACAAACCCTTTTCACATTTTCACACCACAAAAAAAGAAGACGTAATCTTGAAGTGAAGTCCTTTACATTAAATAAATTTAACTTTATGAAAAACTCATGTGATAGAATAATGGAAATATTTTTAGTATCAGTTTTAGCTGAGGATTCAAGACAATTGATGCCACATTACAAGTTGAGTTGTGAGACCACCATGAAGGATTTGCAAAAGAAATTATGGAGACCAATTTTGGGAATCGAAACAATCTCAGCCATTTTGCAAATATGAAATTATTAAAAGTGGAGATAAAGGGATTTTTGGGAAAAGCGGTGCTGTTAAGTCCCACTCCAGTTCCTTGGGGGAGGTTTTTGGGAGTGTGGGGTGTCTGGCCCCCATTTTACACACTGGGGAAAACATTCAACTGAACCGCTTAGAGTTTAAAATGTATACCTTAGTGCTTGGGAAACATAGTGTACTGCCAACGATGGATGCCTGAGACATCAAAAGAATAGCAGAACAAGAGAGAAATGGCCTAACTGGGCAACATGCATCCCCTGGGGGATAAATGAAGTATAAGCATTTCCATGGACCAGACACAGGCGAGGTAAGTACACCAGCACGGATATGAAAGGCAGCCCACACGGGGCTCTCATAAGTTCTATGTAGGGGCTGTCTGTGATCCCAGCATTACAGAAGGTAGGCAAGAGACTGAAGAAAGAACTTAAAGGAACAGGAGGTGATAGGTTTGTACTCCTGGAGAGAACTGCCGGAAAAATTTGTTAAGGATGGGAGTGTCTCCACTAATTTGTGCCTGTTAGATAAAGTGGTCAGTTTAAATATCTGACTTGTCCAGAGAGCCTGACTCCATATATGGATCATGGCAGATTTAACAAGACAGAGTTTTCTTCCCTTTCCTCTTTTCCTCCTCCCCATAAGAGTTAGAAAACATCTTGGGGCACCTGGGTGGCTCAGTCGGTTGAGTGTCCGATGGCTCAGGTCATGATCTCGCGGTCTGTGAGTTCGAGGCTCCTGTCGGGCTCTGTGCTGACAGCTCAGAGCCTGGAGCCTGCTTCTGATTCTGTCTCCCTCTCTCTCTGCCCCTCCCCCGCTCATGCTCTGTCAAAATAAATCTGTCTCTGTCAAAAATAAACATTAAAAAACTAAAAAAAAAAAAAAAGTTAGAAAATATCAGTGAGCAAAATGGAGGAAGAGGGGTGAAGTCACAAATTAGGGATGGGGAAAGGGCATGCCAGTTACTCTAGTCTCTCAGTGCAGGTGCTTAGCATGAGTCTGGTCCAAGACAGCAAGGGGAGAGGACCTCTTTGAACAGCAAGTAAAGTTTTTATAATTACAAGTATAGATCAAATTACTGAACATAGGTGGTTGTCCCTGACTGAGACTAAGCAGAAAATCATGGGACTTACCCTAAATTTCATTGATGAACAAGAAAACAAAGCCCAGAGAATAAATGCTAAAAGAATAAAGGGTTGAGAATAAAATGGCTTAAGACCTCTCACAAATCTTAGATTTCAACCTAACTTTTATACTAACTGCAAAACCCTCATTAGTTATTATTTTTGTTTTGTTTTGCTGTCAGCCTCACAGTTGAATATTAGTGAACTAGGGAACCAGTAGATTAGATGAGATTTGTGATCACTTTACCAGACATACTTACAGGAAAAAAATGTCAAAATACCCACTTGTAAATTCTAATTCACCTTCTGAAACTAAGCTATCACCATTTATCCTTTTATTAGACCACAGAATAGTGACAATAATCAAATAATTTTTATTGAGAAATGTTAGTAAAATAAGCTATTTAGTATTTATATTAATATGATTTAGCTAGAGCATTAGGAAACATTTCATGAAACTCACCTTTGCTGTGTATTCATAAATTCTCCTAAAAACTGTGACATCAGGAATACAGTTTGAATTCTGCACATGAGTGAGATTTAGAGGAAGGAAGCTGTGCTTCCCCTGATGGGTTCTAGACTTAAGTTAGCCTAAGAATTAGCAAAGGAAACAAATATTAAATGATTACTGGGTCCTAGGAGGTATGTTAAATGTTTTTATGTATGAAACTTTAGGTAAGACAAAGAAATCTGGGAATGGGAATTATTACCCTGATTAATAAAAAGAGGGCAATTGACACTGGTATATGTAAGTTAAAATTCCCAAGGTCCTAGAGTTTCTGAATAGCAGAACTAGCATTTTAAATTCAGTTTCACCTACTCCAAAATCTACTCCCTTTCCACTGTACCCACTGAATACTTCTACCTATTTATTAAAATTCAAATTGGATACATTATATGTGATTATATAAAACATTTCATCCAATGGAAGCACTGGTTTCATACCGTTTTTTGCCACATCTTTGGACTTTAGTTTCAAGCCTTGTAGAGATCTTTATGCTTACTAGCAGGTTTTTAAAGGGTCATCTGGGGCGCCTGTGTGGCTCATTTGGTTGAGCGTCCGACTTCGGCTCAGGTCATGATCTCATGGTCTGTGGGTTTGAGCCCTGCATCGGGCTCTGTGCTGACAGCGCAGAGCCTGGAGCCTGCTTCAGATTCTGTGTCTCCCTCTCTCTCTGCCCCTCCCCCACTCATGCGCTGTCTCTCTCTGGCAAAAAAATAAACATTAAAAAAAAATTAAAGGGTACTTGTGCATATTTAAGTCTAGACTAAACTAAGGCAGTGACTGCCTTATTCACTTTGTGTCCCATGGCCTCGCAGAGTGCCTGGAAACTGGTAGGTCCTCTGTAAATGTTTCTGAATTTTATAAATAATAGTGAATAATATTTTTGTTCATTTAGTTAATGCCTATTAAGTTCCTATTAAGTACTATGTTCTAAACACTGGCAATTCCACCAATGGGGAGCAAGATAGAGATGGTTCCTGCCAAGTGGATTTTGTAGTCTAGTGGGGAAGATGGAGTTAAGCAAAAACAATGAAGGAGGTTCCGTATTCCCAGTGGAGAAACTGAGTGCTGTTGGAACATGGAGCAAGAGTCTTTAGCATGTTCTGGGTGCTTATGAGTCGAGAGTGGGACGTGGTCTGGTGCATTTAACGTTTTAATGTGGTTCTATGGTGAGGCAGCATTTATCTGCTGTCTCTTAAATGGAGAGGCAAAAACATACATATAGAACTCACTGAAAATGGGACCAGTGCCACTCAAGTTTCATCTAGAACCAGAAAAAAAAAAAAAAATATCGTGGAAGTAGTTAATAGTTCAGGTGGTAGAGCCATGGAGGCAACTCTCGCTAAAAAGATCTACCCAGGGGCACCGGGGTGGCTCTGTTGGTTGAGCGTCTGAGTCTTGATTTCAGCTGAGATCATGATCCCAAGATCATGGGATCCAGCCCATGTTGGGCTCTGTGCTGAACATGGAACCTGCTTAACATTCTCGCTGTCTCCCCTCACACCCCTCTCTTTCTAAAACTGGAAGGAATCTACCTACAGTCCCAAGGATGTACCTTCCTTTCCTTCTCTTCTGTGCTTTTGCTGGCCTGTGTCCTTTGTTAAGAAGGATGCCCTCCTTTCGTGTCATCACTCAAGCATTGTGTCCTGTGTGGAAAGCACTCTTTTCTGGCTTCTCCAGACAGAGCTGTTGTTTCTTTTATGAATTGGCTGCATCTTGTACCTTCCTTTTAGCACTGACTACATGGAGCTGAATTTGCATTCTTCTGGTACTGTATCTTCTTGAAGGTAACAGTAATTTTCTTTGTGTCCCCCATACCTAGCACAGTACTTGTATTGCAGTAATTTGTGTATTAAGTGTTGAAGTTTTTCAATATCAAACATCCCAAATGAAAGCTAAACATTTCTATTGCTTATCCAAATGTTTTACCTACATGGCATCAGACGTGGGGATATTTGAGTTATAGAACTTCCCACATTTTTATCTGGCTATGTGGGACCATATATAAAAAAATTACTTTTTATCTCTTAAAGAATCCTAGTATTTTGAAAAACTAGTAATGTGGATTCTTGAATTAGACTGCTGGGGTCTGATTCTAAGCTTTGTCCCTTGTAGACTTCATGGTTGTAACTTCTCTGTTCTGCTTGCTTCATCTACAAAATGAATCTAAATTGTAGCTAATAGGATGGCAGCGTTTAAATAAATGATGGGGAGATAATAGAAAGTGCTCCGTACTATCCTTTAAATAGAGTATGAGTATTTAAAAGTAGTGAGTATGAAATTACAATTTCCATTTCATATTCTCGCGTTTCTAAGCTTCAGGTGACAACTTTTATGGGTTGAAGTCTCTGGATGCAGTGGCTAAAATGGAGGTTGAGTGGAGAATATATTTATTAGGTTCCCTTCTGAAGAGAGGAGGAGGAGGAAGCAATTTGGGGCAGAGGAAAAAACTGAGCTACACTACAGGCCAACAAAGTCTTTCCCATCCTGGAGGGGAACCTGGAAGTGAATATTGTGAGGCAATGTCCACCTTTGGGCAGAACTGGTGGGTGGTTATACCCTACCTCACTCAGTACCAGATTCAGGCCCTGAAAAGAAGGGTGGGACCTTAAGCTGGGCGGTTTTTCTCAGAAGACACTGAAATTGCTGACAGCCAGGGGCTACCTGCTGCCCTCATTCCCTGGAGCCCATCTTGAAGGATCTGAGAAACTGGTAGTAGATGGCTCTCCATCTATTACCCCACTCTATGTGCTGTACTATGAATGAACACACGTTGCATTTAGACGATGAATTTCCAAGTTCTTTTAATCTGTTGAAACAAATTCCAGTCCTTTATTCATGCCCCTCACCCTGTCTTCCCCTGATATTTCTAGCTGTATTGATACTGATCTAGGTCTTTCTAAAATCTCTTCCCCTTCTTTACAAAAATAATCATTTACAGTTAATCTAAAGAATGTTTCTCACACGTATCACTATCTGTGATATATGAAGTAAGTTCAGTGAACAAATTCCCCCGAATTAGCATTTTATTTCACTTATTTTGCTTTTTTTCCTTGTTTCCTTTTCATTCTTCTTCTTCCTTTCACTTTTTTCCCCTACCTTCTTTCTTTTCCTTCTTTCTTTCCCTGTCCCCTTCGTTGTAATTCTATTTTAACTACTTTCCAAAATCTATACATTTTTATGGTTTATTTTCTCACAGAAAAAAATACCAGAATGGTTCATATTTGTTCCTGAGTTATGTTATTCTCAGTAAAACTGTATTTGTGTGTCCATTTTCTTCATTTACTATGAATGTTTGTCATGGTCCTGCTTCAAGTGACCTTGAGGCTTCTAGTAAACTAATTTGTTGTAAGGTTCCTTTTAACAGCAGCAATGATTTTCCCCCCAAAATAAAAAGAAAGACTAGGTACCCAGAAATTAATAGATAGCTTTTGGGGACCAAATATTTTTCTGTTTGTTCCTGGTGTTTTGGAAAGTTCAGGGTAAACTATTCAAGGTTGCTTTCTACTCAGATCTAATTTTTTTTAATGTAGTCAAGGTTTTAGTGAATTTTTCTATAAACAGTGTCCAAAGAATGTATTTTTAAAGGCTTTATGTGGATGTATGGTTTTGATTGGATTGCATAGATTAAATCTAGAAACTGTTTTTTAGGGAAGAAATATGAAAGCGATTGCATTACCCCCAGAGGCTATATATATACATATATATACACACACACATATACACACACATATACATATATATATATTTAATACTTGCAAGCTGAAAGTAAATTGCTAGCACATCCTTACCCTGATTTTAATGCTCTTCTCTGAAAACATGGTAGTATTTAGTGTATTTCTTTTGTAAACCAGACATATGAGGCACGATTTATAAACATTTTTTTAAAACTGAAATGGAGATTTAAAAAAGAAATACCAGAAACTCAGAAGGAAATGTATAAAACCCCCTTCTCCCAAAAGAGCTGCAAAAAATTACTCCTTGAAACATTGGACTACAAGAAACATTTGCATTTAGTAAGCTGCATTATTTATAGATGTGGAAAGGCAACCTCTCATCCCTGTCTCCTAGTTTATTTTAAATCTATAAGATTTACAAAACAAAAGTAAGAGAAACATGTGTTGAGCAATAAATAAATACTAGTGAGCTTCTGTATTCTTTTAGCATTACACTATTTTCATCATTTTTGACACAAAGATGTGTTTTGCAGGGAGGGAAAAAGCACATTTTGAAATAACTTGTTAAGCAGGGGATGAAAAACTGGTAACAAAAAGAAGGGAAATGGTTTTGATTTTCATTATGCTTAAGGTCATACACAGGTCATGTTTAACACAGATTCCATTTTCATATATTTTAATAAAATCTGTGTATGAAATTTAAGTAACAGCTGTGGAAAGAATTTGATCTAAAGAAGCAAAAACTAAGTGTCACTTTAATATTAACCTTCTAGTGATGAATAAGCAAACATAAGAAAAAGAGGATGCCATCTTCAAATCAGAAGGCAGAAGCATTTGCTCCCTAGCTACTGATGTGAAAGAAATATTTGATGGTGGTGGCCTTATAACAAGACATCCTGGGCTTGCCATTACACCAAAGGTAGTAAATTAAATACCAATACATGTATGTTACTTAGGAATGCTCAGCCTAACTGGGGAGAAAGTTAAATGTCAGGTTGTCTTCTCCTTGAAAAAAAAAAAAAAATTACTATTTTTTAATTTTTTTTTTTTTTAATACCATGGCAAGAATTGAAGTACTGCTCACTTCCCATTTCTCCTCTTCTTTTTGTACTTTCCCGGAGAGATGGATCCATTGCTTTATAACGTTGCTGTCATTCATAGACTAGAAGGCTGGTCTTGGCCTTACTTACAATGTGGTCCCCTGTCCTTGTGCTTTTTAAAGACCTATATTGCATCTCTTCTAATACCTTAGCTTGCCAGTAAGAGTATAATTGCAACTTCAAGCCTGATTTCAGTCTTCAAAAATGAAATCGCTCACATTTTACTTAGACATAGCATTAAGAATCAGCTATTCTGATTATTTCTCTAATTAACACAACTATTTTCTTTTGTGTCGTGTGAAATGGAGAATAATTCAGAAAAGGTTTTGAGTGAACAGCAGAATGTCTGCAGCCTAGCCGCATGAGTCAGTCTGTAATAATTGGCCTGAATATATAGATAGGCCATTATGGGACTTGTTAAGGTTTGTGTCAGGCCCCTGCAATAATTATTGAAGGCCTAATTCAGACCAGCTTTCCTCCACAAAATTAAATAAAAGGGGTACTGGATACACCATGCATCGGAGGGATTAGTCAATTCTCTTTGCACAGCAGTGACCTTTGTATCCCCTCTATTAACGAGTGGGAAAGATTTAACTGCGCTGCACGTGGCCTTGTATTTTCCGGCCATTATTTAAAACATGTCAAAATGAGTTCGGTAACTCTTCAGTCATTTTTAACCTCACCTGTTCCTCAATCAAGCATTTTAAGCCCCACCTTTTCTTTCTTTCTGTTTTTTAATCAAACCCAGAGCTTATTTGGAGTTTTTATCCTACATAATTCTGTAGGAGTCTTAGAACTGCGTACCGCTTGAAGTTCTATAAAATAACTGTACTGCTTGTCAACTAGGAAGTGAATATATACACTGATACTTGCCACAGAGGTCACACTATGTCTAGTATTTTGTGATTTAATTGCACACCGAGCGTAGGCTTGAGTCTGTTAGAAAAAAAGACGGATGCAGACTTGATGAGGTAATCTTTTACCCTCCACATCATATTTCACTTAAGTGGTAGTCAACATGCAGCCCTAATTGGCAGTCAAATCAGAACCCTGTTGACTGTAGCTAAATGCATATTGCCTAATTGTACAATTCACATAACTTCATGTAAAATTCAAGGTATGAATGTACTTTCTAAAGATGGCCTTGCCAAGCATAAATCAATGACTTTTTCTTTCAATCTTGAAAAGTTCATTTATTCATTGGCTTGTGATTTCATGGGTCAGTTAATTACTAGATTTCAGAGTTAATTAGGGTAATGGACATGTACACAGTGTAACAGATATAGAACCAGTTATCTCAATGTTTCATAAATGTAGCTGCTTTTGGTTTGTTTTCCAAAGTTACAAATGATTAAAAGTACATTGCTTGCGTGAATCTAAGGTTTATTTATTCTTGTCTTTACATTGACTTGCTGACCTCATTTGCACTAAGAGATAATTAGTAAATACTTGTAAACTATGTTTATCTTTGAAATTTTTATTTTTTTAAATTTTTTTTTTAATGTTTATTTATTTTTGAGACAGAGACACAGCATGAGCAGGGAAGGGGCAGAGAGAGAGGGAGACACAGAATGTGAAGCAGGCTGCAGGCTCTGAGCTGTCAGCACAGAGCCTGACGCGGGGCTCGAACTCACGAACTGTGAGATCATGACCTGAGCCGAAGTCGGACGCTTAACCGACTGAGCCACCCAGGCGCCCCTATCTTTGAAATTTTTAATTGGGATGAGTATTTACCGCATAAAGTCTTTAAATTCTGTTTCACTAGATTCATTGAAACTTAGTGTTCAAAGAATTACTGGATATTCTCTAACTGAATTTCTTATTCTAAAGGAAAACTCTCCCTTTACAACACTCTTACTACCTAATCTGAACCTCCCAGTTCATAGGAACTCACTGTTTTTCTAGGCAAGTCTGTTTATTGTCGTTTCTAAAAGTTGTCATGTAAAGTTCTTCCTATTAAGTCAATGTCTGCCTCTCCTCATTTTCTCTCCATTGGTATACTGCTGTCATTGAGAATCTCAGAGGCTAAATCAAACATCTTTCAAACGACAGTCATTCATTTGTCGACAAATTCTTGCCGTCACATGTCATGTTCTTTCTATCTTTGGTTCTTCAAACTAAACAATCTCAGTTTCTTTGGCTGAGCTATAGAATATGTACATTTTTAGAGCTCTCATGATACTGGCTGCCCTTCCTTGGAAAATTCTAGTTCTGTTTAGAGGCTTCCAAGACCGAACAAACTGCTCCAAGTGCAGTGTGGAGAAGATAAAGTACACTGAATCTATAATATTATAGGCTAATGAGAGTTTAATTAATCCAGGCTACTACTTGTTAGTTGGTTTAGCAACTTAATGTAAAACTGGCCAATTCTAATGTAAAAATAAATCACTTTAGGACATGTCTCCTAGAATTCACTGACTGTACTGTTCAAAACTTAGGACTAATTGGTTCATGAAAATTTCAAACTCTAATTTCAACCCATTGAGGTCTTTTGAATCTTGATTCTGTCATAGGATCTACAGCAATTTCTTTCAGCTTTATATTTATAAATCTGATAAATTTTCAAGCTAATCACATGCGGGTGTGTGTTTATTAGTGTGTATGAGTAAATGTTCTGTATGCAATGATATAAGGAAATAGTAACAAACTATATCTCCCCTTTCCATCTCATCCCCAAGTTACTCACTAACAGAGAATTTGTTATGTACGCAAGGATTCTTGTGAAACGCAGATGGAAATACAGTCTATGACAAGAATTCTAAGCATGGTGAAAATTTCACAGGAGGAAAGGAAAGGGACAGGTTTTCTAATCCTTTTTAAATGTATTACCTCATATAATAAACAACTTTTAAAAGAGGGGTTGTTTCTGTTTTACAAATATGGAAAAATAGGGCCCAGAGAATGAAAGAGCTTGCCAGTAATTGCATACTTTTAAAATGATGAATATGGAATTAAAGCATCGCTGTCCAAAGGTCAGGCATAATCTACTGCACCAAGACTCTTAAGAGTGTGTTAAGAGTAAGATTTTGATAAATCAGAATGAGTTAAAAGAAACTCAAGACAAAGAATATGGTAGAATGGCAAAAGAAGCAAAGTGTGTATTCTAACAATGGAGGATCTACTGAGTTTCTCTTGCATGTCTTGTTTTATGCTTTTCTCTAGGGATAAAAAAGAGGCAATTGCTAGATCATATTCTATTGAAGAGGGACAGAGATGGAGGAAGCCTGCTAATTTAAATACAATGTGGTATCCATTACAAAATGTTTATGTACAGGGGTGCTGGGTGGCTCAGTCGGTTAAACGTCTGACTCTTGGTTTTGTCTCAGGTTATGATGTCACAGTTCGTGATTTTGAGTCCCACGTCAGGCTCTGTACTAACAGCACAGAACCTACTTCAGATCCTCTGTCTCCTTTCTGCCCCTCCCTTGCTCATGCTCGCACGTTCTCTCTCTCTCTTGAAAATAAACTTAAAGGGGCGCCTGGGTGGCGCAGTCGGTTAAGCGTCCGACTTCAACCAGGTCACGATCTCGCGGTCCGTGAGTTCGAGCCCCGCGTCAGGCTCTGGGCTAATGGCTCGGAGCCTGGAGCCTGTTTCCGATTCTGTGTCTCCCTCTCTCTCTGCCCCTCCCCTGTTCATGCTCTGTCTCTCTCTGTCCCAAAAATAAATAAACATTGAAAAAAAAAATTAAAAAAAAAAAAAGAAAATAAACTTAAAAAAAAAAGTCTATGTACAGACGATAGGAAAGAGCTAAATTCAGTTACACATGAACAGTGTTTCGCACATGAATAAAATCATCTGGAAGAGAAAATTAAACATTTTGGTAATTGTGAACAGTAGGCGCGAAAGCACACTGTGGTGAAAGAGCATATTCTAAGGCAGTGTTGCCTGAGTATGAATTATGAGGGGAAAGGGAGGAAGGAGTGATAAGAGTCTGGAGAGCCACACGGAGGTCAGATCTCAGAAGACATGCTTAGGAACTTACACCGCCTTTCACTAATATGGGGAGAGAATAAAGCAGGGGAATAGCTTAGAGTAGGTGTATTACTTGACATCACACTATCTGTGTTGGATATTGGGAGTGAGAGAGCAGGGAATGCCAAACCAGTGAATATACCCTGGGTAGACCTATTTGGTTGTAAGAAACAAAGGTAATGGGGGTTCTTACCTGTGTTCACATGTAAGAATAGGAACTGTAGTAGACACTGTACTAGACCTTAGTGTCAAGACTTCACAGAAGTATGTCCCTAATAATGTAACTCAACTCTAATGTTTTATTCCATGTGCATTTCAGTAGATCTAATCTTGCCTCCAGAGATTTTTGTCACCTTCTGCTTTATCCTCTGCCTCCTGCTTTCTCTGCACTTGTAACATTGGCCTCCTTGTAACTTTAGCTTAATAATAGTCCATTATGTCCTCTTAGGTTGTTTCTACATTGGCAATCCTTTTGTTTCCTGCTCCTCTAGTTTACTGGATGATTCTCTTCATATTCTACAATGCCTTTACATTGGAAATCTGGGTAACCCAACTTAAATGTAGCTCTTCACATCAGACTCTGAAGGTGTTTTTTGACATTAGGTTGTATACTCCCCATCCAAGTCAAATCATAAGCAGAGGAAACAGGGTTATATACATCACTACACGGAGCTGCCCCTTTTATAACCACAGTTTCCCTTAGGAAAAATGATGGATATGATAAATATTATAATTAACTTCTAGGGAATATATTGTGATAATGCAAGTAACAGAGGACAATATCAGGGAAATGGTAATGGAGATGTAGTCAAGCACTATTTAGAAGATGAATCTCTAAGTCTTTAATTAGTTTGAGAGGAAAAGAATCAATGACTCCAGTGATTTCTGACTGGATCGACTTATGACACTAGGCAAACAGTGGAGATGCAAAAGGGTAGAGGAAAGGCAATTTTATGAGAGAGCATAGGGAAAATCATGAATACAAGTTTTGAACATATTAAACTTTTATTGCCTATGGGTCATAGAGCTAGATGAAATGAAGTTAAAATTCTTCTATGAGGTCAGTTCTAGAAAGATTTGGGTGCATAAACAGATGGGACAGACTATTGCTCAAAGTAGGAGTGTGAATGACCTTGCTGCTGGAGAAGAAAACCTGTGCAGATGTAACATAGGCAGGCAGAGAAGGAATACAATACAAGACCTACAAAGGAGTGGTTAGGGATACTAAAATACCACAAAAATAACGGAGAGCATGGCGTCAGCAAAATCTAAACAGTCTTAAGATTGTGCAGCCTGTCAAAGAACCAAAAATCAATGAATAAAATGGACAGGTGTCCATTTTACTTGGCAATTAGATGTCCTTGATGGTGTTGGAGGAAGACTTTTAGAGCTATGTTGTGGTCAGACTGTTGTTGAGTAGTGGCTGGTGATGGTATGGGAACTTAAATGTGGGCAACTCTTGAGAAAGAAGGAGGATGATAATTAGATGTGCTATGAAGACCTAACATTTTTTGTTTTGCATATTTACCTTTCGGATGAGTGAAATTTGGACGTAGCCTGAGATCTTTTATAAGAAAGATCCAGGTGCCGAGAACAATTCAAGCGACCAAACTAGGTTAGAAAAACTGTGAGGCCTAGAAAGCCTTGGGGGAAGAAAGGGTCACAGAGCAGAGAAGGAGATAGAACCAGTAGGAGGATGTATTATCGGGTTGGCTCTATTACTGGTGAATAATTCCTCAATTCTGTGCGAGAGTGTGAGAATCTGTGTGAAATGCATCTTAGGACCAGGTAGGATGTATTTGTCAATTTGCTCCTGTAGGCCAGTGGTCAGTGTTTTGCCTCCAATGGTGTTAATCCTCTGAAATTCTGGGTTGTGCCTGTGGGAGTGCCAAATGAATGTTCAGGGTGGAGTCCACAGAAAAATCCCATGGTGGGAGGTGCGAATGCAAGCCACAGACTCAAGTGGGTCTGTGTATGTATGGTGCTCGTCATTACATCCATTGCTGGAGGGAGAAACGGATGAAGTCAGGAAATTCGAAGTCATGCATTGTAAGCAGAGGATGAAGATAGGAAGACCATAAAGTTTTAGCTGTCATAGTCCTTGATGGCAATTGTCATATGGCCCCCAAGTCTTTTTAACTTATCATTTCTTACATTATTCTTAGAGATAATAGATTGTTTGAAGGCAAAATATTCTCTAGTATTCATTGTATTATCTGCTAGTAACCCTGTCAAAAAAGAAATGGTGTTTAACTTAGTTTGACTTAATCTTCTGGATGTCCCTGATTTTTATTAATCCCCTCTTTATACTGTTAGTGTATGCAAAGCATTTGCTCAATTACTGTATCACACAGTTTTTCCACAGAAGTATAGTTAGTGCCCATAGTTTTAAGAATCTTGTATTTTCCCCTTGTTTTGAAAAATTGGACCTCTGCTTTTCTATATTGTTTATAATATTCTCATTCTCTATGATTCCAAGATTCTCTGCAGTAGTTCTGAATAACCCTTGCTAAGTCTAAGTCTCCTGGAAGTTTTTCTGAATCTGACAAGTAAACTAATTTAAAATCAGTAGGTACTTTCTTCCTATCTTCCTATCTGGGGTCCAATGGCTCCTCAAGCATCTTTGTGGACTGTGGATTACAAAATAAATGATAGTAGCTGAGTTAAACCTCACATAATGTCTTAATTTTAATCTTGATTCTAAATTAGTTTTTATTTTACTAGTGTTGATGACAAATGTATTAACTTTTTGTACTAAAATATATGCTTTTAAACTAAACCCGTGAAGGCTAATTAATACATATTAGTCATAGTGTAGTACAAATTTATTGGTTGAAAAAATAAGGAATAATGTTAATTCAATATAGCCTTAGTTTTATCTTCAAAATTGTCTTGTCCTGATAAGTCTTCCTGAGACTCTTCCAAGAGCTATACTTCAAATGACTAACTTGGAGTGGTGACTTTAATATTCCTAAACCAGCTAAGTTGTCTATGTGGGATCTACTTTCTATTCAGAGACAATAAAGAAGTGCAGATTTTCTTTCCAGTTCCGTTATCTTTAAAGAGTGTGGATTCACCCAAGCCCACTGTAGAAGCTGCCAATAAATGCAGTTCAAATGAAAGTAAGTGGGCTAGAGTAAAATTGCAATTCAACTAGCATTGTCTGAGCAAATCCGATGGGTGTTGAAGTATGTCCATCTATCCACTCTTTGGGAAGAGACTGTGGCCACTTTAGGACCAGGGGATTGCTGAGAAGCAAATTCTTAAAAGTACATCTTGGTTCACAGAGGACTGCAAATTAGAATAAGTTGGTAAATGATGTCTTAAGTTTAAATTCATATTCCAAAGCAGAGTCAGCAGTCAGCATGTTTTATAATATGAGCATTTAGGTACTAGCCGGTTTAGATTTATAACTCATCCCATTGTCGGCTGCAAAGACTGAGCGAATTGATGAAGCTATTTTATTAGCGGTGCTACATATTGAGTGCTCTTCCGAAGCCTCCTTTTATCACACTTTAAAAATCATTCTCTAATTTAACAACGATATTAAGAGAGCTCTTTTATTCAGTCCAATTATGTGGAAGCACACTCATTTTTTTTAAGGGGTTAATCTTTAGGGATGAAACAGATTATCAGCTTTTGAACCAATTTAAGTAGAATCTCCAGAAACAAAGCCAGGACAAATAATTATTGGCAGTTCACAGAAGGCATTCTGTGCCCACTGCGCTGCTGGATTCCGTTAAAGTCAGCTTGCTTGTCTTAATGGGAAACACCTGTGGTCCGGAACGTAAGAAGACAAATCAAACTAACTGTGCTTTGAGACACTCAAACTAAATTATGGAAATAAAAATCTCCTCGTCTCAGCATCGCCAATGTCCCTCTTTCCCTTGAAACAGATATTAAAGAGAGGCTGTTTTGAAAGTATTTATTTCCCCGAGGCATTCCGGAACTCTAAACATTGTCAATGAACACGTCAGCCAGAAGACAAGTCCCCCAGACTCCATGGCCATTATTTCAGTGGCCCATTAAATAATTTAAAAAGAGCAAGCTTGTAGAAGTAAATGCAAACTCTTTTCTCTTCAAACTTGGGAAAATGATTAGTATGTCAAAAAGGGATAGAAGGTACCTTCTTTTCCACTTGTCTTAAGTAAGACGTTTTGGATAACCTAACTTTTTTTTTTAAAGGACAAGTTTGCTTATTTTTGGAGGGGCTAGAGAAGTGTTCATGTCGGGAGTGTGATCTGATGGAAAGGTGTCATCTGCGAAATACTTTACAATAAATACGATCAAAATGAAACGTTTCTGCATTAATAGGTGCTCACAGGGAGACTCCAAGGATAAAAAGGAGATCTTTGAAAAAGGATGTGTAGAATCTCTCCTTTGGTCCTCTGAATGGCCAAAGGCTCTTCCATAGCATGGGCTAACGTGGCTTAATAAACTGTTCCCAATGACACTGCAAGGAACTGACTTCTACATGTATCCCAGAAAACATGTTTAGTATTACTGATAGATTTTAGTATTACTGACAGCAAAAATATTTTTTGGTAAAGATAATACACTTAAAAAAATAGTTTTAATGTTTATTTTTTGAGAGAGAGACAGAGTGCAAGTCAGGGAACGGCAGAGAGAGAGAGGGAGACACAGAATCCAAAGAAGCTCCAGGCTTTGAGCCATAAGCACAGAGTCCTATGCTGCACTCGAACCCACAATCTGCGAGATCGTGACCTGAGCCAAAGTCCAGACACTCTACCGACTAAGCTACCCAGATGCCCCAAAGATAATACACTTTTAAAATTGCAATGAATAATGCATAATAGCATCAAAAGAGATTAATGACACTCCAATATATGGTGACCTACGCCATACATATAGATGTTATCCATACTGTAAAACTTTCCAATCTAACGCAGTAAAAATGAAATTTTATTTTTTTGACTTCCAGTAAGATTTAATATCATTTTCCATGTAAAATTATTAGTTTGTAAGAATTAAAAAAAAAAAAACAAAAAACTAACATAGTGACCACTAGAAATCCATGAATCTTCACTGAACTTTTGTGATAAGATTGCTGACTTGCAAAATCAAGGAAATGGGAAATACATTCCTAAGCATTTAATTTTTTTTTTTTTACAGTGTCTATGTTGAATTTAATGCTAATGGAGTGTGATTTGAATGAGAATATGTTTCACTGCATAGGCAGCTGCTAGTGCAAAACCAAACCAAAGAAAACCCCATTCTAGTGGTTACAAGACCTGATCAAAATAGTAATTACTGGTAACATTAGTTAGTATTTGTTTCACATAGTGCCAAAAAAAAAAGGGTGTTTAAGGTTTATTTTGAAATAGTGAAAAAACATTGAATACATTCTCAGTATAAGACGTAAGCGTTAAAACAGAAAATGAAACAAATTAAATGATGTATTCCCCTTTAAAACAATTTTAGGGGCTTCTGGGTGGGTCAGTTGGTTAAGCATCCGACTCGTGGTCTTTTGATTTCGGCTCAGGTCATGATCTCACAGTTTCATGGGTTTGAGCCCTTCACTGGGTTCTGCGCTGGCAGTGGGGAGCCTGCTTAGGATTCTGTCTCCTTCTCTCTCTGCCCCTCCCCTGCTTACACTGTCTCTGCCTCTCTCAAAATAAATAAACATTAAAAAAAAAAACACCCAATTTTAATAGACAATAAATACTAATGTATTAAAGAAACCAAATACTTCATAAACAAAATTTAGCCTTACTGTAAAATTGAAAAATTATTGAACCTTATTTTACACTTGATCTTTGTCATAATCTTATTTTAGAAAGACTTTGATTACACAAAGTGCATTCCTGGTATTATCATTGATTTCCCAAATAGACTTATGTGCAAATTTTTCATGCTGTCGATAAACTGTTTCCAAGTCTACACCTGCCTTGAGAATGTGAAGGGACATGTATGAGGTAACTGCAAATAGTTTCTTTTGACTTCTTCATCTTGAAATCATCCCATCTCTTATTAGATGACAATGATAAATCCTTTTGAAAGGCCTGCTTTGTTTTTTGTTTGTTTTTGTTTTGTTTTTAGGAGATAGTAAACTATAGTTTTTGTTTCAAATAAATCATTTCTAGTTTGTCCCAATCTTCTTTAGTGTTATGACATAGATGTGAAATTCTGATGAAGAGGTATTTGTATCATTTTCAGCACTGTCCTGTTGTATTCCACCTGTTTAGGAAGTCTTTGAAACGTAGAACTATACTTGGCACATAAGCTTTGCTTTGTTTATTGTCATTTTCTTCCACTTCTTAAGGATTTTGAACTACAGAAGAGATCCCCTACTTAAAAAAAAAAAAAAAAAATAATGCAGTGGATACACCTCTGATAATGTCTCGGGACATAAATGATGCAATCTTTTTTTAAAAATGTTTATTATTTTAGAGAGAGACACACAGAGCATGAGAAGGGGAGGGGCAGAGAGAGAAGGAAACACAGAATCTGAAGCCAGCTCCAGGCTCTGAGCTGTCAGCACAGAGCCCGACGTGGGGCTCGAACCCACAAACCACAAGATCATGACCTGAGCCGAAGTCGGACCCTTAACTGACTGAGCCACCCAGGTGCCCCAATGATTCAATCTTCTGATTTTAAAAATCACATGAGTGTTTTATGCCTATTAATATCTATAAATATTTTCTTCACTTTTGAATAGCTGGGTTTTCTTCTGACAGATGGGTGTAACACTGGACAGAAGCCTTAAATTGTTGTGCCAGATCATGTGTTGTCCTGCCCTGGTAAACATTAAAAGAAAATCAGGGTTGGGGCGCCTGGGTGGCGCAGTCGGTTAAGCGTCCGACTTCAGCCAGGTCACGATCTCGCGGTCCGTGAGTTCGAGCCCCGCGTCGGGCTCTGGGCTGATGGCTCAGGGCCTGGAGCTTGTTTCCGATTCTGTGTCTCCCTCTCTCTCTGCCCCTCCCCCGTTCATGCTCTGTCTCTCTCTGTCCCAAAAATAAATAAACGTTGAAAAAAAAAAATTAAAAAAAAAAAAAAAAAAAGAAAATCAGGGTTTTATATAAGAACATTGACATCTACTTGTTAAAATTGCAATGATCCATATCTGGGAAAAGGAATAAATACATATAATGTTTCTGAATTGATTTTAAATGTATCCCTCTAGGTTAGGGTTTAAGTCCCGAACTACTAGCAAGAAGAATTTTAGGTGTAAATTATTAGGTACTTGAGTTTAAAAATCAGTTTCATGAGCGCATAATGGTGTCAGCAATTGACATAAAAAAAAAATATTGAGCAAACTGCATCAGGATAAAACTAATCCAACAACTATTCAGTTATTGGAATATCATGGCCAATTATAGAGTACAGAATGCCATTGTCTTCTTTACTAATCAGGTTACATCATCTTGTTTTATGTTGTCATTGCCAACACCAAGATCTACCATGCCGGCAACTTCCTAGGCAGCCAGTCTAGGAGAGGTGTTAAAAATCCATTCTTTGGAAATAGCCAGAAACATGGTTGTAGTTAACTCTGGTTTGCACCAGCAACTGCTAACATAACTGTCAAAAGGAAAATGATCCAGCACCAGAGCATGTAAGAAATCTCTTCTTTGAATCTGAACCTGTGACAGAAAAAGGGTTATTTATGGTCTCCCATTTCTTTCTAAGACGGGTGAGCTGTACTAACTATAGACTCTTTGGTTTGCTGAGCACTCACACACAAAATCGTCATCATCATTGTAATGGTCTCTGGCACTCTTAAAAACAGTAGTGCAGGGGGTGGTGTGTGGGGTGTTGGAGATTGAAGCAAGACAGTACTAAATTACTCTGACGAAAAATGGGAGAGGGATTTGGGGAGTAGGAGGGATGAATGAAAAATCAGAGGTGGGAGAAAAATGGCAATAGCTGAGAAAGTGAATAAAGTTAGCAGGGCGAGAGAGGAAAACTGATGTCAGCATGGCCAATGAAAGACATGTCTAATTGCGGAATTGTAAAGGAAATGCTGCGGTAAATTCAGCTTCTATTCTTCCATTTTGAGAAATCTTTGGGAAATTAAATACCACTCTAAATGGAGCTTATTTGGGGGAGGGCTCAAGGAAAAAAGTCAAGGGGGATCACTGACATTTCTAAATATCACGAAAAAATAATTTATAATAATTGATACTAAGTTTCTCTCTCACTAAATAAAGGTTGAATAGAACTTAAAAACAACAACAAAAACATGACAAATGCTAGGTGTGCTTAGAAGAACAGGTTTTGTTTTTTTTTTTAATTATTTTAATGTTTGTTTATTTTTGAGAGAGAGTGAGAGTGCAAGCAGGGGAGAGGCAGAGAGAGAGGGAGACACAGAATCTAAAGCAGGCTGCAGGCTCCGAGCATTCAGCACAGAGCCGGACATGGGACTTGAACTCACAAATGGTGAGATCATGACCTGAGCCGAAGTCAAACGCCTAACTGACTGAGCCACCTAGGCATCCCAGTAAATGAACAGGTTCTGATGGTCACATGGCAACAGATAGAAAATTAATAAACTAGAACACTCTCAAAAGAAGCCTACCGCTATAGTAGGGTGTCTTAAAATCATGACAGATGAGGACATCTTGAGGCAAAAACACCTCAGGCTTGAGATGAAGAAACGGAAGTTTACATTTGGGGAAAGAGGGTCCGTGCTGGCTTTGCAGCACCCCGTGTTGCTGTGAAAGGTACAACTGGGACTAGCAGAGGTTAGAGGTAGGAAAGTGAGACTGGTTTTAATGTAAGAAATAATTTGCTAACAACTGAATGTGGTCAACAATAGAAGTTACTTTGGGAGGTGGCCGCAACCAAGTAGATACGGAGTATTCATTTCTTGATTGCTGTATTAGACCTGTCTGGACCCCACAGCCTGCGAGTAGTTAGAATTCTATGATCTTACCTCTGGTTGTCCTTTTATTACATAGTGTGTGTGATCCATTCCTTCAGAGTATGCTTCAATTTAGAGAAAATAAACCACGTATCATTCATTGGGTTCTATAAAAGAAAAAAATAGATTCTTCCATTTCAGCCAGTTGTTTTAGCATCACTTTGCTAATTATACACTTGTAAAGTTTAACTCCTTGCTGACATGATTCATACAAGTAATTCACAATCAAATATAAATGAAGCTGATTTAATTAACCATTGACCAGCATAACTAAAATGAAGGGATCAAAAATTTTATTTTGAAATAGAACTCTGGAGTTTCGAAAACCGAGTTTATTCTTAGAAATCTATGTGAGGGAGAAAAACACGAAAGAAAGTAAGGGAAAAAGAAAAGGATGAAAGAGAGGGGAAAAAGAGGGGAGAAGAGGTAAAGGGAGAAAGGTAGGTTCAAGTGTGAATATGTGTGTGTGCAATTTCCCATCCCAGTGCCTTTCAACAGGAGGACTAGAAGAGCAGTGAGAAAAAAGATTTATTTTTTAAACATGGTACTATTATGAAGAAAAGGCCACGACATGCCAAAATGTTGAAAAAAAGCAGCCCCTGAACTCTGGCTAGGAGGATTATGAAATTCCAAAAATATACTAGACTGTGAGAACTACCACCTACATTTGAAATGTTTTACAAGTTAAAAATGTCACAGCGCATAAAAATAGTTTTTTTCACCCCTATGGACTGGCGGTTGGTGGTTTAACTTGAGAACCAGATTGCTGTGGTAGTATGAATAGCCTGAATATTCATTCACAGCATGGAAATAAAATGAAAAATGGCTTTCATCAGATTTTCCTTGTGTCCAGGAAACATATTTAGTCTTCTGTTTCCCTCAAAGCCTTTTTGGGGAGAAAAAGGAAAACAGCTCTGTTTTCAGAAATGCTTGTAACCAATCCTCTCAAATCCAGAGTGATTGTGTCATTTTTTGTCATGATTACATAAAGTGTTTTTTGTGATTTTATTATTTTTTAACTAAGCTGGCTAGGAAAAGTAAAATATGAAACAATGCCATACAATTTCTTAAGAGTAGGCTGATTCCTCAAGATACACTGTGTAACCTGAACAGGCTTACTTGAAAGGGTTTAGTTTTCTGTGTTCAGCACGGTAGCTCACTGTTGAAAAGCTTCCAGCCTTGATCACTTACCCACAAACAAAAGGGGCTCTCTTCCAATCTTCTCGCATTCTCGGTTCAGAGTCCGTGTGTTTTCTCTTGTGGATCTTCTGCTTCACAGTCCTGGGGCATTAGTAAACACCAAAGGTGTCCCAAACATATGGCTAGCCACAAGGTTTCCATGTGGGGTCTGGCTTTGAGTGTATTCGATGATTACACACTTCAAATAGAAACCCAGCTGGTGATTCCCTGAGCCTAGCTGGTCTCCATTTGCCTCCAAATGATCTGGGAGTGGATTTTCCTGTTTGAGGATTACCCGTTTCTGTAATGGCCCAGCTTCTGTTCCTTTGACCCTTTGGTCACCTCTGCATCCTAGGGATCAAACTACAGTGATCTTTCATTCCATTGTTCAAGAGCTGCAGCAGACAACCAAGGCCAGTTGGGCCCGCAGGAGCAGGTGAAAAGGACCTATTAGTAGAAACAGAAACATATTTTTTAAATAGGCTCATATGTTCAATTCACCCTTGAAGGCTTTTATTTCCTCCTTGAACTTTTTTTTTTTTTTGTGGTTTTCCTTTTAACCCTGACGTTGGTTCACATAATCACAAAATTATTGATAATGGAGAGTTGAAGGACCCATTTTTTATTTTGCATTTTATCAGAGGGAAAAGCTAAAAAACTCTTTGATGTCTTTCAAACATCTGGGGTAGCATAAATGTTTCCACATAGCGTAACTTAGTAACAAGTTATCTTTATCCCTCTTCCCCCACCCCCCACTTTGTCTTTGAAGATCTATTTCTTTCTGCCAGGAACATTCTTCCACTCCTTCTTTTGCTAAATCGCTTGGAAAAGCCTATCAAAACAGATAAGCAAGAGTTGATTGTGTCCCTTTTATATGCTTTCATAGATCCTTGTGCTTTTAATACATAGATTCTCTCACAACTGTAACTAATTAATTATTGTGGGTATAATAATGAAGCTGGGGTTATCTATTGACCATGTGTCTTCTCCGCTTGGCAGTACTTTGAACATGCTGAAATGGGTCAAAAATTTTTTTCAGTGTGGAATAGTTGTTAGCACAGTCCCTGGACCATGTTGGAGGCACTCAATAAATATTAGTTGAATAAAAAAAATTATTGGCTATGTGAATGGAAACCCCAGGAACGGGATTCTCAACTTTCTAGATCATTTTTCTAAGTGATTTTCTAGATGAATGCAATAAACTTTATTTTCCTTAGTAGGTTGGGCGATCGACACATCAAATCAGGAGACATCTGGTCTTATTCCTCTCGGACTTTCTTCTTTTCCCCACGTGTCAATACACACTGTGTCCCTGCTTAGTCTTTAACTTTTACATTGGGAGCTCTGAGTAAGCAGGAAAGAGGAAAATCAAAGGAGACTACAGTGGCAATTAGGAGAAGAGCTTCAGGGCTAGAAGAGAGTGGAAAGTGAACAGGGGTGGCTTTCAAGGTTGAACAGCTAGGCTTGGCTTTAAAGAAGTTGGAACTGGTTGAAGTAGACCTTTTACTCTCCCCATTTTCAACAAATGTCTCCTCTCTGTGGGACTTTTCCTTTCTATAAGGCTCTCTATGTAAACTTCCAGCTCCCATGCTTGCCTGGGATCCTTCCTAAAAAAGCACTTCATCCTCTGGGTTATTGTTCCATCAAAACATGTCTGCTATGTGTTTGAATACCAAAGGGTCTGCTCTTTCTAGACGGCATAGGGAGAAGGACTTGGGCTCTAGAATCTGAGCATTTGGATTTGAGTCTCTGCCTATTTGGTAAATTACTACGGATCTTGTGCCTCTGTTTTCCTTTCTCTGAATGCCCCCTATCCATTTCAGTGTGTGTGTGCGCGCGGGGGGTGGGGGTGGGGATGGGGATGAGGTAGGTATTGAAACACTTTATAGATCTCTATACACATCTGCTTTTCCTTCTAATGACTCATCTGATTAATAAATAAGTCCTATAATATTACTGAGTGGTTATGTTACATGCCATCCATCCACAGCCTTCTACAGGCAAAGCTTTAGAACGCAATTACTTAAAAAAAATTTTTTTAACGTTTATTTATTATTGAGAGAGCGTGAACAGGGAAGGGGCAGAGAGAGAGAGAGAGATGCAGAATTGGAAGCAGGCTCCAGGCTCTGAGCTGCCAGCAGAGAGCCCAACGCAGAGCTCGAACTCAAAAACCGCAAGATCATGACCTGAGCTGAAGTTGGACATTTAACCGACTGAGCCACCCAGGGGCCCCCAAAACTCAATTACTTTTAACAATAAAATAATACAAGCTACTGTTTACTAAGTGCCTGCTGTGGCCAGGTGACTTAAATAGTATTAATTAAATTGAAATAATTGAATAGAATTTTTATTTTATAGATTTGGAAACAGAGACTCAAAGGTCATTTGGCTGAATTTCAAACCCAGATCTTACTATAAACACCATCTTCTTACATCTCTGTCCAAAATAAAATCTCACTATTTTAAAAACATTTGTTAAAAATTTTAGACCCTTTAACAGTCTTATGGGAGAAATATTAAAAGACACGTGAGTCTTGTGGACAGGCTTCCAAAAAGTTTTGTTGTTGTTGTTGTTGTTTTTTAACTTTAGACCCTTATTTTAAAAGCTTCACATATGAACAAAATTTGCATGTAATTTCACGGGTTTTATGAACTGCCTTAAGCCAATCCATGGAACTTTGGCTTAATAACCCTGCATTAAGGTATTATGAGCCCCATGACATAAAATTCCTTTCCAATACACAGCTTGCTCGGGCCTCCCTGATCAGACAGAAGGCAGCCCAATGGGGCTCATGTACAGCTAACCAGGGTTTTTCATTGGTAGCAATTGTTGACATTTTAAAGCCGTATAATTCTTTGTTGTTGGGTCTATCCTGTGTGTTGTAGGTTGCCAGCATCCATGGCCCCTCCGCCCACTGGATGCCAGTAATTACCACCCCTCGCTTGTGAAACTATAAAGTCTCCAGAATTGCTAATGTTCCCTGGGGGCCAAAATCTCCCCATGTTGAAAATAACTGAGCTAAACTCACCTGGCTTTCTAAGGCAGGATGATTGACCAGGCGTCCTCACCACTGATGTTCAGAGTTTCTGGATTTATGAATGTTTGTGTTTGTTGAGCCTTTGAAACTTCTCTTGTCAGAGATGTGGGTCCTTGGCAGCTGCCAAGCTGACTAGTTTTGTTTTTTCTCCCCAGTGGCAGAGGAGGTAAGGATGAGCAGGGGTTTGGGAGCAACTGTGCTCATAAACGCTTTCAGCTCACCTCTTAGCACTTAGAGGTCAACTTTAGTTAACAAAATCCTCCCTTAGAAGGCGGTTTCATTTTCCGTTGGTCAGGGAGTTGCATTCATACCTAATGGTGATTTTAACAAGGGCCTGGAAAAACACACTGAGTCTTTGAAAGCACTGGGTGTTGACTTAAACCTTGAAGGAGAGAGTTGGGTGTGTCGTATTCTGTAATCTCTAAAGTCATCAGGTGTCTGAGAGGTTGAGGTCTGAGAGGCCACTGAGGTAGATGTCACTTATTTTACAGTTGTGGGCAGTGTCCTGCCTAAACAAATAGCGATTAGTTCCACCCTCTCTTTTCCCCTTCACCCCTCAGTTTTCTATTCCTTCTAAGGAGAGAACGAGGATTTGGGGAGGTGGGGGGGAGGTATAGACCAAAATAGGAGTGCGCAGTAGAAATAACTAAGGGTATCACATGAATTAATCTCATTTGCTGCCCATCGCAGCCCATGAAGTGAAATTTTCATTTTATAGTTCAAAATACAGAGTCTCAGAGATGTTACAGACTTTGTTTAATTTCATTTTTTTTTAAATTTTTTTTTTCAACATTTATTTATTTTTGGGACAGAGAGAGACAGAGCATGAACGGGGGAGGGGCAGAGAGAGAGGGAGACACAGAATTGGAAACAGGCTCCAGGCTCTGAGCCATCAGCCCAGAGCCCGACGCGGGGCTCGAACCCACGGACGACCGCGAGATCGTGACCTGGCTGAAGTCGGACGCTTAACCGACTGCGCCACCCAGGCGCCCCAGACTTTGTTTAATTTCAAACATTCACTAACGGTTAAACTCACGACTTGAACCGAGGTCTGGAGCTATGGAATCAGGAATCCTACCTGTCGCACTCTTCTTGCCCTTTTCTCCATCCTCCTCTCCTCTTCTACCTTCTTCTTTCTTTTATTCCGTGCTTGAAAGTGTTTTTGAAGGGTACTACTCAATAGATAAAAAGTATGAACATAAAACATAAAATGTAATAACTAACTAAATCCCTATGATCTACCACTCAATAATTAAGGTGTTACCAAGGCATTGTAGGTACTGCTGTGATCTTCCCTTTTTCTACGTCTCCTCTAGAGATACTATTAGTGTAATTTAGTGCTTTATCATTGCCTTGCCTTTAGTCTATATAACGTATACATCTGAACAACATATAATCAAAAACAGCTAGAGGTCTTGGGCAGGTGGAGTTAAAGGAATTACCAGCTCCCTTTAAGTGAAATTTGCTCAGCCCTAAGTCAGGTTCCCATCCCAAGCAAGTATCAGAAAACATGCAAGATGATCCCATTTTGTGTTTTTAAAGAAGTTCCCAGGCAAGAAAACTCAGTGTGTTTCTAGGAGTCACTCAGGTTTACAATCAGCTAAGGGACATTCATTGTTACTGTTCTAAGGTATACTATCCTTTGAATATGCCGTACTATCCATTTTTCCAGTGGATAATTGTGTCCTTTTCACTTTTTTCCGTTCACTTTTTTCTGTTATGGAGGATGCTGGTACACTGTGTGTACATGTTTCTTGGTTCAAGAAATATACACCGAGGCCTGTCTCCTAGTATACAGGACTTACGCCTAGAAGGGGGATTGCTGGGTCATAGAGTATAAGAGTGTATAGCTCTACAAGATGCTGCCAACTGCGTTTCCTGAGGATTTTTCCAAATTCTACTCTACCAAGAATAAATGTCTTTATTGACGTTCATCCTCTTCTACACTTAGTGTTTCAGACGCTCTGCCAATCCAGTGGGTGTAAAGTGGTGTCTCATTATGCTCTTAGTTTGGAGTTTTCTGATTACTAATGAAGCTGAGTGTCTATCCGTACATTTATTTGCCGTTTGAGTTCTTTTTTTCTGTGAAATGACTCCCTATATTTTCAGCCATTCCTAGTTTTATTATTGATTTTTAGGAGCTTTAATATTTTAGATTCTAATACGTTCGTTTTACAAGTATCTTATCCCAGTTTGTGGCTTGTCTTTAGTTCTACATAGTGCCCAGGACTTCTGCTTTTCACACTACATCTTAGCTTCTCAGGAAGAGTAGCATTTTTGTTCAAATTCATCTTGTCCAGTCTTTTCATCTCAATCTTTAATTATAGAACACTGATTAGTGTATTCCTCTGCGTTTTTCTAATTTTCTCTGATGCTCAGCTATAATCTTTAGTAAGTGTAGAAACTATTGTAAAGGAGTTGGCAATAAAGATGTGCTGAAAATAGCGTTTCAGAGAAAGCAAAGTGGAGGGTGGGGTGAGAACCAGCCAGGTGGCAGCAAATGGACAATTAACTTTTGGAGGCAAAGCCGGATGTATGAGGTAGAAAATTGGTCTCTTTTGAGAATGAGACTTACAATAGGTAAGTTGTTTGCCCCTGGTTCTACAACTCCTTCTTTCAGAGACCAAATCAACTAGATTTATCTCCCCCAAATCTGTTTCTCTCCCCCCACCGTGCTGGAATTCTAATAATTCAAAATTGATTAGGGTTGGTAAACAAAACCCCCAGGTACCAGTTTTTGTGGTCTTTGCTTACTTCTAAGCACCAGGTCTAAAGGAAAGAGTCTGTTCCAATTAATTTATACCTTAGGGACTGGGGCTTTATTTGGAGGTTGGAGAATTCCACTTAAATGTTGGAGACTGGCTTCTGGGAAGGAAAGAAGCAACATTTTGTACTCCCAACCAGATGGAAAAGGTAGTTCTAGCTACTACTGATTCTTTGAAGGAACGGAGGCGCGTGGGTCTTTGAAATTTGAACAAACTGCTTGTTCTGTCCAACTACTCCTGTTTTCCTTCAGATTGGGCTAGGAATACCTTGGTAAAATAAATGTGATTCTAGTCATTTACATGCCTGTTCAACATTTGTCTAATAACCATGTAGCAGAAAAATGAGTCATGTTGTTAAGCATGTATCAAATTATCTTGCTGTTTCATTTGGGTATGATAGTAACGCGTGAGCAGTGTGTTTGACCTTTGGTTGAGCCAGGTGGTTTGGGTGAATGCTCACAGGCAGTGCAGCAGAATTGAAAAACCTTAGATATCGGGGGAAAAATATTTTTTTTTGACTTTTTTTTAAAATGTTTATTTTTGGGGCGCCTGGGTGGCGCAGTCGGTTAAGCGTCCGACTTCAACCAGGTCACGATCTTGCGGTCCGTGAGTTCGAGCCCCGTGTCAGGCTCTGGGCTGATGGCTCAGAGCCTGGAGCCTGTTTCCGATTCTGTGTCTCCCTCTCTCTCTGCCCCTCCCCCGTTCATGCTCTGTCTCTCTCTGTCCCCCAAAAAATAAATAAACGTTGAAAAAAAATTAAAAAAAAAAAAAAAAAAGAATAAATGTTTATTTTTGACACAGAGAGACAGAGCATGAGCAGGGGAGGGGCAGAGAGAGAGGGAGACACAGAATCCAAAGCAGGCTCCAGGCTCTGTGCTATCAGCACAGAGCCTGACGCGGGGCTCGAACTCACCGCGAGATCATGACCTGAGTGGAAGTCAGATGCTCAACCAACTGAGCCACCCAGGAGCCCCTGGGGGAAATATATTAACTGCATGGTAAGAAAAAAAACTGGTTTCTAAACTGGACTGAGACAATCTCCAGCTTTGTTACTAGGTGAAAATTCTTTTGAGAACCCATTCTGTTTTAAAATGGATGTAATATTCAACTTCCGGTAGTGCTGTGAGGATAAGCAGAGATTTGTATATAAAGTCTGATACCAAGTGTATCCTCAAAATGGTAATTAAGATTTATCTATTACTGGGGCGCCTGGGTGGCGCAGTCGGTTAAGCGTCCGACTTCAGCCAGGTCACGATCTCGCGGTCCGTGAGTTCGAGCCCCGCGTCGGGCTCTGGGCTGATGGCTCAGAGCCTGGAGCCTGTTTCTGATTCTGTGTCTCCCTCTCTCTCTGCCCCTCCCCCGTTCATGCTCTGTCTCTCTCTGTCCCAAACAAATAAATAAACGTTAAAAAAAAAAAATTAATTAAAAAAGATTTATCTATTACTGATATTCTTTTTTTTTTTATCAAAAATATTCAGGGTGTGTGTGTCTTTTGTTTTTTTGATTTTTGCTTTTTTTTCTTCATTAAATAAAGCTGTAACCATCTAATCCCCTTCCCCTAATTATAAGAAGGAGGCAATTTTCAGATGAACCTGTAGATCATTTTAAAGCTAGGATGGGATTATAGCTCTTTAAAATACAAAATAACTTTTTTTTTCTTCTGCTAGTCTCTGTGGGAAACATTAGTGAGAGGATGTGCTGAGGAAAAAGAAAGCATTTTTTAAATAGAAGCTTTAAGGTTTATAGAAATGATTAATGATTGTTTAATTGCTAAATCTTAGAGAATTAGCTAGAATATATTACTATCAATCATTTAACCAAACATTTATTGAAATACAATGGAAAGAACATAAAGCTTTGGGCCCAGGACTGAGTTTGAATCCTGGCTCTTTTATTTTCTGTTTGTTCAAGCTTAAACATATTATTTCACCCTCTGAGTCCCATTTTCCTAGCCTGTGACATGAAATCTACTGAGAATTTTTTTAAATAATGCATGTGAAATTCATGGTATAAAACTTGGAAAAATGTAGGCTCTCTACATGATAGATGCCATGAGAATACTAATGATAGTTGGTTAAATGTGAAGGTATAGTATTAGGATGGAGATAAATAAAATACAACAGTTTTCCTCAAGCAATTTGACATATTATTGCAGTAGAGAAATAAAGTATCATTGAGCATATGCTAGAATAAGCCTATGTGTCTATGTGCAGAATGTTGTAAAATCATGCAGAAATATAAATTATAATATTATAAACTGATGAATTGGGTATAAAAAGAATGATAATTTGGGCAGAAAGCAGGAAGGATATCGACAGTAGAACTGAATTTTTTCAAGTCGGTAAGGCAAGGAATAGTAAGTTCAAGCAACAGCAAGCCAATTAATATGGCTTAGCAAACTCTAGAATTTTACCTTTCAAAATTTAGTGTAAAAATTACCTGGAAAAATTCTAAAGAATGCAATTTTCTGGCTGCCTCCTCAGAATTTATTTAGTCTTGTGTGAAGTGGCCTCAAATCTACATTTAAAAAACATTTTTTAATGTTTATTTTTGAGAGAGAGCCTATACATGAGTGGGAAGGGGGCAGAAAGAGAGGCAGCTAGAGGATCCAAAGTGGGCTCTGTGCTGGCAACAAAGAGCCCAATGTGAAGCTCGAACTCACAAGCTTTGAGATCATGATTTGAGCCCAAATCAAAGTTGGATACTTGACCAACTGAGCCACCCAGCACCCTACCTTTTTTTTTTTTTTTTTTTAAGCACCCAAGTGTTCTTAATATAGATGGTCTTCTGACAATCCTTTGTAAATACAAGAACCTAACAAGGTGGAAACCACGAATTGGAGATATTTGAGTTAGGGAATCAAATTAGGACATGATGAGCAGTGTCCCAGTGACAGAAAATCAGAGTGAGCTTGAAAAGGCTTTTATAAGCTATTAAGAATATAGAAAATAAGGGGCGCCTGGGTGGCTCAGTCGGTTGAGCGTCCGACTTCGGCTCAGGTCATGATCTCGCCGTCTGTGGGTTCGAGCCCCAGATCGGGCTCTGTGCTGACGGCTCAGAGCCTGGAGCCTGCTTCGGATTCTGTGTCTCCCTCTCTCTCTGACCCTCCCCGCTCATGCTCTGTCTCTCTCTCTGTGTCAAAAATAAATAAAACATTAAAAAAAAATTTTAAAAAAGAATATAGAAAAATAAGAAAATCTGGTGGCATGTTGGCTATAGAAAATGAGGGAAAATTCAGCCGTGAGTAAAACTCTTCTTTCCTGTCAAACCTACCATTTTCAAGGGAGAGCCTGATCCTAGGTATCCATTCATACATCTAACCTTCCATCCATTTATAGTTTTCTAAATTAGTGTTTATTCATTTGGTCCAATGTGGAAAAAAAATGATGGCAATCTCAATTATCATCTATATTAACTAAGAAATACTAGAGAGAGTCAGTATTAATTTCCTTACAGAGAAATGATCATCATTTTGAATGTACAGTAAAATCTTGGTTTGTGAGCATCATTTGTTCTGGAAACATGTTTGTAATCCAAAGCACTCGTATATCAAAGCGAATTGCAAGAACTATTGGCTCCATTGTGATTATGTGAAATTCAGTGTCAGGTACAACTTTATTGCAAAACATCACTTGTTTATCGAGTTAAAATGTATTAGAAGTGTTCATCTTGCAGAACAAGTTCTTCACAGTCCAAGGTTCTACTGTTTTTAACATTCTATTGTATACAGGCTTATTGCAGTGAGTAGGAGAAGTCAGCAGTCGTCATGGCTAATCCTTGTCTCCTATTTGTTTTAATGTAGGTCTCAACACTTTTCTTCTCTACCTCTTATTCTCTTATTGGGGAAGGTCTACACTTACTACATTGATGCTTTCACACAGAGAAATGCTTTGGTAGCGTTTCATTTCTGTGGGTCATTCTTTTTGAGATGCAAATATAACTACAAATGATGCTATGTTAAAGATTCATTATCAGTTCATACCTGTGTTTGATGAATCTATAAAATCCTTTCCTGTTGGCTATCCAGGTGAAGCAACTCCCTACCTTTAGTGTATGGTAAGGACTTTCTGGGAGTGGGGGGAGGTAAATGAGGGTTTAGAGTTGTTCTTTATTGAGGAAGGGGAGGGGTGGAAATTCTGCTAGTTTTCTGTCTGGGGCTATAGTGTCATTACCACTAGAGACATGGTGGCCATTAAACATATTAAAAATATACTAACCGTTCTTGTTAGATAAAAGCAAAGTGAAGCAATAGCATACCATTTTATAAAAATCAAACACCCCAGGTATGCAAAAGTGAGCAGTACTGATATATTTCCAGTGCTATTAAGAGGAGGAACATGAAAGCTGCTTAAATAGAGCTGGTGGGAACGTGGAGTGCTACAACATTTTAGAAAGTAAGTCCTCAGCCTCCATTACAATGTAAATATGAGCCTAGTTGTGAAACAGCACTCTTCTAGGAATTAATAAAATGTAAAATCACCAATATGGAAGATTCTATGTATAAATAGATAGTTGATACCTTATTGGTTCTAGTGACTCTCAAACTGGAAGCATCTTGAGTGTCTATTGATAGGAGAATGGTTAAAAGAGTGCCTGTTCATGAAGAAATATTACTCAGCTATTAAAAGAATGAGTTGGATCTATATGTATCAACTCAGGAATGTCCATGATGTATTATAAGTGAAAAGAGGAAGATGCAGCATTCAGGAGATAGAATGTTGTGATCTTTGTGATAAACAAGGTTTGGAAAGACAGTGATCAAGCTCTCATAACTTTGGTTACCTCAGAGTGGAGAGATTGAGAGTGTATATGTGTACCATTTATATATATTTTTTGGCAACCGTATATTGCTAAGTTTAATATGAAAACATACAACTCAGTGTACCACAGAGGATGAGTTTTGGTAAAGAAGGTAGAAACTACCTGATGATCAAGTTCAATATAGGCAACCTATTACAGATGACCCGCATATGCAAAATGATGACTTAAAAGCTGGCAGTTTTGACATGAACAATATTTGATGCCAAGAACTAGAAATATATTTTCATCAATTTCTTGCACTATTTGTTTTTATTTAAAAGTAAAGCCTTTCTTACAAAAATAAGGGATCATTGCCAAGAGACTTGAAATTTTGAACAGAAATTCTGGGAAGCCAGAAGTCTCTGGGTAATGTATGAGTCAGAGGGAAGGAATCTATCACTATCTGGACAAAGCTTTTCTCTAAAAACATAAGCAGGCCAATAGGTCATGGATGGTCGATTACTTTATTTGCAATGACATAAGTAAATATTAACAGGACTACTCTCTTCAGAATAATTGATGACTAGTTAAAAAGAAATAATTGTACATTTATTATTCAGAGTGTTAAGGGGTTGATTTTACCTTCCTCTTTTATTCTTCTTGCACCATTTCTTTCTCAGATGTAGATCTTTAGAAAAGACTTTCTGGGAAATCAAGGAAGTGAGAAGCTTTCTAATGAAGACTTATTTTTCCCCAGGGAAGGGATAGCTACTTTGCACTGATAAATTCTCATTTTTATCATTTAATTTTGTAATAACTCAACACTTAGAATCATTCCTCATCAAATCCAAATGATATAACTTTACATTACTTTTGCTTGATCATCATGTCATACTTTTTTGCTCATTTATATATTCACGTTTGTTTTTAAAGTTTATTTATTTGGAGAGAGAGTGCAATTGGGGGAAAGGCAGAGAGAGAGGGGGATAGAGGATCCAAAGTGGGCTCTGTGCTGACAGCAAACAGCCCTGTGTGGGGCTCAAACTCACCAACTGTGAGATCACGACCTGAGCTGAAGTCAGACGCTTAATTGACTGAGCCATCCAGGTGCTCCTACATTCAGTACACATTTATAGGTCACCATATTTAGGAAAAGGGAAGGGTCTGAGGGTACAATAAAGAACAAAACCAAGTCTTGCCCTCATGGAACTTGCCTTTTATCAAAGTGATTATCCAACTGAGTGCTGTCTCTGTCACGTGACCTCTACACTCAGACTCAAAGACTTGGCTTCAGAACATCACTATATTGCTTCCATCTAGATGACATTTTAGATTTTATACCACATTGAATATAATTTGTAATCTAGAATTTTCACTTTATAATACCTCATGTGATGCTTTATCTGCTGATTATTTTTTAAATTCCTGTTTGCTAATAAAGAAACTAAAGCTTAGATGCGTTAAATACAAAATTTATTTATTCACTCAGGCGAAAAATGTGTGCTTACTGAGTCCAGCACTGTTGCTGGGTATTGGAATGGTAACAGAACAAAAAAAGCAAAGCAGTAGTTCCATGCTATGCTACAGATAGGGCTGGCTTCACGGCGAAGCAAGCTGTGTCGTCAGACAGGGTACTATGTTTAGAAGACCCTGCACTTGATTTAATGCTCTGCTCTCACTGCCTAGATACTAAGTTTTAATTTTGAACTTGTGTTTTGTAAGTGAAGTGCATTGAAACAATGGCGGATGCCTATGAGAGTAGGAGATACGCACAATGTTCATGACCACCATCATTCCTTGTCTCCATGTTGGCATATGGTGTTTGTGACTCCCCATGAGAACTGAATTCTAGCGGGTCCTTTATGCTCCAGGTGACATGGAGTAAGAGATACGACTGTGCCACATTCCGACTCTGGGAGGACACCTAGAGTCCTCTGCATGGCCACGTTTTCTGTTCAATAAGAACTTGTTTCAAACACAGAAAGAAGGCAGCGATGTTCTAAAGAAACACAATTCTGGGGGCCCTATCATATTTCTTTACTCCCGTATTACTTCCCTGTATTAGCCAATCACTTGCTTCAATGTGAGGACACAAAAGTAAAAGGACAGACAGGGAAACTCCTGGTTCCTTTTCCTGTCATCCTTCCTTACTCATCAGTAAATGGAGGTAGAGAGTATTAGTGGAATTGGTGTATATCAAAAAGTGTAATGAAAAACTGGGATAGTTTTGTGTGGTATTTCTATTGTTCTGTTAAGAACAAAATACAGCGGGCACCTGAGTGGCTCAGTTGGTTAAGTGTCTGATTTTGGCTCAGGTCATGATCTCATGGTTCATGAATTTGAGCCCCCTGTTGGGCTCTGTGCTGACAGCTTGGAGATTGTAGCCTGCTTTGGATTCTGTGTCCCCTTCCTCTCTGCCCCTCCCCACCTCACTTACTGTCTTCCTCTCTTTCCTTCTCTCTCAAAGATAAATAAACATTAAATATTAAAAACATTTTCTCTCTGTCTCCCCCTCTCTCTCTGTCTCCCTCTATCTCTCTCTCTCAAAATAAATAAACTTAAAAAAAAAAAAACCAAAATACATAAACATGTACAGGCTGTGAAATACAACATGTGTAATCTGTGATTCTGAAGGAGTTAAGTCCTCCCAAATTGTACAACGTGAAGAATGCTATAATTCATGCTAACAATTTAATTTTTTTATATTTTAAAAATTAGAATAATATTAAGTAGCAAATAAAAACACCATGATGAGTTTAGACAGAACATGGAATAAAGGGGGGAAAAACCCTTAATTTTTGTACCGTTAGTGGCAATGATTTCCTGTTTTCTGGACAAGCGGTCCCACATTTTTATATTTTACTGGGTCCCACAAATTAAGTCTCAGACTTGGATAGAGGAAGTACGTGGTTGACATTTTCTTGATGACACTCAGCCAGAGGGGCAGAGCTGGTATTCAAGTCTAGATGGAGTTAATGTCCTTGCCTTCACCCACTGCAATATATTACACACAAGCTTAGCCATGTGCTTATGGTGGTGCTGGGGACCAAAATGAGGGAGAGAATGAAGTGAGTCATACGTTATAAAGGAGGATGCCTATTTTTCCCCTTTGGCAACACTATGCAAAGCTGACACTAGACAAATGGCATTGGGGCATCTGACTGTTGGCATTCCCTTTCACTATCTCCCACGTGACTGCTTTACATGGTCCTGTGGCAGGAGAGACATGTTTGGATATTAAACCACTTGTTTCTTTAAATTTTTTTTTTTTTCAATGTTTATTTATTTTTGGGACAGAGAGAGACAGAGCATGAACGGGGGAGGGGCAGAGAGAGAGGGAGACAAAGAATCGGAAACAGGCTCCAGGCTCTGAGCCATCCGCTCAGGCTCAGAGCCCGACGCGGGGCTCGAACTCACGGACCGCGAGATCGTGACCTGGCTGAAGTCGGACGCCCAACCGACTGCGCCACCCAGGCGCCCCTAAACCACTTGTTTCTTAAACCACATCTTTCAGGCCATCCTCTCATTCTGTTTGCAAATAAATCAGATTCTACATGATGATCATGGTTTATATTCTGGATTGATCATCTGTTGATAATTCTTTTATAATGTATAATGTTCCATAAAAATATAGAAAGTATATAAATATTAACAGGAAACTTCAGGATACTTTATTTCCTTTACCTTTCCTTGAAGGAATCTATTATGAACTTGATTTACACTTTTTTTTAACCACTACAATTTTGCCTATAGCACTAAGAGAAAAGATGCATGCTGTCATACCTGTGGCATGACATAAACAAAAGTAGACATGGAGAAAACAGTGGTTTGAACACAATATAGAATCTGGAATTTATATGCAAAGTCAGAGAAGAGAGAAAATGCTATTCCGACATGACTTGAAGAAAAGGTAAATTATGAGGCATATAGTTTAAATCTTGTGCGTGCGTTTCATAACCACATTGTTTTCCTTCAACCTCCCCAAATTGTAGCACATTGAAAAAGACAGCCCCTCCTACAGTCCTAGATACTATCCCAACATCGAATCACAAGGTGTACTGTTTTCAGATATTAAGGTTATACAGCTTTTCACAACTCTAATTGCATTTTATTAGTTTTACATAAGCTAATAATATATACAGTACAGAGCATGAAATACTCAAACCATACCTGAATTATTTTCTTAACTGGTTTTCCAAAATTCCTAATGGCTCAGGAAAAAAAAAAGAAATAATATATAATTAGGAATGAAAGTAGAACATTCATACAATACTATCTTACCTCTAGAATGACTGAAACACTTAAGAATGACTTGTCTGCTGAATCAGGAAACAAAACACCAAAACCCAAAACTTTGCTTCTAAAGGCATTTATTTTGATAGATGTATCAGATTGGAAGGTCAGAGAGAGGCTAGAGATTGGACAATATCTCACATATTGTTTTCTAAACATGACACTGGTAGGAGACTGTTGATAAAACAAATGGTTGAAATTAGTACCTGGTTAAGCTGTGCTCCCAAGAGACTGGTGAACCCATAGATGTCAGCTTTTAAAGACTTTAGTGGTGCAGCATGACCACTGTGTGCAGACTCTGGTGATACGCTATTTGAGGGACTAACAGAAGACAGTCAAAGCTGAAAGAGCTCTCAACAGGCTGAAAGAATGGATTGAAGTGGAGATAAAACCCCACAGGGGGATAATTGTAAAATCTCTCATTTCAAAATATTGTCTAAGTGTAGGATAAAAGAAGAAATGTTCCACAATGTCATACTTTGTGGCTTCGTTGAGTGTGAACTTAAATATTTGTCAATGGTGTGTCATTATCACCGTAAAGACCATCCAATCCTGAGCTGCATTAATAGAAGTAGTGAATCTGGGACACTTGGGTGGCTCAGTCGGTTAAGCGTCCGACTTTGGCTCAGGTCATGATCTTGAGGTTTGTGGGTTTCAGCCCCGCATCAAGCTCTGTGCTGGCAGCTTAGAACCTGGAGCCTGCTTTGGATTCTGTGTGTGTTTGTGTGTGTGTGTGTGTGTGTGTGTGTGTGTGTCTGCCCCTCCCCCACTCACATTCTGTCTCTTCCTCAAAAAACAAACATTTAAAAAATTAAAAAATTAACCTAAAACAAGGGGGAGGGGATTATTCCAGGATATCAGAGAGCTGTGGGGCTGAGTACACTAATTACACTACATGGGAAACGTATTTAAAAAGACACAAAATAAATATCTGAAGAAAATTAGAATATTTTGTCTCTAGAAAGATATTAGGGGTACATGATAGTTGCCTTAGCTGTTTAAAGGGATCATATATGGAAGATGGATAAAATGTATTCTTTGTGACCAAGTAGCTGGAGGACTTCTGAAAAGAAGTCAAGGAGAGGCCACTTTTGATCCAATAGAAGGAATACATTAATTGGAACTCGTAAGAGGCAGGCTGGATACTTTTCCAGGCAGTGAATTCACTTGCACTGAAAGTATATAAGAAGATACTGGAAATTCAAGTTACCATTGTAAAAGAGTCCTTCACCGAGGGACAGGTTGTACTAGATAACCTCTCAGCTTTCTTCCAAGTCAGGCCATATTTCAAGTATCAAATTAAAAGTAGGAATTAAGCACCATGTGAATGAAGTCTACATAGCTAATGAGACAATATCTTTGCCATAATTCAAGCTTCATCACCTAAATTTACCATTGGAATATGCCTTCTTGTCTGCCGTGGCACCTAAGACTATCACTCATTGTTTACCATGTATTTTAATCATGGGACACTTATTTGGGATAAGCCGAATTCATAATAAAAATCTTTGTTTACAGAATAGTTGAAACATGTACATAGATGTTATGATTAAACGGGTTCCTTCCCAAATATTAATACCTATAATTTGTCTTTATTTGTAGTCCCAACATTATTTTATATCATAAAAATATGCCTTTAATTAAAAAGTCTGAAGTATAAGTGTTTAATTGGGAAAATAATAAGGTAAAATGCTTTTTCCTCTTTTTTTCTCTTTATAGTTTGCTAGTATGCTGTGATATTAGACTCTGGGATAAATGCTAAAGCTGGCTGGATTTGATCAAAGCCCTTTCTGTCATTTTCATCTCTTGAACTCAAGAAACAGATATGGTCAAAGATGAGGCAACCGAGTTTATCTCTCATGTTCCAGCATCTTTTGTACAGAAAGCTTTATGCTTTAAAAGTCAAATAGAATAGAAAACGAGAACATGATGCATTGTAGTGGAAATATAATTTTGATATGCAGTATCTAATATGAGAAACTATAAATCATAGATATATTCAGTCAAATTGGACCAAATTATAAAGTAAACTTTAATTTTAAATGGGGATGCTAAATTCATCCTCTCTCTAAAGCTTATGAACCAGTTCTAGGCAGATATTTGAATGTGGGTACTAATCCAGGAACAAAAAAGCAAAGCAAAACAAACAAACAAAAACCTAAGAAAAACTTCATGAAGTGGAGTCTATGCTACATTATGCTTGGTGCTTCATAATTGTAAACCATAGTAATGCATGTGTCTATGTGTGATTACCAAGTTTTATTTTTCTCAAATGACGAGTTATAAGAAATATCTGTGCAAGGCAGTTAACTCTTTCCAACAGAGGCAGGATATGGAGGTAACTAGTGGAATGAAAGCATTTGGCTTGAGGCCTAGTGCCATTGGTAAACCACAATTTCTTGCACTGCCACTATAATTTAAATTAAGTAGAAGCCAGGCTTATAAACTCACATTATGACCCAAACTTTATGGCCTTTTTATATCTCCTGGGTTCTGATCACAATGAAACTTTCTCCATCTGAAGCAATTTAATGCAAACATTCCTTTGGCAGACTATAAAATGTGATTTTTCAGTCAACCTTTTATAGGTATGTTGGGTGCATATTGTGTGCCCAGTTGGAAAAGGGAAAAAAAAAGAAGAAACAATGACAATGTAAGCATTGAAACATATGTGTTGTGCTCCTATAAAACAGATTTACACATGAAAAAATACTAAGATCTTGCTAGCCCAATTTTGGTTTTTCTCTGCAGAAGGCAGATGAACAAATTTTCAGCTGAACATATTAGTCTGTTAAAGAGCAACACTTTTTAAAAAGCTTGGCAATTAGAAATTTTCCAGCACTCAAATTCAAATTATATACTATCTCTCCTTCCCAGCCCCAACAAGACCGTTTCTCTTTGCAAGTAGAAAATTCCTCTTTTGCTGGGAGCCTGATGCTAAACAATAACCCACGAACATTTAAGTTGAATAAAAAACCAGAAAATAGCAAAGCTATCACCTCATAATTTTATTATAATAGGTAAGCTGAAAATAATGCCAGATGTTTTAAGAGACTTCTACCCTTAAGAATATGCCGGGGAAATAGTATTGAAAATAGGTTGTTAAAATATGGTGGAGACAGGTGCAGGATTTGAACAGGAAGAATTTGGCTAGAAGGAAAAGTATGGATTCCATATTTACTGTGTAAACACCCAGAAATAAGCATTCATGATGAAATTGTTAGAGATCGAAGGTATTAAATGTGATGGCCAGTTGGCTTTTGAGTGGTTGTGTACTAATGCCACTATCAGTTATAGTTTTTCAAACGATGTATTTCAAATAATTTGTAATGGCTCCAGAGAGAATGAAATTGCCAGTCAATTCAACTTTCTGTCACCAGTTCTTTCCCCACTCTTCTCAAAGATCGGATCGTAAGGAGACAGATTGTATTTGCACATGTGATAAAGATAATGAATTACTTTGAAACTAAAATTGGGAGGCAAAGGCGCCAATTATAGTGATTGGAGCACTCGTTGGCATCTTAGTGCTTGGGATATTTTTAAAGTGAGGAGTCAGTTACTACAGGGGAAAAAATGTTTAAAAATGAGACCTTTAATATGGAGAGATAGAGAAAAAAAAAAAAAGGGAAACCAACTAAGCTGGTGCAAAACTTTTGACTAGTAACAGACGAACAAGGTGTCCAGTGCCTAGGGCGCGAGAAGACTGACTGATGGAGTAGATACAGAATTCCATCCTGAATTTGGTCTGCTAAATACATTCATAATCACTTTGTTCCATTTGTCTTCCACTGTAGCTGCTCTGTCACTAACGGCTTTTCTACACGTAGAGTGGTTACAGCATGTGTTCATAATTGTACTCGGTGACACTGGACCCAAACTCGAGATTTATGGAGGGCCCCTTGCAGAGTGGCCTTTCATAGAGTGCCCCATTGAGGGCCCATTCAGAACTGAGTTGTGGTGCCTAAGCATTGCTAATATAGCAGTGTTGCTCTGGTATTTGTAAATGTCAGCTGTACTTGAATAAAAATATTTTTCATTTCTTTCAAGTAAACACACACACACACACAACCTCATACCCTTTTTTTCCCCTCAAGTTTCTAGAAGAAGAAAATGAGTGGAGAAAAGGCAGTAGGAATAGCTAAAATGAAAAGCTCCATGACTAAGGTTAAATGAATATTTGGCCACAGCATTTAAGCTCTTCTATGATCTTATCACTTTAAAAATCAAAGTTATTATACTCTAACATTGTTGGTGTGTGATTTACTTGAGCCTCTTCCCTTAGTGCACCAAATCTATTTGTAGTATCTTATTCTACATCCTGTCATTGAACATTTACAGACTGGTAGCTACACATTGACAATGAATCCTGATGTTTCAACAGCATTGAATATGTATACTAATTTCCTTTTTAACAAGAAACACTTCAGTTTTCAGTTTCTTTTACTAAGAAATTATCCAACTGCTACTGAGTCCAAGGTAATTAGCCTTTGCTTTTTCCAGAAAAAACTATGATGAAAAATTATAATTTTTCTCATAATGGTGCTCCTGAAACTACCTCTCTACAGTGCTCCCAACTGATGCTTAATGTTGTGTTTTATGATTGAAAAGTATGAATTGTTGCAATTCCGTAAAATAATTAGGTTGAAAAATATCCACAGCACTCAAAATTGATTTAAAAGAAAATGTCTACTCTCTCCATTTTCAAGTTACACAAGAAAGAAATACCTTAGCACTGGAATTCAATTTGGAAACAAAATGGAAAAGCAAAATAAAATTGAAAAATAAGTCAATAGACTCCCCCCCCCCCCCCCCAACTAAGCATATTTCCAAAAAGTACCACTTGGGGAACTGTGTAATTTCAAAAGTGTTTTCCAGAGGGAGCGACAGATTCTTTTGCCTTCCAGGTTGGCACAACTACTTTGAGTTTTCTGGGTTACTGAAAAAGTGTCAGGCATTCAAATATATTTGGACATATCCTCCTGAAATTTAATTTGTACCAAATTAATGCCTTGATGATGTTGTGTTAGCACATCAGATGTTAATGACATGATATCCACAATAGTAAGCAGAGGACGTAAATTATCTGAAAAAATGGCCATCATAAGGATGACAGCTATAGATCTGATGTAGTTTTAAGAACATGGCACACACATTACAGAGTTCGATATTTGTCCTATTCTCATCTAAAGGATGGCTATTGGCCAGTACTTAATCCAACCTTTTAAAGTGTCCAATAGGATGGTAATTTACATAGTGTAAGGTAATACTCTAATTAAATTGGTGGGGCCATTTCTTTTTACACGATCCATTTTCTTCCAAATTATGCCTAAAAGGACGGAGAAAAAAATAGGAAATTCAGGGACCAAGTCCCAGAGAAACTTCTGTATGAGACAGAGTAGGTTATAGAATCATTGTTTTCTACATAGGTTTCCTTTGTCATATTTGTAGGATTTTTTTTGCTGTTAGTTGAGTACTTTTTTGTAATTTGTTCATAATGATTAAAATAATACTATTTTCATTTAGCAACAAAATAAAGATTCTAGAAAATTTAGAATGGAGAAAAGTGTAAAGACAACAATCAATGACATCTTGTAAAAATATTTTATCATAAAAAATTTAGATTTAGTTTATGCAAAGTATTGTGCAAAGCACCTTAAAAGTTGTAACTTTTTTTCTTGGGAAAGCTTTTTGGCCGGTACTATTTTTATTCCCAAGAAACAAAAAATGTTACTATTTTGGAATAAAACTTCACACATTTTCCTCAGTGCATGTCAATTTATACACATATAGAAGCACACTCAAATTTTATTTTGTCACAATTAGCATACTTTCCATCATGTTTTGTAACTTCTCAAAACAAATATTTTGTAAATATTTTCCCTTGTTATTAAATATTTTACCACATAACCTTTAGTGTTTGGCCTTCTCTTAATACCATAATTTTTAAAAACTAATTGTTATTTGACACCTCATTTTCCCCTATGACAAATAAGATAATGAATTATGTAATTATATCTGGATTCATAAATACATTTCAAAATTCTCCACTTTTTTATGGCAAGGAACAGTTTAAATTGTGTACAAGACTACTTGTTCTTTGAAATATGTAAACATTTTTTTTTTTACTTTTTTCATCAGACAGTTGTTCTTTTACTAGCTTATAATTGGTTTCGTATCTGTGGGGTTCTTTGACCATATGTATTTTTTTACGTTTATTTATATTGTGAGAGAGAGATGAGGGAGGGACAAAATGGGAGGGAGGGAGAGAGATAATCCCAAGCAGGCTCCACACCATCAGCACAGAGCCCCACTCGGGGCTCAAACTCACAAACTGAGATGATGACCTGAGCCCAAACCAAAAGTTAGATGTTTAACTGACTAAGCCACCCAGGCAATACTCTTTGACCATATTTTTAAAAATTTTTAGTCAATTTTGAAAAATGTTTCCAGAGAACTGTTTTATATAAACTGAAAAAAAAATATTTTCTTGAATTATATAGTAAAACACTCTATTTCTTAAAGACCTCTAAGGTTGACCTCTTATTTCCAACTTTGTAAGATACAGTAAGTAGCCATCTTCTTAAGGTTTTTTAGGAATAAAATAAAAAGTTATTTTATTCCTTTGACAATTTTTGTTTTAACAATTTTTTTTTTTTGTTTCTCTGATTCCTAGTGACTATGGACAAATGCAAAGAGCAGTTATTGACTGTTACTGACCAATGGGGACTGTTACCTGTTTATAGTAATGGAGGGAAACAGTGGTACTTGTGTGAACAATGGTTGTCACCACAGAACTGGTTCTGATCAAAATTATCGCCTAGGTCCTAACCCGTTGAGAGCAATAGAGAATATGGCTGTGCCTGGAGATCTCAACTCATTCACCCCATCTGTGAGAGGAATAGAATTAACTTTCCCCCTATATTTAATATCTTTGGGAAGGCTAAAGTGTAGACTGTTGTTCTGTTAGTATATATTTTACTGAGAATTTTAATAACTGTTTCTAACCAGGAAATCCATTGAGACCTTAGCTAATTGTGAATTTAGCTTAGATAATTAACTTACACATCAAACATTTTTTGAGTATCTTCTGTGTACCAAATATTGACATATTTGTTGGGAACATTAAGGTGAAGACAATATCATTTGCTTTCAAGAAGCCTATAGTCCAATGGGGAGGATAGGCATAGATATTTATAATGCAATGTGTTAAGAGTTACAGTTGGAATGTATACAAAATGCTATGGAAGCACAAAAAAATAATCTACTTCTTAGAGAAGTCACAGAAGAGTTTGCAGAAGTAGGGAAGCAAATTAGATGAGGAGCTATTACCAGGTGCAAACTTGAAACGCGGCACTTAAAGGGGCCAAAGTTATAGAGAATCTAAAGATCTGGGTGTATATGCAGACTGTACTGACAGATATAATAGACTCTATTCTTGGAAGGGCATGTAAAGGGCCGGGTTCCCATATTTGTACTGTATCACGTGTGTAAAGGCAAGACAGAAGAGACCTAAGCTTCAGATTCCTGTCCAGAATGAGGAGTCTAAGGTCAGGAACTTGGTCCTCCTTGTCCCTTGTCAACATCCTCAGTAGAAAAAGGCATATATTAGGCATGTTAATACATAAATGTTGACTGAATGAAGTTCAATTAAGGACCAAGATCTAAAGACAAAATACCACAAGGTATGTAAGAGCAGTTTGCAATATCTGATAGGTTTCAATGTTCAAACAGATACACAGAGGAACCGACAGCCTTTGGTTTTAGAATGATTCCCATAAATTATATTCACAATCCACATCACATAGTAAATTATTCTTTTCTCAAGGGAATCAATAAAAGCCACTGAAGAATTTATTACACTACACATTACTATGGCCTTATAAAGAGCTTTTAAAAGTATGGACTAATGTTTCAATGTGTCCATGAATTAATAAGTTACATACAATCTCCCACTACATGGATAAATAGGAACATGTTAATGAAGATCTTGGCAGTCAAAGTTAACAAGAGAAAGATTTTATAAATGGGGTTACTAACTCTCCTCTTTTGGTTGTGGAATCCCAAATAACTAGAAAAACAACATGATCATCTTTAGCTTGCATATATTTCCCCGCTTGTATGAGAAAGATTAAAAAGTAATTTATATTATTTATTTAGGTAACTAACCTTTTAGCAGATATATATGGATTAATCCTCTTCAGTGATGATACAGTAGAATAATAGGGTACTTCAGGTTTATGATGGGGATGCAAAAAATGTCTGAAATTGTAGCTGAATCATAAAAAATAGGGAAACTGTAGTTTGTGGTTGCATGTATGTTTCTTATAATCAAATTCTTTGAAAAATAATGCTGAATACATGTTCAATATATATATGTTATATATAGATCATACATCTATTCAAATATTCCATTACAGAGACATCATCACTCCTTGATCCATCTTGTATAGGCAAAAACAGATCTAGTGTCTCAGCATATTTTTACATGTTTTTATGAGGCGGGGAGTAAGTGGGGAGACACAGGGGTGGCATGAAAGAAATGGAATGGTCTACAGTGGAGACCAGTTTGTTTATTTTAATTAGGTGGTGGGGAGAGTTATTTTATTTTAGATTTAATAAGGAGTTAGGAGGTTATTTTGAAATTTATCCTTACCCCACTCCCCAGATCATTAGTCTTCATTTTTCTTTACAAAACCACACAGATTTATAGCTCATAAATTATATTTTCTCTCAGATTTATTGTAAAACGCTTTTTTAATCCTGAAGAGAAAAGTAAGGTGATATGCATTTTAAATAAAATAAAAATTTGTCTTCAGGCTAACTTGCAGGTTAGTAATTCAGGAGACGATAAAAAGAAAATACATAGCTGTGGTTTACGTGAGCAAACCAATCTGTTTCCTGAGTGGATATGCAACTGTTCAAACTGTAGCTCAGTGCATTAAATAATGTTTGGAAAAGGCCCCCTGGTTATTTGCAAACCATGTTTAGATTTAAACTTAATATTTTGAGCCCAAGAGAAGGGGATCACCATAAACTCGCCTCATCTGTCAAACACACAATACACAAGAGGATTCTGGTAGGATAGGATTTAGAACCAGCTGCCAAAGGTGATAAGAACTAAAGCAGATTTGGAGAAATTTAAATATGGCTTAATTTAACATTTAAAGTCATTAGTAAAGTGCAAACGTCACTGATAGGCTATAAAAAAAATAGAGAACGAAGGTTCTGAATACTTTATGTGGTTTGCTGTAGGTAATATCTGAAAGAAGCTTGTACTACATTTTTATGTGTAGTGCTACAAATTTGCAAATAGCAATGCCAGTACAAATGGGATTTTGCCAATGTTTTGACTTTTAAAAATCCCGATTAAGACAACTAATTAAATAGGAGTATAATTTCTCAAGCACATCTGCAGTAGTGACTTGAGTCATTGCCATATGAGAGTGTGTGTAGTAACTAAAAGCAATATTAAAACTGAGGTAAGACATTTTAACCAAAATCCAACAAATGCTAATTAAATATATAATCAGATGCCAGTGTGAGATGTAAGAATTCATGATACTTTTTAATATAAATACATGCTGCATTTACACAAACTCAAAGCAAAGGCATTGACGTGTTTCATTCTGAGTTACTTGAATCACAGAATCTTAGTTAGGAACTGCCACCAGGGATCACCTAATCTAGGGTCCTGACTGTCTTAAGGGATGAATTTTTGCCAATTCTTTGCTAATAGTTCTCCTGGGAGAATAAATCCATCTATTGCTTTATCATTCTTATAGCTACAAATAACTCATTATTTCCAAATCACACTTAACGTAAATTTCTTAACCAGTTTAAAAATTAACAGGAACTTTTTCCTTTCAAAAAAAAAATATTTTGTGAGAGCAGGAAGGGGGGGAAAGAATCCCAAGCAGGCTCCACACTATTAGCTCAGAGCCCGATGAGCGGCTCGATCCCATGAGCTGTGAGATCATGCCCTGACTCGAAATCAAAAGTTGGAGCCTCAATGACTGAGCCACCCAGGTACGCCTGTGGTGTGCTGTAGGTAATTTCTGAAAGAAGCTTGTACTACAAGCTTTTATGTGTAGTGCTACAATATGTACTTTAAGTACCGAGTGAATACGTACTTTCAGTAATGAGTGTCTCTATGGAGGTATTTCAGTGACCAAGAGAATAAGTATAGCTGGGTAAAGAAAATGGAAGGAAAAAAAAGTTCCCTTCACTCTGGAACGTTAGGATCAAATAGATCTCTCAGTTTGCACACGTTAGATATAGGTATGTAATAAAAATTTCATGTATGGCAAAAGGGAATAGAAAAATAATGTAGCCTAATAAAAATAGCTAATATTTATAAAAACAATACTCCAGACACTGTTTTAAGCTCTGTCGATAAACTAACTTATTTCACCTTTAGAAACCCCTGGGAGAAAGCTAGATGTTCTGCTTCATACTGGTGAAGAGACTGTGGTCCAGAGATGTCAACTGCTCAAATCACCACAGCTATCAAGCAGTGGGGCCAAGTTTTTAATCCAGTGTCTGAGTCGCGAGCTCCTTCTTTGACCACCTAATCTACCTCTAACCTACCATTCTCCAGGAGTCTGGGGAGAAATCAATTAGGTTATCTCTATTAAGTCCAAAGGGAAAAAAGCCTCTTGTAGAACAGATGTTCCAAAAATATTAATTTATACGGTGACAATGATGTGATGATTAGAGCTTGTGATCTCTTGTACATTCCATCTTTAGGTAGTGTGACTTATAAACCCAGAGATTTCAAGAGTATGTATAATATGTTTGGTCACATTTGGCAGTCAATTTGGGTTCGCTTTTTTTCTTCCATCCCTGTAAGACTCTCCTATGCTAATAAGTCAACAGCTTTTATGGAGCATCTGTATTATGTGTAAAGTATTCCCACACAAAATGCTTTGCCTTAGAGAAACTTGTATCTGACTTGATAAGTCAGAATATTCTACTTGCATGAAAGATGGAATACTTTAAAATCAACATAAAACAATTGCAAATTAATTTAGTGCCAACTGCACATACGTAATAATTCACATTTGTATTGCTTGCCTGACGGTACATACGTAGAACTCACATTTGCATGATGCTTTATAGTTTTCAAAATACTCTCACATTCATAATCTCATTTGATCCCTAACCATCTTTAGCTACTTAAATCTCTGTTGAATTGCAGACACATATTTTCAACTGCTTCTAGACATGTCTACTTGAAAACTTCATATACTACTATTTCTCAATCTTTCCAAAATCAGGCAGCTTACTTTCCTGCTGAAACTCAGCACTTTTTCCTTCACTTTCTGTCTCAACTGCAAAATGATGACCTTACTTATTATTACCTATAAAGTTTACATATGTATTCCATTTTGTTGGGAAGACCAGTAGTATCTTTACTAGGTGTGAGGACGCAGAGGTATATTAAAGTGCCTAGCTCATAGTAGGTACTTGAAAAAATACTGGTAGAATAAATACATTCTAATTTTATAGAACAAACTGAGGCTTGGGAAATTGACTAGTGTGTTGAAACAAAGTAATTTAAAAATGTGAACAGAGAAAGTAAGGAAAAGAGTAGTACAATGTCCGTTTTATCCTGAAAATGTATCTGAGACCCACACAAACCAACATGGAACGTATTCTCCATCACTGCCACGCCTCCTTCTCTGTTTTGCCAAGATACCCTCCTTCTCTACGTTTTGTCAAGATGCCCATCATATAGTAATGCCCGCCCTGCTCAGGGTGCTTAGAACCTGCTGTCACAATGTTTTCAAGGCTTTAGAAAAATGAAAAATATACTTTTTTTTAATACTTCAAGATTGCTGTTCTAAATGGAAACAGAACTAGTTAGGTAACCCATCTTCAACTCTTTACCCACATCTCTACTTGAAAATACAGTGTTGGATTATAGATTATAAGGACCACAGAAGATATATACTTCAGTAAGTTTTGACGAAAACACTGAGATTTGCTTTGGCATTGACCCTGAAAAACTTTATAGAGAAATGTCAAGTTCCTGTTTTGCTAAAGGGAGATCAGGGGAATTTTTCCTGAAACTCTTTGCTGGGCTTTACTACCAAATGGGAATATGAATTACATTTAAGAGTTTCTACAACTGGGTTTAATCCCTAACTAGAGGGATGTGTGCATGAGTGCATGTGTGTGTTTCCACCTCAAGCAGGGATCTATCACTCCTTCCCCTAATGAGACAGATTTCATCTTGCCCTGGGTTACATACAAACAGAAGCCCTGGCATAAAACTTTCACACTTTGATAAGAGAAGATATATTTCTAGGTAATAGTTTTCTTAAGAGCAAATCTAATGTCTGTGTCAGTGTTCTTGAGTTTCTGGATCTTTTGGAAAACCCCGATAACTCCCCAGAAAACTCACAATATCTTTCTAACTTTTGGCTTCATGCCCATAATCTGCAACTGGGACTTTTCGAGCTGTTATATCAGATGATGTAACCTGACCTTTGGGATTGAGAAAAAAGTAGTTTATCCCATCCCGTGTGCATGGGAACTTAGTGCCATTCCTCATATCTCTGGGCATTTTTGTGGAGAGGGTTATCTCCTATTGTTCCAGGTCTATACTCTGAGTATATGTGCTGAAATATTGCTGTTACAGATCGAGTCTTAGAGAATGTGCTATGTTGTTTTCTCATTCTTTGGCCCTGAACTGTGAAAATGGTCACTTACTTTCTTCCCAAAACATCATTCACACCAGAAATGTGTGTATCTTATACACAAAGGCTTGAGGTGATAGAATTTACAGCATAGTACTAAATAGCATTAAAGTGCATATTGAACATTAGATCATGTCTTTCACAAAGCTTGTGTCTTGTTTCCAGTAAGCTTCTGGACATCACTATCTTTCTGTTTCTCAGAATCTGTGATGGTTAATTTTATGTCTCAACATGGGTAGGCTATGGTGACATTTTAGGGTCAAACACTAGTCCAGATGTTGCTGTGATGGTATTTTATAAATGTAACTAATATATAAAAATCCTTTGATTTTATGGAGATTATCCTTGAAGGGAGGGTGGTCCTCATTCAATCAGTTGAAAGCCCTACTAGCAAAAATCCAGGTTTTCTGGAGAAGGAATTCTGCCCCAACACTATACCATAGAAATCCTGCCTGAGTTTCTAGCTTTGCTGGCCTGCCCTACAGATTCTAGACTCCAGACTGCAACTTGAATTGAGTGTCCAAGCCTATGGATTTTGGACTTGCCAGCCCTCCAATTATGTGAGCTAATTCCGTAAAATAAATTTTTCTACATGTGTGTATAGGTATTCTATTGTTTCTGGTTCTCTGTCAGAGTTCAAGCAATGCATCCTCCCTCCTACAACTCTTTCTCCACACATACCTCAATTTTCCTTACTTTTCATTAGTATAAAATGTTTTTGTAATTCCTAATCTGCTCGTTGCCTACTCTTGCATATAAACAAAACAAAACTCATTGTTGGGACACCTGAGTGGCTCAGTTGGTTAAGTGTCCATTGGTTCAGGTCATGATCTCAAGGTTCATGAATTTGAGCCCTACATGGGGCTCTGTGCTGACAGCTCAGAGCCCTGGAGCCTGTTTTGGATTCTGTGTCTCCCCCTCTTTCTGCCCCTCCCCCACTCACTCTCTGTCTCTCTTGCTCTCAAAAATATTTTTTTTTAACTCATTGTTTTCTGCTTGCCAGTGAGCCATTGACTGCAGGACTCAGTTTAGTGACAAGGATTAACTGAAAGAATTTGATACCTCCTCTTTGTCTTCCTTATGCCTCCAAGTCTCTGTGGGCTCTCTGTAGGGAGCTCTATGGAGCTTGTTCATCTATGACTTGAGTTATGCCACCTGCCTCAAAAAGGTGAATGTATCAACAGTCAAATTTGAATTGAAATAATATTTTTATCACATATATAGATAGCCACCTATAAAAATTTTTGTAAAGCAACTAAGCCCAGTATTTTGTCCTGCCTTAGTCGTAATTCCTTATTTGTCATTTCTTCAAAACAAGGTCATTATAACCTAAAAAATTTGATGTATACTGAAAACATAGGTTTTAGAATTAGGTAGAGAGGGCAGAAATTGTAATTCTCTTTTGAAATCTTGGTAATATTACTTAACCTCTATATACCTTTTTCCTGCATTTTCCAAATAGGGATGATAATGTTGCATTTGCCAAATGGGGATAATAATGCTGCATGCTGGGTTTATAGAATTTTTCAGAGCACTAGGTAAATAACATTGAAGAATCTTGCCTATCTTCTTCTTTTTTTAATGTTTGTTTTTTGAAAGAGAGAGAGAGAGAGAGAGAGAGAGAGAGAGAGAGAGAGCGCGAGCATGAGCAGAGAAGCAGCAGAAAGACAGGGAGACACAGAATCCAAAGCAGGCTCCAGGCTCTAAGCTATCAGCACAGAGCCCATCATGGGGCTCAAACTCAGGAACTGCAAGATCATGACCTGAGCCAAAGTTGAACACTTAACCGACTGAGCCACCTAGGTACCCTGCATCTTGCCTATCTTCTAACACTAAGTAAATACTTCACAGATTTTTTTTTTTAATTTTTTTTTTTTTTTTTTTTTTTTGAGAGACAGAGAGTAAGTAGACAGGGGCAGAGAGAGAGGGAGACACAGAATCCAAAGCAAGCTCCAGGCTCTGAGCAGTGAGAACTGTGAGATCATGACCTGCGCTGAAGTCGGACGCTTAACCGACTGAGCCACCCAGGTGCCCCAATACTTCACAGATTTTAAATTTTTTTTTTTCAACGTTTTTATTTATTTTTTTTTTTTGGGACAGAGAGAGACAGAGCATGAACGGGGGAGGGGCAGAGAGAGAGGGAGACACAGAATCAGAAACAGGCTCCAGGCTCTGAGCCATCAGCCCAGAGCCTGACGCGGGGCTCGAACCCACGGACCGCGAGATCGCGACCTGGCTGAAGTCGGACGCTTAACCGACTGCGCCACCCAGGCGCCCCTATACTTCACAGATTTTAAAGTTGGATGCTTAACTGACAGAGCCACCCAGGTGTCCCAAAATAAACATTAAAAAAATTTTACGTATATAACATTGTATTATAAATATTATTAACTGTAGGTGTTGTGATGTATAGCAGATCTCTAGAATTTATTCATCTTGTGTAAGTTAGGACTTGACATCCATTGAATGGCAACTCCCCATTTTCCCTTCCTTCAGCACCTGTGAAGCACCGTTCTTCTCTCCTTCTGTGGGTTTAACTATTTTAAATACCTTGTGTTAGTGAAGTCCTTCATTATTTGACCTTTGGTGACTTATTAAACTTAGTATAATTTCCTCAAAGTTCCATCCATGTTACACGTTATAGGATTTCATTCTTTGAGTATGAATTTTATTTCACTATATTTATATACCACATTTACTTTATTCATTCTTTGATAGACATTTAGATTGTTTGCACATCTTGGCTATTGTGAATAACATTACAATGAACATGGGAGTGCTAATACCTCTTTGAGGTCCAGATTTCAGTGTTTGGGTAAATACACAGAAGTGTGATTGCTGAATCATATGGTAGTTGTGTTTTTTTTTTTTTTTTTTTTCATTTTTTGAGGAACCTCTAAACTATTTTCCATAATGGCTGTGTCATTTTGCATTCACACCAACAATGTGGGAATCATCCTCACCATCACTTGTCTTTTTTTTTTTTTTTCTAACTGCCCTCCTAACAGGGTGAGATGATACCTCATTGTGGTTTTGATTTGCATTTCCCTGATTAGTGAGTTTGAACATGTTTTCATATACCTGTTGGCCACTTCTATGTTTTCTTTAAAGAAATGGCTCAGTTCTTAGCCAATTTTTTAATCATTGTTAGGTTTTTGTTTGCTTATTTTGCTCTCGAGTATTGAGTTGTAGGGATTTCTTAGATATTTTGGAAATTAACCCTTTATCAGATAGCAGGGTTTTTCACTTGATCTACACTGGACCTGGAAAAAGGGTTGCAGCAAGTGCTTATATGCTAGTTCAAACACCATGTTTGCTTTCAGTAGCCTTTAGCCTTCTAGAATATGTCAGGCCCTGTCAGTGCTTCAAGATGGGTGAGACAGAAACTAGTCAGTCCCTCAAGCAGTCCTCAGATAAGTTGGAACATTTGACATGTGTCATCCAACTCTTTCTTTCCCTAGGGAAAGCTTGAACGGGGTGTTTTCCCCCAATTGTATGATATATGGGTTGGGATTGTGAAGAGAGGGTGTCTGAAATTTGCCAACCAATTTTGTGTGGCTGGTTTTGCACTTGCTCGGGGGTACAAAAGCTTCTCAACTTATTTCTGGGTTTCTTACAGAGGGAATTAATCTGTGTATTGTGAATCAGCATGTCCACCGGGAGTCAGAAATTCCAGAGATTATGATTACACCATTTTGCTGACTTCACTTAATCCAATTCTTTTCCTTTATGGTCATTGCTTTTTGTGTCCTAAGAAATCTTTGCTCACACTCAGATTGTGAAGAAATTCTGTGATTTTCTCTAAAAGCATTTTAGTTTTAGATTTTATATTTAGGTTTATGATACATCTCACAAAAATTTTTTAATGCTGCGTGAGGTAGTCATAGATGTTTGTCTTTTCTTATGGATATCCAGTCATAGTGGCTTCATTTGTTGAAAAAGTTTCTTCTCTAAATTGTTATTCATCACTTTGGAAATCGACTATATGTCAGATAGGTTTTGATTGATTTTTGTCTACCCCCCCCACTGTTTTAATTATTGTATTATGGTTAAGTCATCAAATCAGTGTATTAGTTTTCTATAGCTGCATAGCAAATTACCATATGCTTAAGAGATTTAAAACAACAGCCATAATTATGTCACAGTTAGAAGATGAGAAGTATTACATGGATGGGTTCTCCATTCCGGTTCCCAGATGCTGGAAATCAAAGGAGTAGTTGGCTATATTCTCACCTAGAGCTTGGATCCTCTTCCAAGTTTATTAAATTTGTTAGCAGATTTCAGTTGTCATTGTAGGACTTAGGATTCATCTTCTTGCTTGCTGTCAGGGGCCAATCTCTATTCCTAGATGCTACCCACACTGCTTCCCATAAGGCCTTTCCATCTTCAAAGCCAACAATGGAAATTTCCTTTTAGTTGAATTCTTCTATGTTTCAAATACCTGATCTCTTTTGTCTCTGACCTCTACACTTAGATTTGCATGTCTTTAGCTCAGTATCACTCAGATAATCTCCCTTTCCTTAAAGTCAACTGTACCATATAATATAAACCAATTACTAGAATAAAACTCATCATGTTCTTAATCCCAGAGTGTGTGCATCAAGGGGAGACAATCTTGGGGGGCATTTTAGACTTCTGCCTGACACAGGTATTAGAGGTCCATCCTTCAGGCTAGTCCTTTTTTTTTTTTTTTTTTTTTTTTTAAGATTATTTTGACTATTCTAGGGCCTTTGCATTTTTATGACTGTTTTAGAAATAGCTTGTCAATTTCTATAAAACAAAAAACTGATACTGCCCAACTGAGACTTAGATCATTTTAGGGAAATTTGATGTCTTAATGTTTGTGCAGTCTTCCAACTGGTGACCTTGACATGCAAATTGCTCAGCATTTTTTTTTTTTAGTGAAGTTTTAAATGACTTTTATTATTTTATTCCTAAATATTAACTTTTTGTTGCTATTATAACATTTTTTGATTTTCTACCGCTGGTGTATTAAAATAAATTTCTGTATATTATAGTTTTTGGAGAGATTGCCAACTTCATTTGTTATTTTTGGGAGTATTATTTGATTCTTTAGGAATTTATATATACACAATTATGTTGTGTGAATAGGGACTACACATTTTCCTTTAAAATTTTAATGTCTTATTTTAGAAAGTCATTGCCATTTATGTTATTGTTCCTCTACATTTAATGTGTATTTTTTTGCCTTGCTACTAAATTTTTTTTTTTTTTTTTTTTTTTTTTTTTTGGAGAGAGAGTGTGTACATGGGGGCAGGGGCAGAGAGAGGGAGAAACAGAATCCAAAGCAGGCTCCAAGGTCTAAACTGTCAGCACAGAGCCTAACATGGGGCTCGAACCCACAAACTGTGAGATCATGACCTGAGCTGGAGTCAGACACTTAACCTACTGAGTCACCCAGGCGTTCCTTGCCTTGCTACTTTAAAGATCATCATTTTATCTTTGGATTTTAGCAGTAGGGCAATGATTTACTTAGTTATGATTTTTGTTGTTGTTATCCTGTTTGGCTTTTGTTGAGTGTTTGGTTATATTAGTTGATGCTTTTCCAAATTTGGGATGTTTTGAGCCATTATTTTTTTTCTTCCAATTTTCTCCTTCCTTACTAACAGTCTGTTTACACAGATATTAAATGGCTAGTTATTTTCTCTTGGATTCCTCTAATTTTATTCATTTAAAGATTAAAATTTTTTAATGTTTATTTACTTGAGAGAGAGAGAGAGAGAGAGAGAGAGAGAGGCAGAGTGCAAGTGTAGGGGAGGGGCAGAGAGAGAAGGAGACACAGAATCTGAAGCAGGCTCCAGGCTCTGAGCTGTCAGCACATGAACTGTGTGATCATGACCTGAGCCAAAGTTGGATGCTTAACTGTCTGAGCTACCCAGGTGCCCCTAATTTTTTTTAATCTCCATTCTTCAGACTGGATAATTGCTACTGATAGATTTTCAAATTCACTCTTTCAGTTTTTTCTAATATTTTGATAAGCCTATAGAGTAACTTTTAAATTTTTCAAATATTGTAGTTTTTAGTTCTGGAATTTATTTTTGAGATATAACATATTGGTTTCTGATATACAACATAATGTTTCAATATTTGTATATATACCAAAATTATCACAATAAGTCTAGTTAATCTCCATCACCATATATGGACCATTTTTTTCTTATGAGAACTTTAAAAATCTACTCTTTTAGCAACTTTCCAATATACAATGCAGTATTAACTGAAGGATTTCTGTTTTGTTCTTTTTTATGATTTTTCTGGTGTGATTCTCCATCCTTTGTTGTGTATTATTTTCCTATGAATTTACAACATGTTTACTGTAGCTGCTTGTAATCTTTGCTAGTTGCAGTATGTAGGGCCTCTTAGGGAGATTTTCTATTGATGCTTTGAAAGAGGATGTAGATATTATTTTTCTTTATTTTTTTTTGGCATATCTGAGGAGTTTTAATTGCATTCTAGACATCATGAATGAATCATTGTAGAGTTTCTAGATTCTGTTATGTTTCTTTGAAGAATGACTTATCTACCATGTTAACCTGGCTGGACTGAAACTCTGTAATCTTTCTCCCCTGAATATGCAACAGCTTAAATCGATCCTAATTTATTGCAGCTTTTAATGGTGCTTTATTTATTTATTTAGTCAGTCATGACCCTGACTGAGGTCTTTATTATGACTAAATCATTTTAGTGATCTGACAAAGATTTGTGTAGATTTTATATGCAGATGTTGGGGCTTATCCCTTCCTTCCTGGATTTGCTCCTAACTTTTTGGCTGTCCTGCCGTCTCAACCACTCTTTTATGACTCCGTAAGTCATTAAGGCTGCAACATTCCACTTTTGGAATTAAGTGAAGATTTAGGCTGACCCCATACAAAGGCTACTTCAAACTCTCACATCTTCCAGTTGCTGATTGTCTTTGATAGTAGAATCCTTTCCAGCTTCTAGATGTTTTTAGTCCATTTCTGGTGCCATCTAATAATTATCTTTTATTTTGCTCAGATCTTATAAAGCAGGATGAGGGTCACTCTGACTAACCTTCTTAAACATAATGGGAAATAGGAAGCTTAAACGCTTTTGAAAGTTAATTCACAAAATGGCCTCAAAAAGCAAATAGTCTATTGCCATTTGATACATAAAATTAAGACTTGGAAATACTATAGCAGGTTACTTTAATATTACTTTACTAAACTGGGCAGTGCAAAGAGTACGATACACTGAAAAACTTGGAATCAGGATGTAAAGCTGGAAAGAGGGTGACTTGTGACTTGCTCACAGCGCTGCTGTCACATAACGGCCTGCAGTCTGTTAGCATCCCCACTTTTTCAGATGAGTGGCCAAACCTGCAAAGAAATGTGCTTTAGTTTCATTCAGGCAGAAATGAGATCTTTTTCAGTTAAAACATTCACAAAGCCTGTTAGGAAAGAAAGTGATATTCGTGTACTCACAGGCTATGGGATCGGTATTCCCAGGATCTGAATGGAATTTGAAGATACCAAGAATCTGGGGCTTCCACTAGGGAGAAGGTGTCAGGAAAACCGTGGTTGTACTAATATTTGAATATCACATGCATGGTACCCAGAATATGGGAGGGTCTTGGGAAGGAAGGAATAGATGACACACACTCCCCAACTATGTATAATTTAGTGATACAGGCAGACACAGGAGTGGACAATTACTATATGGTGTGATAAATGCTGTATGGAAGTGTTAGCTGGGTGCTGCTTGAGAACAGAAGATGGACATCTAATCTAGAATATGTGGCTAAAAAAGGATTTGCAGTAATACCTGTGCTATGACTTGAAGGAAGTATCAGATATTATGGGCGATAAAATAGGAAATGAAATATTTTAAATTGTGGAAGGATCCGGTGGGAAGGCTTAGAGGTATAAAATCTCTGGAGAATGGAAAGAATTACTGGATAGCAGATGATAATGCAGGATGAGGGTAGTGATAAGAGATAAGAAAGTAGAGACCTTAGAGGGCCTGTCATGCCAAACTAAAGTGTTTGAACTTTTCTGAAGGACTCTGGGATTTATCAAAGTGACTTGATTGGATTTGACTTTTTAAAAAAGATCACTCTACTTGCTGAGTAGGGCAGAGATGAGAGGGTGAGAAGATTGAAGAAAAGGAGATTTGTTTATAGGTGTTTTCAGTAACTTAGGCAAGCAATGGTGGGAACTGGTCTAAGGAAGTTGTGTTGGGACTGGGTAGGAGATGGACTTTGGAGACACTGCATACAAATCATAGATGTGGGGAAGTTTAGGGAGAGAAAACAAGGCAGTAGGATGACTGAAATTAACTATATTGCCCAACTTAAGCTTCACATTTAAATTATCTTTCACGTGAGAAATTGAATCTCTTCAGTTCTTCAGCCATAGCTACTACACTCTCACAATACCTGGCAAGTGATTTGTGTTCGTAGTGTCTAAATAGAGTGATCTGAAAATTCTTTATGTGCATACATGTGTGTGCTTGTGTGCACACATATATATAAACATATGTGTGGTATTATATTAAGCGTGGTAGATTTGGGCGTGGGACTCACAAAGTAGGACTTGGCTCCATTACAGTGTGCAGTTATTACAGCAAATAATTTTGAGAAACACAAAGCAAATACAAAATTTAAATAATTGAAAACCAAGGAGACCTACCCAAAGAATTAGCACTCACTGTTTTGCCGATCCTTTGGAGGGCAGACTCAATGGAATGAGTAAGTAAATGGAATTGTAAAGAGGCAAATCGTACTTCCAGCTTTGCTAAAGCTAAGCTTGTAATGTTTAAGCAGGTGACATTAATTTATAGAACACAGTTCTTCTATCCATGAAATAATGAGGTTAGAGTAGATGGTTTTTTAAGACTAACTCCTGCTTTAAAAGTTCCTCTAAGGGTTTTCTGAATAAATGGATTTACTGGTGCCACCCTCACCCTAAATACCAGAAGAGGGTCAAATATTTCTGGCATTAACATGTACAAAAATTGGCATTACATGTCATTATGTGAAAAATATTATATATAATTATATACAAAATGAATGTAATTTAGATAAAGAACAAGGGTTTTCATAGTTAGACTTGAGGTACAGAAAAACCTTTTAGTACACATTGATCTGTCTGTCGAATCCTTAGCATTCATTTAGAACTATTTTATAAGGTAATTTGAAGCTCTCAATTTTAAGTTTAAAAATTCTTGCATTCTTGACTTTAAACAATAACAGACATGAGCACATGAGACCTACACAAATTAGAAACATATGTCAAATGACAAAATTCAGATAAAAAAATGTACTCATTAAATGGTATAAATAGTAATACTATATATGACCTCTTGCATAATTTTATGAGGGGAAAATCAATAATATATAATCAAATATAGCGTACTATATTTAGGTAATTTTATTAGCTTTCAAATTCTGAAATCTTAGTCCTACATCCATGTACATAGGCATAGGATTAAATTAGATGCAAACATATGTGCTATACCCATAGCATATAGAGATTATTCACCATAATTCTCATTAAAACAGGGAAAAAAAGTAATTAGACACTTACAGAAAAAACTTTAACAAGCCAAGCTATATAACTGGTTGATGGCAGTAGGTTTCAATAAAGTAGAAATTTGGGTCCTAGTTCAATATCTTACCAGGTTAGATAATCTTTGACAAGTCATTTTATCTTTATGGCCTATTTCTACCTGTACAATGAGGATAATGACCTCTATCTCTGAAATTTGTTGTAAAGGTTTAATTATATAATTTGCAGAAAATGTTGTATTACACAGCTCTTTATTGCAATTAAAACCCACTCAAAGTGGCTTAAAACTTAAATAAAATTTATAATTTCAAACAATTGGAAAGTACAATAGGGTAAATGATTCTGGTAGTCTCCGTTCTAGAATCTCTTTGGTCTCATGCTTGGTTTTTTTTGTTTGTTTTGTTTTTTCCTGTTTTGCCTCTATGCTTTGTCAGCCTTTCTCCATGAAGTGGCAGAAGAGGATATCCACGATCAGCTCCAGACATAATTTTTATGGCTAACAATCCTAATGAAAATAAATTTCTATTTTCTCCAATAATTTCAGCAGATTCTTGGAGCTAACTTGATTGAGCAAGGGCCAAGCACCAGTTACTGACTAATGTGATTGGTTGGACAGATAGATGCATGTACCGAGAATGAGTGGGAGTGGTGTGTTGGTGATAATACTTTGTAGACTTCTTTCCTATTCCAGGGAGTATAATTAATCAAAGTCTTCAGCTGCTATGCTTTGAAATCCATCGCTGAATTTGCACAGAGGCTAAACCTCTCAAAGGCTGCTCCTAGTCAGTGACTGAATATGGTAGGGATCCAAAGACAAATCCATGCCTCTTGTGTTGGCTGAGGATGGTTCAGGGACTCTCCCACAGCTTGGTCGAATCTGCCGTTACATAACCGACTGTGACACTTGTACTCCACACGTTTTCCCTCTTCACTCTGTTCAGACTTGCATAGCAATCCAATGACTCATTCAGTCATTCCTACTCTTATTATTTGCTTTCACACAGGTATTTTCCTTAATAAAATCTGCACATTTAATTCTGTTTTGGCATCTGTTTCTCAGAGTACCCGGACTTACATAGGTGGTTACAGAATGGGAAAGAGTGGGGTTCCATTTCATTTTTAGGTAGTATATATTTGGAGAAGCCAAATCAATACGAGGTATTGCCTATAAGGGCGTTGTAAACTATATACTAATCAATGATAAAAATTTTCATTTTTGAGAGTTTAACTCTATTTATTACATAATTGAAAGTTATTGGAAGGATGTGGAACCAAAGATTAAAAAAATTAAATTTCATACACACATACATATTGACTGAATTAGCAGTAGAATTCAGTGCAATGATTCTGATTAGTACTGATGAATACATTTGGTCTATCCTTGATAAGAACTACCATCATTCCATCTTCGAATTCATAGAATACTATTGTAAACATCTTCAGTGATGAGTGAGTAGAGTGGTTCTCAGACCAGCGAGTACCTGTGAGTTACCTGAGAATTTTCCAGAAAGCAGATTGTATCTAGACCTACTGAGTCAAATTTCTTAGAAATGGTACACCTTCACACAGATGGTGAAGCTCTACCCTGGGCTGCCGTCACCACACATAGGCTCACCCAACACGTGCTGCTGCAGACCCGAAGCCACCAGTCTGTAGAGCATGGTGACTCTGTGGCTGTGCCCACTATTACCGCTGCCCTTGTTCTGGCCCAGCTTGCCTGTATGTGGATTTTTTAAATAAATAGAAGTACAGCACTATAAACATATTTTCTCTTCTTTTTGAGTTTCTTAATAACATTTTCTTTTCACTGGCTTTATTATAAGAATACAGTATCTAATATATATAACACACACAATATGTGTTAATTGACTGTTAATGGTCAGGCTTTCAGTCAACCGGAGGCTATTAGTGGTTAATATTTGGGGGAGTCAAAAGTTATATGTGGGGGTCAGCACCCCAACCCCCAAGTTGTTCAAGGATCAACTGTGTATCTCAAAGGGACAAAAAAAAGCATTTAAAATTGCAAGCTTCCTAAATAAACTTTTTTTTTTTCTCTCAAGCTTATTAATTTTTGAGAGAGAGAGAGAGATAGTGCACACATGCATGGTGGAGGAGCAGAAAGAGAGGATCCCACGCAGGCTCTGGGATGTCCGCACAGAGCATGATTTGTGAGATTCTGACCCGAGCTGAAATCAAGAGTCTGATGCTTAACCCACTGAGCCACTCGGGCACCTCCAAATGTACTTTTTAAAGAGGAGGTTCAGGGGCTTGTTTTCAGGTTTAGGTGGGGACGAATTCCTTTGGCGATGTTGAGCTGTCTCTGATGTTTTAAAAGGGGCTGGGTTTACCCTAGGGACAAAGCCTCAGTCTCACAAACTATGCTCGTGTTTATACCAGTCCCTGAGTGTGGGGGGTGGTGATGGGCAAAATCATCTGCTCTGGGAGTCGCAGTTCTTATAAGACCAGCTTGAGGCCCAGTTGAGAAGACGGCTTAGAGGAGCCTGACTGGAATTAGATAAAGGACAGTCTTTGTCACTTGTGTTGCCTTGGATATCCATAGTTTAAAGAGCTGAAGGTAGAAGCCACAGTAATAAAAAGTTGAAGTTAATGCTAAAGGTTCCAGAATTACACCTGACAATTAAGACACCTTAGCCTGGTAAGGTAGTATCAAGTATTAAACCTCTCAAAAAGATAATTACAAAATACTTGCTCTGTGTATGAGGCAAAGTTTATTTTAAAAGATCTGCTTCCTCTACAGTTAGTAACATAATAAGAGATAGTTAAAATTAAAGTGTTAGGTAAGTAGTAAGTCCCTTTGGCAAATAAATAATTCTTACGACTTAACAGATATTTAATATTTCTATAAATTATGTAGAAATTGCTTTAGAGAGGAAGGATATTTAATAGAATACTCCAAACTAGAAAACTTCTGAAATGCCTTAAAAAAAAAGGGCAAAGCAAATCTCTACAGTATTAATATCTCTAACCATAAAAGGGAGGATGCTTATGAATCCATTATGTGTTCTCAAATTTGAGGAAAATATTAAAATATTTTTAGACTTTTATCGAATTGATAAATAAGATATTTGTAATGCTCCCTTTTGACATAAAAAGCAAATGTCACATGAAATAATGTAAACACAAGTAATGATTTATAATCAAATATGATGCATACAGATATTTACCAAGATTTAATGTATTCCCCCTTTAAAACCAAATTCCAATAATTTCACTGGAACTCTTGATCCACTTCCATCCCACTTTTTAAAAGTCGTGCATCTCATTGTTCAATCTTTTGTCCACTTTCTATGCTTTTTGGTTTTCTTCTACATGGAATTCAAGTATATTTCAGTACTTTCGTGCTCTATTAGAGCAATTGGTAAATTCTAGCAACACTTTCTCCTTTTATTATCTTTTCATTTGTTCCTCAAACTTGAGCAATACAAACATTTAAAGTAGCTGAGCCTGGGTGGCTCGGTTGGTTAGGCATCTGACTTGGGCTCAGGTCATTATCTCATGGTTTGTGGATTCGAGTCCCCCATTGGGCTCTGTGAGGACAGCTCAGAGCCTGGAGCCTGCTTCGGATTCTGGGTCTTGTTCTCATTCTGCCCTGCCCCCATATGTGCTCTGTCTGTCAAAAATAGAAAGTGTAAAAAAAAAAAAAGTTGAAAAAAATTTTTTTAAATAGCTTGGCCGATTTCTTATGGTTATTTTTTGCCAGGTGATGATAACTTGGCTATTATGAACAATTAGTTTTTCTTCACTTGGACTCTGTGTACTCAGTGGATACAGTAGAGCCATTATTTTCCTTCCCAAAATATCCAGCTCAGGAAAATACAAAGTACTGTGAATTCTAATCTATCCCTCTGGAGAAGAAATTTTTATTGTATTTTCTGGTAATTCCATCTAGACCTAGATTGCCTTTTTTTTCTTCTGCATTTATGAGCAGTATAATTTATGTGCTTCAAAAATATTCTTGATTCCTGGTGTTCTTCTTGGATGACTTTCATCTGGTTTTACAAATTTCAGTTACTTCAAGGGGTATTTCAGAATTAAAATAATCTTAAGTAGAGCTTAGCTTATGTTCAACTATCTGTTTCTAGAATTGTGTCTTATTCATGTTCCTAAAACCAGGACTGAAAATAGTTCCTGACCTATAATTTGGAGGTTAATATTTGTTAGTAAATGAATAAACGGAAGAAACATAAATAGTTTAACAGTGGTCATGAAATCAAACATATACAGTCTAACAATTCTTTAAAAAATTACAGTATAAAGATTCTTTATATGTTAAAAATGATCTGAATATAGGGGCACCTGGGCGGTTGGTTGAGTGTCTGATTCTTGATTTCAGCTCAGGTCATGATCCCAGGGTCATAGTATCAAGTCCTATATCGGGCTCTGCATTGAGCGTGGAACCTGCTTGAGATATTCTTTCATATTCTCTCTCTCCCCCCACTTCCTCCCTCCCTCTCTCTCTCTGTCTCTCTCTCTGTCTCTCTCTCTCTCTGTCTCTCTCTCTCTCTCTCTCTCTCTCTCTCTCTCACACACACACACACACACACACACACACACACACACACACACACACACACACATGTACACACACTCCCTCCCTCTGCCCCTCTCCCCAGCTCACACACTCTCCCTATTTCTCTAAAATTAAAAAAAATAAATGATCTGAACATAAACCTCTACTCATCCTGTACATTATGCTTTAGATGATTTTTCTCTCTTCCTCTATTCTCTTGTTCTGCTCATAGCTGCAATCTATGAGCATCCATTTTGTCCAGAGAGATTTATGGGATTTACAAAGCCATATTGCTCATAGAACCACATCTATACTAATTCTAATGTCTAATAATTTAGATAATAAAAGAATTCATTAGAGCTATACTAAATCCCACAGTTTGGAGAACAAACATGATTAACTTAATCACCTGGATTTCAACCCCAGTTCTGAAAATCACTAGCCATGAGATTTTTGAATAAATCCTTTAATATTTCTGAACACTGCTTTCTAAATCTCTAAAATGGGAATAATAAAACCTGTTCCATTTCAGATACTCAAATGAGGACATGCATGCAAAGGAATAAAACAAGTATCAAGTTACCTTCTAAAACTGAAGCATTCTTCTCCAGTGACTGTATCAGTTTCTTCTCACCATATATTTCCACATATATCTTTTTTTCTTTCATGTTTGTTTATTTTGAAAGAGAAATCTCGAGTGGGGGAGGGACAGAGAGAGAGAGAGTCTTAAGCAGCCTCCATGCTGAGCATGGAGCCGCTTGTGGGGCTCCAGTGCACAAACCATGAGATCATGACCTGAGCGGATATCAAGAGTCAGTTGCTTAACTGACTGAGCCTCCCAGGCACCCCTCCACATTTCTTGTTTTCTTCCATTTCTTCTCATCCCTATTACCTCAATTACAGTGATTCTTTATTTCAGGCCTTTGTCCTACATTATTTGTATCACTACAATATACAACCCATATTCCGCCATGTACAGAATTTTCCCTGCTAGTATAATGTTACCCTGTCTCTCACCTCCTCTAAATCCTTTAGTAACTTTGTGGGCAATATAGGCTGGTTGACCCAACGCCCATTCTGATCTTCACTCTAACTACTTGCCTCCACTATAAAGATGGTAGGAGTTTAGTACACACAGCACAGCATGCTGGGTAGATGTTGGGAAAGTCTTTGCTTTCTTCACAGAAGGAAAGGAAGAGGGCTGCCACTGCTCCCGGTTTTCCTCTTTCTGCTTCTTCCTCTGGCGAACAGATATTTGGAGGCTCCATAGTCCTCATATGATCATGAGGAAAACCAAGAGCAGTCAGGGACACGGTGTTGATATAGGTAAACTGTTGAACCAATGCCAGCAACTGTACTACCTGTGGAATTTGGTAAAAATAATAAGCTCATATTTGTTGAACTTTGGCCTTTGAATGTTTCTTCCAGTTTTATTTTTTTTTTAATTTTTTTTTTTTCAACGTTTATTTATTTATTTTTGGGACAGAGAGAGACAGAGCATGAACGGGGGAGGGGCAGAGAGAGAGGGAGACACAGAATCGGAAACAGGCTCCAGGCTCCGAGCCATCAGCCCAGAGCCTGACGCGGGGCTCGAACCCACGGACCGCGAGATCGTGACCTGGCTGAAGTCGGACGCTTAACCGACTGCGCCACCCAGGCGCCCCTGTTTCTTCCAGTTTTAATTGGTAATATTCTCTACTGCCTTCGTGATAAAATTCAAACTTTTTTGTTTGATGTTCAAAATCTTTTATGGATATTTCTAGTATATACTTTCCAGCATCTTAAGTTACATCCTCCGTGCTAGGATCCTTGCTTCACTCCAGGTTCTTGAACATAACTATGCCTTTGAAAATTCTCTTGGCAAATGTACTTTTCTTTGGAAGATTGTCTTTTTTTTTCCCAGGGTTTGTTTTTAGTTTTTAATTTTAATTTTAATTTTTTTTCAAGTGCCACTTACTCACCTTCAAGATTTTGGTCATCCATTGTCCTCTATTTTGTTTTTTGAGAACTAGTCACACACACAGAAACCTTAGGTGAGCATACTTTCATGAGATAACTGAAAGGAAATGAGGCAAGTGAGTTGGGTGGAAAGAGAAGTGGTTTCTCAAAACAAGTGCAGCTTAGGGGCACCTGGGTAGCTCAGTCGGCTGAGTGTCCGACTTTTGGTCTTGGCTCAGGTCATGATCTCTGGTACAGGAGTTTGAGCCCCCACATCCAGCTCTGCACTGACAGCGTGGAGCCTACTTGGGATTCTGTCTCCTTTCCTCTCTACCCCTCCCTTGCTTGCTCTCTGTATCTTTCTCAAAATAGATACAAATAAACTTAAAAACCCACGTGCAGCTAAGCCCTCAGGCAATCCGATGATAAGTCTGAGATGGCCCTTCAGAATTATCCCAGATGGAAAGTAGGAGGTCACACGTTTGATCCCACATAACCTTTGGTTAAACAGTTCGATGTATTTGAGGTCATTTCTCTGTGATGGAGGCAGCTATGAGTGATTCTTCAATTACCACATATCCTAGCAGCTAGAAACTAGGTGGCTTTGACTTGAAGGCATCTGGGTAGAGGGGCAAGTTATGCACTGCCCAGCTTTTCTGTGCTCCTATTGGCAGTGATATGCTAATCAATGTAAAAGTTCACTTAATGGTTTCTCCTCTTTGTGGGTTCCTTGAGAGAAGAGGTCATTTCTCATTCTCCGTATACCTTCTGATTTCAAAACAAAGCCAGGTGTGTGGAAAGCATGTCATTTAAATGAAAATATTATCCTATAAAAGTAGACAGGATTACTATTTTGTGGAAGAAATGTTAACAGTTTAAAGAGGAATGAGGAATAAATAACAATGATGACTAAAGATGAAATATTTATCAGTATTATCCTCAAATGTGACGTAAATCTCATTTTAATAAAAAAAGGCACAACAGATACTTTTCATGAATATGTCATCACTATGGTTAAAAAAGATTATTAATACTTTATAGTAACTATGATTTTAGGGAGGAATTACATCCTGTATCTAAGATGGCAACCATCTTAAACCAAATTGCGGTATTGATGCCCTACAGTTTCCCTTTTCTGTTTGGAAAATATTGTTTTTTTTTTTTTATTTTTTTTTTAATTTTTTTTTTCAACGTTTATTTATTTTTGGGACAGTAAGAGACAGAGCATGAACGGGCGAGGGGCAGAGAGAGAGGGAGACACAGAATCGGAAACAGGCTCCAGGCTCTGAGCCATCAGCCCAGAGCCCGACGCGGGGCTCGAACTCACGGACCGCGAGATCGTGACCTGGCTGAAGTCGGACGCTTAACCGACTGCGCCACCCAGGCGCCCCTGGAAAATATTGTTTTAAAAGGAAATAGGCTGTTGATCAGAAAAGGTTTTGATATACTCATGAAGTTGCTTTATTTTTATTTAATTGACATATCCATTACTTTTGTCTGCCAATAATAAATTACCTAAGAATGGGTCAGACAGCCATAGGGTTCTTTCTATCCGACAAGTAGTAGATTTCAACAGTAGATTTCTGGGTGCTTTCTATCCCCTACCTGCCAATTGTAGTGATTATCTTTTTTGTTTTTTGTTTTTTTTTGTTTTTTGGGTTTTTTTTGCCTCATGAGGCTATAACTCCCAGTATCATGTTCACATTCAAGGTTGGAAGATGGGTGATTGAGGTTTTTTGTTGTTGTTGTTTGTTTTTGTTTTTGTTTTTGTTTTTCTCTTTTATGAGAAAGGGAATCCTTTCCCACAGTTTCCCCGTACTTGCCCTCCCTCCCCGCCCCCCATCACTTTTACCAGGTTTCTGCTGACATTTCTCTGGCTGGCTCTAGCTTGTAAGACAGACTGATGTGATGAGTCCAGTATTTACACTGAGACATAACTAACAATGGAAGAGGGGGTTGGTGATGGGCATTGGTCTACTCAATAAACCGAATCCACAATACTTGGAAAACTACTGTTTGCATAATTCAAGTGATGAGCTTTTCTGAGAGCAGTGCAGGGAAGAGGTGGGATTAGAAAAGACTAAAAGTGCCTAGAAGGCTGAAATACTTTGTGTTCATCTCTGCAGCCCCATTGTCTATCACCGTGCCTTGAATTTAAGAGACACTTAATAAATGCTTGATGAATTATCAGTAATCATACCATCCTTGTAAATGTTGATGATAGATGTTACAGGCACATATGTTCTGATAACTTTTTTATTATTATATTTGATATGAAGGGCTAGATGCAAGTATAAAATCACTTCAACTGTAAGGTTATTGAGATTCAATTTAATGCTCCAAAGAGAAACTCGGCAGCACAGATTTAAGGAAGTCGCTATTTAGAACTGGAATTAAAAAATAAAAAGGAATGAAATAAATGTTGAAGACTAGTAATATGCTTTATGAATGTCATAGTATTTGTTAAAATTCCACATAAGTATTTCAGTAGTGGAGTGACAGTTCACCAAATGAATTAGAGCACCATATAATTATCCTTAAGTAATGCAAACTAAGATTCCATATGACTAGTGATAGTGGCATATAATGATAGTGTCATCTCTCCATTTAGGGTACAACATGCCATCAGAGAAGATGAGATGAATCCTAAATGGGTGGGTAATGCTCCATATTACAAACTGAACAGATTATGATATCAAGCTGACACCCAATCCATCTGTTAGCTGTGGAGGACAGAGGCCGTATTGTTAGGGTGATCGGGCCAGGTGGTACTTCATTTGATATCACAGCTGTGCTAAACTTGCACTCAGAAACCTAACACCATGTGAAACTTTCCTTGTTTGGGGTCACACTGAAAAGAAAGAGCAGCAGCTGGGGTATATTCTTAATAAGTTCCGTGCAGAGATTCTTTAGTTGAAATTAAAAATGAAAACCTTTGCAATATGTCATGAGGAATAAAGATTTAAAGCCTAGGTTCTGCTGTTGCTGTTTGCTTTCGGATTCTTCTGTGGTGTAATTTTTGAATTTCTGATCAATTCATTCAGTCACGCAAAGCCAACGGCAGTTGTGGCATATGTAGAATCTGTTATTCGACAAAATATTGAAATGATTCATACGAAGAATGTATTTCAGTTCCTGGGACACAGTATGCTCTTAATACATGTTAGCTATTAATTCCACCATCCTTCAATGCTGTGAATTTCCAATTTCTGCATCTACTGCCCACAGTATGTCCCATGTTTAGTTATTTAATTTTGCTTTTCTGAAAATAGCTGTATGTCCTCTGTTTTCATTATGTCTGCATTTTCATATTTATTGCTATATATGAATCAAGAAACCTCTTCAGCCAGATTTTGCCTTCTGATTCAGAGGTGTAATGAGGCTGCCCTTGCTTTGATAAGATGTACCACATTAATGGAAACCACAGTTCATCCAAAACGTGACTTTGTGTGATTTTTTTTTTAATTGTGGTATAATTGGTACACAATGTTACACTAGTTTCAGGTGTACAACATGGTGATTTGACAGATCTATACATTATGCTATGTTCACCACAAGTATAGCTACCATCGGCCACCATATAAAGCTACTACAACACCAGTATGTTCCCTAGGTAGTACCTTTCATTCCTGTCACTTATTCCATAACCGTAGGCTTGTACTCCCCACTCCCTTCACCCATTTTGCCCATCCCGTCCATCCCCTACCCCATTTTGCTCCGGCAACCATCAGTTCTTTGTATTTATGGGTCGGCTTTTTTATTCACTCGTTGTCTCTTTAGGGTCCACATATGAGTGAGATCATAGTGTATTTATCTTTCCCTGACTTATTTCACTTAACATACTACCCTCAAGTTCCATCCATATTGTTGCAAATGGCATGATCTCATTTTTTATGACTAATATTCCATCGTGTGTGGGTGGGTGTGTACACGCACACAACATCTTCTTTATCCATATATCTATCGATGGAAATTTAGGTTGCTTCCATATCTTGGCTACTGTAAATAATAAACATAGGGGTGCATATAGGTTTTTGAATTAGTGTCTTCAATTTCTCTGGGTAAATACCCAGTAACTGAATTACTGGATTGTATGGTATTTCTATTTTTAATTTTTTGAGGAGCCTCAATACTGGTTTCCAAAGTGGCTGTACCAATTACATGAATTTTTAATACGTTACTCCCTAAAGAGGTATGCAACCTCCTGGGTCCCAGGCTTGAAAAGGGGTTTATGGGTTAGATTTCAGCATCTCCTCAGCCTGTGGAAGACAGCTTTAGATAAAGCCCAACCTGTATTTCTTTACTTGATGCTACTTGTTAATGCAATAAACTGCCTGCCTGAAGCATATATACAAACATGAAAGCCAGAAGTCAGTGGTAAATTTCTTATGGTAAAGGAATATGGAGACTAGAAGTGCCAATCGATGGAAACTCGAACGGTTTGATGTGTTTATTTACATAGACATGTTAAGTGTGAGGGGCCTCTTCTAACAGCCTCTTCTACTTTAGGTCTGTATCCTGAAAGAGATGTTGTATTCAAGCATTCCATATTTAAGAAAGAGCACCTTTTAAGTTATTTTAAAGATGAGAAAGGGAAGAACTACTTACCAATGGTATGGCCTACCCCCAAATTTATAAGACTTTCTTTGCACAATTCACAAGTAATCCTGCAGATTCAAAACATGAAGTCAATTGTAATTTTGCTGAGACCCTTTAGAACTGATGGCTGAGACCAGTCAAGCACCCTCATCTTCACATGGCTTCTTGGTATTTTCCCTGTTGGTGAAAGAATTCTCATAAGATGATGAAAACAGAGTGTTCTCTCTTTTCCTGTGTGAGAAACCTTTTGTTCTAATAAAAAGCAAATTCAAACTGTTAATGGTCTAAAAATTGAATTAACTTGCAAAAGCAATGTTAGTGTTGAGAAAAATTATCTAAAACTTTAACATGAGGCATGAGCTTGACTGCATAGCCTTCAAAGTCATGCTAGCACATTGTCTAACAGGGCTTTTCAAGGACTATTTGTGTTATCCTTTAGGAGACTGTGCCTTTGATCTGTTGATTAGGAGCTAAATGTTATATTTTATTCAAACTTGTAGATTTTGTCCAGTAGAAATGAATATAATTTCTGCCATGTATAGAAATGGATATGTGCTTAATGTTGCATTGTCCCTTAGGACATTAACCGATTTTATCTTTGACTTAGCAAACATTACAGTATAATTTTCCTCGTTAGCTGTATATATCTCTATTTCTCAAATACTCTTTGACTTGGCTTTACCATCTTGATGTTTTCTCATTAATAAGTTAAATAAGTCATTTGGCATGTATAAGAGTCATGTTTAAACTTTTTGGAAAATTAGGCTTTGACACTAAAGATATCCTTTGTGGGAGGAAAAAGAGAAGATGAATACTTCTCCCGGCTGCATGATTCTCTATCGTGCTGTTAAATACAATATTATAAAGTACATTGAATTTTACATCCTCAATGCTTAACTTTAAAACGGTGAAATTCCAGCATTTTTACACAGCCTTAAATCCATTAATTAGTATTTGAAACGTGAGCTATGCAAATTCTTAACATTTAAGTGTCCCTCCCACCCCCACCTCCCCTCCCCGCAACCGGTTTTGACAGTCATCTTGAAATAAGCTTTATTTCTGCTCTCCAGTGGACTGAACAACAACACGATGCATTTACAATGTACACAATAATGTGTTTTGTAGGGAGAATAAATTCAGAATTGATAGATCTTCAATAAATTTGTAAAGCCAACTTGTAGCCTTCATGCTCCAAACCAGGAGAATTAGGAGGATGGTGGTCACTGGCAAACAGCCGAAACAATTTCATTATGAAGTTTATAAAGTAACATTGCTAATTTGATTTGAATGTTAAATCCAATTGGAATACATTTTGCTATGCGACAAGTGATATTTTTTAAAATGAAGCTCTGAAATGTCATCGGCAGTTTTATAATCCCGATGAATAGTTTTTGAAATCCCGTTCCAGTGTGTTTCTTCTTTTAAAAAATAAATAAAGAGAACTTGTTCTTTGCTAGTAAAAAAAAAAAAAAAAAAAAAAAATCAGCTTCAGTAATGTCTTTCAACCTGCACTTAAAATCACCAAAAACCTAAAATCACTAATTATTGTTAGTAACTCTTTACTCTGTTTTATTGAGTGTGTTCTGATAGTGGTATTCATAAGTTAGATAATTAACAATTTTCTTGGTAATGTCGGCTCCCTACTCTGTGTGAAAAATGCTCAAGGAAGCCTCCCGAGGAGCTGGAGTTTACAGTGGTCTACCATGCCTTTGTGATACTCCATGAAGGAAGTGAGACATGAGCTGGGCCTTGAAAGATGGAAATGATTTGAGTGGACACAATGTAGGAGGACGACACCTTAAAGGTGGAAAAGGGAGCAAAGGTACATTAGCAGTAATAGGTAGAATTGTATTGGAGAAAAAGGAGGACAGAAATGGTTAAAATTAAATGTTTATGTAGGGCAGAATTGGCCAGTATACTTCACCTTGTTTTTGAATTCCAAATAATTGTTGGCAACTGCCTGAACTTGTGTTAAGAAGGGGGCTGAGAAGGAAGAAGTGTGACTTCCTATGGACATCTGCCATTAGCCCAAGAACTGAGTTCCAGAGTGAGGGAGGTGGGGGTGAGGATGGAGGGGGCTATGGTTCAAGTTGGCATGTTTTGGTCTGTCTTGTGTAGGGCAAACTGACAGGTTCTATCCACAGTGGAAGTTAAAGACAGTAGTTCTGGGATAATCTCAAATTCAGCTTCCCAAATTCCATTAGTTTCATGTGTGATAATAGCAGATTATTAGCAAAACTACCAGTTCAAAGTCTGTTCTGTCTTTTCAGATGGCCGTAAATTTTTCTCTTGCTTTTTGAAAAGTGGGTAATTTTAAATATTGTGCATAGACCTTTTTTCCTCTGAAGCTCTAAGTTAGATTGTTAATGTGACAGCACTGAAGTTACCTAGAAACATCCTAAGGGCTTTTCATTTGTAGAAACAAGTATCTGCAATAGGGGTTGGTGTCTTAAGAGACCAAAGAGAAAGTCTTATAGAGAGCAGTGACTTTAATAACTCAACATGTTTGAAATGATCAACCTTTTAGGGGACGAATTCTGAAGCCCTGACTTTGAGACAGGCATAATCATATTGTAGGAAAAACAAACAAACAAACAAAAAAACAAACGTTCCTAAAATAATTTTACATACTTTGCTAGTAATTGAATGATCTGGTAAATACCTCAAAATGACCATTTCTTAGAAGGAGTTCAAATGAGCCTACTTATTTAACTGCTGTCTCAGTCTCCTAGGTTATCATTAGTGTTGCTAATACTGTTCTTCAGATTTCAAATAAAACCACTGTATATTCTCATTATAATGAGTTTGAAGTATCCCAAAGAAATTTCTGCTTTCTGCTTTTGCCAGGGTAGAAAGTAATGGCTTTGTTTTAACTGATGAAAGGGGATAAAATTTATCAATATAAAAATTAATATCCAATTTAGATCTGTAGATAGACATGTTTTAGCAATAACTGAATTTATACTGCACACAGAAAATTTAATGCTCATTCAAAAAATAATCTCGGCAGTTTTTTTCTTACAGAACCAGGGTTAGTTAGTATAGATTTAGGTCTTTAAAATAAACCCTGACTTTGTAATTGAGAAATGCTGGAAGTAGGGGTACCTGGGTGGCTCAGTCTGTTAAGTGTCCGACTTCAGTTCAGGTCATGATCTCACGGCTTGTGACTTCAAACCCCACACCCACCTATTGGGCTCCGTGTACCGGCAGTGTGGAGCCTGCTTGGGATTCTCTCTCTCTCTCCCTATCTCTCTGTCTCTCTCTGCCTCTCCTCAGCTCGTGCTTGTGTGCTGGCTCGCGCTCTCACTCAAACATTAAAAAAGAAAAAAAAATGCAGGAAATAAAATTTAACAAAGAGTATGAAATAAATGAGTGTTCTCTAGTACCCGGTCACTGTAGTAAGGATATACACTCTTTCATAAACACACTCACATATGTTACATACACACCTCTACATGTTTCATCATTAAGAAATGGGCTGTGCTCTGCATATTTGTCTACAACTTGCTTTTTACAGTGAGCAATATATTGAAGACATGTTTCAAGGTTAGTATTTATATATCAATCTCATTAATTTTAATGGCCACATACTGTTTATTTATTGATGTACTTGTATTTATTTAAACATTCCCCAAATGATAGGCTTTTGCCTCGTTTCTCATTCTTTGGCATGGCAGTCAGTGCTGCGATGAACGTTTTTCTATGTGTGTCTTTGCAGAAACATGTAATTGGTTATCTATAATAGAAACGAGAAGGGGAGTTTCTGGATTCAGCAATGACAACCAAATTTCTCTCAAGGCAAAAGCCATTTTAACCAAAACTACAGGACAGAACTCATTTCCCCATACATTGGCCAATACGAGATATTCTCACACTTTCTATATTTTTCAAATCTGGTTAAAAAAATATTGTTTACAATAGCATTCCCTGAATATTAGAGAGGTGGAAATATACTTAGGAAATATTTATCTACATTGTCTTTTTTATTTTTATTTTTTTAAATGTTTGTTTTTGAGAGAGAGAGAGAGTGAGAGAGAGAGAGAGAGAGAGAGAGTGTGTGTGTGTGTGTGTGTGTGTGTGTGTGTGTGTGTGTGTGTGTGTGAGTGAGGGGCAGAAAGAGAGAGGGAAATACAGAATCTGAAACAGGCTCCAGGCCCTAAGCTGTCAGCACAGAACCCAGTGCGGGGCTCAAACTCACAAACCATGAGATCATGACCTAAGCTGAAGTTGGATGCTTCACTGACTGAGCCATCCAGGTGCCCCTTATCTACGTTCTCTTAAACTTCTTAATGTGTGGTCATACAGCACTATTAAAATACTCAGTGGATGGATGGATGAATTTTTCCTTTATATATTTGTATCTTTTCCTTTTGTATCTCTTTTAAGACCTCCTCTACTAAAAATTATAAATATACTCAATTTTATATTAAGTATTTAGAGCTTAAGTTTGTACATTTAGTTCAAATGCCTCTGAGGAAAATTTTCTGTATGTGTGTGTATTTCACAGATGGTTCATCACTGTCACACAAGAGGTTGATCCCCAAGAAGTGGTTTTTGAAGTAGCAACTTTATAATCTCTAAGTGGGACTTTTTCTTCAGTTCTATTCTACTCTTGTCTATTTTCTAATTTCACCAGTACTAAAATTACTTTATGGAATATTTCTTAACAGATAAAAAGGAGACCTTCCTCGTATTCTTTTAAAATAATTTCCATATTCTTTTAAAATAATTTCCATATTCTTTTAAAATAATTTTCATATTCCAGACAATATTACCATTAGTTTGTCAAACTTGGAGAACAGTTTTTTAGAGTTTTGTTTGGGATTGCATTGAATTAGTAGATCATTTTGATAATCTGTTATCTCTCTAAAATTACATCTTTCCTTCCAAGACTGTGTTTCTCCTTTTATCTAGGTTTTATAGATTTCTTCATTTAGTTTTATTCAACTCTAGTAGATTGAATTCTGGATATATTGTATTTTTGTTTGATTGTGAATTAAATTGTTTTTTTATTTGTTTGTTTTTTGGATAGTAGCTGTAGCAGGAGGCTTACTGTCTTGTTTGTAAGAATGCTTTTTGGTGGATTATTCTTAGCGATTCATTTTACTTCATGTCCTACCAAATTGCTTTTAAAAATGTATTTTATTGTTCCTTTGTGTGTGCATGTGTTTATGTATGCATCTGTGCATATGGAAAAGGCATGTGTTGGGTTTTAGTTTGAAATGACATTTTGATTTTATCAGTGCATTCAAAAATTGTTTCTTAATGTTTATTTTTGAGAGAGCGAGAGCATGAGTGGGAGAGGGACAGAGAGAGAGGGAGACACAGAATCTGAAGCAAGTTCCAGGCTCTGAGCTGTCAGCATAGAGCCTGACTTGGGGCTCAAATCCATGAACTGTGAGATCATGATGTGAACCAAGCTGGAGGCTTAACCAAATGAGCCACCCAAGTGCCCCTTATCAGTGCATTTTTTACTTTTTAATTTTTACTTGTATTTTAAAAGTTTATTTTGAGAGAGAGAGAGAGAGAGAGAGAGAGAGAGAGAGAGAGTGCCTGCGAGTGGGGGAGGGGTAGAGAGGATGGAAAGAGAGAATCCCAAGCAGGCTCCATACTGTCAGCGCAGAGCCTGACATGGGGCTCAATTCCACAAACCACGAGATCATGACCTGAGTTGAAACCAAGAGTCTCACACTTAACTGACTGAGCCACTCAGGCACCCTTATCAATGCATTTTTTAAAAAGAACACTTTATTGAGTTTTGATCAATTAAAAACACACTTCTTTAAATGGTCATATCCTGTTAACACCTTTAAACTCTGAATTAAAACTTTTAATGTTGGGGCACCTGGGTCGCTCAGTCGGTTGGGCGTCAGACTTCAGCTCAGGTCATGGTCTTGCGGTTCGCAAGTTCAAGCCCCACGTCAGGCTCTGTGCAGACAGCTCAGAGCCTGGAGCCTGCTTTGGATTCTGTGTCTGCCTCTCTCTCTCTCTCTGCCCCTCCCCTCACACTCTGTCTCTCTGTGTCAAAAATAAATAAATGTTAAAGAAAAAATTAAAAAAAAAAAACTTCTAATGTTGAGCAATGTTGAGCCCTCATATGTTGTAATATAAATATTTGGTCATGATCAGTTAATATTTTACTATACTACTGTAGTTAATTTTCTAATATTCAAAAGTTTTATATATATCATTATATGTTAGGTTTATTTAGATTTTGTGTTTGTGTATAAACTTTTAATTCAGTTTGATGTTGGTATTAAGCTAGTTTTAAAGCATGCATGGTAAATCTTTGGTTTTTTCGTCTGCTCTGAATGGGTGTTTGATATATATGAGTCCATTTTAGTGAATTTACATTTTCCTATTAAATTTCCATTTAATTTGGATTTTTCAAATTTACATGTATTAAGAAGTATGTAATATAGCTTCAATTTTATGATCAAGCCCCCTTCTGTTCAGTGTTTCAAGTTCAATCTTATGTCTTTATTTTTTTCCTTCCACTTTTTTGAGTTAATTTGGCTATTTTCACAGTTTTTTGAATTAACAGCTTATTTTGATTTTTTTTTTTTTTGTCTTTCTTGTTTCCTAAACAATGCATTTATGATTACACAGTTGCCTCTGAGAAACGTTCTGGGTGCCTTGATGGGTTTTGATGAGTCCTCTCATTTTTGGTTATTTCTAAATAGGGTATAACTTCATTTATATTTTATCTTTGATCTCAGAGTTATTTAAGTAGTCTTTTTTTTCCCCTTGGTTTCCAAATGTATTCAGTTGTTATTTTACATGCTTTCCTTTTTTTGTCAACATCTATTATATTCATATTATTTAAGGAATGTGGCCCTATGATTTCTAGGTTTCAGAATTTACTGAGGATTTTTCCCCTGCAACATGGTTTAAATTTATGTTTATCATTTTTCCTGAAATAAATGTGTAGACTCTCTTAGCTATATGACATAAACTAAGTTATATATTTTAAATCATTGGTATTCTTATATCTTTCAATCTAATATTTTATTGTGGTCAGAGGTTTGTTAGTCTTTCATTATGACTGCAGATTTGTCAGTGCCTTCTAAAATGTGTATTTTTATTGTGATTCCTTACTTCCTTGCACTCTTTACCTTGTGGCCTTCTGCTTACTCCCAATCATCAGATGAAATAAACACCCTAGTCACATGACTTGTCTTTGCAGTGGACTTTTAGGGGATGGGCACAAACAGAGGAAATAAAAATACTTATATAACTAGGCTTGGATTCCTGTGCATCTGCTCTCTGTCTGAGGCCATCTTGCTCCAGATGGACCCCTTGTTTGAAAGTCCGTGATATTTGGTGATGGGGGGGATATTTTATGCAGCATTATTGTGGCAGAAATATGTGTAAAACCAAAACTAGTTACAGGATTGGGTTGCTAATATAATGAAAACTGAAAATTCATGGAATAGGCTTTGGGTAAGAATAGGAGACTGTGATGAAACTATTATAGGGGGGATTGTGAACTTTGTTATATGATGGTGAAGCCATAGAATTATCACCTATGATGATCTGTAAGGCAAAAAATGGATATGATGACCTTATAGTGTTAGACAAAGAGGTTTCATGGCCAAATGTTGATAACATGATCTGGTTGTTATGAAATGCATTTTAAAAGGTGTTTCAAAAAAAATGCGGTATGGATTATGGCATATGGAGTTGATTAGAAACAAATCTGTATTTTTTAAAAATCTTAAACTTTTAACAGAGTTCTATTACTATTCTGGATTAAGAGTTTGTGATTTTGAAGAGTGAAAAAATCATACATCCTCACCTTTAGCCAGGCACAAAGCTGACCAGGAAAACTCCTCTATTGACAGGAAGGACATAGTCTCCCTTAAACTTTTCGTATGTAGCCAAGGAAGGATGATAAGGGATGTTGCAAAGAGAACAGAATGAAGATCTATATCCAGGAAAAAAAGTAGGCCTATTGAGGGAACATTCTTTACCCCAAGTAGAAGGATCTGAGTGTATTTTCACAGCGAGATTACTGAATTGTCATGAACTAGTTACTTGTGTGCACCTTCCAGTTTCCTCTCCTTTACAATTTCTTGTTTTTAAGGTGGTCTGGTCTCAACAATGGACGTTGAATATATAGAGGGCGGGCTATTTGTTTTAGTTCATACTTTCCTGGATCAAGGGGAGATGGATTTGGATTTGACTTAGATTGTAAGGTATTGGATTTTGAGCCAGTTGTCATAATCTGACACATTCGGGGCATCCCAGGGCAACGCAGGTATAGTTTGTGAGTGAGAGATAAGTGAATAATTATGGAGAAATGACTTACTAATCATAGATCCATAATTTTATAGTAATTTTATCTATAGACAGAAAATTCCATTTGACAGTGAAATATAGCAAAGGTAATTGACCTATCAAATAATGTATATTCAATTCTTCTTAAGCCCAAGGCCTGTTTCTGTGCACATAAATGTATTGCAGAAATATTAGCTAAAGATGATTATTAAGTGATACACACTTGTAAAGTGAAAGAATAGGAAGGGATTAACATACTCCTGTAAAGACAAACTGAATGGAAACTTAGTAGAATTGGAAATACCTATTTTCCGATGAGAATTTTATAAATATTAGATCCATCTGAAGAAGATGATCCCACTATAAATACGAAAGAATATCACTTTATTACCTGCTTGTGAAGGCTGGTGACCAGTTTAAAGAATAAAAAAAAAATTTTTATCTAACAAATCTTCAAGTTTAAGAGTGGTTGGTTATCATTTTGCATTATGAAAAACTACTTTCTTTAGGCCTTAAGATTGTTATTTACAAAGGGTGGTATGTACTTCCTTTGCTTTATTTCCTTGTCACAGATTTCTTTCCACATAAGTACTTACTTGTGTACTGACATTTATTTAAAAGTGAATTCTCAAAAACTTGTAGAATAATCACAATGAGAAAAGTGCGGAACAATTTTACGAGGCAATAATCCAGTTCTCTTATTGCAAAGCACTCTAACCAGCCTTCAGCCTTATAGTGTATCCACGCGGGAACCAGATTATTGCCTCATAAAACAGCTCGGTGCTCCTATTATGGCTTAAATATAATTGTGTTTAAAGACCTTGTTGATTCCATTTAGTAAAATTAGTTTTTATCTTATTTCATGATAACAATGGCTTCTAATAACCTTGATGATATTTTGATGTGTGCCCAATTATGTTTTCAAGAATAGTTTTGTTAAGTAAGATTTCAGTGAATTTCTAATCTTTCTTAGTTTATTGTTATAATTAATCACCGTTTTTCCTGAGATAATTTAACATAATAAGTTAATTATTTCCTTATTTTGACTCCTATAAAAAAAATCAAAGATAATTTTTCTCTCTTGCACATTCATCAGCGATGATGAGTTGGGTCTCAGTGTCATGCATTTACTGTTATACATCTGAATGCTACACAGTTTGGGATCTGAATCCAGGTTTTAGCACTTTTAAGATGTGTGGCCATGATCAAGTTGCTAATCCACAGTTTCTTCACTTACTTTAAAAATGGGGATATTGCAACAAATATAGAGCTATCTCATAGGACATTTAATGAGAATTATATGGCCTAAGTGCTCAATTACATTTTACTGTTGTGTTTATGAATCTTAGTTTTACCTTATTTTTATATATAAAAATGTACGTATTATAGAGTTCATACATGCATATAAAAGAAAGATTATACATAACGAAAATCAGAATAGAAATCTGGTCAAAAGATATTTTTGTAGCAATTAAGGATTGTGGGCTACAGAACAGGAATACAAAAAATCATCTTCATAGGATAAATTTCAGCATTTTTTCCTAACAAGAAAAGAGATAATTTGAGACTGAGTCAAAAATCACCACAGAGTATAGAGATGATGATTGGATGTCCTCCAATATCCCTTAGCCAATTTATAGATAATCTAATTTTTGAGGCCCAGAAAATGTACTTTTCTGTCACATGTTACTATTCGAAAACATTGTTTTTATTCATGAAGATTATTTTATTACAATATTAGCAATGGCTTTGGATTTTATAAAAGACTGTTTGGGTCATTTTTCTTTCCTGTGAACCATGAAATATTCCCTGGGCACCAATTTAGTGATTGCCTGCCCCTTTCTTTACTTGATAATCACAACTGTAACTCATGTGATTCATACTTCTTTTGTACTCGAGTGTGTTTTTTTAAATTAAATACAGAGAATTGTGTCAGTTCTATTTTTCCACAAGAACCTATGTATCATTCAGAAACCAATCTTAAACATTTTCTTTAAAGTTAAAGTTGTAGATTCTACTAATTTAACAAATTATTCACCTAACACTCAGTATGAAGTGACCATTTGAATTCTGGAAACATAAGTAACATTAATTATCAACTTACCTTATTTATTAAAGGCATGTTGGATATCTGGAGTTTTTTGTGTAGTCTAATAACTTTAGTCCAGTTAATAAATACTTTAAAAAATTCCCGGTATATGGTAAGTATTGAGTTAGGAAGATAAAGTATGAAAGGTCTTGCTATGTTAGTCATTTTCACTAACATTGATTTTCAGTTATATTCAATAACTTAGTCACTACATATTCAGCTTAATTTTTCCCCACACTTTTCAAGGAAGCACATATTTCTGGGAGATATTTGTAAAGGTGGACTAGTATCTACTTCTTAATCTGGGGAGTTGGGAGAGGAGAAAGATTAGTGGTCATGACTACCATCACCAGTGAAACAAAGAGAAGAAAATAGGAAATGGATTATCTTACCCCCAACTAATTAATTTTGTACCATTTTCAGAAAATCCTGTTGATTATAAACAAAGAAGAAACCAGAGTGAAATCTGCTTACTTAATTATTTTACACATTCCTTTTAGGACCAAGCACTGCTAAGACTCTGAGGTTTTATGTGTTAATGTTTTTGTGGTCCCTTGAAAAATGACCTCAGTGAAATTCACAGAACTTGTTGCCATCTCCTTCATAGGGGTATTGTGAAAATGCCCATTAACATTTATAGAGTGCTTTGAGCTCCTAAAAGAAAGACATTATACCTAAGAACAAAATACATAATTTTAAAAGTAACATTTGAGTAATTTGATTGTAAATGAATCAAACACACATGCATTAAACTTACATAAATACAGGTATGAAATTAAGCAATGAAGTACCTGGCCAAACCTGCTTTAGGTTTTATGAAATGGAAACATTTTGAACATGGTTTGATAGATTTTGTAAACCTAATATGTAGACAAGTTTGGCGGTCCTTGATAATACAAATAAATATTTCATTATGAGTATTCAAAAGAACTCCTATTTCTCATAATCTGACAAATTCTCAAGAGAAACTCATAATGTTAAAGAGATACTTATTTCAAATAAAAAATTATTGCTTTTTTTTATTAAATATTGATTACAAAGATAAGTCTCATGTTCTATCCATTCAACTGATATTTGATTACAGATAATGGTAGACTTTATTATACCTCTTAGACATGCAACAAGTATTTATTGAATAAGTTTTTGGGGTATGAATGCTGAAACAAATTACAGGTTGGCTCAAATATCAGTAAAGTCCATGTCTAGCCTTGGAACCTCAAACATAATACTTAATGGGCCTCAGAAGACTGAATTCATGTATGAAAATACAGTGATTACGAAGTCTTGGCAGAATCCATCATTAATGAACCTATGTAGAGACTCAATTTATGTTACCAGACAATTATGCCTTTTAAATGGAAATCATTTTTTCTTACCTAAATTTACAAGACCTAGAACAAGACTATACATAAAAGATAAATTGCATTGTATTCTTTGTCCTCTCAACACTGCTCAAAATTATTTGAGTTTATTTAAGAAATACTGCTTTGAAAATTCAGATTCTTGTTCTGAATTGACAAAAGTCAGTTTGATTCTAAATAATGTATGTCATTTTGGCTACTTCAAAGTAGTATTTTTATTCCTAAGGTCATTAAATTGTCAAGTTTAGTACCTTGTCTTTGAAGGCCTTCGCATAAAAGAGAGAGTTCCATAATAATTATCATAGCTTACGATGAAGGTAAAAAGTAAGAAAAATGATTGAGTACTAACCATGTGCCAGGCCCTATGCTTTATGGATATTATCTTACTAAATCATAGAAACCATCTAGTGAAGATATCCCTACCATTTCACAAAAAGGGAAATTAAGTCTCTAACAGTTTGAATAACTTGCTTAAGATTACTTACACAGCAAATAAGAGACAGACCTGGAATTCAAACCCAGGCCTCTGTGGCTCCAAATCTAATGCTATTCTCCATATATTATACTTCCTACCATGATAATCCATTTTCATGGCTTTTCATAGTAGTTATCGTAGCTACAAAGGTTGTCCCAGAAGTTATTACTTTGGCAATCACTGAAGAAACTATGGATTTCTTCACAAAGAACTTATGTCCATATGTTAACTGACTACCTTGTCAGAAAGGAGGAATGGTTTAATTATAGTGTGACAGGGATAAGTTAATTGGGTCCGATTTTATGTAGAGATTTTCCTGACTTAGGGGAATTCCAAGTCTTTATATTAGGCTTGTTTCTATGGAATGTATTAGAAAAAGTAGAAGGGGGGGCACCTGGGTGGCTCAGTTGGGTACGTGTCCGACTTTGGCTCAGGTCATGATCCCACGGTTCGTGGGTTAGAGCCCTGCATCAGGCTCTGGAGCCTGCTTCAGATTCTGTGTCTCCCTTTCTTTCTGCCCCTCCCCTGCTCATGCTCTGTCTCTCAAAAACAAGTGTTAAAAAAAAAAAAAAAAAGTAAGAGAAAGAACATGTAATAAATCCACAAAGTATTTTCATCCATAGTATAACTCGAATAAAAACAAAACAGTTCTCAGAACAGAAAAAGCGAAAAATGCAGCTTTTATAGTAGACCTTGGGAATACATGCATGTTCATCCCACTCCGCCTTCAAGATGAAATCAAAGATGAAAAGAAGTCTTCAGTGATACAACCAAACCAATCTTGAATTAAGCAGAGGTTGTAGGGTGAGGAGCAAAAATCTATACATGAAACTGGATTGGGTGAGTTCACGGTTCATTTTCACATGTAATGTTCTCATGTAATCACCTCATTCCATTTTCTTCAATATTATTGGGATAAAGGGCTAAAGAAGAGATCATTTGATTGAAATAGGCTTTTTAAATTTTTCATTATGTACAGAGTATGTTTCATTTCTTTGATAAATGCTTTACATACTATTGTATTTCTTGTTTCAACAATCCAGTGACCGATTTTATAATCCTTATTTTACTGAGGAGGAAATAGGCTCTGACCTTAATAGGCCTAAGGTTAATCAACTAGAGGGTGGCAGATTCTGGATTTCAGCCCCGTTAGTCTTCATTCCCAAACTATGCTCTTGACTTCTATGGTAATTCTAATTTGGGTAAAAGTTTCTAACCCAGGATTTAATTTAAAGTGGTTAAAGCAGTATTCTAGTATTACTTCTAAATAGGAATTTAGAAGTAAAGGCCAACAAAACAAACCAAAAAACAAACCCAACAGCATTGTATGCCCTCTGGCAGGTAGCTCTTAGAATTTGTAAAGTGGTAAATAGCAGGATAGAGTTCACAAACTCCTATAGGCTGATTATTTTGTGTTACGATAGTACTGCCAGTTTTATTATTCCTAAAGTAAATGACAGCAGTGAGGCCCAGAAAATTCTCACCACATGCTATAATATGGGACTACCCATAGTCATCTTCTTGTTTGACTTTTTTTGATCACAATATTGAAAATTTATCACTTAATATTTATCCCAATAAATATCCCACTTCTGATTGGGAAAAGAGTTAGCTGTCATCTTCCTTATCTTTCTGTCCTTGTAAGCAAGCAAGAAATCAGTTAACAAACAGTTAACAAATGTTAATAGGACAGATGAAAGAAAGTTAGAAGTTTCTATTAGAACTTTATCTTTCAAAGTAGGACTCTAGTTTAACCTTCTTTACGCTGGTCTTTTTGTTTTATCCAAGGTATAGGCTCAAATTGAACGAGAAAGATGGAACAAATAGATGAGCATGTATCTATATATATTTATAGATTGTTGTATGCTGGAAGAGAGTAGACATAGGGTGAAAATTATTTTAAAATTATCCCAGGTTGTCTTCAGGTAAGAATGGGGATTTCAGAAACTACTTAAAATACCAAATAAAGGTATCATAAAAGATATGTGACAAAGACATTCCATTTTAAATTTGAGTATCCAAGGACAATTAGAAAATCTGTGTATTAACAACAAAAAAAAGTAGGTATGCCTGAGTGGCTCAGTTGGTTAAGCATCGGACTCTTTGGGCTCAGGTCAGGATTTCAAGGTGCACAAGTTCAAGTCCCGCACTGGGCTCCTCGCTCACGATGTGGAACCGGCTTAGGATTCTCTCTCTCTGCCCCTCCCCTGCACTTCCCCCCCCCCCTCAAAATAAACTTTTTTTTTTTAAAAAAGGAAAAATATCCGGGCAAGAGCAAATGTTAAAAGAGCAAAAAAGATTGAGAAAATTTTGATGGTAGATGAATCCTTGGTGTAGTACTATAAAAAGTAACTTGGGGGAAGGAAGGAAGAAAAAAAAAAAGGTTAGGAAAGGAGCCAAAACATAAGAGACTCTTAAAAACTGAGAACAAACTGAGGATTGATGGGGGGTGGGAACGATGGGAGAGTGTGTGATGGGCGTTGAGGAGGGCACCTGTTGGGATGAGCACTGGGTGTTGTATGGAAACCAATTTGACAATAAATTTCATATTAAAAAAATAAATCCCAAAAGAAAAAAAAAATTAAAAAAAAAAAAGAAGTAACTTGTATAATGGACAAACCTCAGTAGGAATGATAGTGACATCAAGAGATAACAAAGACCTAAACAGCATCACTTACTGTTACCCAGTTGCTAGGTGGATTGGAGTAGCAAGTACTACTTCACCTTGGTTACGAGGACATTTTACTCATTCAGAAACTGGAGATTAGCAGGAATAACTCTTATTCATTGAGTAGACAATATTTGAGTGTTCCTCGGTGTCAGACATTGTTCTAGGTGCTGGAGACACAGCAGTCAACAAAACAGATGATAATCTTGGCCCTTAAGGAAGAAGACCTGTATTAAGTATGAAGCCCATGGAAGAGTGGAATTGCTATCAAAGCATACTGGTTGTATCATTTCTTAGGTCTTAATAAAACGTGTCCTTAATTTTAAAATCTATTCTTCTAAAATCAGTTATTCTCATCTTCTCCCAGCAAATCAAGTGTTTTGTTTGTTTTTTTGAGATTTCTCAAGCAACTGTAGGTTTATTCTAGGTCTATATATGCTATCTAATAAAATCAGACCACATCCATAATACCTGACCTGAATTCTCTAGATCAGAACAAATGATGATTCTAGAAGGAAAATAAACCCACAGAATAGTAAACTTGCAATTATCCATAAGCCTTTAACTCTTATAAATTTCTCACATTTTAAGGCAATTTTTTAAGCTAGGTATTGTTTGTAGTTTTCATTTGTTTTTGTTTTTAAGACTGTGAGTCTTTTTTTGTTTTTTTTTTTGTTGTTTTTTTTTTTCCAACGTTTATTTATTTTTGGGACAGAGAGAGACAGAGCATGAACAGGGGAGGGGCAGAGAGAGAGGGAGACACAGAATCGGAAACAGGCTCCAGGCTCCGAGCCATCAGCCCAGAGCCTGACGTGGGGCTCGAACTCCCGGACCGCAAGATCGTGACCTGGCTGAAGTCGGATGCTTAACCGACTGTGCCACCCAGGCGCCCCAACTTTGTGAGTCTTTTTTTGAAATGTGATGTTTTGTGAACCTGCTTTGGATGTAACTTTTTGAAAAGGCCAAAGAGAAATTCTAAACTCCTTTTTGCGATATATTCTAGTTCCCACCAGTGACCTCTTCATTGAGGAGAGAGAGAGGAAGGAAGAAAGAAAATGAGGTTTTCTCTGATGACAAGTCAATTTAAGAGAACTCTCTGATCAATGACTGTGCTTGGCCAAGGCAAGAGGTTTCTGGTTTCTTTTAAGGGAAAAAAATGCCAACACATCACTGATAGCTTGTAATCTTTGAAAGTGGGAATACATGTTCTCAATAAGGCATAGGAAAGTTAAGCTTGATTTTGCATAAGGACTTCATTTGCAGAGTATAAAAATATCCTTAGTTAATGGCCAGGAGAGAGGAAGTGATGCTCAAAAGTTATATTTGAAAAAACAATTCATTAGAAAAGACCTAATAATGAACTTTGTCTTAATAAACAAATGCTGACTTAAATTAATGGCTCAACATTTTTTTTTTTAAATACCCATGATGCTATCTATTTCTTCATTGAACCATTGGAATACTGATGTTGAAATTATGCTTTATTGTGGGACTTATAAGCCTGTTGCCTCTCCTGAGTTTAGAAGCCACAACATGAAGGAGACTCAAATATGAACTGGTTATGACACAGAATACTAAGAAAAACAAACTTTTTTTTTTTTTTTTAATTTCACACAGGAACCCAAATTGCCTGTTAGATTCAGCCTAGAGATGGGTGTGGAGGCACATCACGTAGGAACTGTCCTGTCTCAGTCAGTGGCAACTGCTGGTAGAAATGAAATTGTTTACTCCGAGAAATTTGACTAGCGATTTCCTATATTCCTTATCTAGCTTGCAGTGAGCTCATACTGTTCTTTGTTCACGATGTTTTGCAATCAGCTAAATGAGTAACAGTAATAATTTGCTTTAATATAGTACTTCTCATCAAAGTATTTTAAAGTGCTTTTGCAAAGAATTAAACTGTACAAGATCCAGTAATGCAGATGCTATGTTGTTACTCACATTGTAAAGTGAAGATATAAAGAGCTTAAGTGGCTCTTCCCAGATCTATGGAAAAATCAGTCAAAGATTCATGAATTAATTGTAGGAATCCTGGCTCCTACTTCATTGATCTGAAGCTGGACCTCATATTTATTAGACAGACATATTTGTCTTTAAAGGCTAACCAGAAGCATGCATTTCTCACAGTTCTAATTTTCTCAGCTTAGTAATGAATAATAAAAAGAATTGCCAGGCTAGGGTGAAGTTGAGATGCTAGATTTGTAGCAAGTCTATTATTTTTAAATATGATATACTTGAAACAAGGTCTTTGTGTTTGTATCCCCTTTCTCGATTCATATGTTTCATAACCTGCTTTGTTCATAACATAATTTGCCTGTCAGTGAACAAAAGAGAGGTCATTCTTTTTCCTATCTAAAACTTTAGATTCTGAAAAAATAGATAAATGATGAACTTCTCTGCTACAAAACAGGATTTTTTTTTTTGCCACTATTCCATTTAAGGATAAAATGAAGTGTTTGCCTGTGAACACTTCTCTGAGAAGAAAATAGTCATTAAGGACCTCATGTAAACATATGTAGATCTCTTTGCAGAATTTTTATATATACATATATAAATACAAACCATTTTTGATTGGTTGTCATACATCAAAATGGCTTCTTGGAATATAATCAACTCAGGTACTTTAGCTGCATATTAATTTTAGATGAAGAGACAATCTTGTATAGTTTATTAAATCTAGAAAATTTATAATATACAAGACTGAAAGTAATCTGACTATCAAGCCTAAGTGATCTTTCCTGCTGTGCTACACATCTGTTCAGAACATACCCTTGCTGGTATAAATGTTGAAAACTTAAAGGCCATGAGTCAGCAATAATATTCCATGGTATTTACCCACAGGATTTGAAAACTTATGTCCACATAGAAACCAGCACACAGATGTGTATAGCAACTTTATCCATAACTGTCCCATATAGAAAACAACCAGAGGTCCTTCAGTAGGTGAATGGATACATAAACTATAGTACATCCAGGTAATGGAATATTACTTAGCATTAAAAAGAGATCTTCTATCAAGCTGTAAAAACACACAGAGGGGTCTTAAATGTGTATTATTAAGTTAAAGAAGTCAATATGGAAAGACTATATACTGTACAATTTGAACTATATGGTACTGTGGAAAAGATCAGCTATGGAGCCAATAAAAAGATCAGTGGTTGCTGGGGTGGTGGTGGGGAGAGGTGGGGAGAGATGAGTAAGCAGAGTACATAGGATTTTCAGAGTAGTAAAAACGCTCTGTAAAATACCATACTGATGGCTATATGCCATTACCCATTTGTCCAAACTCATAACATGTGCAACACCAAGAGATTATGATGTGTTAATGTAGGTTCATCCTTAGTAACAAATACATTATTTTGGTAAGTGATGTTGATAATAGGGGAGGCAATGCATGTGTTGGGGTAGGGTGCATATTTGAGATCTGTACCCTCCTTTCAATTTTGTTGTAAACCTAAAACTGTTCTAAAAATCTTGATAAAAAAGAAAACCCTCAAAGACCCAGGTTGTCTTTTTAAATTTTGGATATTTTTATTTGGGGCATCCAAAATGAATATTTCGGAATGTCTGAGGTGAGTCTAAGTGTAGTTCTTTGAGGATATTTTTCCTCCTATGATGAACCCTGTTCAGGATATTCTAAAATAGACCTGAGAGGAGTAGAGTCTTCCTCTGAAACAAATTGCAGTCAACAGTTTAATCATTTTTTCTAAAGAACAGGGAATTTGGTAGATACCTGGATTCTACATATTTTTTTGAGGCCATTAGACTATGATAAACTTTGCTCCTACAACATTTACTAATTTAATCCAAGGGTTTCTTGTTTGTCTATTATGTGAGCTATGGGGGGTGGGGTGGGTGGGTGGGATATAAAGATAAATAGCACCTGGTTTCTTCTCCCAAAGAATCTAAAGCTTGGGCACAAAGATCACATAGGATTCAAGGTGGAAATCTGCATGCCATGAAATAGAACGTCCATCATATTTAGGATGGAGGGTCAAAGATAAAATCATAATGTCATCTAGAAGGACTCTGTGGGTATATGGTACAGTTTGAAAAAATAAATGTGTCAGGCAAACAAAGACATGGCAAGTAAAATTTACTAATTAAGACCTGTTTAAAATTAGTCATTCAAAAGTATTTATTGGGTACCTGTAATGTGTCTGATACCATTCTAGGACACTAGATGGAATGATAGGCATGCCCCTTAGGATGAAATTTGGAGGAGTGGTCAGAGATGGGTGTTATAAAAGTTGCTCTTCAATCCCAGTCATCACTGAAACGAAGGTCACCTATAGGTTAAGATTGTACATGACAAGGATACCTGAGGTAGTGTGGGGAAACACAGAAAGCTTCACAGAATGCCACATTTAGGCTGGGATGAGAAAGGTTTGAAGGTTTTGAAAGGAGTTTTGTATTTTGAGGGGTTTAAAGAAGGCCGAAGCACAAGCATGTCACAAACCCAGAGGAGAGGAAGAGGTGATGAGACCAAGGAGGAGGGAAATAAGGAGCCAGACCATGCAACCAACACTTTACTAAACTTGCACACAGGTCTTTCTTCAAAGAACACTGAGAAACAAGTGAAAACTTCTAAGCGGAAGAACAAGATGATCATATTCCAGTTTTTAAGAAAACTACTCTGGCTGCTCTTTAGATTAGAAATGACTAAGAATGGATACGGCAGAACATTTAAAGACTATCAGCAGTTCAGAAAAGGATGGCAGCTTGTATTAACATTCACAGTGACATGGGTTCTGGGCTATCATTGATCTCTTCTGTTGTTAGGATCAGCTTCCACAATAAAGTAAAATATACTTGTTTAATAGCAAACAAAGTCTCCTGAAGAGACCTAAATAGGAAGCCTCTATATTATCCAAATGTGTACTCGTCATGTATTGACTGTGAGTCGGTACAGAGTCCTGCCTGTCTGGGGTTTTTGTAATGGTCCAGGTAGGGCCTAAAGATCTCATGAATTGACTCCCAGTGAGTCAGATAATGATCTTATGACTGTGAGTCAGAACATGACATTAACCTATGACTACAACCTTTGAACTTTTTCAGTAAGGTGAATCTTTCAAAGCTTTTTAAACAACGTGCTTATTTTGTATTTCTAATGTTGGGAATAAAGCTTTGACTCTAAACCTAGCAGGTACATATGTAGGTGAACTGGAAAAAAAACAACAACACATTTTTCATTTTACATCTCAAAGCATACATAAAATATATGTACTGTGCTTCCAATTATATTTTAATTAAAATCACAATAAAATTTCTTCTAGAAAATTATTTAGCAATGTAATGGCGTATCTTTCAAAGAAACACTGCTATTCTATTTTTATGAGAAATTCTTGCATTTCAAACAAATTTAATATTGTTACAAATATCTGAGTTTATCAAGCAACATTACGATTGATTAGAGAATGGTTTAACTATGGCAACAATATGAATCAGCTTAACATTTCTCCTCCCCTTCATTCATCTTGGAATGAGATAATGAGGCAAGACTACTCTAGTAGAGATATCACTTTTAGCCGAATAATTCATCTGTGAATAGCCCCAGATTGCAAAAATTACAGCATCATTTAAGCATTATTTATGGTTAGTATGAGGTTAAAACTTTGGCACTATTTCACGGTGCATGGAGGAAAACTATTCATGGCAGCATATTTACACATTTTATAGAAATGGATCAAGATGATTCATCTCTATAAAGTTAATAGGACCTATTGAATATTATTACCAAATAGTTTTTAGGTCAATGAATTTTTTTAAATTAGGCACACATTATCTACTAAATGAAAATATCCTAAAGCTATCTAATCCATCCCCCATCTGCTAACAGTATTCCTATGTAGCCCTGGCACCTATATTCCATTTTAAAATCTAAACATCTATAATTACTAAATAGCAGAAGTGAATTTTACAGTGCAACCTTTCCAGTTCCAAATGTCATCCTATCTATGGGACACCTTCATGCAAATAGTCTGCTGTGCTTGATAGTAAGTAATTACATATAATATAGTAACAGCTGTGGAGATTAAAAAACAAAGTGCTTGGTTAAATACGAAAGATACAGAATTTAGACACATGAAACATTCATGTAAATGAAAAACAAATGCACAGACTCCTGTAAGGTTGAATTAAATTGCAACACAGACAGAAAAATTCCGAAAATGTCTTCTTTCATTCGTCTGTCTCCCTAGAGTCCTATTCATCACAGTATTGGTAACTGCCCTTGGTCATTTTTCCTCCTTCCACTGATTAAAACGAAAACAAAAACAGAAACCATACACGCTCACAGAACAACTATGATGATGTATCATCTACTGAAGAAATTAGACAAACCATAAACAACAGATAAATGCTTACTGCCACCTAAGATTTAGAAAAAACAACGTCTGGGGAATCATTTGTTTGCAAGAAAAACTAATCAAATTAAAAAGAAAAATATGTATTCCTACCTATTGACAGCCTTGAAATTCCATATTAGGAGTTGAGTCTATTTCTGAAGGCTAAAATAGTCCACAAGTATTATAGGCAGAGGTACAAATTGGTGTTTCAGTTTCTAAGTTTAATATATAGCTGTAAATTTGTTTTTGTAATCGCACAAATAATGTGTATCCACAGTAGACAGATTTGAAAATACAATTCAGAAAAAATAGAAAAAAACATAACCTTTTGGTTAGCCATTGTGTGCCATCTTGCTCTGAGACCCTGGGGTAGGTTCATTGCAGCCCTGGAAAGGTAGAACACGTACTATGCATGGTCATATAGCAGGAATCTCCTCAGAGATCCTATAATGGAGCCATGAGTGCTGACATTGTCCCTAATCCTCAAGCTTAGCCAACTGCTGCAAACATCTCTTTGGCACAGGGCAAAGGGAAGTGCTGAGGGCCACATCCATGCTTACATTCTTGGTCATGAAGATAGTCTTTGTACCACTTTTCTGCTTGTTTGGAAATGATGCACAGTGAAAGCAAACTGAGGAGTCCTCATTCCTGTGAGTTTTGATCTGAAGGCCAGCTGAGCTCAAGTATTTAAAGTCCATTTCCTAGGTTAGGTGAATTTGAAGAACTGTGGTCTGGATCTTAGTCTTATTACTTGGAGTCCTCCAGAGAAACAGAACTAATAGTGTATGTGTGTACACATATGTATGAAATATTTATATAATCACACATACATGGATGTTTATATAAAGAAATTTATTGTAAGCTATTGGCTCATGTGCTTGTGGAGACTGACAAGTCCCAAGATGTGCAGCTGGAGACCTGAGAGAGCTGATGGTATAGTATACTTCTGGTCCCAGTTTGAAGGCTGAGAACCAGAAGACCTGAGGTTACAAGTCCAGTTGTAAAGTCAGTGGGCTTGAGACCTGGGAAGAGATAAGAGCTGATATTTCAGTTCAAATCTGAAGGCAGACAAGAGCTGATGGCCCAGTTCAAAGACAGTGAAGCAGGAGCAATTTTCTTACTCGGGGAAGAATCAGTCCTTCGGTCTACTCAGGTCTTCAATTGATTGAATGTTGCCCATCCATGTAGGGAGAATAATCTGCTTTATTAAGTTTACTGATTTAAATGTTAATCTCATCCAAAACACCCAGAATATTTGGTCAAATATCTGGGCACCCCATGGCCCAATCTACTTAAAAATAAAATGAACCATCCCCTTGGTTTTCCAGTGTTGAATATAGACTTTTTCCCTAATTTCTCCTCTTCTATGTGGTCAATTATATATTCTCCTCTGATCTTTGCCATTAGCATATAAGTATATTTTAATGTTCACCACCTTCTAAAAAACCAGAATTGTCCCCAGTATCTTCCTCAGGCTGTTGTACTACTTCTCGGCTCCTATAAAAGTTCAGAAAGAATTGGCCTTATTCATGCTCTCACTCCCATTTTTGTCTCTGCCCATCACAGTTGATCTTTCTTTTGACATTCTACTGTAATAATCACTATCAATTTGCAGTTCCATCTGTTTTTTTATTCTTCATCTTTTCATGACTTCCCAGGAGCACTTGATGTGGTTAGTATTTGTCTCTTGGAATCATGTTCTTCTCTTGGCTTCCTTGACATCTCTCCTTCCTTGTTTTCTTCCTCTTCAGTGTGGCTGGCTACCTCACGGGTATTTTGTTGCCTTTTCTTCCTCTGTCAGACTTGCAATTTTCAAAGTGATACAGGGTTCAGTTCTCAGTCCTGATTTTTCTATCTATACATTTTCTTGAGTGCTTGAGTGATCTTCAGACTATAGGTTTTAAATGCCATTTGAGCAGATTAGCACAGTGGCTTTATAATGCTTTTATCTTAGGACTTTTGCAAAACTTCTTTGTGCTTCAGTATGTTCATCTGTGTATTCAACATAATAACAACTAACTTGGCAGAGTTTTGTATGGATTAAATAGATTAATACGTGCAAGTATCGAAAACCATGCCTAGTACAAAATAAGCACAAAATAACAGTAAATGTATATGAATATTATGTGTCTACTATGTTTTCATTCACTTGTAGGATAGTAAACCTCAGTTGTTCTGCCTTCCAAATTCTCTAGTGGATCTTTCCTCCTTTCCGTCTCAGTGGATTTATTTATACATTGACATTGAAACTGACAAGCAGTGCACTATCATGGAAAGGAACATAATCTGGAATCAAACATCAAACGTTCCAAGCAGATATTCACAATCAATAAAGTGTGAGAACTTGTGCAGGTTACTCTTTTGGAGCCTCAGTTGCCTCATCTGTGCAGGGGGGTTAAAATGATAGTAATGCCTATTTTATGGAATGATGGAAATTCAATTCTTTAATATGTATAAAGCACTTAGAACAGTGTCCATGTGGAGTAAACATTGTGTAAAATAGAATTATTTTATCATTAAATGTGGTGAATTACATGCCCTTATATTTTATATTAATAAAGAAGTTTGTGGTTATTCTGTTTTCCCACTGGATTATAACCTCATTGAATACTAAGCCATATGAATTATCAAGTTATATATGTAGTTGATATAAATAATCTTAGTAATTTTTCTTAATAGGTAATCTGCCAGTAAGATCTTAGAAATACATCTTTCATTTTTGTAAACAAATGTATGATCTCATCACAGAATTATCTTATAAATAGAAACTTATAATTGAAAGGTAACCAATGCCTCTGAGTACAATGACTAAGTTGGAGAATAGAATTCCTTTTAAATTTGTGCATAGCAAACATTTATGATATAAAATATAATTGCATGAAGATAGGTTAGAAAATTAGGACAAAAAGTTGATGCGTGTGTTTGTCAGAAACGAAAAAAAAAAAAACCAAACCCAAGATTATGAAATCAGTGTGTACTAAATGCTTTCAAGCGCTTATGCTGACTACTTTAATGAATGTGAACCCTAAGTAGCAATTACTGTGGGCATGCAAACCAGATTCTTTCTCATGTCATTTCTAATTTTTCTTTGCTGCCATAGAGATTAATTCTAGCTTGTTTTGAAGTCATGGCCTAAGTTCAACTGTAATTAGTGTCCAAAGAGATATTAGAAATTTTGCAATTAGAGGAGTGTTTCTATTTCTCCTTCTCAAAGAAAAGAATATTTTGTTTTAACTAAGAGGAATTAATTCCTCTGAGTAAAAAAAAAAAAAAAAAATTGTTTCAGTGTACTCTCAGTCAATATTGATATAAATAAGAGGATATGTTAGGGTTTTCTTAAAAATGATTATTTTCTATAGCATGAGTACAATCACAATCTTACCTATGGTATAAACACAGTGTTTTGTTTCATAACGTTTTGGTAGAGTTTTTGTGATTAATAATAGGAAATAGAATTCACCTCTTTTAAGTACATATAGAAATATGTATAGTTCTTAAAATTTGCTGTGCATATAATTGTCTATGATAAATATCACAACTACAGCCTGAAGGTGGACTTAAAAAGATAGCAAATAACTGGGGTACAAACCTACCTACTTCTCTCTCTCTCTCTCTCTCTATATATATATATATATATATATTTAATTTACATATAAATATCAAAACAAATATTTATTCATCAGCTGTTATGTGCAAGACATTTAATTCAGGTCCTGTGTGTTGTAACATCACTTTTAAGATGACCAATAGATAGGGGCGCCTGGGTGGCTCAGTCGGTTAAGCGGCCGACTTCGGCTCAGGTCATGATCTCGCGGTCCGTGAGTTCGAGCCCCGCGTCGGGCCCTGTGCTGACAGCTCAGAGCCTGGAGCCTGTTTCAGATTCTGTGTCTTCCTCTCTCTGACCCTCCCCCGTTCATGCTCTGTCTCTCTCTGTCTCAAAAATAAATAAACGTTAAAAAAAAAATTAAAAAAAAAGATGACCAATAGATATTTTCAGAGTTCAAGTATATTTCTATCACTGTTCTAGGTACAGGCATTATTGAAGATAAAATCTCTGTCCTTAGGTTGCTTGCATACTAGGAGTGGGGCAGATACATAATAAGTTCGTACATACAGAAAGCTGAATCAAATAAATGATTCAGGGGCAATAAATAGTATGAAGAAAGTGAAATGATTTTATGCACTTCAGAAAGACTGTGTATATATAGAAGAATTCTTTACATTAGGCAGTCAGGAGGACCTCAGTGCTTTGGAGCTTTTCAAATATCTCTGTGAAGAGCATTCCAAGGAAAAGCATAGGTATGAATGATATGAGACTGGAATGCAATGCCACAGGGTGTATTCCAGAGACCTAAAAGGGCTACGTGCCTGGGCGAGGAAGGAAGGAGAAGAGTAGGGGGAGATGACATTAAGACCGGATCTTGGAGAGTCTTCTTGTCTTGGCAGGAAATCCAATCTTATTTTCTTGCAGCGGGAATCTATTGGTAGTAATCTGCTTGCATTTAAAAGACTAGAAATATAATTCTGGCTGCTGGATGGGTGATAGGAGACCAAGAGTGGGAAGCAGGCAGACAGCAAGTCATTTGGCAGCTGATGTAAATTGGGTACACATGATGGTGAGTTAGACTAAGGTTGTAGTTACTAAAAGGTGGTCAGATTTGGAATATATATTGAGGGGTCTTCCTGATGGATGAGATAGGAGAGAGTGAAGAAGATGAGTCAAGTAGGACTATTCAGTTTTCGTCATTTTCCCTGGGGAAAGATGTTGCTACCCTTTGTGAAGATGGGGAAGGCTTGGAAATAGGCAATGTAAATATCTGGGTAGGATGTAATAAGTTGTTCTGTTCAGGCTGCATTCACTTTGAGATGCCTATAGATACCACAGTAAAGGTATCAAAAAGGAAACCAAACACATGCATTAGGAGGTAAAGGAAGAAGGCAAACCTGGAGAGAGAAATTTATGAGCTGTCAACGCATCAAAAAATATATACATAAAGTCATGGGCATCTATAAGATAATCTAGGGAGAAAGTACACTGGACAAGAGAAGAAAGCTAAAAATGAAGACCGCTGTCATCTAACATTTGGTGGTCTAGAAAAGAAGAAAAACCTGTAAAAAACACTATGAAGAAGAGACTAGAGAAATATAGGTAAACCAGGAGATCGGGCAATTGGGCAAGTCTAGCAACATTATTTTGAGAAGGAACACATGGCAAATCATGCCAAGTGGTGTAAGAGGTTGCACGAGCCTGGGTCTGGGATGGCACAGGGTGTGCTGGCCTCACCTAGAACATTGGGGAGGAAAAACCTAATTGGAAATGGTTAAGAAACTATTGAAGGTTAGGATATAGAAACAGTAGAGGCAAGTCTTAGAAGTTTTGTTTGTTTTTTTGTTTATTTTTGAGAGAGAGAGAGAGACAGACAGAATGGGAGCATCAGAGGGGCAGAGAGAGAGGGAGACACAGAATCTGAAGCAGGCTCCAGGCTCTGAGATGTCAGCACAGAGCCAGATGCGGGGCTCGAACTCACAAACCCTGAGATCATGAACTGAACCGAAGTCAGACACTTAACCGACGGAACCACCCAGGCACCCCTAGAAGTTTGGGTTTGAAAGAGAGCAGAGAAATGGCCAAGAAGGGGGACATCATTCATTTCATTCAAAAGGTAAAACCTGAAAGTTCTCTTTGGAAGCAACATCTGTCAGGATATTTATCTTCAGGATTGGTTCAGGTAACCTAGAGGTATAGGTAAATGGCATTTTCTGCATGTCTTATTCTTTAATAGATGTCTTGAAACTATAATCTTGGTGAAGGTGGCCTTCCCAGATGAGTAAACCTTGTCTTCTGTCTAAGGAATTTGAATAGCTGCATTTTCTTCGTAGGACTTGTAGTCAAGCACAGAGTTCACACTGTATAATGATAACTACACTGTGTTTTGGAGAGTCTAAAGTAAAAATATATAGCCTCCTTCATTAACAATCTGGTAGCCTAGTTACCCCTCATTAAATTCTGACTCTGTCTTATTTTGGGGGGTTGTGAAATTTAGTGCCAAATTGTGTTACTACCTTTTGGGGAAAAATAGGTCATTTGTTCTAGATAGATAAAAATGAATTTCCTGTCATAGTTACTTCAGAATTAAAATTAAAAGTCCATCAAAAATAACTTTCACATTCAACTTTTCTGGAGAAAAGTATAAAGGACAAAAGCATCTGCACTGTGTATAAATTGGCAAGTATCCTTGTCTGGCACTTTCCAAATTGTTTTAGCAACGTTTGGCAAGAATCTATCACAAATTATGGATGATTATAATTTTGCAGTATGTGAAAGCAGATGGAGAAGATGAATTGACAGGGAGAGTGTTTCTTCCTAGGAAACTGATTGGTAATAATAATTATCTTTGAAGAAGATAAAAAGTAAGAATTACCCACTGACTTTTACATACATATTTGAGAAAAAGCCCTTAACTTATACAATATTCAAAACTGATAGAAAGATCTAAAAATTATTCCATACACACACTGTACAAACTGAAAAATATTCTGTCTATTATAATTAATTAAATTGACAGTTAATTGAAGAAAGAGCACATAATTGATAATGGCTTATTTTTCTTAGAGGTGACGTTTCTATGCTCCTAACAAATGAGATCATTTTTCAATCTTTCTTTTATAGCTCATGAGTAATCATATGGAAAATCATGGTAACTTTATAAAATGGCCACATTTTAGAGGAAGGAAACTGAAAATAAGCAAGCTGTTTTTTTGTTTTTTGTTTTTTTTTTTTTTTTTTTTAATTTTTTTTTCAACGTTTATTTATTTTTGGGACAGAGAGAGACAGAGCATGAACGGGGGAGGGGCAGAGAGAGAGGGAGACACAGAATCGGAAACAGGCTCCAGGCTCTGAGCCGTCAGCCCAGAGCCCGACGCGGGGCTCGAACTCACGGACCGTGAGATCTTGACCTGGCTGAAGTCGGACGCTTAACCGACTGCGCCACCCAGGCGCCCCAAGCAAGCTGTTATTATTGAATAATTTGTAATGGTAATTTGTGCTTTATAACAATGTACTTCTTAGGGGAGCTGAGCCTTAAAGTCAGAATATCGAGGGTCAAATCTTGGGCCATTTAATCCTTGGGAATGACCTATCCCTTTACTACTTCAGCTCCCATCAGGATGCAACCACTTTTCACCACCACCTCCACTGCAACCCTGGCTCATGCTGTCATCATTTTCACTGGGATTATTCAAATAATCTCCTAATTGGTTTCTCTGATTTGAATCTTGCTTTCTTCTCACAGTTCTGAAAACGGTGGTCAGAGAGAGCCTGTTGAATGTTAGAACACGAGGCTCTTCTGGTCAGAAGACCTTCCATGGCTTTAGGACCCATTTGCGTTCTGTTCCTCTCTTTCTGTCCCTCCCTCCCTCCCTCCCTCCCTCCCTCCCTCCCTCCCTCCCTCCCTCCCTTCCTCCCTTCCTCCCTTCCTCCCTTCCTTCCTTCCTTCCTTCCTTCCTTCCTTCCTTCCTTCCTTCCTTCCTTCCTTCCTTCCTTCCTTCCTTCCTTTTTTAAGGTTTATTCATTTATTTTGAGATAGAGAGTGGGGGTAGGGGCAGAAAGGAGGGAGAGAGATAATTCCAAGCAGGCTCCACACTGTCAGCCCAGAGCCCAATGTGGGGCTGGAACTCACAAACCATAAAATCATGCATGACCTGAGCCCAAATCAAGAGTCAGACCCTTAACCGACTAAGCCGCCCAGGTGCCTCCCCATCTCTTTCTTAACACTCTGATCACAGCTTTTGCACTTTCTTCCTTGCTCCTGTTTCTCCACACATGCTGGTCTCCTCACTGTTCTCTGAACACAAAAGGCAGGCTGTAGGCTCTAGTCCTTTCTATGTGCTGCTTCAACTGTGGGACTCTCTGATCTCCCATTTTTTTCATGACCTTTCCCCTCATTTTCTTGGGATTTTCCTTCAGGAAAGCTTCCTTGAATGTCCTCTTTCAGGCTGAAAACTTCCCAGGACACATCCCTATCACCGTTTGGCAAAAAATGATAGCTAAACCCTGTCATTCTTTTATTTTTTTTCTTTTTCTATAGGACCAATCGTATCTATGAACTTTAGTTATTTGTATCGTTTGTTTGTTGTGCCTCACTAGAACGTAAGATACAGGCCAACCGGGATTTTCACCTCTATTGTTTAGTGACCTGACACAAGATAAGAACAACAAATATTTTTAAGTGAATTAATAAATTGCAGTTATTATTATCATGGTAGGAAATTCATTTTCTGGTTCTTGCCTCAGACATTTACTGACAGGAAATCACTTAATATTGCCTCACCTAAAATGAGGCTGAAAACTCTGGCTTCAATAGGCTGTTATGGGGATTAAACAAGATAAAAATATCTACCTTATAGGCTGCTCTGAGGGGTAAATAGAACATTTACATGAAAGTACCTAGCACAGTGCTTGGCAGATAAAAGGTGATGAATTAATGTTAATAGAATTTGCATCAGAATGAATAGATAGTTATGCAAATCTAGGCATCATTTATTTGGGCCCTGATTTTGTATTGAGGGGAAAAAAATATGGATTATTTTTCATGGGAAGTTTTATAGAGAACAGAATCTTACCCAATTATGTATTTGTGCCTAAACTCCTTTTTCAAACATATTTAGATAGTTCTATTTTTTACTCATAAAATACGTATCATAGAGTATGCACGGATATCTTGCTAAGGTCTCACGCCCACAGACCATCAGGAGCACTTCTGTGGTCAGAGTTGGATTTATTGTGTATTGCTTTGAGGGAGATAGTAGACCATGTTCCATGGGAACCGTGGCATACTTATCCCAGTAAGAGGTCATTAGAAGGAACTCACAGGTAATGGGCTTGTGGTAGGTCATTTCAGGAGGGGGGGTTAAGAAAATGGTACTTGGGGTGGGGTGCCTTTCGAAGCTGAGTCGATTCTGTGACTGAGCATTTTAGTTTTTATCTAGATGGTAGGAGGAAACAGGTGGAACTAAAATGGTACCAGGAAAAGTAGCAGTAATGGCTCGTGTTTGTGGAGGGTGGTGGATGTTTGGTAATTGTGTGTGTAGTTGGCACAGCGAACTTGCTGCTGTTTGTGCTCAGTCATGACTAAATGGCCTTGTCTCACTTCATCATGGTCACATAGTGACCTTGTCTGGTGTTGGCGACATCAGAGATTCTTTATGATCAGAATACCATGACCTCCTGCTGAGTACTGAGTTAGTGCCTAGCAACCCTAAGGCCTAGTTCCCAAAAGTCATGGGCTATACCTGCCCCTTTCTCAGTCTTTGTACACACATGCATATGTACTAGAACTTACTTTTGATGATTTCGACACCATTTTTTTCCCAAGTGCTAAGCCACCAATATTTAGATGACTCATTCTTAAGATAAATAATTCTTAGGAAAAACTGTCAGTATAATTTTATATCCAAATTAATCCTCATTGATTTGTAATAGTTTTAGTAGAAATTGATACTCAGCCTTTCTTAGGCTAAGTATATATAAATATCCAAACATAGCTTAAGTAAATAATATTTTGGAACAAACAAGTTTTGCCAGACCTATCTGTAATGTATGTATCGTTTCCTAAGAATACTTTATCACAATTAAAAATAGCATTTGTAATAAAAGTAAACAGAAATAAAAATTGTAAGGCAAAAACATTCTTGTAATTGAATCATGAAGAAACATCCAATTTCCTTAAGTGCCTTTTAAATATTATTATAGCTTGCATAAATTCATACCACTCATTTTTTTGGTTCTCTGTTAGGATATTTGCATTTAAAAGTTTATTATTTATGAATATCTCACTAAAAAAAAAAAAAACTTGTACCAATTCATTTAAATATCAGTCAACTGTTGATGCCTAGGATGGTAGCTATTACATTAAAGTAAAACCTCTCACTGCAGCGTCTTGGTGGCTCAGTCAGTTAAGCGTCCAACTTTGGCTCAGGTCATGATCTCGTGGTTCATGAGTTTGAGCCCTGCGTGGGGCTCTGTGCTGACAGCTCAGAGCCTGGAGCCTTCTTCAGATTCTGTGTCTCTCTCTCTCTCTCTGCCCTATCTGCCACTCATGCTCTCTATCAAAAATAAAATAAACATTAAAAAAAATGTTTTTAAAGTAAAACCCTTCAGCATTGTGTTTTTAAATTTTATTAGATTAAGTCATGGTTAGGCTAATAAGTGGCTCTCACATTACACACACACAGATAAATAGATAAAAAGATTATAGATGACTTCATGGATTTATAGACACTCAGTTCTGAATGATGATCTAGTCAAATCTCTTTTTTTGTAAGGAAAATGAGACCTATGGACAGATGTTAAATTACATACTAAGACGTGTAGAGCAGAAATGAACTAGAGTTTTTTTGACTTCAGAGTCAAGCCTTTTCCACTATGACACTTGTCTTTATCTCTTTGGGTTAAGTTGAAAATCTCCTGTGGATTGGTCTTTCTTTTATGGCAATTCACATAAAGTCAACATTTATTATTTGAGGGACCCAGGAAGAATGACGAATAAAATCATCAGGCTCCTTCGACTTCATCATATTTTGTTAGTCTGAAAAAAAATCACACTTGGTCACAAAATGCTCCAATAAAGGTGGACAGAGGTGGCTTTTTATTGCATGGTATAGAGCAAGAGCTTAAAAAATGATGTAGTCTTCTGTTGACAAGCCCTAATCAGTCTATGGGTTTTTGTAAATCTATAAATTGTTATTTCATTCTTGCTCAAATTGACACACAAATCATGAATTTTGGAACCTCACTAACCTTTGATTAAAAATCTTGGCTCTTTTAAGTTGAAACACTGTAAATGAGCAGTTCAGTGCATTGCTTACTCTCGGAGAAGCATGTGTATGCTTAACAGTTAAAGAGCTCTAGTTCTATGAAATCCAGTTCCACAGCGTGTTTCATTGTTTCATAAGGTGGGATTTGGGGGGATAATTGAAAGTGGATTTAGACTAGAAAACACTATCTTTAAAGTTCTATTTTATGCTACAAAGGACTTCTTAACAAGAATTCTTCCGACAAATCTGAAAACAAACACAACAAAATTCTGATGGATTTCACCATAATTTTAAGTTTTGTCATCTTTTCCTTTTAACAACTTTTTTTTTTTTTTTACAAGAGCTTTTGGACTCATAAATTTAGTTAGCGATTTCACGTGTTCTCCCCAAATCCCTTTTTTAAAATCCCACAAACTAGTCCATGTGCATGCGTGATACACTTTGCTAAATGAAACACTCATTTATAGGACTGTGTTTGCTGTATGCCAATTTAGTCAATGTTTTTGCATTGGTGAGGCCATCCTTACTTAACGCCTCATAAAAAGAAAAGCCAGCCTCTTCCAAAAGAACTAATTTATTGTACACCAGGGATCTGTGCTTTAAAAAGTTCTCCTACTGTAATGGAAGGTAGGTCTAACGCTTGTTGAGTACCTAAGTACTACAGATGCCATATACCTTGTAAATAAAGATGCAAATCACAAAACAATAAATTCCAGGTTTGTAACAAACACCCTGAAGAAACTTTAACAAATCATAACTGTCAGTGAAGATAGATGATCAAAGTTTGTGTCATGCCAAGGAATACAAATCTTTGTGCTGTTGCAAGCATTTCTTTCTCTCCCACGCCCTCTCTTCCCCTCTCTTTCTCTTCCCCTCTCTTTCTCTCCCCCACCCCCCCCTCTCTCTCTTTGGTTGCAGGCACATCATCAACCTTAATGATAAAAGCCTTCCACAAAAATAATTCTTAAGCCTCAGGAACAAACACCTCTTTGGCACCCTGAGAGAATATTCCACAAACATCATCAATCTCCTTCGGATCATGATTTACAACCTTTCCTTTTGGCCGACTTGAGCCATTTGTGAGCATGCCCCGGCAGCATCACACTGGGATTTTCCTCCACTTTGCCCTCTAAACACATAGCAACATAACCGTGTGTGCTCCTGCCAGTTTGGAAGCTCATGCTTGACAAAGGAATCAAGTACACACTACAGATATTAGGCTGTAAAAGCACTTACCAAAGCGGCTGCCTATTAGTGCCTGGACTCTCCAGAAAAGTGGAGAGAGGGGATAGATCTTTCTATGTAGGTTCAGGAGCTAATTTGTTGTGTTTCATATGTTAATTGTCAGTGGTATTTAGAAAGCCAAGAAATGATAACTTCAGGGCATGAAATCTGGGTTTTTCAAAAGAAAAAAAAATCAAAGGCAGTGAAATAATTTGCATGGGTGTATATTTCTCAGAACAAAACTTGTATCTTAAGAATAGTTAACAGTTGTCTGATAAATGCCATCTTTCTGGATGTTTTCCTTGAAACGCGGGAGATGGGGCTGTACCACAGCTGAATTCATTTAGTATGTGCCTAAACCCACTCTTACTCTGTGTGCTCACTAAAACAGATGCACATACATTATTAATTGTTGACTAACTCGCAATCATCATCAAGGGTAGAAAAACTACCCCCATCAGGAAAGCACACAAACATTATGATTACTTGAAAACATAGGCAGATCTTTAAGCTGTCTATATTGAGTGAAATAGTAGCTACTGACATATCTAGCAATATTTATAAAGGAAGTTTTGCAAAGCAATATGTTTACCATAACCAAGCGGTGCAAACCAGAGGAATTTCTGAAGCTGGGTACTTGATAGAGAAGTCAGGATTCTTATTCTCCCTCTCTACGCCCTCACCCCCCCCCCCCCATAACGTGTGTATATACATACAGAGTGAGAGAGAATGCAACAGTGACACATAAATTTAGTCTTAATTGTAAGGGTTAGGTTTGTTGTTGTTGTTTTTAATCGTTGGATTACATTATAGGAAGTGATGGTTCACAAACCCAATCACTCAGGTGGTCTGGTGAAGAGCAATTAGATCATAGGGGAACATGTATATTAGGAAAATCAAATTCATGTTAATTACACAGGCAAAGTGGTTCATATTTTTGTTTTCCTCTTGCCTTGGCTTTTTATATGTTCTCTGGTAAGGGCTGGGATGTTTTCAGCTTTCAGTGTCAAGTTGCTGAGGCAGAAGCAGCTATAGGTTTGGAAAATACACTCCTTCCTACACTGCTAGTAGGATTATAAATTGAAAAATTTTGGAAGGCAATATTTAAATAGTTTTACACTGCTTTAAAAATATCCATATACTTTGACAGAGTAATTTCACCTTTCTGAATTTATCCCAAGGACATAATCTGAAATTCATATAAAGATTTTTATAGAGAGATTCACTGTGTTATAACTAAACATTTTAGACAAATACTCAATGGTAGGAACAGTTAACTAAATTATGGTACATACATATGCTGGGATATTATGGAGCCATTAAAATTATATACATAACATATTCAATTATATGTTATATAATGAGAAATGCATATTAAAATGCTAAGTAATAAATAAAAACCTACCCAAAACTTTTGATACAATGCAATCTTTATTAGAAAAATGTATATGTAGAAAAATATGGAAAACTACATTGAAATGTTAATGATGATTTCTTTCAGGATGGGATTAGAGTTGATCCTAAGTTATTTACTTTTTTTTTTTTTTTTTTTACTGTTCTGTATGTTTTACTTCTAAAACTACAGACCCCTTTAGAATTGGTGGTGATAGAGGAGAAAATACAGTTTTTTAGCCAAACTATTTTATTTTCCTGGACTCAGAATGAAACTGCATCTCCTAGCCCCCATGTATCAAGTGGAAGCTATGTTTTTGGTTCTCATCAATGGCAGGTAGACAGAAGTGATGGATCACTTCCAGTCCATGGCTGTCAAGTGTGGGTGTGCCTTTTTTAAGTGCACGCCCTTTTGTCTTCTAGACTGGAGATGAAAGATTCCAGGATGGTCATGCAGCCTAGGTTCCTTAGTCTCCACTTGGATAAGAGCTAAAAGAGTGGGCCATGTCATCCTCATCAACATTTTTATGATGATTGAGATTTTTTGGGTTATTTGTTCCTTGAGCATAGCTGAGCAATGATCAGCCGCTTTACTGTGATACAAGTCTCTTGCTTGTTTTCTTAATGATGTAAGTCCCAAATATGCAAGCAATGAAAAATAGGAGTATGTAAGATGTGGCTGCTTTTATGTGCCCTGGTTATTTTATATAGGTCTGCCTAAAGCTGTTAAAAGAAAGTTATGATTGGGGATTCCTAGCCTGTTGTTGGTCTGCTTCTGTTGGGAGTGGTGGATTTCCAGATTTTATATTAATGGCAAAACCGTAAGAAATATGACAAATATGTAGCTGTCACTTCTGTAAGGTGCTTTCTTCAGTTTAGAAAATGGTTTCACACTGATAGGCTTTTTTACTGACTGTTCCTTCAGCCCATAGTTTCTCCTTTTCTACATGACCAATGCCTTCTTTACCACCAAACTCAAATACTATGCCTCAATAAAGCCTTGTTCAACCCAGTCCTCAATGTGTATGGACATTTTGCACAAGCTCGAGGTGTGGACACGATGATTGAAAATAGTTACACTCCCATGTCTTAGCAAAGAGATTAGCATAATAAACATAATCATCAAATTTGATATTGTTTCCAAATGTTTTACTTATAGTATCCTATGTTTATCCTACTGTAACAAGTGGCAGAAACATGAGTGTTTCCCATGACCTCTTTGTCACTCCTACCTGAGTCATCATAAAGCTCTTTACCTGAAGATACTTTTGATTCTGCAGTTCTAATTCTAGTTTTTTTTCTTTCAGTAACTGAATTTTTAAAAGAAACCAACCTTGCTCTTCACCTTTCCTAATGGTTTAGTTAACTTTAATGTCACATTTTTAAATGTTATTAAGTAACAACTTTAATTCATTTTTTTTTTAACTAGGTGAATCTGCTAGTATAGAAATGGTAGCTTGTGTGATTTATGAACTACTATGCAGTCATTAAAAAGAATATAGTAAATCTACATGGTAGTAAATCTAGTTATACTAGCTATAAAACTTCTCATATATTTGAGAGTCAAATATAGTAAGTGGCAATATTCTGTGTAGGTTATGGACTTTTGCTTCCATTTAGGATATGGAAAACCTCAGCAGTAGATTGCTCTCACCCTAATGACACAAACTCTAGATAACCCATAAAATCATAGCTTTTATTTATCTTACTCAGAATGCTGAGTTCACAGGGCAATCAGGCAAACTGAATTCCAAACCCCTCTGAGGAGAAGAATACATAGTTTCTTTTACATTGGTAGAACATGAGAGGGAGAGGCAAGCACAGTAAAACTGGGAAAGAAGAAAATGCTTAGGATGTTAACATACATTTTTAAAGGCCAGGTGAAGGTAAACATGAAAACTTGGAATCTCTAGGAGCCTCAGACACAGAGAAGTCTGCTCTCACTCCAAAGCTCTTTTGCATGGGCCTCCATCCAGTAATTATGATAAAGACTGGGGAAAGAGCAAGGGAGTCGAGAAAGTCCCTCTTTCTCAAGGGCGGACAGGAGTAAAACCCTTCTCACTTCTCCAGACCCTTCCTTAGATCATACAAGGCTGTTTGCCTCCCAGGGAGGGGAAGGGAAATCCCCTGTCCCCACCACAACCATTCTGTCAAGTATCTCAGCTTGACCTGCTGTAGACAAAATACCACTGACTAAGTGGCTTGAGAAACATGTATTTCTCACAGTTGTACAGGGTGGGAAGTCTGAGGTCAAGGTGCCAGCAGTGTCAGAGTTCTAGGTAAGGGCCTTTCCTGACCTTCTCATGACTGCTTTCTTTGTTCTTTCCTCACATGGTGCAGAGAAGAAGCTCTGATCTCTCTTCCTCTTCTTTGTAAGGGCACTAATACCATCAGAGGGGTCGCACTTTCATGACCTCCTCTAAATCTATACCTTCCAACGCTTCCTCTTCCTAATGCCATCACACTGGGTGGTTAAGGCTTCAGCATATGTATTCGGGGCAAGAAGAGCACAAACATTCGGGCTGTAACACCGAGTAACAAAGACAATAGTCTACTGCAAAAGGGCAGGAAACCCTCTGCTGCTGGCCCTGAGTAAAAGATACTCTATTCTGCCAGGAGAAGTGGAAGACAAAGCTTCCACTTGGAAACCCACTTGAGTACAGGATTTCAAACTGATAGAAAGTACATGTCTGTTGCTACTAAGGGGCAAGAAATTCTCTACCGCCCAAGACCATCGACAGATACAAGGCAAAGTTAGGCTGCTAAGTTTGAGAGAGAAACAAGAGTGCTAGGATAGTCCTAAACTTGAATCCCAGGTTCACAGAACCTGCCCAAGACTGCTATTGGCCCAAGATGACCAAGGACCTCCCACCCATCCTCTACTTGAAGCCTCATGTGGAGAATCCTGCAACAGAGCTCCACTGTATAAATGTGTCCCCATGGAGAGAGACCCTGCTCTGGGGTGTGGGTGTTCAGGGCCTTCTAAAACAGCAGAGCAGAGTCAGTGAGAAAACGGTCCAGCACATTAAGTCCCACACCAAGCACAAGTGGGCAGCAGCCCATCAATGTATGAATAAATAGACTGTTTACACTGTGTTCATCCCCTACTACACATACCCACACACAGCCTGACAGAGAGGGTTGCCCATCTTTGGGCATAAATGCTACTTACCTCAGTCTCTACTATTCTACCAAATGTCTAGCATTGAGAAAATGAAGACATGCAACATAAAAGGAAACAACACATTGTCAGGAGATTAAGCTGTCCATGGTCAAGACTTTGTTGGCTTAGAAATGTTGGCTTAGAAACTTTAAAATAACTATAATCCATGTTTAAAGGATCTAACACTTGTAAAGCATAACACAATGCCAATATAATTTGAGTTAAAAAATGAAATATCTGTATCTGGATGTATAAATAGATAAATAGATGTATTTTGGAAATTCTTTCAGTAAGGTAATTGAGATTGGGTAAGATTTTAATGTCTTGAATTAGCAGAGGAAAGACATCAGAGAGATACGTTGTTCTGAATTGAAAACAATTGGGTATTTAGGTATACGAGATACCTAAAAGGCAAGAGAAACAAAGGACTGTTCGGAAACATGGCAGTGTCTAAAGAGTGAGTGTTGAGTATTTAACTGTAGGTAGAATCAGTTCCGTGATAATATGACACCTTCCCCACAATCCCTTCTCAAACTTCTATGAAGTTGACTCTACACACAATAGCTTTGTATGGTGTTTGGGGTGACGTAAGTTGTGAAATAAAGAACTAGTAGAAGGAGCCATAGTTGAGGGAAAAAGTGAATAGAATCAGAAAGAAATTTACCGATAACCAAGGCAACTCACAGGGTTCTGGAGTATAGCTTTGTACAGTCTACAGCACTTCTCTGATATTAAGGGCAGAGAGATCCCCACCTAATATCTAAGTTACATGGCTAAGCCTAGAGAGAGGACAAATGTCCATCCATGAGTAACACGTATTTGTACTGGCAGGTGGCTGCGCAGGATGGCCTTCTGCAAAGCTCAGGAAGGAAAGTGACAGAATGTGAGAATAATGATGAGGGCCTCCAGGCCTCCATTTTCTGCATGTTTTCAGGGCTGAGGAGAATATGACCTTAGGATGGATTTCACTGGGGGAAAATACATTATAATACTTTTCTCCAGAATATTTTGTTACAGAAAGAGTACTTTCTTTTAGTGTTTCTTTTTTTTTCCTTTTATTTTTTTACCATAAGCTCTCTTTTTGCAAAAGGAATTAAGGGTCTTAAGTATGATATGTGTTCATAGTAAAATCACTCTTGGTTGAATGAGTGTGAAACTCACTTTTCAGTTGCATATTCCCATTTTATGGTTAAAAAGGTGTGTATTATTTTCATATTAAGAAATAATATAAAATAGATATTTAAATATAAATCAGTGTTTAAAGTGTTATTACAAATTAGCGTTTTTTTACCTTAACTTTTTTTATCTTCTCCCAAATAATTTCTATCATTTTTGAAAATTCCTTGATTTTTGTTCTATGTAGGCTGTAAAATAATTATCACTATATAGAAGTATTTTTAGGCTGCTAGTTTTCACATGCCTATCCATTATAAGTTTTTCTGCGGGTTATATATTCCTCAGAGTCATGATGTTTAATGACCTTAAAATATTTTGATTGGAAAGTGCACTATAATATGTATAAGTATTCTATTCTAAGGTCACTAGGCATTTTTTTTCTTTTTCTCTGTAATGGAACAGTGTATTTTTAATTAAGGTCCTTTGGTTGCACATAACAGAAACCAAATTGACTTAGCTAATGCACACTTAAAAAAAAAAGAAACTGGGGCGCCTGGGTGGCGCAGTCGGTTAAGCGTCCGACTTCAGCCAGGTCACGATCTCGCGGTCCGGGAGTTCGAGCCCCGCGTCAGGCTCTGGGCTGATGGCTCAGAGCCTGGAGCCTGTTTCCGATTCTGTGTCTCCCTCTCTCTCTGCCCCTCCCCCGCTCATGCTCTGTCTCTCTCTGTCCCAAAAATAAATAAACGTTGAAAAAAAAAATTAAAAAAAAAAAAAAGAAACTGAATAGGTAGAGATGCCCTTTACTATTCAAGCAAAAGGTGAGAAAAGTTTTCAGTTAGGTTTGAGACTGCGACACGTCTGAGGCTCTTCATAGGAAAAGGTTTTATGTTTTCTCTTCCTCCATTCAGCTTTTGACATAAAATCTCCCAGCTCTCAACCTCTGTGTTCTTCAGTTCAAATTGCAAGAAGAAAAGAAAAAAAATCTGATGCACTTGAATTGGGTCCGTTGTCTGCAACTCTAATCAGCAATACACAAACATGGCAGCTAGGGAAAGACTCCCCCACTCTTGTGAACCTGGACAAATAGTAAGAAAAGGGCTGTGCAGATATCCCAATAACTGTCTCTGAGCGTGTGATGAACATTTTTGGGCATCGAGCTTTTTTCTGGATTTAGGATTATTTCCTTTAAATAAATTTCTATGTATAGATTTTCTCATAAAAGGGTATAAATCTTTGAAAAAATTCCTTTAAAGATTGATATCTTTATTTCCCTTTGTATTGCGTGTTATAAACAATCTCCTTTGCTGACCATTACCTGGAGCTCCAGTCCTACTCCTGAGCCCCGGATTCATATATCCAAGCTGCTTGTTTATAAGCTTCCACAGAAATTGTCACTGGCACTTTCGAACCACCAGACCTAAAATTAAACTCATAATTTTTCAGCCCAAACCTACTTCTTTTCCTGTTACCTGAATTAAAATAATACTTAATTAAAATTGTCAATGGTTCTCCAAAAATGTAAGGTAAATTCCTTCTCTCTACCCAGAGTGTCTTCATGGTCAGACTCTAGTCTGTTTTTATTGCTTCAGCGTATGTTGTCTTTCCTGCCACCACCAACCGCATGTGTGTGTGTCTCACTGTGCTGCAGCCATAAAAGCGCAAGCTCTCATTTCTCTTCTGTTCTCTCTGCAAAGCTCTTCTTTACCTTGCTAAGTAACTTCAACCCAGCTCATGTTAATTTTTCAAAATTTTCCCAACTCATTAGTTAATTGACCCAATATCTACTCCAGTAGCACCTTGTGTATAATTTTATCATAGTATTTGTTGAATGGATAATAATTTTGGGATCGCATGGATTTATTCCCACCTAAGAGATCTCCATTTAGATAGGACTGTGTCTATCTCATTACATTGTCAGTCCTTACTGCCCAGAAGTGTTTGATGTACAGAAGTCACTCACTGCTTGCTGTCTGATATATTTGGATTCATATTCTAAATTTCTTCCAGAAAATGCTATGTCCTCTAATTATGCTGTTCCCTACTGCCCCCTTCTGAAAAGTGCTATAACTACAGAGAGAAACACATTCTGCTAATAAGGACAGGAGTCTGAACCAGAGACAAAGCGATGTAGATGACTGAGCAATGTTTTGCCAGTGCAAAAATATCATCTTAACTTAGAGAATTTGAAGAAGAGAAAAAGACAGAAATGGGTTATGAGAGAATGGCTGAAACCACTATGCTCTGGCAAAATTGAATGGGTGGATACATAACACAGATATAATTTCAAATATATTCAAATAAAAATAATGCCAAAGTGAAGCCATTATTTTCAATTATTTGAAATATCAATACAGTTTTTTCCCTCTTTTGAGAATTTAAAGGGTGGGAGGCCCTACCTCTACACCTTGGCCAACCTCCCTTGGATATTACTATACTTATGGGAAAGACAGTGGCCAACTGTCTCAGATTTTAATAATTTCTGGAGCAAGTCAATATGGATTCTAACAAAAGCCTCACCATTTTTCTTAAGCCTGCATAACAATTTTAAATCCGGGAGTTGACAACAAAAATGGACTCTGTTTAACATGAACAAAAATGAATAGGTTGAAAGGATACTAGGGATTCAGAAAAATTATAGGAGGTAAAAGGTCCACATGTGAGATTTAAGTGAACTCTAGAAGGCTAATTAAGATCTCTAATCTAATTCTAGGAGTCTAATAAGGCCATTAAGTTCTCAGGGAACCCTAGAAGGCTAATAAGCAGAACTCTGTTAGGAATGATGGGGTATTCAAGGGGAAGAGGTTATAAACTGTACCCACAATAATTTTCTAACCTAGCAGAAATCTTAGGTAGTATATCAGTGGGGACAGACAGGCTGTCCTTTTGCCTAAATCTAGTTGAAACTTAGGAAAATAATTTCCCGTCAGTGTTCAACTACTAAAATCTATACACAATAAATTTGGAGGGAAGGAAATTAATTGCTTTTAAATGAATAATTGAAGACCCTGTAAGACTTATTGTTTCTGTATTGCTCTGATTATTAAGTGATGGCATATACAACCAGAAAGAGAGAGTGTATGTGAATGAGTTTTGTGGTAGCTCAGAGTCATGAGAAATAAGTTATTAATTACACTTTGAAGTGAGAGAAAATGTCAAGGGAGGCTTCACTTTTGAGGTTGAGACTTGAAATTTGAAGAAAGAATTGGACTTTGCTGCAAGGTGGGGATGGGAAATGTGATTCAGGACAGAGATAACATATATGAATGCCTGCCTGTGGACACACGAGTTCCAAGCACACTAAAAGGCCCTAGTTTAGTGCATTGTGTTTTGGTTGAATAGATGGCATCGGGGAGAAGTAACCTTAGCTCAGGACAAAAAAAAAATGGTAGAGCCACCTAGGAAAGCTGTGAATGCTAAGGGATTGGACTTGGTCGCGTAGTTCATGGGTTGTTGTAGAAAGCTTTTGAAGAAAAAAGTTAGATGATCAAATTTTCAATTCAGAAAGGTTCCTCTGCCATCAATGAAGCAAACAGGAATAAGGAGTGGATAATGGGAGGGAGCTGAAATGAGAATAACTGTCAGTATTTCATGGAAAAACAACTAAAAATGATTTCAAGTATTGTAATGTAAAAAGTACTAGAATGCAAACATATTAAAACATGTAAGTGAAGAGTGTCAATCATCCTTTTAAAATATTTATGAGTCAGCTTGTAAGTATTTGCAGGTAGACTTTTTTTTTAAATCATGCCCTTTATTAAAACATCTAAAACATTTTAAGCAACCATCATATAAAACCTTCTTAAATCATGTTATGCTTCATTAATGGTAGCTTGGAGTGTATTCATAGCATAACAATATTTAATTTCTCTCTAGAAATTAAACCAATTCTTCTTCTGTATTGGAGTAATAATTCTAGGTATTATTAATATCATAACAAGCCCAGGGCTAGTCAGTTTTCCACACTACCTAGGGTCAAATTTTGATAAACACAATATTTTAAGGTAATAAAGATCTATAAACATTTCATTTTCTTCAGCAAATTCAAGCTCCCCTAATTAATATGTTACACTGTAATTCTGCAATAATACATTATATCCCAGGAACTGCTATTGTGGTTCAGATGCTGCCTGCTTTGTTAAAAATATCAACTGTAGGCATTTAATGTCTGAATACAAACCTGATGTCTGAATGTTAAATTTGTATAATATTTATCAGGTGCAAGATTGTTCTACACTCGATTCTAAAGATGTAATGCTTTCAAAATTCCAGAAGAAACTTCACTAATTTACTCAAAATGGAGTACTAAATTATTAAATAAATTGTTTGTTGTCACGAAGCCAGTGCAATGGTTTTACCTGTAAAAGTTTTGGAAAATTACAATCCACTTGGCTTTTCTCCCTCTTTCATTCAGTGCTGGGCATGTATTTTATGTGAAAACTCCATATAGTTTTAAGTGTTCTTTTATATCACCTCTTCCTCTCCATCAGTATGGAAATGATTCCTTGGTTTGCCTTCTCTCCTCCCTTTTCTTTCTCATGTATACTAAAAATAAGTGTTACTTCTTGAGAAAGTGGATATGTAGCCACGAGGGCAGTTACCAGGACTGTTAATGGTACAGGTTCCTCAGTGAGATTGTGACTATGCAGTGCTTAGAAATATACCATGAGGCAATAGACAATCCCAACTTCTGATAGTCCAATAGGAAAGATAAATGTTTTATTATCATAAAAACATTCAATGAAACAGGAAATAGGCATTTACTATCTATTCTGAGTCTAGAACTTTTTAGTTTTGTCTAGAAATATTTAGTTGAGAATCTACAAAGGCATAGTCCCAATGGAGGTTAGAATGGGTGAGCAGGAAACACACGCACACACACGCGCACACACACGTAGCTAAAACCTATTCATTTATGGTGAATCTTAAAGTGAATGGGCCTATCATAAACACAACAAGAATTTGAAGAAACCAGAGTTTACAAACTGTGAGGAATAAGTTATTCACAGAATAACATGTGAATATTCAGAAAAATATTAAAGAAAGTCTCATATCAAACTGGGTGTCAGTATATTATGTAAGAAATCACTGGATGACAATACCAGGAAATTTGGAAGACCTGGCACATGTGGAAATGTAATTTCAGCACAGTATTTGACTTTGCATGATGTACTGGTGAAGAACTTGGGGAGGGCAGGCTGCAATCAGACCTAGTAACTATCTAAACAGAATATCTCTAAGATACAAATAATGAATTGACATCACTGTAGGAAGTTTCTAGTAATTTACCATGGGTATTATTTGACTTGTCTGGGTCACTATTTTTCATTAATGTAGTTGATGAATATTCAGAGGGCATTCTCACCAAGTTTATAATTGACACAGATATCAAAGGGATGTTATAACCAGGATCTAAAAACAAATCATAGTAGGCTCTATTATTTTTTGCAAGCCCCATCTTTTTGTTATATGTTCAACTCACAAGTTATATTAGACATACTATAAATGTTAAATTTCCATAAAAATATCTAAATACTCTCTTTTTGTATTCATTTTGTTGTGGTCAAATAATACATAGTCCATGGACCAGCATTATTTTAGGGAATTATATTACTATTTGTATTTTCCATGAGTAATATAACACCCTGTAGGTCTTAGCAGGTTATAGATTTTGATTACTGTATATGGTAGCAAGGCCTTTTTTTTTTTTCAGCCTGTATTTTATAAGATGAAATTTACCAAGTGTGAATCAAACATCCTGCACAGGAACCCTAAAGCCAATTATATAACTACAGGATGAAAGACCTATCATTGCAGCTTCAGTAAAAATATGTAAGAGTTTGGCTTATAATGAGATCAACAGAAGTCATTGTGAGTCCAGAGGAATCAATAATCAAATGGAAGTTAGGTTTCTTCAGATTATCTTCACTGTAGTATTGTGTTTGGTTGTGTGTACTTTACAAAGAAAGAAATAAAGACCCCTAAGGGAGAAAAACTCTAGGCTCCTACAGAACTGAATAGGGTTTCAGAATTTTGTAGCATAAGATGCACGGATGGCTCTGTGGGGAAAATGTGGCTAGAGACTAGAAGCCAGAGCAGAGTAAGAAAGTCAGAGGGAGCCAACAATGTGTTTAAAATAAAAGAAAAACATGATCAGTTCTAAATTATCTTAGATCAATTACTCGTGCAGCACTTGGCAGCAAGCACCCAAGAGGTGAGACCAGCCTGCAGTCAGAGAGATGTGGAGGAAGGAACACTGGGAATGGGCATGAGAAGACAGACAGATCTGACAGTAAGAAAAAGGCAAAATCCATAGAACTTGGGGACTAACTAGATTTCAAATAAGGGTTACACTTGACTGTTCTCTCCCCACCCAACCCCCCCACCCCCCAGGAGGGAAAACAAGAAAAGATGTCAATGGGCAACTGCTAGAGGAGGAAATGCAACTGGCTACTAATTACATTTATTTAATATACTTAACCTTACTTTTAGTAGTAAGATTTGCAAACTGAAACAGTGTACCAGTTTTGTCAGCTGCGTGAGTTCAGCCAAGTAATGGGTTCTGGTTAAATCTTAACCTTTGAATGAGAGTATTAAGTGGGGACATGGGAAGTGTCTGCTGACCAGTACATATAACCCCCTTAAGTTACTTAGAAAAGGCACATACCAACCCTGGCTTGCTTGCTTTCCTTCGTTATTGCTAAAGTACTGCCCAAGATTTGTTAGTATATGGTAAGCTTGAGAGGAACTGCGCTACAAAGGTTGGAAAGCCTGCCTCATCTAGAGACCATCTGGACTGAAAGTAACATGCTATTGAAGAGAAATAAATTCTCGATCACTAGAAGCATCTGGGGGAAATTTCAAACTTAGCTTCTAATGGACTTCAGATGGACAATTTGGAACCTGGGTACATGATGTATTATTCCTGGGGACAGACAACCTTCAGTGGTAGATTATTCCTGGCCTCAGACTGAGGAAACCTTGACAGATGTTGACTCTTTGACCCCATTTCTTAAAAATGATAATAATGCATGCTGGGCAGGTGTAGGGAGATGAGCATTCATGCACACTGATGAAACAAGTAAAGATTCAAAACACCTTTCTGGGAAGTACTATTGAAATATATGGGCCTTAAGAACAATGTTCATTCTCTTAGTGTAAGGAATTCCTCTTCTGACAAATCTATCTTATGGAAAGAAACAGGAATGCAGTGATCAATGTTCGGAGACATTCATTGGAGTTTCATTTATGATTACAGCTAAATATAAGAAATAGTCTAAAGAACCAGCAATTGAGAAATGGTTACCATGCTTAAAATAAGGGAATGATCACAATAAAATACCATGTGGCTAAAATGTCACGTATACAAAAAGCAAGTTGCCAAACAGAATATACATAAATATGCATCTATTTTTAAGACTTGAATATAATACATTGAAATAGCAATGGTTATCCCTTGGCTATAGGAATATTAATGTTCTTAAATTTTTAAGTTTTTTTTTTTTTGTGTGTTTCATAACAATGAGAATTTGTGGATAGAATCAAGGGAAACATTTAAAAAACTCAGATCAAGCTTTATTATTTTAATTTTTTTAAATGTTTGTTTATTTTTGAAGGAGAGAGAGACAGAGTGTGAGTGGGGGAGGGGCAGAGGGAGAGGGAGACACAGAATCCGAAGCAGGCTTTAGGCTCGGAGCTGTCAGCACAGAGCCTGACAGGGGGCTGGAACTCACAAACCCTGATATCATTACCTGAGCCGAAGTCGGAAGCTCAACTGACTGAGCCACCCAGGTGCCCCAAGCACCTGATTTTAGACTGATTTTAGACTGATTTTCTGTTTACCAAAGTAATTTTATGTTTTGCAATTTAAAATCTTAATTTTGAGTAGAGGAGGTAGGAAGAGAGAGATTTGATAAATTTAGACTTACCGTTGTTATTTGTTAATACAGCAGAATCTGCTCACAGCACAATAGGGCTTGTCTTGTACTAGTGGCCCTGGTAGCTAGTGAGAAAGAGAAACATCGCAGGGGAAAAATCAACCTGATTTGTATCACTTGCCAATTTCCATGTCATAAATGTTCCCACCGTGGCTGATCTTAACTATCAGCATTTTTGCATCCATCTTTCAAATGATCTGATATTTAACAGTTAGCCGTCCCCCAGTAGCCCTAACCGGTTCCAACTCTTCACTAACAGATTCTCAATCCAGTTTGTTGAGCTAAGTGAATAAGGTTGTAGTTGCCTTTTTCCTATGTTAAAAGTTTTGTTCCTTGTGGGGTTAGCTTTCTTCATGCTATCATTACTAGTTTATGGGATTTTTAAGATTTGTCTTTGGGTATGGTATTTGTCTATGGGTATTTTCCTTCAATCTTTTGAACATGCACTTTTATTTTCACCCATATGAGTTGTATTATTTAAGGAGACTATCTTTCCATAGGTTTATTTATGGATGAACTATTAATAACCTTCTTCCCTCCTTTTAAGTCATTGGTTGTGAGATCATGCCTAAGCATTTTATTTTATTTTTTTTTTTAATTTTTTTTTCAACGTTTATTTATTTTTGGGACAGAGAGAGACAGAGCATGAACGGGGGAGGGGCAGAGAGAGAGGGAGACACAGAATCGGAAACAGGCTCCAGGCTCTGAGCCATCAGCCCAGAGCCCGACGCGGGGCTCGAACTCACGGACCGTGAGATCTTGACCTGGCTGAAGTCGGACGCTTAACCGACTGCGCCACCCAGGCGCCCCTTTGCCTAAGCATTTTATAATTTGAAATCTATTTGTCAAAAGTTTAAGGTATATTCTGCCCGTTCCACTATTGATTTATAATTTTTATTGAAAAATACTATTTGGGGCTATTTCTAACTCTTGTTGAGTGGCCACTTTCTCCAGTTTCCTTCTCTGTCATCGAGCATTTCTTTTTGGTCAGTTCTATACTAAAGGAATGTTCCACTTGTCTTTTTAATTATTCACCTCCCCTTTGAATATTTTCTACTGCATAAATTTATTCTTCCTGGCGATTTGATGCCTATTAACTTCTTTATGATTATGTAAAAGACAGTGTTTCATTAAGCATGCTTATCATTGCTTGGTGCTCATGGACTCGAGTATTGCAAGTCTGCTTCTTATAAATTATTTTCAAATGTTCCAATACCTGCCTGGTAAGGAAAAGAGTGATGGCATTTTTTACATTCTTCATTATCTCTTAACTGTTTACATTTTCTTTTGTTCATTTATTCTTTCTGTTGAAGTTTGATAAAAGGAAGAAGTTCAATAACTCAATTGCATTACAACATCCTTAATTTTATTCCTCTACTTATTATTAGAGAATCTATTTTTTTGCTTTCTTATTTGTCTTTCAGTTCATATATTTGTAAAAAACCATTTAATTTTAATTAACTTCTTTAGCTATAATTATCTCATTTATATATTTTCGCTTGTCCTCTTTTCTCTATAGAGATTAACTGAAAAATTACTTTTTTCTCTTCATTTCAAAACATAATCTTCTTACTATTAGTTTTTAAAGGCAATCACTCTAGCTGTATTAAAATTGGCATATTTTAAAAGTGATTCTTTTAAAGAAGAATAGCCAAGAGTAATCAGCCCATGATCCCTGTGCCAAAAGTTACATACAAAGTGTTTTTTATTATCTGTATAAAGGGGACAGAGGATGAAGGGGTGGGGGAAGAGTTGAGTTTGCTTAAAAATTCAGGTTCTTTACTTCTTGAGAACAATTTCCTTGAATACCATTCCTTGCAAAAATATATGACACTTTGGATTTATTTTCAGAAAGGTTGCCAGTTCCTTATTAGAACCACATTTTACTCACATTTATAAAAATAATATCTACATCTAATGGATAAAAGTGGTATTTCCCTTGGAGGAGTCTTCCAATTTCCACTTCATTGGAAGGTAATTCTCCATTGATCTCTCTTATTTCTGTATACCTTGCAGGAAGATGAAATGATTGCCCTCTTAGATAATAGAGATAGTATCTTCTTCTGGAGCAAATGATGGAAAGGAATTCTTTCTGTCCAGTACAAAACATTTGGGTTCCCTGCACTTAGTGTTCTTCTCCTGTAATGAAACCCACTACATGTGCAGGTAACATGTGTCCCTCCTGGTATCTCCCCATGAGAACTGGAGCTCAGATAACCAACACAAAAATGCTGTCAATAGTTTTACTGCTATTGCTGTGAATAACCAAAGGTTTTTTGTCTCTGACCTAGGAATCTTGTGTCTTTCACCAGCATCCTTGAAACCGTAACAGGTCAACTTTGTAACTTGCAAGTAGGGTAAAATATCAGACCTTTTGCTTTTCTTCACAAAAATAATAAACCATCACTGGCTTTGGAATTAAACAGTTCATTGCATCAAAATTCCAAACTTCCTGAAGTCATGTGATCATGTCCTGATCACTTTGTCCCTGTTCCATGAATACCCACATTTTATTTTAACCATGAAGCATGAAGAAAAGATAGAGACATTAAAAACTAATTGCAGAGCAAGGTGATCAGGTAAATGCTGGCTTGATAAACACAAAAACAAATGATGTAAGGGGAAACTAAAGTCTCAGCTGTGTTGCTCTAGGAAATAAAAGCAGTACACAGACACCAGTGGTAATTCATAAACCAGAAATGGGGTGACTCCTTTGACCTAAGATGCAGAGTGTATATAAGGCTAAGAAGCATTGCTGTACTTCTATGGATGAGAATGATAATGTAGACAGAACTGAGGCAATATTAAATCCTGAGTGAATTTTAAAAATGCCACTCATCGGGACATCTGGGTGGCTCAGTTAGTTAGGCATCTGACTTCGGCTCAGGTCATGATCTCATGGTTTGTGAGTTCAAGCCCCACACTGGGCCCTCTGCTGTCAGCACAGAGCCGACTTCAGATTCTCTGTCTCCTCTCTCTGTCCCTCCCCTGCTCGCATTCTCTTTCTCTCCTTCAAAAATAAACAAACATTAAAAAGATTTTAAAAAATGCTACTGATCTATGCATATGCAGCCCACTAGTTTGGAGAGCTGAGAATGCCTCTGTGCAGGAATTGAACCCTGCTCCAGGGCCCAAGATTTGTGAGTGGAACTGGGTGCTTTCAGAACTTAGGCAATCCCCCAGTAGAACATCTTAGGGAAGATCACACAAACCCCACGGTCTCAAGCAGCAGCCATGTACTCTTTGATTTTTTTATTTATTTATTTTTTTTTCTTTATTTTTGAGAGAGAAACACAGAGTGTGAGTGGTGGAGGGGCAGAGAGAGGAAGACACAGAATCCAAGGCAGGCTCCAGGCTATGAGCTGTCAGCACAGAGCCCAATGCGGGGCTCAAACCCACGAACCATGAGATCATGACCTGAGCCGAAGTCAGATGCTCAACCAACTGAGCCACCCAGGTGCCCCATGTAGTCTTTGATTTTATGTGTGCCTGTGACTCATTATTAATAAGAATAGTTTCTATTTAAAATATGCCGTGTGCCTGGTACTGTGCTACTTTAAATGAACTATCTAATTTTATCCTTGAAACGACTGTGTGAAAGAAGTATTTTTAACCTCATTTTGCAAAGGAAGAAAATGAGGTTTAGAAAGACCATTTAGAGTGTAAATAGCAAAGGCAGGACCTAAACTAAGATCCGAGACCAAAACCACACACATTAACCATCACACTGTTGCCTCTGCTACTGTCATCATCCAAGCAGAAAGGAAAAAGATGGTGAAGCTTTTTCATGACCTTTGTTCCCCTCCCCTTTCTCGTACTCCCACACTTCTCTTCAATTGATTCACACTCATAAAGTAGTTCTGCTTCTTGTTATCAACGTGATGATGTTAGAAACTAAATGCCAGAGTTTAACTTCAGTGTTAATCCCTTTGTATTGTGCTGTTTGCTTTCTTATGCCTTTATTCCACTAGAAGGAAAACGTTGGCCGATTCTGAAATTTAACAGGTTTACAATCTTCCAGAGTTCCTTTTGATGTGCTATAACCACCTAGTATTTTGAAAAGAAGAAAAAAAATTATCACATGTATACATTTGGATATTCTTAGTTGTATAGTGTATTTTGCTGATCTTTTTCTGTGCAAAGCATTCCCGACTTTTTATAATCAAACCAAATTGACTCAATTAATTCTTCTGATTTTTTATTCTCCTGTCTAGAGCAACATATCTTTTTGAATTCTCTGCTTCCCAGATTTCAGCAAAAGCTCATTAATTTTTTGGTCTCTTGAATAAGAAATTAATAATAACTTGGAAATTAAATAGACTCAAATGATCTATATTTTAAAGTTAGGGCATGTGTCATGGGTGCAACTTGGTTCTCCTAAATCCACTGAGTTTTTCCTTATCTTCTCTTTTTTTCATCCACTTGCTTCTGTGAAAGAGAATAAGGACATCTTTTGAGAGAGTTTGCCCAAAGTAGCTCCTTCTGTAGCTAAGGAGAATTCAACTTCTGAGGAACAAACCAAGCCTAGACAGATAGAAGAGCTGAAACTCTACCTTGGGAATCTCAAGGCACACATCTGTTTTATGTTTGTCAATAGTCAGTCTTTCTTTGGGGCACCTGGGTGGCTCAGTCGGTTAAGCAGCTAACTTTGGCTCAGGTCATGATCTCTCTGTTTGTGAGTTCAAGCCCTGCTTTGGGCTCTGTGTTGACAGCTCAGAGCCTGGAGCCTGCTTCAGACTCTGTGTCTCCCTCTCTTTCTCTCTGCTCCTCTGCTGCTCACACTCTGTCTCTCTCACTCTCTTTCTCTCTCAAAAATAAGCGTTAAAAAAATAGACTTGCTCATTTTTTTTTGTTTGGTTTTGTTTTTTGTAAGAAGAATCCTCTTTTCTTTTGGCATTGAGTTTTGCCAGCTCCCAAAGCAAAACAATGTGTATAAATTATTAGGACATTGTAATTAATGAAATTGCTTTCACTTAAAAATTCATTTGGAAAAAAACAATTTTTGAATAATGAGCTCCTAATTGAAACTTTTGTATCTCCAGTGATTGATTCATATTCCAAACAATACCTTTTTTTATTCTTACTAATTTTTGGGTTGTTATTAATAGACTATGGGAAAATCCAAGAATGAAATGCTATGGGCAAAATTTTAATCAAACAACAGAAGTCAAGCATTAATATCTATTGCTGTCATAACATTAAATTTAATGATGAAATAAGCCATAGTTTTCCTTATTTGCATTTAGATTCTTATTATTCTTGACTGCCTAAATTTTATTTACAGTGACTGCTTTCAGTGCTATTTCATCAATATCTGAGTATTATTTCATTCAGTGCTCTTGGTATGATATATAAAAATAGGATGTTATATGAATACTTTAAAAATATGAAGTTTTAATAGTAGCAGTACAATTATTAAGTCCTCACACTCAAGATATTTACTTCTGTATCAAGTTCCATTGGCTAGATATCTTAATAAAATTACCTTGTTTTGTGAGAAAGATTTATAGAAAATAAGTCTCAGAAGACTTTCATGTGTAAAGGATGCCAAAATTTGATTCACATTTATTAATTTTATATGGCATAATAATATCTAATGGTACAGGAAACCGAAAATATGCAATATTGCCATGGAGTTAAAGAATCTTCCAGTTGTGACAGCAACTGACTTAACGAGCCGATTCCAGCAATAATTGAGTTTCTGTGCTTTTCTTTTAATTTCACTACCTGATGATACCTGAGAGCAGTAGACTTTATTTCAGAATCCCATTAGGTACCATTATGAGATCCTATTTCCTGGGGTTTTAAAATCTAATTGTCAGTCAATGTGTTACAGTAAGCCTAGCTTCCTTTGATTCTCATGGCTCTACGCGGTGGGAAAAAAACAAAAGAAGTATGTTCCATCATCCTGTCAAGGAGGTTTCTTAACAAATTACCTTTCCCCTCAAAAGAAAACACAGAGAGACTTTTTTGTTGCCTTAACAATTCTCATAGTTCATATCTTCTTTTCTGAGCTATTAAAGGGAACAAAAACTGGAAACCCATAGAGCACAGACATCCTGACAAGTGATGTCCTTAAGATTTATAGAGAAATTTAAGTATTTAATAACTGCATAAGAGTAAGTTGTACTTCTTAAGGATATTTCAGATCTGATCATAAAGCTCTGCCTTGTATAAGGAAAAAAAATACTATCCAACATGTATTTCATTTGACCTACAAGAACATTTGACTTAATTTGAAAATTATTTCCTTTCCTTTAGCTATTTTGTAATGAAAGATGTCCTCTACATCGAATTTCCTTTTTTTCCGTAAGACTTCGTAACAAGTTTTTAGTTTTAACCTATTGCTGGATTTTCTTTTATATTTTTAAACCTCACTTTTTCAGCACACTCAAATTAATACTGGATGTCCTTGAATCTCACCATTGCTACCACTCCAGAGTGAACCACCCAAAGCCAGAGAAAGATTAAGTTACATATTGAATTAGCTAGATATTTTGGAAACTCTAGATAGATGTACTTAGGCTAGAATGACTTCACATCAAAATCATTTTGACAAAAATTTATCTGTGGGCTGGTTCAATTCCTAGATTTCTTACTACTTTTTCATTATTTTTAGGAACACTTCTCCAATTGTTTTTTTTTTCAAACACTTAGCAAGGATCACAGAAAAAACATACTCCTGCTTAAACATTATGACAAGATTGCTTATATGTCATATTTCCTGTTGGACTAAGGAAGAAGAAACAAAGGCATGGCCATCTGTTTTTCAAAATTGTAAAGATCTTGGTCATTTGCTTTCATTGTGAATTAGGAGAGTAAATGTACAACTGACCTCTATTTCATTTGTCAAAACACCCTAAAGAAGTGCTGTTCCTGGTCTAGGACAATGGGGCATGTCTATTTCTGCCTGCCATGTATGCAGCAGGCTTGCTGGGATTTTTCTAGGTTTCACTAAATGCATTAGGTTATATAACTATGAGCTCAGCACTCAATTCCCCTCAGACAGTCTGTCATAGACTATCCTGATCTACAGTTACATCCTTCCCCTCTAGCAACAGTATAGCAAGAGCAGCACATAAAATCAAGATATGATGTGCATTCTGGTCAAGAGCTAGCCATAACAGAGGATCTTTGCTCCCTCCCTTTTTGTGCTTCCCATTTATCCATACAGACTTCTAAAAACCATTGAACCGCTTAGATCAATGATTTTTGTTTTCCTAATGAAAATGAAAATGTGAATGCAAAGCTAAAAAAAAAAAAAAAGGTACATCATCAGTAGAACAGCCCGTTGGAAAGGGGAAGTCTGGTGTGAAATCTCCACCAGAGAAACCCTTAAATTAACTCAACATCCTTTCAATAATTCTTACAAATGGGGGATGAGATTTAGTCACTGAAAAACGTGTTGATTCATACCAATAATATATTTTTGAACAATCATTTCTGTCAAGCACTGTGTTTGGTATTGTGCATTTTTTTCATTAAGTACTCACAGTAGTCTAATAAAGAGGACACGACCTACTCCACTTTACAAATTAAAAAACGACTTTGCCAGAGATTTTCAAGGTCACCTAGTTAGTAAATAGCAAAAGTGGCTTTTTTTCCTCAAGTCTTTATGAGTCCAAAGTCGATTCTATAGTTCACTGAAACCATACTCTTATGTCAATGAAAAAGCATAAGTAAAATAAATTCTAGGAAAAGAAAATCAGAAATTTTGGTTTTGTTATATGGTTTCTTTTGATTTTAAGACATCATTGCTTAAAGTATCTTTCATTGACTTGTTTGACTCCAAAGGCATTGATAAGTGCCTAACCACAAGCATTTTATTTTGTATACTTTGCCGAGCTGATTCCACTTTGGGCTGATGCCTTTGAAATATGAATAAAGTATAAATAGAATCAAAATATGCCATGAGTTCCTACTATACAAACAAAGATTTAGAACATCAGCATAGTATGTTACAGGGGAAAAACAGACACAAATATCAGATCAGACACTCTCCTTTGAAAGGCAGAAGGCAAATTGGTTTAGCCACACTTTAGTCATTAGCCCAAATATAAGAAGTCATGGTAAGATGGTACATTTTCATTAACTCCTGTTGGTTTATGTCTACAAATTTAATTTTATTTTGATGGTAGGGAGTATACACATAAAGAGGCAGTTTTGTCATTCAGCAATTATTTATTAATAGCTTGGTCAGAAAATTCATTGTTTGAGCTGGGATACCTTGGTTTGCCTGGGTGGCTCAGTCAGTTAAGTGTCTGCATCGGGTTCGGCTCAGATCATGATCTCACAGTTCATGGGTTATAGCCCCAAATTGGGCTCTGCGCTCACAGCACAGAGCCTGCTTGGGATTTTCTGTGTTTCTCTTTCTCTGCTCCTTCCCTACTTGTGCGCGCGTTCTCTCTCTCTCTCTCTCTCTCTCTCTCTCTCTCTCTCTCTCCCCACACACACACACCACACACACTAAATAATGAATTTTAAAAAAGTAATAGGTAAATTAATAGTATTCTGAAACAAGAAACATAAAAGGGAATGTGCTGGGAAAATTGTGGTATATACTTAACTCCAATTGTGAAATGTCTATTTTGTGCTTAGGATTGTTTTAGGTACTAGGAAAGACATAATGAAATTGGAAGATGACCTCAAAAGTTGACAATATAGTTAAAGGAATAATGTTTACCCATGGTGTCACTGGAAGATAAGAGGACATATGATTAACTACTAAACATGAAGTACTTTCTAAAGGTGCTATTGTAATTTTAATGAAGGAAATTTCCTTGTGGGAAGCCTTTGTGCAGAAGAAATAAATTTTGCTGAGTATAGGAATCTGGATTAATATTGAAGAGGAAAAGCTAAAATCTAAGTAACATTGGTTGGTGACTTTCAACCTCTTTTTTTACCCCCCACTACCCAATTAATAATTCCTCTAATAAACACAAGGGTAATGAACAGATTAAAAAAAGGTGAAGGTTTTTGGAGAAGTCTGGATTATTACCCATGGTTGAAAATACCTTGTACTTAAATTAGAAAACAGATTGATGTCTTTCAACATTGTATCATGATGACTCTGAGTAAATATGAAAAGAAACCTGTTGATGAATTTATTTAATTTCCCCTAGCAGAATCATATCAAAACCTATCACCACACCATACTGCTACACGTTGCCCCCAAAATCAGTTCTGGCAACAAGAATATATTCTCATCTATATAGGCACAAGCCTATTGGGTGACAGTGTTTCAGCTGATCTCGATGAGGCTTGGCTGGGAATGCCTGCTTTGGGCTGTATATTGGCTATACTTGCATCTAGGCTGTGGTTCGGTTCAGTTTTCTTCCATTTTGCTTGTTCTGGAACAAGCTACCTCAGGCATACTATTTGCAAAGTCAAGTGTTGTAACACAAGCATGAAGAGAACACATGTGCATATTTAAAGCTTTTATATGTGTTATGTCCACTAAAATCACACTGAGAAAAGCCAGTTATATAGTCGAATCCAGCATCACTAGGATAGAGAAATATATCCGACCTACATGGGAGTGTGGATATTGTTTTGAACAATAATGTAAGCTGTCGAAGAAATTATCCACAAAGCAATCCTTTCCATTTAGGTTGCCTTTAAATGGATTTTCCACATTGCCGTTTCTGATTCCACTGTTCTTTAGAATTATTCTACCTACCTCATGGTTATATGAAGGTAAGAAGGGTATCAGTTTGCTGTTACATCTTTAAAGACGTTTTACAATTGGAGAAAAAAAAGTAAAACAATAACACGCTATATTCATCATAGTACAGCTTCAAATTAAAATCTGCAGAAATAAATTTCCCTCCAGTTAAGTAAAAAAATATTATTTATTCATTCAAAAGGTTTTCTTTGAGCATCTACTCTACTACTCTATGCCGGGCCCTGTTACTACAAGCTGTTAGAACAAAGACTCAAATCTTCCCCTGGAGCAGCCCACAGTTTATGTTAGGAGACCATGTGCCAACAAGTACATTGTGATGCAAGTTTAGCTTAGCTCTGGTGCTACTGATAACTTTAAGCATAACTGCAGATCTGCAGGCAGATGACTGGAGAACCTGATAATTCCTGGAACTGAAGGGAAGGAGTTCGGTACCAGTGACTTTGGCCACACATTGGTATTAGGCAGTCTCCTTAACAGTATCTCAAGACCCTCCTCTTTCCCGCTTGCTTTTCAGGCACAGTGTCCACTTGAAAGAACTGTAGAATTGTTTAATAATATAATTCAATCTGGAGAGCTACCTTCCAAATACATTTTTCTTCTTGTTTAAATGATTTGTTCGGCATCCAGTGGTTTTGGATAGAGGTGATTGCTTTCACATCAATATTTTTACATAAAGGGGTTGAATAATTTAGGACAGTGGTTGTCAATGTTGAGCGTGCTTACAAATCACTCAGGTAGCTCATGAAAGGAAATCTCCAGGTCTATGTGGCAAATGTTCTACATTCCAAGTATTATGGGATGAGGCCCGGGAGATAGCATTATTAACAATCAACCTCACAGTACTCAATCCCCGGGTAATTCTGAGGGGAAAAAATTTGTTTAGAATGTGAATACATTACTTTATTCCAAATTATCATTGTTAATACTGGCAATGGGCTTTGCAAAAGTCTGGCTTATGATTATCCCACTTAATGCTTCAGAAGCAGATATTTGGTTTTGTTAATGGAGATTCGGTTTCATGGGGCCAGGAGTGCCCATTAAAGTTTGAATGAAAAGGGAAAAAAAAGACTGTTTTCTCAAAGCAAGTAGTCTTCTTAACAGCATATGTCTAACCTCTGCTGTTGAAATATATTTGAAAGTAATTAAAAGAAACGAAAATATATAAACACAAGGTAAGGAAATTTGACATATTTTAAACATAAATGTTAAAAAAAAAAGTAAAGGCAAATAGTATAAATTTTAATAAAAGATAAAATAGTTAAGAAAGAGAGGATCTAAATCAAGTAAAAATAAAACTAAACACCATAAGACTTAAACTGGTAAAAATTTTTAGGAAGATAACTGATAAAAGTTATGTGTGAATCGGGGGCACCTGGTGGCTCAGTCAGTTAAGCTTCTGACTCTCGATTTCGGTGCAGGGCATGATTTTGCGGTTTGTGAGATGGAGCTCCACACTGGGCTCTGTGCTCATGGTGCAGAGCCTGCTTGGGATTCTCTCTCTGCACCTCTTTCTCTTTCTCAAAATAAATAAACTTAAAGTTATGTATGAATCTAAGAATAAAGAAAGAAAAGACAACAGGAAGATATTACCAAGAAAAGACAAACTAAGCAAAGAATTTTTTTGATACAATGAAACAGATAAAACAATCAAATAAGTAAAAAGCAAAACAAAAACTACACAAAAAACCCCAAAGCAGAATTACTGAGGAATTAAAAGGACATAAGAAGAAAAGGAACTAAAATAATAAAAGGGAACATAAAATACAATTGAATGCAAAAGAGAACAAAGCTTAAGGAGGAAGAAGTGAAAGCTAAGAAAATGCTGATACTAAGTCTAACACCTAACATTTCTGTGAAGCAGCAACAGGGCCTTGCTACCAGCTGAAGCTCCGTTTTTGATCCAGTATGTGGAATCTGTACAAATATGTCTTCAGGGTCGTGGGGTACACAAGAAAAATTCCTGGCTCTTCATATTTTCCCTCACACTGCTCTCAACTAGTCAACTAGTTGACTAGGGATGAGGACAAAACTAAACATTGTTTGGCCACAGTTTTTTAACTCCCTAAAACAACACCACACGTGCCCTTCCCCAGCAAGCAGCGTGCTTACTTGACAAACTAATTTTGCTTTGTGTGCAAAATGGCCCCAATCCCTACCTGCCTTTGTTGAGAAAAATGGGAGAATAGTACTTTACTCTGCTAAATGGGTAACATACTCTACTTAGTACTACATAGGGTTTGTTTGCCTCTGGAAAAAGAAGTGCCTTTTTGAATATCAGGAAATAGTCGTAAACTTTTGGGCAAAGATTCTAAATGATAATTGATAATGCAATATTTACTAAGAGCCCATGTGTATCTCAGATAATCTCTGATAAGAGTGTAGGTATAGAGGTAGCCTGGGTGGCTTAGTCTGTTAAGCGTCCAACTTCAGCTCAGGTCATTATCTCTCAGTTTGTGAGTTCCAGCCCCACATCGGGTTTTACAATGTCAGTGCAAACCCCTTTTCGAATCCTCTGTCTTCCTCTCTTTTTGCCCCTCCCCCATACTCTCACCCTGTCTCAAAAATAAATAATAATAATAATAATGATAATATTAAAGAATATGAGTATAGAGATTTCCTTGTACTTTTGTCACCTGGAGTTATTTAGCTACTTAGACATTGCTACTAATAAATATTAGGGGTTTCATTTCTCCTTCTCTTCCCTTTATGTGTTGATTAGCTTTACAAATATGTACTGAGCACCAGTAATATGTAAGGAGATATATTAGGTGCTGAGATCAGTGCTAACCAGGATGAACCGGGTGATTGTTTTGATGACACTTACGTCTTGACAGAAGATTCAAAGAAGAATAAAATATAGGCAGTCAAAATATCACATGATGATATGTGCTATTATGTTGGTATGCTAGTGTTTAGCTACTCTACTAGAAGTTTCAGGGTAGACTTGTCTGAAGATAAGATTTTGAAGCTAAACTATCAATCTTGTAAGTATGCAAGTATGCTATCCATTTGTTTTGTTTTGTTTTGTTTTGTTTTAAAGGCATTGTGGGAGAAGCCCTAAAAAGCAAATGGGCTTGGCACATTCTGGAAACCAGAGGATAGCCAATGTGTCAGGGGCAGAGTGGAAGAAGAGTAGTATGTGATGAAAGTGGCAAAGTATAAAGAGGCCAGATCCAAGAGGGATTCTTGAATGTGGTGAGAAGGTTGTGTTTTATTCTAGGTACAATAGGAAGTTATTGGAGGGTTTTAAAGAGGAGACTGACATGACCTGATTCACATCTTAAGAAGATCTCTCATGCTGCTATGTGGGAATGGGTCAGATAAGGCAAGAATAGAAGCAGATAAGTTCAGTTCAAAGACAGCAGTTCAAATCAATGAAGTATGAGGAGAGGTGGAAGGATCTAGATACGGTTTAGACAGCAAAGTCAGTAGAGTTTGCTGACGTAGAGAAAGAGTAACTTAAAGTGTGTTTTCAAACAACCAGATGGAGGATTGGGGAGTCCTGGGGAAGAGAGGACTTGGTGGAGGGCACAGTGGAATATACAGGAAACCTCTCTTGGACAGATTACATCTAACATATCTATGTAGTAATTGGAGGCTCTAGGAATGGAGACATCAGACCTTGATTTAAAGATTTGGGACTCCTGATGTACTGATTCTGTAAAAGCTGTAGTTACTTGTCCAGCAACTTTGTGGTTATTGTTGTCATTAGTGTTCTCTAAGTCATTTCTTTGTGGTGGTCTTTACAAAGAGGCCAGACCTATATATCTACACTATAATGGTCTAACTTCCTTAGTCATCATTAGGTCTGCTTCTCCCTCTGACCCTCCAGTACATATCCAACTGCTCTATGTGACTTGTGATCCCAGAAGACTGGTTCTTTTATTATTTAATGAATACTCTCTGCCTTGCCTATTCATCCCCACTGTTTGCTTCTTCCTTGTCTGGGAAGGCTTTTGGGTCCCTGAAAGCTTCAGTCCTTGGTGATGGGTCCCTTTTCTGGAATCTAAACCCAACAGTAAATTTTCTATCACTGTTTCTCCATTTCTAAAAACGTAATACAATTACTATGGGTGTCTTAGGATTCCTAAGAAATTGATATTTTAAATGAGCCATTGATATACGCAGATTACTATATTCAATATTGTTACTGCCAAAACAGATTTATCTGTCCATTTTTTTCAAAATAGGGCAAATAAAACGTGAATGATATTAAGAGCTTCACTTAGAAGGAAGTAATCATGTGTTTGTATTTACCTTGGTGGGAGATTATTTTGGTTCGCTCACCTTAGCAAGAAGTAATTTAATGACAGAATATTTAGGGCTTTTAAAGAATTGACAGCAGCTTGGGAGACTGGTCTCAGGGATAGAAAAACTCAAGGTGGCTCTAGTGGGAAGAAGACTTGGATAGGAAGCTCAGTAACTATCCTGAAGCAAATTGAGCCTCTGTCTTAACCGCTGCTCTCGTGCCGAATGAGTACTTCAAGGGTATTTGCTTGTCCTATTTCAGTTAGGTCAACCTCTAAAATTCTGGAAGAGAGTACTTCTTGGCTGAGTTCCTCTGGGGTGTAGGACAGAGAGTTATGACTCCTTTGGTCGCTTTCAACAGTATAGACAAAGGGTAAGTAATTGCTACTAGGAGAGTGTTATTGAAGAGGGAGGAATTAGATTACTAAAACTAAGTACTATTGCAGCTTTTTACAGATAGGTGCCTTCTCCCCAAATAAACGATCAGTCCTTTGGAAATTTACATATATATAAACACATACATATGTAACTATATATTTAAATATATACAATATGTTATATATATAGCACACATATGACATTTATATATATTACATATAAATCCTGGACTTTGAATTTTGAAAGAGATGGGTTTGAGTCTTCTTCTTTTGATTCTTACTAATAAACATTGTTGTATTATTGCAAGATTTTAGTGAAATCACACCAGTAAAATACTAGTACAGTGTTTGGAAGGTGTTCCATAAACATAGATAATGATTATCAATGTTATCATTAACATGAACGTAAGACAAGCTGTTTAGCTCCTCAATCTAAGGAAAGTGAAATATATGTAATTTGTTTTAGATCATATAACCGCCTAGCCCCAACATTAAAAAAAAAAACAAAAAAACACCAAAAAAACCAAAACAGATCTCATGAGCATTGTGAATCTGCTATCCTTCCAATACACATTTGTTCAAATATGTAGAATTCAGTTTTTTAACAATCCATTTGTTTTTAAAGAGCCAAAGATCTGAAATATAATTTGAAACATTGGCTCAAAGTGCAATAGTTCATTTCACTATAGTAACTCCTTCTCCTGGTGATTGCATTTTTATTTTAATACATTGTCCGTATTATACTGTTCTCACAATCTCCCAAGCTAATCAGTGTTCAGAAGGATGCACCCACCATTATTAATCAACAAAATTTCTGTCAATCTCAGCCCTCAAATGTTAAATTGTATTCTCTCCAGCAAGCCACAAAGCCCTTTTTGATATTAAAATATCTTTAATCTCATCAAGGTCTATTGCCCAGTCCATTCCTTTAAGCTATTAATCTCATTATATAACCTCCCTGGCCAAGTCACTCACTTTAAAAGGACTTCCCTTTTACCATCATTGTAAAGACCAAAGGAAAAGAAGATTGCTCTTTCCAAGCCTCAAAAGGGAAGGAAGTGATCTATTCTTTATTACACTTTATTATGTCCTTTTGAAAATCTTATCATGTATTAGCAGTAATATTCATGACACTGGAGTACACTTACAATAGTCAGCTCTCATGGTTATCAAAAAGCTTCACTTTAGCATTTAATCAACTCTAAAAGCCATTCATTGCCTTGGATATTCCCAGTGCAACGAACATTATCCATAAGCAATTTTTTTTTCATAGAGAAGCAAGATGGCACAGATGATGGAATATAGCTTTAGTAGGGATTTATCCGATTTTTAAAAGGGCATTTTAATTTCCATAATATCTTCTCCAAGGAGCCTGCTGAGTGGTCATGTAATCTACCAAGTATAGAAAAAAACTTGAAAGCATTGTCTTGCTTTCTGGTGAGGACTCCTTTCAGGAAATGAGTGGGTATCCTGGGGTAGCTTCAAGAAAAGCAGCCCATGAAGGAGGGAAGATGTAGTTGTAGTGGAAACTTCTTCCTTGTGTGGTGGATACTGGGACATGAAAAGTTCTGTCAAATTCAAACTACCTCTTTCTGTGGTGATAGTGCCACTGTTCTTTCTAATGGGATGACTTCTTAGAAGCATTCCCATTAAATACAGGCTAAGAGATGTGAATTTCTGAAAGTGAAGGAAGCCCTTGAACTCCTTCCATTACTCTTATCTTGAAAAATATTATCTCCGAGGACCTTGAGGAGCAGTTAAGCTATTACTATCATCTCATTATTATTACTATATTATTATGAGCCTGACATAAGTAGGGGCTCAATCAGCCTGGAGCTAACAATGCTGAAGGAAAAGGATTTTCTGATCTCTAAGTAACTCAACCAATATCCAGAGATTGGTATTTTTTATTTTTTTTATATTTAGCCTGTATGATACCTAGGATGAATTTGACACTTGATCAAATCTATCCTTAACTCTTTTATTTCCTATGTTCTTCTACGTTTGCGACCACTCATTACCTACTTTACCAATTCCTTTTAGTCCTTCTGAGATTTGTTTTATGGGATGTTCACTACCCTCACAGCCTCAAAAACAACAAAAATGAGAAAAACTGTTCTTTCTCTCCATACTTCAAATACCGCTTTTATGCCTGAAAAAGAGGGGCTTCCCCAACATGTTGGTGTTGGATATGGTCCAAGTGCCTGCCTCCACTGGAGGATAGGCACATTAAAAGTGGCTAAGGCTGACAGGGTGCCTGGTGGCTCAGTCAATTAAGTGTCTGACTTTGGCTCAGGTCATGATCTCACAGTTTGTTGGTTTGAGCCCCACATCGGGCTCTGTGTTGACAGCCTCTTCAGATTCCATCTGTGCTCTGTCTCTCAAAAGTAAACATTAAATTTTTTTTTTTTTTTTTACATCCCACAGTGCTGATTTCTCCAGCACTGTGGGATGTATGTTCAGAGTCAAAATTAATATTTACAGAAAATCAAGGCGTGCATTATTTTTACATATCTGGTTAAATTTGGCAGGATGAAGTTTCTATATTTTCCCCTTTACTGTAGTTTTAAATTATAAAAGTTAACTTTTACATGTCTCTAAATTTGCGGCAAAGTATTGCAAAATGAATTTTCTTTTGGATTAAAATTTGCAAATTCAAAGGTTTAATTTAAAATAAAAGATTAGGGGTGCCTGGGTGGCTTAGTCGGTTGGGCATCCGACTTTGGCTGAGGTCATGATCTCCCAGTTTGTGGGTTTGATCCCTGCATCCAGCTCTTTGCTGACAGCTCAGAGCCTGGAAACTGCTTCGGATTCTGTGTCTCATTCTCTCTCTGCCCCTTCCTCACTTGTGCTCTGTTTCTCTCTGTCTCTCAAAAATAAATAAATGTAAAAAAAAAATTTTCAAATAAAAGATTAAAAATCTTCTTCTCCTTAACACTTTGTTTTTCTGGGATAGGGGCTGACAAACAAAAATGAGAAGCTGTGTTCTCTAAAGAAGGTAGACATGCAAACATTTAACTTCATTTAAATTTCTGAGTGATTTGATGCTTGAATTTCCCAACAGTAAAGTTGCACCTAAAATTGATCATCTTCAGTGTCACCAACAAATGTCCCTAAAACTTTTAGCAACTAATGGATTGCTTAAAGGACCTTAATAGCTCATTTATCTAGTCAAAACCCCATCAACTCAACCTCTGAAAACCATACTTGCTTGTCATTAGAAAATTGAGTCCATTGTCCTTTAATTTTGAAATGACATGTATTTCAAATCAATTAAGGCAGAAAGACCAATTATCTGGTGAATCTCTGACAACCAGAGTGTTTTTGAATAGCTGATGAGAAAGGTAGCAACAGTACAGCAGGCTGTGTACTGATGAATCAGGTAGAGGCCCCCCCCCCAAAAAAAGATATATGCAATCTTAATATAAGTATGTTAGTTCCCAAAGGCTATTAAGTAAGATGTGTGTCTTCTTCCAATGGCTCCCAGTGGTTTTTAATAATGAAAGCTTATATTTAAAGGCTTCTATCTTTTCTACACCTCTTTGAGGTGTTTGGAAATATTCATGGCTTAAAAGTTCTCAGTTGTATCTTATTAAACACTTTTATCTCTTTTTTCTCATCTTCTATAGCCATGGTTATAATCTACAATTTGTTCTATAATTGAAACGTAACCAATTCCATTTGTAAAAATGGTTCTTAGAGAAAAAATGAGGTGTTTTCTCCTCATGTTTCTATATTATGTATAATGGTAGCATCTGATCCAAATTATGGTCAGATAAATGCACACAGCTATGCAAATTTTCAGTTTGCAATTTTTCAAAAGGCTATAGTCATGGGATGTTAATGCATTTTTAATTGTCCTAGCATTGCTGAAAACGTAGCCAAAATTAGCAAGTTACAAATAATAGCTTTGCTGTAACTCATGAAAACAGTTACATAAATAAAAAAAAAAAAATGTGGTGAGGAAGCATATCTGGACATGTACAAAATATTCCAATGATAATATAGTATTGATTTTTACTCTATAATAAACATTCCTTTATTTTTGCTCATATACCCCACGAACTTGGAACTTGGAACTTTTTACCTGGAAATTAATTGCCTTGCACTATCATAGAGATAAGTGAAGAATGTTCTAGATTTGATTCAATACAGCCAAGTTATTGAACTTTTAATTTAATTGGGCTGTTATTTAGAAGGGACTAATTTAAATGTCAGTCTCTAAGGGAAGGCCTTACCGAATACAAGGGTTTTCCCCCATCTTTAAAAATTAATTTTTAATTTTTTAAAAGTTAAAGTATGATTTATGTAAGTGGTAGTGGTAAACTTTTTATTGTACAGTTATGCAAGTTTCAGCAAATGCGTATGGGTGTGTAACATCATTAAGATGACAGATCTGGAACACTTTCATTACACCACAAATTTTCCTCAAGTCACTTTGTACTTACCCACTACTCTTACTCTCAGCCCCAAGAGACACTAATTTGGGATCTGTCAGTTTAGTTTTTCTAGCTGGCATTATAAATGGAATTATCAGGGCACCTGGGTGGCCCACTCGGTAAACCATCCGACTTCGGCTCAGGTCATGATCTCACAGTTCTTCATGAGTTGGAGCCCCGCGTCAGGCTCTGTGCTGACAGCTCGGAGACTGGAGCCTGCTTCAGATTCTGTGTCTCCCTCTCTCTCTCTCTCTCTGTCTGCCCTTTCCCTGCTCACACTTTGCCTCTCCTCTCAAAAATAAAAATGAACACTTAAAAAAATAGAAAAATAAATGGATTTACTATGCTATTATATAGCATTTGGAGTCTTACTTCTTTCATAATGCATCGTGCATTTTTTTATTATCATCGCTGTTGTGTGTACCAGTAGTTCATTCCTCTTTATTGCTGAGTAGCATTCCATTTTATGGATGTTTGTTCAACCATTCCCCAGTGGAGGGACTGTTAGGTTGTTTCCCAGTAGGGACAGTTATGAATAAAGCTGCTCTAAATATTCAAATAGAGGTCTTTGTGGGAACATAGGTTTGAATTTTTCTATTTATATACGTGGGAGAAAGGTTGTAGGGTCATATGGTAAGTGTCTGTTTAATTTAAGAGACAGCCAAGCTGTTTGCAAAGTGGCTGTGCAGTATGTCATTTTATACAAGTGATGTGTGAAAGTTCCAGTTGCTCTGCTCTTTGCCAGTTCTTGGTATTGTCAGATAGGTCTGTTGTGGTGTCTGGCTGTAGTTTTAATTTATAATTCCCTAATGGCTAATGGTGTTGGACATCTTTTCATATGATGATTTGTCATGCTTTTGTGGAATGTGCTTACATCTTTTATCTTTTTTCCTTCTTCCTTTTTCTGTTTTGGTTGTTAGTTTTCTTATTGAATTTTAGACTTTATATATATACACACACATATGTATATGTATGTATATATATGTATATGTATGTATATATACTCTGGATATACATGCTTTATGTTATGTATTTCGAATATATTTTCTCCCAGTCTGTCACTTTTAATTTTCTTAACTGTGTCTTTCAAAGAGCAAATATGTCCTTAATATTGATGAAGTCCAAGTTATTACTTTTCTTTTTCTTTTACAATTCATCCTTTGGTGTGGTGCCCAATAAATTTCACCCAACCCAGGCTCACAATGATTTTCTCTTGTGTTTTCTTCCAGATGTTTTATATTTTACGTATTGCATTTAGGTCTGTGATGGATTCTGAATTAATTCTTTTGCGTGGTGAGATAAGAATAACAATTCACTCTTGTACCTGTGGACATATACTTGTTCTATCATCATTTATTGAAAAGACCGTTCCTTCCTCATTGAATTGCCATTGTACCTTTGTAAAACATCAGTTGACCATTTTTGTGTGGGTTTATTTATAGATTCCCAGTTTTGTTCCATGATTTGTGTGTCCATCATTGGTTCAAAAACATACGGTCTTGATTCCCACAGTTTTATAATAAGGCCTGAATTTAGGCAGTGTGAGTCTTTCAACTCTGCTCTTCCCTTTTGGTTATTCTAGATCCTTTGCATGTTCATATACATTTTAGAATCAGCTTATTAATTTCTACACACAAAAACCTGTTTGAATTTGCATCAGAATTTTATTGAGTCTATAGAACGGTTTACAAAGAATTGACAATAATATGGAATCTTCCAATCCATGAGCATAGTAAATTTTTCCATTAGTTGAGGTCCTTTTTATTTGTTTAATCCATATTTTATAGTTTCCAGCAGATAGGTCTTACATATATTTTATGAGATTTATGTACAAGTATGTCTTGTATTTTGTTTCTATTATAAATAATCCTTTAAAATTTTGAATTCATAATTTTCTTTTATATTGATATATAATTTATTTTTATATATTGACCTTGTATGATGTGACCCTGCTACACTTACTATTCTATATTCCTATTGTTTTTTTTTTTTTTGTAGATTCCTTAGGATTTTCTACATAGACAGTCTTGCTTTCCAATCTGTGTACATCCTATTTCTTGTTGCTTTCTTGATCTAAATGCAGCCTCTGATAAAATGTTGAATAAGAATGGTAAAGTGAAACTCCTTGCTTTATTTCTGATCTTATATCATTCAGCAGTAAGTATGATGCCAACTGTAGGTATTTTGTAGATCAATTTCATTGACTTGGAATGTTTCCTTCTCTTCCTAGTTTACTACTAAGACTTTTTATCATGAGTGGATGCTGAGATTTGTGAAGTGCTTTTTTTATTATTGCATATATTGAAATGAATGTATAATTTACCTTATTCTTTTGTCAATATGGTGAATTATACTGATTGCTTTACTATATTAAATGAATCTTGCATTCCTAGAGTAAACTGTATTTTGTAAGGATATATTATCCTTTTTATGTATTGTTGAATTCATTTTGCTAGTATTTTGTTGAGAATATACCTTCCTAAGTTTATGAGGGATATAGGACCTTAGGGTTTTGTTTGTTTGTTTTTAATGTATTTAATCCTTAATGTCCTTGGTTTTTGTATCAATAGTGCTGACCCATGCAATGACTTAGAAAGTATTACGTTTTCTTTAATAATCTGGAAGAATTGGTATGAAATCAAATTATTTCATCCTGAAATGTCTGATAGAATTCACCTGCAAAGTTACATGCCCCTGGGTTTTTATTTTTTGTAATGTTTTTAATTGTAAATACAATTTCTTTAATACATATAGAAATATTCAGATTTTATATTTCTTCTAAAGTGAGCTTTACCAGCTTCTGTCTTTCAAGGAATTTGCCTATTCATCTATCAACTTTATGAGTATACAACTAGTGTGGAATTTTACTGCTATCTTTTTTATGTTTGTAGGGTCTGTACTAGAGTGATATCTGCTCTTTCTAAAATTGGGAGCCTCTCTTTCTCTCTTTCCTTTCTCTCTTTCCTTTCTCTCGCTGTTTCTCCTCTCTCACATACCCAAACACACATGCACACTTTTTATCTTTTTGATAAGTCTGGCTAGAAGCTTATCAACTGTATTAATCTTCACCAAAAGCCAGCTTTTCATTTTTTTAATTTTACTGATTATTTTTCTGTTAATCTTAATTTTACTAATTTTTGGTTGTTTTTTCTTTCTGCTTTCTTTGGGTTTAACTTACTCTCTTTTTCCTAATTCTATAAGCTTAGATAATTCACTTTCAATCTATCTTCTTTTTTAATATAAGCATATAATCCTATAAATTTCCTTCTTAATACTGCTTTAGCAGGAGCCCCCAATTTTTCATATATATTTATTCAGTTAAACATATTCTCTGATTTCACTTTAATTTTCTCTCCAACCATGGGTTGTTCAGAAATGTGTTGTTTAATTTCCAAGAATGTGGAGACTCTGCAGATACCTTTTTCATATTGATATCTAGTTTATTTTGTCATGGGCTAAGAACCCATAGGGTATAATTCTTTCAAATTTATTAAAGTTTGTTTTATGTTCCAAATATGCCCTATTTTGGTAAAAGTTACATGCATGATTGAAAAATTGTTTTGTAGTTTGGTGGAATGTTTCATAAATCACAATTAGGTCAAATTATATTATTTTCAGGTCCACAGTGATTTCTATCCACAGTTTTATCATTTACTGAAATAAGCATGAAAAATTCTCCAACTGTAATTATAGATTTGCCTGTTTCCTCTTTTAGCTCTACCAATGTTCATTCATCTAATTGGAAGTTCTGTTGGTAGGTACATACTTCTTTAGGATTGTTATCAAGTCCTTGTGAACTGATGCCTTTGTCATTATTCAGTTTCCCTATGTATCATTTGCAATATTCCTGATTCTGAAGTCTACATTTTCTTCTGTCTTTTTTAATGTGTATTTATTGAGCGGGGGGGGGGGGGGGGGAGACAGAGAGAGAGAGAGAGAAGGGGGGTTGGGGGGGGTGCAGAGTGAAAGAGAATCCCTAGCAGTCTCCATACTTAGCAAGGAGCCCAAAGCGGGGCTCAATCTCACAACCCTGAGATCATGACTTGAGCTGAAATCAAGAGTCAGATGGTTAACCCACGAGCCACCCAGGTACCCCTGAAGTCTACATTATAGCCACTTGAGCTTAATTTTGGAAATAATACCTTTTTCCTCTTCTTTCCTCTAAACTATCAATGTTTTTCTCTTTTGCATGTTTTGCATTGTTTTGGCTTTTAGGACAGCTTATGGGTGGGCCTTGCTTTGTTTTGCACTTGGACCATCTGTCTTTTAAAATGTGTATTTAGACCACTTACATTTATTGATGCTGATATGATTAAAGCCTATATCTTGTATATTTCTAATTGTTCCATATATTTTTGCTTCTTTTTAAAACTTTTCTTGCCATTAAGTGAATAATTTTGGATTATGTATTTTTTACAAATCCATTTTATTTCCACTCTTGACTCATTATGTATACCCGATATTAAAAAAAAAAAAAAATGATTATTGTCCCAGACTTCACCATTTGTGTCTTTTTGTTTGTTTGTTTGTTTGTTTTTCCCTTAGTAATCTCCACACCCAATTTGGGCTCAAACTCTCGACCTTGAGATCAAGACTAACATGTTCTTCTGACAGAGCCAGGCAGGCACCCCCACCATATGCCTCTTTAATCACAATTTGCCTTAAGATAATATTGTACCACTTCCTATATATTCAACATATCATATGACAGTTTCTCTCTGCCATCCATTGTGCTACTTTGTCACACATTTTACTTTTATGTATGCTATAAACATGTAGTACATTACAACTATTTTTGTTTTAAGTAGTCAATTATCTGCTAAGCAATTACATGACAAATTATATATTTATCTTTATTTTCAACATTCTTGAACTTGTGTAGATACCAGTTTTTGCCTGGTATTTTTTATAGATGAAAAGCTTTCTTTACAATTTGTTGTATTTAGGTCTTTAAGTAAAGTACTCTCTGCTTTTCTGTGTCTGAAAAAAAAGTATTTCTCCTTTATTTTTGAAAGTATCTTCACTGAGTATAGAATTATGGGTTAAGTTTTTTTTTTTTTTTTTTAAAGCATTATCCAGATGTCACTTTATTGTCTTGTCAGTGACAGGAATTCTGATGCAAATTTTACTTTTGTTTCCTCTGTATAATTTGTTATGTTTTCTGGTTGCCTTCAAGATTTTCTCTTTATCTTAGATTTTTAACTGTTTGAATAATATATGTGATTTTTAAAAATCATCCTGCTTGTTGTTCTCTGAGCTTCTAGAGACAGTGTTTTTATTTTAAACTTCTTCTACATTATCATCTTTGAATATTTTTTCTGCCCCATTGTTTCACTCTCCTTTTTATATGGATTTATTTGCGTGTATGTTAGATTTATATTTTCCCACTGTCCTTAGCTGCTGTCTACTCTGTTCTTATTATTACTATTATTATTCATTGGCATATCAGTTTAGGTAATTTCACTTGATGTATCTTCAGTTCACTGATTCTTCCCTCATCTATATCACCTACAATGAGACCATCGGAAACATTCTTCACCTCTGTACTGTGAATTTCATCTCTAGCATTTTTATTTTTATTTTTTTTATAGAATGCCATATGATCATGCATGTTGTCCACTGTTTCCACTGTAACCTTCAACTTATTAACTATATTTAAAATTCCATGTCTGAATCTGGTTTTATTGATTGCTTTGTCTCTTGACCACATATTATTTGTCTTCCTTCCTATTGTATCTTGTAATTTGAGGATGAAATCCAGTATCTTCTATAGCATGGTAAAAATTTAGGTAAATAATAGTGATGCTTGCGAAAGCACACATCCTCTTTTTTCTGAATTGTTCGTGTCAGAGGCTGAATCAGTCTAGTCAGGAGTTGGGCTAGGTTTGATTTGTTGTTGCTGTGGCTTCCCTCAGTGCACCACAGGCTACAAATGCCTCTTAGTTATCTTGTGTTTAGGCTGGAGACTGATCTCCCAGAGAGTTTTCCCATTTTGTTTTTCCTACCCTTATCTTTAGGTCTGAACATTGCACCTAACTTCAGGGAAGGTTTCTCTTTCTGGATGACTTTAAGCAGGATTAGACTGCCATTACTTCTTATATAACATTTACTAGGCTGGTAGAGGTAAGTAGTGGAGGGAATCTCTACCATTCTGGTCCAACCCCAATCTTAAAGAAGTGCAATGTCCCTGCTTTTTAGGAAGGAAGACTTTTCAATGATCCTACTCCTCTTCCAGGTAGGGAGATTCATGGTCTGGGTTCATGGTGTATTTCTGTCCCTACTTCAGGAGTAGAGGTTGTTAGATATTTTTTTTAATTTTTAAATTTTATTTTTTATTCCTCTTTCCTTAGCTGTACTGGATTTTCACATATATCCTGAGGGTGATAGTGTTTTCTTATGGCTCCCTTAGAAGCTTTAGGCTTTTGGTCTATGGGAGATATAAGAGAGAAGGGTCCCAGTGGGAATTTGCAATAGCTATTTTTCCCCTCCTCCAGGCTTGCATTGGAAATGAGGTTTTCTCTCTATTCTTGTCCACTAACCAGTTTTTCTTGTGAGCATATAGTGAAGTCTGTGGAAAAGAACCTTCAAGTGGGTGTGAATTCCTCTTGTATCTGTTGCATCCCAAGTTTCTACACTTTCTTGTAAATTATCACACCCAGCCTTTAGCTGAGTCTTAAAGTTTCAGCTGAATTCTTATTATTGGCACCTATGGCAGTATGGTGTTTGACATCTGCCACAGGTAAGCAAGCGCTCCCATCCAGTTTTTCCTTAGGGATTCCTGTCCTTCAAGTTTTGGGCTGAGTCTCATGTAGCCTCACGTATCTGGTGAATCCAATAAAAGACATAGTCTTTAAAACTTAACTAGCATTTCTTTTTTTTTTTTTTTTTAATTTTTTTTAACGTTTATTTTTTTTGGGACAGAGAGAGACAGAGCATGAACGGGGGAGGGGCAGAGAGAGAGGGAGACACAGAATCGGAAACAGGCTCCAGGCTCTGAGCCATCAGCCCAGAGCCTGACGCGGGGCTCGAACTCCCGGACCGCGAGATCGTGACCTGGCTGAAGTCGGACGCTTAACCGACTGCGCCACCCAGGCGCCCCAACATTTCTGGGTTAATATTGCGGGAGAAGTGATGCCTTTTCCAGCTTTCTACAATCAAGCCAAAGCCAGTAGTGACAATTGAATGAATTTTGTAACTATGAGTAATATCTAAGTTAGAAATATGAGTGAAGTAACATAAATATGTCAAGACAATTGAAAGAATTGGGTGAATGTAATTAGTTATTTTATTTTGGGTTGTTATTGTGTGTTATGTGTGTTTCTGTGGGTACATGCGAATAAGTACATGAGTATCCATGTTTAAATGTAGGAAGTATTTGGACTTAGGAAATCAGAAAATAATGATATCTTTTTATTATAAAAGAGAGGCAACCAAATTACCTTTCATCTGGCCCACAATGCTCCAGTTTATATACCAGGACAACAATTTCCTTAAAATACAAAAACAGGGGATTTCAGCGTATTAAACAGTAAACATTTGTAGTTGATGGGAACATGAGCTTTTGGGAAATTTTAAGTGAAAATCACTATGGAAATCCTAATCTTGATAACCATAATGCACCATATACTGATATGTTGAGATGGTTTCTGTGTGTGGACTATTATGTTTTTCCCCATAATTTTTACAAAAGAAGGTCCACTTGGTGGTTCTGAGAAATTCAGTATAAAATTTCCATTAGAGAATATGCATAACATTTACCAAGATGGGTCTTTGCTTTAAATATTTAACAATATTTTTAAAGGCTGCAAGACTGGAAAAATTAATGCATTTCTATCATAATAATGAAAGATTATATGTTCTGATTATGTTGAAAAGACTGATGACAGGAATGATTTGAGGCACACGTGTTGGGCCTGCTTTCTTGACATGGGTGGTTCTAATAAAAAATATTTAAATCTGAACCTTCTGGTTTTTATACCAGAAATGGAAATATCAGAATTAAATAGCTTGTACTCCCTCCCTCTGTTATATAATACAAGATGTATATAATGGGACACAGCTTGGATTGGAATTTTTGTCTATTAATAAAAACACAACCTCATTATTCAAAGAGAAAATATATGCAATAGCATAAAAGAGAGCTATATTATACAATGAATATATGGACGCTGTGATAAAAAAATAAAACCTTTTTTCCTCCACTCTTTTAAAAAACTTACTATTGAAGTGCAATCAACATTTAGAAAGGATCATCTATCATGAGTGTACCGCTTGATGAATTTTCACAGCTAAATGGCCTAGTCTAAACAGCTCTGAGATAAAATCCAAAGACAAAGTAAACAAACATATACCCCAGATCATTACCAACACTACAGATGCTTCTTTCTCTTCCTTGCAGCCTCTATCTCTGTGAGAGTAACTGTTACCCTGTGTTCTGCATAAATTAGCTTTGTATGCTTTTGTACTTCACATGAATGGAATCTTGGTGTATGTATTCCTTCTGAATTCTTTTGCTCAACGTTACGTATCAGATGTATCCAGAGTCTTCTGTGTAGTTGAAAATCATCCATTCTCCTTGTAGTATGGCATTTCATTTTTGGAATATAGCATACTTTAATCAACAATAAGAATTTGGGTCATCACAAGTTTGGGGAGATTATGAATGTGGCTATGAGTATTATAATACATATATTTGGCAAACATGTACAATGTATTAGGTAGAAACCTAGGAGTATAATTATTGACTTATCAGGCAGGCATGTTTTTGCTCTGATATCAAGCTCTGATTTCAATTTACATTTTCCTGATACACAGTGAAGATAAATATCTTGACATATATTTATTGGTAATTTAGATATCCTCTCATTAAATGTCCTCTTAAATCTTTTGTCCATCTATTGGATAAGCTGTAAATTTTGTTACTGATTTATTAGAGAACTTGATATATTCCAGAAACTATTCCTTTTTCAGTTGTGTATAACAAATATCCTCTCTCATACTGTGAGCTTCTTTCCATACTAGAAGGGGTGAATTCTGATAAACAGAAGTTCTTAAGTTTAAGATCATCTAATATTTTTTTCTTTTATAATTAGCACTTTTTGTGCCCCTTTTGAGACTATTTGCCTACCTCATATATTTGTTTCTATTTATTTTCCTAATGGTTTTATTGATTTACTTTCACATTTAGATGTGCTATTGATCTGTAGCTGATTTTTGGTTAATTGTAGGGTAGAAATCCAGGTACTTTTTTTTCATATAAAGGAACTAGCACCATTTGTTGAAATGACCCTTCCTATCTTCAAGCACTGGGGTTACCTTTGTCATAGCTAGTTGAGTATTTATGTGTGGGTCTATTTTTTAACTCTCTGTTCTATTCAAATGGTAGACATGTCTAATGTTGCATCAGTATTGCATTGGACTTTACAGTGTCACCATGGAGATGGCATCCCTCAAAAGAATTCCTTTTTTTTTAGCTTGTGGAGCTTTAGATTGATAATTCTGCCATTTTCATTTCATTTCCCGAAAGTCAGGATCGGCTTGTGAAAAGTTGTTAAACAACATACTAAATGTGAAATGTCAACCCTCACTCTAAACTTACCCTGTTCAGAGCATCAAATGAAAACTTCATTGGGTTTTATAGTGGCTTTCTGATCTTGGTAGTCCATTGAAGAAGGGAGTTTGAAAGTTGTTGTATACTGTTAATGATTGTCTCCCCATGTCCTGCCTGAAATACCATGATTGTTTATGAAAAGTATCTTTAATAAAGCTGGAGACAGTTTGGCTTGGGGAAAAAAAAAAACAAACAAACAAGACAACTTTGTCTTAGCTATTGATGAATGGAGTAAGTTTGTTAGTTATGTCTGACTTCTTCAAGATTGCCTTGTCTTATGCTTAGCAATTTTTATTTCTATCTGGCTCTTGGAATCTAGTTGTCCGTTTGCACACATGTATATACACACATCCTTGCTGGTATTTTAATTGTAAATGCATGAAATCTATAGATTAATTTGGGCAGGGTAGACATGTTTATAAATTTGAATTCCCAACCCATAGACCTGTATACCTATTCACTTATATTTTCTTTAATTTCTTTTATGCTCTTTGGAGTTTCTAGTGTAGAGCTATTTCATTTACAGTTTTTGTTAGATTAACTTAAACACTGGATACGTTTTGTTGCTAAGGTTATTAACATTTTAAATTTCAATTTTATCTATGTTGATAACCTATGGAAATACAGTTTGTGTGCTCTCTACACAGCCTTCTTGCTAAAATCATTTATTCTAAAAATGTGTCGATTCTTCTGAATTTTCAGTATAAACAATTGTCTTCAGATGATGCCAGTTTCATTTCTTTTATCTAAAAATGCCATTTCTTTGTCCACTTTCCTCCTTGCCATATTGTTCTGGTTGGTTACAGAATAAATAAAACGTTGAATAGAAGCGAGGATACTTGCATCTTTGTCTCATACCCCAGTCTAGGGAGTTCACAGGAATTGAGTGTGATGACTGCAGTTATACTTTCTGTAACCTCCCTTTCTTTTGCTACCTATTTTTATTTAATCAGGAGACATTTAAATGTTGAGTGCGTCCACTAGTTCAAAGGTGAAAAGAAGAAAGTAGATCAGGAGAAAATGGACAAAGGGATGATAAGGGCTTATTTCACTAGTTTTTATCCTGCCTGTCTAGAGAATAGGAAGGTTTAAAGAAAACTGGAAAGCAGAAAAAGTATTCAACGAGGAGCAGAATTCTGAGTGGTCATTGACATCCTCTCAGAACTGCAGCATTCAGTGTGAAAGCAGGTAACAAAGAAGACTTGATTCTGTGACTTCCCCATATCCAAAACACTTCACTTTTGATGAAGCAGCATCTATAATTGTTGTTAAAAATTACAATCAAGAAGTTCAATATGCTATACAGAGATGCCATACTTTAAATGGTCGCTGTCTATTATGATGTGAGATCATTCTCTAAATCCCATAATTATATTTATAACCTTACTTTGATACATATCACCATTGAAACTGTTAAGGCATGTATTACTATCTTGAGATTTTTGTTTCTCTTCTCAAGGTTTAATTAATCCAAAATTGGGATTCCGTACATTCATTAGAAAAAGTGCAGTAGTTTTTGGTTGTTGTGGTATGATCCATGGATTAGATTATGGTGTAACCAAAAGATGAGTATTTATTCTTTAATAGAAAATATTTACTGATGTATGTTAGGTCCATAAAAACTGTGATGGTAGACACAAACACAAAGATAAAGCACCTCAGGGAATTATTTATCTGGAGGTTACTTTGTGGCATAGGCATCATAAGGTAATTTCATCATGTTATCAAGGAGTTGTCACAAAGGAGTCAAGCAATGTTGTGCTAGTAAATATTTAACAATTGGTTTCCTGGAGACAAAAACCCAAATATGTAGCATCTACTAATTACCATAGTGTAAATACTCATTTCATAGTCCGCTAAAAGATGCCAATGGTTTAACAGCTTGCTCACAAAATTCCTAAAAATTTAAAAGTTGGCTCCTTCAAGTCCTATGAATTGGCTTCAGTACATTACTTGATTTAAGGAATAACAAAAAGCCACAAAAGAAGAAGAAGCACTAACTTAGGGCAAGGCCCAAGAATAGTACACAGGCTTTTGTCCCTGGATCTTGTTGTACATTGTATTTTAGAAATACTATGTGATGTAGTAGGAAGTGCTATGGCAGATCTTACAGAAAGAAGCTACATTAGATTTTAAGTAGTTAATATATCCTTACCCAAACTAGGTCTTTTCTTCATGGATTAGATTATATTGAAGATATTTGGGGTATAAAGTTTTAGACTGGAGCTCTTTCCATTATGTCAACTTTATTCATTTTTTAATAAAAGTCCTTTGGGCAGGATTTACATACTAATTCTAGGCTTCAGAGCTGTAACAACTATAAAGTATAACCTGTCCACAGACTTTGCTGAAACAGGTGTATAGTGAGAAATATTTGCTGGCCGAATGGAGAAGTGTTGAAACAAACAAAAACTTTCATTTAATAACTACCTGCTCTGGGTGTGTTATATACAGAACGGCAGGCAAAATGACAAGATTGCCACTCACATAGGAAATCAGATATGTTGTTTTTTTCATGTCATTCTTTATATGTATATATATATACACACACACACACACACACACACACATACATATACATATATATAGGCAATTGCCATAAAGTACAATGCCAATTAATAGGAAAATAGAGTAATAAGGGAAATCATAACCCAGAAGCCTAACACAGGAGGTGGGGTTTAGGAATCAGCTATCTAGTTAATAAACTTTATTCATTCTTTTTTCTAATCTACATTATGGGTTTAGCATATGCTGGGCAAAATGAAAACAGTAATAAAAAAAACAAAAAACAAATACAGTTCTTGTGGTCATAAATTTAGAGTCCAGTCTTTTGAGGGAGGGAAAACTGAGGCAAAAAATTAAACAAATAAATGTATACATTCAAAATGTATAAAATATTATAAAAGAAATATGAAATATGCCTTAGTTGAATGTAAGTAACAGAGTACCTTATCTAATCTGTGGGTCAGAAAAGACTTTTCTAAGAAAGGGTCTTTTGAGTTAATATCAGAAGAATGTGTATGAATTAACTAACTAAAGAATGGTGGTGGGAGCATCCCCAGCATAGATACAAGCACTTGAAGGCTGTGAAGGCAAAAAACAAAAACAAAAACATGTTATTTTAGATGGTCATTTTGGCAGAAACAAAAGAAACAAGGGAGAAGGAAGGATGAGATGAGATGAGACTTGGAAAGGTGGACAAGGGTTTCTGAGACATGTCAACAAACCTAAACTTTACCCCAACAGCTATGAGTAGTTCTTGAAGGATTTGGGCAGGGAAATGATGGGGAAAGAATATTAATCTATGTTCCAGATTTCTAACACAACCTACTGATACCTTTAGGAAAAGAAAGTTTTTTACGTTAGTCAATGGTTGAGTCTGCTCCACTGGAATTTGCTATTTAATGCAGATTTTTGTAGGCTGAGTTTTAAGAGAATCACTGTACCTTACTCTATCATTTCTAAATGGTTCACACTGGGGTGCCTGGGTGGTCAGTCAGTTAAGCATCCGACTTCGGCGCAGGTCATGATCTCACGGCTCCTGAGTGTGAGCCCCGCGTCGTGTTCTGTGCTGACAGTTCAGATCCTCGAATCTGCTTCAGATTCTGTGTCTCCTTCTCTCTCTGCCCCTCCCCTGCTCGTGCTCTGTCTCTCTCCTTCAAAAATAAATAAATATTAAATTAAAAAACTAAAACTAAAAATGTTTCACACTAATATACGTGGTCAAAAAACAGATAAAAAAATGATCTGTTCACCTGAAGTTTGGTTTTACCTTCAAGGCCAGTTTGTAAACACATCTACCATTCTGTTTTTTTGTCTCGTTTGTTGGTTTTCCTCTCTAAGAGCTCATGGCTAAGTCAAACAAGAATTACGGCTGCAGATTGAATCACAGCATCTTTGAGTAAAATAAGAGGTTTAAGAGGATTTTGAATGGAGAGAACGTTCTTTGGCCTTATTAGGTGCTTCCTTTAAGCAGATGCGGTCTGCCAGACAAATGGGAAGAGGTGGGAGAAAAGAATCTGTGTCTAGTGCTGATATCTACTGATATTCACACTGGTATTTTCTGAATTCTTGAGTTCTACGTCTTATAAAGTAGTCATTTGTTCTTTCAGTACTTAGTGCTTACTATATGCCAGATGCTTTATCAGTGAACAAATCAGACAAACACCTCAGTCCTCACTGACTTCAATGATCAAGAGAGGGAAACGTATGATAAACAAGAGGCATTATAAGGAAATACAGACATATTAAAAAATGATAACTTAGTGTGATGAAATATAGTAATGGAATACGAAGAAAAAAGAACAGAGTAAGGTGACTTGAAAGTGTTAGGAGGGAAGGGTGCGAGGAAGGATAGGAGTGTTAAATAAGTGGTCTTTTTGAAAAGATGAGATATGATCCAGGACTTGAGTGAGGTAAGGGAATGAGCAAAAACAGTGTCCGGAGAAAGAATATTCCGGGAAGAGGGAGCAACTAAAGCAAATGTCCTAAAGCAGAAGCATACTTGGTATTTTCTAGGGCCTTTTAGGCTATTGTAAGGAATCTTGCCTTTACTTTCAGTGTAAGGTGGATCCATTGAAGGGAGGCTTTTTTTGTTTGGTTTGGTTTGTTTTTTTCTTTTTTGTTTTTGTTTGTTTGTTGTTGTTTTTTTCAGTGTTTGTTTCTTAAATGCAACATTCTGGCTATCCTGTTCAGAAGACTTTAGAAAAGTAAGGGTAAAGTCAAGGAGAACACTGCAGTAACCCAGTTAAGAGAGGAGAAGAGATGGTAGCCTAGAACAAATGGTTATGATAACTGCTGAAGAAAGAGAGTCTGGATACATTTTGAAAGGAGACCCGGAAGTATTTGTGTTATGGATGTGGCACAAAAAGAAGGGTCAAGGATGACTTTTTGCCGCCCCCCTCCCCACACCCAAACAACTGGAAAGTTGCCATTAACTCAGATGAGGATGGCTACTGGTAGAGCAGATTTTGAGGAAAGATTATCAAGACATTAAACATATCAGCAGAGGTAGCACGAAGGGCAGTTGAATATATAAGTTTGGAATTTAGGAGGGTCTAATTGGTGGTATTATTTTGGAAGTAATTAACATAAATATTATTTAAAGCCATTAAGCTAAATAATACAGTCACTGAGGGAGGGAGCATAGACAGAAGAGGACAAAATACTGAACTTGGGTCAGTTCAATATTAAGAGGTTGGGGAGAAAATGAGAAAGCAGTAAAGGATGTTGAGAAAGAGTGACCTTAGGGGAAGTTAGAAATCAACAATGTACAGTATCCTGGTATTAAAGTAAATTATTTAAGAAGGTGAGTAATGGGGGCACCTGAGTAACTCAGTTGGTTAAGCAACTGACTCTTGCTTTCAGCTCAGGTCATAATCTCACAGTCGTGGGATCAATCCCCACATTGGTCTTGACGCTGACAGTGCCAAGCCACTTGGGATTCTGTCTGTCTGTCTCTCTCTCTCTCTTGCCCTCTCTCTGCCCCTCTCCTGCTTGTGTGCGCTCACGCTCTCTCTCTCTCAAAATAAATAACATAAAAAGAAGTGAGCAACAAACTATGTCAACTCTTGCTGATGGGCCAATTAAATGACTAAAATGTAACCACTGGATTTAACAATGTGGGTCATGATTGGCCATAAAAAGAGGAGCTTCAGGGTAAAAGCCACTTCAGTGGGTTCAGGGTTAATAGTAGGAGAGTTTCTGGAAAGAGTATTAGAATCACATGGTGTTTTTATATAACAAGAAAAAAAATGAGGTGCCTGGGTGGCTCAGTGGGTTTAGTGTCTGGGTCTTGATTTTGGTTCAGGGTATGATCTCAGACTTTGTGAGTTTCCAGCCCTGCATTGGGCTCTGCACTGACAGTGTAAAGTCTGTTTGGGATTCTCTCTCTCCGCCTCTCTTCCTTCCCTGCTGTCTGTCTCTTTTTCTCTCTCTGTCTCTCTAAATAAATAAACACTAAAAAAATAACTGTGGTAGTAGCTAGAAGGGGAAGGGAGAGCAAAAAAAAGAACATTTTATGACAGGGAAAATAATAGTATATTAATGTGTTGAGAGCAGCAGTACAATAAAAAAGGAAACATTGATGATTTGGAAGAAATGGTAGAGAAGAGCTAGAGAGAAATGCTTGAACAGGTGAATTGCATAAATGCAGGATTTGGGGAAAGACTGGTTTATATGGAAAAATGGAAATTGATATATGGGTAACAGAAATGGGGGCATATGCTATAGGTACAAGTGCTGCAAATGGTGTTGGCAATCTGTGAACATTCTCTTCTGATTGCTGTGGTTTTCTTGGTAAGCTCAAAGGCCATCAGCTTAAAGGAAAAGGGAGAGAATGTGTGTGGAGTACGAGGAGAGAAGGTTACAAAATAATCCTCAAGAGCAGTGAGAAAAGATATAGACTGTGTTCTTTTTTTTTTTATTTTTTTATGTTTATTCATTTTTGAGAGACTGAGAGAGACACAGCATGAGAGGGGAAGGGGCAGAGAGAGAGGGAAACACAGCATCCAAAGCAGGCTCCAGGCTCTGAGCTGTCAGCACAGAGCCCAACACGGGCTCATGAACTGTGAGATCATGACCTGAGCTGAAGTTGGATGCCCAACCAACTGAACCACCCAGGCGCCCCTGATAGAGACTGTGTTCTTATAATGTGCTTGGTCTCAGCCAATGAGAGTCACTGGTAGATCAATGGAAGGATAGAGAGGTCAGAAATTTTAGTCCCCCAGCTTCCTGCTGCCGGGCTGAAGGTTGACAGAGATCATGCTCCCATTGGGAAGCCTTTCCTATAGATACAGGTCTCCCCAGAATTCAGTAATTGCTTCTTTATCTTACCACTTCCAGCCTAAAGTTGGTGGTAACTTACTACTGCCTGCTAGCTCTGGAGTGCTTCATAATTCCCTGTTGATTTACTTAAAGCAAAAAAAAAAAAGAAAAAAAAAAAAAGTCTCTACATTTTTTCTTTTTTTTTTTAAATATGAAATTTATGGGGCGCCTGGGTGGCGCAGTCGGTTAAGCGTCCGACTTCAGCCAGGTCACGATCTCGCACTCCGTGAGTTCGAGCCCCGCGTCGGGCTCTGGGCTGATGGCTCAGAGCCTGGAGCCTGTTTCCGATTCTGTGCCTCCCTCTCTCTCTGCCCCTCCCCCGTTCATGCTTTGTCTCTCTCTGTCCCAAAAATAAATAAACGTTGAAAAAAAAAAATTTAAAAAAAAAATATGAAATTTATTGTCAAATTGGTTTCCATACAACACCTAGTGCTCAACCCAACAGGTGCCCTCCTCAATGCCCATCACCCACTTTCCCCTCCCTCCCACCCCCCACAAACCTTCAATTTGTTCTTGGTATTTAAGTCTCTTATGGTTTGCCTCCTTCCCTCTCTGTAACTTTTTTTTCACTCTTCCCCTCCCCCATGGTCTTCTGTTAAGTTTCTCAGGATCCACATAAGAGCGAAGACCTATGGTATCCGTCTTTCTCTGTATGACTTATTTCACTTAGCATAACACTCTCTAGTTCCATATACGTTGCTACAAAAGGCCATATTTCATTCTTTCATATTGACAAGTAGTATTCCATTGTATATATAAACCACAACTTCTTTATCCATTCATCAATTGATGGACATTTAGGCTCTTTCCATAATTTGGCTATTGTTGAAAGTGCTGCTATAAACATTGGGGTACAAGTGCCCCTATGCATCAGCACTCCTGTATCCCTTGGGTAACTTCCTAGCAGTGCTATTGCTGGGTCATAGGGTAGATCTATTTTTAATTTTTTGAGGAACCTCCACACTGTTTTCCAGAGTGGCTGCACCGGTTTGCATTCCCACCAATAGTGCAAGAGGGTTCCCGTTTCTCCACATCCTCACCAGCATCTATAGTCTCCTGATTTGTTCATTTTAGCCATGCTGACTGGCGTGAGGTGATATCTCAGTGTGGTTTTGATTTGTATTTCCCTGGTGAGGAGTGACGTTGAGCATCTTTTCATGTGTCTTTTGGCCATCTGGATGTCTTCTTTAGAGAAGTGTCTATTCATGTTTTCTGCCCATTTCTTCACTGGATTCTTTGTTTTTTGGTGTGGAGTCTGGTGAGTTCTTTATAGATTTTGGATACTAGCCCTTTGTCTGATATGTCATTTGCAAATATCTTTTCCCATTCCGTTGGTTGCCTTTTAGTTTTGTTGATTGTTTCCTTTGCAGTGCAAAGAGAAGAAGCTTCATGAGGTCCCAGTAGTTCATTTTTGCTTTTAATTCCCTTGCCTTTGGAGATGTGTCAAGTAAGAAATTGCTGTGGCTGAGGTCAGAAAGATTTTTCCCTGCTTTCTCCTCCAGGGTTTTGATGGTTTCCTGTCTCACATTCAGGTCCTTTATCCATTTTGAGTTTATTTTTGTGAATGGTGTAAGAAAGTGGTCTAGTTTCATTCTTCTGCATGTTGCTGTCCAGTTCTCCCAGTACCATTTACCCCAGTAGGGGATGTCATCTGTTTTCTGACTAAAAAAATAACTGGTCTCAGGAGTAGCCCCAGGAAGGAATCCTTAAAGTTAAGATTCTGAGATTTGGTTGTTTACATATTTTAGAAGCACATGTATACTCTTCTTATAGAGTTGGGATGATAATGGGCAGGTATTGGCATCTCATTTCCAAAAAATGATCATGAGCAAAGAAATGGGAAGAAAGTACCAATGGACAGTGATGCTTGATGATCAAGTGTCTGTGCCACTTAGCTATGGTGAAAATAGGTGTTACAAAGATTATAACATAGGGTAACTCCTCTGAAGGTCCCAGAAACCCAACCAAGAGAAAATGAAAAGCCGATGGCCTCGGATGCTAATCACAGTGTTCAGATGCAAATTTTTTAAAAAGCTGAGAAGTTTGAATTCCCAAACATCCCTACAAGGGTCTTGTTAATGGAGCAGTACCTCTCTACATAAGCTGGAGCAATTGCCTCTCAATGGAATGCTGGTTATGTCAGCTCTAATTCCCAGTCCTCTCGTGGCCTGCAGGTGTAGGAGGAACTAGGTGCCAACATAATTGAAATGGAGAAGTACAAGTGCTAATCTGAAAGGAAGTAGCCTGTTCACTGAAAGAGTTGTAGGATCGTGCCAGTTTATAAGGAGTCCGACGAGCATGAGTGAAATACATTCTAGGTTGTGAGACCAAGTAGCATGATATGCAAGACTAGTATGGGTTGAATATTTTGAAATGAATGTACTTAGCGTTCATGATTTGTGTTGGTTTAAGAATGGAAGTAAACATTACTAGTAGGCTAGGATGATGAATTAGAGGCAGGCCTATAATCAGTGAACTTGAGATGCCAGAGTTAGCAGGGCACACTCAACAGAAAGGGTGCATGTGTAATCCTCATAACCAATTTCTAGCTTCAACCCTAGGAGGGCCTAGGGTTGAAAAGTGGGGACATGCTTTTCTCCACACCTTAGAAACTCTGGTGACTGAAGATGGTGGTGAGAGGTGATGTAATGGTATCAGGCTCTCCAGTATCCAGGGGACTCAGGAAGTCCTGACATCCTGGAGTAACAGAGGCTTACCTTGTAGCAGAAAGACAGGGACAGAGTGCTGTCCATGCAGAAATATGTAGCTAATTGATCACAGGATCTTTAGGAATAAAATAAATGGGGGGACTATTAAGATTCTGTCATAAGTGGGAAAATCCTAGATTAGAAAAGTAGAAGCCAGTTTCAAACTGCTGTAGGGAATCTATGGTTTCCTAAGTTCTAGATCTAAGCCATCTTGCAGAATTCAAGCTACTTGTTTATGGAGGAAGCCATGTCTCTTGGAGGAAACATTCTTCAGTGCAGCCACAAGCAAATGTTTCTCCACAGTTTCTCCCAGAGAGACACAGAGCAATTTATGAAAGTATGTACAGGGAAAGAGTAAAACCCAACCCTTGGGTTTTGTGGATACTGGCTCTAGATCCATGTTAACCCTCGGTGACTTGAAATACAGTAGACAGCTTTGGAACCTATAGAGATTATAAAACAAGTAGAGTCCAAGTCCAACTCGTGCTGATTGTTTTCCTGGGCCCAAAATAAATAGTGAGAAATAGGTATGTTTAATACATAACAAAATACCCATGTTAGTTCCTTCATTGGTGAAATGTGTACTATCATGATAGAAACTGCTTATCAGAAGCTACTGGAACATCCCACCTCCTCATAACATACTTAACGCAATACTGTGTTCCTAGGAAATTTTCGGAGATTGGTGCCACTATAAAAGTTGAAAAAAGCAGAAGTAACAGTTCCTATTACATTCTCATTTACCTCTTGTTTTTGACTGGTGCAAAAACCAGATAGATAGGTATTAAAACATGACTGGATTTTGCAAATTTAAGAAGGAGTCTTGCCAAAAAGAGCTGCAGTTCAGATGTTGTATCCAGTAGCTGGCCCTAGCATGTAACCTTAGATACAGCTTTTCTTCCCCCTCCTTCTAATTTCTACCAGTAAATGTAATCACAAGTCATTTGCCTTCATTTGAAAACACACTTTCACTGTCTTATCTGAAGATTATTTCTGATCTCTTGCTCTTTATCATTAGAGACCAGAGATACTTTGATTTTCTGACTATCCTACATGCCAACACCTTTGTCTATTATATTAATGATATAATATGTGATAACTGAACATACCAGGCAGGAAGTAGCAAGAACCTTAATTGTCTTACTAAGATACATGAGGATGGAACACAACCCCCCCCCAAACCACCTGCTGAATCCAGTGTCCATTATATCTCAATAAAACTGGGGAAAAAATAAAATGAAAAAATAAGGCACCAATTGATACTCAAAAAAAAAAAAAAAAAGCCTCTGTGAGGAGGCAGATAAATTGGTGAGCCATTTAGAGCTCACAAGGAAAGCGATGCTTGATGAAACTGTGGACGTTGAAGACCACACACATCACATCCAGATGTGCAGCTCCAACTCGTTTGCTAAGTAATTCAGAAGGTAGGTTTAAATTGGGAGCAAAGAAACAAAGGTTCTGAACCACCTCAAGGCTGTAGTGTATGCAGCCCTATACAAACACCTCATACCCAGAAAATCCAAGTATAAAAACAGTGTCTGTGGCAGAGAGAAATACTGGGTAGAGCTCCTGGCAAGCTTCAATGGAAGATTCTATTGCAAGTGTTCTCCATTAGAAAAGGAGATTTTAGATTTCTACTAGGCCCTGATAGTCTTTAAACACTTGAACATGGGGCACCAAATACTTATGTGACTTGAAAGTTTCATTATGAAAATTTAGTGAAAAGAATCCATAAAGCTGATCTGCACCACAGCATCCCATGCTGTTTCAAGCATGTCTGAAAGTATAATTGCATAACCAATGGCTCAGACTCCCATGATCCGTGCTTCTAGCAAGTGTGATAGCCTTACTCAGGGGTGACCTAAAAGTCAATGGTAAAAAAAATTCTTCCCCTTGAGAAGGGACAGAATATCTGGTTATCCAAAACAAACTGGAGGAGACAAGTCCAAAGTACACTGAGTTACGTGCAAGGGCCCATGGGTCGGCTAGAAAGAACAAGACTGGAAGCATAATGACAAGAAGGTCTGATGATGAACATGTGAATGAAACTTTCCAAAATGGGCAGAGTGTGAGGATATTCCCATGGAAATCTCCTCATTGAGTGTCAACTGTGGGGCAACTTCTCAATAATTTGATAGTATGACTCTTCCTCTAGATGCCAATCAGCTTTCTCTTCCCACTCCCCTTACTTGTTCACTAGGTCCATATTCAAAGTGACAAATATTGATATTATACACTATTTCAACAATATAAACAGTATAGACTTCTTCTTACAATGGCTGGTAACCAATTCTATTGCCCAGTCTGCCAACAGCACAAGCTGATGCTGAGCCTCTGATACAACATCTTTTCTCTGGCATGTCAGCCAGCTACCTCGTGGAAGTGTGGAGGCTTTGTATCATGGAGGAGACAGTAATTCTCATCATAAAAACAGATATATTTTCACATGTGATATGCTGTCCCTTAACAGAATATTTGTCTATGCCACCTTATGTGACCCTAGAGAATGATTTTGCTATTGCCATGGTTTTTACACATCATTGCTTCTAACAAAACAAAACAAAACAAAAACACACCTCATTTTGTAACACACTAAGTACAGCAGTAGCTCGTGCCTGCAAATTTATAGATTCTACCACAGGTCCTAAGACAATTAGCATTTAGTGTATACAACACTGGAATGGTCTGCTGAAAGGTCAGTTAAGGTACCAGTTGAAAGAGTGTTCTGCAAAGCTATGGAGCTTTTCCATAGGATGTATCGTATATATGAAACCAGAGGCCAGGAGATGGGGCTGCCTTCTTCACAGTCGGCAGTCACTCGTCTAGGAATCAATGGGTAGAGGTAAAATGGGACTTACCTTCCTATTATACCTAGTAACTGGATCAAGGAGTGCTATGTACTGAATTGTGTCCCTTCCCCAAGTTAACACATTGAAACCCAACCCCTGAATGATTATATTTGGAGAGAGGACTTTTAGGAGATAATTAAAGTGAAATTAAATCATAATGGTGGGATTCTAATCTGATAGGATTGGTGGCCTTCTGAGAGGAGGAAGGGTCTCTTGTCCCTCCCTTTCATCTCGCTCACTTTCCCTCTCTTACTATGTGCATGTTTCAAGGTCATGTGTGTCCTCAGCTAGAAGGCAGCCATCTGCACAGCAGGAAGAGAGTCCTCACTGGAAACTGATTATGCTAGCACCATGATCTCAGATTTCCAGCCTTCATAACTGAGAAAATAAATTTCTGTTAAGACACCCAGTCTGGTATTTTGTTGGCAGTAGCACAAGCAAATTAATACCGGGATATTTTGCTCCCATCCATAATCTTAGGCTATGTGCACTTAGAAGTATTAGTGCTTATGTTAGAACACAGTCCCTAGGGAAGCTGAAACTCCCCTTTTACCATTTTGAATGCCACAGTCTTCTGAACAACAGGCAGAGAAAAGGTTCATTCTAAGGATAGTTGAAAATGGGGTTGATTCTACAAGATGCGAGCCAGGAGAGTACTGAACCCAAAGGATACCCTGGGGTGGTTCTTAGTACATTTTCTATGATCAAGTCTGTGGGGAAAAGAAGAAAAATAGTTATGACCACATAAATACTTGGATTCTTCATGAATCAAAAGTTGGGTCATCTCACCAGGTAAAGAACCCTTGAAAGTGAGGTGTCGGCAGAGAGCAAAATGGATATAGAATTCGAGCGGGACAAAAGCATCAATGATACCTACTTGGGTTTGCTTAATGGCCAGCTACTAATGCCAGGACTAAATTAAATATGTTATTTAATTATTTCTTTTCATCTTTTTCTTTGCTGTCTTAAAGAAGAAAGAATAAAAATAATAGCTAATGCCTTAGGTTTCAGGTGTTAGTGTGACTAAATTGATAACCTGTCATGCCAACCAGATAAGACAGTGCATTCTTTATTTGTGGGACATGAGGAAGAAAGATAAGGGTAGGGTCTGAGGGACAAAGAGGTAGATTTTGTTATTTGTCTTCAATTTTAACTTTTTTTTTTTTTTATTTTTTTTTTTTCAACGTTTATTTATTTTTGGGACAGAGAGAGACAGAGCATGAACGGGGGAGGGGCAGAGAGAGAGGGAGACACAGAATCAGAAACAGGCTCCAGGCTCCGAGCCATCAGCCCAGAGCCTGACGCGGGGCTCGAACTCACGGACCGCGAGATCGTGACCTGGCTGAAGTCGGACGCTCAACCGACTGCGCCACCCAGGCGCCCCAGTCTTCAATTTTAACTTTTCTGTCCATTATGCACCCCCTCCTCACTTACTGTTTAACCTGGAAGTCTCACCCATATGGACTGGGCTTCCATGACCTTTGGTTACTGATTGGGATTGATCAATCAGGAACCTTAGCAGAACATCAGAGGAGAGAGAAAAGTGATGTCAGGGATGCCTAGGTGGCTCAGTTGGTTAAGTATCCAACTTGGGCTCAGGTCATGATCTCATGGTTTGTGAGTTCGAGCCCTGTGTTGGGCTCTCTGCTGTCCATCAGGAGCCCACTTCAGACCCTCTGTCCATGCCCTCTCTCTACATGTCCCCTGTTCAAGCACGCGTGCATTCGTCCTTGCTCAAGTATGAGCATGCATATTCATTCTCTCTCTCTCTCTGTCTCTGTCTCTCTCTCTCTCTCAAAAATAAACATTTAGAACAAAAGGTATGGGGATCCTGGGTGGCTCCAGTGGTTACGCATCCAACTCTTGATTTTGGCTCAGGTCGTGATCTTATGGTTCATGGGATCAGATCCCCACATCAGACTCTGCCAACAGCACAGAGCCTGCTTGGGATACTTCCTCCCTCTCTGCCCCTCTCTGGTTCATGTTCTCTCCCTCCCTCTCTCTGTCTCCCTCCCTCCCTCCCTCCCTCTCTATCAATGGATCAATTAATAAATCTAAAAAAATTATGTCAGAAACTTCAAGTTTTGGCTCCCACCACCTCCTTTTTGCACTTTTGTAAGTGCCTGGCATGCTGAATGCCCTGCCATGTGATATCTGTGCCTATTCATGTAATATCCCCTGAACTTCCCTCCCCTGCCTTTTTTTCCCTTGGGAAATGGTTATTATTCAGAATATATTCAAGTGTAGCCCTTTCTATATAGCCCTCCCTGATTCTTCAGGTTAGTCTTGCTACTCCTCCTTGGCACTTCTGTTTTATTGTTGTGTACATCATGATCACTGTCCTAAACATGTAACATTATAACCGCCAGTCTATAAAGCTTTCTCTTCCCTGAGACTGCTGACTCTATTTTATTCATATTTGTATTCTAAGATATAAAAACAGTACCTGCCATTTAGTAGGTTCTCAATAATACTTGTTAAATCGAAGTGGCAATACTAGGCAGAAGAAAAAGGGGTGAAGCATGGCATTGGGAGGTATAGCTGCTGCAAGGCAGGGACAATTGAGATTCCTGGTCTCAGGGGTTCTCAGGCTCCTGGTATGATGGTCGTAGGAGCAAGGACAGCCATGCAATAAAAATGGTGAAAGCAGGTCTCACGACTTCTGCTTTCTCTGTAAAGGAGTTTTTTTTTTTTTTTTTTAATTTTTTTTTCAACGTTTATTATTTATTTTTGGGACAGAGAGAGACAGAGCATGAACGGGGGAGGGGCAGAGAGAGAGGGAGACACAGAATGGGAAACAGGCTCCAGGCTCTGAGCCATCAGCCCAGAGCCTGACGCGGGGCTCGAACTCACGGACCGCGAGATCGTGACCTGGCTGAAGTCGGACGCTTAACCGACTGCGCCACCCAGGCGCCCCTGTAAAGGAGTTTTAATGCAAAGCTTTGACGCAATGGTGGATTCAGTACATTCAGCAATAGAGGGTTAGCAGAATGGAGAGAATGAGACTATGTTTACAAGAAACAACATCCCAGAAACGCCAATATAGATTCAACACACGTTTCCCAGCTGTGCCTGTTCCTAGGTATTTCTAAGCCTAGAGCAAAACTGTTTTTCAAGGCCTACTCCCAGTTTTAAGTGCCCCAGCTGAATGCTGAAGGCAGTTTAAAATTGAGCAATTAAGGACTCCAGAGAAATCCTCATAAACACTTTAAGACACTTACTGGCTGAACTGTCCCTGTTTCTGTTAAACTCCTAATCTGGTCTGTTCCTATGTGTAGCTATGAGTGTAACTCTTAGTTCACTACATCTTTTGGGGGAAGCAGGCACAGTTAGTTATCCTGACTTGTCATTATGTAACAATTTAAATTCTGTTATATAAATTTGTCTCTGAAAAATTAAGAGACATTTGTAGGGAAGCCTTTTTTTTCCCCTCAAAATGGTTTGACTGCGATCATCTAATTTTCAAAAAAAAATTTTTTTAATGTTCATTTCTGAGAGAGAGAGAGACAGAGTGTGATGGGGGAGGGGTAGAGAGAGAGGGAGACCCAGAATCGGAAGCAGGCTCCAGGCTCTGAGCTGTCAGCACAGAGCTCCACTTGGGGCTGGAACTCCTGAATGGCGAGTTTATGACCTGAACCGAAGTCAAAAGCTTAACTGACGGAGCCACCCAAGAGCTCCTGTGCTAATGTAATTCAATAAAAACTCACAAAATAGTAGAATTTAGAGAAAAACATCTGGAATAGAACATATGCATTCTAAAAAAAATGCATCAGAGAACAAACTCAGGGTTGCTGGAGGGGATGGGCTAAATGGCTGATGGGCATTAAGGAAGGCACTTGTTGGGGTGAGTACTGGGTGTTACACATGAGTGATGAATCACGAGATTCTACTATTGAAACCATTATTACACTATGTATTAACCAGCTTGGATTTAAATAAAATTAAAAAATAAGGGTGCCGGGGTGGCTCAGTTGGTTAAGCATCCACTTCAGCTCATGTCGTGATTTCATAGTTTGTGGGTTTGAGCCCTGCGATGGGCTCTGTGCTGATAGCTCAGAGCCTGGAACCTGCTTCAGATTCTGTGTCACCTTCTCTCTCTGCCCCTCCCCCATTCTCTCTCTCTCTCTCTCTCTCTCTCTCTCTCTCTCTCTCTCAAAAATAAATTTAAAAAGTAAAAAAAAAAAAAAGTAAATAATCATAGTATAAAAAATAAAAATAAATGCATATCTTAACACCTAGCATATAGGAGACATTCGGTAAATATTGAGTGTATAAATCTTGGTTTAAATTCAGTGAAATTGGAAACTAACGGAACTGTCACTACTAACAGAAATCAGAGACTTTGCTCATTCCCTACTTTCTTCAGGTGTCCACAGCAGTGCATGGTGACATTCATGCATTGCAGCTAAATATGCGGTTGGAGGCACTGCCTGCAATCAGCTGTGAATAGATCATTTGTGTGTACCCTTCAGGTGTTTTTAGACACTCCCTCTCTGGATCTGTGTACAGACCTGGCAGGCTTTTTAGCTAACGTGCTGAATTGGCTGTGCCCTTGGATTGGTATCTTCTCGAGAGTTTTTCTTCTGCTCTGCTTTAAAGTAAACATACCGTTATGAGAAATATGGTGAGAAATGTTTCTTGGGAAACATTATCCACTTATCTTATTCCAAAGGATAATGAGTCATTCATGGCCTTTAATTTTGACAACATCTGTAACTGGGTAAGCAAAATTGTACCTGCAGACAAATTCAGTATGCACATTAAAAATATATATATATTTTAAAACATAGGGTGGCTCAGTCGGTTAAGCATCCAACTCTTGGTTTCGGCTCAGGTAGTGATCTCATTGTTCATGAGTTTGATCCCTGTTTCGGGCTCTGTGCTGACAGCATGGAGCCTGCTTGAGATTCTCTGTCTCCCTCTCTCTCTGCCCCTCACCCACTATCTCTTTCTCTCAAAACTAATAAATAAACATTAAAAAAGATATGTAATTGATATGTGGGTCAGAAAAAGATGTGCGTTTTTATTCACATTTTCAGTGACTTCTTGAAAATCATGATGTCAGGTAAAAATATGTTTTATTTCCATATAAAGAAGGTATATGGAAATACCTTTCTAAACTTTTCTCCATCAAAACCAGATTTTAAAATTGTCAGGCCATAGCAGGTGTGATGAGGAGATGGAATAAATAAGATGAAAAGCGAAGTGGAAGTTAAAATGTATCCATTTATCTCATTAACCTTTTCTTCTCTATAGTCTTGTTCATTCCCACAGAGACTGTGAAATTTTCAAAGTAGCTGTTTGAAACACTTTTTGAAATTTCAATTTCAAAAAGTGTTTATAAATTGCCTGGTAATATTTACTGTATACTAGGGAGCAAAAGGAATGCAGAAAAAAATAGAAGGAACAAGGGAAACAATATATTTGCTAGTTTTATATAAAATGTTCAGTTTTTGAATAGGAAAGTGGCCCTTTTGAAAACTTTTATAAATTAGGAAATATGTGCAGAGTCCCTTTTAAATGTTCGGGTCAAGGGGCGCCTGGGTGGCTCAGTTGGTTAAACACCCAACTCTTGATTTCGGTTCAAGTCATGATCTCAGGGTCGTGAGATCCAGTCCCCTGTCAGGCTCAGGGTGGAGCCTGCTTAGGATTCTCTCTCTCTCTCTCTCTCTCTCTCTCTCTCTCTCTCTCTCTCTCTCTCCCTTTCTCCCTCTCCTCCTAGCCCCCCAAATAAATAAGCTTAAAAAAATAAATGTTCTGATCAACATGAAGTAAAAATGTTCTGACCAAAGTGATGAATTACTTACAGAAATAATTATTAACACTAACCGATACCTTTGGGTGTATACTTCTTCTGAGTTTACAGAGCACTCAGAGTTCACAAAGGCCCATCAAATCAACCTTCACTTTAACTCCTAGACATACATGGCAACTCATAGCCTTATTTTACAAATGGCAAAGCTGAAACTGGCAGAGGACAAATGACCTTACCACAGCCACCCCATTAAAAAGTGGCAAGGTGAGGTCATAACTCTGATTATGTTCAGTCTTGGTCTGGTTTTAGGACTATATCATGCACTTCTTAATTAGCACATGCTCTAGTTAAAGCGTTCAAATGATAGTTTGTACACTTATAAATCCATGTTTGTTTCTCTCCATCTCATTAAAAATATCACCTAAGTGAAATTTGATAATATTTAACACATTATTTTAGCAGAAAGGGAGAATTCTTCTCTTAGAACATTAAATCTGTGGACTCATTTATAGGTTTTCCAGGAAAAAAAAAAAGATGTTAACCCCATATTACTAAAAACATAAGCCCCTTAGGTGGTAAAGTTTCAAATAGTTTTAATATCACCATGATACTAATAAAAAATTATAGTATTTTGGAGCAACTCTATTTCAGGAAAATTTCCTGAAGGGAATCCTGGTAGCATTGGACAATTACAAACCAAAGATTAGAGATACAAATGGGAGAAGATGGAAGGGGTAATGAGAAGCCCTGGAAGAAGCTTCTTTGACTTATTAGTTCAAGGGAATGCAGGCTTCAAATTGGGTTCTTGGCAGGGAGGAAAAGGCATGAATACCCGTTAATTTCCATGATGCTATTGTGACACTGGCTAATGTATCTGTATTACAACGAAATGCAATATGTCAAAGGTACGTGTACATTGTTTGAAGTCGATGGAAGAATTGTCTAATATGGAAAAGAAATCTGTTTAAAAATTCTTAACACAAAAAGAATTTTTTTTATCACTACTTTCTCCCTTCCCCCATCATATCTTCACACAGTGACAGGTGCTGAGTTACACAGTAGCTATAATTTCATCTGAGGTCAGATGATCATTCTGGGGCTCTAGTTACAAGTAAGAGCCATGGTGGAGATGGCATGAAGCAAACACAGTCTGGCACTTTATCAATATCAGCCCAAATGGAAGTTTCCCACTTTCTCCTTGATCAGGACCTGGTTGAAACACTGGCACATGGTTAACACTGAACAAATGGTAGCAGTTATGGCTATTACACACTCTTCCTAAATGAGAGGTTTGTCAGTTTGGCACTTCACACGGTTTCTTTAACTCGTCTGTAGTCCCCTACTTTGTGACACCTTCAGTTTCATATACCCTGGAAAAGAATCCTTTCAGAACTGGACCAAGCACGTGGCAAATAGAAAAACGCCATCCTAGCAGTTCAGGAGAAAGATTTGTGACATAGTTCACCTTATAAAGCTTAGGGACAATTGACAGAAGATTTGCTAGCTTAGAAAGGATTACTAGCCAAATCTTAAATCTCTAACATTATTTCTCTAAATACCTTAGAGATTTTATTATTTAACTTTAGTTACTATTTAGCACAGGCCTTTATATCACAACATTATAGAGTATTTAAAACTACACATTTTCTGCTAAAAACATAATATTCTTTAAAATAATTTCTCTAAAAATAAGCTCTCCCTAGTTCATATGGCATTCAGGCAGGAAATGAGGGATCTAGGTTCTCAGTGCCTTATGTCTGATGGCTTGTTTGTTCAGCATTTCCCATATTGGCCTGCTACAGTATTAAAAACGGTGATCCATTTTCAAATTATTTTGAGAATGGTTTCTTAAGCAAAACACATTTCCTTTTTTTAAAGTTTTTAAAAAATTTTAATGTTTATATATATATGTATATATATATATGTACATATACATATATATAATACATTCAAAAGAAATGAAATCTTTCTATGTCAGGTGCTACTTTAAAAATTTTTAGGGGTCTGCACAAGTGAGGGTGTTCATTAATCTTATAAACAATGCAACCAACCCAAGTTTTAAATGGTCAGTTTAACAGTGGAACATTTGGTGAAGCAGATAGCGGAAGAATTATGGTAAAGAGGAACAACAATAGCAGTGATCACCTTTAATGTGTGTTTTGCAGTACAGGGCAATGAACACACAGTTTTAGCATCATACAGATTTGATTTCTAATCCTGCTTTATTCACTTATAGTCATTTTATTTTTATTTATTTTTCTTTTTTAGCTTTCTATTTAAATTCCAGTCAATTACCTTACAGTGTGATATTAATTTCAGGAGGAGAATTCAGTGATTCATCCCCTACATACAATACCCAGTGTTCTTCACAAATGCCCTCCTTAATATCCATCACCCATCTAGCCCATCTCCTACCTACCTCCTCAGTTTGTTCTCTATAGTTAAGAGTTTATGGTTTGTCTATCTCTATTTCTTTCCCCATGTTCATCTGTTTAGTTTCTTAAACTCCACATACGAGTGAAGTCATATGGTATTTGTCTTTCTCTGACTGACTTGTTTTGCTTAGCACAATATACTCTGGCTCCATTTACATATTGTAAATGGCAAGATTTCATTCTTTTTCTTGGCTGGGTAATATTCCAGTGTGTGTGTGTGTGTGTGTGTGTGTGTGTGTGTGTGTGTGTGTGTGTGTGTGTGTGTGTGTGTGTGTGTACACACACATAAACATACAGATAACACATTTTCTTTATCCATTCATCGGTTGATGGGCATATGAGCTCTTTCCATAATCTGCCTATTGTTGATAGCACTGCTATAACCATTGTGCATGTGTCCCTTCGAATCAGTATTTTTGTATCCTTTGGGTAAATACCTACTGGTATAATTGCTGGTACTGTTTTCCAGAGTGGCTATACCAGTTTGCATCCCCACCAACAGTGTTAAGGGGAGTCCCCTTTCTCCACATCTCTGCCAACATCTTGTGTTGTTAATTTTAGCCATTCTGACAGGTGTGAGGTGGTATCTCATTATGGTTTGATTTTAATTTCTCTGATAAAGAGTGATGATAAGCATTTTTTCATGTGTCTATTAGCCATCTTTAGGTATTCTTTGGAAAAATACCTATTCATATCTTCTGTCCATTTCTTGACTGGATTATTTGGGGTGTTTTGGGGTGTTGAGTTTCATGAGTTATTTTTTTAAAGTTTATTTTGGGAGAGAGAGAAAGCACAAATGATGGAGGAACAGAAAGAGAGGGAGAGAGAGAGAATATCAAACAGGCTCCATGTCACCAGCACAGAGGTGGATATGGGGCTCCATTTCAGGAACCGTAAAATCATGACCTGAGCTGAAATAAAAAGGAGGATGTTAACTGACTGAGCCACCAGGGGATCCTGATGAGTTCTTTATAGGTTTTGAATACTAACCCTTTATCAGGCATGTCATTTGCAAATATCTTCTCTCTCTGAATGTTACCTTTTAGTTTTGTTGACTGTCTCCTTTGTTGTGCAGAAGATTTTATCCTTATGAAGTCCCAGTAGTTCATTTCTGCTTCTGTTTCCCTTGCCTCCGGAGAAATACCTAGTAAGAAGTTTGCTCCCCCCATGTTAAAGAGGTTGCTGCCTGTATTCTCCTCTAGGATTTTAATGGTTCCCTTTCTCACATTTAGGTCTTTCATCCCTTTTGAATTTGTGTATGGTGTAAGAAAGTCATCTAGTTTCATTCTTTGGCATGTTACTGGTGAGTCTTCCCAGCACCATTGTTGAAGAGATTGTCTTTTTTCCCATTGGATATTATTTCCTGCTTTGTCAAAGATTGTTTGACTGTATTCACTTACTCATACTTATTTTAGAAGGATACATTATCACTGTGAGCTACTACTTCTTCATATACAAAATGTGGGTAGTGTATACTTTTCATAGGGTTATTGGAAGAATTAAATATACAGTAGGTGAAGTTCTGGCGACTAATAGTACTGTTTATTGATAGTCTATGTTTTAAAACTAATTTTGGAGATAAGTTAACGGAGACTTAGAAAAAAACAAGATGTACAAATAGAAAAGAAACCTGAGATCTGAATCCAGCTCTCCTGACTTACCACTCGGTCCCTAACTACTAGTCCAGAGTAACTTCTCCCCATCTTTTACAGTTCATCACAATTTCACATTTCTTTTGTTGAGAATTTATTATGCTTTAACCTGTCTTCTTATATTTTTATGTATTACCTTTACTTATAAATTATAAGCTTTTTAAAAGCTCATGCATATTTATCTCTCTCATTTTATTGCAAAAATGATTTAAATATCATAGATGTTCCAAAATGCCTATTGAATGAATAAATTAATGAATTAGAAAAGAATGGCTGCAATAATTAGATTCCCTTTCAATGGCTCCAAGAACTCAGCTAATTCTAAATTCTTCTTTGGTGAATGCTACATTGATATGAGGTTGCAGTGTTTAAAAATTAGTATAAATATCCCAACTTTACCTTCTGGCAAACCCTACTGAGTATGTAATCATAATGCTAATTTGAACTTTACATTTAATGCTTCCCAATAATTTTATTGCCATTGATACTAGCACTAATTTTCTACAATACTTGAAAGTTTAAAACTATTGTGATTAGAGAATAACAGAAAAAATTCAGTTCCATATATTAAGGAGCAGGTCATACAGTGAGTTAATAAAATGCTGAAAAGTACACTAAATGCCATTTTGAAGCAAAAATAAAAGGAATTCCTCTGTGGACACATATTGTACATTTTAAGGTCTAATTGAGGTATGTAAAGTTTATCATTAAATTGCGGTAGGAAGAAAAAGTCCTCCCTGGTTAATAAATAGATTACTTTTCTAAGGGAGTTGGAAATCATAATGTGGTCTTATGCTAGGAAAGAGAGATTATATGATTCAAATAACAGTGTTGAGAAACAAACATTAGAATCTTGGAGTACTATTTTAAATAAAGGAAAGAAAACAAAAAGTTTTCTCCTGATTTTTTCAAAGCTGCAAAATCCAAGGGAAGGAATAAGGCTCCATCATTTCTCTAACCTACAATCTTAGACTGATGGGCAGCAGCTGAGTGATGATTACTGTGAAGAGATGACACCAAATGAAATGGAGACATCTGAAAGTACTCAAGCTCACACCATAAAATGGTGGCATATGTAAATTCTACTGGAGTCTTTGAAAGCTTATGATTAAGTGCTCAAACAGCACAGTAGCAAATGTTTTCCTCTCATACAATCCATGTTGAAATCTTCACGTTAATTAGTGTTAGGGGCAAATGTCACATATGGATTTAACTGGAAATTTCTAAAGGATATAAAATACAGATCCTGTATTTCATTGAAAATAGTTGAAGAGAAGCACAGGGGGAGAAATCACCCTGTATGGAGATTGTTAAGACAAAATCAATAGCTCTTTGGGGGGACCTTATTAATTTAATTTTATCCAGGTTCATGTATAACACCTGGCATTTTTGTGAAACTGCAGTCCTAACAACATAGAACCAGTCAGAATATGTGGGTGAATACATCCTGTTGGGGAGATCAAGGAAGGTTAACAGACTTGGTCATAACCAATCTCTCACTAAGGGAATCAGTGTACATATGATTGTTTTTTGTTTTTTTTTTTTTTTTAGTTGCCTTCATTATCCTTATATATCCCTATGTGTGTTTAAGTTCCTTCAATTACAGAAAGTATTCAGTAATTGGTCTGTTTTTAACTAGTACTTTTCATTTTTGGCAGAAATAACTTATAGGTGTTCATGAAAGGTATTGACAATAACCCATGAATATCAGAATCAATGATATTTATTTAATCCATGTACAAGTATTGTATATTCAACAAAATGCTCTAGATTAGAAATTGTGTGAATCTGAAAGACATTTAATGTGAGGTTTGTGAGCATAAAGTGCTTGCAATTTAGTTGAGTGTATAAGATAAAATGAGTCTTCCGTCTACCAGCTCTAGTCAATTATCTTATATACTTATGTCTTTCATTCATTCTCTTAGGAAGTGCTCTTGGCATGACCTCCAAAATCTATTTCAATCTTTTCATATCTTTGCAAACACTCCACTCTAAGTTTCCATCATTCTCTCCAGGAATAATGCCAAAGCTTTCTAAAAGATATCTATGTCAACCGACTCCCTCTTTGTTGCACCCCTCCTCCACCTAATCCAGCCTCTGAAAAGAGGATGGGTAAATTTTTCAAGCTAAAATCTTCCTCTGCTGAAAATCTATGAGTGATTTTTCTACCAAACTTGGAATAAACCCAAACTCATAGCCATGATCTTTATAGCTTTAAATAAATTGACCTCTTCTTATCTATTCAACCTCACTTCATACCATTTTGACTTTCTTTCAGTGTATGAACTATAAAAACCTTCTTTCTCGTTCTGAATCCGATGTATTTGCAATTCCTCTAGGATCTTTATATTAGTTATATGCTTTATCTAGAAGGCTCTTGATGTCTCCTTCACATATATCCCACCTTAAACATTTTCTCCTTAGGTAAATTGCACTATTTAAATGTTGCTGTGTAACAATTTATATAATAACTTAGTCACTTAAAACAAACACTTATTGTATCACATTTTCTATGGGTCAGAAATGGCTCAGGGTGGCTTAGTTGAGTGCCTCTGGCTTGGGGTCTCTCACAAAGGATCACCCAGGGCTACAATTCAATTCAAAGCCTGACTAGGGGAGGATTCACTTCCACTCTCTCATGTGGCTATTGGCAGGCTTCAGGTACTCATTAGATACTGGCAAGAGACATTAGTTTTTTCATTACATGGGCTGCTTCACAGGGCTTTTTAAAACATGGCAGCTGGTTTCCATCAGAGTGAGTCAACGGAGAGGGAGATCTTCTCTTCCAGCCCAAGAAGGAAGCCATCTTTTTTTTTAACTTAATTTTGGAGAAATGACATCTTATTTCTTCTTCTGTATTCTAGTCATTAGAATCTAGTCAATAAGTCTACCCCACAAACAAGGAGAAGGTTTTATAGAAGAGTGGAACACTGGAAAATGATGTTCGTTTTGGGCCACTTCGAAGCTGCCTACATCATTCTGTTTTAAGGCCCTCAAGGATTCATATCTCACCCACATACAAAACATACCCCATCCCAAGGGTTCCAAAAATATCACAGCAAGAGATCAAATATCCAAAATCCCATCATTTAAATCTGGGTAATTGTGGATGAAAGTCCCTAAGAATAACTATTTGAGTTTGGTACCTCTTGATCTGCGGAACCATGAAACTAAAGGGACAGTATATACTCTCTCTGTGTGTGCGCGCGCGCACACACACACACACACACACAAACAATACAACACAATAACATACAATACAATATAATAGTGGGACAAAAACAGGATATCTGCTATAGATATTCATTTTCAAAATGAGGCTCAAGTCACTGGTCCATAGTGTTTCTGGAATCCAGTCAGGTAAATGGTGAAAGTTCTTTGATTAATTTTCAGACAGAAAATAATTCTTTAGCTTCTCAGCACCACAGTCTGAGCTCCTGGTTCTACCATCTGAGTATGTGTTCTTTTTCATAAAAGGTAGAAATGGGTTTTTTTTTCCAGTTTAGTAGGTTTCTCAGCCTACCTCCTGCTAGTAGATTTGCCTCTTTATATTGTATCTTTCTCTGTCTCCTTCACTCCACTAATAGTATTTCTGCTGACTTAATTCTTTTGTGTATGGGGAGGGAAGGTTTCATCTTTAAAAAATTAATTCCAGAGTAATTAACATACTGTAACATACTGTTTTATTAGTTTCAGGTGTACAATATAGTGATTCAAGAATACTATACATTACCCAGTGTTCATCATGATAAGTGTACTCTTAATCCCCTTCACCTATTTCACCCATCCCCCCATCTACCTCCCCTCTGGTAACCATCTGTTGTCTATAATTAAGAGTCTGTTTTTTTGGTTTGTCTCTTTTTTATTTGTTCATGTGTTTCTTAAATTCTACATATAAGTGAAATCATATGGTATTTGTCTTTCTCTGACTGACATTTCACTTAGCATTATCTAGAGCCATCCATGTTGCTGCAAATGGCAAGAGTTCATTCTTTTTTATGACTCAGTAATATTCCAAGTATATGCATACCACATCTTTTTTTATCCATTCATCTATTGATGGACACTTGGGTAGCATCCATATTTTGGCTATTGTAAATAATGCTACAAGAAACATATGGGTGTGCACATCTTTTCAAATTAGTGTTTTTGTATTCTTTGAATAAATACCAAGTAGCAGAATTACTGGATCATATGGTAATTCTATTTTTAACATTTTGAAGAAGTTCCATACTGTTTTCCACAGTAGCTGCACCATTTACATTCCTGTCAACAGTGCATCTGATTCCATTTTCTCAATGTCCTTGCTGACACTTGTTGTTTCTTGTGTTTTTTATTTTAGCCGTTCTGACAAGTGTGAGGTGATATCTCATTGTGGTTTTGATTTGCATTTGCCTGATGATAAGTGATGTGGAGTATCTTTTCATGTGTCTTTTGGCCATCTGTATGTCATTGGAGAAATGTCTGTTCATGTCTTCTGCCCATTTTTAATTGGATTATTTGGACTCTTTTGAGTTGCATAAGCTCTTTATCTTTGAAACTAACCATTTATCAGATATGTCATTTGCAAATATATTCTCTCATTCACTAGGTTGCCTTTTGTTTTCCTTGTATATGCAGATCTTATTTTGATGTTGTCCAATAGTTTATGTTTGCTTTTGTTTCTCTTGCCTCAGGAGACATATCTGGAAAAATGTTGCTACAGTTGATGTCAGAGAAATTTCTATCTGTGCTCTCTTCTAGGATTTTTATGGTTTCAGGTCTCATGTTTAGGTCTTTAATTCATTTTGAGTTTATTTTTGTGTACGGTATAAGAAAGTGGTCCATTTTTATTCTTTTGCATTCTCAACACCATTTGTTGAAGAGACTGTCTTTTTTCTCATTGCATAGTCTTGCCTTTTTTGACAAAGATTAATTGATCATATAATTGTGAGTTCATTTCTGGGTTTTCTATTCTGTTCTGTTGGTCTATGTATATATTTTTGTGCTAGTACCATACTGTTTTGATAATTACAGTTTTGAAGTATATCTTGAAATCTGGGATTTTGATACCTCCAGTTTGTTTTTCTATTTCAAGATTTCTTTGGCTATTTGGGGTCTTTTGTGGTTCCATACAAATTTTAGAATTATTTGAGTACTGTAAAAAATGTTGCTATTTTGATAGGGATTGTGTTAAATCTGTAGATTGCTTTTGCATAGTACAGACATTTTAACAATATTATTTCTTCCAGCAGATGAGCATGGAATGTCTTTCCATTTGTTTGTGTCATCTTCAATTTATTTTATCAGTGTTGTATGGTTTTCAAAGTATTGGTATTTTACCTCCTTGGTTAAGTTCATTCCTAGGTATTTTATTATTTTTGGTATAATTGTAAATGAGACAGTTTTCTTAATTTCTCTTTCTGCTACTTCATTATTAGTGTATGGAAATGAAACATATTTCTGTATACTGATTTTGTGTTCTGTGACCTGAGTTCATTTATCAGTTCTAGTAGTTTTTGGTGGTCTTTAGAGTTTTCTATATATACTATCATGTCACCTGCAAATAATGTAAGTTTTACTTCTTACCAATTTGGATGCCTTACCCTGTCTGACTGCTGTGGCTATGTTGAATACAAGTGATGAGAGTGGATATCCTTGTCTTATTTCTGACCTTAGAATTACTCACCATTGAGTATGCTGTTAGCTCTAAGGTTTTCATATATGCCTTGACTCTGTAGTGGTATTACCTCTAAACCTACTTTGATGATTTTTTTTTAATCATAAATGAATGTTGTACTTTGTCAAGTGTTTTTTCTTCATCTGTTGAAATTATCATATGACTTTTATTCTTGTTGATGTAATGTGTCATGTTGATTTGTGAATATTGAACCACCATTGCTTCACAGGAATAGATCTACTTGTTCACTGTGAATTATTTTTTTTAAATATATTATTGGATTCAGTGCTAATATTGTGTTGAGAATTTTTTTATTTAAAAAATGTTTTTTAATGTTTATTTTTGAGAGAAAGAGAGAAACAGAGTGCAAGCAGGAGAGGAACAGATAGAGAGGGAGACATAGAATCTGAAGTAGGCTCCAAGCTCTGAGCTGTCAGCATGGAGCCTGATGTGGGGCTCAAACTCATGAACTGTGAGATCATGACCTGAGCCAAAGTCAGATGCTTAACTGATTGAGCCACCCAGGCACCCCTTTTTGTTGAGGAATTTTGTGTCTGTGTTCATCAGAGATAGTGGCCTGTAGTTTTTGTTTGTTTGTTTTGTTTGTTTTTATTTCTGTATTATCCTTATCTGGTTTTGTATAAGGGTAATACTGGCCTCATAGTATAAATTTGGAAGGTTTCCTTTGTCTTTTGTAATAGTTTGAGAAGAATAGGTATTAACCTTTCTTTACATATTTGGTAGAATTCACCTGTGAAGCCATCTGGTCCTGGACTTTTGTTTGCTGGAAGTTTTTTTAATTACTGATTCAATTTCATTGCTGGTAATCATTCTATTCAAATTTTCTATTTCTTCCCGTTTCACTTTTGGGAGGTTATAATTTTTTATAATATTCTCTTCTAATACTTTGTATTTCTGTGGTATCAGTTATTATACCTTCTCTTTTGTTTCTTTTTTTTTTTTTTAATTTTTTATTCTCAAGTTAGTTAATATACAGTGTAGTTTTGAATTTAGGAGTAGAACCCAGTGATTCATCATTTACGTATAACACCCAGTGCTCATCCCAAGTGCCCTCCTTAATGCCTATCACCCATTTATCCCACCCCCAACCCCATCAACCCTTAGTTCATTCTCTGAATTGAAGAGTCTCTTATTGTTTGCCTCCCTCTCTGTTTTGCACAACATGGATGGAACTGGAGGGTATTATGCTAAGGGAAATAAGTCAGTCAGAGAAATATATCATATGATTTCATTCATATGTGGAATTTGAGAAACTTAACAGATGAACACAGGGGAAGGGAAGGAAAAATGAGATAAAAAAACAGAGAGGCGGGGCGCCTGGGTGGCGCAGTCGGTTAAGCGTCCGACTTCAGCCAGGTCACGATCTCGCGGTCCGTGAGTTCGAGCCCCGCGTCGGGCTCTGGGCTGATGGCTCAGAGCCTGGAGCCTGTTTCCGATTCTGTGTCTCCCTCTCTCTCTGCCCCTCCCCCGTTCATGCTCTGTCTCTCTCTGTCCCAAAAATAAATAAACGTTGAAAAAAAAAAAAAAGAATTATTAAAAAAACAGAGAGGCAAATCCTATTTCATTTCTGATTTTCTTTATTTGAGCCTTTTTTTGTCTCTTATTTTTTATAACTCTGACTAAAGGTTTCTCAATTTTGTTGACTTTTTTTTTTTTTTTCAGAGAATGAACCAGCTCCTGGTTTCATTGATCTCTTTTATTTTTTAGTTTCTATTTCATTTGTTTTTGCTCTAATCTGTACTGTTTGCTTCCTTGTACTGGTTTTGGGTTTTGTTTGTTCTTTTTCTGAAAAGCCCCTTTAGGTGTAAGGTTAGGTTATTTATTTGAAATATTTCTTCCTTCTTGAGGTAAGTCTGTATTGCTATAAACTTCCTTTTTAGTACAGCTTTTGATATGTCCCAAAGAGTTTGGACTATTGCATTTCCATTTTCTTTTATCTCCATGTATCGTTGTATTTCCTCTTTGATTTCTTGGTTGACCCATTCATCGTTTTGTAGTATGTTATTTCCAGATTTTTTTCTTGTGGTTGATTTCTAGTTTCATATTGTTTTCGTTGGACAAGATATAGCGTAGGACTTTAATCTGTTTGAATTTATTGAGACTTGCTTGGGCTAATATATGATCTGTTCTGGAGTATGTTCCATGTGCAATTGAAAGGAATGTAAATTTTACTATTTTAGGATGGAATGTTCTGAATATATCTGTAAATCCATCTAGTCCAGTGTGTCATTCAAAGCCATTCTTTTACTGTTAAATATCTGTTTGGGTGATTTATCCATTGCAAGTGGAGAGTTAAAGTCCTTTACTATTATTATATTACTATTGATTACTTTATGTTTGTTATAAGCTGCTTTATGTATTTGGGTGCTCCAATGTTGGGTAGATAATATTTACAATTGTAAATTGTTTATTTTTGTTTTTGCAGTATGATTACGTAGTATCTTTCTTTGTCTCTTGTTATAGTCTTTGTTTAAAGTCTATTTTGTCTAATAAAAGTATTACTACCTCAGCTTTCTTTTCACTTTCATTTCCATGGTAAATGCTTTTTCATCCCTTCACTTTCAATCTGCATGTGTCTTTTAAGTCTGAAATGAATCTCTTGCAGATGGCATGTAGATGGTCTAGCTCTTTGTCCATTCTGTCACCCTCTATCTTTTGAGTGGAACATTTAGTCCATTTGCATTCAAAGTAATTACCGATAGGTAAGTGGTGTACTTGTTGCCATTTTGTTATTTGTATCATGGTTGTTTTTGTAGTTCTTCTCTGTACCTTTCTTCTCTCGCTCTCTTCTCTCACAGTTTGCTGACTTTCTTGAGTGATATACTTGGATTCCTTTCTCTTTATTTCTTGCATATTTATTACTGGTTTTTGATTTGTGGTTACCAGTAGATTTATAAATAACATCTTCTACATATAGCAGTCTATATTAAGTTGATGGTCACTTAAGTTTGAACCCATTCTAAAAGCACTAAATTTTCACTCCTCTCCCCACCATGTTGTAAGTATATGGTGTCATGCTTACATCCTTTTTATTTTGCGAATCCCTTGACTGATTTTTATAGTTGTACTTAATTTTAATGCTTTTGTGCTTCCTGCTATTCTTACTTCTGCTTATGGTCTTTCCTTTCCACTCTAGGAGTCCCCTTTACCATTTCTTATAGGACTGGTTTGGTGGTGATGAATTCCTTTAACTTTTGTTTGTCTGGGAAACTCTTTATCTCTCCTATTCTGAATGGTAACCTTGCTATATGGAGTATTCTTGGTTGCAGATTTTTTGTTTTTCTTTCAGTACTTTGCTGATTTAATTCTTTCAAAAACTGTGGGCTACCTGTGAATCTCATTGGAGTTTACTCTGAAGCCACATATGCAGAACTCTTCTGGACATCCCTTCCCTACCTCCAAGTCTTCCTGAAATGACTGCTGGACAACACTCTTCAATTTCTTAGACTCTTTCGCTTAATTGATTCTGTGAGGCACATCTTGAATCTCCTGTGACTGACTAGGGTGCTGTGACAAAATCTTTGATTTTGCACAGTTATTAACAACACCACCACCGAATTTCATAGTCACATCACCACCACCTTTTCTAGACCACGTTTTTCAGGCACTACCCTGGATTTGTTCTTTCCCTAGGCATGCATTTATTTGTGTTATTATTTGCTGTGTGGAGAGGCCAAGAATTCTCAAACCATCAAGCCCTGATTCTTTTTGTTTACCAGTCCTTCCATTTATCTCTCTTACCTTTCATTTTACTATAAGCAGCAAGAAGAAACATCTTACGTAGCATCTTAGAACAAGAAACAATGATCACCTCTAGTTTCTGTGGATCAGGAATCCAGGGGCAGCTAACCAGGTGACTGTCTCAGTGTCTCTCATGACTACAATCAAACTGCCAGCCAAGACTGTAGTCAGTCATTCAGTGTTTGACTAGAACAGCTCTCTCTTCAAGCTCTCTTATGTGGTTGTTGTCAGGTGTTAGGTTCTCCCAGGTTGTTGGCCAGAAACGTGATTTCCTTGGCATGTGCACTCCCGAGAGTGAGCCCTAGACAGAACTATAGTCTTTTTTGTAACCTAGTCTGAGAGGTCGTACCTCATCACTTTTGCTTTATTCTTTATTAGATGTGAATCAATAAGTCCAGTCCTCATTTCAGGAGGGTTGTTTATATACGAAGGGTATGAAGACCAGGATGTGGTGGTCACTGGAGGACCTCTGAGTGGCTACTCACTACAGGGGTAAGCTGTGACAACCGTATGTGAAGAAACCACTCATTCCTTGTATTATTTTATGTTAATTCTCTCCATTTTATGTTTTTTCCGATCTCTTTGATTTTTAAAAAATTATATCTGCACTCATTGTCACACATTAGAGTTGTAGCACAGGCTAAGACTACAAAAATAGACAAAAGCAAGATAATGCCAAACTTTAGAAAGGATGTCAAGGGGAATAATACAATGAGATCTGCATTTTAGGCTCAGAAGTAGGGCTAATAACAAACCAAATGTAGCTTAGAGCCAACACCCATTAAAGGTAAGGTTTGGCCTAAAAGATAGGAATTAATTCATCCTTCATGAATGTGGCTATCTAGATTTTGGAAGGCATAGAGGTAGAAGAACATTTTAGATGGAGCAAATAAAATGACAGAAGTTTGGAGAAGAAAATGTCTATTCTAGGAATTGTAAAGAGTTCGACAGAAGCAGGGAGAATATTGAGAGACAAGATGCTTAAATACAAAATTGATGCAGTAAGTCTTAATAGAGAGGTAGGATGAATTTTTGACAAAAATGATTAGCCCACCTGTTCTCTTTAAAGCTACTCTGACGCGTTGACTCCAATTATGAACTGGGACTTTATTATCTTGGATTAGAGATTCTTCTTAATATATTTTCTCAAGGGCAAAGGCCTAAGACAGGTCCTGGAAATGAAGCAGCCTGTGGGGTTTATCCAGTGTGGTCTACCTTTGGGAAGTGTATCCTAGAGAGTTTGGAGGTATTAGGACAAGACTCTCAAACACAATAAAAGAAGAAAACCTATTATTTCAAGTAACTGTAGAGTACCTTATGAATTTTGGAAAATATGGACAGGTAATCACGTTTAAAACCATGGAAAGGGAGCAAACCTTCATCCAGAGCTCGATTTCCCACCCAAGAGGAGCTGTATACAACATGTTCTCAACAATACCACATTCTCTTAATTTGTTAATACTAAGATACCAGCACACATTTGTCAAACGTAATTGTGTTATGCCTCTAGTTTTGTAACTAACTCCTTAGTGTGACTGTAACGATCCTGTTTGGTGCTTATGAGTTAGTCTGACATGTGCCATGGCATGCAGGGTTAATGGTAGCCTTTGTGCTCAGTATTGGGGGAGAGCAGGACATTGTAAATTACCCTATAGCTTTCTGTGTACTCATACCGCTGGACTAAATGATAGCTCTTCCTTTTTTCTATGGCCCACAACACTTTGTCATTATAATAATTTTGCATGAGATATTGAGATTATAAAGTTCATGCTTTTTTAATCTCTTAAATCGCTTTAAATTTAACATTTTTAATCTGTAGAGTAAAAAAAATCAAAATATTGCTTTGGCAATACTTGTCACCCCATGTTTATTACCACATATTTATAACATGTTAAAATTCAAAATTCATTCAGAGCACCTATGCTGAGTGAAGAATATGTGCAATAAATAAATGAAGCATGTATCTATTTTTAGTGGTGTTATTTTGAGACAGGAAATAAAATTAATATTTCATTCAGGCCTTAAAGGTATCAGTATTTTAAGTACTGATTAAAATTTATATGTATACATTTATAACAAGTATTCCATTGAGGAAGCATATTTTACCTTCCAAGTCTAGTACTTTTTAGGAAATTAAAATCATATATATTGTATTTTAAACATGTTCTGTAAATTGACTAAAATAAGCTTACAAATGATTTCAAATTAAGACTCCATGGGAAGTGTAGTTAACTAAGATAAAAATCAAAGGAAATAATACCCTAAGACATATGTGTTAAAAATATGAATAAGCAAAAGCTTATCATAAAAATAGATGTTTTTCAGACCCTAGGTATTTTGTAGAGATGAGGGTTTTTTTTAAGTAAAATTGTATAAAATCATTTGATATCTTTTTTCTAAAATTATAAAAATTAAGAACTTTTAATGTGACAGTTATTTATTAGTTCAAAATAGCTTTTCCAAGCAGAACAGAAGATAGATACATACATTAGTACATTTCAATTTAGCAGATATGATTATAATTATATCCACATTGGTAGATATTAGGTAACTGGGTTGCCAATACACTCTTTATTACTGTGTCTTTGCTAAAAGTAAAAATACTTATTTTTTATACCATAGTATATTGGACAAGGACATGTCATATTCACTCATACGCTTACTTTCTCCACACTGTGATCTGAGTTGTGTTAACATCATCTTGCTTACAGAAAATTCTCTTATTATATATAGGCTTCAAACTCAGAGTTATAATAAATCTAAAGAAATAACATAAACCCAAAGCATTTTGTGCTGCTTTTTTATGCAATTCATTTTTTTGAGTTTCAAATACAACTTGAGCAGTGTAAAATATCACTCACAAGATTTGGGCAAAGACCCCAATGGGTCCTATTCTCTCACAGCCAAAGGAATCATGAGCGATCTTTGCTGACACTTCACTACTCTGGCTTTTTCCTCTCCAAACTACCTGTAAATCTCACTCCATCTGAAGCACCCCCACCCCCCACCCCCTTCTGAACCTTTAGCTGGCAGGCTCTGTCCATGTTTACGATGAATTTATAAGTGATGTGTTGGCATGATCCTAACAAAAACTCTGTTGTAGCAAAGGACACACTAGGAAGGAAAAAAAAGGAGTTTCTTTGTTCAAAACAGAGCAAATCTGATGGTGTTACAAACTACAGAAGGTAAATAATATGTCATTGATTTCAACGTGAATAATAAAGGTGTTCAGGGACTGCTCTCATGTATGAGGTTTCAGTTTCCATATCTAGCAATCTGTATACTTGCCATGGTAATAATTATTTCATGTAGGTCACAAACCGCTTCAAAGTAAAGAAACAGTATAATGGAAAATACTTTCAAGAACAGTTCACGAAACTGAATAAATGGAGCATAAATTCATATCTTATTTTATTACATCAAATATCATGTTTGTTCTTAACATCACAATTGTAGTGGATTGCACACTTCTGGTTTAAACATGTCTTCTGAAATCTCTAGTGAATATTAGTCTCCACCATAATCATTTGTTGGATTGTCACTCAACTAAAGTGGAAGTGTTTGAAATTACCCATGAAGCACATTTTAATAGTTTATATAACAATGAATCATACTCTTTATTGCAGATATCTTTTTTTTTTTAAGTTTATTTACTTATTTACAGAGGGAGGGAGGGAGGGAGAGGGAGAGAGAGAGAAAGTAAAGTAGGGGAGGCCAGAGAAAGAGGGAGAGAGAATCCTAAGCAGGCTCCGCACTGACAGCATGGATCCCGATGTGGGGCTCAAACTCACAAACCATGAGGTCATGACCTGAACCGAGACCAAGAGTCAGTAGCTTAACTGAGCCACCCAGGCACCTCTGTCTTAAGCCAAAAGTGTTAAAGCATTATTATTTTCTTCCTTCTGGAAACAATTCAGTTTAGAGTCCATCCGTAGTTGAAATACCCCAGAGAAAACAATGCTATCATTTTCTTTATAGAATTCTTTCAGTGCTTGTACTATCCACAGAATTAAACCCTTGCCGATATCCAACTGGGTAGCATTTCATTAGTTTGATTACATATCCTGTCCTCAACAAAGTGTGATCATATAGGTTACTTAAATGAGCAGAGCAGGCTAAGCATGTTGGAATATAGAAATTCTAACAACACATGTCTTACCTAAAGGAAATTCAATTTAATATCAAACAAAAAACAAAAATCCTGGGTAGTGAAATGGAATCAATCCAGAAATTGAGTTGGGGGAGGAGAGTGGTCATCAAATTTTAACTCCTTATTTACATGAAAACCATTTATTATGGATTTGACAGCAGAGGACATCATGAATAACTATTCCTTATTTATCATACACTTGAAGAAATGATATATTTTCCAATAGTTTTTTTTTCCCTAATGTTTTAGTTGAAATATGGGCTGCTATTATTTCTCTACAATATTCTCAGCTGTCTTGTTTCTCAACTCTCTGCCTGGAATTTATTATAATACTTATGACCACAAATTGGAGAGTTGTGAAGATCACCTCTATTCTGTTTTTTATTATAGTCGGGAGGTTAAGTGCCAGTTAGACAAGATTCAAAGTTTCTTAATTCAGGCATAGTACATGAATATAGGTCAAGAATAAACACAAAACTGGTACATGTTATATGTTCATGTATGACAATCAGAATATATCTCTCACTTGTGATTGTGCCTTACTTTTTGTTTTAACTGCATTCTACATTAAGCCTGGGTGATATTTATCAGGCATTGGCATAAATGAATTCTATGAGGTCAAGATTGTGCTAACCTGAGATATATAGTGATTTCTACAATCTAGCTTTGACCATACAGTTACCTCACTTTTTCTTTTTACTTTTTACTATCAAACTTTGTTTAAATATTCAAAACATAAAAGATGTTTTCAAACAAAACAAAAACCCAAATAGGTGCTATGAAAAAGGAATTATTCATTTTTTAAAGAATTAGTCCTGCATAAAGTAGGTACAGCCGGAGAGAGGCATAGTAATGGGGCATATCTCTTTTAAAAGCACTTGAGAGACTCCGAAAGTGAAAAAGAAAGGGAGTTATGAATGTTTGTAGTCCCATTGGACAAACAAGATGGTCTGAGAGTTGATACTATCTCTTGGTGTTCAGAACAGCAGAGAGGTGTTAAGGTGGAAAATAACACATTTAGCTGAGATAACAGGCTGTTCACTCCAACAGATGCTCCAGAAATCCTGAAAATTACCTATGGAAGCTTGTATGTGTCAGGGAATATAAGCCAATATTTATAGAAGTAGGACTTAAACATGTAAATCAAATCATGATGTAATTGAAAAACCATGAAACATTAAGTACTCAAGTTCTGACTTTGCCTTGGGCCTCTGATTCCTCGTCTGAAAAATGGCAACAATAGCAGAAGTTATGTGTGTTAGGGAGAACTCTGAGAATGACCCCTGAAGACTTTCATCCTTCTAAAATGTCTTCTCCTTTGAGGGTGGGTGGAACCGATAGATAGGATGCGATTTGTGATTATGTTAAATTATATGGAAAAAGGGAGATTAGCTGGGTAGGCCTAATCTAATTGTGTGAGATCCTTATAAAAACTAATAGCTTTCTTCCGTTTGTGGTAGAAGAGGAAATGAGAGACTCTTGGCATGAGGGGGATTTGAGGTACCATTGCTGGTTTTGGAGATGGAGAAAGACATATGCCAGGGATTATTGACCTTTAGGAGCTGAGGGTGGCCACAGCTGATAGCCGGCAAGAAAAGGGGAACCTCAGTGCTACAAGCCCAAAAACAAAATCTGTCAAACCTGAAGGAGCCGGGAAGTGAATTCCTATTCCAGAGTCTCCAGATAAGAGCCAACCCTTGATTTTTGTCTCTGAAACACTGAGCAGAGAATCTACATCAACCATCCTCCCCCTCCTGCTATTCAGGACAGTGAGATAATCATTTTTTTTTTAAATTTATTTATTTTGAGAAAGAAACAACATGAGTGGGGGAGGGGAAGAGAGCGTGGGAGAGAGAAAATCCCAAGTACACTCCGTGTTGTCAGCACAGAGCCTGATGCGGGGCTCGCACTCACGAAACCGTGAGATCATGACCTCAGCCGAAACCGAGAGTTGGACACTTAATGGACTGAGCCACCCAGGTGTCCCGGGACAGTGAGACAATAAGTGAATATTGTTTTAAGCTGCTAAATTTGTGGTAATTTGTTATGCAGCAATAGGAAAATGATGTACTATATCATAGGGTTGATGTGTGGGTTAAGTGTGATCTTATCTTTAGAATTAGAAAATGTCAGATTATAACCACTCAATACATATTTTATTTTTTATTGTTAGATATGTTATTCTGAGTAAACCATAGACTCCAGGAATCTCAGGCTTCTATCTATAAGAGAACAATAGACTACCTATACAGTTCTTATGAACACTAAATGATAGTGCACAATTATTCATGTGCTAGCACAAATTCATGTGGTAGTCTAGTCCCCAAAGAATGTTATCTCCCTAATTTTAGAATAATTATCAGTTATAATAGTGTACAAAGGGAAGTTTTAACTGAAGAACCAAGACCTGGACCTGGCAGTTTGGGTTTAAAGAAAATCACTTGGGGGAGAATACGTGGGGAACCAGATGAATCAAGGCCTAAAAACAATATGGGCATCTCATTTTTCCTCATGTCAGTGAGGAGAATGGCTGCATTGAACCAAAGCTTTCTTTATCATTGCTATTATTTACCCTAGGACTTCTCATATTGATTGTAACATGCTGATCAGCATTGTTAATCTCCAACTGGAAGTGGAGGCAGTTTGTGAAACTTATTTGATTATGGTACTCGCGTGCTCTCTCTCTGTCCCTCCCTCCCTCCCTCACTCCCTCTTCCCCTCCCCCCCCTTTTAAATGCATCTCTCCTGGTTTCTGCCTGAAAGAAGCATGGTAGTCACTACTCCATCCTAACAATAAGTAAAAAGCTGAACAAGTTTAACGACCTGAAAAATCAACATTTTACGTTCATAAGAGAAGTGAAATCACAGGGCAAGTCACTGCTCCAAAATTGGAGGCAGGCAGACACACACGTTCAAAATATTGCAGGAAGAGAAACCTCCATGACAATCAGTGCTGGAGTAGGAAAACCTGAACTCGAATTGATGGATTGCTGGAGGATTGATGTGGACCAGTCTGAGTGAAAAACTCCAAGGGGACCCAGTCATTGGGGTGGGGGGGCACCTTTGTGAGGTTTGCCTGCAGGAACTTGACTATGTTCTCGCAGTAAATAGCAGACAAAATCCCCTTACACATCTGGCAAACGTAGGAGAAAAGCAAAGATTTCGAATGTGGAGGAGCACTAGGTTTTCCTGAACAAGGTGTGCCTTTAGGAGAAGATAGTTAACCAGAGTCTAACATATTAGGTTTCAGTAGAGCCTAACTGGCCTCTGGGAAAGGAAATACCCAACTGCAGGGGCGCCTGGGTGGCGCAGTTGGTTAAGCGTCCGACTTGAGCCAGGTCACGATCTCGCGGTCCGGGAGTTCGAGCCCCGCGTCAGGCTCTGGGCTGATGGCTCAGAGCCTGGAGCCTGTTTCCGATTCTGTGTCTCCCTCTTTCTCTGCCCCTCCCCCGTTCATGCTCTGTCTCTCTCTGTCCCAAAAATAAATAAACGTTGAAAAAAAAAATTAAAAAAAAAAAAAAGAAATACCCAACTGTAGCCTGCTCTGCCTTTCCCTGTGAGGTAAGGTATATACCCAGCTACAGGTCACTCTGGCCATCCTATCCCACCTAAGTGGGCAGGTCCAGAGAAACATTTGTGAAGTTCACAGTCCAGAGGCAGAGGTTCCCTACTCTTAGGAACTTTAGACTACTCCTCCGGTCCCCACACTTCACCACACATTACGAAAGCCCTATTTAGAGCAGTTTCTTCCACTAAGTACATCATATCTGGCTATTAGAAAAAAAAATCGCAAGGCACACCAAAATGCAAAAAAAAAGAACAAAACAAAACACAAAAACCCAATCTTTGAAGAGACATTGTAAGCATCAGTCCCAGACATGACAGACACGTTGCAATTATCAGGCTGGGAATTTACAAATACTATGAGTAATAATGCTAAGAATGATGGATAAAGTGGACAGCGTACAAGGTCAAATGGGCACTGTAAGTCGATGACAATCCTAAGAATCCAGAAGAAATGCTAGAGATCACGAATACTGTAATAAAAATGAAAAATGCCTTCTTAGTGGACTGGACTCAGCTGAGGAAAGAATATCTGAGCTAGAGTGTATTTCATAGAAACCTCCAAAACTGCAAAGAGAACAAAGGCTGAAAACAAATATCCAAAGAAAGTGGGGGTACCTACAAGAAGTTTAGCATACATACATGCAATGGGAACCACAAGAAAAAGAGAGAAAGGAAGAAGGAAAATATTTGAAACAATAACAGCCGAGAATTCTTCCAAATTATGTCAGACACAAAACCACAGATACAGGAAGCTAAGAGAACACAAAGCAGGATAAATGCCAAAAACAATCAAACAAACAAAAACTACACCTATATCATTTTCAAAATACAAAATGAAAGATAAAGAATAAAAATATCAAAGAAGCCAGAGGACAAAAATACCTCACTTATAGAGGAATAAATATAAGAATTACATCTGACTTTTCAGAAAACATGCAAGCAAATAGCAGGAGGATTGAAAGTGTTGAGGAAAAAAATAAGCACACTCCAACCTAGAACTGTTATCCTGTGAAATTCTCCTTGAAAAAAGAAAAAGAAATCCCTTCTCAGACAAACAGAAATGGGGATAATTTGTTATGGATAGACTTGCCTTGCCAAAAAATGTTAAAGGAAGTTCTTTAGAGAGAAGGGAAATAATTTGTCATATATAAAGACTTTTTTTCATATTTGAACCTAACGGATAACCGTGTATTCAAAATAATGGCTGTAACAGTGTATTAGATTATATATGCTTATATATAAGTGAAATGAAAGCATTTATACACGGGACAGGAGAGAGCAATTAGGATTATTTTGTTATTATAAGGTACTCACGCTGCCTGTAAAATGGCACGGTGTTATTTGAAAGTGTACTTGGATTAGTGTAAACGTGTATTGCAAACTCTAGGGCAATCATTGAAAAAGGTAAAAAAAAAATCTATATAGATATAGATATTTATATCTGATGTGCTAAGAAAGAAGAAAAATAGAATCATAAAATGCTCAATGACAGCCATGAAAGAAAAAGAATGCAAGACAAAAATAGGAACAAAGGAAAAGCAACAAATAGAATAGTAACAAGTATGTTATATATATTAATGCAACGATATCAGTAGTCCTCTTGAATATCAGTTGTCTAAGTGCACTGGTTAAAAGACAGAGGTTGATAGATAAAGTGACCCAAAGACCGGATCCAACTGTATGTTGTCTACAGGAAACTCTTTTTAAAGTAGAACAATGCATACGGATGAAAAGTAAATAGATGAGAAAGATATACCATGATATATTAATCAAAAGAAAGCAGGAGTACCTATATCAATTCTAAACCAAGGAATGTTATCAGGGATAAAGAGGGGTATTACATAATGATAAAGGGGTCAGTCCCCCCAAAAATGATAATTCTGAATGTTTATGTGTCTAATAAGAGAGCGTCAAATACATGAGCCAAAACTGATAGAACTGAGAGGGGAGATAGATGAATCTACTCTCATTTGGAGGCTTCAACACCCCTCTATCAGATATTGATGGGTCCAACAGGCAGAAAATCAGGGATGACATATTTTACCTCAACCACACCATCAATCAATTAAATACAATGAATATATATGGAATATACACACTTTCTTGTGAAGCTCACAGGGAACATTCACCAAAATAGACTACATCATAAGCTGTAAAGCAGGCCTTAACAAATTTAATAAATTGGAAATTGTGCAATGACTGTTCCAATATTACAATGGATTTAAACTAGAAACCAACAACAGAAAGATAATTGGAGGGGTGCCAGAGTGGCTCAGTCAGTTAAGCATCTGACATTTGGTTTCGGCTCGGATCACGATCTTCTGGTTTGTGAGATCTAGCCCCTCGTCAGGCTCCACACTAATAGTGCCAAGCCTGCTTCGGATTCTCTCTCCCCCTCTCTCTCTCTGCCCCTCACCCACTCATGTAAGCATGCAAACTCTCTCTCTCTCTCTCTCTCTCAAAATAAATAAATGAACATTAAAAGAAGAGAATGATAGCTGGAAAACCCCCCAAATATTAAACCATGCGTTTCAAAAGACACATGAATCAAAGTAGAAATGTTGAGAAAAAATTTGTAAATATATTAAACTAAATGAAAGTGAAAACACAACTTATCAAAATTTGTGAGATTCAGCAAAAGCAATGCATAAGGGGAAATGTATAGCATTAAATGTATTTATTAAAAAAGAAAGACCTAAACTCATTGAACTCTAAGTTTTAACCTTAGGAAACTAGAGAAAGAACAAAAATCAAAATTTGAAGTATTAAGTACAATTTAAATCCAAGTAAGCAAAAGAAAAAAAATAAAGATTTGAACATATATCAATGAAACTGAAAACAGGAAATCAATAGACAAAAGCTGGTTCTTTGAAAAAATCAATAACATTGACGTGTTCAGACAAAGAAATAAGAGGACATGAATTACTAATATTAGAAATAAAAGGGACATCACTACATATCCCATGGACATTAAAGGACAATAAAGGAATAATATGAACAACTCTATAACCACAGATTTGATAAGCTATTTGAAATGGACCAATTACTTTAAAGATTATCTGCGAAAGCACACACAAGGAGAAAAAGACAAGTTGAATAGAATTACATCTATTAATTAAAAATTAATAATCTTCCAAAACAGCACCAGGCCCAGATGAGATCACTGACAAATTCTACCAAACATTAAATGAAGATTTTATACCAATTACCTAAAATCTCTGTAACTGAGGGAATACTTTCTAACTCATTTTATGAGCTCACTATCACCTTGTTACCAAAACCAGACAAAGACATTACAAGAAAATAAAACCACGACCACTACCTCTCATAAATGTAAATTCAGATATCCCCAACAAAATATTAGTAAAGAGAACCCAACAAAATATAAAAAGAATTGTACACCATAGTCAAGTAGGATTTATTCCCGATTTGCAAAGCTCGTTCAATGTAACCCGTTACTTCAATGGGCTAAAAAAGAAAAATCACAATCATATCACTAGATGCAGAGAAAGCATTTGAGAAAATTCAGTATACATCACGATATAAAAATATTCTGAAATGTGGAAGAGAGGGGAATTTCCTCAACTTGACAAAAAATATCTTTATTAAAAAAATCAACTTTTAACATCATACTTAATGGGAAACTGCTAGCTTTTCTACTAAGATGAGGAAAAAGGAAAGGATGTCCCCACTCGCCACTGCTTTTCAATGTTGCACCTATTTTAAAGCAATAAGAAAAAATGCAATAAAGTATACTAATTGGGAAAGAGGAAATAAAACTTTGCTCACATGTGGCATGATTGTTTACATAGACACTCTGAAGAATTGACATACATACTTAAGTACAAACATACAAGCAACCCCTCCTGGGACTAAAGTGATTATAGAAAGGTTGCAGGATACCAAGTTAACATATAAAAGTTAATTGCTTTCCTACATACCAGTAATAAGCAAGTGACATTTGAATTAAAATCACAATATTTATATTAGTAATCTCCAGAAGTAAAGTCTACAATGAATGAAGTCATGAAGAACTAAATATTGGAGAGATATTTCATGTTCATAGATGGGAATGCACCAGGTTGTCAAAATGTTGGTTTTTCCCCACTCCTTCTATTTATTCAGTGTAATCCCCGTCAAGTTATTTTGAAGACATTGAAAGACTGATTCCAAAATCTGTATGAGGAGAAAAAAGACTTAGAATAACCAACAAAATGTTGGAGAGAAACAAAGACTGATACCACCAGAAGTCAAGATGTAGTATAAATCAACAGTAATGAGACAGCATGGGATTGGCAAAAGATTAGACAAATCAGTGGAACAGGATAGGCAGCCCAGAAATAGAACCCTATATATATAGTTAACTCATGTTTGACAGAAGAGCAAAATGGCATTACAATGGAGAAAAGATAAACTCTTCAAGAAATGCTAGAAAAACTAGGCATCTGTATGTAAAAAGAATAAAGTCCAGGGGTGCCTGAGTAGCTGGGTCAGTTAAGCATCTGACTCTTGATGTCAGTTCAGGTCATGATGTCACCATTCATGGGATCAAGCCGCCTGTTGGCCTTTGCTCTGGCAGTGTGGAGCCTGCTTGGGATTCTTTCTCCATCTCTCTCTCTGCCCCTCCCGCACTCATGCTCATGCTCACTCACGCTCTCTCTCTCTCTCTCTCTCTCTCTTTCTCTCTCTTTCTCTCTCTCTCTTTCTCTCTTTCTCTCTTGCTTCCCCCTGAAAAAGAAAACTCTAAAAAAAAAAAAAAAATCTAGACACCCAACTTACACAAATTAACTCAAAATTCACCACACCTAAATGCAAAAACACAAAACTGTAAAGCTCCCTGAAGATAACATAGAATATTTAAATGGCTTTTTATATACAATATAAGGACACTATCCATGAAGGAAAAAACTTATAAATTTCATTAAAATTAAAAATTTCTGGGAAAGACATTGTCAGGAAAATGGAAAGACAAACACAGACTGGGAGAAAATACTTGCAAAAGAGACATCTGATAAAGGGCTATTTTCCAAAGTATACAAAGAATTCTTAAAACTCAGTAAGAAAACAATCCAATTATAAAAATGGTCGAAAGGCCTTATCTGACATATACAGATACAAAGAAGATATACAGATGACAAATAATCATGTGAAAAGATGCTCTACATATGTCATCAGAGAAATGCAAATTAAAACAACAGCTAGCCACCGTTGCACATCTATTAGAATGACCCAAATCCAGATCACTGACAATATCAAAATGCTGGTGAGAATGTGTCACAACAGAAACTCTCATTCATTTCTGGTATGAACAGAAAATAGTACAGCCACTTTAGAAGACAGTTTGGTGTTTCCTTAGAAAATTAGACATGCTTTTATCACATGATTCAGCAACTGCACCCTTTGGTATTTACCCAAATGAGTTAAAAACATATGTCTACACAAAAACCCGCACACGGATGTTTACAGCACCTTTACTCAAAATTGCTAAAACTTCAAAGCAGCCAAATTGTCCTTTATAAGGTGAATGGGTAAATAGTGTTATATTCAGACAATGGATGTTATTTCATGCCAAGAGGAAATGAACTATCAGGTCATAACAACGTATGGTGAACTTAAATGCATATTACTAAATGAAAGAAACAAATCTGAAAATATACCTACTGCATGATTCCTTTATATGACATCCTATAGAAGGTTAATTAGGGAGACAGTGAAAAGATCAGTAGTTATCCAGGATTAGTGGGAAGAGAGGGATGAACCGGCAGAACATGGGACTTACAAGGTAGTGAAAATATTCTCTATGATACTATAATGGTGGATACATACCATTATAAACTTATCCAAACTCATAGAATGTACAAAACCAAGGGTGAACCCTAAAGTAAACTATGTATTTCGAGTGATAAACACTGGCAAGACCTAAGTTTGTTTATTGTAACAAATGTGTCACTTTATTGATAATGGGAAAATTGATGTATGTGTAAGGGCAAAAGTATATGTGATATCATTGTAACATCCTCCCAACTGTACTGTGAACCTAAAAGTGTACTAAAAAATAGTCTAAAAAATCTCATTGGCTTTATTCATTCAATTAGCATATATTTATATTTATACGATTTATATTTATATTTATATTTTATATTTATATTTATATTTTATATTTATATTTATATTTATATTTATATTTATATTTATATTTATATTTATATTTATATTTATATCCATGATGTTTTAGGCTCTGTGCCAGAGCTGGAGATAGAGTAGCATTCAGGATAGACATAATTCCTGCCTTAATGAGAATAGAGATATTATTCCTGCTAAGTAGGAATGGGTCAGGTGGTCTCTATTGTTTTTCATTTTTTTCTTTTTTTTTCTAGCTCTTCAAGTTTATTTTCTTCTTGTTTTAAAACTCTGCAAGGCTTACTCTTTGTCTTAAGCTTTTAGCTGCATTAGAATGTTTAATGAGGTTTATAGTCTTCTAAGTCCCTGTGACACTATTAGCATTAATGAGAGATAGGGACTATTTTTTCTGACGTTTGAGAAGTTTTCTCAGTAAGCTTATCCATGTGGAATACCTTAATATTCTGGATGTAAGTGATGAGTTTTATAGTCAGCAATGTGTGTTTTCTAGAACACAACTATACATGACTATCCTTCAGTGGTTGTAGGAGGCACATATATTTGCTATGAGTTTCAGTGACTAGAAGTAACAGCAATCAAAAAGGAAAGTGGCAGGGCGCCCAGGTGGCTCAGTCGGTTAAGCGTCCAACTTCAGCTCAGGTCATGATCTCAGAGTTCATGGTTTGAGCACCACATCCAGCTCTGTGCTGACAGCTCTCAGCCTGGAGCCTGCTTCCGATTCTGTGTCTCCCTCTCTCTCTGGCCCTCCCCTGCTCATGCTCTGTCTCACTCTCTCTCAAAAATAAACAAACATTAAAAAAAAAAAAAAGTGGCTAGTTTTCTCCTGTCCAGTTGAAAATGTGTCAGTTTATGAGCTTTATCAATAAAAGAATTCATTGGAGAAAAATTTTTCTTGTAAGGCATGCATATACTCTGAAAAGAATTGTTCCTAAGTGTTCCTAGAAGGACTTAGCTTTTTATTTTGACTTTCTGATCAAATTAATTCTACAAATCTCATTTAGCAGTATCTGTGTTGCACAATACTATAAAACTTAAAGTATTAGTTACAGAAAAATGTTGAAACTTATGAAATAATTTCTGGACACAATTTTAAAAAAGCCTCTGGCCTGAATTCTCTTTCTATATGACTTCAAAATTCCTGACAGACATAGTGATTGTGAATGATGGTGCCCCTAAGCTGTGTTTATGGCCTCTTAATTTCAATGATGTTTCACCATAATAACAATATTTGTGATCATTTTAGTTGCAGTTGGATAAGAGCTTTCCTTTGAAAAACTGAGGATGGGGCGCCTAGGTATCTCAGTCAGTTAGGCATCAACTTCGCCTCAGGTCATGATCTCATGGTTCGTGGGTTCGAGCCCCACGTCAGGCTCTGTGCTGACAGCTCAGAGCCTGGACCCTGCTTTGGATTCTGTGTCTCCCTCTCTCTGCTCCTCCCCGACTCATGCTCTGTCTCTCTCTCTCTCTCAAAAATAAATAAACTTTAAAAAAAATGAAAAAAAAGTGAAAAACTGAGGAGGATATCATTAAACATGTTAGGAGTAGGATACTTCTAGGATTAAAAAAAATAAAGCCTCTAAGAAGATTTTATAGGCTTTCATTTATATAATAACAAATTAATAATTTTGATTGAAAAATATTAAAGAATTTCTTTTGGGGTGTCTGGGTAGCTCAGACAGTTAAGTGTCCGACTTTAGCTCAGGTCATGGTCTCGTGCTTCGTGAGTTTGAGCCCCACATTGGGCTCTGTGCTGACAGCTCAGAGCCTGGAGCCTGCTTCAGATTCTGTGTCTCCCTCTCTCTGCCCTTCCCCTGATCATGCTCTGTCTCTCAAAAATAAATAAACATTAAAAAAAATTAAAAAAAAGAATTTCTTTCAAGAACTTATTAGCAAATTTATTATTTTTCAAGCTATAAATTTTTACTGAGAGTAAAACTAAAGATTTTTACTATATTCTGTGGTTCTTAACAGTCATTGAGCACTGGTTATAAGGCAGACATTGAGTAAAAATCAATAGGAAATACAGGAGGAAGATTCTGAATGTTCAGTTAGGAAAAGAAATCTAAATATCACAGTACTAACTAAATGAAACCAAAGGTGATGGGTGCTTAGTTATACCAAGGAAGTGGTAAAGTGAAAATAAATATTTAGGAAAACAATGTCACAATCAAGGTGAATCCCAAAAGAGGATATCTATTATAAAATGTGATGTTTCGTAATTTTTAGAAAGGTAATATAGTATGTGATGCATTTGATAAGAATCAATGAAATACTAATTTGTAGCATCTCCTGCAGCTGAGATTTTCATTAAGATTGTTGTAGACCCTGTTATACTCCATGACTTGGAATGGATCCTCAGATCTAGTTGATTTTTACCTGTGATACATCTTCAGATTCTGTTCATTAATGTCTACTGTCTCTGCCAACTAGCCATATGATGTCTGTCTCACCTGGAATATTGTAATAGCCTTCTTCTGAGTTTTTACTTCCCTTCCATGCCAGGTCAAGGAAACCTATATACTATAGTGTTAAAAATTGTGGCCCGTGGTCAGGAAAGCCTGGTGTTACACCCTGTTTCTATTATTAGTTTGGTGATATTGGGCAAATTACTTAGTGTCTCTGAAAATTGAGGATTAAAAAAATCACATACTTTATATAGTTATGAATATCAAATGCATTAATGCAGGTAGAATGCTTAGTGCCTGGCATGTAATAACAGTGATTTATTCACTACGACTACGTCATAAACATGAGAAGATATTAGATACATCTGAGCAGAAAAGTGACAAAGTCAGTGCTGTTCCTGGAATATCTGCTTATAGAATCCTAAATAGGTTGGTATAAAGAAGAGGCCTAGTTATAATCCCTGTACAAAAGGTGATATAATATTCCAGGCAGAAGGTGATCATTTTAGCTCTGGCTGCCATAGCAAAATACCAGAGACGGATGGCTTAAACAGTACACATTTGTCTTTCCATAATTCTGGAGGCTGGAAGTCTGAGATCAGAGTGCTAATATGGTCACTTTCTGGTGAGAATGCTCTTCCTGGCCTGCAGGTGACTGTCATCTTGCTGTATGCTCACATGACCTCTTCTTTTTTCTCTGAGAGAAAGTTGGAGGGAGAGAGGGAGGGGCAGCCTTCTCTGCTGTCTCTTCTTTGATCAGGGCCAATACCCATGACCCCATTTAATCTTATTTATCTCCTTACAAACCCTATCTCCAAATACAGTTACATTGGGGTTAGGGCTTCAACACCTACCTTTGGGGTGGGAGGAACACAGTTCAGTCCACAGCACTAATGAAGGCCGAAAATAGGCAGTGGGAATGAGATAAGATAAATGGGAGCAATGACTCGGTTTTGTTAAAGATCGACACAATCTGACATCTGTCGGGCAAAGGGAGGAAGATAGGCATCAAATTGAAGATGACTTCAAGATTGCTGGGGCGCCTGGGTGGCTCAGTCGGTTAAACGTCCGACTTCAGCTCAGGTCACGATCTCGCGGTCCGTGAGTTCGAGCCCCGCGTCAGACTCTGGGCTGATGGCTCAGAGCCTGGAGCCTGCTTCCGATTCTGTGTCTCCCTCTCTCTCTGCCCCTACCCCGTTCATGCTCTGTCTCTCTCTGTCTCAACATTAAATAAACTTAAAAAAAAAAGCTGCTGAGGATTCAACTCAGTTTAAAAAAAAAGATTGCTAACACAGGTGACTTGTAGAAAGTGGTGGACTCACAAGAATTAAAGTGGAAGAGAAGCAATTTGGTGCAGGAAGGTGATGGTTTTAATTGTCACTTTACAGAAAGCAGTTAAAAATTCAGTCACTAATATTGTGTGTACTAAGCATTCTACTGGGACCTTAAAAATGAGCAGTGAATAGAGGTGATTCTCTCTTCAAGGGATTCATAGTCTAGTGAAATGTTGGACTAGAACTTAGTGGAAAAGTCAAGGCCGGAGTTTTGGGACTCACACACCTTGAGGTGTTAGTGGAAATCAGATGTTTGGCAAAGAACCAGGATGATATATGGAGTATGCCTTAATTGTTCCAAATATTACTGTTCCACAGTAATTACTGCATAAGAACTGCATAGGGGTATAAATGAAACATTGAAAAAATATTTTTAAGAAAAATTTAAAAACAACTGTATTTGGAAGTCAGTGCAGATATTTCATGCCTAGCGAAATGAAGCAAAAATTGAATCCTGATTAACATTTGTTTTTACAGGGTGACAATGACTGTCACATGCTTCAGGTGTGTCGTGCAAGTAGTTAATATCTGATGAAACACAAATCCAGTTAATACTCTGTTCCCTCTCTTCTACACATAGTTCTTCATCTTTATCCCACAAAGGTGAAATTCACAAAGGAAACTCTTGCAATAGACGTGGAACGACAGTGTTTTCCAGAGTAGTCCCCGGAAACCTTGGTTAGTTCTTTACACAAAGCAGCAGACATTCACAGTAGTTCATGGAGATGTTAGGTTTTACTTAGGTTTCCAATAAAATTCTTTGTGACCCAGGGTGAAAGTGGGAAGTAAGCTGGGATTTTATAGCAAAGGACTTAGGGAGAGCAGGTCATAACTTGTGTTTAAAATGAACTTGTCAATGGTGAGGGGCAGTTTGTACAGCTGCAGGAGAGACTGTGGGAAAGTGTCTAGCAAGTTAATAAACGTATTGTCTTCATTCACAACTTAAAGTTGGAGAATGGTTATAAAACACTCCGTCCTCATTCTCTTCATCTTCACATGAATGGGTTAATAGAAGAAAGGATCATCATTCATGGGTCTGTGAAAATTTTCTTTTTGTCAAGAAAGAAAACTATAGACAATCCTTGTCCATCCTCTTCGTATAAACAATGAAGGAGAAGATATTAAATATTCTTTTATTAAAGACTTTATTTTGTTCTAAAAATGTATAATTTCCATTTCAGTAGGTTCTTGTGGATGCTAAGGAGTATTTTGTTAACAGAAAATTCAAGCAAAACTTTAGGGAAAATTTAAAAAAATCTATTCCAGGTGTCTTGCCCATTAACAGGCAGAGTCAATTCCAAAAGGTCTCAGTCCTGTTTTATGTGTGTATATGTTTCAAATAATAAAAGGGTTTATTGGCAACCTAAAATACATATATTGTACATTATATGATAAAAAGTTCACATTACTCTGAGTACTATAGATCTGTGCTGTCCAATACACTAACCACTAGTCATATGTGACTATTTATATATAAAATAATGTTCTTAAAAATTAAAAATTTAGTGGCACCTGGGTAGCTCTATCCATTGAGTCCAACTCTTGATTTTGGCTCAGATCATGATCTCACAGTTCCTGAGGCTGACCCCGTGTAGGATTCTGTGCTGACAGCACAGAGGCTGCTTGGGATTCTCTCTCTCCTTTTCTCTCTGTACCTCCCCTGCACCTCTGTGCTCTCTCTCTCTCAAGTAAATAAATTCACAAAACATTAAAAATTTAGTTCTTCATTTGCTTTAGCTGCATTTCATGTTCACACTAGTCACACAGTCTTGTGGTTACCATGTGGGACAGCATGGTAGAATTTATAGAACATTTTCGTCAGTGCAGAGAGTTCTACGGAATAGTGTAGTGATTGTCCAAAATTTATTTTAGGCCAAGTTCCTGCCCTGAGTATACTATTTAATGTGGAAAACTGAGATTAACTAATTAATTAGAAGTTTTATTAACAACTTCAAGATAAGGCTAGGTTCTAGAAATAGAGTAGAACATGAGAAAAGTAAGTTGTCTTCTGTGATAGAGTTTACAGTTCTCAAAATAAATATTTTTCTAAATATCTGACTCTTCTAGGAATCATTTCTTCCTTAGGAATCAGACTGGCATATAAATTTTAACCTTGTTAAACTATGAGCTTGGCACATAGGACTCCACATAATCACGTTAACCCTTTAGGGTGGTTCCTCTAAATATAACCAAGAAATCATGTCCAAGTAATTGTCAAGCAACAAGTCTTGTGATAGGCATTGTCTTCTGTTTCCAAACTGTTACACTGAATGCTTTCATGAGCCATAGATGAAACTAAGGGGGAAGGTGAAATGATCCACACGTTGTGACCAACTGGGAACTCTGCACTCCGTATCTTGTTTATTGTGCCACTAATAAAGTATTATCAGAAATGGATCCTGTAGATTTTCAAGTCCTTGAGGCCAGAGGAGTTGCTATAAAGTAAACTGCAACTGGGTGGACAGAAGAAATGCTAACATGCTGCAGTGCAGCTCTCTGCAGTTCTGAATTTGCCAGCAGTAGACAGATTCACCTGGCATCTAACAGGACAACATCAGGTGGCTCTGTTTGAGGTAAGGCTCCATGCAGCCAGAGAGATGAAGAGACTAAGCCACAGAATGTGACGAGTCTTAAATATGAGTGTCCCTGGCCAAGCTTGTATTTGTTGGCACAAGGATTACCTGTCACACCCAGGGAGTTTAGTTCCACCTTTACATATGCATCGTGATGCTGTCAATGACATTTAGGGACAAATTATGAACACTCAAGAAAGAGTGTACTTCATTAACTGTCGGATGGAATCATTTTCGTTGCCCTTTAGTTTTTATTTTACAGACTGCGGGAATAACGTGGACGATTATAAAGGGTTACAATCAAGATTTAATTCTGTTTATTTGCTTGTCTTTATTTGGTTCAGAGTCTATGTGTGAATGGAATTTACACAATTATCTGAATCTTTATTATGATTTCAGGAATGCTTTACCCACAGAGAACTGTTAACCATTTGTGAATGTCCCATGCTGTTTACACCTCCAAGATTTTACTCACCATACGTTTCTGGGATATCCTCTACTTGGGCAACATTTTTAGTCATCCTTCATAATCAAGATCAAATTCTTTCATTCATGCACTCCAAAAATGTCTATTGGATGCTCACTATGTTCCAAGCACATTTCCCAACTTAGGGAGAAACGAATGAAAATAAGAAAGCTTTGCCCTCATGAGAAGCTTACTGTCTTTGGAAGAAGCAATAAAAATAAATATACACAATTTTAAAGGCATGACTGTGTTACATGAAGAAAGCTGATACAGGGTAGAGAATATGAGTGAGTTACCTTAGGTAAGTGTCAGAGAGGCACTTTGAGGAAGGGATAGTTGAGAAAACTTCCAAATGGGGTAATAGAGTGAACCACGGCAAATGTAAAGCTTCTAAGTTACCACAAAAAGACAAGAGTAGTAAAAGCAAAAGTGGTGAGGAGGGCAGGAGTGAGAGAGGAACTCAGAGAGTGAGGCAGAAGCCAGATGAAGTAGGGCATTTTGAGATCATGGCATTGAGTTTACACTTTATGTGCCTGGAAGTCATTGGAAATGTTGAGACAGGAAGTGATATGATCTGTTTTAAGATTTAGAAAGGTCACTTGGCTGCCAAGTGGGGATAGATTAAAGGGTCAGAAATGGAAGTCAGGAGACCAGTGGGGAGATTATCGAAGTATGAAAGATGATGAGGACTTAGTTATGGAAACTAATCAAATTCAGGATGAATTCAAAAGTTAGAGGTTATGTTACTTGCTGATATATTGGGTATGGCATGTAAAGAAAAGATAGGAGCAAAAGATAAATTTTTGTCCTGAGCAATTCGATGAATGCATTCAACTAGGGTAGGAGCAGATTGTGTGTAGAGGTGTTCTATATAGAGAGTTATGCTTTAGCCATCATAAAGCCTTGAGATGCCTACAGGTAGAACTGTCACATAGATAGATGGATACATGCATTGGGAGGTTGGGAGTCAGGAGTGTATTGATGACTCTTAAAAGCCAAAAGATTGATTGAGATTACCTAGGGAGAGTGTAAATAGAGAAGAGGGGGAGGTTCAAGGACTAAATTCATGGACCCTGTATCATATATAAATAGGAAAGAAAAGGAACTGACAAAAAAGTAATCACTTCCTCCAATGAACTACCAAAAGCCCAATAATTCTATTATATATATCCCATATGTAGGATATATATTCTATAACATATATAGGTCCTACGACATAGGAATCAGTCACATTATACTGTGGTTATTTTATTTTATTCTTAATGTCTTCCTAATAGGTTTCCTATTTTTCTACCAAGAGTGTCCCTTCCTAAGCTTACCACATAGTAAACACTCAATAAATGTTTGCATAATAAAGGTATGGCTAAATAAATTTTTTTGTGACTTGGCCAAGAAAATTTTCATAATACATTTATGGGGAAAAATGATATAAAATAACATAGATCTATTACTGAAAGACAACGATAATGTATTTCTCTGTCAACAAACATTTAATGCTCTTCTATGAATTCCCTATATGTATTATTGACATGTCACCAACTTTCATTTTGTTTTTATCTCGTCCATACAGATAACTCCTTTTCATTGTTACTACTTTAGAGACCAAGCACTTTTTCCATCATGCAATTTATTTCTGTCACTGGCCATGCCTTTGCCACCCATTTCAAATACAGGTCAGTTTCCACAAGGATGCACAGTCACTGTCCATTGCTTCCATGGGTCAGACTCCGTGATACACAGCATATGAGGCTAAACACTACAGACTTAAGAGTGTACAGGCTTTCTGATAACACACCTTTGCCCGTGGGCAGGTATCTGCAGATGATTGGCTTCAGGTGTTTGCCTGCAGGAGCTCATTGAAAGTCCATGCAAATGAGGCCATTTTGCCTAGCAGAAGACATTAACCTGCAGGAACCTTGTAGGCACAGGTGTATTTTAGGCCCACAACAGTGTACTTCTTAAACATATGTATGACATTATACATTAATCATAAATACTAGGTCAACAAAGTGAGAGACACTCAATAAAGTAAGTGAAGGAGGAGATGTGTCAAAAAGCAGAATCTTACAATTACAGGGAGTGTTTTTTGTGTCCTTATTTTGTGTCCTTCATCTCTGCCCCCATTCTAGCTCTCATTCCACCATGATTATAAGGAGAGATCATTTGAAAACTAACCTTAAGGCATGTTGATAAGCAGAAAACATAACTGAACCTAAAGTAACTTATTTGAAATTCTATTGTGTTTTAAATATAAGAAATTCATTAAATTTTTTTAAAAAGTCACATAGGGTTCAAAGGCATTTTTCTATTTCTGAATTATATCAAGTATTATACCAAGTACTAAAGTTTAACAATTCAAGGCCACATTGAGCTGCAAATCTGGGTAGTAATTGAAAGGCTGTTCTAGGTTTTCTGCTTTTTAAAATTGTTAGCACTTTTAGATATATTTTATCAGTGAAAGTATTAAAAAAACAAACAGACACAAAAACAAAAACCTCACCTCCTTCCTCACCAACCACCTCATGGTGATCCTTTCCTAACCAAGAAGCCCTTCAGGGCTTTCTTAGTCTGCAATTCATGGACATGCTCATGCCTAAATGTTGCCTTAGGAACTAACCATTTCACATATGTATGTTCTTTCCCCCCTTCCTCACTTACAACTTTCCTCCAACTAGTGAATGTATTCTCTATTTTCTATAGAACTTTTCACCCCGGCCTCTACAACATGAACCTGTTTCGAATTGAATTGTATAGAAAATTCTTAAAAATAAAAGGTTGCCTTAGGGCGCCTGGGTGGCGCAGTCGGTTGAGCGTCCGACTTCAGCCAGGTCACATCTCGCGGTCCGTGGGTTCGAGCCCCGCGTCGGGCTCTGGGCTGACGGCTCAGAGCCTGGAGACTGTTTCCGATTCTGTGTCTCCCTCCTCTCTGCCCCTCCTCCGTTCATGCTCTGTCTCTCTCTGTCCCAAAAAAAAAAAAAAAAAAAAAAAAAAAAGTTGAAAAAAATAAAAGGTTGCCTTAATGTACAATGGAGTTTAATGTATGTAGTATTCTTGAGATTCAAGACTGTATTGGAGAGGGTCGAAAGGAAGTTATATTGCTTTATGCATATTATGCAGCACACAAATTAAAACATATATTTGACATTTGCAAGGGATTTAGACTCTGCCATAACTTCATACGCAGGTGGGTGCTTAATAAATAATTTTTGGTGATAAGCCAAGAATATGCTGTATATAGGATTTGAGCATATGCTCCCTGATATTAATGATAAAACATATGTTTAAAAACATTTTCATCCAAGCCTGGGACATATTGCCTCCATCTTTTACTGAACATCTCCTCCAAAAAGGCCTTCTCATCTTGAAATAAAAACGTTTTAAAATCTAAGAACATTCCCTTGGTCTAGTTCTTCTTCCTGCTTGCCAATAGCATAACCTTCAAAAATATGTGTCTGATAGTGCCTGTCGTGCTTAAAAACGTTCCAAGTCTCTAACATGGCACCTGGGACCCTGCACACATTTACAATCTGATCTTAATCTATGCTTTCCCTGTCTTGTTTTTAGTTCCGTTTCTCCACCCACCCTATTATACAGCTATCTTGTTCACTGTTCTCTGAACACATGATGAAGTTTCACACTCCATGCTCTTTTTAGTACTATTTAATCAGGCTTGAATGTGTTTTCCAACCCTGTCTGTTTGGTGAGCTCTTCTTAAAAAGTTTTCTCCTCGGAGATCTCTTCCCACTTTCTTGACCCTTCTCTGCCCTGTCCTACTTCAATTACCAGCTTACATGTGTCAGGTTGGCTGCTCCCTTGTTTGCATCCCACATTCACCTTGGCCTATCTTTATGGAGAGTAGGCTGTAGCACAGGTGACAGGGATAACCATGGGTGAGCAACATTCTTTTGGAGATTCTTCACATTTATTCTGTTCATTTTGAATGCTGCATTTATTCTATTTTGAAAATAGATTTTAAATGTCAGAAATAACATGTTTTTGTGTGAAGAATGTAAGCATTAAAGTTGTACGTGATGAAGCTATGGGGAAAATGTGTAGAGAAAGTAGAAAACTATTCAATTACATCAGTTCCCAAATGCTGAAGTAAACATTTTAAACAGCCTGATGTATATTCTATCAGTGTTTTCTTTTTACATACTTTCTCATATATAGAAAGCCAGATATATTTTTTTAAGAAAAATTTTATCTTTATAACGTGCAGCTTGATTTTATTCACTTGTTCTCTTTATACATCTAAACAGCCAGATTGACCTTAAACATTTATGTCTTATTTTATACCCTATACCTTAAACTTTTAATGTTGCCGTAGGTGGCTGTCAGTTACTTACTTATTGTTTTTATTGGTATTTAGTCTGTTTCCACTTGTTCAGTGTAGTAAACAATGCAATGGTGTATTTCCTAGAATACATATTTTTTTCCCATTTAGGATACCCAAAACTAGGGACCACCTTGATCAGACTTCTATCCATAGGAATAAAAGATTAATTAATTAATCCAGAAAAAAATTATAAAAAAGGGAATAGTAGAAGGACGCCTGGGTGACTCACTCAGTTAAGCACTCAATTTTTGATTTCAGCTCAGGTCACGGTCTCACAGTTTGTGAAACTGAGCCTCGCTTAGGGCTCTGGACTGACATCATGGTGCCTGCTTGGGATTCTCTCTCTCCCTCTCTCTCTGCCCTTCCCCTGCTTGCACACGCACGCTCTCTCTCAAAATAAATAAACAAACATTGAGAAAAGGGATTAGGAGAGACTGATTAAATACAAACTATGAAACACAAATTGCATATGTGGCTTCCTTATTCAAGCATGATTATAGGTAGCAAACCATAAATACTAATTAGCAGAGTGCTCATATTATTTTCCAATCCTCCTCCTCATATTTAACCTTTGAAGCCTTTAGTGTGTGGCTAAAGAAACTGCCTATGAGCTGATCTGATTTGGAATATATCTTTTCTTCAACAGTCAACATTCTCCTTTCTTATTCTTCTTCTTTCTTTCTTTCTTCTTTTTTTCTTCTTTCTTCTCTCTTCTTCTTCTTCCCGTGAAGTACTTTGTTCACATTCAGTCTTTTTTTTTTTTTTTGTCTTTGCATTCTTAATACTAATTAAAGATTGTTTCCAATCACTGAGGTCCAGTCCCTATTGTTCAGGGGCTAAATATTGTCCAGTCTCTGTTAATTATTTTTTTAATGTTCATTTAATTTTGAGACAGAGAGCGTGAGTGGGGGAGGGGCAGAGAGAGAGGGAGACAGAATCTGAAGCAGGTTCCAGGCTCTGAGCTGTCAGCATGGAGCCCAATGCAGGGCTCAAACCTATCAATGGCGAGATTATGACCTGAACCGAAGTCAGATGCTTAACAGACTGAGCCAACCAGGCACCCCTGTCCAGTCTCTGTTTATAATAGGAGTTACTTTTCTTTAATATGTTGGGAAATGTCTATTTTTTTTTCCATCAGATTGTGTCATCATTACTACTTGGAGGGCTCTGAGGAATTCTGCTCTCTATATTATTTTAGCTATATTTATGTCTCTGACCAGTTGTACCTTTGGATAGGAAGCTACTTTTAATTTCTTTTCATGCTGCTATTTGCTACTCTTCAGGCAGAGAAAAGAGTGCTACTTTTCAGAAAGAAAAACTTCTAGAGCTAGGGTGGTCTATTAGGTAGATCTTGTGGAGAAGCATTATTCTATATCTCTCAGACCACACAAGCCTGTGTTTTTACCATTTAACCATCTCCCACCACCATGTTGGAGGCTGTGATGACATCTGTGTTCACATATTATTGTGCCTATTTGTATATGTGTCTTTCCAGAAGGAATGTGAACTACTTGTAGGAAGAACATCTTCCTATTATCCTTCTGTGCTCAGCAGAATACCTGACTCAAATTAATTGCTCAATCAATTTTTGGTGAAAGAGTTACTGTAGGTATAAATAAATTTTCTCTTTATTAGAGATGGAGTTATAAAGTCAGTGCATTTTAAATTTATTTAATGATATTGATTGATTCAGTTGAAATTGTGTTGTTTGAAAAGAAAAAAGATAGACATAGCTCAGAATTCTTATTCCCAAGTAAAGTTTGAAAATTTTCATAAGGGCTTGAACAGCCTCTTCTTTTGGGTATAGCTGTTTTAAAAATAAGGAAGAGAAGGAAGATCTGGAAAACATTTTTGTTACGAAGCATTGAAATCCAATGGCCATTTTTAATGTCTTGCACAAAAGCAGGATCCCCCCCCCCCCAGGGAAAAAAGTGGCTGAAAGAAAAGTTACAGGGCAACTAATATTTAGAGAAAATAATGCTTATTTGGAAAGTGGAGACTGCTTATGCTTCAACTTGAATAATTTCCCCTCATCATAATTAGAGCTTATTCTTTATGGTTATTTTCTTCATCTTTCTCTTAGAAGACAAATTAGAAGGCAGCTAGAAAGGGCACTCTACAATTTTGTCACAACTGACTCTGTTCATTCATGTTCTCTGTGAATATGTTGACCATCTGATGATAGAATGAACACATAATGGAGGTAGCAAACTACCCGTGCTGTTTAAACCCTTCATTTTCATTTATGCTAGTTGCCTCCACCATACTTCTGCAAATCATTATATTTCTTTGTAGGAACAATTTTGACTGTCATTGCTCCTAGCAGATTTCTTTAAATGTGCTCTTTGAAAAATCTGGCTAGAAATGTTTTCTAAAACCAGATATGCAGTGCTTTTACCCCAGAGCCTGAATGTACTTTGCCTCTCTTGAATGGAAGTAGGAACGAGGGAATACAATCTGCCCTGAATTCAGTCTCCTGTGTAACATGGGGTGATCCGTGTTTTGCTTTCTAGAACATATTGCCTGGTCACTGATAGTGGCTTCTATTATAAGAGAATTCTTTACATACCCACTGAGCTTTGCAGCTATATCCTCTCTGATCATTTTGTATATTCTAACAATTTCTATTGAGTATAATGTGCCCTACTCTGGTTTTGTCCAACCAGAGATTAGTTTTCTCTCCCAATCCTCTCTTGTGTACTTTCTCAATCTCCTTCTTCAGGTAAGTGAACTGTAGAAATAGAAACATCAGCCTCCAAATCATTTCAAAATATTACATGTGAAGTTCTATTTAGGATGTATTTGTCCAGAGGACTATATATATATAATACATAGGTGTGTGTGTGTGTATTGTGCTTTGAATTGTTTCCTCACCATGCTAATTGTGAGTGCAGCCAGAACCCTTCATGCCTGCTTCAAGACCTGTAGCCCTGAAGTTCATAATCCAGTGTGTTGGGCATTTCATATTGATCTGTGTCTTTACAAAGTGTTTGGCTTTTGCAGTCTCCTTCCATAGTGGAGAAACGAGCAAATATAGGAGTATAATATATTCACTGCATAGTAGTAACTTTAAAAATATCTAAATCACACACGATGTTTTTAGTCTTTCACATAAGCATTGTATCAATATGCAGGAATCTTCAAGATACAAGGCAATTATGCACCTTTACTGAAACATTTTTTTTCTTGACTAAAAATACCCACCCAGAAGTCTCAAAACCCCATGGAGGGGCGCCTGGGTGGCACAGTTGGTTAAGCGTCCGACTTCAGCCAGGTCACGATCTCGCGGTCCGTGAGTTCGAGCCCCGCGTCGGGCTCTGGGCTGATGGCTCAGAGCCTGGAGCCTGTTTCCGATTCTGTGTCTCCCTCTCTCTCTGCCCCTCCCCCGTTCATGCTCTGTCTCTCTCTGTCCCAAAAATAAATAAACATTGAAAAAAAATTAAAAAAAAAAAAAACCCATGGAATTATACCAAACTGGTACTAGGCATCCAATTGTCAATTTTAGTTGACATATTAATCCATCTCTCCCTTGGCTATGCTTTGGTAAGTCAACTGCATTGTATTAATCAGAAGGCTAGTGGATGGAATTGGATAACAATATTGTACAAGGGGAAGAATGTGGGGAAAATACATAAATTCATATCTGGCCTAGCACTGAAGTAGAAAATTCTAAATCTTCGAGTTAGCTGTCAATTTATATGCACTAAAATCAGAAAGCAGCAACCGCCAAAGATACTAGCTGATTTAAATGAATATAATTTTCCAAGAATTTGGAGGGATAGTAGAACTTATTTCTTACAAGCAGACATTTCAAACTATGGGCAGTCTTATGCACACCACAAAAACAGTAAGACTGCACTGTACCTTAATCCATCAAGGTGGTTTTTCTGACCCTGTTCAGTAATTCTAAGTTAACTCCAAACTCTGCTTGATGTTTATTATTAAACGATGTCTGGAAATGTAATTCCTAGCCAGTTTTTTTTTTTATTTGCTGGTTTATGGTGTATATCTTGAGGATGAATAACACTTTTCAAGTCATTATTAATTCAAAATATATTCATTATTCTAATAAAGAATTTAGTAGTGCTTTCATTAGCTCTGCCTCTGTAACTCCCCAAAGAGTTGCATTGTATGGATTTATCAAGTCAGTGTATTTTTTATGACATATTTGATTAGAAGTGATAGAACATTCAAATTATGTGACCAAAGTGAGAAATAATTTTCCTATTTTCGAGTTCTGATATATCGGGAGAATAAAAGGAAGCTTCCTTCTTATTCGTCTTCCAAGTAGCCTTAAAATATTTGGCCAAGTTAAAATAATAAATGAAAATTCACACAATATTTTATCTCTAGTAACAACCTAGAGTCAGGAATGAATTGGGGATAAATATGAAAAGACATAAGAATAGGGGAATATGACACACTAATGGGAATTCACAATTATAATTGTTCCTCACAGAGGTACTTTTAAATTATTTTGTATGTTTGAAATCTAAATTTTACCACCTAAGTAGTTTTCATTCAGATAACAGAAAACAGCTTAACTTATAATTATAACTAAGTAGGAGACATTTAGCCATTTTCATTTTCCAGGTGAGTTTTCCAGGATGGCTGTATAGAATCTCCTGATATGTCTGTAAATATTAAGAAGAAAAAAGAAAAAGTATAGTCCAATTCTTAGTAACTTATAAGCTATATTTGTCACCATGTAATAAAATACTTCTCATCTATGTTTCAGTCTCAGTGTCACTTCTTCTCTCTCTCTCTCTCTCTCTCTCTCTCTCTCCTCTCTCTCTCTTTCTTTTTTGGGGGGTGGTAATTGTTAATAACAAAACATCTGGATTTTAGGCATGGAAATAAAAGGAAAATATTGTGTACATAGAATGGAATGTTTCTCCAAACCATGTCCACTAAAATGTACATATACTGCTCGAATTCTAAGAATGCTGCTTTGTAGTTTATGGTCTAATAAAATTATGGATAAATTCTAGAATAACGTTTTAAAAATAGCAAGCTTATACTTGTAGAGTCTGAAAGCTGTGTTTACAGACACAGAGTTTGTGGATTTCAACGTGACAGTAGGAAAAGCTTTTCAGCAACAAAGTAATGGTGGATGGAAACAGTCTAGTTCATTAACAGCCAGTTCTTCAAGACCCCAGGGAGGGGATAGTTAGAGCCAATTCTTCATAGGTAGCAGAGTATCTCTTAAAGACATAGCTGTAAAATTAATGAGAACTTATATATGGATGCCAAAGGCTGTAGTATCATCTTGCAAATCCCGCATGTCTTTAGGACACTGATATTTTACAGTGAACAAACAATTCACAATTTAGGTAGATAAAAAGAGATATACCTAAGCTGTTTTCATACTTGAAGGAGAATTAAAAAAAAATCTTGATGCTAAATTCTTTGTATCTATGTGCAGGACTGTAAGGACTATAATATATTCCCTTGCTTGAGATAAAACATTAACATCAATCCAAATCACTAAAGAAAGTCCAATTTTCAACAGGAATTTTGGATAATTTGAGATCATCATAAAGATAAGCCCATATTCAACAGTGCACCTGATGTGTTTGGAGTGATTGCCTTGGATGCTTGCATAGTAGCTGTGCCCTAACTTCTGAATATGAAATGTTTTGCAATATATCAACACTAAAAATATGCCCAATCCAAAATAAAATTGTACTCAGTTCTTTTGTTCTTTCTACCATATAACTTTAAATCATTTCTTAGAAATGATTGGCAGCTTGATTTCCAATTTCACAGATTTTAGAGGGAAATCAAATTCCTTCTTGTTGAACCATGCATTTTGCATGAACTTACGCATTTAATTTGTTCTACCATTTTCTTGTTGCTGGGACACATATTCAGCAGGATTTTGTCTGGTTGTTTGTCTATTTTTAGCATTGCTTTGATTTTTGTTTGTTTGTTTGTCTCAACTACTGACATATAATGATGGGACAACTAACACCATTGGCAAGAGCTAGGGAATTTGTTATAACCTCAGATGGTGGCTTTTTTAAAGGCAAAATCAGTAAAGAGAATGCTGGAGGTACATCCAGAAATTACAGAAAAATCAAAGTGAATGACATTAGACATTTATAGCACATAATATACAAACCTTAAAATGTTGCCTTTCAAATATCCATACTTCATTTCTCAGGAAGGAAAAGAAAATAGATGCCATGCAGTTAGAAAGGCAAGTCTTGTGATTATAGAAGTGCATGTGTTTTTATATTTTCAGGCTACTCAGATCTTGTCATACTGATGATTGCCAGTCTACTTAGGGAGAGAGAGAGAGAGAATGAGAGACCAAGAAGCAAGACTTTGCTTCCTATACTGTGCTTATCTCAGGGGACTTCAGGGTTTTCTTTGTACATTTTACCCTTGCTACTCTCAGAATGTTGGCTGTCTAAGCTCTGCTCAGTTACAAACCTAATTTATAAGTCAACAACATAAAGACAAAATCAGTGCTAAGTAGGAATTTTTAAGAATTACTTGTGAGCTTATCTGAACCAAGTAATTCATAGTTTATAAAATCTTACTTTAAAAGTTTACCTTTTAGCTACTTCAACATAGCAATTAAATTAGATAACACAAAAAAATAGTAGTTAAATTAGATAACACACAAAAAATAGAAGTGTTTTCGTAAAGCCATCAAACTAAAAAGCTAGCTCTCATTGTGTTATGAAAATCAAATTGTATTCCTGCTAATTTTCTTTGTTCTTATTTATTCACTGGCTACATTGTCCTATCCAGGCTTCTTTATTGTGTCATTAATTATTTATAAATGAATACTGTTACAGTAACCTTTTTGCAACATCCAACTAAAATGCCTAAGAAAAGATGTATTCTGGGACTAAATTGACAAAGAGTTGGTAAAGGTATTGCTGAATCAGCTAAACATAGCATACTGCTTAGAGTAAGCATTTAGGGTTCACACACACAAATCTAGTTTTCTTTTCCCAAGTTACTGTCAGTTTTGTAAAATGGCAGGTTAAACTGATGTTTTTGCTCTTTCATAAATGTTTATTTGAAAATGATTGGGTACTGTCAATTGAAGTCATGCAGAAAAAAAGGGTAAACCGATGAGAGACTCTATCTTGTTAATTACTACCTAACATTTGAAGGTCTTATATTATCAAGTATGTTTAAAGATTTGCTTGTGACAGACGATCATTGTAATGAATGTGCCTGGCACCGTATAGACTTTAGTAGAGTAAGTTTACTGTGGTTGTAAAAATGGGCTTTGATTTCTGCCCACTTTGACCTCTTTCATGGAGATAATCACTAGATAAGGATAACCTGGAATTTATTTATTATAATGGATTTGAATGTAGTTCCAAAGTGTGTGCCATTTCCTACTGTGTCCCATTTGACTTCCTCCCCAGCTTTCCTTCTTCCAATCTCATTCTCTCTCAGTTTTAATTTTTAGGCTAATCCTGTGGATTCTCCCTTTTCTCCTGCCTGTTCCATCTCTGCTTTATTTCCCCAAATTTCCAAAGTTGTATTCTGCACATTAAAGTCATTCAGCAGATCAGGTACTCCTGAAAAGAAAACCATCCCACTTGTTTCTGTCCCTTTAACTCTGTCATATTCAATAAGAAACATGGAACTTGCTAAATTTTCTATCAGGACTTCTGTTGTGGTGCTTAATATTTTAATACTGCATCTAAAGTTCCTGACATTTTAATTCCATTTGTTTCACAAAGTTTAGGTGTTTTCTGCTTTAAGAGATTTGAAATATCACATCTATAGATAAAATAGGATTGGAACAATCTAAAATTTGAGAAACCACTGACTTTGAGGTATGTCAAATCTATAGCACCTAGCAATATTGGGTGTCTACTAAGATAATTTGTTATATCAGGTTCATATTTATAATTATTTATGTTACAAATAATATGAATCTGCATATATTAGCATAATATAGAATAGAAGGCTATTTATACCTTTAAATTATTAAAAATATTCACTAGAGTTACTTAAAAACCAGAGAAAATAGAAAAGATACAAAGAAACAGAAAAGTGATTATTACTAATAAGCTAGTACCCATTTACACAATTATGTTCAGTCTTTCCTTTATGTATGTTTTCTATCACAAGGTAATCCTGAACATGCAAGTTAGTATCCTGCTTTTGAAAACATTTAGTTGTGTCGTTTCTGATCACAAGCACTTTCTAATGACATTTACACAGTGATTAGAACATAGACTCTGGAGTCCATCTTCCTAGGTTTTACTCCTGCCTTTGCCACTTACTCTATGTGAAGTTATTCAATGCCTGTCATATAATTTGTGCTGTATAAGGGTAAGCTATTCTTTTTGTTTTTAATTTTTTAAATGTTTATTTATTTTGAGAGAAAGCAGGCAGGGGAGGGGCAGAGAGAGAGAGAGACAGACAGACAGAATCCCAAGCAGGCTCTGCACTGTCAGTGCAGGGATGTGGGGCTCGAACTCACAAACCATGAGATCATGACCTGAGCTGAAATCAAGAGTTGGAGGCTTAACTGACTGAGCTAAGCTATTCTTTATAAATATTTTAGGGGCGCCTGGGTGGCGCAGTCGGTTAAGCGTCCGACTTCAGCCAGGTCACGATCTCGCGGTCCGTGAGTTCGAGCCCCGCGTCGGGCTCTGGGCTGATGGCTCAGAGCCTGGAGCCTGTTTCCGATTCTGTGTCTCCCTCTCTCTCTGCCCCTCGCCCGTTCATGCTCTGTCTCTCTCTCTGTCCCAAAAATAAATAAACGTTGAAAAAAAAAAAATTTTTTTAAAAAAATAAATATTTTAGACCACTTAGTATTCCATTATAAATTGTAGTATATCTTATTAATGCTTTTCATACTGTTTGATAGGTTATATTTAGTTTTTGCTATTATAAATAATTCTGCAAGGAACATCTTAAAAAGTTACCTTTCGTTTCCTCCCCAAATTTATGCCTGTTTCCCTGAAGAGAGATTCATAGATAGGGAATTACTGGGTCAATAGGAATTTCTATTTAAATGTGCCTGCTACATATTGACAAATTAATTTCCATAAATGTCACCACATTATTTTTAAGCCATCTATGAAGAAGCCATATTCACTTCATCCATGTCACATGATATCCTTTTGAAATGATGCTCCTTTTAGTCTCTTTATTGACACAAATTTTTCTCCCCAGATTTAGAGAGGGTTTATAGTTCTGGAAATGATTGTGTTAGTGTAGATGTGCAGTGTGCCCTTTACTAGGCTTGCATCTGAAACTTCTCCGGTAAACCAGAATTGTTTTCCAGAATATAAGAAAGATTTTTTTCATATTCTATTCATTTGTTTGTTTGTTCGTTCATTCATTCATTCTGCTTATTTACATGAATAAAGAATATATACTTCTGCATCAGAGCCACTCCAAGTTATGCTGGCCAATGGTTCTGCCCAAATACCCATTTTACGATAATACGTGTAATGGTTAATGGTTTTTCTTGACAAACTTGATTCATCTCCCTTATACATCATGAGTAAACTTTACTAAACACTATATGCTCAGGATTCTTTGATTGTGTGTGTGTGTGTGTGTGAACTTGTTTTGTGGTTGTGAGCCCCTGTCAACTAGCCTCTCTACTAGAAAGCAAACTCCTCACAAGCAGATATAGGATAGCCTTTGTTTTAAATTAAAAACAAAACAAAACAAAAAAAACATGTTAAGATGGGGAGCCTGGGTGGCTCAGTCGGTTAAGCACCTGACTCTTGGTTTCAGTTCAGGTCATGATCTCACGGTTTGTGGGATTGAGCCCCACATCAGGCTCTACACTAGCAGAGCAGATCCTGATTAGGATTCTCTCTCTCCCTCTCTCTGTCTCTCCCCTGCTTGCTCTTTCTCTTTCTCTCTCTCTCAAAAAATAATTTTTTTTTAATTTAAACAAATAAAAAAAAACATGTTAAGGAAAAAAGCATAGGTGTGTATAAGTGAGTATGGAGTAATGTAGATACTTTTAAATTCTCAATATGCACTGAAACACGCTGATGGGTAATTAATTATCTCAAGAATTATCTGAAGAGTTGGTAGGCATTTGAAACTAAAAAAGATTAAGGCCTGTGAAGTATGCTTTGACCTCAGGTAAGAATTTCAGTTAAGGTGTTCTTTTTCTGAATTTATTCCTCTGATTTCCTCCTCCAGGGTTTTAAAGACTGTCACTTCTTTAAGTATTCAAACAAACAAACAAACAAAACCTTGCAAGAAGTGTAAACACAAGGGTGGGTTTGAGACTGTAAAAATTAACTTGGGTCTAATTTCTTTAGTTTGGGTTTGTAAAGTATATTTCTAGAAATAAATTGCTGCTAATGAAGCTTCATATTCCTCCCCAGTTTTTGTTCCTTTCAGTAAAACTTTATGTAGAAAACTCACATTTTAAAGTAGCCTTATCCTTATACTCATAGGCCAAATGTTATCAGCTTAGAAATTCTCGAAGTTCAGCAGGTTTCTTTTTTTCATAGATTACAAAAAGTCCCAAAGTAGAATTTACTTTTTAAAATAAATTAATTTAATATTTTGGATTATCTGAGATCACTAAATAACATGAGCTGCATAATCTAACTTTGTAGGGAATTTAAAATTTTTGGAGAGAGTTGCTATAAGGGGAAGATAACCATGTATTTTCACACCTCATTTTACTTAATTTTTCTAGCTTCTACATATTTAAAAAACTTAAATTTATTTATTTTGAAAGAGAGAGAATAAGCAAGCGTAAGCTAGGGAGGGGCAGAAAGAGAGGGAGAGAGAGAATCCTAAGCAGGCTCCATGCTGTCAGCACAGAGCCTGAGGTGGGGCTCAATCCCATGAAATATGAGATCATGACCCCAGCCTGACGCATAACTGACTGGGCCACTCAGGTGCCCATCTGTTGCATATTTCTAACCTACCTGCTTTACCACTTGAAAGTTAACCTTAGTTTTCTCATCTACATTCTTAATAAGGGACCTCAGGCATTGTTGAGGGACAACTAAAAAAAAGTCTAGATGCAATGTTTGATATTGTGTTTGAAACCTAAAACACACTAATATTAGCTACTATCATTATTACTCACAGTGACTTGTTTCCTAATTAAAATAATGATATACATTATGAACAATACAGTAAAAGAAATTACCAAGATTCTTTTACTCAAAAGATAGTTTGCTTAGTGTTGAGTAGTCTGACTTCATTTAGCTCTGTATTTCCTCATAGAAGACTGCTTTCACATCCCCAACTTCATTTGTGGGTGGACATTTGATTTGCTCCTATTAGAGAGGAATGGCAACTGTGTTCTTAAACTTTCTAGCTTGGTGATGCTTTTGGTGTTTCCATAGTTATTGCATGCCACTGTGAGGTCAAATAAATGCCTGAGTTTTATTTAGTAAGAAGTAGTTAGGTCCAAAGTATTTAATAAGAGTTTGAAAAAAAAATGCATAGGAACTAAAAGGAAGACTTATTTTCAAATACATATTGTTACATATGTTGAATATGGAAATGTCTGTACCTGCTGAGTACTGTTCACTTCGGTAGTATAAGCCAATCTGATACCACCATCTTAATTTCCTGTCACATAGTGCTTTTTGCTGGGACTTGCTTCTTATCATAGCAATTGCCAAAGAAAAAGATGACATCAAGAGGAAAGTAAAAATCTAATATTGGAACTATGAAGTACCTCAGGCTAGCAGTTGGTATGGTATTCAATAGATTTTAGGTAGAGGAATACCTCAAAATTTTTAAATATTTCACAAGGGTTCTGTGAGTTTCTTACAGTGGTCGAGGGGACCTTCGTGCAGGTTAGAATCTGGGAGACTATATGCGCTGGTCTTCAAGCCACATTATTCATGTCTGAGTTGTCCTCTCTCATCCTGGAAGAGAATTCTCTGGAATTGACATTTTTATTTAGGTACTTCCAATTGTAGCCGAGAAAAAAAAAAGTTACACAGATTTGTCACTAAAATTTGACTCTATCATAAATTTCTGACTGTTTCTTATCTGATTAAGAGAGAGGAGGAAGCAATAATACTGACCTATATGGGTTATTATAAGTTCTCAAATAGATTCATTCTTACTCCTTCTGACATTAACAGCCATAAAACCTTGGGAAATCACTTTGCTCTGTGGCCTTAAATTTCCTCATGGATGAAATGAGGGTATTGAGCTAAGTAGTCTCTGCATAAAGTTCCAAGACAGATTTTGTTTGTTTGTTTCCGTGACACTAAGTAGGTAGAAGATCTCTTTTGTTCTGTTTCCTCAGCACAAAGTACCTTGTTAGCTAGTATACTGTAGATATTGGCATTTACTAGTAATTTAAATCACACACACGAAGCTGATTTGTATTATCATATCTTATTTCTAGATATGCTTGTTTTCAGTTTTCCTTTCTTTGCAATTTCCTTGATTGAAATTAAATCACAGGCAGCAGATTTTTTTTTCTTTCTTTTTATATCTTGTGAACTGCTATACACACAAAAATCTATCAAAATCTTCAATAATGGAAAAGTCAGCAGTTTGGAACTATGATTTTCTTTCACAGTAAGTTATGTAGGTCAAATTTCTTTTAGAGAAAAAGGATTTTAGTATCTAGTGTTAATTCATATGTGAGTATAACATCAGACATAATTTAGTCATCAAAATTTTGGTTCTTTTTTGACTATATTTTCCTTAGAACACTTAAAAAGGAACAAATGAGAAACAGAATCTCAATCTATTTCATTGAACAAGGGAAGAGAAAGAAGAGTGGATATCTCTAAGGAGGATGGGTTATAACACATTATAATCTAACCCAACCAAAGTTGGAAGAAGAAAGTTTAATTTATACACACACACACTCACACACAGATATATATATGTGTATATATATATATACATACATATATATATATATGTATATATATATATATGTATGTATATATATGTATATATATAGGGGCGCCTGGGTGGCTCATTCGGTTGGGCATCCGGCTTCGGCTCAGGTCATGATCTCACAGTCCGTGGGTGGGTTCGAGCCCCATGTCGGGCTCTGTGCTGACCGCTCAGAGCCTGGAGCCTGTTTTGGATTCTGTGTCTCCCTCTCTCTCTGCCCCTCCCCTGTTCACGTTCTGTCTCTGTCTCAAGAATAAATAAACATTAAAAAAAATTTATATATATATATTGTATGTGTATATATATATATATATGTATGTATACACACACACACACATATATATATGAAGTTTATATATTCATGAGTATCAGTTACCCATTGAAAAATACAAATTTTGGAAATTTGCTAAAACCTGTTGATCAATTTATAATGAGGAACATGCTCAAAAGGGAAATTTGCTCATACAAAATTAAATATTCTTTAAAAATATGCTTTGGGTTTTCTAAAGTTCATTAAGTAGTGGGTAAAAAGAAGTCTAAGACGTAATTCAGATATTTCTGACTTTCTTCAAAATCTCACCTAGTATTGTGTAAAAGTCCTCAAGAGCATCTCAGTGGCCTAAAGCAGTCTTTTATCATCCTTATTCACTTCTCTTCTCCCCATTACTTTTTAATATTTTAGAAACCACTTGGATGTGGTTCCCAACTGTTGCAAAAATCATTGGTGCTATGTGAAATCTACTGTGATAAATAGCAATGAGGAGATTGGCATTGCTTAAAATGCCAGAAAGTCACCATCTCCAATTTTTAAATATTTGACTCTAAAATATGCATTTATAACCTTGGCTTCAATTTTGATCTCAGGATTTAAAAAATCTATGGGGCATCTTTGGCTAGATCTTATATATGTTCTTCCAGTGAAGCAAATTAGAACTCAATAAATTTCCTAGGAGATCTGCTTGGCCCTTGTACTTCCTTCCCATTGTAGCTACTGGCATCATCATGCCTCCAATAATTCAATTAGAAAATGGGAAGCCATTTTCAAGTCCAACTTTTCATCAACTTTTACATTCAACAGGAAACTGGGCCCTGTTGATTTTTTCTCTATGGTATCTATGATATCTATCTGCTACTCTTAGGAATCTTCCTCCTATGGTGCTAACTTCATTAGTCGTCTTCATATTCTTCTCTCATGTTTATTTTAATCTATATACTAGCTCCATAATTTTTCTTATGTAATTGAAGTCTGTCACTCTTTGTTGCCTACAAAAACAAATAACAGCAACTAAAAACCCTTTAAACTTCCTTTGCACTTAATTCTCAATACAATCTGATCTCTATACTACTTTCTTAAATTTATTTCCTGAGATCTCCCTTTCATAATCTAAGTTTTTTTAGTTATGGACAGACTCACCGTCCATCTGTATTTGTCTGACAGCCCCTTTGCCCAGACACAGAATTCTCCTATCTTAACCTGAAATGCTAAGAAACTCTTCCTTACTACCTTAAATGCCTTCTTCAAATTTTGTTCAGTTTTTCTATTTAAGACTCAGTGTTTAAGGAATCTTACCCAATACCAAACAGAATTAATTCCTTTTAAGTTCCTGTAGCATTTAATTTTTAGTTCCATAATATTATAGTCTGACATGTCATGGTGACCATCTCTCCCATAAGATTGTGATTTCCTTGAACAAAAGACTAAGTATCTTCTTCTTTGTACTAAAATGCAATTTTACATGAGATGCATGCAGAATAAATAGTTGTTACACTGAATTATATTGTATATTGAACAAACAGAATTATTATAAGGACTGAGTGATTTGGTCAAGCTCGGAATGGAGAGAGAATTCTCCAGTTCCACAAATCACAATGCCTCTCATATCAGCAGTAAGGGTGCCACCGCCATTTTAAGAATTCACCGAATCTGGAAGCTGCAGACTATTGAACCTCACTGTCTTCGACCCAGTGGGGAATACTGTCCACATCACTGCAGGGAGTCCTCTAATTAGGATCCTTGATGCTTCTTCTATAAACCTTATCATCAAAATGGATGCATCATATTTGGCACCCCTTGCCACATAACTCAGTTCCAAATCTGACACAACATGCACTTGGTAGAAACTAAATTACAACAGAGCTCTAGATATGAGGAGACTTAGAAATGGAATTTTTCTTTTTTCCATCCTGTGTAGTACAAGAGAGTACAGTAAAGCATATTTGAAGCCAAGGTTGCGTGCCAGTGCGTGTTACCTAAAAGTCCTTGCATCCATAGTTACTGTTAATCCTAAATCTAAATTTCAGAACAAGAACAACCAGAACTACAACATGATCCTAGCTAACAGGATGCAACTGCCCCTCTATAGATGAAAATAACTCCTATCAAGCACTGTTTCCATCTCTGTGTGATCATTTCTAATTCAGTCACAGCCCTACCTTAATATTGTAAACCACGGGTACAAATATAAAATTAACCACCATCCACAATGAATATAAAATTATGGGATAAAGGAAGAGATAGAGGAAAATGTAGTTAATAGAAAAACACACATCACAGAACAAGGAAGAATATGTGATTATCTACTGAAGACCTCATTTGTGCAGCTGGTAGTGATGCCATGGTTGTTACTGATAGTCTCCCTCCTCTTTCAAGTCCGTGTTTCCTTTGGTTCTCATCCAGAGCCTCATAGCATTCTTTATTTGGGAAGGAGACTCAAACATTCATACCTGGAGGGTCAGAACTGTCAGAAGTCCTCCTTATGTAGAGGTGCTATAGTTTTTCCATTAACTTTTTAGCAGAAGATAGGACAGTTCTGTCAGAACCACCAGATGATTCGCTGGGTTCCAAATCTTTTCTATGTCCTAATATGCAGCGGCCAACCTCTTTCCCAAGATTGATGAGGATCGATCACCATAGCCCACCATAACCTTCTTTGTGTTCATGTTGATTAAATGTCACGAGACTGTAGCGTGGCCAGGTGACAGGCTCCACTCTCAGTCCAACAGAGGTATCATTATGTTCCCTTGTGGAAGAATTTCTTCCCTGGGGACTAAAATCGATAGCCAGGAGAGGCCAAGATCACAGGGATTAGAAGTGACATTTTTTAAAGGGGTTTTAAAGTGGAATACTGACAAATGTAACTCCTATTCTTACAGGTGCTTCCCAGACCCACGAATTTATTACTGCTGTGGCAAAAACAGCACCATGATACCGGTGGTTGGTTAACATTATCATACATCACCAAATCTTATAAGGCTATTTTTCAGGTGGTACCATTACTGAGTAGTAAATACGGTCTTCATTATTTTGTAAGGCTCACAGTCTCTGGATGATGGAGCACGTGGTAAGACTATCGAATTGTGTGATAACTATCCCCTTGCTCTGCTTCTTTTGCTATAAAGTGAGAGTCTTGGTCACAAGCAATAATGTGTGGGGTATATTAGAGTGAAGAAGGCATTTAGTAAGTTTATGGATATTGTTTGCAGAATTGTTGTGGGCAGGAATGACAAATCTGTATGCAGAATAAGTGTATGTTACAATGTGGGCAAATTGCTACTCATTCTGTTATCAATGAGGTAACATTTTGCCAGGTGGTAGGCCTTTTTTTCCCAGTTATGGTGCCATATTAGAGGCCCACCATTACTTTTTTTTCTCTGCTGACAGAGCACTGAGACTAGAAAATACAACATTTATCCCAGATGTCTCTGTGGCCAGCTCGAAACCAAGAATTCTATTACTAAGGAAGCTGTCAGAAAACAACTTGTAGGCTCTGCGGCAATACTTAGTCCAGTGATACATATTTAAATCTAGTCTCAGTTTAAATGCAAATTATTTTAACAATAGAAGTGAAATTTATAAAGCATTTTAAATTAAACGCTTATATGGGACATCTGGGTGGCTCAGTCAGTTAAGCCTCAGTTCAGGTCATGATCTTACAGTTCGTGGATTCAAGCACCCTATTGGGCTCTTCGCTGACAAAGCCTGCTTGGGATTCTGTCTCTTTGCCTCCCTCCTGTTAGCTCTCTCTCTCAAAATAAATAAACTTAAAAAAAGGTAAATGCTCATATAACTTTATTGAGCAATGGTGTTAGATCATTTCACACAGAGTCTCACTGGATTTTCAAAATAGTCCATAAGATTAGTTTTAATATAGTCATCTAAATCTTTGTTTTAATATAGTAATTTAATATAGGCATTTAAAAAGTTAAGGGATTTTAAATATTTTGCCTATGATCAGAGGGTCACAACTAGAAAACAAACTCAGTACTTTTCAAACTCTACCACTGTTTCTTTTTTTCTTAAATGTTTATTTTTGAGACAGAGAGTGGCAGTGGGAGAAGGGCAGACAGGGAGGGAGAGAATCCCAAGCAGGCTCCGCGCAATCAGCACAGAGCCCGATGCAGAGCTCGAACTTATGAGTTGTGAGATTATGACCTGAGCTGGGACCAAGAGTTGGACACGTAACCAACTGGGCCACCCAGGCACCCCACTCCTACTGTTTATTAAGCAGAGATACTGTTTAACTTATTATGTGATTGCTTCCAGTGGCTGAAATTTGTTTACAGTATTTATAATGTACCAGGCACTAGGTTAGCATATAGTTTCTCATTTAATCCTCTTATTGACCACAGGAAATACACATGCTGTCTCCATTAAAAAATTTTTTTTAAATGTTTATTTATTTTTGAGAGAGAGAGAGAGTGTGAACGGGAGAGGGCAGAGAGAGAAGGAGACACAGATTCCAAAGCAGGCTCCAGACTCCAAGCTGTCAGCACAGAGCCCGATGTGGGGCTTAAACTCATGAACTGAGATCATGACCTGAGCCAAAGTTGGATGCTTAACTCACTGAGCCACCCAGGAGCCCTGCTATCTCCATTTTGTACTTGATAATATTGAAGCTTAAAGAATTTAAACAACTTACCCAAATTCATGGAATTAATAAGCAGGATTCAGTGCAAGGCCATAAGACATCAAGGCACAGACTACTGAATACATACAATGCTGACTTTGGAAGTAACGTGGGATGAGAGCCAGGTTAACAGCTTAGATGATAGTAATTTATGTTAAGAGTTAGGGAATGTAAATTAAAGAGACTACTTTAAAGAAATACCCATTTCTACATGAGAGTTTTATGCACAGTATAAAAAATAGTGTAAATAAAAATTCAACATAATTTATATTTTATAAATATATTGAAGTGTGAATATCAATAAATTCCTTTTAAATCTAATTTATTGGGCCTCAGTTTATAGGTGGCTCAGTTGGTTGAACATCTGACTCTTGATTTTGGCTCAAGTTGTGATCCCAGGGTTGTGGGATCAAGTCCCGCATCGGGCTTTATGCTGAACATGGAGCCCACTTAAGATTCCCTCTCTCTCTGTCGCTCTCTCTCTCACTGTCTCTCATTCCCTCTGCCCCTCTTACCCACTTGTGCTCTCTTAGTAAAGTAAAATAAATAAAAAATACATATTATTTTTAGAACATAATTTATTGTGGAAAACAAGCATTGCACACATGTGTATTGTCACTTTAAAGACAGTTATTCAACTTTATGTAAATATATCTTTAAAAAAGTCTTTTTAATAGTCATTTTATGATCTAGATTTATGCTTCATAAATGAGAATTGACATTTAAATCAGACATTTTATTGGGAATTATAATTTTTAAAAATAATCCAACATTTCTGTGAAATGAAAGTTTAAATGTTCTGACATATTTTAGGAGTTTTTAAGTGAAGAAAATCTTCAAGTATCTTACTGTGCTCTAAATGTAGGAAAGGTTCATGTACAATACAGATCAAATACTTTATCCAAAGGGGAGGAAAAAAAAGCAGCACTCTGAGAATAGTAAAATGCTTAGTTTCCATGGAATGTGTTTGACAGTAAGATTTTTAAAAGATCTAAGGGGCTGACCTTTCTCCCCCACAAACTAAGTAGACTTTTTAAAAATGAGCACATCTGGTTTATGTTCCTAAACCTCTGGCCTTTAAAAGCTTTGTTCCCAATTCACACAAAACACCATTCAGGATTGCTTGACATAGTGACCCTTCCCTGTAGGTGGTTAGGTGAATAAAATGATTAAATACAATCAGGAATTCAATACGTACGTATATAGTAAAGTTAACATTTGCATCCTGAAATCACTGGTAAGCAGTTGCTGTTCATGGGCATTATCTTTAGCACTTTTACTTTTTGGAAGTTCCAATTATAAAATATTATTTTGCAAGAAGCAAATTTGTCTTTTTTTGTAAATAATTACACCAGAACTACTATCTAGCAATTTAGAACAAAGCCCATGGTGTTAAAAGCAGAAGGTTTTTTGTTTTATTTCAAAGCTCAAATGCTGTCACTAGGGGAAAAAAGAAAAAAAAGAAAAAAAACACCCAAAGGGTAGTCAGGTTGGATCCATAAATCCAGATGGCCGTTCAACATTTAACAAACTCTTTGGTACTCAATTGAGTTAAACATTAAATGGTGCATTGGCAAGGACGATTTCATTTCTATGAGGCCCACTAATAAAATGCTCAGAGTTATTTGTGTAGAGTGTAATTCCTTGTGACTTTGCCTTCCATTTGCCTTGAGGACATACCAGTTTAAAAGTGTTCAGCACAGTACACCATGCATAACAGGTAATCTGCCTAATTAAGTCCTATAAGGATGTTCTAAGTAAAATGCTGAAGAGCTTCCATAACCCCTGCTTCACCCTCCCCATGCACCAGAGCTTCTGAGATTGAGAAACCCCAGCCATTAACTCAAGTGTTTACACTTGAAGCTGAAATTCTACTTTGCCAGAATGGCTCATTTCACATTTTACAAATCTGTTTTCTCATTTGTAGGCAGAAAGAATCTGTCAATTTTTTATATTATAATTCTCAACTTGTTCTGATAGTGAATGATCTAACATATAACTGCAATTCATATTGCAAAAATCACACTGGGACTGGGACTGCTATATTCAGAGACCTAATAAGATTTACATCCATATTTTGAGTGCATTCATTTGGTATATTTCAATGAATTATTAATTATGACCAACAATAAAATATTATTTTGCTCAGATGCACAGCAATAGGAAAGATGCCCAAGAGAAATTTATCTGACAGCTCAAAACAGAATGGCCAAAATCCACTCATAGGTTACTCATCCAACACAGCATGAAGCGTATTTGCCCATCAAAAGCACTCAGTGAATGTTTTTCTCAGCTTGTCAATGTTTTATCAAGAGAATAAAAGCCAAACTTTGGGATTCAGATAAGAAACCCAAATTTAATGATTAAAAATAAAATATGGTAGGTGAATAATAAGCTTCTTGGAAAGCTCAATTATTCTAGAAATTGATAACAATGATTTTTATTCAACTCCCATCAATATAGCTAGAATGATTATACTACATAGTCAAACTGCGTGTTATATATTATTTAATCTACTTCTATTGACACAAAATACTCAGTACTTTTATCACACTACTTTATAATCATCCTTTCCATTCTACTCAGTAAACCTAAAAGAGAAGCATATTAATTACTGACTCCTTATTTTCTTTTACTGCACACATTGGACTGATTGCCAAATCAGTTGTACTTCTTCATTCTATATACATCTTTTAAGTTTGTTCCCTCTTAATTTGTCCTCAGGTAGACTGCTCCAAATGGGCTTCTGGCAGCATTTTTTTCCTCAACTATACAAATAGTTCAGTAATAAGTCCTCTTCTGTTACCTGGCAGCTGTCTTAGAGACATCCTCAGAGGTGTCGACTAGGGTAACTGCTAGTTACTGATAGGATCCTCAGGCCATTTCAGTTGCATCATGTCTAATGGCTGGTTGTTAGTTTCCCAGTCCCAGAAAGAAGTTAATTGTGAACACCTAGAGATGATGAGCTCCATGAATAGCCAATAGGAGTCAGCTGAACACACACATACCCAATGTTAGACCCAAATAACTGGAGAGCAACTTTGTAGTTCACAACTGGAGTTGATTTACTTACCATGTGACCACCTTGGGGAAAGTTATTTAATTTCTATGCCTAAGTTTTCTGATCTGAAATAATAATTCTTACTATGTAGGTCCATTCGGAAGATTGAAAAAACAATATTGTGGAACGTTTACAAAGCTAGGCACATAGACACAGTGCTAACAAAGAGTAGTTAATATAATTAGATTAAACCTTGCAGTTCTAAAATCAACCTTTTATGTCAAAATAGTTCTTTCTTGTCACTGCTTCAGCTATATCTGCTGCCATTATTCCTTCCTTAAATTTGCATAAACCACTCATGATCTTCAAGTGTGTGCTTCAAAACAGATATGTTGGATTTTTTACTTATCTCCAACTGTAGCTTTTAATTTTACCATTCCCCTTCATTTTAATAATCTTTAATAAAAGTTTTAGAACAGGAATCAGAGACTGCCAGTTGACATGGGATTTTTTTTATTCAACTGTAAGTGTTTTTTTTTTTTTTCTTTTTTTGGACTTATTTGCTATTTTAAAATAAAATTACTTTTCTTTTTTAATATCTTATTTACTTTGAGAGAGAGAGAGAGAGAGCGAGCAAGCATCCAAGCAGGCTCCATACTGTCAGTGTGGAGCCCAATGTGGGGCTCAAACTCATGAACCATGAGATCATGACCTGAGCTGAAATCAAGAGTTGGATACTTAAACTGACTGAGCCACCCAGGCATCCCAAAAGAAAATGAGTTTTCATATAAAAATCTGGATTTTTCCTTCTCTTAAAAAGTCCAAAGTCAGGTAGTTTGGGGCTCATATTAGTCCATGGCCAAACCAGTTGGGCCTGGATAATGGCTTCACTTTTTTAGCAGTTTATCCATCATAAATCAACCTGCTTGCCACATATCTGTGAACTGTGTGCTCCTTACAGGCTTTTAACCTTGTGTTCTCTGCCTTAGAATCTTGTCTTAAGGCTAAATACTGAGTCTAAAATGCTTGTGTATTATGTTTTACTTTTCTTTTTTCCTGCTTATTTTGAAAAGATATTTTAGCATCACTAAATTTAGTCCTATCTAGACATGAAACTTTTACATCTAAAATGTCTTAACTTTCTATTTGGTTCTTTATTTTAGCCTCTATGTTTCTAATAACATGATATGTGTTATATATACATAACTATATGTACATATATATTTAAAATTCAATTAAAACCAACAGACATTAAGTGCCAGCTATGAATACATGACTGTTAGGAGTTTATAAAAGGTGACACAATGTAAAGAAAGACCAATACAACACAAGACTTAGTCTTAACGGGGAGAGAGGCAAATAAAATTCTAATACGTGGCTAAGTATAATGTGATATAATAGTGTTGCAAACAAAAGCACTAGAGGCCCAGAGGAAAATCCTCATGAGTAGCATGCGAGAAGTTCCTTGGAGACAGTGACATTCGAGCTATGCCTTGAAAAGTGGCATTGATTTGAAGAAGAGGAAATATGTGTGCAGGGCAAGAGGAATGACAGGATAAATGAATGGAAAGGCACACATAGGATGTGATTGCTATTTCAGAGTTCAAGATGTGATGAGGAAGCAGGTGGAAGATAGTGGAAGATAACTACGTTAAAAATATTGCAACCAAAATGGCCATTTGCTTGACTTCTGGGCCAAAGACTTAGGACTTTATTTTGAAGGTAATGGGTAAACCTGTTAAGACAGTTTTTTTTTTTTTAATTTTTTTTAATGTTTATTTATTTTTGACAGAGAGAGAGAGAGAGAGCGAGCATGAGTGGGGGAGGGGCAGAGAGAGAGAATGAGACCCAGAATCTGAAGCAGGCTCCAGCCTCTGCACTGTCAGCACAGAACCTGACGTGGGGCTCGAACCCACAGACCGTGAGATCATGACCTGAGCTGAAGTCGGACGTTCAACCGACTGAGCCACCCAGGCACCCCCCACTTAGGACAGTTTAAAAAAAAAATAGTCACATTATGTGATCCAATAAGATCCCACAAGCATAAGGTACCAAGGAACACAATGAAGGTAATGGAATATTGTCCAATACAAATTTCCACTGACTTAGGGTTAAACCTTTACCACCATTATTGACAAGATGGGCATCCCTCTCTAGCTCTGAGGAACTGAAAAAGGTCAAAAAGTTTGGAATGTCAGGGACAGGCATAATATGAAAGGTTGGTTTTCAGTATTGTTCTGTCATTTGCAAGATCCATAATAAGCATCCATTTTAATGTTAATTCTGGACAAAAGTGCCCCACGGTCCAGTTCCAGATTAAATGCCAGTCATCCTCTGCTACACAAGAGCAGATGTGGCTCTTTAGCAAACCCTGTCCAAAACTGGTCATTTGTCTTCTATTTTTACTGTTAATTATCTGACTTCCAATTCATCCTGTTTACCAAAACTTTTAAAACGCTGTGATAATATATTAATGTGCATTTTTTATTATGTTAAAACCATCTCCTTTTTCAAGATCACAGAAAATATTATTATTCATACATTTTTATCTCTCTGGGATTAAAATTTGCAGGATCAACATGACTAATGAATATTCCACTAAAAATAAACAGACTTCCCTTCTTTCAAGGTTACTGTAAGAGGTGTTTTCCTACTTGCTGTGAACAAATAATACTAGCACCAACTGGGTTTTATTGCTTTTTTATTATAAGTGAAGAAGACTAAAGAGAAAAACTGGGATGTGAGATGTTCTGAAAGTAGTTTGTATGTATGGCTCTAGATGTCTTTATTATCCTTGACTTAAATCTGTTTTTTTTTATTTCTAATATCAGAATGTAAAACAATTTTTATTTTTCCTATTACTTAAAAATAATCACATGCACTTGATTGTCTTTGTTTAATGTCATCCTTGTAATCCATGCATCACTTCTACTTTATATGTGGGATTATTTTATAATAAATCTTTATGATTGGCATCTTGAAAAGATTCACCTTATATCAACATTTTAGAGAAAAGGGGATGATGATTCCTTTACAATTTGAAATATTAAGATAATTTGAGCTTTTCATTCTGATCCCCACAATTGACAGTTAACATAAACCTGTCCAAAGCACAGTTAGCATAGTTAAAGCTACTGTCATTGTGTAAAGAGTAAATTAATAATAAATCAGGACATATCAATAATCAGTATAACCCAATAATTATTCAGCTGTGTTGGACCCCTGAAAGGCACACTTGTCCTATGTTATATAAATACTCCATAAAATGAAAAAATACATAAATACTCCATAAAATGTATATGCTTCTCAGGACACAATGAAATTCTTTCCATCTGGAAAGTAGTCACCATTCTTTATCAAAACATGTGGACACCTTTAGGTCATCTAGGTTGCCTTGTCTGTTGCCTTCTTTCTTCGTCTTGGCATGTAAGTTTTCAGTTATCTGCTCTTAGTTGACATGCATGATCTTTGACTTGTAATCTGTAGCAAGACACAGTCATTGTTTAGTACATATCACCTTGATATCACAGTGTTTTAAAGATCACACACATTTAGATCCAGGTCATCACTAGATTATTAGCCTCAGGAATGAGAGCCATGATCTCTCTTGTTCACTACTGTATCTTCAGCATTTTAGCTGGCTTTCTTTGATGCTGCTCCAGCAAAAGAAGAGGCCGTGTTGCCTCATTTCTTCCATGAGTGTATAAAAACCAGATTCCTCATTCACCTTCCAGTGATAACTGAGACCTTTCATGACACCGCACTGGAGGAGGGATTGGGGTACCTTGTTATAGCATGGAGAGAGTAGAATTCTCAGCTCATCACTCAGTGTTGGCTGGCATGGGTGAGGGTAGGGCAATATTTTTTCTGCAGTGTTTGAATGGAATAGAGTGGTCTAAAATTATTACCTTGCTAGGCTGCCCATTTCCTGGACATTTGGTTAGAACATACTTTCCTTGTTGCTGTTTTTTTGTTTGATCTCCCTAGTGTGGCTAGGTTGCTAACCTCTTTTGCTCTAAGTCTGGAATATATGAAGGAGAAGAAAGCAGAACAAACTCACCACTGTATTGTTCTTTGGGTCCCAAAGTCCCTATCTGTCTTCTACCTTCTTTCAGAATTCTCTTATGTTTGTTTTATATATAATGCTCAGAGCTTCCAGTTGTACTTGGGAGGAGGAATAGGAAAAAAAAAAAAGTATATCTTCTCCATTTTTCAAACACTTGGGAACTAAAGAATATACTTCTAAGCAATCCACAGGACAAAGTGGAAATTTTAAAATAAAAAATGCATTAAGACAGAAATCATCACAGAGAATTACAGTTTGAATACAGAATGGAAGATGATGTAACAATTTTTCTCTTGAAGAATGTCTCCATTGTCTCCTGGATAGCCACAATAGATTAGCTATTGATGATTTTTTGGTCTGTTTTGGTATGCCTTTTGCTGAAGAGAAACATACTCTTGTAAGTGTTTCAGGCTCCATGTTAAATATAACACTTGGAAGTACACACACTCACACACACACTCACATACGCATACTTCCAAGTGTTATATATACACATCTAGATACAAATATGTGTGTGTGTGTGTGTGTGTATATAAATATATATATATATATATTTATATACACACACATATATACACATGTTTGTATGTGTATCAATCACTTGGTAATGTCGAAGGCCCAGAATTCAGTGTTCTGAATGACTACACATTGAAAGATTAATATACAAGTAATAAAATATTTTTGTTTTATATAAAGTGTTTTTTTAATATATTTCATGTTTTACTTTTTTCTTTAAAGTTAATTCATGAGTTCTAAGTCTGCAATGTATAGATTATTATTTAAAGGAATTTCTCAATTAATATACCTTTGAACTTTCTTTCCTATCGATTCACATACTACAAAGGAGTCTATCATACTCTAGGTTTCAGAAATGTACTGAACTGTTCTGGAGGAAAGCTGCCTTGCCCAAAGTTCTGCAGACTACAGCAACTCTAGATAGCTCTTTATATACTTTGTGTACCAAATCATTCTTTCCCCAGCCATTACTCTTTGGACTAAGAATAGAAATTGATTGACTGAAATAGGAAATTTGATGGTTTGTGACTTCTAAACTAGCAGGAGATAAGGTTTAATTGCTTGAGAATATAATTTTCTGGATGATATAGTAACAGAAGATTGTCAATGTATTAAGCTGCTATTGGATTTCAAGAACCATCACTGTGCTGTGATGGCATTATTCACTATTCATCTTTCTTTGGAAAGGTCTAAACCCCAGAGCTGATGGTCAGGAAAGGGCAGTGACTGTTTGGATCACTACAATTCCACGACAGAAGGAAGAAAAGCCTCTGCCTATTCTCCCAGTTTTTAGTTTCTTCCATGCAACTAAGTAAATAGGTAAGACAAATGGAATTATAATGACATGAATTATTAACTATATTGACCTGTCCAGAGCCAGCCAATGGAAAAAGACTTTTGCAATATCTCCAAAGTTGTCAAGTACTTATGTGTGAATTTGGGCATTTATGTAAAATACAAAGCCATGCCTTTATATTCCCTTTTCACTTATACCTATATTTCCTCTTGTTACTTCTCTTTTTTTCATGACACCACACTGGAGGAGAGATTGGGGTAACTTGTTATAGCATGGAGAGGGTAGAATTCTCAGCTCATCATTCAGCCTTTGCTTGCATGGGTGATGGTGGTGCCATATTTTTTCTGCAGTGTTTGAATGGAATAGAGTGGTCTAAAATTATTGCCTTGCTAGGCTGTCCATTTCCTGGTCATTTGGTTCCAAGCAGGTTCCATGTTGTCAGCACAGAGCCTGACATGGGGCTCAATCCCATGAACCGTGAGATCATGGCCTGAGCCGATATCGAGAAGCAGATGCTTAACCAACTGAGCCACCCAGCTGTCCCTCCTCTTATTATTTCTCTTGAGAAGGTCAGTAGCACCTCTGGGTCACCTACAGCACTGATTACTTCCATACCTAAGTTTGGCTTATACATGGTATAATCATAACATCAAAAGAGAGGGGATAGAGAGATGTCCTGGGTCATCTTGTTTGGCTCTTACTTTTTTGCTACTTGCTTAGTGATAACCCGAAAGCTCCTTGAATCTATTTTCAAATATGTGCAAATCATATCATACTGCTTATGTAAAGAAGCAGGTTTTTACTTTCTCTTATATTTTATGGAGAGCAATGAAGTTAAATTGACCTATTTTTGTCTTTCATTGTTTTTGTACTGTTGATTTTATTTCAGGTTTACACCTGTTTTCCTTCAAAAAGTCACTAATTTTTCTAATGCTATTTATATGTCAACATACTAGTGTATTTTATTATCAACTTTATTACCTATTAGAGGTATTAAGGAGTTCATACAATGTAAATAAAAATTATGTGTATGTTATGAAAAGTAAATATTAGACCACTTCCTTAGCTTTCCTTTCCAAGCAGATATCCTGTAGAAAGCCCCCGCTGTAAGGAAATTCTGAAGATCATTGCAATAACACTTCATTACTTGAGGTAACCTAAGTGAGGCCTTTGTTTCTTGCATCCAGAAATGATTAACTCATGCAATTCTTAGTGCTATAAAGATACATCTATCTTTTTTTGTTAGGACTTTACTATACTCTTTATGAAACTAGCAGACTTTCTGTGGGAGATTGTACTAGTAAAATTCTTCCTTTTATCATTCATAATACTTACATCTTTACAAATGTAACACTAATGCCTGCCTTTACTGTATCTAGTATTTAGTATCTAGTATTTAGTATACTGTATCTAGTATCTAGTATTCCATTTAGATATGGAATAATTCATGTTGTTTTTCACTGAATTAGATAATTAAAACTTTAAAAAAATTTTTAACGTTTATTCATTTTTGAGAGATAGAGACAGAGTGTGAGTGGGGGAGGGGCAGAGAGAGAGAGAGAGAGAGAGAGAGAGAGAGAGAGAATCCGAAGCAGGCTCCAGGCTCTGAGCTGTCAGCACAGGGCCCGACGTGGGGCTCGAACGCACGAACTGTGAGATCATGACCTGAGTTGAAGTCAGACGCTTAACCTACTGAGCCACCCAGGCACCCCGATAATTAAAACTTTTAATGCAGCCTATTTTTTTAAACTTTCCAAATATTGATTCTCTACGCACGAGAATGGTATGACTGGATGGTATTTTGAAGTATTAATTTGTGCTCTTTTCTTCTGACTGAATTTTTCTTTGTCCCTTTATTAAAGTAGTTGGCAGGGTGCTTCCTTTCTCAGAATGGGTATGTAGAAACATTGAATGCATTAGTCACCTAGAAAATGTCCTGGAATTTGTTTTCTAATAATCTCAGCATATGGAAAAAAATAGGATCTGAGGGAAAAAGAGGTCTAAGGAAGCAGGAGACATAAAAGGTCTCCATAAGGCTCAGAGACACTCCCCTAGCTGTTGAGAGGAAAGACATGTACAGGCTCTGGAATAGTAGGAACCGGGGTCCTATTTTCTGATGGTGTCCTGGTGGAGGCAATGAGACCTTAGAAAGGTAAACCCACAGAATGCATCTGTGGATATATTGACAAGGGCATCAACAACTGTCTCTCACATATGATCACCATACACCAGCTGACACCATATGAAGTCAACAAATCTCCCAGACCTGATGGTCAAGCACAAATAGGTAAATGGCATATCTCTACAATCAAGTTTATAGAGTGTGATTGATGACCAGAGAGCCTGCCTCACCCCATCCAGTTGCATGGACCCATTGTAAGGATCAAGAATCTTGAACACGATGTCAGCTTGAGGATTGGGTAGAAGTTCCAATAGTGACTAAGATTAAATTTGTTCTAATTTAATGGGATATAAATTAGATAACAGAACTCAATTTAGAAAATGCGGTGCCCTGGATGGCTCAGGCGGTTGAGTGTCCAACTCTTGATTTCAGCCGAGGTCATAATCCAAGAATCATGGGATTGAGTCCTGTGTCCAGCTGCAGCCTGTGCTTGGAGCCTGCTTAAGTTTCTCTCTCTCCCTTTGCCCTGCTCTCACGCTTGCTCGCTTGCTCTCTCTCTCTCTCTCTCTCTCTGTCTCTGTCTCTCTCTCTCTGTCTCTGTCTCCCAAGTAAATAAATAAATAAATGATAAAACATAAAATAAAATGCATTTTCCACATATCTTACTGTTTTTAACTGAGAGTTTTACTTTTTATAAAACCAGTCATATTCATACCATAAAGTATTACCCTACTTTAAAATATATTGTACTTTTTAGATTTTTTTTATATGTAATTTAATCATGTTTTTGATAAGGATGGTAGGAAGTATTTAAACCATATCCGCATTTTCTGTCCATGTTCACAGGGATGTTACTATGTTAAAGATGACAAACATACCTCAAGCCTAGAGTATTGTTTTGTTACACAGTATGTGCTAATACAAAGCCTGGAATTAAGGCCTAAAGACATGAATTAATTTTTAAAAAATGAGATCTTACAAAAGACCTCATTACACTTAGAATGTCTAAAGATTGCAAGGAGCATCTTAGATTCTACTTTCTTTCCTAGATTTCAAAGATTCAACAGTTTATAGTCTCCTGTATTCCCTTCCTCTCATGAGACCAAATGCTTTGGAGAAATGACCTTCTAATGTAGTAAATTGAGATCTAACTACTAATTACTAATTGTTATTGCAATTCTTGACCTGATCTCCAGAGCTGGAAATCAAATCCTTGTCCCTGGAGTGTAACCAGATCTAATAGGCAGCTTCTGAGTTGACGCAGAAAGAAGGTATTAGCAAATGAGTGACTTCTAAAGTGTTACCTTAATGAACAGCATTCGATGTAATGTGTTTTGAAGCTCAAACTAGGTGAATGTAACTTCCTTTTCACTGATAGTAGTTAAGTACAAAATTTCTCTATTCCTTTATTTAGAATGAAGAAGCATATTAGTGAAAAATGTATAAGAAAGTTCCCTATTGGTACATTTTTAATAGCTTCAAGCTGTTAGCAGTTACATTGTCCCTAGGTATGGGGTGGCACATGTTATGGTTAACTGATGAGCACAGAGCCTCTTTTGACATACAGACATTTTTCTGTTACTGGTATCAGCCCTGAAAATGTATTTCCAAGCAATTAAGCCTTAACTCCTGCTGGTTTGGAAGCCATGAACCTTCAAATTCCCATTCAAATTATTCAACACCTACCACTGGTGGAAAAAAAAAAAAAAATACAACTTCATTAGTAAAAGCCACAAAGAAATCTATTGATAAGTTTTTAAAGTTTCTTTAAAATGGGAAAAATGCAAAAGTGTTCAGATTGTAAATTAGCCACACAACTCCAAAATGACCTCACTTTCTTTTTTTCATAACTGCAAGGATTTACTTTATGAGGTCTTAGGTTTAACAACATAGTTCGCAAAGAATGTGGACACCAAAATAAATATGTGAAAAGGTTATATGTAGGGAAGCAGGGAGAAAGCCAGGGCAAAGGAAGTAGGATTATTTCAAAACTCTGTAGTTTCAACTTTTTTCAAAGTTCTGTATGTACTAGATAGTCTCTTGGCAATTCTAAAATTAGAACAACTGGATAGTGGAATTTTCCAAGTAATTCCCATCATGTTTATGGACTATTTATTCTTCCCCTTCTCATTTTCCCTGAAGTGTTGTGGAGACGTTCGTACATGAATCTGTTTTCTTCTCTCCAAAAAGAATAGCACAGGAAAGTAATGTGAGGTGGGAATGGAAAGGAACTCTCATCCGTAATAGTTTTGCATAGTATTGGGGGATATCATAAGGATATATTTTTATTCTAGGGAATTGTATTATTTTCACTGCCTACCACATCAATTTGTTCCAATATCACATAAGCAGATTTTCCTCTACAAAGGTAGCATTATATTTTGAAAACATATATGGTGTGAACTAGACTTCATAACATAATAGTGAGAACTGGGGGTGTAACTTTACCCAATTATTGATGGTGAAATGCTCTGCTAATGGTCTCCATTATATCTTCTGTTTATATTATACTCCTTGATGGAAGTTTGATATTTTTGTTTCATATGTAAACCTAAAAAGTCTCATTTTTAAAGAAAGTTAAATCATTGTAATGTGAAGTGCTGCCTAGGTAGATGTCCTACTCTTTCTCTTTTTTCTTTTTAATGCTTTAAAAGCTCTGCAGTTGCTAGATGATCTAGGTCCATTGTGTTAAACATTCTCTCATTTAGGCTTTAACTTCGGACTTTGAGTTGTTAGTCTTTCATTCTCACAATAATAGCATATTATCATATTTTTAGCTCTTCAGGTGGAAGTTAATATAAATATACTACTGAATTATCTTGATAACTTCCTGGGTAAATCTTTTAAGGATAAGAAAGGAGAATGAGCCAAGTAGAATATCTATGACAAAGCAGTGGAATATATCCCATTAGAATAAATCTCTATTTTAAGTGTATTATCTCAATCAGCTACCAGGAATTATGTTTATGGCATCAGCATGGAAATGAGCCTCACTGGTGAGTTAACTGATATTTATAAGGGTTGATCAGAGCAGATTTGGAAAGTAGCAAATGTTTGTCATCTGTTGCCACTTTCCCCACTGTTGCTTTTATCCATGGCCTTTTAAATGTTCTATAAAACTTTTTATTAAAGTTTACCAGGGGTCCTCTGCAGAACTGAAAAATAACAAATGAGTGATAACTCCTCTCCAGAAACTTAGAGTCTCCTCGGGGAGATAAAACAAGCAGTAGTAGTAGCAGTCGGGACAGTACCCACATAAAGGAAGAGAGACTTCATTTATGTATCAGTTATTGCAGTAAAGCTTCAGAGAGGAAGTGGGATTTAAAGTGGGTACTGCATGATGGCTGGAACTGCCCCTGAGATGGATTAATTCTATCTGTGGGGAAGGTAGTTAGGTGCAGAGGGATTACTCAAGATTCATTGCTATAGTCATAAAGGAGAAGTTCATTGAAGCCTGACTGTGAAGGGCACTGAATATCAGTTTAGAGTGTTTCATTTTTTTTTCTTAGAAACAAAGTAGAATATTTAATTATGTTGAGTCTAGATTAACATGACAAATACTTTGCCCCACAAGTTTAATCTTCCAGGGGAGACATTTTGCCGGAGAGATAGCGGAAGTAGAAAATCTGTGAAAGTATTCTAGGTGTGAGATGCTAAGGCTCTGAACAAGCACAGTGGCAGAGGGGATGGAAAAGAGGAGAGGGGACCTTTTAGAGGGGACCTTAGAAGAGTGTAAAATACTTGGTTATTGATCCTATAGACAAGTTAGAGAAACTAACCAACATGAATCTTTGCAACTGAGAGAACAATAATACCCTCAGAGACGTTGCATATGATAGGGTGTTACATTACGATTGAAGTTTCAACAAACACAGAGATATAATGGACGATATGTACAATATCAGTGAATCTGATACACATAATGATATATGGAAGAAGTCAGCCCTAAAAGAGTACATACGATATCACTCCATTTACATGGAGTTCAAAAGGAATCCAAGTGAATCTGTGGTGAAAACAGACTACGTGTTAATCTTGGTGGGTACTGACCAAAATGGGTAACAGGGAACCTTCTGAGGTTCTGAAAATGTGCATTTTGCTCTGGGTTGTGGTTATGTAGGTATAGATCCAAGTAAAAATTTATCAAGCTGTACCTTTAAGGCTTGTGCATTTTACTGTATGGAAGTGTTCAGCCAAAAATACATGCAAAAAATTTATAAAGAAATGTCAGGAAATTAATACAAATATTATTTTTCTGAATTTTGTAATATTTGAATTATTTGCCATCATTTACTTTTTTTTGAATTTTACAATTTGTAATTTCTCATTTATACTAAATACTTTCGAATCTAAATTAACAATGCATAATAGATATAAAATGCCAAAGGGAAGTGTCAAACCTGTACTTGCAGATATTCAAAGGAAATCTGTGAAAACCATTTCCGTGACCCTTGGACCCTTCAGTTAAAGTCAGGATACAGAAAGGAAGGATATATAGATGATAAAAACACTTTTGAAATGTTTTTTATATACAGAGCTATTGCCATTCTCTGAATGTCTGTTCCTCCAAATTTGGGTGGAGGTTGGGGGGAGGCACCTACCTCCTTTATGCAAACTTAATTAGAAAATTGGCAAAGCAAATGCACAGGCATTTCACTGAAGAGGATATACAGTTAGTAGATAAGCACATGAAAATACGCTCAACATCATTAGCATTAAGTAAGTGCAAATTAAAATCAAGTGAGATTTTACTACAAACCCTCAAGAAATAGGAAACAAAAGAAGAAACCACCAAAGGAGACCAAGAAAGTAAGTAAGTAGTAAGTAGTAAGAAGAGTGCTGTGTAGCCATATGAAGAAAGTGCATTAATGGCATTGACTGTCCAGAATGCTGCTGAGGGGTCAAGTAAGAACTGAGACTTAACCAATGGATATGATCTGCTTCTGTATTACACTGCCCAGCAATGCCTCAATACATTAACGCACAGGGCAGCAGATAGAATCTCTAGAAATACAGGCTTGTTGGGAGGTGGAAATACAGTGCTCCACTTTAATATTTTGACTTCTACTAAGAATGTATATTTTATCTTAGTTGCCATTTCTAGCAGAGAGTTACTAAAATCTTTGGAATGTCCTCAATGATGAGTGACAAAAGGTGTCTTTTTTATGTTAATGAAGGGGACATTTAGAAAGCATCTAAAGGCTGGTGGAGTGAGGAGCCAACCATACGAAAAGAGGGTTGGAGTTTTCAGTCTCACTCCAGATTTCTGCCCCAGACCTCTGAGGAGGGGAAAGGGGCTAGAGAAGGAGTTCAATCACTAATGGCGAATGGTTTAAACAATCATGATGATGCAATGCAGCCTTCATGAAAACACAAAAGAATGGGTTTCAGAGGGCTTCTGGTGAATACCTGGTGGAGGTGCTGAGAGAGTGCGTACTTGAGGAGGGCATTGAACCTTCAGGCCCATTCCCCATATCTTTTTTTATGTATTTCTTTAATTTGGCTCTTCCTGAATGATATCATTTTATAATAACCTAATAATCTAGTAAGTAGGGTGTTTCTCTGGGTTTTGTGAGCTGCTCTCAAAAATTAATTGAACCCAAGGAAGTAGGTCATGGGAATCTTCCACCTACAGACAGTTGATCAGAAGCACAAATGGCAACCTAAGCTTGTGAATGGTATCTGACCTACAGGGTGGGCAGTAGTCTTATAGGACGGAGCCCTTAACCTATGGGATCTGATGCTCTATCTGGGTAGTGTCAGAATCAAGTTGAATTGTAGGACATCCATCAAATCAAGAATTACTTGATGGTGTAGGAAAACTCACCTGCCAACACACTGGAATTGGACCCAGAATTTTTAACCAGTATCCCAGGAAATGCAACATAACAACGGACTATATGTTTGGGGTGGGGGTAGGAAGTCTACTCAGCTTCTTGCCATGACCTGTTTCAAGTTACTGAGATGATTTAATTGAACCTGGAATTGGGGAGAGATGTGCCTTGGCTCCAGCACACTAACTCCAGCACACAATGTAGAAAGATGTGAAGACCTCAGTCATCGTGTATGCTAATAAAAACAGCACATTAGTTTAAGCAGAAGTTCAAGGTAATGCTTTCCTATGGTCCTCTCAGGGAGTAGATATATGTCACACCTACTGACAAACATTTCCATTTCATAATGAACATTAGCTCTATTCATATGTGATAATAAACAATGCTCTATTTCTTTCTCAAATGTAAACTTTCATTTGCATCTGTTAATGTTAAAACTGTCAGTTATTTTACCAGTAAAAATGGGATTATTTGGGAATAGCACAGAATTACAATTTGGTATATGCAAACTATTGTAAAACTACAGGCAGGTCCAGAGAACAATGGTGAGGAATGCTACTTCATAGGGGAATGGGGGATTTGGGAGTGTTTCTTATAAACAAGTTCATTGGAATAAACTGTTCAAAGAGTAGTGGCTTTTCATTGGCTGAGTTGTGGCAATTTGTCATTGGCTTCTTGTCAGGCAAGAAGATCTTTCTTCTTCCTGCTAGGGTAGTGCAGGTAGTACTGTAGATTTCTTCCTGTTGGGAATGTAGGGTGTGTCCCTTCCTGTTAGAATCTGCAATTGATGGCCAGTGGTAGGGTGTGAGAGCTCCCCTTTCTGGCTTCCTGACCTCCTGATTCCATTCTAGCTTATTGTTATTTTTATTCCAATATAATTAACATGCAGTGTTGTATTAGTTTCAGATGTACAATATAGTGATACAACAATTATATACATTACTCAGTGCTCATCATAAGTGTACTCCTTATCCCCTTCACTTATTTCACCCGTCCCCCAACCCACCTCCCCTCTGGTAACCATCAGTTTGTTCTCAACAATTAAGAGTCTGTTTTTTGGTTTGTCCCTCTTTTTTTTCTTTGTTTTGTTTCTTAAATTTCACATGAGTGAAATCATATGGTATTTGTCTTTCTCTGATGTATTTCACTTAGCATTTTACCCTCTAGATCCATCCATGTTTTTGCAAATGGGAGGAGTTCATTCTTTTTTATGGCTAAGTAATATTCTACTCTGTATATATACCACATCTTCTTTATTCATCCATCTGTTGATGGACACTTGGGTTGCTTTCATATTTTGGCTATTGTAAATAGTGCTGCCATAAACACAGGGATGCATATATGTTTTTGAATTAGTGTTTTTTTTAATTCTTTTGGTAAATACCCAGTAGCAGACTTACTGGATCATATGGTAATTCCATTTTTAATTTTCTTTGAGGAAACTCCATACATACAATTTTCCACAGTTGCTGCACCAGTTTGCAGTCCCACCAACAGTGCATGAGGGTTTCTTTTTTCTCCACATCCTCACCGACACTTGTTTGTGTTTTTGATTTTAGCCTTTCTGACAAGTGTGAGATGATATCTTGTGGTTTTGATTTACATTTCCATGATGATGAGTGATGTTGAACATTTTTTCATGTGTCTGTTGGTCATCTTTATGTCTTCTTTGGAGAAATGCCTATTTGTGTCTTCTGCCAATTTTTAACTGGATTAGGTTTTTGTGTGTTGAGTTGCATTCTTTATACATTTTGGATACTCTTTATTGGATATGTCATTTGTAAATATTTTCTCCCATTCAGTAGGTTGTCTTTGAGCATTGGTAATTGTTTCCTTCTCTGTGCAGAAGTTTTTTTGTTTTGATGTAGTCCCAATACTTTATTTTTGCTTTTGTTTCCCTTGCCTGAGGAGACACATCCAGAAAAATGTTCCATGGCCGATATCAGGGAAATGATTGTCCTTGCTCTCTTCAAGGATGTTTACAGTTTCAGGTCTCACATTCAGGTCTGTCGTCCATTTTGGGTTTATTTTTGCATATAGTGTGAGAAAGTGGTCCAGTTTCATTCTTTTGCATGTAGCTGTCCAGTTTTCCCAACACTGTTTGTTTAAGAGGCTGTCTCTTTCCACTGTATATTCTTGCCTCTTGTCAGAGATTAGTTGACCACAGAATCATGAGTTTATTTCTGGGCTCTCTATCCTGTTTCACTGTTCTATGTGTCTCTTTTGTGTCAGTACCATACTGTTTTGATTACTCCAGCTTTGTAGTATATCTTGAAGTCTGAGTTTGTGATACTTTCAGTTTGTTCATTTTCAAGATTGCTTTGGCTTTTGGGGGTCTTTGTGATTCCATACAAATTTTAGGATTGTTTGTTCTAGTACTGTGAAAAATGCTGTTGGTATTTTGATAGAGATTGCATTAAATCTATAGGTTGCTTTGCATAGTGGACATTTTAACAATATTCTTCAAACCCATGGACTAGAATATCTTTTGTTTGTCATCTCCAACTTCTTTTATCCGTGCTTTATAATTTTCAGAGTACAGGTCTTTCACTTTCTCAGTTAAGTTTATTCTTAGGTATTTTATTATTTTTGGTGCAATGTAAGTGGGAGTGTTCTCTTAAGCTCTGTTATTTCATTATTAGCGCATAGAAATGAAATGTAACTCTGTATATTGATTCTGCATCCTGTGATCTTACTGAATTCATTTATCAATTCTAGTAGTTCTGGTGGTCTTTAGGATTTTGTATATAGTATCATGTCATCTGCAAATAGTGAAAGTTTTACTTCTTCCTTACCAGTCTGGATGCCTTTTATTTCTTTTTGTTGTCTAATTGGTGTGGCTAGGATTTCCACTACTCTGTTGAATAAAAGTGGTGAAAATGGCCATCCTTGTCTAGTTCCCAACCTTAGGGGAAAAGCTCTCAGTTTTTCACCACTGAGTATGATGTTAGCTGTGGGCTTTTCATATATGGCTTTTATTATGTAGAGATATGTTACCTCTAAACCTACTTTGCTTAGGATTTTTGTCATAAATGGATGTTGTGCTTTGTCAAATGCTTTTTCTGCGTCTATTGAAATGACAATAAGATTTTTATCCTTTCACTTGTTGATATGATGTGTCACATTGATTCGTGAACATTGACCACCTTTACATCATATGAATAAATCCCACTTGATCATGGTGAATGACTTTTTCAATGTATTAGGTTTGCTAATATTTTGTTGAGGATATTTGCGTCTGTGTTCATCAGAGATATTTTGCCTTTAGTTCTCTTATTTTGTAGTGTTGTCTGGTTTAAGTATCAGGGCAATGTTGGCTTCATAGTATGAATTTGGAAGCTTTCCTCCTATTTTTTAGAACAATTTGAGAAGAATTGTTATTAACTCTTTTTAAATGTTTGATATTATTTGCCTGTGCAATTATTTGGCCCTAGACTTTTTGTTTGTTGGGAGATTTTGATGACTGATTTAATTTCATTACTGGTAATTGGTCTGTTCAAATTTTCTGGTTTTTCCTGATTCAGTTTTAGGAAATTATGGAATTTATTTATCTATTTCTTCTACATTGTCCATTTGTTGGCATATAATTTTTCATAATACTCTTTTATAATCAATTGTTTGGCTCCTTTCTACATCTCTGTCATCCCTGCCCTCTTCAGTGTGTCCTCTTCTTCACATTTTGCTGTGGAGAGTCTATTCTGCAAGTCTTTAGATCGTTTTCTGGGCTATTTACACTTTTGAAAGTGTTATGTAGTTGTATCTGTGGGACAAGGTGAGCCTAGGATCCTTCTACTCTGCCATCTTCCTTGGAAGTCTTCCCCTTCTGATTCCATTTTAAATTAGGTTTCCTTTTATTAAGTTTTGCTATATATGTAAAATATTCATATATTTATTATATTAGTATATACAATATATATTGGCATTATGTTATATGTATATTTATATATTGCTTATACAATGCATTTGTTATATATATAATTACTTAATATATATATGTTATATAATTATATAATTAATATATATTTATATATTAAGTAAATATATTATAAGTATATTATGCAATTATAGAATTAATTTGGAACTGCTATTTTCTTTTTTTTTTGTTTTGTTTATTTATTTTTGAGAGAGAGATAGAGTGTGAGCAAAAGGGGGGCAGAGAGAGAGGGAGACACAGAATCCAAACCAGGCTCCAGGATCTGGGCTGTTAGCACAGAGCCTGAAGCGGGCTGGAACTCACTGACCCTGTGATCATGACCTGAGCAGAAGGTGGATGCTTAACCAGCTGAGCCACCCAAGTGCCCTAAGGAACTGCTATTTTCATACGTACATCTGCAAGAAAAAAATTTTATGTTGGTGAGGCTTATTTTTGAACCAGTTTTATCATGTCTTTTGGAAAGCAAAATCCTACCATCATTACTACAGCAATGAAAGTAGGAGAGTACGTATAGGTACCCTTTTATTTACGAAGGGCATCATGACGTTGCATTTGGAATCTCAGGAAAGTAATCTTTTTTTTTTTTTTTTTTTAAATTTTTTTTCAACGTTTTTATTTATTTTTGGGACAGAGAGAGACAGAGCATGAACGGGGGAGGGACAGAGAGAGAGGGAGACACAGAATCGGAAATAGGCTCCAGGCTCCGAGCCATCAGCCCAGAGCCTGACGCGGGGCTCGAACTCACAGACCGTGAGATCGTGACCTGGCTGAAGCCGGACGCTTAACCGACTGCGCCACCCAGGCGCCCCAGGAAAGTAATCTTTAAGAACAATTTCACAGCCTCTTTTTATAGGCCGTTTCTCTTTTGGAAAATGATCACAGTATTACAAAGTGTCTTACAGAAATAGATTTGAAAATGTTGAGCATTCAACAAAATGTTGGACAACTGCTTTTGTATACCTTTCTCAATTTCTATACATTCCTTGGAAATACCTTATAGTATCCAGCATTCCCAACCCCCTTATGAAAACCGAAAGCTAAAAATTCCATAAGAGGTAGAGAAAGTGTGACATAGGCCTCTTTGACTCAACTATCTAAAATGGTTTCGGGTTAGAATTTGTGGAAGCAATTAATCATCTGGTTTCTCACCTGTTTTTTAAGTTATGAGAAACTAGTGTGATTGGTAAAGCAGAAATTTCACTTGAATTTTAAAAATACAAGTCAAAATATACATATTTAAAAAAATTATTTTCTAAATTTTACTATTTAACCTGGGTTAAATATTTGTCCAAGGAGAGAGAATAGTTTATCAGGTACTAGCAGTTTTCCAGGACAAAAAGAAAAAAAGTAAAAGAAAAGAAAGAAACACTCTGTAAGACAATGTAACATAAATGGAATATATGTTTACTCATTCATGGTTCTGGAAGGAAATAGAAAAAAAGAAGTTTTTCCAGTGTTTATTCCTACAATGATTCCATCTTAGCATTTCATTAGCAAGAGTCACTTTTGGTACTCAGATTTAGAAATGAAATATTTTGTCATAAAATTGATTATTTCTTCCTCCTTTATATTCTTGCTGAGAAGTTTCTGAGCTTCCTGGAATTTCTATTAAGTATTTTAGATATTCCCATAAAATTCTGAATTGCTAAAGCTTCTGATGATAAAGTGAGCTTGAGTTAAATAGGTAGTAGCCTAAACCATTTCAAAATTTCCATTTGGTTTATGTGCTTCGTCTTTAAGTGTCATGCACACACTGCCTTTCTTCTGTGAATATTTTAATTTCCTTTCTTTTCTAAAATGGGCTATATAACCAAATTTCCCTAATAGGCTTTGGTGAGACAGCTGATGAAATAAGACAGTATAGTGCTGTGCAACTGCTTAATACTAATATTTTTGTTATTAAGACATCTATATTGAATTCTCTTTAATGTTCAAGGATCCTTGCCTCATTCTGTCAAACTATTCCCCACTAGCCTCATTATTTCTCACAGCAACCCAATGAGATTTTAAAGTGGCAACCACTACTGTTTTATTTCAGTAATGGGAGAAACTGAGGCAAAAAGTGCATAAATGCATCGCACTGCCAGTGGCAGTCTTGGGAACAAAATCAGTGTTTCTAATTTTCCTGCCAAAAGCTTACTCCAGAAAACTCAAGGAATTTCTTTGTTTCAAAAAAAAAAAAAAAAAAAAAAAAGGCAGGGGGGGACATACATTAGTATAATGTTATAATTACTGTATGTTCTGAGGCATAATTTGTGTTTCTGAAAAATGTCTATAAGGTATATTACTTCTAATAATACATTTAACAACTGTGTAGAGAATTTCTAATGATTGCATGTAGAATAACTACAAAACAACACATTATAAGAAAAAGCACATATAGAATGAACACATTATTTTGAATTAATCTTTATATTTCAAAGTATAAATTATCACTTTGTAAAGTAGTTATATTATTTTCCTCAACCCCTCTGACACATACACCTACACACTCCTAATTCTTTTGCTCAAAAGGGCTTTAAAATACAACTTTAATTGTTAATTAATTCTAAACAAATAAGCAGAAAGACATCACTATAAACTGACCAACAGATAGTAGTGCATAAGCTTAATACAGTTTCTGTTTAAGTGTGAAATATAATGTCTTAACTGTCTAAAATACAGAGTTTGGGTTTATTGAGCTATGTGACTGCCTTTTTGAAGATTCATCTTGACTAATGAGACATTAAAGCATTGTGGACTCTTCGCTTAATTGAAATTACCTTGTCCTGCTGGACATTAATAACATGTATGACCTATAAGTTGACTTCAACCCCCTTTTCTAGACAGTTAAATCACTTGTATTTTCCATATTTTCCAGGTGTGAAATCCCCAGAGCTGATAAGCATATAATATGACTATAGAAGTTTATTGTAGGAACTTTTGACAATAAACATACTCAATTATGTCCAATTTAATTCTACTTTATTTATGCAAAATTTAATCTTGGTTTTTCAGAATCTCCTGGTTTCATTTCCTCGTCCTTGAAAAGCAGTTATACTTTATTTAATCAGCATTACTGAAGAATTGTTAATTCTCTCACTCTTGTTATTCTGCTATGGGACTCTGTTTTTAGCATATCAAATAATTATTTCTTATAAGCTTAGCATTTTAAATCCTATCAAATATTTTATTATCTATGGATTTGGAAATATAGAATACGTTATTTTTAGCACAATATTTTATATTATTTATACAAATGGGGGTTGCCTTTCCTTAGTTTTTATGGTATCATCTGTTAGGAATTCTTGTTGATATTTCACATTCAATTTTAATTTCTATATGCTCATTTAAAAATTAGAAATAATTTCATTTATGTGCACATCTTTATTTCACTTTTTCATGCCACAGTAATTTTTTATTGTGATTTAAAAAAAAATCACACATAACATGAGCTCTACCCTCTTAACGTATTTTTAAGTGCATAATACAAAATTATTAACTGTTAGCATAATATTATACAACAGATATGTAGAAATTTTTCATCTTTCATGACTCAAACTTTTTCCCTAGTGAACAGCAATTCCTCTTCCCCCTGTTCTCTAGTGGTTGCCATCTTATCTCGTCTCTCTTTTATGTCATTTCTTTTATTTATTTATTTTTATTTCTTTTGTGGCAGGCCCCCAGTGGCTTTTATATCCTTCAGTCTTCCAATGCTTGCACCATGTTTTATTTGTTTGACATAATTAAGGGAATAGTGTTATCATGTAGTAAAATATCCATAAATATTGGTGCATGAATGGTCACAGTGTCTTCTCATGTGCGAGACACCCTCTCTTGTCCTCCAACTTTAATCCCTCCTACTACCACCATGATTCTAAGAGGGATTTGTCAAGTCCTGTTTCTCTTGGATACTGTTTTAAAGATCAAGGTTAATGAGTGAGAACAAGAACCAGAAGAGCTGAAAATCTGAATTGGCACTGTAAAGAACAATTGAGAAATGTAGATCTAGAAAGAGTTGGAAAATTTATCAGGAACATTAAGAGGCAATGTGTACTTGATGAAAGGTGGGGCCTTCAAGAGTTTTAGATTTTTGAAATGTGAGTTGAAAATATTTTGCAATGCACAGTGAATCCACTCCTCTTTGAAATTTTTCTGGGAAGACAAATTAAGATTAAAATTGCTTCTATTTGGTTTTGGTTGATAAACTATTGTTTATTGAATTTGAAAAGCTATGCATTTGGAGGGGTAGTTGATTAGGATTTTACACATAAGGTAATTTACTGTACATCCTACATGTATACATGAACCAAAAACTTGACCACCAGTGACTAATGAAAGAAAGGGTACATGCATGAAAAGTGATCATGCTTCTTGTAATATAACAGCATTGTCAGAGGAAATTTCACAAACTTCTCTGAATTATACCATTGGAGGACAAACGTATTTGCAGGAATGGGATGGCCCAAAAAGAGAACTAAATGTATGAAGTTTCCTAAATTAAAGAAACCCAAGACAATCCCTTACAAAAATGTAAAATGGACATCAGTTTTATTTCATTCTTAACAGACTCTCATTTTCATAGAAGGTAGAATCCTATTGGATGGAAATAAATGAAACTTAGTTGCTTCTAACCAACATTCCTACACAGAGCTGATACCTTGAGTTTTTAGGTGCTGTTGTTAGGATTAACTAATTTCAACCCAAAGAGGGTGATATTGTCAGAAGATTAAAAAGGAAAAAGTGATGGTAAGGAAAAAGAAAAATTTGGTCAATACTAGAGTGCTGGATATATATACATGTTTCATTCACCTCTCTTATAAACATACACACACACGTTTGGCAGAATTAATTAAGTTGCTCTGTTATTGAATCTGTACAACTGAACTTTCATCTTGTCTGTATCTTTCAAGTCATGCTCTCAAGGTTCATGAGTTTAAGCCCTGCGTCAGGCTCTGTGCTGACAACTCAGAGCCTGGAGCCTGCTTCAGATTCTGTCTCTCCGTCTCTCTCTGCCCCTCCCCCACTCACACTCTGCCTCTCAAAAATGAATAAACTTCAAAAAAAATTTAAAAAATCAATTAGCTTGAAGTCAATAAGGAGAGATAATCTATAAAAACTTCTTGAGTTTGATCTCAATTCTCCTTCGGTTTTGGAGACTCCTGGATGAACAGTCATTACCTCTTGAAAAAAGAACTTGGTAATCAGAAACATGATCCCCTTAAACCATCCCCCTTCTAACTTACATATGGAATACCCTTGCCATTGGCAGAGATTCTGGCTCTTTAATAGAAACAAACTAATAGAGGATGGAGACTTGCCTAGCAATAATTGCTAGAGCCAGCTTAGCTTTGAGAACTTCTCAGTCAAGAATGTGCCTCATTCACTTTTGTGAATGAATAAACAAATCAAAGAATCTGTTATTCTCAAGATTTTTACCTCGTAGATACAATCTCATAGCAGTTCTTCTCTCAAAAGCAATGAAATCTGAAAGTTAGACTGTGCTCTGAGGTATATTGCTAGGTAGTTGCTCATTTGTTTATAGAAATTACTAGACTATTAGAGGTAGATAAAATTAAATACCAGAGCCTCACATTCTAAATTGGGATGTTTCGCAAAGAGTTGAACCCTATCCTCTACTCCTTTTTCTTAATTACAAGTTATAAATCCGTGCAATGAAAGCAGTGTTTCCATTTATCTATTTGGTGTACTTAGGTAGTTGAATTGAAAGATATAAGGTGAGGTAAGAAAGAAGTGAAGAGAATTGCAGACTGAGGCATATACAGAAGATTGCCTGGGGAGTTGCAGGATATTCTGGTTCGAGTTGGAGAGGAGAATGGAGGGAATAGGGTACATATAACTTACACATTTTGACCAGACTTTGGGGTACGTGTAGAAAAGTAGTGGAAGATCAATACTGAATGTTCTCTAACAGAAACATTATAGGCAACTAAAAATGATGTAAGACCTGGGGAATAAGTGTAAAGCTTTGAGCAGGAGAGGAGAATGATTTAACAAGAATTATATTGAGAAGCTCATTTCCGCTGTTTGCTATAACATGAGTTTATGTAGAGTAAAATGGGAGGCCCGGCGACCCTTTGGCAGATCATGGTAGCTGTCCAGCTGGGAGGGCAGATGTAGTGATGGTATCGAGAATGGAAATAAAAGTGACAGATGGTATGGAATTTGGAAATTTTCAGATGAAGTTAAAAGGAGAGCGATAGAAGAATTTACGATGACTTCTCGGCTTCTAGGTTTGAATACAGTGCCTTTATTAAAAAAATCAGAAAGAATTACTTTTAAAAGTCAATGATTAAGTCTGATTTAGTATCAACAATGTTTATGGTGGTGATAAAATATCTGAAGTTAGGTGTTTATCTGGCCTTTAAAGACCCAGGATAATGAGTAAATAGAATGGTTCAGCTAGGTTTACAAATAAGATACACATTAGCTTAGAATTGATAAATTAATTTTTAATTGATAATTTGAAGACAGGGTAGAAAGAAGAAAAGAAACTCTTTGAAAAATGTTATTTTAGGCAGGAGAACATTTCTTTGTCCTGTCTTTTGATAGAGGCAGAGTCTTATAAAACCTTATGTCACTGAACACTAAAGAAAAGTTGTAATTTCTGGTGACAAAATATTTCATTGGTCAAATTCAGTGAGATTTCATTGGAGGATACATTACTCACAGAAACTAAATGTGATAGTGAAACTGCTTTAAAGGATATTGCACATAATCATTTTTGCATGGGAAAAGGAAATCAGATTAGTGGCTTAGGTTTGAAACAAATTTGAAGCATCATAAAAATCTGTATAATCAAAGCTATAAATTAATCTCTCCCTTTATTTTTGGAAGCCTGATAAACTCTATTATGTAAGGCAGTAGTTGTGTGGGTGGCGTGGGGTAGGGAGTGGGTTACTTAGCAGCTATAGCAGAATATGTTCTTCAGCAATCTGATGTCTTTGTATCTAGAGCTAGTCATACGAAATACAGTTTCACAAAAAATCAGGCCACTTGGCACTCAGAGTGGATATCCTAAGGCCAGTCGCAGAGGTTGGTTTAACTAATTTAATCAACACGTGTTCTCTACTTAAACACTTACCATATCCCTTAGAGGCAATACACATTAATTCTCAAACTTTTGTTCATGGAAATATCACCTGCCTAACTTATTGAAAATTCAGATGTACCGTATAAATATTATTCTTAGGCCCAGAAATTTTTAGTTGTAAACCGGAGTGATACCCATAATTTTACATTTTTAGTGTGTGTCCCTGGGTGATTCTGACGCAGGTCTTCTACAGAAGACACCTAAGAACATGAAAGGAAATAAGGCTCAGGCTCTGCCTCCAGTACTTAATATGGAAAAAGCAAACCTGCAGACTATACTAAGTGTTATAGAATGTGATTGTTTAGAAATATATTTAGAGAGAGGTAGGTGAGTTGTGTGAATGGAAATATACATAATCTGTGTCAGTAGAGGCAAAGGGAAGGCATTACCAACTATATTCGTTATAATCACAGAAGTGACTCATGTTTGTGTTTTATATGCATACCTACCCTGATGGTCAAAGTGCAAGATACTCTAAGCACAGTGAGGAGAATGACAAAAAGCATGGAAATAAAAATCTGTACAGTATGTTGCTAATATACTAGTCACTAAAAATCTATGGCATGGTTTTAATTTGGGTTGTGACAACAGATGAGAGTTGCTATTTTAGGAAGTTTAGATTGGTGCAGTATTGTGTGCATGGGGAGCAACCAAAGGATGGGAGGAGGTGAAGTAGTGATATTAGTGAGGTCTGTGTTTCTGAAAGCTCATTGGCAGTAAACTGGAAGAAGATGCACTGGAAGGCAGGGAAATGACTTGGGTAAGTCATATACACAAGAAGAGATGCAATCTGAAATTTGAGTATGTTTAGTTCTTGCTGAGAATGAACATATGGCTGTAAGTATCCGTATGTCTACTAAAAGATAAATGATTTACTTTAGCAATTTCGATGAGGACTATGCTCTTCAAGTATATTTAAAAATTTGTTTTCAAGCAACAGCTTTTTCCCAATAAAACCTTATATAGAACCACTAAAGTTAGAACAGTAGAGGGGCACCTGGGTGGCTCAGTCAATTAAGTGTCTGAGTCTTGATTTCAGCTCAGTGCATGCATCTCGCGGTTTATGGATTCTAGCCCCTCGTCGGGGTCTGCGATGGCAGTGCAGAGCCTGCTTGGGATTCTCTCTCTATCCCTCTCTCTCTCTGTGTGCCTCCCCTACTTGTGTTCTCTCTCTCTCTCTCTCAAAATAAATAAATAAACTTAAAAGAGAGAATAGTAGAGATGTTCTGCTTCCAGTGGGTGTGGCAAGAAGCACAGGATAGACTCTTTTGGCATGGCCTTCTCTTCATATGGCCTCTTGACACAAGTTTTAGGAAACTTTGTATAATCTTAGCACTGTGAAAAGTTTGAAAATGACCAGATGAGAGCATTCTGTAGGCATTTGAAGTTTTTAAATTTAGATTATGAGTTAGGCTATGAATTAAGAGGACTATAGGCACATTGTGTTAAGAATGAAACCTTAATGGGTACCTGGGTGGTTGTCAGTTAAGGCACTGAGTCTTGATTTCAGCTCAGGTCATGGTCTCATGGTGGTAACATTGAGCCCCATCTTGGGTTCTGTGCTCATAATGCTGAGCCTGCTGGGATTCTCTCTCTTGAAAATAAATAAATTAAAAAAAAAGGGGGGGATGAAACCTTAAAGCCGTATGTAAGAGAAACCCATTGTGTGTGTGTGTGTGTGTGTGTGTGTGTGTGTGTGTGTGTGTGTGTGTGTGTATGTATGTACGTATATATGGAATGTATGTGCATATTCCATACAAGACATAAGATGCAAAGTTGATTTAAAAAAAAGGCAAAGGTGGGATATTACTAAATAATTTTCATGGGATTAGACATCACAATTTTCAGACCAACTCATTTTTTATATTTAAAAAGGACTGAATTGTGAGAAAAATATTCTATTTCCATGTCTTTATGTATTTAATAAATATGGATTCCCCTCGCTACAGTTGCAGAAACAAATCACTACTATTTTCTTTTAAGCCTTAGTCTTTTTGTCTTTTCTGTGTAACACTTTACAATAATAGCCTAATCATTCTCAACTCCTTTGGTATTTATTGCAAAGACATTAATTCTGATGGGCTCATTTAGTATTAATGTGGATGTCATAAGTACTTCAGTAGGAATAGGATTTCTACTGGAATTCAGCATTAATTAGCCAGGTCATTACTTCAAAGTGTTACTCTTTCCTTTCAGAACAGCTGCACTTCAGCTTACTCCTTCCTGCAAAGTACATCAAGGCACTTTCTCATAGAGGGGGCACTTCCAAGTACTTGAATCTATTGAGAGAAAGTTGTAGAAGCGAACAGGATACAATAGACAAGGTGTGGTAATTACCAGACAACCGATTAATAGAAAGCTGATGTTTTAATTGAGTTTCTGTAGTCCCTACAATAGCTTGAATTGAATAAGGGACTTGACTGCATTTTAAATTTTTGTGGAGGATAAAGAAGCAATAGTATTAAGTAAAAGGTTCAAATAACTCCAATTTTTCATGGAAAGGTAAAAAGAAAAAGACATATGCACATTAGAAACCATAGCAATAGGGGCATTAATCAGAGATTAGAAATGCTTGTATGTTCATAACTGAAGGTATTTTTTAATGCAAAAAATATGGTTTTGAATTCTGTGGTACTTGTCTGAGCAAATGTATATTTCTTATGTTACTGTAGTGCTATTGTATTAATCTAAGTGTTTCTCGGTATCTTGGAATATTTTTATGTGCATTTATGATGCCAAGATTAGCCTATTATTCATTAAAATAACTAGGAAGTTTACTGTCTTACCTACATAACTGGAATGTCAGCTATATCATATATCTTTATGAAAAGATTTGATAAAATGGAAAATTATTTCAGGGTTACATAAATGGGAGGGGGAATTCACTTTTTCCTCCAGTGACTTTTTGGTAATTAATTCTCTAAGCATTATAGCATTGTAGCAAATGCCTTTTAAAAATTCGGAGTCTTATTCAAAACAAGGGTTGCTTTTCATCACCCCCTAAGAATGACATTTTGATGCTTAACTTTAGGGATTACAGATTAATTTCAAAGTAATTCCAGGTTGTTGTTGTTGTTGTTTTTTTTGTTTTTTTTTGTTTTTTTTGTTTTTTTTTTACAAAAACATCTACATTAGACCTACCTTCAAGTTTTCTATGACCTATCAATGTCCATGATTAAAGGAATTCATTAACTATAACAAGTAGCTTATTATTTATTTAATGCCTCAAAATAACCAAAACAAATTTCTAAATCAAATGAAGGCAGAATTTGTGAACTTCCAAGCAAATTTCCTAATAGGTAAACAAACAAACAAAAAAAGATGTTATTTAACACAAAATAAATAAGTATCTTGATTTTGAAATACTTTCAGTTTAGAAACAGAGTTTTGATGGTATAGGAAAAAAAAAAAACTACACAGGGTACATTGTACAGAATTGCTACATTCTAACTCTCAATCTACCACTAATTGCTTAAACTTGAGGAAGGCCGTCATTAACCAGGATTAAGCCTCCTATCTCCTCTTGGTAACAGGGAGAGGACCAACATCCTAGATCTCTTCAGTTCTAAAATGTTGTAACAAACATTACCAATGACAAGCTCATATTGATACATTGATGTTTATAAATATGAAACCTTGAATGACATATGTTTCTCCATAATTGGAATTGGAACATTTCATTTGCATCTTAAAAATGTGGAAGGACTTGCCCATAAAACCAGTACAATCCAACGCCTTTTTGAAGAGGTAATTCTTTGACAACATTTTTGCTTTGGTTCGGCTATTGATTTGTTAGGTTTTTACTTGGATCATTTTTTTCTCTCCTACCTCTAAATAATTGCCCCAGTTCTCTTTCTGAGGACCTGATCTCTTGTCACATTCCCTTCTGAGATAATATCATCTGCTCCAAAGGAATTGATAACATTTCCATATTGAAAGTAACCAAATAGATTTCTCAAACCTTAAACTTTTCTAGAACTTGCTTCACATCCAACAGCCTTCTTTACTTCTCCAGCTGAATTGCTTTAATAAGGCATCCCAAACTGACATGACTCAAACCAAACACATAATTCCTCTTGCCCCAACCAAACTAGTTCCACTCGTGTTTTCTCTGTCTCTTTAAATGACACTTCCATTTATTACAGTTACACCTTTGATCTCATACCAAACTTCCAATCCATCATCAGATACAAGAAGGAAGTAATAGCCGGCAAGGGACCAACACCAAGGCTGACAACACCTAAAAAATTGAGATAACTTTTTAAAGCCATACTTTAGAATCCTTTTGATATATTTTGAAGAAAGAAGAATTGGATAGGTAACTTTCTGAACAAAGAAGAGCTATTTCAAGATATATAGGTGATTATCTTTGGATGTTTTTCCTCTGGGGTCATTTGCTTGATTCTATGGATAGGGCTTAGCCCAGCAGAGGACTTTCATGGCGTGTATGTAGGTGGAGCAAGAAAGGTAAAGAATACTGGGAAACCAGAGGGGCTTTTACGAGTCCTTCAAGACAGGTATGATAAGATTAGAGAACTGAAAAGGCTTTGGACACATTGCTAATATTTCCTGTAGAACATTTGCTGAAATCTGAGACGATGCATGGATTATAGAGTCAGACTGAACATGTCCAAAAGTCAGAAAAATGTACCCCAAAGTCTCATGCTGTTTAAGACGAAAATACCCATCATGGAGAGGTGGCTTTTTAAATGAAGCAGACAGTTAATGAAAGCCCTAAAAGGAGTAATAAATCACAAGACCTGTGTCCACTTTTTACCAGGGCACTTACAGCATTTGGTACAGCTAAGAGTGAGTATCTGTGCTTGGCTCTTGTAGAAAACCTTCTAGGAACAGATAAACTAAGAATGACTGCTATTCACACGAGGCTGGAATAACCCTGAAAGAGCTTAAATCATATGACTTATCTCTCATCAATAAATTTGCAAATTTTAAAACTTTGTGGGGCAGAAAGATAGAGTTGAGGTTAAAGCCTCTAAAAGACAGAAGTAAATATCCTATAATCATTTGGGACTAAAGAGCTAAAGAAAAAAGGCCACAACATAGAGGTCAAGCTCCAGGGGGGAGGAAAAAGCAAACTAGACATAGATTGAATTTTAGCCAACTTCCATCCATCCCCAATTAGACTTTAAGAAGAGGCCCTCTACTCTATAAATCTTACTAAAGATAAAAGCAACCCTCTGTTGCAAAAGACACATCATCCGGAAGATCTACAGCCTTTTATTCACAGTATATAAGATTCAATCATTGGTAGATTCAATTAATGATTAAATCATTAGTAGTTTGTTTTATAGCTAACTATTGTAGGAGAAGTAAATAAAAAGAAACCAAATATATAGTAGAAGAAAATCAATAGATGCAATATATTGTTCTTTAAAAAGATAAATAAAACTGATTAACCCTAAGTAAGAGTAAATAATAAAAAGAAGTAAAATCATAAATTTTCAATATCAAGAATGGCAGGAGAATATTGTTACAAAGCCTATAGGCATTAAGAAGATAATAAGGCATTATGAACAACTTCAGAAATTTAGATACGGGGCATCTGGGTGGCTCAGTCGGTTAAGCCTCCAACTTGGGTGCAGGTCATGATCTCATAGTTTGTGAGTTCAAGCCCCATGTCGGGCTGTGTGCTGGTAGTTTGGAGCCTGGAGCTGCTTCAGATTCTGTGTCTCCCTCTCCCTTGCCCATGCTCTGCCTCTCTCTCTCTCTCAAAAATAAACATTAAAAAAAAAAAGAAATTTAGATATTTGTAAGGTTAACAAATTCACTTTAATAAAATTGATAATGTATATATAATGGATAAATTCTTTGAAAATACATCTTAACAAAAACTAAAAGAATAAGTACACATTGGAATAGTTTAACTTTTAAAAAATGTGAGCCCTTTATTAAAATCTTCCCACAAATACAGCAGGACCAGTGGTCTTCACTAAGTGTCTTTCAAAAAGTTAGGGAATAAATGAACAGCTTTACACATGTTTCTCTATAGCAAGAAAAGAGTGAAGACTTTTCAGTTTGCATTGTGAGACACATAAAAAGGCCAACATAACATTGTAGAAGTAGAAAATTATACATCAACCTCTCATGCACGATTCTACACAAAAACAATTTGGAAATTGAATCCAGTAATATAGAAAAAAAGTTATATAAAAAAAGTGGAGGTTAATCTAAGAATATGAGTGGTTTAATATTTAAATGTAATTAATATAACTAACTACATTATTGGAACAAAAGAGAAAATTATTTGATCATCTTGATAAATATAAAGGATTTGGTAAAATACAAAACCCATTTATGAAAATCTCTCTTAGCAAACTTGGAACAGAATAGAACTTGTTAACCTGATGAAGGATGTCACCATTTACTTATAGGTAAAAACTTTCTTAATGAATGTTTCCACCTGAATCTGGACGTCTGCTATCATCATTTCTACTCAACATTATACTCACAGTTCTAGGTAGCGCAATTAAGTAAAAAAATAAAATAAAAACAAAAATTTTAATGAGAGAAATTTTCACTGTTCAGTGATGATATGACACTATGTATAGGAAATACCAAATACAGAAAAACTCCTAGATGTATTAAGTTTATTAAGCACACTGTTCAATATAAATGTTAAATAGCATATTTATATACATGCAATAAATAGAAAATAAAATTTTAAAAACATAACTTATAGTAGAATTAAAATCCTTCAAATGCCAAGAAATAAATCTAACAAAAATATGTTCAGGCCTCTACATTGAAAACTGAAAATTATTTGAAGAAACTAATTATATGTAGAAATACACTATATACATGGATTGAAACACTATACAGAAAACTTGTCAGGTAAATTTCCCTATATTAGTCTACAGATTCAGTGCAATTGCAGAGGGTGGAGTCACAAATCAAAGATCATATTCCCCAGGCTTTGAAGTCTAATGTATGGCTGGATTTTGAAATTGCTTGGAACCAATGACTTTTCCCCACCCCCCCTTCACTTTCTCTGCTCTTAAATGGGAAATAGAAATAACTGTAATCCTATGCATATTTCACCAGTGTGCTTGGGGGATCAAATACCTTACTTCTTGAGGATCACAGGTCCATAGACAGAAAAAAATTTCCAGGTTCTTCTGTCATACACCAAGACCTGATTTATATGATGAAATTTGGGACTCTTGAGTTGACGAGATTAAGTCCTTATTCATTTCAATTAAATTCATTTTAATTTGATAGTTGTATATGTTGTAAGGTAGGATCCTAGTTTCATTCTTTTGTTTATGGCCATCCATTTTCCCAGCACAATTTATTAAAGAGATTATCCTTTTTCCATTGTATATACTAGTCTCCTTTGTCAAATTTAATTGCCCATATATATGTGGGTTTATTTCTAGGTTCACTATTTGGCTCCATTGATCTATGTGTCTGTTCTTATGCTAATACTATACTGTTTTGAATATTTTAGTCTTGTAGTAAAGTTTGAAGTTAGGAAGTGTGATGTCTCCAGCTTTTTTGTTCTTTCTCAAAATTGTTGTGGTTATTTGGGTCTTTTGAGGTTTCATACAAATTTTAGAATTGCTTTTTCTATTTCTGTCAAAAATATCATTAGAATTTTGCTAGAAATTGCATTGAATCTATAGATTTCTTTGGATAGTATGGAATTTGTGCAGTATTAGTCTTCCAATCTGTGAGCATGGAATATTTTCCATTTATTTGTATCTTCTTCAATTTATTACATCAGTGTTTTATAGTTTCCATGTAGAGATCTTTTAGTTCCTTGTTTAAATTTATTCAAAAAATATTTCATTCTTTTTGACACTATTGTAAATGATAATGCTTTCTTAATTTCTATAGCTGGTAGTTATTAATGTATAGAAACAACTGATTTTTATATATGGATATTGTATCCTCCAACTTTACTAAATTTGTTTATTGGTCCAACAGTTTTTGGGTGGAGTCTTTAGGATTTCCTTTATATAATATTATCTGAAAACAAAGACAGTTATCCTTTTTTCTTTCCAGGTTGGATATGTTTTCTTTTTCTTGCCTAATTGCTTTGGCTATAACTTCCAACTACTATACTGATTAAAAGTGGTGAAAGTGGGTACTCTTGTTTTGTTCTTGATCTTAAAAGAAAACATTCAGCCCTATCTCACCGAATATGATGTCATCGGTAGGCTTGTCATATATGGCCTTTATTTTGTTGAGGTACATCTTTTATATACCCAATATGTTTAGAATCTTTATCATTAAAGGATGTGAATTTTGTCAAATACTTTTATGCATCTATTGAGATGATCATATGATTTTTTTCCCCTTAATTTTGTTAACATGGTGTATCACATCAGATTTGCAAATGTTAAACCTTCTTTATATCCCTGAAATAACTCCCACTGGATCATGGTGTATAATCTTTTTATTTATTTATTTGTATTTATTTATTTTTATTTTTTGTTGTATGATCTTTTTAATGTACTATCGAATTCAGTTTGCTAATATTTTGTTGAAAATTTTTGCATCTGTGTTCATTAGGGATATTGGCCTGTAATTTTCTTATAGTGTCTTTGTCTGGTTTTGGTATAAGGGTGATATTTGTAAAATGATATTGGAAGTATTTCTCCCCTCTTCTATTTTTTTTTCCTTTTGAAGAGTTTGAGAAAGAATTGGTATTAATTCTTCAAATGTTTGGTAGAACTCACCAGTGAAGACATCTGACCCTAGACTTTTGTTTTTTGGGAGATTTTGGAATACTGAGTCAATCTCCTTACTAGTAATTGCTCCATTCAGATACTCTATTTCTTCATAATTCAGTTTTAGTAGCATGTAAATGATTAGGAACTTACTCATTTCTTCCAGGTGGTACCATTTGTTGGCATATAATTATTCATAGTAGTCACGTTTGATATACTTTCTATTCCTGTGGTATCAGTTATAATGTCTTTTTCATTATTTCTAAATTTGTTTATTTGAATCCTTTTTTTTTTCTTGGTGAATCTAGCTAAAGACTTGTCTGTTATGTTTTCTTAAAAAAAAACAAACAGTTCTTAGTTCCAGTGATCTATTGTTTTTTAGTCCTTTCTCATTTATTTCTGCTCAGATCACTGTTGTTTCCTTCTGCTAACTTTAGGCTTAGTTTGTTGTTGTTTTCCTTTTTTCTAATTGCTTGAGGTGTAACATTGGACTATTTGAGATCTTTCATTTTTCTTACTGTATGATATTCGACTATTTGAAATCTTTCATTTTTCTTACTGTAACCACTTATCACTATAAATTTCTCTCAGAACTACTCTTGCTGCTTAGATAAAACACATTTAAATTGATTTTAAGTTGATAATGACTTAACTTCAAATACATACCAAAGCTTTATCTTTAAACACTCTCCCCCAAATTTTATGCTTTTGATATCACAATTTACTTCTTTTTGTATATATTCATTTAAAAATATTTATAGTTGTTTTTAATACTTCTAACTTTCATACAAGTGTTAGAAGTGATATACCACCATAATATGACAATATTTGAGTATTCTGAATATAACTAAAACTTTCACCTGTGAATTTTATATTTTCATATTTCTCCTGTAACTAATTAGTGTCCTTTCATTATAGCTTGGAGAACTCCTATTAACATTTTTGTTGTTGTTGTTATTCTTCTAAGCTTTTATACAAATTCCAGTTTGTTAACATATAGTATATTATTGGTTTCAGGTGTAGGATTTAGTGGTTCCTCATTTACATACAACACCCAGTGCTCATCACAAAAGTGCACTCTTTAATCTCCTTCACCTGTATAATGCATCACCCTGCCCACCCACCTTCCCTCCAGCAACCCTCAGGTTGTTTTCTATAGTTAAGAGTCATTTCTTAAGACCAGTCTCGTGGTGACGAACTCCTTAATCTTTCACTGTCTGCAGAACTCTTTATCTCTCTTTTAATTTTGAAGGACAAATTTGTTGGGCAGAGTGTTCTAGGTTGGCAGGTTTTTTTTTGTTTGTTTGGTTTTTTTGTTTTTTCCTCCAACACTTTGAATCATTCCACACTATTCTGGCCTGAAATATTTTTCCTGAAATATCTGTTCTACTGTTATGGGAGTTCCCTTGTGTGTAGCAAGTTACTTTTCTCTTGCTGCTTTTCAGATTGTCCTATTGTTTTTAACTTTTGACAATTTAATTACAATATGTATTTGTGGAGATCTTCTTTGAATTTCATCTTATTTGGTACTTATGGGTATCTTGGATCTGGATGTCTATATTCTTTCCTCTGATTAGGGAAATTTTCTCCCATTATTTATTTGAATAAGCTTTTAGCCCCCTGTCTTTTCTTCTAGGATCCCTATAATGCACGTTTTTTGTTTTTTGTTTCTTTTTTTGGTATTAGATGTCCCATAAGCTATGTGTACTCTCTTTTCTTTTTTCCTTTTTTTTCCCCCCTTGACTGGATGAATTGAATTGCTGTGTCTTCAAGTTCATTGATCCTTTTTTTTCCTACTTGATCCTCTCTATTGTTGAATGCCTCTGTTGAATTTTTAAGTCCAATTATATTCTTTAGTTCTCTGATTTCTGTTTGGTACTTTTTAAATGTTTTCTGTCTCCTTATTGAAATTTTCACTTTGTTTATGCGTTGGTTTTCTGTCTTTGGTAAACATCTTTATAACTGTTATTTTGAACTCTTTATCAGGTAAATTGCTTACCTGCCATTTCTATAAAATGTGTTTCTGGAGATTTATCTTGTGCTTTTTTTGGAACATATTCCTTTTTCTCTTCATTTTCCCTTGACTTCTGTTGGCTTTTACATACTAAGTAAAACAGCCACCTCTCCCAGTCTTGATGGAATGGTTTTGCGAAGGAGATGAACTTCATCAATCAGCCCAGTCTGAGCTCCTGGTCATCTCTCACACCTTTGTGGTTGTGCAAGCCGCTGCCTTTGTTCTTAGTGGACCCAATAGTTGAGGTTGTGCCATTACTCCTCACTGCCCCCCAAAAGGAGGGTTGCAGTCAGTAGCTAGATACCATTTGATTAGAAGCTGGATCCCCATGCAGCAGCTTAGAAAGTGTGTAGGTGAGCCCCTTCCAGGGATAAATAGGAGGTGAGTACTCTGGCCTACTCCTTCTCTACTGATCCCAGGTGTACACCCGTGGAATGGTGCTTTGACACCTGTGTAAAAACTATTCTTTGCTTGACATAGTCCTGTGAGACTGATAAATCAATCATTGTTGGTTACCAGAACAAGTTGATTTGGGGGACTGTCCATAGGCAGCAGTTGCAAAGCTGAGGTACCAGACATGTGTACAAGCTCTTTTTAGGGAGATGCTGGCAACTTGGTACTCCCATTATGTGTATTTTGGATCATTTGATGTTATCTCATGAGCCTTTAGGCTTTCTTCATGTTTTATTTACTTATTCTTAAGGTTTACTCTTTTTTCTTCTGCTTGATCAAGTCTATATTGAATCCACGTAGTGATTTCTTTTCAGTTATTTTCCTCAGCTCCAAAAGTGTTTTTTTCGTATATCCTTTCTCTGTTAAAATTTTTGTTTTTCTAAGACATAATTTTCCTGAGCTTGTTGAGCATTTTTACTATGGTTATTTTGCTTTTTTTTTTTTTTTTTTTTTTTTTTTTTTTTTTTTTTTTTGACATGTAATTCATTTGCCTCCATTTCTTTCAGGGTAGATTTCTGGAGATTTATTTCTTTCCTTTTTATTGGGCCATGTTTCCTTGTTTCTTTGAGTTCCATATAGCTTATCACTGATATCTGTGCATTTGAAGAAACACCCACTCCTCCAGTCTTTATGGATTGGATTGGCATAAGACCCTAACCAATTAGCTCAATTGAAGATTTGGTTTTCTGAAGGCTTTTCTGTTGATACATGTTCTCTGAACTTGTGCATATAAATTCCTAATGATCCAGTTTTCTCTCTCTTTTTGGGGGGTTGGGTGGGGAGTTAGAAGCATTTAATCTCTTGGTTCCTCTTCTGTCTGTCTGCTGTACTGCAATACATCAGGATGCCATCCAGGTCTTTTTTTGTTCTCAACAGTCCCTTAGCATCTAGGTTGTGCCACATCTTATCAACTTGCCAAGTCAGGGATGACAGAAACCAGTCCTTTGGGCAGTCCCCCAAAAAGTTGGAATGTTTGATGTACACTCCACTTCTGTCCCTCTCTCTCAGAAGAGAATCCTCAAGCTGTGTGGCTTTTCCAGTTGCACAAAGCCATGCCAGGCACAGCAAATGACTTGCTATTTCCCTTTGTTCTCAGCAACATGCCTCCAGACAATGTCAATTTAGTCAGTGCTCCAAGTGAGGCAATATAAGAATCTGTACCTTGGGCAGTTTCAGATGACCAGGAGGTTGAACTCCTGCTCTCCTCTCTCTCTTTCCCTCTGAGGAAGAAGTCACAGGCCAGATAGGACATTCTTGACACTGAGCTTAGCTGGCACGGAGGTGGGACAAATGCAAGGGAACTGAAATTGCTCTTCTTTTCAATGTGTCTGTTCTCATCTTTGCATTTGTCTAGGGACTGTAACTTTCTAACTTAGATTCTGGAATTCACATATAAGTATTTTGGTCAATATATCATTGTTAAATCTGTGTTTCTGTGTGGAAATGAGGGTTACTGGGACTATTATTCTGCCACCTCAATGATGTCATTCTCAAAGTTATGTTGTTTTAAACAATTAAGTTTGTGGTACTTTGTTATAACAGCAAGAGGAAATTAATACTTAGAAGGTTTAATATATTAAATATGAATACATGTCATAAATATTTATGATTAGGAAGACAGTATAGAATCAATACAATAAATATGAAAATAGATCACTGAACTGATCACGGAGTCCAAAAATGGACCATATATGCCCACCTGATATATGAGAAAAGTACTGCTGTATTGCAATGGGGAAAAGAATGATCTTTTTCAATAAATTGTGTAGGATAAATAAAGTACTAGAAAAATGTCTTGACCCCTACTTTACACAATACACAAAAATCAATTCCAGATATATAACAGACACAAACATAAATGGTAAAACAATATTGTAAAAGGAAACATTGGAAAGCATCTTCGCAATTTAGGAATAGACAAATATTTCTTAATCGGCATAGAATGGTTAAATATGACTGAAAATTGATAATAAGACTATATTAAAATAGAAACCTCTATTCATTAAAGTACATCATCAAGGGAGTTAAAGGGCAACTTACCTAATGGAAGAAGACATTTTCAGCATACAAAACCAGCAAAGGGTGAATAATCTAGTAAAGCTTTTATAAATCACTAAGAAAAGGCAAGCAACGCACTTTTTAAAATAGGTAAAATACTTAAATAGACATTTCACAAAAGATAATATATAAAAAGCCACTAAAGGGGCACCTGGGTGGCTCAATTGGCTAAGTGTCTGACTTCAGCTCAGGTCATGATCCCACAGTTCGTGAGTTAGAGCCTCACATCAGGCTCTGTGCTGACAGTTCAGAGCCTGTAGCCTGCTTTGAATTCTGTGTCTCCCTCGCTCCCTGCCCCACTAAACGTATGCAAAGTTGTCCCATAAAACTAGTTTCAGGGAAATACAAATTAAAACCAGAATGTGATATTACACTTCCATAACAATGGTTAAAGTGCAAAGGATGAAAAATACCAAGTATAAACATGGATATGGCAGCTCATGCTGGGCTAGTGTGATATGAAATGTTACATCCACCTCAGAAAAGTATTTGGCAGTATCTACTAAGACTGAACCTCTATCTACTCTGTGAGTCAGCTATTCCACTCCGTGGTATGTGCCCTTCCCCCTGCCAAATTGCATTCATATGTTCTCCCAAATACATGCATTAGAATCTTCATGCCAGCACTATTCCCAGAAAATCCTTCCTTTCCTTAATCCTGAAGGTGGCATGTCCTAGATAAGAGTCACTCCTTTCTTTAAGACTCACAATTAATAAAAAGGGAAGACCAGCAGCCAAACGTGATGAATTGAACATGACAAAGACTTTGTTGTCATAAGACACAGGTATTTGGAGTTTGTTACCATAGCCTAATCTGATAAAGATATTTTTAGTAAGAATACTAGTGGTATTACTACTTATTACTATTACGATTATTGTGTTGGGCATATTTGTAATCATGAGTTATCTTAAAGTGTAATCATTATGTTCTATTCAAAAGCAAGTAGTAAGAGGTGTTTTCACTAGTTGAGAAAGCTAATTTGTTTACTAGGGCCATCAACAATCAGAAAGCATCTACTAAAGGAAAATTGATGCTTGGCCTTAGTAAAATTCAAGCTTTTGTTATAATCTCATGTTAAATTTAAAGCATAAATCAAATCCAAATGTGATCTTAAATACTGTGATTGTACATATCTGGAGAACTCAATGAATCCTTAAAAATGCATTTTTCTTTTATAGAACTTTACATTAAAATTTTCAGGTATCACTAAAATAACTTTTATTTATGAATACAGTTAGATGGAGATTAATGCTGTTTAGTGATATCTCTATCAGGATGCTTTAGTGCTTGGCAAAAAAAGGTTTTTAAATTATATATTCAATTATAAATATTATCATTGCTGGATAATTTAAGTCTTATAAATTCTACAGAACTTTCAGGCTAAGCCTCAGGCAGCTCTAAGGAAGGAGATATCATAAATGAGCTCTTGATGAGAGTTTGATGAAGGGCAGAGGGATATGCAACCCCAAAATATGCCACTTTGGCATGTGGGCAATTTTGAGCTGAAGTCAAGCAAGACCCAGCATACCCAAAAAAACATTTACTTCTCCCTTATGTACCTAGGAGAATTTAGATATGGGACCTGGCCCAGAAAGAGAGTTATAATCAGAGATAACATGTTATCTAAAAGACCTATTTGTATGGCAGGGCAAACATTAAAACAGAGAGAGTGATGGAAACACTATACATAATTATTTATTATTTTTATTTTATGCAAAATATGAGAGTTGGTTGTAACGGAGTGTGCCAGGGATCCAAGAGACAAGGGATATCCTAGCCTTGGGAATGAGTTGGAAGCTTCAATTTGAACTTGACACGTCTTTCTGCCACTCACGTTTGCTCTTCTCTTTTTTAAGACTTACATTTTTTTTTTCACAACAGTTTTAGGTTCACACAAAATTAAGAAGGTCCCCACACAAGCATAGCATCCCTTAGTATCAACATCACTCTCCAGAATGGTACATTTGTTACCAAAGAAGAACCTACATTGACACATCATAATCACCCAGAGTGTTTACATTACGGTTTACTCTTCATGTTGTATATTCTGTAGGTTTGGACAAATGTATAATGACATGTATGTACATTTATAATATGACACAGGGTATTCTCACCATAGTAATAATTCTCTGTGCTCTGTTTATCCCTCTCCACCCCACTTCATTCTGGAATTTCCAACAGAAAACCTTTTTGAGAAAACCTTCTTTATGGCAGTCCCTGAACTCTCAACCTTTTTACTTATTCCTTTGAGAATATTTAACTTCCCAATATCCTCACTTAAGAGTACTCCCCAGCTGGCTGGCCTCTTATGAGGCATAACTTAGAAATCAGTGAATCCCCCAGGAATAAAAGCACAAAATATTGGGCTTACCATTCTGTAGTATCTTTTCCTATAGGAATTTTTATAAAAACTTCATTTTTTAAAGCAATTTTAGGTTCACAATAAAATTGAGAGGAAGGTTCAGAGTTTTCCCATAAATCCTCTGTCCCCTCATATGTATAGCCTCTCCCATTGTCAATATCTTTTACAAGAATGGTACATTTTTATAAGGGATGAACTTATGTCGACAGATCATAATCACCCAAAGTCAACAGTTTACCTTAGGGTTCACTCTTGACACTGTGCATTCTATGGGCTTATACAAATGTATCATGACATATATCCTTTATTACAACAACACACAGAGTAATTTCACTGCCCTAAAAACCCTCTGTGCTCTGCCTATTCATTGTCCTCCCATCCTGTCAACCAATAACTTTTTATTGTCTCCATAGTGTTGTCTTCTCAAGAATGTCATATAGTTGGAATCATACAGTATGCAGCTTTTTCAGAGTGGCTTTTTTTCATGTAGTAATATGCATTTGCATTCTTTCATGTCTTTACATGGCTTGATAACTCATTTCTTTTCAGCACTGAATAATATTCTGTTGTCTGGATGAGCTACATTTCATTTTCTCTCACCTTCTGAAGGACTTCTTGGTTGCTGTCAAGTTTTGGAACTTACAAATAAAGCTGCTATAATCATCTATGTGCATGCTTCTATGTGGACATAAGTTTTCAACACCTTTGGGTAAATACCAAGGTGAACAATTGATGGATCATATAATAAGAGTATGCTTAATTTTATAAGAAACCACTGAATTGTTTTCTAAAGTGCCTATAACATCTTGCATTCCCATACTAGCAATGAATGAGAGTAGCTGTTGTTCTGCACCTTCCCTAGCATTTTTAAAAATTATTTAAATTCCAGGTTTTTAAAAATTATTTAAATTCAAGGTAGGTTGGGGCGCCTGGGTGGCGCAGTCGGTTAAGCATCCGGCTTCAGCCAGGTCACGATCTCGCGGTCCGTGAGTTCGAGCCCCGCGTCAGGCTCTGGGCTGATGGCTCGGAGCCTGGAGCCTGTTTCCGATTCTGTGTCTCCCTCTCTCTCTGCCCCTCCCCCGTTCATGCTCTGCCTCTCTCTGTCCCAAAAATAAATAAAAACGTTGAAAAAAAAATTAAAAAAAAAATTCAAGGTAGGTAACAGGCTATGTAGCATTGGTTTCAGGAGTAGAACCCATCAATTCATCACTTCCATGTAACGCCCAGTGCTCATCCCATCAATGCCCTCCTTAATGCCCTTCACCCATTTAGCACATCCCCCCACTGACCTCCCCTCCAGCAACCCTCAGTTTGTTCTCTGTATTTAAGAGTCTCTTATGGTTTGCCTCCTTCTCTGATTTTGGTCATTCTAAGAGGTGTGTAATGGTATCTTGTTATTGACATGTGGAGCATCTTTTCATATGTTTATTTGCCATCTGTATTCCTAGAAGTGTCTGTTAAGGTCTTTGCCCACCGCCCCCCCCCTTTTTTTTTTAAATCACATTATTCCTTAATGTTGAGGGTTAAGAGTTCTTTGTATAGTTTGAATAACAGTCCTTTATCAGTTGTGTCTTTTGCAAATATTTCTTCCTTTTCTGTGACTTGTCTCATTCTTTTGACATTGTTTTTTGCAAGGATGTTTTTAATTTTAATGAAGTCCAGCTTATCAATTATTTATTTCATGTATCGTGTCCTCAATGTTGTATATAAAAAGGCATCACACCTGCAGTCATCTAGAATTTCGTTATGTTATCTTCAGGCGTTTTACAGTTTTGCATATTCCATTTAAGTTTGATCCATTTTGAGTTAACATTTGTGAAGGGTGTAAGGTCTCTGTCTAGATTTTTTTTTCTTATTGGCACATGAATGTCAGTTGTTCCGGATCCATTTGTCGAAAAGCCTAGTGTTCACTGTGTTGATCCACTGTGTTCTTTTGGCTGCTTTGTCAAAGATCAGTTGACTGTATTTACGAGGGTCTGTTTCTGGGCCCTCTATTCTGTTCTATTGAGATGTTTGTCTACTCTTGTTGATACCACCAGCTTGATTACTTACGTTTCATAGTGAGTCTTGAAGTTGGGCAGCACCTGCCCTCTAGCCTTGTTCTTTTCCTTCTGTATTTATTGTGTTGCGTATTTCTGGGTCTTTTGTCTCTCCATATAAACTTGAGAATCACTTTGTTGATAGCTGCAAAATAACTTGTGGGGACTTTGATTATATTACTTTTTAACTAAATGAGAACTCCATTGTGGTGTCCCCCCAAAATGCCTTTTCCATTCCTCTCAGATTTGGGTTAATGAGAGGGACACTGCCTTAACTGAAAACTGATATGGGTCCACATTTGGTGCTTCTCTTTTCTGAAACAAAAGTGATGGAAACTATGAGCATGTACTCCCTGGTATCCCCAGTAGTAAGGAGTATGTGTCATGATGGAATAGCAATGACATGTGGGATTTCTTTTAATCAACTATTTTTCATAAAAAAAATAAAGGCATCTGGTTTATATATTTAGCACCTTCATTAATAGATATCAAATTGCTTTGTTTTATTTATTAGGTTTAAAAAATTAAAATGACATCTCCAACAAGTACAGCATAAATAATTAAACCTAATTAAGAACAATTTCAAGGGTTAGTATATCTAGCTTTTCAAAAGTTTAATACAGGACTAGAACAATCTCAGAAATTCTTAGGAGAAAAATGATGGCACTCTGGGACATTAATAACCATTGTCTACTTCTGTAACTAACACTATGTAAAAATGACACCTAGAAAGCATTTTCTGAACTCCACAGAGAAGCATATGCTAAATGTTGGACAGTATCTATCTGCCCATCTGTCTTTGCAAAATGGCATCTTTAGAGGCCTTGGCTTGCTCCAGAAAGCCCACTGTTCAGCTGCTGAATGTTCAACTGGGAACGTTTGTAGGGTTGTTGACCTGAAATCCATTTATCAGAACAACTCCCTGAAGAATTATTTTTATCTATTTAGTTGTAATTTTTCTTTCAATTGTAGAAAATAAAGGTAGATAGCCAGGTGTTTTTTATATTAGTTAGAATAAAGGCTAACATTTATGTTTTTGCTACAGAAGGACTAGTTTTGTTTTTTCAAAGAGTTATATAAAACTAAAAACCTTTTAAAAATCTACTTCCTTTTTCTATTTCCCATCCTATCATCTTCTTCATACAGAACTCCATCATGAATTGACTGTGTATTCTTCTTACCCGTATTTTTTATTTCAGTGCATATCTATTATCCATGAATAAGATCTAACATTAATGTGTTTTTAAAGGTTATTGCAAATGCTATCATACTGAATTATCTAGGACAGATCCATGGACAACTCTCATGTTTAATTGAATGAATCTTTGTAACAGCTATGGGAGAACCATAAAGTTCTTGAGAATTTCATATCAGCAGAAACACTGAGGTTAGACTGAAAGAGAAAGAAAAGACATAACGTGAATTTTAAAAGTACTGGATTCCCCAATGTCTAGTGGCAAGGAACAAGTTAATAAAACTACTCAGCTGCGAAGACCTGTTACCTTTTATGAAAAAGGTAGGAGGATTCAGAGAACAGAGCCTTGAACCAGAGGGCAGAGATGCAAAGACAGAGAGAGGACTATTCCTAGGCCTTAAACCTAATTGAATTTGTGTGACTAAATTTCAAAATTGTATGAGATCAGTGTCTCCACTTTCCTTCCATTTTATTGTATTTTGAGTTGATATATTTACTTTTATCTTCTTCCTCTTATACCATTGGATTCTGGCAGCATATGGCACGCTCCTTTAGTTTTGCAAGTCTACAGGTGGAGGGGGATTGTGTTGGAGGGTGGATTATACTGAGACTCACTCATACCCAGTGTACATGATTTAGGTGATGAGATTTGGGACTTCTGAGATGATGAAACTTCAGGGAGAATATTGGACTTTTAGTTGATCGTATAATGGATTGGAGACGTTGGAATGGGGATAATTATATTCGGGATGGATGTAAACCTTTGAGGTCCAGAGGTTGGATTATATTGCAGTCAGGATAATGGCCTCCAATACGTCCATGCCCTAGTCATTGAAACCTGTGAATATGTTAACATACTGGAGCCAAAGGGATTTTTCAGTTCTCGCTAAGGTTAAAGATACTGGTGATAGGGAGATTATTCTTGGCTACTCGGGTGGGCATGATATAATCACACGGATCCTTAAAATTAAAGAACATTTCCTGGCTTTGGTCAGAGAGATTCAATGACAAAAGGCAAAAGAGTGAATCTTAAGATAATGCTATGGGGCGCCTGGGTGGATCAGTTGGTTAAGACTTGACTTAAGCTCAGGTCATGATCTTGTGGTCTGTTGAGTTTGAGCCCTGTGTTGGGCTCTGTGCTGAGAACTCAGAACCTGGGGCCTGCTTTGGATTCTGTGTCTCCCTCTCTTTCTGCCCCTCCTCAGCTTGTGTGCTCTCTCTCTTGCTCTCTCACTCACTTTCTCTCTCTCCCTCTCTCAAAATAAACTTTAAAAAAATTAAAAAATAAAAAGTCCTACAAGCACAGGCATCTGGGTGGCACAGTTGGTTAAGTGTCCGACTCTTGATTTCTGCTCAGGTTATGATCTCAATGGTTGTGGGATTGTGGGTCCACACTGGGTGTGGAGTCTGCTTGGGATTCTCTCCCTCTCTCCCTCCCACCTGCCCTCCCTCCCTCCCTCCCTCTGCCTCTCCCCACTCATTGCCTCTCCCTTTCTCTTGAAGGAAACAAAACAAAAGATAGTTCTACAACTACATGGAAGTGAATTTTGCCAGAGCATAAATACTTAAAAGAATTCTCCGCTAGAGTCTACAGAAAGGAAGACAGCACTAACACCATGTTGATCTTAGCCTAATGAGACCTATGTCAGATTCCTGACCTAAAGAACTATAATGTAATGCATTTATCTTGTTTAAGCTACTATGTTTGTGGTAATCTTTTATGGTAGCATAGAAAACCAAAAAACTAAGGCTGACTCAATAGTGTATTTTTAGGTCTATCTAAGAGTACATTCCCAGGTAAAGTTTATTCATTTTAATTGTAACATTTTAACATACAATTAAGTCATACTTTATCCATTTTTGTCCAGATATTGTTTCCAGTTTGTCTCTAAAACCAACAATGCAAGAATAAACAAACACCTTCTTCCTTGGGTCTGTTAGCACTCAATGCAAAAATGTCTAGACTAGATATAAAAGTATTCTAGACTAAAAGTTTCTAGACTAGATATAAAAGTATAATGATGCATATTTGAAACATTATTAGATATTTCCAATGCATTCTAGAGTGGCTATACCAATTTTAACTTATGGTAACTATTTTTTTTTTGAAATGTTTATTTTTGAGAGAGAGTGCGAGTAGGAGAGGGGGCAGAGAGAGAGGGAGACACAGAATCTGAAGCAGTCTACAGACTTTGAGCTGTGAGCACAAAGCCCAGTGTGGGTGGGGCTTGAACTCATGAACCATGAGATCATGACCTGAGCCAAAGTCGGACTCTCAACTGACTGGGCCACCCTGGTGCCCCGGCTGTTGATATATCTGATAACCTCCCTCCCAATTCTTTTCCTACTTTTGTTGAATTGGTCCAGTTTTTATTTACCCCACTCCTCCCATCTAACTTTTTCTATTTTATGTTTTTTTACTTTTGAGAGAGACAGAGCAAACACACGTGAGTGCATGAGCAGGGGGAGGGCAGAGAGAGGGAGACAGAGAATCCTAAGCAGACTCCACACTGACAGCAATGAGCCATATAGGGAGTTGGAACTTAAGAACCTCGAGACCATGACCTGAGCAGAAGTTGGACGCGTGGTGGACTGAGCCACCCCGGTGCCCTCTCCCTTCCAATTTAGAAATTTTGCATTTCATATTCAGTTATTTAGAGTTACCCAAAAATTTTAACATACATGAATAGTTTAATAAAAAAAAAATCTCATTTTTTCCCCAGACTTCTTTCAAATACAAGAAAATTAGCTCACTTTAAATCTGCCCTCCCCCATTCTATTTCCCTATAATTTACTTTTAGTTTCATACTGTTTTTAAGCACTCTGTTGGTCATTAATATAAAATTTCAGTTAGTTTTTATTTAAACATACTAGCATTTTATAATTTATTAATCATTAATTCTTACTGAAACCTACTTTTCTGTTTTTTTCCTTCTTAAAATTCAATTACCTTCTTCCTAAAGGACATCCTTCAATAATGCTCTAAGGGATGGTCTGTGAATAGTTTCTTTGAAATGGACATCTCTTTTCCCTCAATATTTTGAGGTCATTATCCACTATCTTGACACTTATTTTTTCTAATGTGAAGTCTGATGTAAATCTAATTTTTTTTTTAATTTTTTTTTTTCAACGTTTATTTATTTTTTTGGGACAGAGAGAGACAGAGCATGAACGGGGGAGGGGCAGAGAGAGAGGGAGACACAGAATCGGAAACAGGCTCTGAGCCATCAGCCCAGAGCCCGACGCGGGGCTCGAACTCACAGACCGCGAGATCGTGACCTGGCTGAAGTCGGACGCTTAACCGACTGCGCCACCCAGGCGCCCCTCTAATTATTTTTTAATAAGAAATCTTTCTTTTAGTAGATTTTTAAAGTTTGTGATGCTTGCAAACTCACCACTGTGTATTAAAGAGTAGAATATTTTGGATCTTTTTAATTCTATTAGGACTTTGATGGGCTTCTTCATTCTAAGAATTCATGTATTCCTTTAACTCTGAAGAGAAAATAGCTACCATTATCACTTATGACTCTGCTTTCTTTATCTTTATCTCCACTTTCTCCTCCTGAAATGTCTATTAACATGCAGGATCTTCCCATTATGCATGTCATGTTAAATTTACCTTTTATATTTTGCACCTCTTTATTATTTTCTCACTGCATTCTAGGTGATTTCCTCAGATCTATATTTAAGTTCTTAAATCTTTTTCTCTAACGGAGAAAAATTTGTTTTTTTTAAAAATAAAATTCTCTTATTCCATTCCATTCTATTATTCATTCCCAGAGGTGTTTTTCTCTTTTTTGTACTTTGCTAAATTCTCCTGTTGTTTTGTTTTGTTTATTTTGTTTTTTATACTGATCTTATGTTTAGCAAGTGGTATCTGTTGCCTATTATCAGAGTAGAGGTATAAACACTTCTGCCCACTGATCTTGGTATCAGACTTGCCAAGGAGAAGACATCAGTTAAGTACTGGATGGAACAATGCTTTGCTCCCGTAGAAGAGGCAGAGCAAGATCAGTTTCAGTGGTGTGTGCCAGCAGGATCCATGGCCTGCAGATCCCTCCTGGCAGCCAAAGCAGGGCAGCTGGCCTGCGTGTACTCCTTTTGTGCTCAGTCGGAAGAACCCCACCTCCCCTCCATAGGGGACAAATATAGTAGTGGGATTGGCCAGGCGCCATATGCCACACATGCCCAGGCAGGACAAAGGAGTACACGCTGAGTCTGAAACTGGGAAAGATATTCCCTCACAAGGTGACAAGTCCAGTGCAAGCTGTAAGGACCCTTTATCTCTTGGTAAAGAAATGTTCTGGGCCCCAAATGGGGGTTAAAAAAACTGTGCACATAATACTACCTTTCTCAATATCTCATATTTTCTATTCCTTCCTTTTCCTTTCTGATAATCGTAAGCACACTTCTTTGAAAGCCTTTATTAAAACTAGTTTATTTCCTTATAGTTTATAAAATATCAGTGTAGGTTTATTTTCCTGTGACATTTGTTTTCCATAGAGTCCTGTGGTGTAGAGTTGTCTCCATAAGGTAAGTTTGTAAGGCCCTATGTCTTTGGTTGCAAACTTGATTTTAATTTCTTTTTTTTTTTTTTTATTGCTTATTTTGAGAGAGAGAGAAAGACAAAGTAAGAGCAGGGGAGGGGCAGAGAGAGAGGGAGACAGAGTCCGAGGCAGGCTCCACGCTCTGAACTGTCAGCACAGAGCCCGACTGGGGCTTGAACTCAGGCACCGTGAGATTATGACCTGAGCTGAAGTCAGACGCTTAATCGGCTAAGCCATCCATGTGCCCCTTATTTTCTTTTCTTTTTTCTTTTTAAACTTATTTATTTATTTGAGAAAGAGAGCAGCGCAAGGGTAGAGAGAGATGGGGAGAGGAATCCCAAGCAGGCTCCACACTGTCAGTGTAGAGCCCGATGTGGACCTCAAACCCAAAAAATGTGAAATGAGGACCTTACCTGAATCAAGAGTTGGATGCTTCACTGACTCAACCACCCAGGTGCCCCTTGATTTTAATTTAACTTCGGGTTTCTGCATCATGCTTGCATAGTAATGTATATCCTTTATATATGAGTAAAAATGGACTGAATTTTTATAATTTTTCTCATCAGGCCCTAGGTGATGAGAAAATTTTCTCACTGCTTCCAAAGGCTCGTATCTAGAGCTTGTATCCTGAACCCATTCTAGAAGTGAATGTTAGAGTATCAGACTCATCATTAGAGTTTGTATTTCACTCTGATACTCCTGACTCTTTCAGAAACCTCCCCTACTTATTCTTTTAATTTCCAATTTTCTTCTTATTTCTGGAATTTCTCTTCCTTTGATGTAAGTTTAGCTATGAATTTAATGTATTATTCCTTTGTATTGGGCTTGAAGTCAAGCCTTTCAAAGTCAGATTGGCCTGCCATATTCTTTGCCTTTAACTTTAATGTGTGTGTCAGCGGTAAAATACAGTCAGCCACCAGCTGTGAGCTGGTTTTTGCATATTATCTTGCTTTTCTCTTACAGACAATGATAAAGGAGAAGAGACTTTAAAAATAAATATCTTGCTGTCTATTTCTCCCTTTCAAATTGTGCATTTGGAGGAGAAGCTGATTCTGGCGTTTCAACACCCTGAGTGGCTGGTGCATATCTAGATAGCTGTGCCAAATGGCAGCAAACCAGAAATATTGGTACCACCGCTGGCATCCATTAAGGGTGATGGGGTATTTGGGTCTGGAACGTATTCAAGTATTCCCACACAGAACATCTCCTGTGCACGATCATGGGGAAGAAATGGCGAGTTTCAGGAACAAACATGAAATGACTGTACGGTTTATGAAGGCAAAAGAAAGCGGAACAAATAGTAATTTTAGATGGCGATGCAGTAGGCTATTTCAGGGTTAAAATAAATACAATATAGAATTTCTATGATTTTTGCCTCTCGTGCATATTGCACAAACGGTTGTACTTCCGACCATTTCTTCCCAGCTAGTTTGTAGGTTTCTTAGGGGGTGACTTACATGTACCATTGAGCTGTTCTCCTTGATCGCCACATGGTTGCTAGCATTTCCGTATGCTCCTTTTGGGGCTTGCTGTGATGCTATCTCCTCATGCTGCTGGTGTGAAGTTACCAGTGCCAGCAAGGCCCACTAAAGGCATAAGAATAAACAGATGCAGAATATCCCCTTCTGCTTTTCCACTTTCCAGATGTAGGCGGGGCCAGCTTCCAGCTTAGTCTGGTTATATATATATATATATATATATATATATATATATATATATACACATACACACACACACACACACACGCAACTTCTGTTTATGTGTATAAATATATCTTCTAGCAACAACAGGAATAACTTAACTAATATTTGTTATAACCTTAATATGTGCCAAGTATATAAGTGTATACATGTACACACACAGACACAGAGCTGATGTAGGTAGATACTTTTATTATCTGCTTTTTTTTTCTTTTTTGCATTTGAGGAAAGATAAATACCGAAGTTTTGCAAAGCCTTCCCAAGGTCTCTCAGCCAGTATGTAGTAAATCCTAGGCAGACAATCAAATATACCTGAAAACAGACCTCAAGCTCTTAAGTAACATACCTTCTTATATATTTATAATGCATTTTTGAAAGCTTGTTTGTGGTTGCCACTGTGCTAATGTTTCCTATACTGTATTGCATTTTTCCTTGAAAGTAAACAAACAAAAAGACTATTCATGTTTTAATCCCAATTTAGAAGTCAGCTAAGCTTCACAGATGTCATTTACCCATGATCACAAACAGTAAAGCAGTAAAAGGTGGTTTAAAGCAAAATCCGTCTAGTGTTAGTCTTAACTATTACTTTGTTACACATCCTAAAAATAATAGTGCATTAAAATCTCAGTAACTTGCGAAATTTTAAATCAATTCTTTGCATTATCATCTGTGTTCTAGTTTAGGCTCTTCTTCCAAGACTGAAGCTGAGAGAAAAACATTGGTCCTGTATTTAAAATCAATCTTTCTTATTTATACTTATTCTAAACCCCTAAATTCAAATTTTGTTCTTGATAAATTTTTAAAAGAGTAAATAATTTACTTCAGAATAATGTAAGATAGATCACCACTGTGCTTAGCATCAAAATCCAAAGATGGCCACAGTTGGGGTTCAACTCAGTCCCTTCAGGAAAAATCAAGTCCTTCTTTTTAGCATAATACTTGAGAATAAACACAGAAGTTACATGTGTGCGTTAAGAGATCTCTTAACTTCACAGCGAAAACAGCAAATATATTTTATATACTTTCTTTCTTTTTGAAGCAATAAAACTTCATGTCTTTTCCAGTGCCACCTTAAATAACAGCTCAAATCATAATATCTTCCATATGTTTTTATTTCAGGTGGCTTACACTGTTTCTAAGAAAATGAGTTGGGAGAACCTAATTTCCATGATGTGATATAGGGATAGAAAACTAGAATATGATAAACTGATCATTTAAAGAAATGCTGATTTGAAATAGGTTTTGTTATTAATGCTTTTCTTTTTGCTTTTATCAATGTAGATGTTGTTTCAAAAATGCAAAAATAAGTTTACTAAGTCAAAAATATTCTGAGTAATACTAAGTCCAAAGTATTATCCCTCAAATGTAATTAAAGCCAAGTAACAGGGCAAGATTTTTTCTTTTTTTTTTCCTTACCCCACTACTCTACAATATAGCACTAACAACAACAACAAAAAAATCCCTGGAGGAAGTTATAAATGTTTCCAACAAACAAAATGAAGAGAAACATTAGTCAGTTTCAAGCCTCATTTACTCAATGATGGGCGGTAACAATGTCATAAATCACTGACTACCTTTTAAGTCATATGATCTTTTGTGCTATGGGCTTTTCAATAATCTTTATCTTTAACCAACAGGAGAATATTTGAAAAATAAATATTTTTAAGAGCTCAAGAACATGAAATGCGAACAACATATTAATGTTGAGTTCTCAGGAACAATGCAAGGGCAGTTGGAGGCAGCAGTTCATAAATGTCATTTATTAATGAGATTTGGGCAAATCATCTTTATAAGGAAAAATCTGAGAGAAGTGCAAATTTAATAACAAATAAAAATACAGGCTGAAGTGCCTTTAAGAGATAATTTCAGTATTTCCAAAGTGAAATACACCTTCATTTTGACTAAGCAGTGTTCCACTATTGCTTAGCTAATTAACTACATATGCTTCCCATCATATCTTGAGGATCTGTTTTAATATTTAGGATGGAAACAAGACATTTTAATGGAAGCTTAAGATTATGAACAATAGTTTATACTTCAAACCTAAACCATGTAATGAGGGAACATATTTTGAATAGTACAACCCTATTTAAATGCCAGATTTGTAACTGTAAATCATATGCAATTTATTTAAAGCTTAGATTCATTCCTCATTTTAAAATGTTACTTCCTTTTATTAATGGGGAACAATATTTAAAAGCCAAAGGCATTGCTGAAAGAAAATGGCATGTCTAGAAAAATCGTAAATAACTCTAAGCACTTTACATGTTAAATCTACCAGAAATGCAAAATAATTCCAGACAAGCGCTGTTTAATGAACATCATACCTTTGAACAGTCTATTGACACTTTTGAAAACTTTGAAACAGACCTACGAAAATTCTGTATCATTTTGTGCCCCAGTATCCATTATCAATTATAAATTCATGCTTGCATTTTAAAGTAGTTCTTAAAACTTTATCAACATATTCACATACTTTGTGGCTTATACTTAAACATAAGGTATACAAATATCTCCTTTGTATATAATTCTTGGTTACATTTTTTCCCCCTATACTTTAATAGTAAAGACTCTCATTTTCTTACTGGCTTTGTTGCCCAGAATATATCCTCCAATGTGGGCCTTACAAGTGCAGAAAAGGATGAAAATTTGGCTCCTTTGAAGATGTTACAGCAGTAATATCTTTCATTGCAAAAGGAGGTTTTAGACTTTCTGAATGTCTTTGGCAGAGTCTATTGCAATGGGTTTCATACTTTGGTAGCATTGAATTCAGAGAACAAATGACTGTGCTTTTGTAGGAAATGTTCACTTGTCCTTTTCTTCTGCCTTCTGAGGATGGAATGAAAAAAAAAAAAAAAAGAAATGCTATAGAAACTAACCTCTCTGGGTCTTTGTTAAATGTGGATGCACTCCTTTTTTTTTTTTCCTTCTGTATAACCAATTTACTCAATTCAAAAATCTAAAAATATGGATTGCTTAAAAAATGCTTCAATTCTTATTTTTTTTAAGTTATCATAAAGCTTTGCAAGTTCCTTTTCAAAGATAGTCCCATAAAACTTTCTAATATAGCAAGCCATTTGCAATTTCTCTGATGCAATAGAAAATATAAATGGGCAGATAAATTACCATTTTACTAAGACAAATATTTTTATATTGACATCCTATTTCTCTTATTACACTTATAAAACATAATATTGCTAGCAGAATAAGTGTTTAGTGACAATTAGCATCAAGGCTCAAATTAACGTTTGAATTTGAAAAATAAGACGTAGCTGTTTCATGGTCTGCATTGTCACTTATAGTGAGTGCTCCAGAAACTGAAAGGAAAAACGTTTTTAAAAAATCAAATGAAAATAATTGCTTTTGCTATGCGACTACAAATATGTAGTACAAAAGTTAGAAAGTTAGAAACAGGTTGAGCACGTCATTTTTACCCATTTACCATCATCAGCACCATCAAGGTCATTATCACCAGCCAAAACAAAAACAACTCCCTTTAGAGAATTTACTTAGTTATATATAAGAGAATTGTTCAATTCTGTTTTGGAAGTAGATAATTTGGAGTTCAAATTCCTGCTTTGTCTTTTGAATTATTTGAGTAAGTTGGACCATCTACTTAATTTCTCATTTTATGTTGAGTAAGATTGTTAAGACACAGCTTCATAGATGATGAACAATTAATAAATACTATCATTATGACTTTGACTATTATTAATGATACTGTACTATAATGATATAATTATTTCTTTTTTGTAGATAGAGAAACTTAATTTTTTTCTTTGTTTTAAATATATATATTTTTAAGTTTATTCATTTATTTTGAGAGAGAGCGAGAGAGGGAGTGTGTATGCATGTGGGGAAAGAACAGAGAGAGAAGAGAAGAGAAAATGCTAAGCAGGCTCCGAGCTGTCAGCACAGAGCCCACTTCCGGGGTTTAAACTCACAAACCACGAGATCATGACCAGAGAAATCAAGAGTCGGACGCTTAACTGACTGAACCACTGAGGTGCCCCTTTAAATTTTTTTCTTAGGTAATGTATCTAGAATAAGTCAGGAATCTAAACACAGACAATCAGTTGAATCCAGATCCCAAGCTACATAAATGTACTGCCTAAATGTAAAAATAATGCTAATTTATCTCTAAGTGGACAGTAAGCTCACTCAAAGACTGGATTTGTGTCTGAAAAATGGAATGTTGTCAGTATATATGTACTGAATAAACAACCTCTTATAAAGCATATGGTGTACTCAAGTGCACTGCAAGTATACAAACAAATCTGGTTAAAACGAAGCATATTTGGTTAACACAAGATGAAGTTAAACAAATTTATAAAGAAAACCTGATCAAAATATATTTTGGGAAAAAATGCTCATGTTTCCAATATTAGTCCTTTTCCCCCTAAAAACATTTAGATATAAACAAATCTAGCCACCTATGAAAATCAGAGGCAACTTGAGGGAAATGAATCACCTATCCTCATCTGCATTAGTGGCAACCAATATAGCAAAACTTCCCATCAGATCAGGAATAATAAACATTTCAGCCTGAGTTTTAAAGAAAACTAAATAAGGAAATAAGAATCAGGAGCATTCACTCATAAAAAAAAAGTTACAATCTAGCCCTATGGATGATTAAAACAAAACAAAATTTACAGGCAAATCTCCTGGTAAATATTCTTCTAGAAAAAGAACAGAAGTATAACTGAGATTTAGTGGTAGACAACAGATAAAATACTAACATGTCCATTGCAAATTCTGGGAAAGGACTTGTCCACATGAATTGAGAATTAGAGCGTGAAGGCACAAAGGACTATATTTTATCAGCCCAGTCATACAGGCCTAAGGTATGTTCTGAGGTAGAGGGCTGCAGGCTATTATCTAGAATATTTTTAAATTGAATAATTTCACAGGACCACCCACCCCATCCCCTGCAAAATATGATTCACTACATATGTTGTGATCCAAAATGTAACCTAAAAAGTGAAAATAAATATAACTAGCTCTCTAATTTATTGAAGTAAAATTTCTCTAGATACACAAATTGGATACCTTGAATGAATGAATATCTTGAATACCTAATGAATAAATCCATTTTGATTAAGAGAGATGCTGCACTGAGAATTAGAAGAATATCTTGCTAAAATAGTAAAGAAATCTTGGTCTTATACATTTGCATTAAATGTCAATTTTACAGAAAATTCTTACTAAGGATCTAAATGCATTAAATTTTACAAAGTTTAATTTTCAAGTTGCATAGAATATTTTAGTAAAGTTAAAAAAATAGTGACGACAATAAACACAGCTTTATAGAGTAGGGAAAAAATGGTAGTTACTAGTTTTAAGCGTCCATAAAATAAATGATACAATAAAACACTTTATGATTACTGTTTATACTATTGGAAAATATCTATCTAAATACTTTCCAAAAGTATGGGTAAATATAAGGTAATCATTGTCTTCATTGGATTGCCCAGTGGATAAAGTCAAGGGCAGTTTTGAACTCAATGATATTCCACTTTGAAGACATTGATTAAATTATGTGGTTCCCTACCTAATGTTCTAGATACTTCTTCAACAGTCCCTAGAGTTGTCTAGCCACTCAAATCAACTTTCTTGGTATAGAACATTGGTGAATCTTCCTGACCAGCTCCATCTGATTACCACTGCACATAAGTTCAAATCGAATGCAGATATAAATAGATAATTTTGTCAGATCTCAAAACAAAGTTTATTAACAGAATAAGAGTAAGACATACATGGGAGTGGGGGTGGGCGGTGGAGATTGGGGAGTTGGGGGGGATATTGAGGAGGAGAGATGGACCAAAAAAACAAAAACAAACCCAAACACCCCTCAGGAGGGGCAGGCAGCTGAGAAGAGGAGGGAGGGACTACATGCATCACAAATGGCTACATGAAGCCACTACATGGCTTGCAGTCCATCTCCCATTTTTTGTCTGTGTGCCAGAGTCCATTAACACATAGCTTTAATCAGTGTATGGCATGATTTATCTATAAATATAGTTTGGTTTTGGAACATTCTCATTCCAGTGTCTTTTTTTTTCAGCCAAATTCCTTTTAGTCAGTAATTTAAAAATACCCTCAAAGGGGGCACCTGGGTGGCTCAGTTGGTTAAGTGTCCGACTTTGGCTCAGGTTATGATATCACAGTCCGTGGGTTTAAGCCCCGCATTGGGCTCTGTGCTGACAGCTCAGAGCCTCGAGCCTGCTTATATTCTGTGTCTGCCTCTCTCTGCCCCTCCCCACCGCCCCCCCTCAAAAATAAATAAACAATAAAAAAATTTTTTTTAAGGAAATATCCTCAAATACATTAAAGGAAGAAATAGTTTTACATGAGCTGCTAACCCATTGTTTCTCTTTGACTAATATGACAATATAACATGGCAAAAATTATTGGATTTTTTTTATTGTGTATTATATATCCCTCTAGGCCAACATATTCTGTATCACATTACTCTTGAATTTTTGTAGCTAATAGTTATTTTGGAAGTTTTTTCCCCCCTTCATACTATAATATAAATCCCTTTATTTCTGTTATACAGATTTGGTTTTTCCTAATTCAAGCATGTGATTTAATTACAAAGATTCACTAGTCAATAGATTCTGTATATTTAGAGTGTATGCTTGGGTTTCTTCTCTAGGCAATGAGGAGCCATTGAGAGCTTTGAAGTCCCCAGGTGACATGATTAAGTATGTGTTTTGGTATGATTCATTTGGCCTCTATATGTAGAACGGATTAAATGACGTATGTTTGAAAAATTATAAAGACATCTAAAAGACTTATTTGATGAGAGTGACACACATTACATATATTAATTGTTGTTCCTTCTGCTTAGAGCACTCATTCACCAGATCTTCACAAGACTGCCTCCCTAATTGAATTCCAACTTCTGCTGAATTGTCACCTCCTCAAGGAGGCTGTTCCTGACTACCTTCCTTTCTGAGACATTTCTTCACTCACGGTGTTGCTTTCCTTTATTCTTCCTAGTCCTTACTGCTATTTATGTGTTTAACTTTCTTAATCTGTTTTTCATACTAGAGTCCAAACCTAAGAGGACACTGACTTTGTCTATCTTGTAACTCTAGCCTAGAAGAGTTTCTGGAATATGGGAAACCACATATTTTCATTAAAATGAATAAATGACTTGAAGAGTAAGAATGCAGATCAAGGCAATTGTGTCATTAACAGAAACTGGACACTAAGAATATTATACTAGGAAGTATAAAAAATATACCATTTCATCTTACCCTTACTCACCCTAAAACATCTTAGGAGATCCACATATATTCAAATGTATTTGAAAATAATAACAAAATTTAGGAACACCGTCTCCCAAACATATCCCTACTTGATCCCAACCTGTTTTCATCTTGGTCTACCAGCTTTGAATCTGTTCGTTCCTCAGCCCCAAATTTAATCTACTGCCCTCATTCTGGTTTGTTCTGTGTCCTGACTCCTACTTGAAATTTAGATCGAAGAGGGCATGAGTGTTCCTTGCTCCAAGTTTTCTTCCCCCAAACTCAAACTTCTTTCTAACCTCCAGAAAACCCTCCCAAAGTAGGGGTAATTTGGATTGAAAAATGAACTATCAACTTTCTGATTCAAGAAAGTGCATGGTGGTCGTGATGTCATTCTCACCCACCTTCCCAATGAAAATTCCAATGTTTATTCTTCTTTCAAAAAGTATTTAATTAGTACCTACCATCAATAAATCTGGCCAACTTAGACTTCAAATGAAAATGCATCTTTCAAATTAAGATCAGGTAAAATTTAATACTATCCGTTTTGATTTGAGGGGTGGGTTCAGTCAAAAGTAAGGAATAAAAGTCTGACTTAGAAACCAGAAAGTTATACTATATTACAAGAAGCCCCCATGTGTCGAAGTGTTCATGTTTATGCAGTATGCCAATATAAATTTAATCAATACTTTCAAAATATGTAGCCTATATTGCTTTGCAGATTTTTTAGTGTCATTATGGAAAAATTGGGACTGTTCTTTTTATTTTCTAGTATAGCTATGAAGCCTATTCTTAGCTGCATATAATCAAAATTACACAGTGATCCTAATAACTTTGTCTCATTCATAGTTTTAAATCACAAGGTGGCTCTTTGTGTTCAAGGAAACAAATACAAGCTATTAGGTTCATAAAATGCATTTATTTTGATATAACAATAAAATAATTGTTAACTAATATGTTTGTTTCCATAGTAAATGTTGGGATTAGAAACAGTAAGACAAAATAATTATCTAGGTAAGGCATGTTCATTAATATGATGAAAGCAAAATGCAACTTCTTTTGTATTGCTCAAAGTTATATTTACCATAGATTTTAGATTCCAGTGCTGCAAACTGTCTGTGATAGCTGAAAAACTTATTAAACAAGGAGGAAATTTGATCTAAGGAAAGCATTCTCATCTCTTTCATATCTTGCAAATCCCAAAGTAAGAGATGAGAAAGGTTTAAGCAGTAAGCCCAGATTTTGAAGCATTCATTTATTCTTATTTTTATTTATTTATTTATTTTTTGCTATTAAAAAAAAAATACCTGTGGATAAAAAGGCAAGAAAGCTTTTAGTGTCAATAGCCTCTACTTCTCATGAATAACTGAACCTCAGGGGATCATTCTATTATTGGACAATATCTTCTTTTGGGATCTTCCAAATACTTCAATAGTGAAAAGGCTTATGTGTCCCTGACGTAAATCTTTTGGTAAAAAAATGGAATTTAGCACCTGTTCTACATAGTTACAGGCTTTTAAAAATTTTTTATTTCCTGAATAAAATGATTTTTTAAATTGGAAATTTTTATATTCTGAGGATAGCTCCATGTAGCCCAGCCTTTCATTTACTGTAATTATATAATCATCATATAGATATCTTAAGTAATCTTAGCTTGAGTTATCTAAAACTATATGATAACATAGTGTAACAATCTTAACATAATCATAGTATAGTTATCTTACTGATACTTAGCTTACTGTGGTTCATTAGAGGAGTCAATTAGCTCCAGTCATTAGCTGATTTATATGGTGAAGCCTAGAACAGAATGAGAGAGAATAAATAATTATTTTCTTTAAAAAGTAAAGTAACTCATCTCCACATTATACTAAAAACTACTTGTTTGAATCTTTCTCCCTGGACTTTAAGATTCCTAATAACCATATTATGTACTTTTTTCAGCTTTAGGTCCAGTGCATAGCACAGAGCATGGCATATAATAGTTGATTATTGAATGAGATTTAAACAAGTGTAGCAACCACACATCAGAAAAAAATTGCTTGGAAGTAGTAGAAAAGTTTCATATGAGGAAGTAAAATGTAAGGGTTTTCATGATTTTCTTCAAATGTTTCAAGTTCATTTATCACAGTCAATCTCATCTCCCTCATTAACCCTGTGGAATTGATATGTGTTTCTACTGTACAGATAAGTAAACTGAGGTCTAAACAGATTATGGAATTTTCCCATTTCTATAAATTTAGCAAGTAGCTACTGATGGGCCTGGAATATATACTGAGGTCTAGGTCCAAAGCGCAAACTCTTTATGACTATACTGCTTCTGTTGCTACGTAGATGAGTAACTAAACCAGACTTGGTTTAGTATTATCGAATAGGAGACCACCTAGTGCCTCTTGTCTCTGTTGGCATAAAATCAACTTTTCTTCTACCAGATTTTTTTCTTTATTTCTTCCTTATGATCTATTTTCCACAGCTAGAATATCAGCTCCTCAAGAGTGAGGAACTTGTCATTTTACCCATTACATGCTGCACCTAGAAGTGGATTCAGAGTATCTGCCTTAGTCCATTCAGGCTGCTATATAACACAGTACCACACACTGAGTGGCTTCTAAAACAACAAAATTTTATTTCTCACAGTTGTAGTGCTGGGAAGTCTAAAATCAAGGCACTGGCATGGTTGTGTTCTGGTGAATGCCCTCTTCCATGCTAAAGACTATTTATTGACTTCTCTCTGTGTCCTCATGCACTAGAAAAGCTAGGGAGCTCTTCAGGGTAAGAGCACTACTCCTAATCATGAGAGCTCTGCCCTTATGACCTAATTGCCTCCCAGAGGACCTCCTCCTAACACCACCACTTTGCAGTGTCCTTGAATTTTGGAGAGACCCAACATTCAAACTATAGAAATATTGCACTAAAATTGTATTCAGTAAGAGCTTAATAAATCTGTACTGAATTAATGTGTGGCAATAAAAGAAATGAATGTCAGTAAAAAACCTTAAATTCATTGTTTAATTGTGACAGAAATATTAAAACAGTGCTTCTCAGCTACTGGTTTAAGACAAAGTGTGATATTACAGTGCAGTTAAAATAGAGAACGACTACAAAAAACTTGTACTCTTAACACATTTAATATTTAAAAAGCCAAACAAATGCCGATGGCTTAGTTATGAGGCAGTTCTCTGTTGCGTAATGCAGTCAAGAAGTCAAATAACCTTGGTTCAAAATAGAGCTGAAACATGTATTAATTGTGGACTCTTCAATAAATCACTTAATCCCATCTGTAAATGTCAATAATAATAGTATCTGACTCTTAGATTTGTTATGAGACTAATAATGTTGTTAGAAAATAAAGCCCTTAACTCAGTGCTTAGCTTATAATAATCATTTAAAAGAATTGTTATTAGTGTTTAAAACTGTAGCTTTCATTTATATTCAATTACTTTATAAAACCTTTTTTGAGAAACTAAAGATAATTTACATATTCAGTCACATGCTTTTAACCTTTTTTATAGCTAACAGAAGCTTTTGTTTTGTTACTTCTAAGAGAGTGATTTGCATATTTTTGGTTAATTCTTCCATATTGGGCAATGCTAAATTACTAAATGTAGACTGTTCCATTTATAAATTGAACTTCAGTAGTTCTAATATGTATATGAATAATTGCATAAAACTGCTAATCCAAGTAATAGAAAACCACATTATTGCAACTGGTTTTTAGTCATGTTTATTATAACTTATTTTTTTGAAGATTTTTGTTCGGATTTCTGCTTATCTGGGCAGAAAATAGCTATGCAAAGATACCTAGCATACCAAAGGAAGCTTAGAGAGGAAAAAACAAACTTTATTTCTTTAAACCATTTGTTTAATGTATTACCAGAGTTATCAAAGCTATCTCTTTTATTAATTCTAACTAAAGCAATCCAAGGCATTAACATACATAACTTGTTTCAAGGATCTAGAAATTAGTCAATTCTATTAGTTTAAGTATATTTCTTCATTGTACACTTTTATTGGATAAATGAAGGAAAATTATTAATTTAGTTTCTAAATCATTATTTCCCAATTCCATCATATTAATTTTCAAATTTCAAAATAGTTCTTATTTTTTTGTGCAAAGTTTTCTTTACAGTTTTATTTTTTAATAAGTGGTTCTAGATTGTGTTCTAACTTACTAATTAAAATGAAAAAATAGATTGTATTAATTCATCACCGCTGTTGACTGGTATTCCTGTAGAATTTACCAATGGCCCATTGAAGGCTTTCAAGAATTCAGTAATGGTTAAAGTCTAAAGAGATACCTACCATTGGAAAGATATGTCTTATCAAATACTTTTGGTAATTTTGTTTTCTCTATGATCTCATCATCAATTCACTTGGAAGTGGAGAAGTCTTAAACTTCGTTATCACATTTTTGTCAACAGCAGAAAAAAGAAATCTTTGGAGACCTTTGGTTCTATGTATTTCTGCCAATCAAGGTAATCCAGGAGATAAATGCAACAATAAAAAAAAAAAAACCCTATTCCTTTGTTCACCACTAATTCATCACACTTTTCACAGCTGGATCTCAACTGAAGCAACACAGATTTGACCTTTAAATCTTAGCTTGGCTGCATTTGATCCTATCTGCCACATGTATAACTTCATGGAATTCAGTACTTCCATGGCCCTTTTTCCATAATTTGACTTTGATTTATCTTTTAGCTATCAGCAGTCAACATTAACAAACTAAACCATAGGTGTGAAAATCAAGTGGTGTACTTTATCAGGCCTGTAATCCTATATATCTATCCCATGCCATTCTATTAACTTTGAAGCAAAAATACAATTTGATTTTACTGATTTACCAACAGAACAAATTTGCACAATTAGTTATCTCCTGCTATAACTACTTTATCTGCCTTGGGATTTTGAGATTGAGGTACATTTATAGGCAAAATATATAAAGTCATTAATGAGGTCAAAATACAGCAATAATTCAGGCACAATATTGAGTTATTCTTATGGTTTCACATAAAATATTTTTATTGATGCATTTCTCTATTTTTTCCACCTCCAATAGACATTTGGTGCATTCTAAAGCTACATTCAAAGTTAATTCAAGACAGTTTACTGAACAATAAAAACTTAAATCCGTAAAGACTACTTTTTCCTAATAATTGTTTCTTTTACACTGGTATAAACCTACCTGACCCTCCAGTAATTTTTTACTTCTAAGCAACTGAAAGTTAATGAACCACAAATTATACTGAGGAACAGAATTGGCTTTTTACAAGGAGCTGGAATGTGTTGAATGTGGTGAGAACATTAACAAATCTGTCAATTAGCCTGGAAGGTATTTTGACTTTTATGTCTTCTGTTTGCTTGCTCAATATATCAAATGAATTCCCTTCATTTTGTTTAGTATAATTTCTAATAACAATATCCAAACAGCCTTTTTCTCAATCTATAATTTATCTTTCATGACAGTCCTCTCTCCCAAGTTTCAGAGACCTAAATACAAACTTTTCAGATTCATGGTGTAATTGTTACATTTGTGGCCCTTAGTCCACTAATCTTTGGGGGAGAATATAGTTATTTCTCCATAAGTTCTTTTATCAGTTTATGGTAGTAACTAACTGATTTGATTTTGATCCAGGGTCTTAACCATACCTTCTCTTAAAGGAAGGGCAAGACATTACAGCATTTCCTCAAACTTTCAAAGGCATTTTACTGATAAGTGTATTCTAGTGTCTCATAACATTATCTATTCATTAATGATATGATAGATTATTAATTTTGTAGAGATTCATAGTGTTAAGAATTTTCACAAGTGCAAACAGAAGAAAATCTGTTAATACTATTCGCTACTTTTTTAAGCCAATGGTTTTGAAAACTTGGTAAACCTGAAAGACTAAATTCAAAACAAACATAAACAATTAAGATAGGCTTAAACACACACACACACAACGGGAAAAAAAAAAAAAAAAGCAAAGATACATTGCTAAAACGGAACAGAACCCTCATTTTGATCTGTTTAACTTTCAGGGCTCAATAATTAAAAACAAACCAATGATCACAATATAGACTATCATAAAGCACTGCATAAAAATTATTGTCCCATCTTTGCAGAAGTAATTATAATTTGAAGTATCAATATTCTTGTTTTTTACTATAGGTAAATACGATTTTGAGGAGATTTATGATTATTAAGTTTTTCTTCTAGAATTTCCTTAATTGCTTTCTATCAGGTTTCAGGTCTTGGAATAATATGTAAGAAAGTAAGAGTATAGCTACTTTACAATATAAAAGAAGATAATCCTTAGGATTAGAAATCTGCTAGTGAACCAACCTCAGGTGACTGTAAGGGAAATGTATTATACTTGCTTTTAATATTCTAAATATCCAGTATAGACTTCCCTATTATAACATGCAGAGAATGATACTTTACTGCTTTATAAATTCAGTTGGTAAAATTATGTAGAAAACATTTTATTGGCTGAATTGAGACTTATGATGATTATTGAAATCACAGATGTGTGCTATATGTAGTAACATACATTTTAGAGGAGATAGTTTTTGTTTTGTTCACTATAAAGTATCCCACTGGTAAACAGAACAGGGAAAAATAAAGCTGCCAAATACTTCTGTTTTATAAATAATCCTTTAAAGGCTCTACATTCTGCTGCCAGTATTCTGAGAATTCCATTTACTTGTAATACTGTAATTAAACACATATTCCATAAAAATATGCTCCTCTTCATTGAAGATTTTAAAAATAATTGCCCAAGAGAGCAATGCTACTGCAGAGCTTGATGCTTAGATAATTTTTGAATTTGAATTGACATTGCTTGGGTTGGTGAATTATTCTGTTTGTCTACATAATTCATAGTATATGAAATTTCAATTCGTAAATAATAAATTATTTTCTGAAATGGAAACAAATTATATTCCCTTTTCTATTCTCTTTTTTCTCCCACAAGTAGGCAGTAAGTCATCAATCAAGAGGCCAATCGCAAGAAAAGATTTTTATATGATAACAGATCACGCAGTTAAGTTAAACTGAGTGAGCAAAATTCAGGCTTCGGATACTCAGACATCCAACTTTCCTAATACATTCTTGAATTTTACATTCTAGAGATAAAGAACAGCCAACTTCCATGCATGTTAAAAAGTATTTATGGGGGCGCCTGGGTGGCGCAGTCGGTTAAGCGTCCGACTTCAGCCAGGTCACGATCTCGCGGTCTGGGAGTTCGAGCCCCGCGTCAGGCTCTGGGCTGATGGCTCAGAGCCTGGAGCCTGTTTCTGATTCTGTGTCTCCCTCTCTCTCTGCCCCTTCCCCGTTCATGCTCTGTCTCTCTCTGTCCCAAAAATAAATAAACGTTGAAAAAAAAAATTTATGAATATACTAGCTCATAATAGAAGATTAAAATTATAAAAAGCAAATACCCAAAACCTCTTTAATCTTTGACTCTTCCCTCTCATTTCAATGTAACAGTTATCTGTTGAAAAAATAATGTTGAAAAAACGCATAAAATTTCAGAAGCACACAACATCCATTTATTCTCTAAAGCCAATTGTCTGAACGATTCTGTGCTCTGTGCCAGGTTTGATTAATCTTCTAGGATTATACATGAGGCCACAAGAAGGTGGCAGTTCAGTTAGGAGTCTATTTTAAGATGACCCCGGCTGATACTACTCAATTATGTACTACTTATTTGTCATCCTCCTGTAAGCTAGCTTAGGCTTGTTCCATGGTGGGTCGTTGTGTTTCAAGATAGGAAGTGGAAATGAGAAAGCACTTCTCAAGTCTGCCCTTGTATCAGGTTTGCTACTATCTTGGTGGGCAAAGAAAGTCATATGGCTGATCTCAGAGTTAGTCTGTAAAAACAGACACCACCTCTTTTTTTTTTTTTTTAATTTTTTTTTTTCAACGTTTATTTATTTTTGGGACAGAGAGAGACAGAGCATGAACAGGGGAGGGGCAGAGAGAGAGAGGGAGACACCCAGACACCACCTCTTGATGGAAGTGGCTGCAATGCCAAATTGTAAAGAACTTAGATATTTGTATAGATAGAATGCTGCTAGAGCTTTTGCCAACAATCCATTACAGTCAACATCTAGTTGGCTATCAGCTCTTTCTGAATACAAAACCAGATGGTTTTGTGCTTCCTTTCTGATCTGTTTCTAATATTACCACCCTAATGTAAAATCTTGTTAACACTCACGTGAACTATGACACTGATCTTATAACTGGATTTCATCTCTTCTAAATCTAGCTTCTCCTCAGTATTACCTATAGACATTTCAGGTATTTCAGAGGTGTTTGTTTGTTTGTTTGTTTGTTTTGCTCATCGTCTGTACTGTATTTAATGACACTAATTTGAACATGGGATTGCGATGTGTTCATTTTCAAACCTTCCACAGTATTTGCACCTAATAGTGGACACAAAATACACTTGTTCTTTATTAGGTAAATAAATGAATAAAAGAAAAGAAATCACAGAATAATCAAATCTAAAAAATCAACTTCAAATATTTTCAGTTATAATTATTTCCTGAGGATTCCTATGAATTCAGGTCACCTTTCCAAACCCTTATAAGTATGACTGTACTTGGGGTGCCTGGCTGGCTCCATTAGTAGAGCAAGCATGCAATTCTTGATCTCAGGATTGTGAGTTCAAGCCCCATGGCAAGTGTAGAGATCACATAAAAATCTTAAAAAATATATGACTTCAGTCTTACATTATTGACCATTAGATACCAGTTGCCACAGATGTGGCATTCTAAAAGTTTCTAAATACAGTTATGCTCACCTCCTTATGCAGTACTGTCTCTTAAGTCTATGAAATAAAATGAGATATTTATACTAGAGGCAGTGGTATGTTTCACGTTATATTTGAGTTTGTAGAATTTGTAGTCCTGAGAGAATTATTATGGTAGCAAAGAAGTAACATTAAAACAAATGCTCAATTCCCTCTTTGATTGATTGTTATCATAATTATTGTTCCAGATCCTCTCAGTATGTAAATCACCCTTGAGGAGTAAATTAGTCCTTTGGGAAGTTCATCAACTCCTCAAAGTACATACTTCATGCAATTATTGTTTTAAGGAACCGATTGATACCAATGTGGCTTAAAGATTTTTATGATGTTTCCCAAAGGCTTAACTATGTCAGCTAATACGCATCTATTACTTTATGACTCATTGCAGGTTCTGAATGTATTGTTTGTGTCAGGGAATCCAGGAAAGACCATCTTTTTCTCCAAATGTGTCTATATTATGAAAGATCAGACACCAGTAGTGTTAAAGTAATTAAACAAGGAGGCCATTAGACAGGTGACTCTAATGCCTTGGTACCCTACATAAGCAAATAAAAGCCTACGCCACAGTCTATTCCTGTAATTGCCAATGGGTAGGAAGAACAACCAATCACAAACAGCCAACTAAGCTATGTCAAATAAGGCAACCAGTTTAGCCATAGCCAATCACATAATTCCCTTGCTTTGCTTCTGCATCTTTTCTATAAAAATCTTGCTCCTAGCTCATCAATAGAACACTCCTAAACACTTCTGGTTTAATTCTGCCCAATTGGAATTGATTTTGCTTCATGTAAACTCAAAATCTGTAATATGTCTCAATTCATCTTTTAAAAGTAAGGTGACCATGTATTGTCCAAACAAGGATGCTATTAAGAGTGAAAGGAGGGGGATCCTGGGAAGATGGCAGCGTAGGGGGATGCTGGGCTCACCGCACGTCCTGCTGATCACTTAGATCCCACCTACACCTGCCTAAATAACCCAGAAAACCGCCAGAAGACTAGCAGAACGGAGTCCCCAGAGCCAAACGCACATGAGAGGCCCACGGAAGAGGGTAGGAAGGGCAGAGAGGCGGTGCGCGCTCCACAGACTGGCGGGAGGGAGCCAGGGCAGAGGGGCAGCCTGCCGGCCAAGCAGAGCCCCCGAGTCTGGCTTGCAAAAGCGGACGGGCCAGACGGAGTGGGTTCCGACAGTAAGTGGGACTTGACATCTGGAAGGTTATAAGCTAACAGCTCTGCTCAGAGAACGGGAGGGCTGGATGACAACGGGAGGGAGAGTTTTTGAGCCCTGGATGACAGAGCTCAGCTTGGCGGGGAACAAAGGCACTCGCCAGCACCATCTCTCTCGCCCACCCCCCAGCCAAAATCCCAAAGGGAACCTGTTCCTGCCAGGGAACTTGCTTGCACCAAGCAAACACCCAAATTGTGCTTCTGTGGATCCATCCCTCTGGCAGCGGGTCTGATTGCCTCCCGGTGCCGCAGGGCCCCGCCTGAAGTAGACAACCGAAGGAAAAGTGAGCTGAGCCTGCCCCTCCTGCCCCCGTGCACCTTGCTGATCCACCCCAGCTAATACGCCAGATCCCCAGCACCACAAGCCTGGCAGTGTGCAAGTAGGCCAGACGGGCCATGCCACCCCACAGTGAATCCCGCCCCTAGGAGAGGGGAAGAGAAAGCACACACCAGTCTGACTGTGGCACCAGCGGTGGGCTGGGAGCAGACATCAGGTCTGACTGTGGCCCCACCCACCAACAGGAGTTATTGAAGACAGCACAGGGGAAGTGCCCTGCAGTTCTGCACCACTCCAGGGACTACCCAAAATGATGAAACGGAAGAATTCCCCTCAGAAAAATGTCCAGGAAATAACAACAGCTAATGAACTGATCAAAAATGATTTAAACAATATAACAGAAAGTGAATTTAGAATAGTCATAAAATTAATCTCTGGGCTTGAAAACAGTATAAAGGACAGCAGAGAATCTCTTGCTACAGAGATCAAGGGACTGAGGAACAGCCAGGAGGAGCTAAAAAATGCTATCAACGAGTTGCAAAATAAAATGGAGACAACTACGGCTCAGATTGAAGAGGCAGAGGAGAGAATAGGTGAACTAGAAGATAAAATTATGGAAAAAGAAGCAGCTGAGAAAAAGAGAGATAAAAAAAATCCAAGAGTGTGAGGGAAAATTAGAGAACTAAGTGATGCACTAAAGAGAAATAATCTACGCATAATTGGTATTCCAGAGGAGGAAGAGAGAGGGAAAGGTGCTGAAGGTGTACTTGAAGAAATAATAGCTGAGAACTTCCCGGATCTGGGTAAGGAAAAAGGCATTGAAATCCAAGAGGCACAGAGAACTCCCTTCAGATGTAACTTGAATCGATCTTCTGCATGACATATCATAGTGAAACTGGAAACATACAAGGATAAAGAACAAATTCTGAAAGCAGCTAGAGATAAACGTGCTCTAACATATAAAGGGAGACCTATAAGACTCATGACTGATCTCTCTGCTGAAACTTGGCAGGCCAGAAAGGAATGGCAGGAGATCTTCAATGTGATGAACAGAAAAAATATGCAGCCGAGAATTCTTTATCCAGCAAGTCTGTCATTTGGAATAGAAGGAGAGATAAAGGTCTTCCTGAACAAACAAAAACTGAAGGAATTCGTCACCACTAAAGCAGCCCTACAAGAGATCCTAAGGGGGATCCTGTGAGACAAAGTACCAGAGACATTGCTACAAGCATGAAACATACGGACATCACAATGACTCTAAACCCATATCTTTCTATAATAGCACTGAATGTAAATGGACTAAATGAGCCAACCAAAAGACATTGGGTATCGGAATGGATAAAAAAATAAACAAGACCCATCTATTTGCTGTCTACAAGAGACTCATTTTAGACCTGAGGACACCTTCAGATTGAGAGTGAGGAGATGGAGAACTATTTATCATGCCAATGGAAGTCAAAAGAAAGCTGGAGTAGCCATACTTATATCAGACAAATTAGACTTTAAATTAAAGGCTGTAACAAGAGATGAAGAAGGTCATTATATAATAATCACAGGGTCTATCCATCAGGAAGAGCTAACAATTATAAATGTCTATGCGCCGAATACAGGAGCCCCCAAATATATAAAACAATTACTCACAAACATAAGCAACCTTATTGATAAGAATGTGGTAATTGCAGGGGACTTTAACACCCCACTTACAGAAATGGATAGATCATCTAGACTCACGGTCAATAAAGAAACAAGGGCCCTGAATGATACATTGGATCAGATGGACTTGACAGATATATTTAGAACTCTGCATCCCAAAGCAACAGAATGTACTTTCTTCTCGAGTGCACATGGAACATTCTCCAAGATAGATCACATACTGGGTCACAAAACAGCCCGTCATAAGTACACAAGAATTGAAATCATACCATGCATACTTTCAGACCACAATGCTATGAAGCTTGAAATCAACCACAGGGAAAAGTCTGGAAAACCTCCAAAAGCATGAAGGTTAAAGAACACCCTACTAAAGAATGAATGGGTCAACCAGGCAATTAGAGAAGAAATTAAAAAATATATGGAAACAAATGAAAATGAAAATACAACAATCCAAACGCTTTGGGATGCAGCAAAGGCAGTCCTGAGAGGAAAATACATTGCAATCCAGGCCTATCTCAAGAAACAAGAAAAATCCCAAATACAAAATCTAACAGCACACCTAAAGGAACTAGAAGCAGAACAGCAAAGACAGCCTAAATCCAGCAGAAGAAGAGAAATAATAAAGATCAGAGCAGAAATAAACAATATAGAATCTAAAAAAACTGTAGAGCAGATCAACGAAACCAAGAGTTGGTTTTTTTGAAAAAATAAACAAAATTGATAAACCTCTAGCCAGGCTTCTCAAAAAGAAAAGGGAGATGACCCAAATAGATAAAATCATGAATGAAAATGGAATTATTACAACCAATCCCTCAGAGATACAAGCAATTATCAGGGGATACTATGAAAAATTATATGCCAACAAACTGGACAACCTGGAAGAAATGGAGAAATTCCTAAACACCCACACACTTCCAAAACTCAATCAGGAGGAAATAGAAAACTTGAACAGACCCATAACCAGCGAAGAAATTGAATCAGTCATCAAAAATCTCCCAACAAATAAGAGACCAGGACCAGATGGCTTCCCAGGGGAGTTCTACCAGACGTTTAAAGCAGAGATAATACCTATCCTTCTCAAGCTATTCCAAAAAATAGAAAGGGAAGGAAAACTTCCAGACTCATTTTATGAAGCCAGCATTACTTTGACTCCTAAACCAGACAGAGACCCAGTAAAAAAAAGAGAACTACAGGCCAATATCCCTGATGAATATAGATGCAAAAATTCTCAATAAGATACTAGCAAATCGAATTCAACTGCATATAAAAAGAATTATTCACCATGATCAAGTGGGATTCATTCCTGGGATGCAGGGCTGGTTCAACATTCGCAAATAAATCAATATGATACATCACATTAATAAAAGAAAAGATAAGAACCATATGATCCTGTCAATCGATGCAGAAAAGGCCTTTGAGAAAATTCAGCAACATTTCTCAATAAAAACCCTAGAGAAAGTTGGGATAGAAGGAACATACTTAAAGATCATCAAAGCCATTTATGAAAAGCCCACAGCTAACATCATCCTCAATGGGGAAAAACTGAGAACTTTTTCCCTGAGATCAGGAACACGACAGGGATGCCCACTCTCACCGCTATTGTTTAACATAGTGTTGGAAGTTCTAGCATCATCAGTCAGAGAACAAAAGGAAATCAAAGGCATCAAAATTGGCAAAGATGCAGTTAAGCTTTCACTTTTGCAGATGACATGATATTGTACATGGAAAATCTGATAGACTCCACCAAAAGTATGCTAGAACTGATACATGAATTTAGCAAGGTCGCAGGATACAAAATCAATGTACAGAAATCAGTTGCATTCTTATACACTAATAATGAAGCAACAGAAAGACAAATAAAGAAACTGATCCCATTCACAATTGCACCAAGAAGCATAAAATACCTAGGAATAAATCTAACCAAAGATGTAAAGGATCTGTATGCTGAAAACTATAGAAAGCTTATGAAGGTAATTGAAGAAGATATTAAGAAATGGAAAAACATTCCGTGCTCATGGATTGGAAGAATAAATTTTGTCAAAATGTCAATACTACCCAAAGCTATCTACACATTCAATGCAATCCCAATCAAAATTGCACCAGCATTCTTCTCGAAACTAGAACAAGCAATCCTAAAATTCATATGGAACCACAAAAGGCCCCGAATAGCCAAAGTAATTTTGAAGAAGAAGACCAAAGCAGGAGGCATCACAATCCCAGACTTTAGCCTCTACTACAAAGCTGTCATCATCAAGACAGCATGGTATTGGCACAAAAACAGACACATAGACCAATGGAATAGAATAGAAACCCCAGAACTAGACCCACAAACATATGGCCAACTCATCTTTGACAAAGCAGGAAAGAATATCCAATGGAAAAAAGACAGTCTCTTTAACAAATGGTGCTGGGAGAACTGGACAGCAACATGCAGAAGATTGAAACTAGACCACTGTCTCACACCATTCACAAAAATAAACTCAAAATGGATAAAGGACCTGAATGTGAGACCAGAAACCATCAAAACCCTAGAGGAGAAAGCAGGAAAAGACCTCTCTGACCTCAGCCGTAGCAATTTCTTACTTGACACATCCCCAAAGGCAAGGGAATTAAAAGTAAAAATGAACTACTGGGACCTTATGAAGATAAAAAGCTTCTGCACAGCAAAGGAAACAACCAACAAAACTAAAAGGCAACCAATGGAATGGGAAAAGGTATTTGCAAATGACATCGGACAAAGGGCTAGTATCCAAAGTCTATAAAGAGCTCACCAAACTCCACACCCGAAAAACAAATAACCCAGTGAAGAAATGGGCAGAAAACATGAATAGACACTTCTCTAAAGAAGACATCCAGGTGGCCAACAGGCACATGAAAAGATGTTCAACGTCGCTCCTCATCAGGGAAATACAAATCAAAACCACACTCAGGTATCACCTCACGCCAGTCAGAATGGCCAAAATGAACAAATCAGGGGACTGTAGATGCTGGAGAGGATGTGGAGAAATGGGAACCCTCTTGAACTGTTTGTGGGAATGCAAACTGGTACAGCCCCTCTGGAAAACAGTGTGGAGGTTCCTCAAAAAATTAAAAATAGACCTACCCTATGACCCAGCAATAGCACTGCTAGGAATTTACCCAAGTGATACAGGAGTACTGATGCATAGGGGCACTTGTACCCCAATGTTTATAGCAGCACTCTCAACAATAGCCAAATTGTGGAAAGAGCCTAAATGTCCATCAACTGATGAATGGATAAAGAAATTGTGGTTTATATACACAATGGAGTACTATGTGGCAATGAGAAAGAATGAAATATGGCCCTTTGTAGCAACATGGATGGAACTGGAGAGTGTTATGCTAAGTGAAATAAGCCCTACAGAGAAAGACAGATACCATAGGTCTTCACTTTTATGTGGATCTTGAGAAACTTAACAGAAACCCATGGGGGAGGGGAAGGAAAAAAAAAGGAGGTTAGAGTGGAAGAGAGCCAAAGCATAAGAGACTCTTAAAAACTGAGAACAAACTGAGGGTTGATGGGGGGTAGGAGGGAGGGGAGGGTGGGGGATGGGTATTGAGAAGGGCACGTTTTGGGATGAGCACTGGGTGTTGTATGGAAACCAATTTGACAATAAACTTCATATATTGAAAAAAAAAGAGTGAAAGGCGTGCTATTAATACCTATAGCAGAATATATGGGACTTTCTAGGCAAAATGAAACATATGGCCACCATGTATATCAGCAACCCTTTAAAATAAGATTCCCAGACCAAACTGGAGTGTGCAATGTGCACGTGTCTTGGTGTGATTATTTTAGGAGAGATCTTGAGAACTTGTGGTATCAAAGGAAACCAGAACCAGATAGTAGTTAAAGCAGTAAGAATGAATTCCATTTAAGAATTACTGCAACAGGGGAAAAGAGATCTCAGTATAGACCTGGGCTCAATTCTGAGTACAGCAAGGACAGGTGGGAATTATAGCCAAGGAGAAGGATAAAAGATCAGTGGATGAAATATTACTAAAAGGAGACATCAAGGAAGGGTAGAGGAATTGTTGTTAAACTCCCCTAACATTATTCTTCCTGAAGGCAGGCCAGAGTGATCAGAGACCAAGGGTGGGAGGTGAAAAATGTTATCAGATACTGAGAAGGATCAGATATCAAGAGTGGGGAATTCTCTCTCAACTGACTATATGGGATTCTTGCTGAAATTGGGCTGTGTAAGCTAGCAAAAAGTGGGGGACTAAGGTTGCAGCCTAACTGAGAAAAAGGCTCAGAGTAGCCAGACGAAAGTTTGGTCAAGGAGAGAGAGTCTTTGTCACTGGGCACATTTTGCCATCCTCATGGAATGTACTGGTAGACCCTGAAGACTAGGCTATGCGCATAGAATGAAATAAGAGGAAGAGTGGAATATTCACTGTTGCAGAATAAGTGGCTAGTTGGCTAACAGCTACAGCTTCCTTCTCATTTTCTTCCTCACTTCCTTTTTCAAAAATTATTTATTAAGCAGGCTATGAGGGGTGTAATAATAATCAATATATGATTACTTTCTGCCCTTAAGGAATTCACATTTTCTTGGGTAGGTGTTTGCCAAATGAAAATTACACAATTGAAATTTACTTACTTTTAAATGTATTTTTACAGAGAACTACAAACGATGCTAGACCTGATAGGAAACTGAACCCGTAGGTTTGGGAAGGATCCAATCAGGAAATCATTTTCTGAACAATTGAGGTTTATACTGTGATCTATCAGATAATCAGAATTCAGATACTCAACAGAAGGAGGAAAACATTTTCAGCTAAAGGACTCAGATAAAGCTACTGATATGAGAAACAAAAACAATAAATATAAAAAAAAAGTCAGAATGACTAGGGATAATAGCCAAGAGGATATTGAGAAATGAGGGAAGGGTTCAGGTTGCTGAGAGCAATTTAGGCCATTTTGATGATTTTAATTTGATACAAAGATCATGGTAAGTTAGGGTAAGTGAGAGAAGATAAATTCCAATATTTCTTTTTTTTATGTTTGTTTATTTTTGAGAGCGTATGAGTGGGGGAGAGGGGGTCAGTGGATCTGAAGCAGGCTCTGAACCTGCTTTATTAGCACAGAACCCAATGAGGGGCTCAAACTCACGAATTGTGAAATCACGACCGAAGCCAAAGTTGGACGCTTAACTGACTGAGCCACCCAGGCACCCAAATTCCAATATTTCAATGACAACATAAATAGTATTTTTATCTGATATCAGAATCCTATATGTGATTGGTAAGTATTGGAACACCATGTTGAGAGTGAGGAGGAAGTGGGAGGTAGCAGGTCTGCTCTATGAAGTCATTAAAGAACTCAGTCTCCTTGCCTCATTGCACTTGAAACTCCAGATGTTGCCATAGGTATCAGTGTCCGGTCATGAAATGAGGGACAACCGAGTGCCTGGAGATTTTTGCAGGATATTCTATAGGCCAGTGTATATTTTTGTCCCAATTCCATTGGCCAGAACTCAATTACTTGCCCCTACCTAACTAAAGATGAAGCTGAGAATTATAGTTTAGCATGTTTCCGGGGTATAGGAGAAAAATAAGTTTGGTGGATATATAGCATTCTTTGTGAGGACTGAAACAGTCTATCCCTGCATTCAGTCCGGACACTAAGAACAGAAACCATATATTCTGTCTACATTAACATGACTTTGATAGTCCACTATATTCACTAACATTTCTTTATTTTTCCAGGAATTTCTTGCTTAGCAAGTGGTTTGCTTTTTTATTATAGGAACTTTCTAAAAGATAGATCAATTCTTTAATAGAAAGCATTTATAAACAGTTGTACTGTTCTTTGAATTTCTCACCTCATAATCCTCACTTTGTTGTTTCCATCAATCCTGCACTATTTAAAAAGTTATTCTTACCAATACCCAGTCTATTTTCTGCTTAAAAATCCACCTTAAACCAAACCTCCAATTTTTAATTAATTCTGACCTTAACTTTTGCTTTCTAGGATACTACCGTAGCTCTAAAAAGGTAGTGTTCTCTCCTTTACTCTATAAAGAGTAAAGTCTGCCTTGTGTTATCAACAGTTTGTGTTGGTATTATCTGAAGAGGCTAGCATTCAACATTTTTTAAAGTATGTATACATGTATGCATTTTTTAATTATTTATTTATAGTATAAAATGATGTGGTCTGACTTGTATTTGCTGAGAAGCCCTGATAGCTTATTTTCTAAAAGAATTTTACCAATTTACACATAGTGATGTAACCTATAATAACTACTAACAAGTAAATAACCAAACTCTAGGAGACTATAACCAAACCATTGGGAGTTACATATAGTGGGATAATTTATAATGTTAAATAAGGGGCATTGCATAGTCAAAATGTTAAGTTGTAGGGGAGAGAACGTATTTTCAGATTATTCTAAATCTGGCATTTACAAAATGCTTCCATTTCATAAGAATTCGTTGTAGACAAATTAAAGCCATTTTATAACTCAAGTGAATTTCAGAACTGAGATAGAACTCAAATACCAAACATAAAACCAAACAAGCAAAAGCCCAGAGACATACAGCATTAAGTAGACAGAATATATTTCTTGAGACAGTTTCCTGGGAAATTACACATAAAGAAGGACACTTTACTGAAGAACCGTAAGCTATTTTCCAAAGCTTCATAGATCTCTGTAGCAATTGTGTAGCAAGGACCACCAAAACTCTAGAAACAATACTGTTGATGAGTCTAGGTCAGATTCCCAATTTTGAGTCAAGATAGGTGTTGAAGCTGGGATGACTTTATAGGTATTTCTTCAAAGAATTGACCAGTCTGTACAAACCATTGAAAACAACAATGTTGAACATTATGTAGATCTAGCTATATGCTGTCTATGGGAGACCCATTTTTAGATCTAAGGACACACAAGACTGAAAGTGAAATGAGGGGCAAAGATATTCCATGAGAGTAGCAAACAAAGCAGAGCAGGAGTGGTTATACTAATATGAGACACAGTAGACATTATATAATGTCATACGGGAGACAAAGGATGATATATAATGATAAAAATGTCAATTCACCAAAAAGATATAAATTATATATGCATATATATGCACCAAACATCAGAGTTTCTAAATATGTAAAACAAATATTGATAGAATTGAAGAAAGAAATAGGCAGATCTATAAAAACAGTAGGAGGTATTTCAATACCTGACTTTAAATAATAGAACAACCAGACAGAAGATCAATAAGGAAACAGAGGACTTAACACTATAGATCAATTGAACGTAACAAACATATATAAAATACTACACACAACAGCAGCATATACATTCTTCTCAAATGTACATGGAGCATTCTACAGGATAGGCCACATGTTAAACCACAAAAGAAATAAGAATAAGTTTACTAGAATTAAAATCATACACAGTATCTTTTCCAATCATATCGTCGAGAAACCAGAAATCAATAGGTAAGGAAATGCTGGAAAATCCACAAATGTGTGGAAATTAAACATTGTACTCTTATGCAATGAATGTGTCAGAGGAAATCATGAAGGAAATAAGAAAACATCACAAGACAAATAAAAATAACAACATGCCAAAATTAATGGGATACAGTAAAAATAGTGCCTAAAGGGAAACTTATAGTTGTAATGGTTCACATTAAAAAACAAGAAAGATTTCATATCAACAACCTAACTTCACACCTTAAGGAATTAGAAAAAGAACAAACTAAACGCAAAGCTAGCAGAAGGAAGGACATAATAAAGATTAGAGTAGAGATAAATGAAATGGAGAATAGAAAAATAAAGAAAATCAATGAAACCAAGAGTTGGTTCTTGGAAAAGATCAATAAAATCGACATAGTTAAGCTAATTGAACATTATATATATACCCTGTTGTTTGAGCTATAGGATTTAGAAGTATTGCACTTATCCAGAAACATTCATTTGCAGTTGGCTCTGAATTTAGCAGAATTGTTTATCATCTTTTACAATTATTAGAATGTACAAATTTAAATATTTTTCTAATACAAAAAAGGGTATTTTTACTCTGGCCTTTCTCAAATCACCAGTTAAAATGCAATGATAAGAAAATATTTCACTGAAATAAAAATCATATCTAAGTTTGAATTTCCCCTAAACAGAATATGAGACACAAACTTAGTGGTCAGTACTCTTGGGGGAGATGACCCATCTTATGAAATAGAAGTGAGGCATTGAACAAAGTGAGACTGGAAAAGGAGTAAACCCAGGAAAGGGTGCTGAGGGTTACTGCTGAGGGCTGGGGTTCAACCCTACTAGAACCTTCTAAGGAAAAGTGCAGACTGCATATCAGAATTTTCTCACCAATCCATGGGAAGGCTGCTATCCTTATCCACAATTATTGTGCCCCATAAAGTGAGGGTTGTCCTGAGGAACATTAACTCACTCACACTTTTGTCACACCTATATAGGGTTAAGTGGCTTACTTCTGTTTTGAGGAAAGCAAACTAAGGTATTCAGAGGTGTGTGCTTGATTATTTGATGTAGGACATTGGTGACAATGTACTGAAATTGTCCACTATAAGACTGTTGCAAATAGGTGACAACCAGAATATGGCCCTGTGCGCCACACATATCTGCTAAAGTCCAACCTCAGTTCCCCTCAGATTTGGTTTTGCTGTACACAATTCTTCTTTATCACTGCCTCTTTAAAGAGGTCACAATAGCAGAGAACTTAAATACTTAATTATCTTTTTTTTTCTTGGAGAGGGAGGGAAAGAGGGAGAGGGAGAGAGCGCACGCGCACAGAGGGGAGAGGGAAGAGGGAGAGAGAATCCTAAGCAGGCTCCGTGCTCAGCAGAGAGTTCGACATGGGGGTTGATCCCACAACGCTGTGATCATAACCTCAGCTAAAATCAAAAGTTGTACGTTCAACCAACTGAGCCACCCAGGCACCCCAATGTGTAATTCTCTTTAGCAAGAGAGTTCATTAATATACATCAATTATAATATATTTTAATATTGATAATTTAGACATAGCAGGAAAATGTATAATTTTCCTCAAAAATAGTCCTAAAATTAAGTAAAAGTTTCACTGTTCTAGTAAAATATTATATAAAGTATATATTTCTTTAATAGAAGCTCAGAAAGTGGCAATATAGCTATGGCAACTTTAAAGCTTTTAAGATGATTTAGAAAATTGACATTAAAAATAGACAATTTATTCTTTAAGTGTATTCACTATGTGGGTAGAATGAGTTACAATAACTTTAGTGGAAATATTTATCTCCTTTTTCTTTCCTCATATTAAAAGAAAACCCACAAAACATGGATAAGCTAAAAGTAACCTAAAATTCCAAGTGGCTCCCTTTTGAGGAACAGAGATTTCCTGGCACATAAAAACAGATTTTAAAACCTTTCTGTAGTATGCATAAAATTATTCTTTAATATTTTAGACTTCTTAATTTCTCATTTATACGTCACCTACATTACAAGCTGATCTGAAGCTATTATTACTAAACTGAGAGTTTTTTTTAAAAATAGAAGAATGACTTTTTCCATTGATGCTTTAAGTATTTGACACCAACTGAAATCATGCCATCTCAGTATCATGAGAAGTGTTTTTGGAAGATGTCTCCTTTTGGTTTCATGGTATATTACAACTTTAAATATTTGTAAATAAAATTCAGAAGAAAGATGTGAGTTAACAATTTTTAATTATCTAAGAAACTAAAGGAATTTGAGAAAAAAAGTTTTCCTTCTTTCAGTAAATCTGTATCTTTTCAACTCAAAAGCAGATGCAGCCGATACTGTCTGAATTAGAACTCCAAGTCAATAACAAATGAGAAAACAACAGTAGTAATCAAAAGAGCAAAAATAAAAACAAATCACTTGGGGGGCACTGGGTAGCTCCGTCGAGTGTCCAACTCTTGGCTTCAGTTCTCATGGTTTGTGAGTTGGAGCCCTGCATTGGGCTCTGTGCTAACAGCAAGGAGCCTGCTTGGGATCTCTCTCTCCCTCTCCCTCTGCCCCTCCCCTGCTCACACACTCGTGCATATGCATTCTCTCTCTCTCTCTCTCTCTCTCTCTCTCTCTCTCTCTCAAAATAAGCATTAAAAAGTATTCAGCACTGGGGCGCCTGGGTGGCTCAGTCGGTTAAGCGTCGGACTTTGGCTCAGGTCACGATCTCGCGGTCCGTGAGTTCGAGCCCTGCGTCGGGCTCTGTGCTGACTGCTCAGAGCCTGGAGCCTGTTTCCGATTCTGTGTCTCCCTCTCTCTCTGCCCCTCCCCTGTTCATGCTCTGTCTCTCTCTGTCCCAAAAATAAATAAACGTTAAAAAAAAAAATTAAAAAAAAAAAAAGTATTCAGCACAGCATCTACTTATTAAAGAAAATGGCTGAAAGGATACTTTAATACATTGCTAGGGAGATGGTAAATTTAACACTGTTTTGTGAACTAATTTTATAATACGTATAAACAAATTGTACATATCCTTTGAATTGTCATTTAATCTTTCAGTAATTTATACTAATGAATAATGAGACAAATGTGCTAAAATTTACACGTATGCTTATTAGGGCTTGGTGTACAATAGTAAAACATGAAAAATGTAATAAATGTCTAACAATAATGCATTAACAATATGAAACGTTATAATTTTATGTGCAGTCATTTCAATTTAGGTTTCAATTTATAACTGTAGAAAATGGAAATGTATATATTTTTTGCATACCAAGTAGTACATGCTACACTAAAGGATATAAAATATACTTACTATATTGTCTGGAAACACGTACACCAAAATCATAAACAGCTCTCTTTCGTGGGATAATTTACTTTTTATCTTCTACCTTGTTGGTATATTTAAGTAAAAGGAGGAAAGATAGAAATTGCTTTTTGTTATGGAATAGAGGAAAGCAAATGGTGATGTGGACACAACCCACTCAACAGATGCAGTATGGAGTAAGTCGGAGTGTTAGGATAAGGATATAAAACCCAATACTTCCTGAACCTAAATACTACTCCTTGAATAAAAGCCACATCAGCCAGCATTTTGTATAGCACAATAAAAGAAAACTGCTTATTTGAAAGCACAGTTATATTAATAGGTGACCTTTGAAAATTGCTAGATAGAAAAATATTTTCTGCAATTAGTACTAAGCAACTATATATAAAGACTATTTTATTATCATAATAAATCATGAGACATAGATGAGGTCAATATAAGAAACCCTATATAAGAACCTGAGAGAGACTTACAGTTTTATGTGTATAGTTGGTGAGCAGGATGTGGAAACTATTCTATTAATATTACACTAGCACTACAACTTTTTTTTTGTCTTTGTAGTTATTCTTAACTAGTTGAAAAGGATTTTTCACTTTTTATTATTTTTTAAAATTTTTTAAATGTTTATTTTTTGAGAGAGAGAGAGAGAGAGAGAGCAGAGGACAGGGCAGAGAGTGAGGGAGACACAGAATCCAAAGCAGGCTCCAGGCTCTGAGCTGTCAGCACAGAGTGCGATGCAAGGCTTGAACTCATGAACTGTGAGATCATGACCTGAGCCAAAGTTGGACGCCTAACTGACTAAGCCACAGAGGTGCCCCCACTTTCGTATTTTAAGTACAGATTTCTGTATTAGGCTTTCTACTCTCTCAATGTATTTCTTGCTATTATCAACTATTAGATCTCTGAAGCCAAAATTATCAAGGCCTGAATGGAGGTTGCTCCATCCAATGGACTATTTGACATGAATTCAATAATAACTTTAATGAATAGTTTTGAGCACCTACTATGTGCCATTTATGTCTCCAAAGCCCTCACCATGCCCTCAAAATGAACTCATGATCTTCCTCCACAAAGGGGGTCTTACACATACAATTGTGAAACAGAGAAATGTGTTCAGGAACCTTGCACCATTACCCAAACACCATGTTCTTGGCTTCATCTGCGTTTCTCTGATGCCAAGGTCACTGTCATGGTTCCAGCAGCGTGTCTGTGTCCTTTCTTTTTTTTATTTTTTTACATTTTTTTTTTATTTTTTTTTCAACGTTTATTTATTTTTGGGACAGAGAGAGACAGAGCATGAACGGGGGAGGGGCAGAGAGAGAGGGAGACACAGAATCGGAAACAGGCTCCAGGCTCTGAGCCATCAGCCCAGAGCCTGACGCGGGGCTCGAACCCACGGACCGCGAGATCGTGACCTGGCTGAAGTCGGACGCTTAACCGACTGCGCCACCCAGGCGCCCCTGTCTGTGTCCTTTCACTTCTAGTCAACTGTAATGTCTTCCTACTGGTTTTCCCTTCTTTCCCTGTTGCTTTTCTCTCAGCTATTTCTTACCTTGTCAGTATATTTGAAAGAAAGATACTATCATGTTAGTCTCTTGTTTCCACTTAAAATTCTAGAATGGCTTTCTCTTTATCTTATAAATAAAAAAACCGTAAAAAGGCCCTTTACAGCCTTCCTAATTCTCCAGACGTTTCTCCCTTCACTTGTTGCCTCCTGCTCTGTGCTCCAGGCTTTGTTTCTTAAGTTTCACTTCTAACATTTACCAAAATTTATATTGATACATTTTTAGTATATTCATCAAATACCCACTTTTCACATTAGACAATAAGCTGCTTGAGGGTCAAACAAATACGTATTTTTACTTGGTGATATTCTAAACATGTACTCCATTCATAGCACTTAGTAAGCATGCTGTATTTATTGTTACTTAATGAAGCCACACACACACACACACACACACACACACACACACACACACACACACACACCCACACCATACCTTTTATAGCAGTATCTTTTTTCTACTGGTATATAAAACACACACCATAAATTCCACCACTTAAAGTGTACAATTCAGCAATTTTTAGTATATTCACAAAGTTCTGCCATTGTCATCACTATCTAACTTCAGGACATTTTTACCACTCCCCCCCAAAAAAAGACTCATTCCCATTGCACCATACCGTTAGTCCCTTGAAAATAATAATTTACTTTCTGACTCTATGAATTTGTCCATTTTGGACATTTCGTAGACTAGAATAATATGTGGCTTTTCTATTTGGTGTCTTTCACTCAGTGTCATGTTTCTAATGTCCACCCATATTGCAACATGTATCAATACTTCATTCCTGTTAATAGGAAAATATTTCATTGTATCACTATACTACATTTTGTCTATTCTTTTGTCAACTGGTGGACAGCATGGTGTGTTTCTGGTCTTTGGCAGTTATGAATAATTCCATGCTAACAAATGTGTACATTTGTGTGGACTGAATTTTTCATTTCTTTTTGTTTTAATTCTTTTTTAACATTTATTCATTTCTGAGAGAGAGACAGAGCATGAGCAGGGGAGGGGCAGAGAGAGAGGGAGACACAGAATCCAAAGCAGGCTCCAGGCTCTGAGCTGTCAGCACAGAGCTCGACCTGGGACTCGAACTCATGGACTTTGAGATCATGACCTGAGCCAAAGCTGGACGCTCAACCGACTGAACCACCCAGGCGCCCCTGAATTTTTCATTTCTTTTGGGTGCATATGTAGGGGTGTCATTTCTGGGTTATATGATAACTGAATTTTTAAATTTTTAAGTAATTGCCAAACTTTTCCAAAGCAGCTACATCATTTACATTCCCATAAGCAATGTATGAGGATTCTATTTCTCCACATCCTTGGCTACATCCCTCTTTTTTTTTTTTTTTTTAATCTAGTCAACCCTAGTAGGTGTGAAGTGGTATTTCATTGTGATTTTGACTTGTATTTCTCTAAAGATTAATTACACTGAGTTCTTTCTAGATGCTTATTGGTCATTTGTCTGTCTTCTTTGGAAAATGTCTATTCAAATCCTTTGTCAATTTTTAATTGAGTCAGTTTTCTTTTTATTATTGAATTGTAACAGTTCTTTATTTAATCTCAATACTAGTCCCTTATGAGACATGTTTTTTTTTTTTTCCATTCAATGATCATTTTCTCATTTTTTGCTCATAACAGTATCCCCTGAAATACAGAAGGTTTTAATTATGATAAGGTGTAATTTATTTTTTTTCTTTTTTTCTGTGTGCTTTTGGTGCATTGCTTATTCTGAAATCAGAGATTTATGCCTATATTTTCTTCTAAAAGCTTATAGTTTTAGCTCTTACATTTGGATTTTTAATCTGTTATGAATTATTCTTTGCGTGTATGAGGTAAGTTTCCAACTTCATTCTTTTACATGTGGATATCCAGTTGTCCCTGGACTATTTGTTGGAAAGACTATTTTCCTGATTGTCTTGAAACTCTTGTTAAAAATCTATTGGCCAGACGTAAGGGCTATTTCTGGACTCTCAATTTTATTCCATTGGTATATATACCTATTCTTATGCCAGTAACTACAATATCTTGATTACTATATATTTATAATAAGTATAGAGATTAGAAAGTATGAATCCTTGAACTTTATTTGTCTTCAAGTTTGTTTTGGTTACCCGGGTCCCTTGTATTTCCATATAAGTGTTAGAATTAGTTCCTGCTAATTCCTGCAAAACAGAAGTTGACATTTGATAAAGGTTGTGCTGAATCTATACATCAATTTGAGGGTTATTAATATTTTGATAATGCAGATCTTCCAATCCATGAACATGGAATATCTTTCCCCTTTTTGTAGGTTTTCTTTAAAGTTTTTTCAATAGTTTTTATTGCTTTCAGTATATAATACTTATTTTTTCAATTTTTTAAATGTTTATTGTATTTTTAAGAGAGACAGAGACAGAATGCAAACAGGGAAGGGGAAGAGAGAGAGGGAGACACAGAACCTAAAGCAGGCTCCAGGTTCTGAGCTATCAGCACATAGCCTGATGCGGGGCTCAGACCCACAAATCATGAGATCATGACCTGAGCCAGAAGTCAGACAGTCAACTGGCTGAGCCACCCAGGCTCCCCTATAATACACTTTTTTTAAAAAATTAAATTTATTCCTATTTATTCTGTTTAGTGCAGTTATAAATAAAATTGTTTTTCTTAATCTGGTTTTTGATTGTTTTATTGTTAGTGCATTAGATATACAACTGATTTTTTTTTAATATTTATCTTGTACCCTATAACTTTGCTGAACTAGTTTATTAGCTCATTTTTGGTGGATTTATGAATATTTTTAATTCATAACATCATGGCATCTATAAATAGAGATACTTCTTCCTTTCCAATATGATGCCTTTTATTTATTTTTCCTGCCTGACCACCCGTTAGAACCTCCAACACAATGCTGAATGTAAGTGGCAAAAGTGTACATCCTTGCTTTGTTCCTTATCTTAGGGGGAAAGTTTCAGTTTTTCACCATTAAGTATGACATTAATTCTGTGTTTTCATATATGCCCCTATTAGGTTGAAGAAGTTCCTTTCTATTCCTACTTTGTTGAGTGTTTTTATACATACTTGCATTGCTTCTACCCTCCTTTATGCTATTATTTTCATAAATAACATCTTTATACGTTGTAAGTTCAGCCCATATTTGTAATTATTATTTTATGCAGTTGTCTTTTAAATCATATATTTTAAAAAGAGTTTAAAACACATAAAATGCGTTTATACTGTTTTTTTTTCATATGTCCCTATGTAGTTACATTTACTGGTACTCTTTAATTTTTTATGTGAATTAGAATTACTGTCTAGTCATCTTATTTCGTGCTGAAGGATTTCCTTCAATTATTTTTTGTAGTGTCAGTCTGCTAGTGAAAAATACTGTACTTATCTAAAAACATTTTAATTCATCCTTTATTTCTGATGAGTGGTTTTGTTGGATATAATATGTTTGGTTGACAGTCTTTTCCTTTCAGCACTTTTTAATATATTATCCCACTGCCTTCTGGCCTCTTTGTTTCTGATTAGAAATCAGCTGTTAACTTATTGATGATCCCGTGTACATGATGCGTTGCTTCTTTCTTGCTGCTTCCAAGATACAACATTTCTCTTTTGCTTTTGACAGTTTGATTAGGATGTGCCTAGATGTGGATTTTCAAAAAAAATATTCTAGTTTATTGAGCTTCTTGGATTTGTAGATTAATGCTTTTCATCAAATTTGGAAGTTTTAAACCAGTGTTTCTTCAATACATTTTATGTCCCTTTCTCTCTTTCCTTTCCTTCTGAGACTCTCATTATATGTATCTTGGTATGTTTGATGTTCTTTCATGGTTCTCTGAGGCCCTGTTCATTTTTCTTCATCCTTTTTGTTTCTGTTCCAATGACTGGGTGATCCTAACTGATGTATCTTCAAGTTTGTGCTGCTTTCTTCTGCCAGCTCAAATCTTTGCAGCCCCTCTAGTAAATTTTAATTTCAATTACTGGACTTTCAACTCTAGAATTTTTACTTGGTTAGTATCTTTTTTAAAAACAAATCTACCCCTTTATTGGTATTCTTTATGTGGTGAGCCATCGTTTCATATTTTTCTTTGGTTCTTTTTACATGGTTTAATTAGGTCTTTGGGTATATTTAAAATACATTATTTAAGTGTATATTATTTAAAACTTTGGTTTATCATGGCCATTGGGCTTTTGCAGGGACATGTTCTACTGACTGTTCTCACCTAGTGTATGTGCCCTACTCTGTATGAAATACACATACATACGTATATGTATTTACATTTGGAGATTTTCTTTTATTTAAAAAATAATGTTTATTTTTGAAAGAGAGAGAGAGAGAGAGAGTGGGAGAAAGGTAGAGAGACAGGGAGACACAGAATCTGAAGCAGGCTCCAGGCTGAGCTGTCAGCATAGAGCCCGATGCAGGGCTCAAACCCACAAACCATGAAATCATGACCAGAGCCAAAGTAGGTTCGCTTAACCGACTGAGCCACCCAGGCAGCCCTGGAGATTTTATATTATATAGTGTGGCTACTCTGGTAATCAGATCCTCCCCTTTACCCAGGGATTGCTGTTGTTGCTGTTGTTACTTTTATTTATTTAGTGACTTTGCTGAAATAATTCTGTAAAGGCTGTAGTCACAATAATGTGTGGCCATTGAAGAGTCTGATTACCTTAGTATTCAGCTAATTGTTAGAGAGATTTACTTAAGTGACTGAAACAAATATGGTCTCCTAGCTTTTGTCAAGGGGTCCTATGTGTGTATTGGTGCATCCCTTCAACACTCAGGCAGTTTACAACTCTGCCTTAATCTTCATTTTCTGCTTGCACAGAGCCCTAAGGTCAGCCAGAGGTGAGAACACAGGACTTTCTCAGTTCTTTCCTGGGAATGTGCAGAGTTATATGACTAAATGTGGTCTTTAAGATTCCCAGAAATATGTCAGAGCTTTTCAAATCCCCCTATGGATATCTTATTCCCCAGTTTTTCCTTTTAAGTTTTTGGTCACTTTCTTGTTGGCCTCAACTCCAAGCACTGCCTCAGGTGTGTGTGATGTTAAACAATTGCTGCTGATGGTCTTTGACAATTGCCCCCAAGGAAAAGACTGATTTCCCTGGGAAGACGCTTGAGTCAGGTCACACAAAGACAGGCCTTGTGAGTTAGGCTTTCCAGAGAATTTCCAGAGAGGTCAAAAATGACAATTTTCTGAAAATGATGCTTAGGGGGTTACATGTCTGTTTTGTGTTCATAGTGGCAGCCAGGTTAGTTCTTAATAGTTCTGTAGAGCTAGAAAGAGGGGGATTAAAACAGACCAAGTTAAATTGCCACAAAACTCACTCTTTTAAACACAATTAAGCTGCTTTTGTTAAATGACCCCTGGATTGTTGCATGTCTAAGGTTAATTTCTAGAGTCCTAAAAAGTTGATTTTGACAAGTTTTGCAGTGCTCTCATTGCTTTTACGGGAAGAAAGGGTTTTTGGAGACATTGGAGATCTTCATTCTACAATTCCCACTCATATCACTCTTAACAATGGTTCCTAATCTTTGCTGAATCACCTGCATTTGTGGGAAATCTAATAGTCATTCCTCCTAATCTGCCAACTATTACATTTCCTCATACCTGTAAATCAAATTACTGACTTATGATGCTGATGCTGATAAACATTTATCATGCACTTACTATGTGCTCATCATTGCCTAACACTTTACATGTCTTAAGTCAGTTAATTTCTTACCAATTTTATTTTCACGTTGATATAACTGAGCCACAAAGAGATTAAGCAATGTCATGAAAGAAGTTTGAAATGCATATTCCAGGGTATCTCAATAAATACAAATCCATAAAATTTACATGGAGTATACAAGGTATTAGGGATTCGTGGAGCCTCTTAAGGAGCCAAAGATTGAGCTGCACTGAATTACAAATGCTATTTTACCAAAGATTTCTATAATTTTTGCTGAATATTAAACATTAATGGATTTAGGCAGCAGATGCATAATTTTATGTTAATGTGTACCAGAGAAAAAGCTTTTAGTGAAGACCTACTGTGTCAGACATAAAGCTATGTCCTAGACATCAAGCACTGAACAAAATAGACATGCTAATGAAAACATATTGCATATTATTGAACTTTCAAGGTCACTTTGCATATTGATAGAGTGAAAATTTGAACCTAAAGAACATTTGATTCAACATGCCTTGTTGTTCTGTGCTACACCTAAGATCTTAACCATTTTTTGAGTTAATGATTATGTCAATAATGCCACATGTCAACACCCATTTCCAGGCATACAAATAGAGTTAGATCTACAATGACAGGAGTAACTTAAATGCTTTTGATAAGTAAAATGTTGAGTAAATTTTCAAAGGTATTTTTTACTTAGGTAAAGAGAGAAATTCAGTACTGATTATAAGGCTTAACTCATCCATTTAAAACCGTAGAGCAGAGTCCAGGAAAATGTGGACTGATTCCATCTGTTCCTTCACCACTTTCCACACCATCTCTCACCTATTCAGTTGCTTCTAACATACCTCAAGAATGTAGTTCCAAAGCCATACCATGGTTTGGTGCACTAATGTAAAAGTTAATAATGTGTCCATATTCTGATAGTTCACACCATAACATGGGCAAAGAAAATACAAAACATATTGAATACCTACTTTTTCAAACTTTACACTTTCTTTTTTTATTATTTATAAAAGTTGCTTTTCCATTTACTTCAGTTTAATTGTTTTGGAGTATTAGTTTTACTTCTTAAACATAAGTTAGTTGGGAATTACACTTAGCTTTTATGTTAAGTCCCTTGGTTCTGTAAATCTTGGAGTTATATATTATTGTGCTAGTCACAGAACATTGCAGTTAATTATGTTGCATTGCACTGTCCTTGGCAAATGTTAACTTCAGAACTTCTGGCATTTACTTACAGGAAACACAGAGCCTATTATAGTTTAGAAACTACAATAGGCAATCACCTGTTCAGGTTCCACAGTACATTGAAATCACATTGTACACATTACAGCTAGGAGCAATATAATATGTTTGGTATTTATTTTTCAAATGCTAGAATATATTTATTTGTTTTTCCTAAAAAATGTAATTTATTTTGGTATTTTTTAAAAATTTCACAGAACTTACTTTAGGTTTTGATATCTTTTAAAAAAATGTTTATTCACGGAGTTCCTATTAGTTATTCCAGAGGATGAACTGGGTAAATATGAGCTTCTTACATATTGTGCAATTTCATTTAAATTCCATTAGAAATATGTTAATATATTTACAGTTCCCTTTCATGGAAATAAATAAATAATTTTCAATTGCTTCACGGCATGGTAACAATTATTCATAGGTGACGTGAGATGTACTTTGTGAGCAGTCCTTTGTTTTGATGAATATTAAAGCATACATTTATAATAGTTAACAACTATTTTTAGATTACTATTGTAATGACTTAGGATGGGTATTACCAAGATAGCTAGTGCCTGAACTGAAAGAATTAATATTTGGCTTCATTATAAAGAGTGCAGTATTGAGCTCATGAGTACTTTTGTTTCATATCATCTTCTCAACACAAGCTTAATTATGACATTACAGAATAAATTCGATTGCACACTGTTTATCACTATCTGTGGGTAGCAGAGAGGTTTTATTAGGAAAATGTCACCATTTTCCTAGACTGTTACTGATTTAATAATCAAGTTAAAGTGCTACATCACAATAATCATACAACACATAAAAAGCTGTGCCACTATAATAACTTTGATGTCTTAATGAATTAGTCTGCCAACCATATCTCATATGGCACCATTATATTTCAATAATATTCTAGTTACATATTAGTAAAATGTATTTTACTGTAAGTAAATGTGGTCATAAAAACTTATTATGTTAGTGATTGAGACATCCAAGGTTTTTTCCATGGTTAGTCCTCTAATAGGGATTAATTGACTGACACTGTTGACTTCCTATAGGGTTAATGATGACCAATGACCATCACATTAATAAATCACAATTTAAATACCAAGGATAGCTTTGAAGTTTTCATAGATATGATGCCGTAACATGGATAGTGTCTGCGACTTAATCCTTTATAATTTGAGAACTGACAAACCCAACACTTGCTGATGTAACCCTCTGTGGCTCAAGTATTATTGAATTGCCAGATTTTTGCCACTGATGCTCTTTCCATTTGCACATAATTAATTAGTAATAAGTGTGGAAATTGTATTATGACCTAGTTATAGATCTCTGTGGACATCTGTGTATTTAGAGAAAATGATAGTTCTAGATAGAATGCACGAAACTAATTTAAAATGTCATTCAAATAGTGCTTTTCACTTATAAATGTACTTCTGGGTGAGATATATCTCACTGGAACTTTTAAAAGCCGTTGTTCTTGAACACGCTTTAAACACTATGGAACATACTGACATTTTGAACTTATAACGCAGTATCTTTGGATGTGAACTATCACCTCTGATGAGATTATTATTGATACAAACAGCATCTAAAGCCACTTGGATGTTTGGAAAAATCAGGTTTTGTTGTTGTGTTTTTTGTTTTGTTTTGTTTTTGCTTACATTTTCTACTTTAATAACGTGTTAAACCTACTGGAAGTCTCTAAACCACATACCTTAAGTAAAATTTTAGGATTGGAATATATGATCCTTCCAGGTAAGCTAACTGACTAAATTTGTGAGCTCAATAGGTACCCTACATCATTATTTGTGGATGATATTTGGTAAATTTGTCTGATGGAATTTCATGCAGAGACACATAAGAAAACCAAAGTATTCATCACTGAAATATTTTAAAAAGTGACATTTTACATAAAGGTTGTTAGAAATATGACTGTTCATGTGTTCATTTTAATTTATTACATGTAAACAAATGGTTATGATTTTATTTGAAGATGATTTCACTGAGTTTTCCATGGAGAGATAGCTTATGCCAAAATCCTTTGGAGAAGTAGGGACTAAAATAATGCTAGTAAACAAAATCATTTCCACTTTTATATTAGCCCAATGCATGGATTTTCAGGCACAGAAAGGCCCATGCAGTTTATGAACTATATTCATTTCATTAAATACCTATTCCTTAGGTTAAGAGTGTGCTCTCAGTGTCTTTTCTTTATATTCATCTAAAAATATTTCAGGAATTAAACCTGCGATTACTCTATAATTCTAACTCTATACTACTTGGCATTCTTCAAGATACCCTAGTTTCCTAGGCCATCTCATGACAGGTGTACTGAAAGGGACCCACTTATTTTATTTAACTTTTTTTAAAGAGAATTTTACTGAATGTCAACATAAAGAGCTTCTGAGAAAAAACAATAGAAGCTATTCTTAATGAAACTTCTTGCTTAGTAGTAAATACTAACCAAAAGATGATCAACATATTTAGTTTTTAATGGCACACTCAATTTTAGTACTCATCATTGTCCATGTATTTACAAGATATTTCTTGAGTGTTTACAAGTGCTAGTTTCTTTGCTTATTGCTGAGGATATAGGGAAAAGAGGTCCCTGCTCTCTTAGAATGCCCAGTCTGGCAGGGCATTGCACATAAAACAAATCATAACCTTCCAAAATATTTAATTATAATGGTCATATTTGTTAGGAACCTGATATAGAAGGTGCTACAAAAACACATAAAAAGGAAACTTTCCAGGTGTGTGGAGAGGGTTCAGAAAGAGACTTCCCTGAAAAAAAGTACATTTAAACTTAAATTTGATAAATAACAGTCATTCAGGCAACAAGAATAAGGAGAGGAGTGTTCCAGCAACAGTAAATGGAAGGCTTGTCAGGACCCTTCTCCCACTACATATCAGGAAGAAGCATAGTATATTAAAAATAAACAAGTACCACTTTATGATTAGTTTAACTTATACAAGAATATTTTATAATATACAAGAGGATTTTATAACAACTGTAATGGCATATAATTTATTCATCTTTTAAATAACTGGATTCAAAGAGTATCTTTAACATATTTCCCATACAAACACACATTCAGTTGTGGGACAATACATATGTATTACTCAGTGTTCAAAATTCAGAACTTCATTGCAAATTCCAAACTGTATGACTCATAAATACATCTATTAAAACAAAACAAAAAAACAAAAAACCTTACTCCCTGCTCCATGGGATATCATTTATGATAGAGCAGAATGAACACTTGACATCAAGTTAGAAAACTCAGGATCTAGTTTCAGTCTTCCTGTGACTAGCCTGAACTTGTTTCCTTTTGTATAATAGGGAATACTATTATAGTGACACTGTGAGAGTCAAATTTGATAATATCTGTTATGCACTTTGAAAACCAGTATAAACTATATAGTTCTAATGTTTTGTCTTTTTTTTTCTTTTTTTCTGAGCACTCCATGCATATTTGGATTTTTCTTATCTTTGATCAAATATGTTCCCTTTGCTGGAATGTTTTCAAGTGTTCTTTTTTTTCCCCTCCCTAAAGGCCCAATTCAAATCCCATTACTTCTTTGAGGGTTTTTCCCACTGTAGAAGTTATTTGTTTCTCCAATGTGTAATCTCCCTTAGCACTTATGAGTTATTCGGTGACTGGCATTTATCGACTTGTATAGTTATTTTAATGTGCATTTCAAAAGCATAGTATTTTGATGTTGAAAGGGAAATTAAAGTTCATTTGGTTCACCAGATTTCAGAGGTTGAGATCTCCTCTGAATCACTTCAACCTACTTGTCAAATAAATTTTGCTTGAACAGCTCCACTGACAGATAGCTTGGTATCTTTTGATGAAGTATATTTTACTTCTTGACATCTCTAAGAGAAAGTTATTCCATAAATTTAGAATAAATATGTCAACTTGCTTTCATACTAGTAACTATTTCCTGATACTCTCTACTAACTTCTTCCTTTTCCCTGGCAAAGCAAGATTTTAGTTACCTTGGTTGTATTCATCATTATTTTCTTAAGATATTCTAGTGTGTGTGTGTGTACGTGTGTGTTTGTGTGTGGTATATATATGTGTATATATATAGTGTACCTATATGTGTATATAGTGTATGTGTGTATATAGTATATATATATATATATGTATATATATATACATATATTTATTATATATATATATTTCTCTTAAAATAGAGCATACAGAACTAACCGTATTGTTCAACGATATTAAGGCAACTGGTTTATTTTAAATATATAATTCTGATACTGCAGCCTAAAACTCCATTATACATTTGATAGCTACACCTAGTTGAGCTTACCTTAAATTAAATCATGTCTTATTCACATGTGATTCTGCTAAATCATATACCCGTATCTTCCCCATCAAATTACTGAAAAATATTTTTTATATTTGTTTATATATTAATATTATTTGCAGGAAGCTAAAATACACTGTTAGTTCTAGTAATAGATACTAGGTAGTAAGCCAGCAAAATACAAAAGAGAAAAAATATGTATATTTCTTCTTTTTAAACACACTTCAAACAGCATATGGGAAGCCTATTTGCTTTTTCATCTTAACTCCATTACATAATGAAGTTTATATAATGAGGTTCATTAAACTTCTTTATTTAATGAGGTGTTCAATAAACTTCTAAGAAAAATATGATAATTTGTTTATGTATACTTTTTATCATACGTACAGGTATATATATGTGTGAGTATAGTTGCATATTCCTTGTCAAAATGAGTAGAATTTTAGACTAAATGGTGACCTGCTGAAGAACATCTCATTTACATGTGTGTGAAGTCACATTTGGTACACATTTGTAGCGCTGAGAAATAGTAAGACATGCCCCATTACTCCATAAGAGTTATATAAACATGACATTCCTTACTCTCTCATTTTCTAAATAGCAAGGGACACATGACTATTTGAGTTACTAACAGCAACTAAGCTGAAAGAGTTCACCATATTGTGGAACCCTTTAAGTTTAAATTTCCAGCATAATAGCATATTATAACCTGAATATAATATAGTTAACTGAACATACATTTGCTACACTTCCTTCTTTCTAAACTCATGTTTACTCTTCTCATGATAAATAGCACTGAGACCTACTTTGTCATGTGTTCCTGTCAGCCCTTAGTTTTAAACCTTTCTCTTTTCCAAATCAGCAAACAAAATGACAGGATAAAACATGCAATGCTCCTTTATGCTAAGTAGGGTTGAACCAATCTAATGCATTTCTGCTGTAATACAGCTGACTTTCTTCTGTCCTGGTAGAGGACGAATTTAAATAATATGAGTACTCAGTGGTGTTTTCTGTGTTAGCATATTCCCTAAATTGTGACTCATGTTCAGAACTTAAAGATTAAGCCATATTTTGGGGCACCTGGGTGGTTTAGTCAGGTAAGCATCCAACTCTTGATTTTGGCTCATAGTTTGTGAGATCAAGCCCCACATCAGGTCCGTGCTGATGGTACTGTCTGCTTAGATTGTCTCTCTCCCCTGCTCTTTGCCCCTTCCCCTTCTCCTGCTCATGCTCCCTTTCTCTCTCTCAAAAATAAACTTTACAAAAGGTTCAAGCCATATTTTGACAGATAACCAATGCAATCTTCTGTACTTTAAGAAAAAGAAATCTAAAAATTACACCAACTGCTTCAGTTAGCAGTTGGGTACCGAGAAGAAAATCTTCTCTAGTTTAAAGAGAAAGGAATTTTTTCCAGTCTGTTCCTAACAAAACCACACATCAGAACTTGACCACCAAGGAAACTGTTGCCTGAGCCATGATTAGCAAGTTGTATACTTTGAAAGCTAAGTGCAGAATTTAGAAGCTGCCACTCTGGGGGCGCCTGGGTGGCGCAGTCGGTTAAGCGTCCGACTTCAGCCAGGTCACGATCTCGCGGTCCGTGAGTTCGAGCCCCGCGTCGGGCTCTGGGCTGGTGGCTCGGAGCCTGGAGCCTGTTTCCGATTCTGTGTCTCCCTCTCTCTCTGCTCCTCCCCCATTCATGCTCTGTCTCTCTCTGTCCCAAAAATAAATAAAAACGTTGAAAAAAAAAAAAAAAGAAGCTGCACTCTGTATCTGGTACTCCAGAATCATACACCTCTTCCATAATCCTATCAGCTAAATGGACACCTTCTCTTCTACCCTTCATCCCATGAAGCTCCAAATTGAAATCTTATCCTCAGGACCCTACTTACAGAGGAAAATGAGCAATAGATTCTCTCTTAAGCTTTCTAGCCTCTCCATCACAGGAAAACACACTAGAAGGGAACTGTAGTGGATGTTAAGCAGGCAGATCTCTCATATAAATCAATCACATTAACATTTATCTTCAAATTCCTATGCTGACTGATATTGAAAATAATACTTTATGTTAATAAAAGTCTATAATAATTTAAATCTAGATTATTAAAATTAAGTGTTTGCAACTCCAAACTTATGTATTTCCAAATTACCATTCCTGTTTTCCTTTCCTATAGTGAGAGAAAAAGTGAGTCCTGGAGGGGAGGCATGCAGCATTCAATGGCACTGGATAAGTCAATGGATAAGAGTGAACAACTAGAAAATTAAAAAAAAAAAAAAAGTGATGGCAGAGAAGTGCTACGGAGCTAGGTGGGTAGCATCTTGTCATTGGAAGAAATTTATCTTTGACTCTAAAATAGGAAGCCTTTGGGGTTTTGAGCAAAGAAATGGCACTATCTGCCTTATCTTTAACTTACCTTCTTCTGACTTCCATGTTGAGAACAGACAGCAAGGAATAAATCAGGGCAGAGTAAGGCAACTAGTTAGCAGTGATCTTGGGATGTATCAGATTGCTACCAACAGAGGTGTTAAGAAGTGTAAGTGGATGCTTGATATAATGTGAAATTGGAGACAACAGGATTTGCTGATGAACTGGTGTGAAAGAAAGAGATGACTCCACTGTTCGTGAGCAACTGGAAGAATGGTGTTGGTATTAATTGAAATCGACAAGTGCTCGGTCCATTTGGGCTACTAGATCAAAGTACCATAGACCGTGTTACTTACAAACAACAAATTTATTTCTCACAGTTCTGGAAGCTCGAAGTCTGGTATCAGGGTGTCAACATGGTCCATTTCTGGTGACAACTTTCTTCTGGGTTTTAGACAACCAACTTCTTGTATCCCCACATGGCAAAAAAAAAAGATCTAGCCAGTTCTTTGTGCTCTTCTTATAGACAGTAATCTTGTTCATAAGGGCTTCAGCATCATGATTGAATTACCTCCCAAAGGCCTCTACTTCACACTATCACATTAGGATTAAGATTTTAAAATATGAATTTTGAAGAGGCATAAACATCAATTCCTTAACACCAAGGTAACAAAAATAACAATTTTTGATGATTAACTCAATTTTGGATTGAACATCTAGGGAAATCTAAAGAAAATGTTTCAAGGAGGATAAGTCTGACATATAATGTTGACAGGCAAAACAAATGAGAATTAGAAATAACCATTGGATTTACCATCATGAAGTACATTAATGACCTTGAGAATGATAATTTCAGTGAAACATTTGGGAGTGAAAGCCTGTTTGGAAGAGGTTGAGTAAAGAATGGGACTGCAAGAACTTAGGGTGAATACAGGTAACTATTTTAAGTTTTACTATAAAATTAATAAAATTAGTATGGCAATTTTGGGAGAGGAAAGTGACACATGAGATAATTTGCTTTTGTTTTGTTATTATTTAGAATGGGGAAAAACCAACATTGCTGTTGCCAACGTAAACTATACTTTGCAAATCACTGTCATGAAATGTTGAGAGTGATTTACAAAAGCTCTGTGATACTTAGGGAAAAAAAGATGAAACAAATATATGCATCCATAAATACCAATATCACTTAAGTCTTCTGCCATCCAGAAACAGGAGGTTCCTATATGATGTCAAATGCAGTTTGATTTAAGTTATTGAAAGAATAAAACTAATTTAAAAAATGGAAAAAATAAATATCCTTACTACATGAACCACATTTTACTTAAATTTGGCACTCTAAGAAATTGGCTCAAAGTACATAGGATTACAAGTGTGTTAGATGTCAAGAAAGCAAGTTATTATGAATCAGAAATAATGTCAGATAGAAATCCTATTACTGAAGAAGGCAGGTATAGGCTAGGATAATCCTACTAATTAAAGCATAACAGATTACATTCCCTCTTTTAAAAAAAAGGGATTTGAAGATGAAATAACTTTATGAGATACTGCTCAATAACTGGAGGTAACAGAAAGTGTAGAAAGAAAAGATCTGTAGAAGAAACCAACTAAAAACAAGCAGCTAAAGTTTGCAAGGACAAGTCTGAAGGTTTCTAAAATAATCATAGCAAACGAAATTCAAGAAAATAGTACAGGAAGGCAGTCCTTAATGTACAGTGGTTCAACTTACAATTTTTTTTTTTGTTTTACTTTATGGTGGTGTGAAAGTGGTGCACTTCCAGTAGAAACTGCACTTCAGATTTTGAATTTTGACCTTTTCCTAGGTTAGCCATATGCAATAAGATCCTCTGTCCTGATGAAGGCCAGTGGCAGTGAGCCACAGCTCCCAGTCATCCCCATGATCTTGAGGGTAAACGACTGATACATTTACAACCATTCTATACCTACAAAACTGTTATGTTTGTCACTTTCAGTATGGCATTCAATAAATTACATGAGATACTCAACACTTTATTATAAAGTAGGCTTTGTGTTAGATGATGTTGCCCAACTATAGGCTAATATAAGTGTTTTGAGCACATTTAAGATAGGCTAGGCTAAGGGGAGCCTGGGTGGCTCAGTTGGTTAAGCATCTGACTCTTGGTTTTGGCTCAAGTCATGATCTCACGGTTTGTGAGTTCGAGCTCTGCATCGGGCTCTGCAACTGACAGCAAGAAGCCTGCTTGGTATTAGCTCTTTCCCTCTCTCGGTAAATAAGAGAAGGAGCTTGCTCTCTCTCAAAATAAATTAAAAAAAAAAAGACTTTTAAGATAGGCTAGCTTAAGCTTTGATGTACAGTTAGGAGTATTAAATGCATTTTTTTTTAAGTTTATTTATTTTTGAGAGAGAGAGAGACAGAGCATGAACGGGGGAGGGGCAGAGAGAGAGGGAGACACAGAATCGGAAGCAGGCTCCAGGCTCCGAGCCATCAGCCCAGAGCCCAACGCGGGGCTTGAACTCACGGACCGCGAGATAGTGACCTGAGCTGAAGTCGGACGCTTAACTGACTGAGCCACCCAAGTGCCCCTTAAATGCATTTTTGACTTACAGTATTTTCAACATACAGGTTTCTCAGGACATAACCCCACTGTAAGTCATGGAAGATTTGTATATATAATATGTAATTTATATTATATATATTCTCAATGTAAATTGAGAAAAGATAAATAATTTTTCTAATGAACACATAAATGTTATTATTTGTAGTAACTTGAAAATGATTAAGATAGTACATTTATATAAAGTTTCCTTTCTAAAAAGAAAATCAAGAAAAAATCTGGCACAATGAAGATCTTATAGAAATAACTAATGCATAAAAGGCAGTATAAGAAATGTAAGTAATATTTAGTAATTAGATAGACTGAACAATTGCTTTCAAAATAAATTGTCAGGGACTTAAACTGGCAGTGAACACAATGTCAAATACATGACTTCCATATCTTAACTAGGTATTGGACTTGAAGCAATGTGGTCAACTTGCAAGTGCTGTTTTCTCATCTATAAAGTGATGGTTGAAATAGCATTTACCTCTTGGACTTGTGGTATGAACTAGTGTATGCAAGTGTTTAGAACAGTCTGTGGCACTTAGGGAAGATGTGATAAATGTTAAATATCATCATAGTTATCAGTATTCTAAATTATTACTTTATAACTAAGCACAGTGTAACATACCAGAAATTGCTTCTGCACTGTATGTTATGTATAGTCAGAATTGGATTTATAACCTTACTGTCTACCTCCATTATTTGAGACCCTGTGCTAAGTGCTGAGATAACCACAATGAACAGGATAGATGCTGTCTTACTCTCTTCAGGACCGTCTGGCTTGGGACATATGGAATTCAGTGAGTTGAAGTGGGAAAAAAAAATACATGTTCCAAAACAGTCAAGTGTGTATAAAAGTGCTTTAAGAACTAAGTCCTTTCAAGCAGTACTTTTAGTGACTTGGTCTGGTATTTGTAAAATCAAGAAGCTTTCATTAAGTGCTAGAAGTCTCAGTTACTGCCCATTCCTTAATCCAGTTAAGTCTAAGCATAATTTGAAAAAGTGGCTAGATAGTAATGAATTATGATAGGAAAAATAAGGTGCTGTGGAAGAACCTAATAGGTTCTTCAAAAAAAAATGTTCTGGGAAGAAAGAATGGGGTTTAATTAAATGTTCTGTAGACCTGTCATAAGAATGCTAAAATATACCTTTTAAAGCCAATAATAAGGAGGTGGGAAGGTTGGCGAACCAGACTGGAGGATGTAAATAGAAAAAATTAGGGTAGGATAACTCTTATTTAAGCTGCATTTGACACAAACCAGGAAACATTTTTAGGAAAAATGATGGAGGAAAAATTGTAATTTTAGTATCCAGAATGCCACAATAATGTCTATATCAAATTTTTCCCATAAACTCCATTTTTAGGATTTCCGTCTGCCATTCCTATAAATACATTTGTTCTCCTCATTCCCCCATTCCCACTTTTCTGTAAAAGGAAGCATGTGGTCAGGATGTGAGAAATGACCAAGAAACGAAGAGGAAATCTCTGGTGTCTACATGGGGTGTGTCTCCTGATCAGAGGACGGCCTCAATTGTGGGGTGACTGATCAGGTGGAAGCCAATGCTGGTGGTGAAAGAATTCACCTGAGGCAGAACAAAGGAGAGAGAAGTTTATTGAATATACCACAAGGGAGTGGTGGGCAGGACAGCAGAGGAGAGGCTGTCTGCTATGAGGCAGTGGGTAGGGGCTGTTTTTAAAGGGGGAAGATGAAGAAGTACGGCACCATATGGAATTCTCTCTTTGTTTTGTAACTGTGCCTCGTTGTTAGTAGCCCATGGGTCCATTAGGGCCTATGGGTATTTAGGGGAGGGTTGCCTTGTGGGCCTGTGTGTATTCAGCCAGGTGGTCACTGTGGCCCTTTCTGCATTCCATTGCTCAATCCTGTTTGCCTAAAAGCGGCCTCTACAAAATCAACTCATGAAACCCACAGAATAAAGGTCTTGAACACAAGCACAGTAGAAACTGAAAAGCATACAGATCCCGTTTTACAGGAAACCCTTTATGTTGACCAGTATTGTCAGTAAACACCACATTTTCCATCCCTATTCCTCCATCCTATTCCTCGAGGAGAATGGAGAGCATTATCCTAGTAAACCTCAAAATCATCTGGGAGATAATTTCAATATTCAAAAAAACTATAGCTTAGCTGTAGTTTATTTAAAGCTCAGTGTTAAAAATAACTGGCAGAAAACAATAAAAAATAAAAATTAGAAAAATGACTGGCAGAAAGCTAAATATAATGTGTCAAGTATATGCACACATAAGATGTTATTGTTGAAGTCCCTCCCATTAACATTTCACCTCCTGGTGTTTAGACAACTTATTCATTAAACCATCAACTCTCTTTCCAGCAGGATTTGCCTATGAATTTTTAAGTGGGCCAAATCTCCAGATGTCTTCCTCCTCCAACTGAATCCTTGCCATTTCTTTTCTACCAAGCTTAAGGGTTCACCTCTTACTTCCCATGTTGAATTAGTTAACATCTAAGAGAGCCCAGCCTGTATCACTTCTCAACTAAATATGATCTCATCCTGTAAGTTCAGTATTCTTTAGAACTATAAAAATATTTTATGCTCTATGCATGATGTATTATAGGCTCATATTTACTGATTTTTGCCTCCATTCTAACAATCCTGTGTTTCAAGGTACTGAAGTCGAGTAAAATGTTCTCTTAATACCCATCTGTAATTCTGGTTCCTTTTATGTTCAAATCCCCTAACCAGGCTCACACTGAACTTTTCATAACCTCTAAGACAAGATCTAAGGGAGAGAACTGTGAAATCAAAGACCAATTACCAGACTCTTATGTGAGTCATTTTGCCTGATACAGTGACTGTTTATTACTTAATTTTACTGTCTAGTGTCAGAATCTGACTTTGAGTATTCTGTATAGTGTCTAGCACATTTTGACACTTTTTAAATAATATTTCTGATAAGTGTTTTCCATGTGTGTGTGTGTGTGTGTGTGTGTGTGTGTGTGTGTGAAACTAATTCTCAGCTTGATGATAGGGCAACTATTTTAGCTATAATTTTTATCTCTTGGATGCATGTAAATGGAATATTTTAAACACGTGTGACCATTAATAAAGCCAGGTGTGTGTGTGTGGCAAGAGTAAGAGTTTAATCTAGGTGTTAACCCTAGGGTCTTGGAAAAGTTCCCATTTGAGTAATTGAATTTTTATTAACTCACTTCCTCTTGAAGGTATTCTCCATTTAATGCAGTACACTGTTCTGTATTATTTCTAGCTGTTAAGCTGTTGCTACATTTCTCCCTGAGGTGACTACATTTCATCAATGAATACAGCATTCATGGGTAAACAAAGTCATTTTATTTTAATAAATGTACTTTGGAATCATCCCTCCTTTTAAAATAGATACTGGATTGGGGGAGGCGGGGGTGGAGAGATGATAGAAACATAGGTAGAAGAAATCAAGATATTTGGGGGGATTCTTATTGTTTAAAAAATAGTGTATATTTTATTTCAGAATCATCTTCTACTTGTGTAGATTTTTGCTCTAGAAAATAATGGAAGTCGATGGTTTCACTTTTTTATATGTGGTCCATTTAGGGAATCTGTGGGAAACAATAGAATGGGTTTAAAAAACAAAATGTAGTAAGAGACAGATAGGGTTTTTTTTTCTCTCCTCTGAATAATGGCTGGTGACAACACAGATGTTAAACACGAAATATTACAGGGATTAATTCATAGTGCTCTAGTTTGCATCCAAGGTCATGTGCAGTGCAAACAATAAGTTACAGCCAGGCAGTCTGTAGTGGCAATTAAGGACCACCTAGGGTGGGGGTGAAGCTGAAGGTGGCTCCAACCCTAGGAGGTCTGCAGTCACTTCAGTGTACCTCCTTGGAATGCCTTCTTGTTCATATAAATTAAACAAAAGTGAATTTTCTCCCCTTTAGGGAACAAACAATCCATGGCTCAGATCCTGCAGCCTAAGCATTTCCTCCTTTAGAACTGCAACTGAATCTCCTCTAAACAGCAATTTGCATTTTAATAGTATTAATAACATTCGTGATTTTAACAATCTGAAGCTTTCTGCTTTTTATTGATGTCTTTTGTTGCAATTTTGTCTAATAGTGTGCCCAGGGTAGCAAAACATAACCAATTAAAACATTTGCCAAACAGCAAGGAATCTGGATAGTTTCAGTGCTACTCAAGTAAACATAGAAATGGTTGTATGAAAATAACATTTCTGGCCAGCAAGACTAGGAGCCTGGAAATGTAAGCTGGGCAATCCCCTTACCTTATATTCTGCATCAAAACTAAAATGACTTGATCAGTGTTGTACAGCTAGTGTCAGAAAAATCAACACTGGCAATTTCACAGAGAGCTCCTTGAATCCTAAAATCCTTATTCTTTACTGAAAGCATAAATATACAGAGAACTGGATAGTTTTAGTTCAATACCAGGTTGCACTATTTATCTAGGAATATCTCTCTAAATCTAAATTAAATTAGATTTCCTTATTATATATTCTCTTAGCACCTTGCATTTTTCTTTCAAGTAACTCTGTATGCTTTTCTATACAATGACAATAGAGGAACTAAGTAACATTCATTGAGCACTTACTATATGCTAGGCATTAAGCCAAAAATGTAACATGATTCATTTCTTTTCATTTTCACAACAATCCTTATTCTGGGGTCTGTTATTTTTTTGTTTGTTTGTTTTTTATTTTTAATACAGACACCAAAGCTTAAGTTATTTGTCCAAAGTCAAAAGTTAGTAAATAATAGAGCAAGGATTCAAAACCAGGTTCCCTTGCTTACAGAGTCCATATCTGACATTATATTGCCTCCCTGTTGTGTGTTGTTTTTTTTGGGGGGAGGGCAATAGTGGAAGGGTGTTGTTTTATTTATTTTTATAAAATATCTGCCTCGATTATTAGACTCTAAAATCTCTGAGGGTAAGAATTGTTTCTTTTTACTTTATTCCTTTCCCTCTAAATTAGCATGGTGCTTTGTATAAAGCAAGGGATTGATAGGTCTTTTTAAAATAAATGAATGAGGGTAGATGTGCTTTGTCTAATCAGATTGTCATATGGCTTTTTTTTCTCTTGCATAGTGTGATTTAGGACCTCTGTGTTTCTGATTCCAAAAGGAAGCATACAAAAGTTTGAGTAATTACTGGTGCTCCATCTTCTTGCTAATGTTCATTCTTCTCTAGGTCTGTGCGTTTATATACATGAAAAATGTTATATCCTGTATTGCTTTCAAAAAGGAACTTAAGCGATCATACCTTTTGGTAGTCTTCATGTGCTGGTGCACACACATGCACATGTGTTTGCTGGGAAGGAAACAGTAGTCATGAAGAATGATTTTGGAGCACTTGACTGTTACTATGACCTAATTCAGCTGATGATATTATTACATAAAGTTATTAGGCTGTTAGAAACTAGTGGTATTCTATTAAATATGAAAAAATATAAATACTCAGGGATAACCAGATGAGTAATAAAGTCAGAATAATTTATCCAAAAAAATGTCAACAAAATTCAGGAAATAGAGCAATGAATGATAAATTGGGGAAAGCAAGAACTTTCCCAAATGGCTGAGTAAATTCTTATGACCTTATGCCCTCTGACAGCCATGCTTCTCAAATTCAAGGATGAGTATCACCTAGAGATCTTGTTAAAACACAAATTTTCGGGCCCATATACCAAAGATTCTGGTTCAGTCTAGGTTGGGAGTTGAGAATTAGCATTTCTAACAAATTCCCAGGTGATGCCGCAAGACTACACTTTAAGTAGCTCTGAACCAGAGTGTATTAAAGTGACAAGGAGCGAAGTCAGATAGCAAGAGAGGAGTCATAGTGATGCTTCTGATTCTCTGTCACATGGTGCCTTAGCCTCAGTAGATAAAACTGCTGGATGCCTGTCAAGCAGTGTGATACTCTTACATGTCTCTCCTGAAAGTAAATGTGGATTAAGAAAAAAAAGAGAGAGCATCTCTCTTCTTTTCTTTTCCCTGATTCCAATTCAAATACTTGTATTAGCCCTCTTAGAATTTGACTCAATCATACAACCATGATTTTCTCCTGTACCACTAACACTGGTTTCCTTCTGAAGTTTGATCGTCCCCAGTGGTAGTTAAAAGGCATGTGTGGTGAAGCAGACTGACATTGATATTGATCTCTCTTTTTCCTCATTAATAATATAGGGAGAATAATAGTACCCATAGCATGGTAGTGTTGTTAATGCATTGTAAACATGAAACAAATATGTTCTTACTATTATCTTAGCAAATGGCTAATTAATCTTTTTATAAAGTTTCCTATTCATGATGGTTGTTCTTGCTAAGCAAGAACTGCCAACCATGACTCCCTCTTCGATTTTCAGGCATTCTTTTATTTTTGCCTTTGTAAATATCATCAGGAACTTCTGGCACAGATGACATTTCAATCTATGGCCACTTGTATCTGAGTGGGGAAAGTTCTAATTTGGTTCATCCCTAGACCATAACTCACAGTCCAAAGAGTCAAATGAAAATAAAAGCAAACAAGAGTGATGTCTCTCCATGTTGATTCAATCTGCATAGGAAGAAAGAGGGAGGGGAACCTGGGTCCTATAATTTCTTTAGGAAAAGTATTTAATTAGCATAACATCATCATAGTATTTACTTTTTACTATTAATACTACTTATTTATTGACTCCTTCACTTGACAGGAAGCACTTTGATGGAGAAAAATTATTATTTTTTTATCACTGTATCTCTAGTGCATAGCACAGAATTGAGCACATTGTATAGGTGCTAAATCTGTTACCTGAATCTACCAAACTCCTTCCTTGAAAGTCAATACACTTGTATTCCAACCCTTTTTTTAATCAATTTATTTTTTATTTTAGAGAGAGGGAAAGAGAGAAAGAGAGGGAGTATGTGCACCCCAGCACGTGGTTGGGGGTGGGGGAAGGGTCAGAGGGAGAGAGAAAGAGAATCCCAAGCAGGTGCCGTGCTGTTAGGGTAGAGCCAGATGCAGGGCTCGATCTCATGACCTGGGGTTCATGACCTGAGCCAAAAGCAAGAGCCAGACGCTCAACTGCCTGAGCCATCCAGTCACTCCAACGGGTTTTTTTTTTTTTTTTTGACATGAGACTTGAACAACCCCAAATTTCATCAAGTGAAGACTTGGTGGAACAGAAATAATAAATTCTCTTTTAGGTTCAAATTCTCCACATTTTATGTGAAAACTTAAATGACATATTGCTTTAAAAATATTTAGCTATTCACAGTAATTTTCATCAATATGAAACTCAAAAATAATTTTGTTGCCCATGCAGATTTTGACACAAGCTTTCCTTTTACTATTTTAATCTAAGGTTTCCTTAATGAACTTAAGACATACATTTCTTGTTGTTTCATGAAGTATTAGGGATTCTAAGTTTTACATACTTCACATCTAGCTTTTGCTAGCTAGGGAGCTCATTAGCAGTTACTTTTTGTGTGAATAAACTGTCCTTTGAGATAGAAGAACTCCTCAATTCACAAGTTCTCATTCTTCTAAGGCATCTCTTCACCTTCGAAGTCAATTACAGCATATTAACAATTCTCTGCTTCTGCGGATGATTCTTTCAGGTACGGAGTTGTAACTGTTTAAAGCATGACCAGAAATGCAGGCTGTGTGGCTCAGGTCTGTCTGAAAAGGCAGGGGTAAATTAGTTTCAAATGAAATGCAAGGTATCAGGGGAAATACCTCACAGTTATTTTGACTGCTGTAGCATCAATATTCAAAATAATATCTGGAAATGATGAAAAAATAACAGTAATGAAATTATTCTTTTTTATTAAGTTAATGCAATCATTGTGGGAAGTGAGAGATTGACAGTCCAGGCATCTGAAGTATTCTTTTCAAAGAACAGATAACATATTCAGAGCAGAGAACTAAATTTCCTCTCTCTTTACACTATGTCTTAGGCCTTTTAAGAGTGAAGTGATGAGGAGGGTGCTCATCTGGGGATAGTGTTGTTGCACATTCATATGAGCCCTCAAAAAATTACTGATGATAAATATGGTACATATGGTGGAGATTCAGACCTAGGCATGAGCCACACACATTAATACCTCAATTCTGAATTAATCCTTCACATTTCCAGAGGGTCACTGAATGTGAACCATTTCCAGTATAGATTCTTGAACAATATAAAATAAGCCTCAACAACATCAGTGTTAATTAGAAAAGAAATGTGGGAGGTAGGTGAACCTTCATTACATTTATCTAGCAATGTGGGGAGATACAAGATTTGTATGAAGTTACCAATCCTCTGAGCCACACAGGGTAGCATATTTTGACTAGTGTGATTCTGAAACTTCTAGTAATGTTGGAATCACACAAGTTTTTTTATGCATCAGAGAATATGATTCATGTAATGAAATTTCATTTATAATGCAATTGAAATATCACTCTTTAAATAAAAAATAAAGAGTTTAGGACATGGTTATTATTTTTAATATTAGAATGTTAAATAATGTGTCAATAAAAACCATTTAAATTTCACAAAATCACACCATGCTTGATAGTATGTTGTCAGCCGCATGTTCTATAGTTCGTTGAGGTTCTGAGATTTTTATTAACTTTGAGTGTTGTTATTTAATTATTTGTTTTCAATTTAAAACATTCACAGAGTAGTGCTGAGTGCTTTGGAGAGTGTTTAAGAAATATTGTGAACTGATGCCCCCACATCAAATGTTGCCATTTTTACTTCAAATTGTGACTTTATATGTCTCTGTATTGCTATATTAAGTAGTTTTAGTTTATGTTCTAAAAATAATGGAAAGCAAGAGCCTTGCCACTTTAAAAATGTACCCAGAGACAGGGACTCCACATATGGCTGTAGTGACCAGGTCAGAGAACCTGGCTGAGGCAGCAAATCTGCTTCTTTGCAAAGGGAAAAAGATTGTATTATGCTTTATACTTGTGATGCTGTGAAAATTTATGCTCTATACTACCTTTGTGGGTTATGTGATTGTAAAGTCAATCAGGAGATAAGGTAATAACCTGTGATATTTCTTTCTGGAAAAGAAACCATTCCGTGTTGCTTTCTGCATTTTTCCCCACAATGAAACTTTCTCTTGGACTTTTTATTGGACAATCAAGGGACCCATAATTCCTTTATAAAATATATTTTTCCATCTACAATTCTCCGTTTCTAGCACAAATAAGGTTCAAAACCTGCATAAGTATGATATTCTTCTATTAAAGCACCAGTGTGGTAATGATTGGTGTCAGTGCTTAATTGTTAGATATTTTGGAGATCATCCTTGTAATGTAACTACGGGGATTCATAGGCATGAATAGGCCATGGCATTGCTCTTGCTAAGGAGTACCATGTTAAAAAAATTATTATCTTTAAGGATAATTTGCCCAGCCCTAGAATTGACATGAAACATGGTGATGGTGATTAGAGATCCAGTAAAGCCTGGATTCTGCCATGCATTAATCTATATCACATATACACACAATCTGTAGTATCTCTCCAGGGCAAAACTGAAAAGAAACCTAAAGGATAAGAACACGGAAAATCGAAACGTCCTCCAGTTTTTTCCATTGGTCAAAACCATTGCACTGGTGATAATGACGCTAGTTTGCTGACAGAGTCATCACATAATTATATCACCAATAAACCATTTTTGTTATAAAAAATGAGTGAAGAAAGACCAATAATTAACTGAAAACTACTTGAATAGTTCGAACTTCTTGAATATGTACATTTGATGTGAGCTTTGTCAAAGATCAGGATTTATATAATAAAATTATGATTCTGTTAGACAAGCTCAGCAGTGCTCAAACTCAATTTACTAAAGAATATGTAAATTCATGAGCAAAATAAGCATTGTCTTTAATGATTATAAGGATTATTTATTTGAGATAATAATATTTATATTATGTTTGTTATTGAAAAGGAAATGATAATCCACGGTCAGAAGCCTATCCTACAAGTTTCTACAGTCTCAGAATAATATTTTTCAGACATTATCGACCAAAGATGAAAATATTATTGCTCTTGCATGTTTTTTTAACAGTATCTTGAAGTACAGTAACCAATGTTTTACTGGTAAAATAAAGGATAAAAAAAATTGGAAATCCAATCATCATTCTGCTACTCTTAATTTTTTAAACTCTTAATATTTTAGCTTCTTTGTTGACCTAGTGGGAATTAAACAAAAATACTATGCACACAGTGACAACAAGTAAATTAATTATTTATTATTTAGAAAGAGCTTTGAATCATTATGAATCTCTTAGGTATTAGTACTTACTATTAAAATGTCATTCACTAAATTAATGCATGAGATAAATGTCGAGTCACAATGGACCTAATACTAAATTATTTTTTCAACATGAAAAAGCATATTCCTCTATTATTTTGATCAAAGTATTGTTTTAATAATGGTCTCTTTTATTTATCCTTGTCTCATTTGAGCTTTGAAATAAAGGAATCTATTTTTAATAACCTTCACTTCTTCAACTGGAATTATTTTTCAAGTGAATAAAAAGATGATAATATTCACATATAGACAAAATCATTAACAGACAATCTTAGTATTTATTTTGCCAATATGACAGCTAAGAGCCAAAGTTCCTTAAATCAGAATGAGTCTTTCCAACCCATGTTCTCTGATGGTGATTAAAGAGTAGAATTTTTAGAGGCTGACAGATCACAGAAAGAAATATCAAAAGCCAAGGTTGATGTCAAATCAATGCCTAGGTTTAGTTGACTTTTGCTATATTTGGATTCAACATTGATCTAATCTAGAAAGTGCTGAGCTCACTATGAGCTCCTAACAATGTGCTTTTTATGTAGTGGTGTGTTTGATAAAAGTAAAATAGAACACAAACAAAATGCAAAACAAAATACCAGCAGAATAAATATAAATAAAAAATGTATCTTCTTCAGTATTTAAAAAGATGGTAGAAAAATCACTTTTTCGGTTTTTTTTCTGTACATAGTGCTTAACACTGAACGCTAGTCATTTGCCTTCTTTATTTCAGAGACTGATATCAAGATACATAAAAATTGAAGGTCATGTTTTTCCAAAGCACAACACTGATCTACTCTTTAGACCAACATTGTAGCTGCCCACTTATGACTTATTATTGCCCTGAGCTATGTACTGCTGTCTTCTAGTCCTATATTTCTTGAAAATTTGACATAGAAATCTGTGACACAAACTGTCAGCTTGGTGTGGAAAAAATCTCAAGTTCTCTCATTAATATTAAACTTCCGAGGGAAAATGTGTTGCTGAAACCAGCATTTCTTTTAAGGATGATGAGATTCATATATTACTATTGACATGATAATTGAAATCATATTCAGCAAAATGAATGATGAAGAAATTACACGCATGCATTCTAAAAGAAGGGACGAAGATGGATCAGAAGAAGTAAAAAGTGTGTTATCACAAAATATGCAAGGACTCAGACATCCTTATCAAAATGATGAAACAATGGAAAGAAAAGCTACTGTGACCATCTATTACTGTTTCTAATGAGCATCGAAGAGATTGTGATAAAAAAAAATATCGTCAGTCATCGCAACAGAATATAGCTGAATAGCTACATCTTTTTTATGACAATGCAGGCAAGTGTAATTTGGATGTAAATCATGCCTCTTGTCCCCATGTTATAATGGACTTTCATTATACTTTATGCAAAATTCAGAGATGAGAAGACACAAAGTCAGATACTTGTTTCCGCTTTCCCCTCTCAGGACTCCTTCCTTAGGCAGAACTCCTAGTGACTTCCGACGACAGTAAAAATTCTGGACAGTGTGATATCTACTCTTGGGAGCTAAAGAGAAATGGAACTCCCCTTTCTGCCTCTTTTTTTTTTTTTTTTTTCCCAATGTGGTATAAAAACTAGAGGCAATTTTCATTTCTTTTTATACCTCAACTCCAAGGTATTCCTTTGAAGTCAAATACGGTGTAGGTTTTTATTTTTATTTTAATGTGCCAGAGTTTTCTTCTTCTTTTCCCCTTTGGATACATTCTGTTCATTTGAAGTAAGAGGAATTTTATTTGGAAATAAATCATTTGGGTGTGAAAGAATGAAACCTTAATATTTTTGGGCAAATGGGTGAAGGAATCAAACTTTCCTGTGTTGCCATACCATCACTCCTTTAAAAAGAAAGTCATATAGCAGTCAAAACAATCTTATCTCATAAAGCCAACCCATTTAATAGTAACTATTATTTAAAATCACTTTAAGGTTAGCAAAACATATTAATGTATATTGCTTCCTGTGATAATAACAATGTGTTAAGAATGATATTTTGTTGTCACTTTAAAGATAAGAAAAGTGAGTTTCACAGACATTCAATTAACTTAGTTTCATGCACCTCTAGGAGCAGAGCTGTCTTATGTCTTAAACACAGGATTTCTCATTTAAATCCTGAGTTCCTTCCACTATATCATATAACCTCAACTGATTTTTTCATGTCATAGTAGATCTAAATTACCATGTTAGACAAGAATTAAAATTTTGGTGATTGCCAGTATTTTTCTAGGGCCAAGTAATTACCTAAAATATGAATATTACATACATATAATATTAATATTTTAGGTAACTACTATATATTTACCATATATAATATGCAAATTATAAACTATATAAACATACATTTATATATTATATTAATATATTTAAATATATTTATAGTATATATATATAAACATAAAATTATGTATTATATAATGTGAAATTATATATAAATCATATATATGTAGAATTTATATATAATTATACACACACACACACATGCACACATACACACACATACTTAGCTGGGGTGCTTATTAAGAATGTATAATCCTTGTCATAACTCCTCAAAGATTCTGATTCAGTACATATAATTGAAACTCTACAATCTGAGGTTTTTTTTAAGTTTTTTAAATTTTTTTAAAGCTTATTTATTTTGGGAGAAAGAGCAAGTGTGAGTGGGGAGGGGGGAGAGAGAGAGAGGGAGAGAGAGAAAGAGAGAATCCCAAGCAGGCTAGAGAGAGAGAGAGAGAGAGAGAGAGAGAGAGAGGGAGGGAGAGAGAGAAAGAGAGAATCCCAAGCAGGCTAGAGAGAGAGAGAGAGAGAGAGAGAGAGAGAGAGAGAAAGAGAGAATCCCAAGCAGGCTCTGCAGTCAGCACAGAGCCTGATGAGGGGCTGGAACTCATGAACTGTGAAATCGTGACTGAGCCGAAACCAAGAGCTGGACGCTCAAATGACTGAGCCACCCAAGTTTATTTTGAGAGAGAGAGAGAGAGAGAGCGAGCAGCAGAGAAGGGGCAGAGAGAAGGGGAGAGAGGGAGAGATCCAAACAGGCTCCATTCTGCTCCATTCTGTCAGTGTGGAGCCCAATAAGCATGCGGCTTGAACTCATGAACCATGAGATGATGACCTGAGCCAAAAGCAAGAGTCAGATGCTTAACCGGCTGAGCCACCCAGGCGTCCCTATAATCTGAGTTTTAAATAAAAACTACACTTGGGGGCACCTGGTTGGCTCAGTCTGTTAAGCGTCCAACTTCGGCTCAGTCCTGGCTCACTGTTTGTGAGTTCGAGCCCCGCATTGAGCTCTGTGCCAACAGCTCAGAGCCTGGAGCCTGCTTCAGATTCTGTGTGTGTCTCTCCCTCTGTCCCTTCCCTGCTCTCACTCTCTTTTTCTCTCTCAAAAATAAACAAACATTAAAAAATTAAAAAAAAAAAACAACAACAACCCTACATTTGGAAAAACTCTACTATAGAACAGTGGTTGATAACTTAATGTAATAGTTCATACCCTATTTTTGGAATCTACAGGCAACACATTTGTTTTATTTTCTCTTTTCCTTTCTCCTTTTCTCTCTCTCTCTCTCTCTCTCCACAACCTCCCGACTCTCTCTCTCTTTTTATATCATTAAACTGATGTTCTTCAATTTTACTGTCTCTCTTACCTTCTAAGAAAATTATTTAGACTGCTTAATAGGTACATAAAACAAATGCATAATATGTCCAATATTCTTTAAGTAGTTAGTTATTTCATGGATCATTACTTAATTCCTTAGTGCAAGTGGACATATATTTTTTTGGAATAAGGGAGACAACTGGCAAGGGTCTAAAGTCAGGTAAAATGGGTTCAAATATTCTTTGTTATGGATACATAGCTGAACTTTTTTATCTTTCTCTCAATTTCCTCATCTGTAAAATTGGAATAGTAGCATTTTATGTCACAGAGATTTTATAAATATTAAATAAGGTCACTGTTAACCTTTATCCAATGCATAGCCCAAAATATTGAGGCTCAATAGAAGTAGCTATTGTTATAGTTTTTACTGAAATTATTACATTAGCCAATTTTATCACTAGGAAAAAAAAATGATAGTCCCACAGACCATTTGTTTCTGATTTTTGGAACATCTCCCAGAAACAATTAAATGAATTAATTTTCAGAATAGAGTTGATAGGACTATTGGGTTTTTGGAGAATGATGACCAAAGGCAAAGATTTTCCTTTCGTACAGTCACTCTTGACACATCCTTCCTAGTTAGCTATCATGATTAGTCACATATTGAACAATTCCTGGGCCACTGTACGTATGCGTGTGTATGTATGTGTGTATAATCCTTATATTATTTGATGATTTTATTTTTGTGGTTATTGATTTTGCTGGTAAGCAATTTATAAAAATACTTTCTTATATATGCCTGTAAAATTTAAACATTTGAAGTGTAGTTAGTACTTAACGATAGGGAAGGAAATCTACCTAAAATATGATTATATGTGAGATTCTCAGATATATTTTCTCAAGGGACTGTTAGCCTCTACTTTCATGTGGTAATCTTAATACATGTGAAAGTATCCAGTGGCTGCATAAAAATATCATCCATTAATGTTAAAAAGTTAACATTTACATGTGTCACATGGGCAGGCAAGAGATAATTTTAAGAATTCTGTCTCAGAATTTGCTTTCTTAATTTTTATAAAATTAAACTACTATATATACTATTAAACTAGTGATATCTATTTTGAATGCGTACAAAAAGAATTGTAACCTCCTCAGCACATTCGTTTACGAAGCCAATATTTTAAGGTATTTAAAGCGAGTATTTCTTTCAAAAGTTTAAAAGTTCAGGAAGTAGAAAACTGAATCAAGCTGTATACTATGAGAACCCTTACAGGAAATGCAAACAAGCATTAGAAAAGAAGGGTTAAATGGAAGAAGATAGAGAACGTTAAAGAAAGAAAAAAAAACTGTTAGAAATGAAAATTAATAAAATGCCGTAAGAAAAGAAGGATAGTATATTGGGTTAAATAAATCAACTTATCGCATTCTTCAGGCTACTTGTACTTGCCATTACATCCTCTTCAATTGTATTTTGTTTAAATAAATTCATGATTTGCTTCTTAATTATACATCTCAGCTCAGATGTTGTCTACTAAAAGAGATTTTTCTTGACCATGTCACTAGTAGCAACACAAATTGCCCATCGCTATCTCATTATTTTTCTCTTCTATACTAAAAATATCTTCTGGGGCGCCTGGGTGGCTCAGTTGGTTAAGCGTCCGACTTCAGCTCAGGTCACGATCTCACGGTCCATGAGTTCGAGTCCCACGTCGGGCTCTGGGCTGATGGCTCAGAGCCTGGAGCCTGCTTCCGATTCTGTGTCTCCCTCTCTCTCTGCCCCTCCCCCGTTCATGCTCTGTCTCTCTCTGTCTCAAAAATAAATAAACGTTAAAAAAAAATTAAAAAAAAAATATCTTCTTCATTAAATGTAAGCAACATAAGGACTGATTAGTTTACCACCAATCAACATGGAAGAGCATAGCATTCACACACACACACACACACACACACACACACACACACACACACACACACGGTGCTTGAGCATCACAAATCAGGGTATCGAGAAGTATAAAACATCAAATAAATATGCTATATATTGACGCCATAGCATGATGGAACAATTTCACTTGACTTATTCTCCGAAACATCTCCTCTATCATGAGAACTGCTGTTTACAGGGAACACCGTAAACTGAAAACATAAAGAATTAACTAGAAGTGAAACCAGGGGATTCTGTTTTGATTCTTGGTCCACTAAATGTCTTTAAGAGGAACAGTATTGTTTTTAATGTGGTTAAGCTATATACATATATATTTATATATTATTCAATAGTATTAGATGACACATAATCTATAATATTTTATTATATACATCATAATTTTATGATTTATATATTATATAGATTATGTATAACAATATTTAATAATATATAATAATAGGATATTGGTCTTTGTAGTTTACATGGATTTTCTCATTTAATTTTCAAACTGTCCCATGAAGCAAAGAGAATAATGTATCTGTTGTAATGTGTTGAGTAGGCTGAATTCCAGAATTCCCTTCCAGGTATGCTTCCTGTCAGTGGGAGTCCACAAGAGAGATTCTTACGCAAGTTTTGGAGGAAAAAAAATCAAACAGCAGCCACTTAGTAACTCACACGTGTGGTTTATCCGATGAGTTATCCCTGAGGTATGAGGCAATAGAGTGTCTGCAGCTGTTCCACTTTCCCTAGATCCTCCTTTAGTTTCTCTGCTACTGGATCAGCGCATGTTTAGCTCTATAACGAAAGATGCCAGATTCTTCTGTGAGCGTGAATACAATCAGAATGAGGTAACAAGAGTTGCCAGCTCTTGATAGTGGATTCAAGCTTGTCCTTGCTCCCCCTATTTTATATCCATCTCTCCTTCTTGACCGCCTGTTCTGAGGTTTGGAAACTTTGGCACTAAGCTTCCAGGTGTGAAAACAACCTTGCAGACACTTTTTAACCAGTTCTCACAATTGAGTGAGGTCACATCCCTATAACAAGTCTATTTATCCATCATCTGTCTGTCTATCTATCTAGCTATCATCTCATTGTCCACCTTTCTATCTCACTATCATCTGTCTATATCATGTACGATGTAGTTGTTCTGTGTCTGATTGTTACATATAAGGAAAGTGAGATACAGAACAGTTAAGTAACTTGTCTGAGATCATTTGAATGTAAGTTGCCAAACTGGGATTTGAACTTAGAGTGTCTGGCTCCAGAGTTCATACTTTCTTCCTAATATGAGCAGTTAAGCTATAATTTTTCTTCAAAGTTCTACTTCATTCATGGGGACAGGATAAAATGACATTCAGATAGAGACCTACGGAAGTGAAGAAGAGGATATATGGATATATGGGTGAAGAGCATTGTAGACAAGAAGAATATTCAAATACTTCAGGAGGAAGCTTTGCTTGACCTGCTTTGGAAGTTTGAAAGATCAAGGAAAACAGTATATCAGAACATAGGAAGTTGGAATGTTAGAAGATATGTTTATAGAGATAGAAGGGGAACAGATCATATAGACCCATATAAAGAGAGTGAAAAAAAATTGTCCAAGTTTGGATTATAAATCACAGGGCCACCTTTTTTATAGGCCATTGAAAAGACTTTTTTTTTTAACCTAATGAGATAGGAGTTAACTTCTGTTGTTCTGTTGACAATAAAATATAGGAGGGTCAGGGCAAAACATAGATACCAAGTAAAAAGCAATATTTCAGGGACACCTCAGTGCCTCAGGTGGTTAAGCCATCCAACTTTGGCTCACGTCATGATCTCACAGTTCATGAATTCGAGACCTGCATCAGGCTCTGTGCTGTCATCACAGTCTCCCTCTTTCTCTGTCCCTCCCCCACTTTCACTCCATCTCTCAAAAATAAACATTTTTTAAAAAGCAGTATTTCAGGTGAAAGAATTAACAATAGCTTAGACCAGAGTAGTTGTAGTGAACAAGGTAAGCAATGGTAAGATGCTGTGTATTTTGGAAGGTCAAAGCAGTAAACATGTTGATGAATTCCGTGCTGTGTACAAGATAAATTGAAATCAGGAATGACTGTAATGTTTAGGCATAAGTAACTGAAAGTTTTAAGCTACTATGTAATAAAAGATGACAGACTGAGGGAGGAACTGGATCAAGGAAAGGAATCTGAATTTAGTTTTGCATGTGTAAAATTTAAGATATTTAATAGATACTTACGTGGTGATGTTGAGTTATAGAACTCTAGAGTTCCTGAGAGAGATCTAGAGTAGGGTTTATATGTGAAAGCTAGTAGATAATAGGTGATATTTAAAGTCACAAGGTAGGGTGACTTCACCTTGAGAGTATTAACGGTGTGAATTAACTCTCAAAGTTTATTACATTTTCTAAGCAAGTGGTAATTGATGGAGGAGATATCTAAACAGATGGTTTAGATATTACCATTACTATTGGGGTCTAAGAGATTAGAGAAAGTCTATATAGGGGTGATGGGGAATTAGGGGAGTCCTAGTATAGCAAGGTGAATATATAGTATCAGATCAACATGTCAAGCTATAGGAAACCTCTGCAGATGCCCACAGGTTGTATTGCATGAAACTTGTTTTTCTCACACTCTATTTCTATCACTAGGGTTTCAGATTATAATTATGTGTCTCCCTTACCAGAATTTCAGTTCCTTCAGATCAAGAACTATGATTTATCCTTCTTTGAAGACCCAGGAATGTTATACTGTCATGCCCATTTAACATGGAAAATATTCAGTTGTCTTTTAACATATAAAACAGGAATTTCATATGGTTTGACCTACTAGATACATAATCACTAGTAGTTCAATAATGAAATGAATGGAGGAAAAGACAGAAGCTCAATTATTAAAGTAGAGCATAAGATATTAAGACCCACTGATATTATTAATAGGCCCTGAGACAAAAGAATTGCCTACATACTGAGTGGGATTTGTAGAACATCCATTTTGATGATGGTCCAGTTAAAAATTAAGAATCTGGAAATATCCTCAAGTTTTGTTCAGAATTGTTTCCAGTTTAATGGTCGGGAGGAATTGACACATTGAAGGGAAGAGGTCTAATAACTAAGGGAAAGAAGAGCAATAAATTAAACAGATTATATACCCTGTACTCTTCTAAGTTTTAAATATTCAGTAAATTAGACGTAAAATCAAATCTATTAAATTCATGCAGTTACAAACAAGTTATTAGGATACATTAAAAATGTTTACTTTTTATAACTGTTAAATAAATAGCAAATAGAACTAATGTCCTTGTCTTCTATGAGAAGAAAATTATTAATGTAAATTTTTTTAATGTTTATTTATTTTTGAGAAAGAGACAAAGCATGAACCAGGAGGGGCAGAGAGAGAGGGAGACACAAAATCCAAACCAGGCTCCAGGCTCCGAGCTGTCAGCACTGAGCCCAACGTGGAGCTGGAACCTACAAACTGTGAGATCATGACCTGAGCCAAAGTCAGACCCTTAACCCACTGAGCCACATGGGTGCCCTGAGAAAAAAATCATTTTTGATTTCAAATACCACCTTTAGGCTAATTATGTCAACACGTTATCTAAATTATAAAAATTTTAAAACAGTACAGGCATTTTATAAGATTATATATATGTACTCAATATGTAAAATAAGTTTATACAGGTAGTTTATAAATATTTTAGTGAAATGTTTTCTTCTGCCTTATCTTTTAATTTTATAATCTAAGATATTTTGGGGTGTGCTGTGGATTGAATGCGTATGTCCCCTCCAAAGCTCAAGTGTGAAATCCTAAACCCCAAGGGAATTATTTTGGAGGTGGAGCCTTTGGGAGGTGATTAGGTCATGAGAGTGGAACTTTAATGAATGGGATTTGTGCCCTTATAAAGAGATCCCAGATAACTTACCGAAGTTCCTACCATGTCAGATTATAGCAAAAAACAGCTGTTTAGGAACTGGGTTCTCGCCACACACTGAATCAGCCGGCACCTCGATCTTGGGCTTCCCAACCTCCAGAACTGTGAGAAATAAATTTCTTTTCTTTATATGCTGCTCAGTGTCTGGTATTTTGTTACAGCAGCCCTGAACGGACTAAGGCAAGTGTCTATCCTCAAATATTTTCAGATATTCATTTTAATATATTTATTTTTCTGGGTTATCAACTGTTGACAAAATAATATATCCTTTGCATTCAAGCCTAAATGAAGAGGCCTTAAAAAAACCTATGTTAGTATTTCTAGGAAAACATACTGTATGTGTGCATAATAATGATATTCAGTATTTATATTGAATATACAGTACAGAAATTATAGCACGGCATGTGAGTTATTTTAAACACATGATAACCTTGAAAAATAATAGTAGCTTGGAAAAAATTACTTGACTTCATGAAGATCAAGCCCTGACTAAATCAATCTTCTCCAGAGTAAAAGAATCATCAGACTGAGTAAATTAAAGAGAAATAATAGACATAATCCATCTTGACTTTGAGTTTTGTCTGGCATAACTTAATTTGCTTAACACTAAACAGAAATACAGTTCTGATAATGTAAATATTAAGGAGTGATCATCTTAATTGGTTTCCATGTCCCTTATAGTTATTAACGTATCACAGTTAACTTAAAGGGGCATAATTTACACGTTGATTCCTTTTATAAATATGTATTGAATACCTATGTAAGGGAACAGCCTTCCTTATTAAAAAGAGACTCCTCCAAGATTAGAGTGGAAAATTGTTTCAGAAAGACAACATCCAGCTGGGAAGGGGATGGGGATTACTTTAACCCTGGCCTGATGTTCTCTCATACTGACTTCCACTTCAGCAGAGGGCAAATATTCCCCCTGAATATGAGAACAGAAAAGACAAATCAGGGGCGCCTGGGTGGCTTGGTCGCTTAAGCGTCCGACTTCGGCTCAGGTCATGATCTCACGGTCCATGAGTTCGAGCCCCGCATCGGGCTCTGGGCTGATGGCTCAGAGCCTGGAGCCTGCTTCCGATTCTGTGTCTCCCTCTCTCTCTGCTCCTCCCCTGTTCATGCTCTGTCTCTCTCTGTCTCAAAAATAAATAAACATTAAAATAAATTTAAAAAAGACAAATCAGTCTTTTTTTCTCCTTTTGACACATTTATAGATATGGGGTAAAAGCAAAAGTTAAAGTTCCTGCCCTATTGAGTACATATTCTAGCCCTAAAGTTATTAGACACACAGAAGCCATTAATAGACAAGGCGAACTGGTATTGCTGTAACAGGAAAACATACAGAACACTCTGAATGGCAGAAGAGAACAAGTTAGTACTATTTGGGGCTACAGAATGATAAGGAAGTAGACACAACAGGTTTGGGGATGAGGTAGTTTTGAATCGTTCTTAAAATATGGGTTTGGCTTTATGTGGACAACTGTAAGATGGTAGTCACTGCAGGCAGTGGAAATATCTTGACCAAATACTTGGAGATGGGAATATGTGGGATATCTGTTGAGAACTCCAACAGATGCAAATTCAATATAAGTAGTGGGTAAGGTACCTGAAAGATTAGAGTGGGAGGTAAAGATTACAAAAATCATCTATGATTCTTAAATATCACTCTAAGGTAAAAATGCATGTTATTTTGTAAAGATGGAGGGGTGAACGGTATTTTTTCACATTAAAAAGTTATTGAAATTAAATGTATCTGCAGGGCAGAAAAGAGATATGCCAGGCCTTTCTGTAGGAAAAGAAAAAAAAAAACGCATTTATTTACTGAATGCTTTATTCTGGATCCAGAATTTAACATGATAACTCATTTCATCCTCACATTTGATGAGGCAGGGGATGTAATATTCATTTTATATATGAAAACACTGACTCCAGAAGATGTGATAGAACTTGCCTTATGTAATGTAACACGGTATCTTTGCTGGCATTTAAACCGAATTCCTAACCCTGGCTGCTCATTAGAATCATCTAGAGAACTTCTTAATCACTATTTGAAAATAGTGAGGCTTACACCCATGCTGAGAGTTTGTAATTTAACTGACCAGTAGTCTAGACCATAGCTCGTCACAAAGATAAGGTTAAAACTCATTGATTTTCTTAATTGAAGGAGCGGTCAGGAATAAAAATAGAGTTATTCAATAAAGTTGAGTAAAGAGTAATAGAGATTGGAATTAAAAAGAAAAATCAAAACTCTGACAAAAAAATTAGAAGACTGCTTTTCAAGGTCCCCCAAATATAAATTGTACATAGAAACAAAATTTCTACTTGAAAATATTTATATTGGAAAATCTGTATGCACATACACATACAGTTGATCCTCATTATTCGTGGATTTTATATTTGCAAACTTGTCTACTAGCTAAAATTTATTTGTAATCACAAAATCAATGCTCATGATGGTTTTGTAATCATTCACAGACATGCAGAATAGGGGCAAAAATTTAAGCTGTCCAACATGTACATTTCCAGTTTAGATCCAATCTCACCTTAAACTAAACAAGGGGACATTCTGCCTCCTTGTTTCCTCTCTCATACTATAAACAATTTTTGCAATTTCTTTAATGCCATGCTGTTTTCACAATTTTGTGGTTTTGTTGATTTTGCTGTTTAAAATGACCCCCAAGCGTAGTGCTGAAGTGTTGTGTAGTGTTTCCAAGCACAAGAAGGCTGTGATGTGCCTTACACAGGAAGATATGTGTGTGTTAACTAACCATTCTTCAGGCATGAGTCATAGAGATATTGCTCCTGAGTTCATGGTTAATGAATCAGCAGTATATATAAAATAAGGTGACTACATGGAAACAGACAAAAGATGAGTATTTTAACTGCTTGGTTGACAAAAATGCTGTGACCAAAGGCTGGGAGGAACCTAACGCTGCATTCCCCCTAAGAGCAATATGTTTGCTAATTCAGTATTTCCGGTATAGAACAATATCGAGAATAACAAGAACCAATTGTACATACAATCGTAAATGACATATTTGTCAAATGGGCCCTAATACAGATCATTGTGATTGTATTTGTTCAATGAATATTTCTTGAATTTACTATGTCAGGGCATTGCAATTCGATGAGGATTCAGGGCTAGGTGAGAAAGAAATCAGTTTCCACACTCACAGTTTATCAGTTCATTCACCTCCTATGAGTCGCTGCCACCAACTCCTTAACTGGTTATCCACGGGCTCCAAAAGGCAGTAATACGCATACTCAGTTTACGCACCTCTCTATAATCTTTCTGCTTTACAGACCCTGCCTCTGGCTGAGAAAAGAGACACAGTCCACGTTGCTGTGAATTCAGCCAATACCACAGCCTTCCACAAGGGGAGGGCTGGCCTCTTTTGCACTTACACTCACGGTGCAAGTACAACCTGACCCTCAGAAGTTCTGCCCTGCCCTCACTGATTTTAGCCTTGAATGGTGCCAATGGGAAAAGGTCTGGCTGCTGCCGCCTCTAGGGCACAACAGGCAAGGTCTTTGGAGTCAAAGCAAATTGTCCAGTGAGAGTTAAGGGGAAAGGAGGAGGAGAGAGAATAAACTCCTCTTCTTCCTCTCTGCCTCTAAAAGAACTGATCCCACATAGAGCATTTGGGCAAGGCCATTTTCAGAGATCTTCCCCAGGACCAAAGATAGTTATGCTGTCTTGTGAACTTGTAACCAGCTCAACAATTACCATTTTGTATTCATTTTCTTTCCTTTTTGGTTTTTTTCTCCTTATTCTTGTATGTTATTGGCATTGCTCTTCCTAATAAAATCATACTATGTAAGCTTTGTCTTAGGCTCTGTTTTCTACAGAATCTAGACCAAAACCTGGTTTTTCAAGTAATAATTTGATCCAGTTTCCCCTTTATATAATAGATTTATTTCTCCTTTCCTTACTAACTTTCTTTCTGACACTCACTAAATATTTATAGAAAATGCTTGGAATAATACAAGAGGAAAAACAAACTTGACTATGTTCCCAGGAGGTTATTTCCTGTAGCTATGTTTCTTCACACTTTAAATGAGGATAACAGAATCCGTCTCATAGCATGGTTGTAAGGATTAAATGTGATAATGCATGTATGATGCTCAGCACAGTAGTGTTACATGCTCAGTAGATGTGTATAGTACTTATTATTGTCATTATCATTACTGAAGTTTACTGAGCATATTGTTTGATCAACAGATAGACTGGCTAGGAAACAGCTAAGATAGTTTGTTCTACAATATAAAGCTGAGACCTGGACTGGAAAGAGACTACAAGAATCATAATAAAAGTAATTTAGAATCACCTTATAGAAAAAGCATGTGGGTTACTTTTTAAAAATAATTTCTAATTATTATGTAGAGGCTAGTGATTATGTAGAGACTAGTGGTAGTCTCTGTTTTCACTGGGTTTATAAATAACACAGGCAAAGAGGTTTCAACAAGAGCATTCGTAGTTCACTCTACCAAGAAAAAATAAAAATGTTAAATGTCTATAATTGAGACTTAAGTATTCACCCTAGAATGTCTTTTTAAAATAATTTATTACTCATAATTGAGAATGTTTTGAACATGTATACTACTTGAAGATAGGAAAACTCAATAGTTTCCAGAGGTTCCCATCCAAGCATTTGACCTTAGAGACTCCAAAATTTGTATTTATGTGTTGTGTATTTGTTGTATATGGACATTAAATATAAGATAAAGCAACTGAGTAATTATGGGATAGCCAAATTATATCATTCTCTGTGTACTTGAGAACGAGATCCTCAATTTAGAAGAAAGGAAATACATGTAATATACATTCAATAAAATTATGTAGTCCAGAATTATAATTAACTATCAATAGGCATTTATGAGGTACTTTCTCCTCATAGTCTATCTGGCGAAAGAGACTAGAAACAACGACCAAGTTAGTAACAATGACTGGACTTTAAATCCTGATTGTGTCATCAGGATATGTCATTTTTAATATGTTATTTTTCTGTTATAAGAAAGGATTCAGGACATCTCAGAGAATAACTGACCTCAGGACTTGCACAAGAAATGTACAAGAAAGCCTGGAACCAACCTTGTCATTATGATCTGCAAGACTATCAAAGACTAATAGAGTTATGCACAAAAGTTCCCATTTTTCCCAAAGGGGCAGTATGAGCTTTAATAAAGTGAAGCATTTTAATAGATTAAAATCATTAACCAGTTTAAATCCATGAGTTCAGATTTGGTTATTTGTCTCCCAGTTTCAAGGCTCTATTGGAACAGGAACAGTTTTCAAGTTCACTCACATGCTCACATGACTATTGACAGGCCTTAATTAAGGTCCTTACTGGCTATTGGCTGAAGACGTCAGATCTTCACCACATTGTCTCTCCTTAGGCAGCTCACAACATGGCAGCTGGCTCCAGTCACAACTATTGAGAGTGAGAGAAGGACTATGTGAGAAAGACAGAAGACACAGTCTTTCTGAAACCTGATCTCACATATGGCATCCAAATTTGGCCATATTCTGTTAATTAAAAGTAAGTCAGTAGGTCCAGCCCACATTCACATGAGAGTATTATATAAGGGAGGAATCACTGGAAGCTATTTTAGAAGCTTCTTTCTGTGAACAGAATCAATTCATCATCTTAGAGTGGGGCAAACACATCAAGCCTTTGTGGAAAAAATTTCAAGAAAGATTAGTTGCTAACTTTGCAGTATAGCTTTTCTCCTGGTATCATCACTGGGTTTTTGTTTCCTGGTGTGTGTATGTATCTATCTATATATCTATCTATCTATATCTATATCTATATGTTACATGAAATGTCTCAAATTTTCTGAATCATTCTTTGAGAATTATGGCAGGTTTATATTGTCCAAAAAGTGTCCTCAATGATAACTTCTATGCTACATGCACTTCTGTAATAAGATCTTGTCCCCTCATCAAGAGATGGAGTCCAGTCCTCTTTACTGTCTTCCTCTTCTGACTGAGTAGCTTGGATTATTCACTATTGGGACACTTCTTGGAACCCAACAGTCATAGTGTAAAAGGCCCGAGCCACACTGTAAGGCTACATGTAGGCATTTGGCAAAGTTCAGCTGAATTCTCAGCCAACAGCTAGCATGAGTTGCCAGTCATGTGAGTGAGCCATCTTGACATGCCAGACTAATTGAGCCCCCATTTGTCTGCAGCCTCATGCAACAGGGCACGAGATAGAAGAATCACCAACTTAAGCCCAGTTATCATAAGAACAGTAAAAGGTAATAGTTATAAACCACTAAATTTTGGGTTTATTTATTATGTTGCAATAGATACCAGGCACAGGAATAAATGGGGGTAATTCAAGGATCTACTATTCAAGATACTCTTTGTACCGCATAGCAGAGTTCAGTCAAAAGAATATGCTATTGCCTTGACTTTTTTGTTTGTTTGTTTAGCAGTCCAACAAAGAATGTTCAAAAATGTAATCATTTTAAGAAATGTAATCAATCACATGGGAAGCTTGGGTGACTCAGTTGGTAAAGTGTCCAACTCTTCATTTTAGCCCAGGTGGTGGTCTCATGGTTCTTGAGATTAAACCCTGTGACCAGCTTTGTGCTCATAGCGCAGAGCCTACTTGGGATTCTCCCTGTCTCTCCGCCCCTCCCCTGCTCACTCTCTTCCTCTCAAAATAAACATTTAAAAAATGTAATCAATCACATTTGTGTTACACATACCTTGAAAGCAAAATTATACTCTTGTTTTGATATAATGATAAATGTATATAGTAGTCCTTTCTGTGAATGGTCTAATTCATGACAGAGAGTTCACTCTTCTCTATTTTCCATGTTTTTTTTCCATTTCTCATGTTTTTGAAGAAACACTTCAACTATTGCCTAAACATCTGTAACCATTTTATTTCTATTTTTTTTTTCTGATATGGAGTAGTTCTGGTTAGATAAATAGAAAGATAGAGAATTATTAACATTTTCATTACATCATTTTCCCTGAAAGATCTTTTCAGTTCCTACATTTCACCAGTATTTCCTGCTGCTACATGGCTACTTAATGCTCAGGTTATGTTTAAACCATGTTTTGCCCCAGAAATGTGGAATTTGTACCAAAATTTAACTAGTTATCAATTGAAATTATATCTAAAATATTTGTTTTGTTTGGTAGTTGCCAAGCAATAGCAGCTCAATGAACTGAAACACTTTAAACACCACAAAATTGAAACAATTGATGAATTTGCAACTAAAAGTTTCCATAAAAGAACTTCCCCATGTTTACTTTGGTCTACTTCTATCTCAAACTTTATTCCTTTAATTATATACCAAGCCAGTCAAATACCAGTATCTAAATTGATTTGTTTATGATCAGTATAAACAAGTGTACAGCCAAGTGAGACATCTGGGGAAGTCTTCAAATGTTAACCACAACATTTTCACAAAACACATTTTGAAATTTTTTATTGTTGTTGCAATCTTTGCCGTAGAGATGGACTAAGGTTATGCCCTTTCCTTTTCTTATAATCTTTGACTCAAAAAGAGGAAGGATAATTAATGGTTGGTATAGTCTGGGAAATGCTATCAGCTTTTAGCAGACTTATTAAAGCATGTTTAGTTTTTAAGAACATACTGTGTGTTTTAACTAGCTGTCTATTGAAACTCTCACGAGTTCATGAGGTCATATAAACATAGGAGGATGTAAATACTCTGAAAATCAAAGTGAAGAAAATGAAGAAGATCAAAGTGATCTAGTTTACAGCTTTCCTGGAATGTGAGGCCAGATTTTGAATTCTTTCCCCAATGATACTAACCATGTACTTTGTAGACCAAGCATGCATGTGGCACGTTACTGAAAATGCTCTTTAACTTATTGACTTATAGGCACTTTCCATTTTTCTTAAACGGAAGTGAAAAAATACAACTGGAACAAATTAAGAATATTAGAATAACCTGGAAACTTCAAATAGAGTTTAGAAGTATTTGGAGGGAGGGATGTTAAGAAATAACAGGTAGATTCTTTCAACATCTCCTTCACAATTGGGCATAAATGTAGTTTTCTCCACAAAAACAATAGATTGTTACTCTGAAATCAATATTAATTATAAAACTGTAAGTGGACAGGACGCTTAAGAGGTTATATATTGCTTGTGACAATTAGAAATATTTTAAAAAGAAAACATTTCCAAAATCAAGATACTGCTTAAAAAAAATATTTTAGTCTCTATACAGAAACTTTTCATGTGTATCGCAGTGAACATAGTAGATGAGGGCACATAGTGAACACAGTGGACAGGAGGACATGTGACTGGGTGAGATGCCCCTTTACTGCAGTCCTATCATTTTTCCTTCACCTCCCCAGCTCCATGGTCTACTTTGTTCTTAGGGGGTTTGAGGATTTTAGGAGTAGCTCCTCCCATTTTAAATTTCTACTTAGGAGCTCTGCTAGTGGCATGCCCACTGTGTTGTTTTCTTACAGTGTGGTCTCAGAGTTGAGAGAAGAAAAAGAGTGAAAGGGGTCATTTCAAGTAGAAGAATGCATTACACCTCAATTTGCCTCTCTTTTCCTCCAATGCCTGTTCCCTTCCTGTCCCTTCTTCTTCCATCACAATACCTCTCTCATGCATACACTCTATTTAATCTTTGGCAGTTTGCAGCTAGATGTATTCAAGTGACTAAATTCTTAAATGGGGGTGTTTCAAGAAAGAGTGTTCTAGAGAAGCCTCCAGAAATCCTCCTTAAGGGTCAGTTGGCCCATGCACTTGGCCCTTTTTCTTTGCCCCCCCCCCCTTTCCATATGCCGCCTGCATGAATGCCAGCTTGCTCCATGGGGAGAAAGGACACACCCTAGAGATGATGAATGCTCGTGAACTGGAAGGAACCCAAAGTTCCTAAGGACTTGTTAAAATAGAGCTACTGACCTAATTCTAGACAACCAAGCTATGGGACTTCATGGAGAAAAATATATTTCTATCTCACGTAAGCCATTTTTTTTTTTGAGTAGTGGCATTTCTTTCCCCAACTAAACATAATTCCAATGAATATAGTTAAAATCAGAGTTTTCAACCTGTCTGTGGATTTATGATTATATTTAGCCTTTGATTTGAGGTTTACATTCTGGACCAAATGCCATTTAAAATATATCAAGAAATTATTGAACATTTATCGTATGTAAAGTACTTTTGTCCAAAGAATGTTGAGCTGATCTCTATGAAAACAAAAACTTATTGGCAGTCGTCTGTACCCTGTAGGCAAAGGCAGCAGCCCAAGGAAAAGTGACTTTGTAACTTTATTAAAAAAGCAAAAGCAAAAAACAAAACAAAAATAAATGTAAATCTATGCATCTTCATCCCCCTTTCCCTCATTCTTCCTATCAACTAAAAAGCCACGAAAACCATTTTAACCTTGGTAATAAATGTGGCATTTACCACAATGTTTTCTCCCTCCATTTTCACCTACACTAACCTTGTCAAAGGAGGACGACGAATGTTAAAATCAGCACTGAGAACTTCTCACCTGGCACGGTGTATTGGCCTCGGGCGTGTGGGCAGACTTGCTTTGGGCAAAAATTCCAAGTGGTTGTTAATGTATAAATCCTTCCAAGCAATACAGTTTAGAACCTAATGCCCTTTACAGATTCTTTTGTGTCCCTCGATACAATGCGCTAAGTTACAAAGACCGTGCAGTATTTTTGCAGGAAGCAAGGTAGAAGGGTAACCTAGAGGTCAGATACCAAAAGTGAACCAATCTCGGCGCGTTCTCTCTTTCGCTGGCGCGATTTTGGTCTCCTTTCCTCAGAGCAGCTTCCCTGGGAACACTGCTCCGCCCTCAAGATGGCGGCCAGGTGGAACCTTCCACGGAGAGCGTGGGTCAGCCTCTCCACAGGATTTGGTTTGGAACCTGAGCTAAGTCGCCCCGCTAGGCCCACAAGCAGCCTGCCGGTTCTCCGCAGCAGGATCTGGCGGAGAGGCAGAGGTTGCTAACACTGTGTGCGGGGCGCGCCCCGCAGCTCCCTGGATGCAACAAGGAGGTGAGATCGATGTGCAAAAGGAACCGTCTGGTGGAAGCACAGGGCCAGGTTATCTCTTTCAGATTTTTTCTGTGAAGCATTTCTGTGAACTCAGGGGGGAAAAAAAAAACCAAACCAACAGCACAGATTGAGTAGGATTTTACAGCAGGGAGTATCGATGATGTTAGAGTTGATTTTCCCTTTCATCTTTTATTTCATATTTGACAGCGTCTGCTTATGTATTTGTAAGATGACTCTCTCCGAAGAAACCTGAGCAGATGCCCTACAAGGTTAAAGGAAATAGGGGCGAAATAATTTCCCAGTTTTTATTACGATGAATGAATCTGTCTTTAAAATACATCTTTCTCTGTGCTGTTTCCTTTTCTGAGGAAAAAAAAAAAAAGGCAACAAAACCGTCATTTTAGCAAGTTTTAATGACTATATTTTAAAGGATTTAAAATAGTTTTCAAAAAGACCGTGACTTAGGAAAACCGAAAGGATACTCAGCCCCGTTTTCTAGCGTACCCTGTACTCTCGTGGGGTGTTCTTACAAGATCTGAGATACAGTTTTATTCATATCCTTAACAGATTGAGGAACTGCCTTTTCCCAGCCAATGCGTCCTATTACATCTGAGAAAGTCTGCTAGAGACTGCAAGCTATTTTTCAATTTATTCCCAATTTGATGACCATATTTCTTTGAAAGAAAATTACTTTCAGGGAAAATTAATGGAATATTTGAAGGAAAATTAAGGAAGAGTGGGCAAAGATTGAGAATGAGATGAATAAACTACAGAATAACAAGATTTTGTTTGTTTTTTTTTCCAAAAGGAGAAAATTTACAATAGTTACCTTTCCTCCCCTAACTTCCCCCAATTCTCCTCCACTTTTTCTTCAAATCCCTTACCTTTCAGTTCTGAACACACACACACGTTCCTTCAGGCCAACGCTCAATTCCCTTACCTGTTTTGACAAGAAATGCATACTGCAGTCACACGCCAGAGGCCATGGTTATACCAAAGTCACAGGTCAATAAAGATCACTTACATTTCTTATGAGCCTTTTTATCTTCCTTTTCTCCCATGTGGGCAGGGCCAGCAGAAAGGGAAAGACAGAAATGTCAAGGGGTCTGGCTGTCAAAGAAACCCCTACTCCCTCCAAATAACTTGATGGCCCTTAAACTTTTGCTACCTTGCCTTAGGAAAAATGGCCTTTTCTCTTCTCCTCCTCCTCACAAGGTGTTCTTCTCCCTTTCAAAATGAAGTTAAAGCCTTGACCCCGCTTTCTTGATGATATACAATATAAAGTAAAAAGAAAAGATTGGTAGATTTTCCTTAAAATTGTCCTTTAAAAGGAACAATTTTACAACTACATCGTGTTTTAGTTTAACATATTTGACATATGTTCTGTGAGTTCATACATGTTTTTTTGAAGGTCATAAAGGTAGGCTTTGCACAATTAAGTGGACTTCACATTGGGAAGTTTTAGCTACCTTTTCTAATGTATTCTTTATTGCTAGTATTTACATGATCATTTTTCTTCTGTGAGCATATGCATAATTGGAGAGTATGACTAGAAATAGTATTATCATTATGAGATCCATGCTATCCAGATAATACTGAACATAAAAGAAACAGTTAACCTTCTAGCCATTCCTTTTTTTCTCTGTTTTGGAAATTTAAAAATATTGTAAAAATATTGAAGTTTTATTTCTCAAGTTTCTGATTCAACAGTATACCAAACAAACACATTCTTTAAAAGTATCCACGATCAGAAAGTGATTCAGGGGCCTCAGTAATTTTCAAGGAATGACCTAAAGTTGATCAATAATAGCATATTGTTAGGTCAAAATTATTATTAGAAATAGAATTTAGATCCTGATTCCCATGTAAGTGTCAGATCATGTCTATGTATACATGCTGGTATATATATATACACATACATATATATACATACATATATACACATATATGTGTATGTGTATGCGTATATATGTATGTATATATACGTATATATATATATTTGTTTTTGTCTTGAAATTGTACACGAGAGAGAGAGAGAACTGGTTTTCAATGTTTAATGGACAGTGGAATCTTTAGGAAAAATTACTAATTGTAATAAAAACACAAGATTTGGGTACACATCTCCTTTCTGTCTTTTCAATGAATGAAACAAGATTTTCCAAAATTAACTGGAAGGTTAATAGAAAAAAAAGTTACTATCTAATTAGATAGGCAAAGGCAAACAGATTGTTCAAGAAAACATTCCTTTCAGGGACAATTAGGACATATTGAGTGAGAATAAAAAAAATGTAACCATCATTAATAAATTAGACTATTGAAACAGTTTAAAAGATTCAGGTTTGATTTTTCATTTGTGAGATAAATGTAGATGTGTCTAATAGTATGTATGAAATTGATTATAAGCTAGGACTCTGAACCTCTGGCCTGGACTTGTCTCACCAAATTTAATGGATGAAAATTGGAAATTGTTAGACTCCCTACTTATGGTCCCATAATTATAAGCTTATAAGCAATAGGATAAAGATTGGTATTTTGTTTTCCTGCTGATCTACATTTAGTCAGTCTTATTTGAAGAACTGCTACGTATTTATTTACAAATCCAATTTATAGAATTGAATACAATTAAGAAATAAAACAATGATTGGATATTATATTTACAAACGTGGGAGACTTTTGGGGAACTTCAGTCATTACTTAATGATATTTGCTTAATTTTATGAAGATTATATATACTTCAATAACTCATTCTCCTCCCATGGTAGTCTTTTTTTTTTTTTTTTTTTTTGGCAAAGAACATTTAGTATTGTATAAGTTACCTATTTGTATTAATTGTCTTCACTTGTCACCTAGTAAAATACACTGCATCAATTCGAAAAGAGATTTGAGGGGAACCCTGGTGGCTCAGTTGGTTAGGTGTCCAACTCTTGGTTTTAGTTCAGGTCATGATCTCACAGTTCTTGAATTTGAGTCCCTTATCAGGCTCTGCACTGGCAGCACAGAGCCTGCTTGAGATTCTTCCTCTCTCTGTGCCTCTCCCCCTCTTGTGCTGTCTCTCTCTCTCTCTCTCTCTCTCTCTCTCTCAAAAAAAAAAAAAAAAAAAAAGATGTGAGTTGGAAAAACTTTAGTTTTCTTAAAAATACATATCTCATATCGTATCAAAGGGATTTTTCCACAATATGTTTACATTTGATCATGTGTAATACTTCTCAAGAATAGGTTTATTTGGGGTTCCTGGGTGGCTTAGTCAGTTAAGCGTCTGACTCGATTTCAGCTCAGATCTTGATCTCATGGTTTGTGAGATTGAGCCCTACATTGGGCTCTGTGCTGATACAGTGGAGCCTGCTTGGGATTGTCTCTCTCTTTTTTCCTCTCTCTCTCCGCCTTCCCCCAGCCAGCTTGTGCACGCTCTCTCTCTCAAAAATAAATAAACATTAAAAAAAAAAAAAGGTTTAGTCATGATTTAATGTGTTATAAAAGATGATTCTGTTCCATAGAAAGTGTTTTTAAATAGTGTAAGAATTTATTTTCAAAATCTAAAATTATTGATCCTTTAGTTAAAGGAAAATAGGAATTTTTATGATCAGCATATTTGTTGTAATAATGAAATGCATATTCACTTAGCCTAGGAATATGGCTCAGAAAATAAATTAGCAAGCTGTTTCAAACTTCTTGTCACCTGATTTATCTTCAGACTTTCCCTATAGCGGTGCTTTAAAAATCATGAGAGAAAAGCCTATTTATTCATGACTTATTTCAAGGTGTTTTTGCAGTGATGGGATCTTTATTTTAAATTGATTTTTATAAATATATTCATAATTGCCCTCACTTGGCCATACTTAGCATTGACTGCTTCCCTTTTGAATCAAGATAGATTAAAAAAAAAAATAGACAAATCACGTTTAAAAGTACAAAGGGTCATGCTTAATTTCAAACCACAAACTGTCAAAACCCTGTATTCTCCTCACCCGGTCATTTTATACCTGATAAGTAAACCCACTTGAGGAATGTTTATATGCCCCAACGCTTTTGGACAAGTTCACTGACAGAACACATTCTTTGAAGAAATATATCACAACTGCTTATCTCCCTGAGTGTTACCCCAAACCCTGTCAGTGCTAATGATATCAGGACATGATTTAAATAAATTCTTTTGAGAGTGGCTATGGGTATTCCTGCATTCAAATCACAAATATGGGAATTTTGGCTGTGAACGTGGGCAACAGATACTTCAACATGCACAGCATTCTGTTCACATATGAGAAGCTTTAATAGAGAAGTGCTGTGGAGAAGCATTGCTGTCACTCTGGGGATTAAGATACAACTTCTGCCTTCCCTAAGCAGGAAAAAAAAGGGGGGGGCGGTATACTTCTGTGTAGATTGCATATATGTATATCACGGTTCTATCAGAGTGAAGGAGAAAAAAGTAATGCAGTTATTTTTAACGTGATAAATATATAGGTAATGTTGGTTCTCTACGTGGTAGCAGTGAGTGCAAATTGTGTGTCCCTCCCATCTTCTGTTTTCTCATATCATAAATGAGGTATTTTCTTTTCCTTTCTGTGATGGAATCAAGCCATTAAAATCTATATGAATGATGCTGTGAATTCTGGGACTAAATGTATATCTTAATTTTCAGCACAACGACGTCTCTTCTTTCAATGGAAATTATTCTTCAAGGAATTTCCATTTTTCAACATTATTTCTCCACATGTAAGTAATCTTTTAATTTATTTTAATATCAAAATAAATACTTTGGAACAATAATTTATATGCGTTTTTGCATCCAGAGGCTTTTGTGATAGTGATTCTTATGTTACGACCTTTCCATGTAGTTCATTTGTTTAGTTAGCAAAATGATTATTGAATGTCCATAGGTGGCAAAGTAGCATCAAAAGTTACTGCATTTAATGTGTAGATTAAATTTGACAAGTAATTAGAAGTGGTTTAGTCCTAAACAACAAATGAACTTCTTTTTATTTATAATGGCTTTAAATTTTTTTTTAAGTTTACTTATTTATTTTGAGAGAGACAGAGACAGCACAAGTGGGACAGGGGCAGAGAGAGAGAGGGGGAGGGAGAGAAAGAACCCCAAGCAGGCTCAGCGCTGCCAGCTGCAGAGCTGGACGCAGGGCTCAAAGTCATGAACTGTGAGATCATGAGCTGAGCTGAAACCAAGAGTCGGCCACTTAACCTATTGAGCCACCCAGGTGCCTCTCTAGTGGCTTTTAATATAAAGGTATCTTTTGACTTTTACTGCTCAATTTTTTGAAAAAGTAAAATATGACATATGAAACAAATTCTCCCAGTTGTTATGTATTCTGGAATAGTTTAGTGTGTTGGAACCTCTTTTTAAAAATCCATAGAAAATATGTATTTCACCTATTTTCAAGGTCACCACGTTAATTTATTAATTTTTATTATTTATTTTGAGTTTTTAGGCCTTTTTAGTTGAGGTAAAATTGGTATATGACATTTTATTAGTTTTAGACGCATACCATAATAATTCAATATTTGTATGCACTACCAATAGATTACCATTGTCTAGTTGCTGTATGTCACCATGAAGTTGACCCTGTTCATATTTTGCCCACCTTCCAACTCTCCTTCCCACAATATGTATATATACACACACATACGGATAAAGAAGCCATTACGTGTGTAATGTCTAAGTATCTATCCAATGATGGATACTTAGAAGGTTGTTTCCATATGTTGGGTATTGTAAGTAATGCCGCAGTGAATGTAGGGGTGCATATTTTCTTTTCATTCTGTTTTCATTTTTGTCAGAGAAATACCCAGAAAGCAAAATTGCTGGATGACATAGTAGACCATTGTTAATTTGGGGGGAAATTCTATATTGTTTTCCATAGTGTCTGCATCAATTTCATTCCCACCAATAGTGCACAATGGTTGCTTTGTCTCCATATCCTCTCCAACACTTGTTATTTCTTGTCTTTTTGATAATGGCTATTATAATAGGTGTGAAGTGATACTCATTATGGTTTTTGATTTGCATTTCCCTGATAATTAGGATGATAATGAACATCGTTTAATATGCCTTTTGGCCATCCATATGTCTTCTTTGAAAAAATAACTATTTACATTGTCCATTTTTAATTGGATTGTTTGTTTTTAATTGTTTTGTTTGTATTGAGTTGAGTTCTTTATATATTTTGCAGATTAACCCTTTATCAGATATATGATTTGCAAACATTTTCTCCTTTTCAGTAGGGTGCCCTTTCATTTTGTCAATAGTTTCCTTTGCTTTGTGGAAGTTTTTACTAATTTTTATTTTTGCTCTTATTGCTTCAGTTTTTGAGTCACATTCAAAAATTCAATGCCAAGACCAATATCAAGGTGCTCACTGCCTAGGTTTTCTTCTAGGTGTTTTCCTGGTTCCATTTAAGTCTTTAATCCACTTTGAGTTAATTTTTACATTTGGTGTAAAATAGTGGCCTAGTCACATTCTTTTGCCTATGGTTGTCCAGGTTTCCCAGTACCCTTTGTTGAAGAGACCATCCATGCTTCATTGTATATTCTTGGCTTCTTTTTCATAAATTAATTGACAATATATGTGGTATTATTCCTGGGCTTCTGTTCGGTTCATGTATCTGTTTTTAGGCCAATACCATCGATTTTGATTATGTAGCTTTCTACTATAGTTTGAAATCAGGGAGCATGATACCTCCAGTTTTAGTCCTCTTTCTCAAGATTGCTTTGGGTATTTGCGGTCTTGTCTGGTTTTAAAGAAATTTTAGAATTTGTTCTATTACATTGAAAACTGTCATTAGAGCGGGGAGGTGCAGAACAGTAAAAAAGAAAAAGAAAAAAAAAGAAAAATGTCATTGGACTGTAGATGGCATTGGGTCATGTGAGCATTTTAACAATGTTATGTTTCAATCATGAGGACGGAATATTTATCATTCCCATTTATTTAAGTCTTCTTAAGTTTTTTTTCATCAGTGTCTTATAGTTTTTAGTGCACAATTCTTTCACCTCATTGGTTATGTTTATTCCTACCTGTTTTACTGGTTGATTTTTTTGAAGCATTTATAAATTGGATTGTTTTCTTAATTTGTTTTTTTGATAATTATTGTATAGACATTGTATTATATTGTTATTAGCATACAGAAATGTAATAGATTTTTGCATATTGATTTGTTACCCTGCAACTTTACTGAATTCATTTATTTCAACAGTTTTTAGCATAGATTTTAAAGTTTTCTATACATAATATGTCCACTGTGAATAATGATAGCTTTACTTCTGTCTTTCCAATTTGTATGCCTTTTATTTTCTGCCTAAATGCCACAGCTATGATTTCTAATACTGTGTTGAATAAAGGTGGACAGAATGGGCATCTCCGTCTAGTTCCCAATCTTAGGAGAAAAATGTTTAGCCTTTCAGTTGAGTATGATACTTGGTGTGGGTTTGTCATATATGATTTTTATTATGTTGAGATATGCATTCTCTACCTTTACCTTGTTGAGAGTTTTTATCAGAAATGAATATTGAATTTTGTTCCTTTTTCTGCATCTATTGAGAATGATCATGTGATCTTTTTACTTCATTTTATTAATATGGTGTATCACATTGATTAGTTTGCAGATGTTCAATCATCCTTGCTTCCCTGAAATAATGTGGGGTATGATTCTTTTAACGTATTGTTGAATTTGGTTTACTAATGTTTTGTTGAGGAGTTTTTGCATCTATGTTCATGAGGAGGGATATTGGCCTGTAATGTTCTGTTCGTTCTTTCTTTCTTTCTTTCTTTCTTTCTTTCTTTCTTTCTTTTCTTTCTTGGTAATCTTTTCTGCTTTTGGTATCAGGGTAATACTAGCCTAGTAAAATGAATTTGAAAAAAAACAAGCAAACAAATAAAAAAAAAAAAATCCAACAAGGGGCACCTGGCTGGCTCAGTCAGGAAAGCACATGAGTCTTGATCTTGGGGTTATAGATTCATGCCCAGCATTGGATGCAGAGATTACTTTTAAAAAATGAGTTTGGAAATGTTCCCTCCTCTTCAATTTTTAGGAGTGTTGGAGAAGGATGGACATTAAATCTTCTTTGAATGTTTGGTAGATTCACCAGTGAAGCCATCTGGTCCTAGACTTTTGTTTATTGGTAGGTTTTTGATTACTGGTTCAATCTCCTTACTAGTAATCAGTCTATTTAGATGTTCTGTTTCTTCATGATTCAGTCTAAGAAGATTTTGTGTGTTATATTTAGATGACTTTCTCACTATCTTTTGTGTATCTACTATAGATTTTCGTTTTGTGGTTACCATGAGGCTTCCGTATAACAGTACATGTGTGTTTGTGTATGTGTGTGTGTATACGTATGTAAACACATATATGCCTATATATGTTGATAGTTTAAATTTGAACATATTCTAAAACCTCTACATTTTTACCCCCCACCATCCAGCATTTTATGTTTAATGTCATGTTTTATATTGTTATTATTTTGTGTACCCCTTAATGTGTTACTGTAATTAAAGTTAATTTTATGCCTTTTGTCTTTTAATCATCAGAGTATCTTTGTAAGTGGTTAACTTTTACTATATATTTGCTCTTACCAGTGAGATTTTTACTTTTATATGTTTTGCAGTTAGTGCCTTTTCTATTCATAGAAGTCCTTTTAACATTTTTTGTAAGACTAGTTTAGTGGTGATGAACTCCTTTTGCTTTTGCACATCTGGAAAACTCTTTATCTCTTCTTCTGTTCTTCTATTTTGAATAAGAACTTTTCTGGGCAGAGAATTCATGGTTGGAAGTTTTCTTCCTTTTTGCACTTTATATCATGCTACTGCCTTCTGGCCTGCAAAGTTTCTGGTGAAAAATCAGCTGACAGTCTAATGGGGTTTCCCTTATATGTAGTAAGTTTTCTCTTGCTGCTCTTAAGAGTCTCTCTTTACCTTTTACCTTTTGACATTTTAATTATAATGTGTCTTATTGTGGATCTCTTTGGGTTCATCTTTTTTGAAATTCTTTGCTTTCCAGACCTGGATATCTGTTTCCTTCCTCAGGTTAGGGAAGTTTTTAGCTATTATTTCTTCAAATAAAATTCTTGCCCCCATCTCTCTTCTATTTCTGGGACCCATATAATACAGAATGTTAGTACACTTGATATTGTCCCATAGGTCTTGTAAACTATCTTCAATTTTTTAAAATTATTTTTTATTTGATGCTCTGTTTGGGTGAGTTCCACTGCCTTGTTTTCCAGATCAATCCATTTTTCTGCTTCATTTAGTCTGCTGTTGAACCCTTATAGTGTATTTTTCAATTTAGTTATTACATTCTTCAGCTCTGTGACTTCTGTGTGGTACTTTCTTATATTTTCTACCTCTGAAGTTCTCACCCTGTTCATCCATTCTTATCCCCTATTCAGTGAGCATATTTATGACCATTGCTTTGAACTCTTTATCAGACAGATTACTTATCTCTGTTTAACTGAGGTCTTTTTCTGAAGTTTTGTCTTGTTCTTTTGTTTGGAACATATTCCTCTGTGTCCTCATTTTGCTTGACTCTCTGTGCTGTTTCTATGAATTATGCAAACTACCTCTCTCAGACGTGAAGGAGTGGCCTTTTTAGGAGATAGGCCTTATTGTTCAAACTTGTCCTAGCTCTTATTTGCCTTTCAAAACTTTGTGATTATTTTTTAAGTAGGCTGATTTATTCTTGATAGGTCCCAATTGTTGAGTGTGTGCCAAGAACTGTCAGTGTTCCAAAGGGAGGGATCTCAGTCAGCACTTGATTTCAGGTTGACTGGAATCTAGGTCCTTAGGCTATAGCTTTCAACTTATGTAAATGTGTGTGTGTGTGTGTGTATGTGTGTGTGTGTGTGTGTGTGTATTCCTATGGGATGTCAATCTAGACCTTGCTGACCTCCAGACTAAGAGATCTGGAGGTGTCCCCTGGGTGGCAGTTGTAAACATTGGGGCTTCAGATGAGCGTATAAGCTTCTTTCTGGGAGGTACTTGTGAGGTCAAGAAAGGGCAGGAAGGTGGTGTCTCCCTGCCTGTGTTCCCAGAGAGCACCTTTGTAGCCTGTATATATGTAGCAAACCTGAAGTCTTTCCCTCAGAGTGAAGCTCTAGGACAAATAAATAGGCCTTTTCCTTGTGCAGAGGATGTTTTACATTGTACTCTCTGTGCAGTGTCCTGGATGTGATATTCTACCCAGTAGTGTCTTTCTATAGTTAAAGTCCCATGGGGCCCAGGATTGTAAACTGCCCTGGCCACCAGAGATAGGTGATCAGGAGGTGGCCCCTGTGTGAACTTTGCTTGCCTGTTGGCAGGCCACCTTTAATAAGGCTGAAAGAGTGTTTAGGATGGGCCATGTCCTCAGCTGTGTAAGAGAAGAGTGCTGGGAGCAGGGCATGTCTGTGGCTTTCTTAATGCAGCAAGAATTTTGGGGATAGGGCATAGCTGTGGTGTTAGCAAAGTTTCGTTTATGTGCGCCCAATTGTACTAGAAAGGTAGAGGGAGTGTGCAAAAATGGTGCTCACCTGTGCTTTGTTCCTGAAGACAGTCCCAGCTGGTCTCTGGCCTTCAGAAGATGCTTTAAGAGTAGCAAATGAATCACCGTCCCATATTTTCCAGTCACATATCAAACTGCGGCCTTTGCCTTGTGTCCTGGGATAAATGAATCTGTGCATGAGCCCATTCAGAAGGAGTATCCCAGATTCTCACAGCTCTCAGGGTATAAGCCTGGATGTAAGCCCCATTGGTTTCCAGAGCCAGGTATCTTTGGTGTCTTTATCTCCTTGTGCAGGTCTCAAGGGTTGGGGTGCTCAATGTGGGTTACAAAGCCCTCACTCTTTTGGGAGAAGCTCTGCACCTGTGAGACCTCTCCCCGTTATGTATTGCCAAATGTGGGGGTTTTTGCTGAGACTACATCTCTGCCTCTCCTACCCATCTTGATGTGGTTCTTTTATCTCTTGTTGTGGAGGGAACTCTTCGTTTAGTTGTCAGTTTGTTTTGAGTGGAAATTCACATCTTGCTGTAGATTTCATGTGTCAGTGTGAAGTGAGTTCAGGGTTTTCATATGTTGCCATCTTGGACCCAAACATATACTTATTTGTGTATTACTCAAATGACTTTTTTTTTCTGACTACAAAGTCAGATATTATTTATTTATTATTGGCATGGCAAATAAAACTATTTTTAAAATTATTTTTGTATTGCCTACCTAAAATATGATGAAAAAGTTTATTTCTTAAAGTCCAGGAAAAAGAATAACATTGTATTGATTTGAGAATTAATCTTAATAATTGAGTGATAATGAAAAACTTAAGATTATTCAGTGTTAACAGCAATTTTGTTAGCAGTTTGCAAAGCTTTAATGAGAAAAGTCCTGAATAAAGAAAATTCAAAATCAAATAATTGGAATAATATATTCTTCTCTGTAGACTTCTTTTATATCTGATCTTTTTAAACATAATGTGAATAAAGATCTTCTATCCCATAATTGCCAGTAAGTGTAAGAGCCAATTAATTTTTAGAATCAGTTGACCCTTTATATCTAATATATACATTCTAATATTATATTTAATATTATGAATAATCTTTAAGGATAAAATAATCCACAGAAAAGTTGAATAGTGGTTGCATATATAGATAAAATCAAATAAAATGCATATAAAATATTTTGAAAAATATTTACACATGTATAGTTAAAACATGTACATGGCATTGTAATTGCAACTCTAAGTCACTGTTTTCAGTCTCTTCCCTACAGCTTCTATCAGTATTTATAAAATGAACAAGAAAAGCCCACTATAGACAGCTGTATAACAGCCCATTAAACCAGAGCTGCTCCAGTGCTGTAACTGACTCTTTGAAACAGATGTGGCATAGACAGTAGCAGGCTTCAGTGAAAAAAGGAATTTCAAAAGCAGTTTTATTATTTATTTATTTATTTATTTATTTATTTATTTATCTATTTATTTATTTATTGTTTATTGGTATCCATTCTGTTCAGAACTAAGTTCTGAACAGAAGAAAAGAAAGTTGAACAAAAAGCATTTTTCTTTTTGATTGTTAGCTTCATCTCAAACCATGTAAGTTTCAGAGAGACAGTAGAGCTGCTAAACTACAGTTTAAAAGATTGGTGTGGGGTTACTTGCTGAATGCTGTGTTTTTTATCCTATAGACTATCCAAACCCCACAGAGTTTAAATGTTTCATCATAGAAGAAATACTGTTATTCAATTGAAAGTAAATAAATGAAAAAAAATTCTAGAAGGAAAAATAGCAACTGAAATGTATCAGTATGCATGTCTCTTATGAGAAATTGACATTCTTCTGTTCACTTATTTCCTATCATAACAGACACCTGTAATATGCCTTTTATTCTAATATCCAATATAGTTACTTTACATATTATCATGTATATATATTTAGATAAAAATGACCACTGTATGCATATGTAGGTAATATGATATATCATATATATATATGTATGTATATAACATATATAATACTGGTTTTTTCTAATTTAAATTCCTATACATTACCACAAGTTTTTCATACTCTGTTTCTTCTCTTCTAGTACATTTGGTAACATTCTTACGAGAAAGATTAAAGACCATTTTAAAATACCACCTTCTCTCTTAATGCATTTCATGGAGTATAGCATAATGCATAAAACCTTTAAAATAACCCTTTTACTAATTATTTTTAAAAAATAATTCAGGGGCGCCTGGGTGGCGCAGTCGGTTAAGCGTCTGACTTCAGCCAGGTCACGATCTCGCGGTCTGTGAGTTCGAGCCCCGCGTCAGGCTCGGGCTGATGGCTCAGAGCCTGGAGCCTGTTTCCGATTCTGTGTCTCCCTCTCTCTCTGCCCCTCTGTCTCTCTCTGTCCCAAAAATAAATAAACGTTGAAAAAAAAAATTTTTTAAAATAAAAAATAATTCAGTTTGTATGTATTATATCCAGAGTTTAGTTTAACATATAATTGCATATTATTATTTTCATAAGAGATTCTTCTGTTAAGGCCTGTGATGTCTTTTGCTCATTGAAATTAGAAAAAATATTATATTTTATTACATCAAAATTTAACTGAAGTATAAAAGTAAAAAATGATTCTGTAATTGCATTTTGTCTGTGTAGTTAAAATTACTTTTTTAAAAAAAAAAAAATTTTTTTTTAACGTTTATTTTTGAGACAGAGAGAGACAAAGCATGAACGGGGGAGGGTCAGAGAGAGGGAGACACAGAATCTGAAACAGGCTCCAGGCTCTGAGCTGTCAGCACAGAGCCCGACGCAGGGCTTGAACTCACAGACTGCGAGATCATGACCTGAGCTGAAGTCGGCTGCTTAACCGACTGAGCCACCCAGGCGCCCCTAAAATTACTTTCAATAAAAACTTTTTTTTTTTTAATTTTTTTTTTTAATTTTTTTTTTCAACGTTTTATTTTTATTTTTGGGACAGAGAGAGACAGAGCATGAACGGGGGAGGGGCAGAGAGAGAGGGAGACACAGAATCGGAAACAGGCTCCAGGCTCTGAGCCATCAGCCCAGAGCCCGACGCGGGGCTCGAACTCACGGACTGCGAGATCGTGACCTGGCTGAAGTCGGACGCTTAACCGACTGCGCCACCCAGGCGCCCCAATAAAAACTTTTTTAAGAACACTCATCTTATATTTTCATTTATTTATTATTATAAGGTAGCCACTAAAACTTATTTCCTCATCTAATTTGTTAGAAATCTCTTAAACAAATATGGTATGTTTGCCTCAAACAGATGTTGGTATGTTTATCATGAAATCATATTAAAAAAAAAAGGATGATTAGTTGGCTAAGGTAGCAAGTCTAAATGATTTCTGATATACCTTCTAAAATGACTCTAAGTAAGAAATCTAAAATATCCCAGTGTACTTCCAAAAGTCATCATACAGGCCAAAATTTCAAATTAACTTTCTCTGAAGTCCTACACTCAGTTTCATTTATAACAAAACCAACCAACCAACCAACCAGCCAACCAGCCAACCAAACTCTCATTGCTTTCATTGCTTTCTTGATACTTTCAGTTTATCTCTGAATAAAGCTTTAGGTCTTCTAATACTTGTTACTTTGGCTTAACCAAGATAATTCTATGAGAGTGAAGGACTTGATTCACAAATATAATAACTTAATGTGCAGATATTCACACAAATTTCTGAATCAATGGCATTTGTTGTGTCTATAACACAAAGTTTCTATTTTAGAATATTATAATAATAATATTTCTTTTTGAAAAAAATAAGAATTCGTTACAGATTTGTCAGTAAAGATTTCTAATCACAGAAGAGCTAGTTTAGTATAACCAGTTTTCTTCCACTTCTGATATGTCAGTGTAGCTCCAAGATGGGAAACATACATAGTACTGTAGAAATAATTAAGCAAAAATATTTTGTGCCTCCAATTCAGTTAATTTTGTGATTCAGATATTATTTTCTATATAGTATGCCCTGTTAGTAGACTCTTTTTGTTTGTTTTTTAATAATTTTTTTAAGTTTATTTATTTTTGAGAGAGACAGAGAGAGTGTGAGTCAGGAAGGGGCAGAGAGAGAGGGAAAGAAAGAATCCCAAGAGGCTCTGCACTCTAAGCACAGATCTCAGTGTGGGGCTCAAACTCATGAAACCTGAACTCATGAAGCCATGAGATCTTGACCTGAGGTGAAACCAAGTCAGAAGCTTAGCTGACTGAGCCACCCAAGCACCCCTCCCTGTTAGCGGACCCCTAATGATTAGGCTCTCTTCAATTTAACAGACTTTAAACTGCTCAGATACAAACCTTACAGATCAAATGGGACTGAACTTCTTTGCATCAACTGTGAATTGGTACTTTTGTTACACAATAGAGTTTAAGATTTCCTTTTCTTATTTTAAAGTTCTGTTCTTTTGCTATCTCTGCAATTTATAATCATTGTTTTCCATGTCAATATTAGTATATGATGAACTATTCAGAAAGTAATTATGCATCCGTGAATAACTTTTTTGGAACGTGTTGTACACATATATCAAGCAAACTCAAGATCATAGTTTTTTGTTTTTTTTTTTAATTTTCATGTCACAATGTCTTGGATTTTTCAAGGCTTTGACTTACATTCTAACTTAACAATTGCTATAGGGTACAGGTAATAAAAGACTCTGAGATGGACATATATGCAAAAAAGTCTTGACATAACAGCACATTTCTGCATTAACTTTAATGATTACTCATGGAAATCATATGAGAATATTTAAATAAATGCAGCCAGTTTGAGTTCCATATCATCCATTCTGATGAATATGCATCGATTCAAAGGTTTGAACAATCACATCATTCCCTTTACCTCATTTTTCATGTGAAAAGCAAGGACATTCTATTTGAAAATAACATTAACACAATGTCATGATTGAGTATTTAAATGAACAAAAGTCAGGAAAATCATTTTCTCATTTTTCTAGAGCTGTAGCTTGGCAACATAGTATGTATCTTGAAGAATAAAACTGCTAAAAAAGCATGAGATATTCCTAAATAAAACAACCATTTATTTCATTTTCCTTGCTAAACATTTTTAAAAAGGAAAAAAGGTAATCTCAAGTCATTGACAAGCTAGTATTAACAATGCAGCAAACTAAATGAAAAATCCTTAAATTCTTCTAGTCAATTCAATAAAGCTTTGCCCACGGCATGTAAAAATATGGATGATTGCAAACGAAAATAAGTAAGCCACATGGGCGAAGGGAAAATAATTGTAATCTGATGACCCACCTGTTCTCTCGAAGTGAATTATTTGTATTCAATATTTAGCACAGATTGCCTGGAATTTTCCCATGAATATTCAATATTTCTAAACTGAGCCCATACTTACTGAAAACTAATACAATGATTGAAGTGGAAAAACTCTTTAAGTTTTTCTATTCAGTTAATTATCCCTCTGACTTGCTTAAATCCTCTACAACATAATTCAGAGTGACACCAAACAATTCCACTTCTCCCCAACTAGGAGTTTCTCTTTGTCACCTGGATTTCTTCAGAAAAGGGGGGAAAAAAAGGAGAAGGAGAAGAATGAATTCTAATTTTCATGATCTTGTGTGACTATTTTATCTCAAAGTGTATGTGATTACTTCTTCTCACTGGAATCAATAGAAGAATTAATGGTCAGGAAACCATTGGATGAGAAAGATTGAAATCAGAACTTTGAACCACTTTGATTCTGGTCAAGTTGTATTACTGATGCACTATGAAAAGTGGCAGTATAAATAAATAATGGTGACTCAGAAAGACTGTCTTGAGCTTAAACCAAGATAATTGTGCTATACACTTACACATAAGTTTTTCTGCATAGAAATAACCAAGTCAAGACTGTATGACATAAGTATTGGAGATGGAAATATTTGATCACAGTATTTTGAGAAAAATTAAAAAGGGGAATTTGAAATAAAAAAATGATAAGTGAAATGGATGAAGTAGAATTAAGTCAGTACATACACTGTGAATACATGGGTTCTATGATTTAAAAAAAGTCTCTATATTAAATAGTATTTCATTTTGCTCTGAGAATAACAATATGAAGTATATTTCAGATTCTGGGTAATTTTCCAGTACTGTAAAACATTTAACTAGATTTTATTATAATACCATATTTCACATTATTTGATGTTGAAAACCTTTTTTGAAGAAATAGCTAATGCTATATCAGTATATGTTTTTTGGTCAGAACATGATTTGGAAAAAAATAGTTATAAAATTAAGGGCACAGTGACCATTATTGGAAAAGTACATAAATCAAGATGGCTAAATAATAGCATGATTAGACCAAGAAATGTGGGAAAGGAGCCTAGAGAAGTAAATAGAGAAAAAGGTCTTGAATATTATTGCTCAGGAATTTATACATTATCCATAGTCTCTGAGGCTATGAGGAGTTGTTAGGCATCTGATATGATCAGATTTATATTTTAAAGATCCTTGATATGAGTATATAGAATATAATTGGGGAAAAAAGAACAGGACTGATAACACTGAAGTCAAAGACAGCACTTAAAAATCCACTGCAAAAAGAAGAGAAAAATAAAAACCTAAAATGTTATTGTGGAGATGGGAATAAATTGGGAGATATTAAAGATGTAGAATTAATAGGATTAGGTGGCTAAATTAAATGTAGGAGATTAGTAAAATTTAAAAACCTGGAATGAATTCCAAGTTAATATGGAAATGTCAGGAAGAATGGTAGCTTAGAGATCCAGAGACGAGCAGTGGTACAATTTTTAAATTGTTTTTGTGATGACTTTTTAATCTAAATCTTCTTGACTGAAACTTCTTGATGAGAAGACATTGGAAAGTTTTATGGACCAGTTAAGGTCTCCTGTGCTTCATTAAATAAAGATTATTATAGAAGAGCATATTCCTTCCCTGTTATGACTTAGTAGGAGAATTCAAACTCCTTCTTTATAGTTACACCATAGACATGAATGAGAATTTCTTTCATGCTACAGCCATGTGCCCAACACTCTACTTTTATTTGGTGGGATTGGGACTCCTAGATGGGTTATTCATATAGGAAAGTGTTAAATCATGCAGTTAGATGAAATCTCTGGCTATGGATAAGTATTATTACGCTTTGAGAAAACAATGGGTAGTAAGTTGACTTTCAAGGATTAAGCCCTTACTAGAGCAGAAAGAGTAAGAAAATTTGGGCACTGACTCAGGTTTTCTAAAGCTTCCTGGCACTGATTACACTTCCTCATGGCTTCTTAATTTCACCCTGTCCTGTCAGATGGTAACCCTCAAGTCTTTTCCCTTAGATTCTTGTTTCAAGAGAATCTTAGGCAACAACATGGCCTCAGGAGCAAGGGTGAGAAAGAAATTCTAGTCTGTTCTGTCATCATTTTCAGTGCCTTTTAGCTTCTCAGTCCCATCTTAGCCTGTTTTTTTTTCAGTCCACATATTCTGTATCCTCACTTTTCCAACTAAAGTTTTTGTTCACTCTCATCTACTTTTTCTAAGGAAAGAGAACACTTTTATGCTCTTCTATGCTCTTCTTGGAAACCCAGTGGAAGAATGTTAGATCCTGTCAGTGTCTAATCAGGGTACCACAGTCTACTCTCGTCAGCCACTCTGACTCATGGTTTTGTATGGTCTGTGAACTAAGAATCATTTCCACAGTTTTAAGTGGTTGAAAAACATGAAGAATACTATTTTGTGATATATTGAAATTATATGCAACTTGAATTTCAGTTTCTGTAAAAAAGTTTTCTTTTTTATCTATTTTCCATGATTGTTTCCTCACTACAAGGGGACAGTTATAAAAAGTTGTGGTAGAGATTATGTGGCCCATTAATTCTAAAATATTTACTATCTGTCCCATTATAGAAAGAGTTTGCCAACCTCTGGTCTAGACCATTCCTTCTTTCATTAATACTGTACTATTCCAGCAGCATTCAGGGCATGGACCCTTTTTCTATGGGGCTTACACTCCCGGAGGTTGAGACAGCAATAGTCTTTATTTTGATAATTTTCTAGACTTCTATGGAGGTCTTTCATCCTTCAGACTCATCCATAGAGAAAGATGAGAGCAGCAGCTGACTCACCCACCATGTTTTAACCCTCTTTTAGCCTTCTCTCCCTTTCTTTAAGTCCCTTACACCAGCATAAAGATTTTTGTGTCTCCTCTTTGTACCACTGCTCTTAGCCTTTTGAAGAAAACAAAGCAGCTTTCTCTGTCACCAAGAAATCCAGCTCTTATGATGGAAATGCTACTTACTAAAGCTGTTATCTCTGCTATGAATTTATAAATTCAGTTTTAGAGCTCAAAATTTGCTTTTATGTAAACATTATCTTGAGGACAAGTGTTTGTAGAAAGTAGTTGGTTATAGGGGCGCCTGGGTGGCGCAGTCGGTTAAGCGTCCGACTTCAGCCAGGTCACGATCTCGCGGTCCGTGAGTTCGAGCCCCGCGTCGGGCTCTGTGCTGATAGCTCGGAGCCTGGAGCCTGTTTCCGATTCTGTGTCTCCCTCTCTCTCTGCCCCTCCCCCGTTCATGCTCTGTCTCTCTCTGTCCCAAAAATAAATAAACGTTGAAAAAAAAAAGTAGTTGGTTATATGTGAATTGTGGGTGAAGAAGCATGAGTGTGTAGAAGCCAGAGGGAATTTTCCGAATTTCCTCTTATTACCATTTATTGGACACTAATTGTCTCTGCTTACTTTTTTTTTTTCAGGTACTGTAACACAGGGTTTACCTGTGTTTTACTTTACTTGATTATAACAACAATACTATAAATGAGATTCTATTATTATACAGTTTCTTAAAGGAGGGAGTAGAGATACAGAGACATTAACTAAATTGCCAGAAATGCTTAGTTAATAAATGATGGAGGCAAAACTTGAGCCCTTGTTGATATGACTCCATGTGTGACAGAGAGACAGACAGAGATGCTCCGGGAACCTTGTTTAAAATCCGAAAAGGCAGACTGTTACACTAATCCTGGATAAAATTTTTGCTCGCATTGCTATTCTAACATGTATTGGGTGTATAAAGCAAAAGTACCTATCCAGCACTTTAAAGCATAGTTCTCAATGCCTTCATAGTCATTATAATTGTGAAACATTTGAGGATCATTTGTTAAAAGCCATAATTATTCTCGTTATTACTGATATGTGCAATAGTGAATTGAAAGTTTGAACACTTCAATTTAGTGTATACTGTAACGCATAATTGTCATGGTGATGTATGGATGGTAGTGGCATAGTCAGAAATGGCAGAGGGGAAATGTGGTAAAATGTATACCCGAGGAGAGTTTCTTATAACCCTGTTTACTAAGTATGCATTTACATTTAATCTATGTGAGGCTTTCCCTTCATGTAGATGGGTTTTCAAAAATATTTTCCTTTCATACACGAAGCTGATTTTTAAATTTTAACATTTTAGAGGGAGCATTTTTAGAAATGCTTTGATATTAGATGGTTTCAACAGCTACCTAGGCTGAACCTAGCATAAAATATTTTCAAAGCATAATTTTCTTGAATTTACAGTTCACAATTTTGATGCTTTTAGAGAAAATGTGAATAAAGCATTTTTAAACTTTAAACAAATATCTGTGTCTACAAATTGGGCTGAAAATATGATCTGCACGTAATAGGTGATGCAAATTACCCTTTGATACATGTAGGGCCTAGTGACATGTACATATAAGAATAACAAAAAATAAAAGACACACTGATTAAAAGGGGAAAAAATGCCATCCCCATTAGTGTTTGTCATTGCTAAGAATAGTTTCCTGGATCATATGTGAGAAATAGCAAGACTTTCATATTATAAAGGAAAATAACTGAGAAATTAAAAACGTAATTACTCATTGTGGTTTAATTTGCTTTCCTACACTGGCATAAAATATTTGGGGCACACTGCATTCAAGAAAATACCATTGTTATTAATTTCCTAGGGCTGCCATACCAAAATACCATAAACATGGTGGTTTAAAGGAACAAAAATTTATTCTCTCACGGTTCTGCAGGCTAGAAGTACAAAATCAAATTATTGGCAGGGCTATGCTCTTTCTGAAGGTTTGGGTTGGAATGCAGGGAGATCTTTCCTTGCCTATCCCAGCTTCTGGTTGTTGCTGTAATCCCTTGGCAATTCTTTTTTCTTCTTTTAATTTTTAAAAAATGTTTGTTTATTTTTGAGAGAGAGAGAGAGAGAGGGCACAAGCAGAGGAGGGGCAGAGAGAGAGAGAGAGAGGGAAACACAGACTCTGAAGCAGTTTCCAGGCTCCGAGCTGCAGCACAGAGCCTGATGTGGGACTTGAGCTCACGATCATGACCTGCTGAAATCGGATGCTTTACTGACTGAGCCACCCAGGCGCCCTCCTTGGCAATTCTTGGATAACAGACACATCAATCTGCTCTACGGTTACATAATAATATTACTGTGTGTGTCTTTGTCACTGTGTAGAAATATCCCCTCTTCTTATAAAGACACCAATCACTAGATTAGGGCCCACACTAATTCAGTATGACCTCATCCTAACTTTATTACATCTGCCAAAGACCCTATTTCCGAATAAGGTCACAGTCACAGATGCCAGGGGTTAAGACTTCAACATGTTTTTGGAGGAGAATACAATACAAATCAATCTGCAACATACATAATACTTTAACATTATTTCAACCTAATAATTAAAGGGATGGTGGACATTAAGTTGAATATGCTATCTGAATAGCAAATGTAATTCAAATGCATTTACATCACCGTTCATTAGAAATTCAGATGCCTTACTTTTCTTATTGAAATTTTTATTAAGATAATTTTAGGTAATTATTTTAAAATATTTTCTTTTAATTAAAATTATTTGCAAAAATAATGCAGAGAGATCTCATGTACCCTTTATGCAGTTTCTGCTAGTGATATCTCACAAAATATAATAAAATATCACAGCCAAGGATTTGACATTGATGTAATCTACCCATTTTATTCAGATTTCCCTAGTACTTGATTTGTACTCAAATTTGTGTGTCTATTTTGTTCTATTCAATTTTATAACATGAGTCTGTGTATCCACCATCATAGTTAAGGTATGGGACAGCTCTATCATGAGTATCCCTTGTGCTGCATGTTTAAATCGTAATCATATAAATTATATAATCTTTTCCCGCCCCTACCTTCCCACTCTTAACCCCTGGCAATTACTAATCAGTTCTCCATTCCTAAAATGTTTTCATCTTTTAAAATTATACAAATAGAATACATAGTATGAAACCTTTTGAGACTGGCTTTTGTTTTGTTAGCATGATTCCTGCAGTTCCATCCAAGTTCTTGCCTGTTATCAAAGTTCATTCATTTTTACTGCTGAATAACATTCCATGGTATGTATGTATCAGTTTGTGTAACCGTTCCGGCTCTCCTATTTTTAAAAGTAAAATTTTATTTTCCTTAACTGTTTAGATAGAAATAACTTTTCTGAGTTCATTCCAAATATTTTTTTATCTTTCTTTTCCAAAGTTCCTAAGTCATTTTGTTACAGAGTTCAGTGTAAGAATTTTGAATTGGTTCTTAGGATTTTTGTGATGGGTTTGAGTGAGGACTGTTTGAAATTATAGACTGCTAAACCATAAAAGAATGAAGAGCAGACCTTTGGGTATTGTTCAGTTTCCTTCTCCTTCCCCCTTCCAGGTTTTCCTGGGATGAATTATTAAATGTAAAGAGTATAATGTTAAGTCTTCTTCCCTTTTCAAAATGGGGAGAGTGGATATATGTTACATAGATGTTTATATTATTTTTTATAAGTACGAGAAAAAGATATATTAGTTAATATTACATGAAAATTTGCCTCATCATGTAGAACTTGAAAAACAATGGTAGTCATTCAGATTTCTCCCATATGCAAAAGAAGGGCTTATACTATTAAAATTGGAGAAGTAAACAAGATGTTTTGTCAAAAATGATTCTCCAGGGGGGCACCTGAGTTGAGCGTCCAACTTCGGCTCAGGTCATGATCCTGCGATTTGTGAGTTTGAGCCCCGTGTCAGGCTCTGTGCTGACAGCTTAGCCTCCTTCGGATTCTGTGTCTCCCTCTCTCTCTGCCCCTCCCCCACTCACACTCTGTGTCTCTCTCTCCTTCAAAAATTAAATTAAAATTAATTTAAAAATTAATTTAAACAATTAAAAAAAGAAAAGATTCTCCAGGGGACCTGGGTGGCTCAGTTGGTTGGGCATCCGACTTGAACTCAGGTCGTGACCTCACTGTTTGTGAGTTTGAGGCCCTCATCAGGCTGGCTGCTCTCAGTGTGGAGCCTGCTTGGGATCCTCTCTCCCCATCTCTCTCTGTCTCTCCCCTGCTCATGCTCTCTCTCTCTCTCAAAAATAAAATAAACATTATAAAAAGTGATGCTCCAATAAAATACTTGTTATACCTTATTCTTTTCTCTTTCACATTATTTTTGGCATCAAACTTAGTCATTGGTTTATGAGACCATAAAAGGCGAAATTATAATCTATTCTGTTAATTCTATATCATAATTCTTTACCAGCATGGTTTTCCAGCTAGTCTTCACAGAATCTCTATGAGAAAATCACTGTGTTTAATTTTACAGATCTTAAAATGTAAGTTCAGAACGAGTATAAAACACAAAGATGATTAAAAGCACAGATTTTGAAATTAGCCACATCTGGGTTCAAACTTGGTTTTGCTACTGACTAATAAAACATATGCAAGTTGCATAAACTCTCTTGAACTCTAGTTTTCTCATCTATATCATGGAGCTAATAATACCTACCTATCATATTTTTCATAGATAAATTAATCAATGTATATAAAACACTCTCAAGATACTGCCTGGCATGGACTCAGTTCCTAGAACTTAAAATAATTATTTAACAGCATTAATGTTTTATATTAAGTTAAAATTGACAATATTTAAAAGATAATAGCTGGAAAATTACAGAGGACTTTAGATGTGTATCAGTTTCACTGAGCTAGGTTTTGTTGCAGTAACAAATTACTCTCAATCTTGATAGAAATAACAAAGGATTGTTTCCTACTATTGCTATACATCCATCTTATGTAAGTGGTTTCTGCTCATAAAGTCACTTTGAAGCATAGTTTAATGATACCTACAACATTTTTTTCTTTTTTTTTTTTTGAGAGAGAGAGAGAGAGAGAGAGAGAGAGAGAGGAGGAGAAAGATAGAGGGAGAGAGAGAGAATCCTAAGTAGGCTCCATTCCCAAAGCAAAGCCTGATGACATGGGGCTTTCGTTACTTGGGCTGAAATCAAGAGTCAGGCGCTCAACTGCCTGAGCCCCCCAGGTACCCCTTCTATAACATTTTGAATGTTGTTGGTCACTGTACCAGAGAAAAAATAATTTTATGAAGTACCCATTGTCTCCTAAGACTATGTACTCGTGACTCCTCGCTTTTGATCATAGGTCATTGGTAATAGCAAATTACATGACCACATCTGAAATCAAGGGGCAGAGAAATTCTTACTATATTATCATATACCTAGCATGTGAAACAGCACCAGAAGTTTTGTTAACAGAAATAATACTCTTTTCCATTGTACTGTAATAGCTCCAAATTATATTTCTCTATTTTTCAGCCTACTGGCAACACAAAGATGTGAAAATTTTCTAATTCCCATATGGAACATTTTCTGGAAAATAATAAAAGTGATGGGGAAGATGACTTCTAAAAAAGGAATAAAATGGAGGTACCTGGGTGGCTCAGTCGGTTAAGCATCTGACTCTTGGTTTCAGCTCAGGTCATATTCCCTCGGCTTTGTGGGTTCGAGCCCGTGTTGGGCTCTGTACTGGCAGTGCAGAAGCTGCTTGGGAATTTCTCTCTCTCCCTCTCTGCCCTTTTCCCACTCACGCTGTCTCTCTCAAAATATATAAGTAAAACTTTTTTAAAAAAGGAATAAAATGGCATTTTCCTTCCTTACCTCAACATATGCACATATTCATTCTTAAAGCCAAGTTTGAGCCTCTAATACGTGTTGGGCATTCACTAGATCACTCATCATTCTCATGTTGTAAATCATTGGAGATACTATTTATTGTACCACCAGGTAGAAAAGAAATAAAAACTGGAATCAGATCCCCAGTGAAACAAGTGGCAGAAAACAAAACCCAAAACGTGAAAACAAAAAGTAGTTGTGCTTAGCCAACTCAAGTGATGGGAAATGGAAAAAAAAAAAAAAAAGTTAAAAAGTACTCACTGTTGTCTAACCTGTTCATCATTTGAAAATGATATTTCCATGTCAGGCTTCCTGACAATAAAACATAGAGTTTGTAAATGGAATCTTGCATAAAACTCTGCAGCTATATATATATATCTCAGTGGAAAATAAATGAGGTTGGATTTTAGAGATATGTGAATACAGTTTTGTGTCACACATACTCATATAAATATTCCTTATCTCACACCTTTGAGTCACTAATAGAAGTTGTTATTCTGATTTGCCACTTGTACTTGATAAATGGAGATAAAATGTGCTCATGTAAAAGAATCCATTTTTAATGTAAATATATATGCCTAGTTATAGCAACTAGTGTTAAGTATGTACGTAAAATATGAAACCTATTCAATGCACACAGGCTGTACTTGATTACCTCCAAGGGCTTATAAATATGAGATTTGAATTCCTTGATTGGCAAAGGTGTTGAACACCAGGAAGAAAAGATAAAGCACATGGGGCTAGGAGTAATAGCCCAGGTTTTCTCTTGCTGGCTGAACGTTTTGGGTTCCTATACACAATCACTAATAAATACAAAAAGACCCTAGGCTGAGGATGCGTCTGAGACCACTCTCCACTGACTTTCCAATCACAGATACTTAGTGATTACTCCTAGCCTTTCACTTTATATGTATTTTTAATCATTCCCAAAACTCTATGAAATATTAATATCCCAGGTGTAAGGAAGAGCTGCACTCAGAGAAGTTAAGAAACTTATTCAAGGTCTGAAATAAGTAGCAATTTGAATTTGAGTTCTCATACATGCTTTAATCATGCTAGACTTTGTTTAGTTTCAGGGATGTTCTCAGCCCTTTGCTCTTTCAGAGCTCAGAATTTTTATACATGCAGCACTATCCTTCTTTCCTGGGACGTGGCAAACTCATTTTTTTTCCCAATGTGCAGCTTAACTGTAGCCCTAATTATGTCTATGGACCCCTTGATGGCAGTTAAAAAAACCATAGTGTAGTAGAGAGAATAAAGGCCCCCAAAGACAAACACATTCTATACCTCAGAAACTGTGGATGTGTTACCTTACATAGCAAAAGGGATTTTGCAGATGTGTTTTGGTTAAGGATTATTTGATAGAAGATTGTTATCTTGGTGGGTCTAATTTAAGACACAAGTATCCTTATAAGAGGAAGGTGGGAAGGTCAGAGAGAGGGGGGACATGGAAACAGAAGCAGACGTTGGAATGGTAAGCTTTGAAGATGGGTGAAGGGGTCATGAGTCAAGCATTTCAGGTGACTCCTGAAGCTGGAAATGGACTCTTTTCTAAAGCCTTCAGAAAAAATTCAGCTTGCTGACAAGTTGATTTTAGCCAATAATAGACCTCTGGACTCTGACTTCCAGAACTGTGAGATAGTACATTTGTGTTGTTTTAAGACACCAGGCTTGGGGCAATTTCAGCAATAGGAAACTAACACAAGTAGCTCATCAAAGTCTCAACTGGTCCCTTAAGCCTTAACTTAATGTCCTCCATCCTCAAAAAGATGCTCATAAGTAAAATTGAGGACAACACGGTGAGGTCAAGTTTTAGAAGCATGGTGTTGTGAAGTAAGAAAACAGTCCTTATAAGTGTAATATGGACCTTTACTTGAACCTGTCTTATCTATTATGTCTTTCTTCCCACCTGTAGTATCTATATGCCATGGGGAAGAGAAAGCAACTTGATATAATTAAAAGATTGCGGCTTTGAGTTTCAGTTTTTCTATGGTGAGAACCCTCTAGAAAAAATTAAACCCTGAAGAAGTAGGTTTTTTTTGTTTCTGTTTTTGTTTTGTTTTGTTTTGTTTTTTAGTATCACCTAGAGATCAAATCAGATCAACAGAGAGAGTAAAGAATTTCCTAAAAGAGAAGATGACAAAGATTTCCTAGAGGGCACTGGAGACATCTATCAAAACAACGTAACCACGTAGGTTAAATTTGTACATCAATGTAGAGTTTAATTATTTTAACTTTAAAGAGTTTTCAGTACCATCATATATATAATGGTACTGTATATATATTTACATATATATGTGTATATATGTGTGTGTGTATGTATATATATATATATATATATATATATATATACATATATATATATATATTTGTCTTCACTTTAATAAATAACCTTTACAGTCTTATGATGAATAGTACTCGAACCAGGGCACATCATAATCCAATGACATGTATAAATTCTCATGTCTCCTAGGTGGTGAACATGAGATTTAAATTTAGTACTAGTTGATTCCAAAGCCCTTATTCTTAACCACCAATGGGAAAAGAACTTAGACATTTGACTGTAATGTCTATGTAGAAAATCTTTTCATTGTTTGACAACAGAAATGCCTATGGGCGCCTGGGTGGCTCAGTCCGTTAGGCATCTGACTTTGTCTCAGGTCATGATCTCATGGTTTGTGAGTTCAAACCCCACGTTGAGCTCTGTGCTGACAGCTCAGAGCCTGGAACCTTCTTCAGGTTCTGTGTCTCCCTCTCTCTCCTCCCCTCCCCCTCCTACGCTCTGTCTCTATTTCTCTCTTAGAAATAAATATTAAAAAAAAAATTTTAATTAAAAAAATGCCTAGGGTGGTCCTGCACTACCACAAAAGAATTCATGAAACCTGAAATAGAAAAATCTGACAGTCAAAGGAAGGTTTCAGATGGGCCCTCTTAAAGTCTGTCTTGGGAAGAATCAGGTCTTTGTTTTTTTGCTTTAATTTCTTTTATTTATTTATTTTTTTCAATCTTTTGTAAGACCAATGCTTTGTAAAACACTGTAAAAATAAATTTCAGATTTGGGGCTTTCATTGTTGTTTATTGTTTAAAAAATTTGATGACAGACACTAGTTTGTGCACCCTCTTCATGTAGCAATGATTTAGACAGCACAGTGATCCACATAATATATTTTCAAAATGTATCAGTTTAACACAAAATAACAGGTGTCTCAGATGGCTACATCAGTCAAATGTGCATTCAGATGAATAGCACTTTGCTGCTAGAACCCTTGCTAAATATTACAGATGCCTACAATTTCCTGGGGTGAAGTTCAATGACTCAGAACTCCACATAGGAGGTTTCCTAAAATTTCTATTCAAACTTTGTCCTAATCTTCACTTATTCCAACTTACAGCAACAGATAAAATATCTTCTTTTATCTACCAGTGCCACACTCCCTTTACAAATAACTTTTACATCACCCTGCATCACCTCTGTCCCTAAAATTTTTTTCAGCCCCACCAGTTGACAGTAGAAGGCTAATTTTACAGGCCTAAGAATTTGGTGAATTTGTAGCTTCCAGTCCAAGCTAATGCATTTTTATCTATTCCTCAGTCTTTCCATCTGGGAAAAATAATAGATAGATAGATAGATACATACATACATACATACATACATACATACATACATATCATTATAACTGTATTTACCTAATAAGGTTATTACCAACTTTAATATGTACTGTATTTGGCATAAGACAAATGCTTTCTAAGTGTCATAATATTATTATTTCTCATAAAGTGAAGCCCAAGTGTTTGCCTTAGAAGTATAGTTTATTATATTTAAAATGAGTTTTAGGGCACCTGGATGGCTCAATCGGTTGAGCGTCCTACTTAAGCTTGGGTCATCATTTCACGGTTTGTGGTTTTGGGCCCTGTGTCGGGCTCTGTGCTGACAGCTCAGAACCTGGAGCCTGTTTCTGATTCTGTGTCTCCCTCTTTCTCTGCCTTTCCCCTGCTTATACTCTGTCTGTGTCTCTCTCTCTCAAAAATAAATGTTAAAAAAATAAATAAAATGAGTTTTAAAAAGTTCTTTTTTATTTGAAGCTTAAAATCTGCCTTTTCGTTGAAGGTATTTAGATTATTGACCTTTAATATAATTGTTGGAATGTTTGATTTTAAGTCTACCATATTGTCTTTGTTTTCTAATTATCTCAATTATTTGTTTCATATTCCCCTTAATATGCCTTCTTTTAGATTAATTGGGTATTTTTCTCATTCCCTTTTATCTTCTTTGTAGGCTCATAAACTATAACTCTTTGTTGTGATAAATTAGTGGTTGTATTAGGGTTTATAGTATACATTTGTAACCTCTCTGATAGATGGTATCTTCATTGCTGTTTTTTTCTTCTTCTCCTTCTTCTTAACATATTCTGCTTATTTTTTTTAGTTGGTTTAGACAGAAGGGTAAATCTGACCCTTATTATTCCATCTTGCTTGGAGCAAAAGTTCTATTGAATATAATTTTATCTTACTATTCCTCTTCTGGAATTCTCATATATATACATGATATATATGTATGATATATATGATATATATATCATATATATATGATACTCCACTGCATTATATTATATAAAGTAAAAACATAGAAAACAAAGTTGAAACTTCTATCCTCTACTCATATACTTAAAAAAATATAGAACTTGTTTAAATAATCAGATATTGACATTATAAGGGGAAAAAAGGACCAAAAATGTTTCCTTAATATTTTTTCATGTTGAATACCTTCCTAAATGATAACTTTTTGATACACTGGGTTAAGTAAGTTATCTTACAAATTTTTCACATTTTACTTTTTACTTTCTGATGTAGTTACTGGAAAGTTTAAAATCACATAGAACCTGTTATTATATTTCTATTGAACTAGTGTTGATAGTAGTAATTATGTTTTGATGTGTACATCAGATATTTAATTTATTAAGAAATGGTTTGAAAAGTCAGTATATTCTATGGGCATAAGCTTAGAGGATTGAAAATATCATAGACACTCCATTATAAAAGAAGTCCTACATACTAAGAATTTTACTGGAAAGGCAGATCTGAAACCTGTCACTGAATTTTGCTACTTAGGCATTCACTTTTAAATGATGAATTAATCACCATAAATCAAAGAAATTAAAAAATGAGACAACCAGTCTGTCTTTTGGGAAACAGACACAGAGAGAGAAGAAGGGCCAAAGTGTCATCAAGGCTCTAGACATTGGTAACCAGCAGTTTAATGTTTGACAATTTATTCGGACCCTGAGTCCTTAGACAATTTAACAAGGTGAAAAACTCCTTTCTACATTAAAATCATAAATATGAAAAGAAATAAGTCAACAGACATATTATCACTATGCAAAACCCAGATTTTTAAGTGTATGGTTAGGTAAGTAAGATTTAAACAGAACTATTTGTGAACAAATGCATTAGATACGATAGAGATTCCTTGAAACATAATGAGATAGCCCTGAATTTGACTTTTGAGAAATGTATGAAGGTAAAGGCTAAGCTACTTTAACAAAGTAAATGAAATAGAAGCTTATCTCCTTTTCAAATTGTGTCTAGTCTATCCAGGCTTTCAGAGAGAATGCTACTAACCACTGTTATTTAGTGGCTTAGGCTAATTCTGTATATCGTATGATTCCCTACGGTGTTGATATTGTCTACATAGTTAAATCTTGGTTGCTGCAGTATCCTTATGCTGATTCATGAGAAGAAGGGAAAATAAATCCAGGGCAATTTACTTTTAAGAAGTCATATGGAAGTTGCCCATATTACTTCTGCTTTACATACCATGAATAGGAATTTAGTGACATGACCACACAAGCTACAAGGGACGCCGGAAAATATATTCCCAAATGGGCAGTTATATGCTCAGCTAAAATTATTTTATTGTGCAACAATGGGAATAATGAGGCCTACTAGAGATAAAGAAACCTGGCTGTGATTGATTATCTAAATGTATGGACTTATGCTTTAACACATGTGCACACTGGCATAGCCAAATTTTAATAGCAAATGTGGATTTTTTTAGTTGTGTAATCTTTGTTAGAAATGTTTAAGGAAGATATAATTAATTGTAGGGAGAGTAATCTTAAGGGGAATTGCAGAATTATGATAAATTCTGATACTTTTCAATGTGGTTGCATCATCATTTGTCATTACATTACATCTACAGAGATTTTTGGGAAAAAGGGAGAACAAGTTTTTGACAACAATTTGCAAATTTTATTTCTGCCTTCATCATTTCAAAAAGTCTTTTAACTGAGTGAATTTTTTAGTTTCTGAGTTTCACCTTTCCTATATGTAAAAATGAAAGAAGAGAACATATTTCCAATTATTTTGAGGGGTTAAATTTTGAGGGGTGAAACTACCTAGAATATGGTTAAAATTCAGTATTTACTATGTGTTAAATAAATCAATGAAAAATGAAAATCTTTAGTAGGATTTATCTCATGTACTATAATGACCATAAGTATATTTTGCATTAAGAACTTCAGTGAAGAGTGTTTGGAAGAAATCAGATCATAGGTCTTACAGGCCATGGTAATGATTTTGGGTTTATCTTTGGAGCATTGAGAAGCCATTGAATAGGTTAAAGGAAGACAATTATAGGGTTAAATTTTCATATTCTACAAGGATCACTGTAGCTGCTATGTGTAGAGAAATTGTAAAAACTGTATATCTTGAATTAAAATGAAAATGCAACTTAACAAAATTTGTGGGATATAGCAAAAGCAGTGCTTAAAAGGAAATATATAGCATCAAATGTATATATTAGAAGAAATAGCTAAAATTAATAATCTAAGTTTTCACCTCATGAAATTAGAAAAAGGAAAGCAGGGCATACCAAAAATAAGCAGAAGAAAATAAATAATGAGAAACAGAGCAGAAAGCAATAAAATGGAAAATAGGAAATCTATAGAAAAAAAATCAGTAAAACCAAAAGCTGGTTCTTTGAAAAGATCAAAAGAATCGATAAGGCTCTAGCCCAGACTAACTAGAAAGAAAAGAGAGAGGATTCAAATCACTAATATCAGAAATGTAAGAGGGGATATCACTTTAGATCTCATGAAAATTAAAATAATAATAAATACTATGAATAAACCCATTCTGACAAATTAGATAACCTGGATGAAATGGACCAATTCCTAAAATATGCAATCTGCCAAAACTCATCCCATAAGAAATAATCTGAATATTCCTGTATCTATTAAAGGCATAAAATCAATACTTGATAATCTTTGAAAACAGGGAAAAAAAAGACCCAGATGTGTTGACTGGTGAGTTCTACCAAACATTAAAGAAGAAATTACACCAATTCTCTACAGTCTTTTGTGGAGAAGGAATTATTTCCTATCTTTGTAGGATAGGAAGCAGAGGAAATATTCCTAACTCATTCCATGAGGCCAGCATTACCCTAATACCAAAACCAGGAAAAGACATTCCAAGGAAAGAAACTAAACCAATGTCTCTCATGAATAATTATATAAAAATCATCAACAAGATATCAGCAAATCAAATCTAACAATGTATAAAGAGAATTTTACACCACAACCAAGTGAGATTTGTCTCAGATATGCAAGGCTGATTTAACATGTGAAACTCAGTTACTGATATTTGTCATATCAGTAGGCTAAAAAAGAAAAGCCATGTGATCATATTAATAGGTGAAGAAAAAGCACTTGGCAACATCCTTTATCCACTCATAATAAAAACCCTCAATAAAGTAGGAATAGCAGGGAACTTTCTCAACTTGATCAGGAATATCTAAAAGGACCTATATATAACATTCTACTTAATAGTGAGAAACTTGAGGCTTTCCCACTAAGATCAGGAACAAGGCAAGGATGTTCTCTCACCACCTCTTTTCAACATTGTGCTGGAAGTTCTAGCTAATGTAGTAAGATAGGAAAAGGAAAAATGTAGACAGATTGGGAGAAAATAAATCTTTTTTTTTTTTTTTTTGCAAATGAAATGATCATCTATATATAAATCTGAATTTCCAACAAATCTTCTGGAACTAATAATCGATTATTATAAGGTTGCAGGATATAAGGTTAATTGACAAAAGTCAATTACTTTCTCATATCCCACAATAGACAGTGAAATTTGAAATTAAAAATGCAATAATATTTACATTGGCACCCTTCCAAAATCAAATAGGTATAAATCTAGCAAAATCTGTATAGGACCTATATGAAGACAACTACAAAACTCTGATTAATGAAATTAAAGAACTAGATGAGTCATCTTCCGTGTTCGTGTTCATGGATAGAAAGACTGTTGTCAAGATGTCATTTCTTCCCAAATTGATTTATTGATTCAAGGAAATCTGAATCAAAATCCCAGCAAGTTATTTTGTGGCTATTGGCAAACGGTTTCTAAAGTTTATATGGACAAGGAAAAGATGCAGAACATTCAACTTCAAGACTTATTATAAAACTTCAACTTCAAGACTTATTATAAAACTAAGGTACTCAAAACAGTGTGGTATTTGCGATATGACAGACAGATCAGTGTAATTGAATAGAGAGCTCAGAAATAGATTCACATATATATAGTCAACAGGTCTTTGACCAAGGAGAAAAGCAAAACAATGGAGCAAAGAAGCTTCTTAACAAATGAATCTGGAACAACTGGATATCTGCATGCAACAAACAAGCAAACAAAAACCACACCAAACCAAAACAAACAAAAACTAGACATGGGCCTTATGCCATTCACAAAAATGAAATCAGAAATCATTGATCTAAATGTAAAATGTAAAACTTTAAAACTTTTGGGAGACAACCTAGATGACCTTGACTATGGCAATGACTTTTTAGATACAAAACTAAAGGCACAATCTGTAAAAGAAAAATTGTTGAGCTAGAATTCATTAAAATTAAAAACTCTACTCTGGAAAAGACAATATCAAGAGAATGAGAAGACAAGCCACCAACTGGGAGAAAATATTTGCAAATAACACATCTAATAAAGGACTGTTAGCCAAAAGATGCAAAGATCCTAATAATAAGGAAACAATCCAATTAAGAAATGGTCCAATGACCTTAAGCGCAGCTTCACCAAGGAAGATATGCAGATGGCAAATAAGCATGTGAAAAGGTGTTCAACATCATACATCATCAGGGAAATGCAAATTAAAACAGCATTGGTATACCATTATGCGCAATTAGAATGGCCAAAATCTGAAACACTGACAACATCAAATGCAGATGAAAATGTGGAACCACAGGAACTATCCTACATTGCTGGAGGAAATGCAAAATTGTACAGATACTTTGGAAGACAGTTTGGCAGATTGCCTACAAAACTAAACATACTATTTCCATATAATCCAGCAATCCCATTCCTGATGTTTATCCAAAGGAGTTGAAAACTTATGTCAACACAAAAATCTATACCTGGATTTTTATGGAAACTTTATTCATAATGGCTTATACTTGGAAGCAACCAAAATGTCCCTGAGTAGGTGAACAGAAAATAAACTGTGGTACAACCAGACAATGCAAAATTATTCAGTACTCAAGTGATCTATCAAGCTATGGAAAAACATGGGGAAACTTAAGTGCATATTATTAAGTGAAAAAACAACTTTGAGAAGGCTACATACTCTATGGTTCCAATAATATGGTATTCTGGAAAAGGCAGAACTGAGGAGACAGAAAAAAGATCAGTGATTGCCAGAAGTTGGGAGAAGGCAGGGGTTAGGTGTTGCACAGAGGATTTGGGGGGCAGAGAAAATACTCTGTATGATACTATAATGGTAGATATTTGTCATTATACATTTGTTAATACCTACAGGATGTACAACACCAAGAGTCAACCCTAACATAAACTATGGACTCTGTTGATAGGTTCATCATTTATAGGAAATGAACTGCTCCAGTTCATTTGAGTGGGGAGGCTTTACATGTATAGAGTCAGGGGGTATATGGGAAATCTCTGTACCTTCCTCTCACCTTTACTATAAATCTAAAACCACCGTAGAAAAATTGTCTTCTAAGTGTCATGTGTGCCATACAATTTCATTTATATGAAGTTCAAAACTATTTATGGCATTACAAAATGCTATTGGTTACCTTTTGTGAAGAGGACTGGGACAGTGGTTGGGAAGGATCACAGGGGATCTTCTTGGGTACAAATTATGTTGTATTTCTTGACCTTGCTGGTAGTTTCCTGAGTTTGTTCATTCCATGAGGATTCATGGGGCTTTTCCTTTAGTATATTTGCACTTCAATTAAAACAAAAAAGACAGGAAAAAAAAAAGAAATATCTAACCTACAGCACCTGTTCTTATTTTACTGTTTCCATGTAGAAACTGTTGTTTAACTCTTAAAAATTCATGGTTTAAATTTAGAATGTGGCTAAATGGAGTGGAAAGCTTTGAGTGAGAGATCCATGCTAAAATCAAGGTCACAGGATACGAAAGAAATGTAAGTGAACTAAATGATTGTTATCTTGGGCCAAAAATCAATGTATACATAGGAAAATATACTTATTTTAATGTATAGGGAATCTGGAAAATGTGGCATCACAAGCAATTTAAGGTATACAGGATATTACTTACCACAGTCACAATCCCACTACAATAATTTTTATTGAAGAACATGAGTTTATATAATTTCTTTTGGAAAAAGAGTTTAATTGTAATGAGAGAAAATAATGTTAGTATTCACTTGAATGTGTGAACATTTAATATTGACCATACAGAATTTTCAGTAGGGATTTAAAATGTGATATAGAAGGAATTTTAAGCGCAGTAAATTTAATAAAATGAAAGTTCTCTGTTTAACTAGCAAGAACTACATTTTCTTCATCTATACAACATACTTAACAGTATTAATGTTCTTTTCTACGTCTGCAAATAATCTTCAGAAAAAACTGAATAAAATGCCTCATCATATTCACTCTAATACTGACACTTATATAGTTAAGTATGGCTATGTGCCTTTTAATGACTCATTTCATGGAAAAATGATCATTCTCTGAAGCTTCCTGGAGAAAGTACAGAATCTCTTCTATTGCAGGGAAAGAGAAATCTATGCAAGGCCCATTATGTTAAAGGGGGGTGAGGGAGAATAAAAGGACCCTTGACAATTTTCACCTCTGAAGAAGCTATCTATTTATTGTTTGACATTTTCTTGACAGTAAATTATTGAGCTGTAATCTGGAACCTTGGCAAATGATGCATACATAGATTTTTTTTTCTTTTTTTTTTCAATTGAACTTCACACTTTGTGTCAAACAGCTGGAACCTGGAAGAAGGATATAAGTCTGATGTGACTTTCACTGTTAGGCTCTATCAAATAGCAAAATAATGAGTTATTATAGGCAGTAGAGGGGAATAATGGTTTTTAAAAGAAGGAAATTCCTTTTATCTGGTCTATACTTGCTTTAATTCTGGAAAAGCATTTTGCCGTGCCATGTATAGCAAGAAGTCCTATGGAGACTTAAATCATAGAACCTGATCATAATTGTTAAGGTATAGTTCTAAGATATGTCTATTTTGTCAAGTAAAAATAGATATTCTGAATATTTATTTAAGAATACGCAGGCATCTGGGTGCCTCACTTGAGGCATCCGACTCTTGATATCAGCTCAGGTCATGATCCCAGGGTTGTGGGAACAGGCCTGTGTCAGGCTTTGTGTTGAGTGTTGAGCCTGCTTGAGATTCTCTCTCTCCTTTCAAATAAGTAAGAAATTTAAAAAATTAAAAAAAAAGAATCTCCCATTTTCCCACAGTTGCCCCTTGTTTATAATAAACAAAGATGCCCTTAAAGTTTCCATTAGGAGCTTCTAGCAATCGGCCACTGTATTCACCTATAGCCCATTATATATATAACCTATAAGGAGGAAACTAAAAGCATTCGTCTTCACCTGTTACCTTCCCAACCTTTGCCATCAGTTGAATTTTCCAGCCTCATTTACTGTCATGACTCTAACCTAATATAATATCATTTTGCAGTTGACTTTTTAAACAATAGACTGCTGTAAAACTTATGCAAGCTAGATTTTAACTTGTAGGTAAGGAGACTGAAGATCATATTTTACATATTTGGATTGCAAGTGACACAGTGGAAAAATACATGATTTGATACAAGGTTTACCTTATTCCAGAGTTAATATTTATGCACTGACTCCTATGCCCTTCTCCTTTAGGAAACAAAAACAAACTAAAAAAATTCATAAATAAACCTCTTACCAACTGCTAGTAGCACACATCAATTTTGTTCCTTTTGTGACTCGTGTCATCTGTCTGTGACATGTTTAATCTTACAAGCTTTTGGTGGTCACAAACTCATTATTTAGGTTCACGCTATTGCAGGATCTTTACCTCAAAACTCAGTGTTCACTGTCTCACTGCTTTGAAGAATGATGAGGTGGACACAAAATGAGCAGTCGGCAAAAGTTTATTAGAGTATAAGACCAGAAAAGAATAGTAGAAAAGCTCTCTTGAGAGAGGGGGCATTTGAAAGTGAATACCCACAACTGTAGGTAAGGGTCCTTGTTTTATAAGGTTCTGGTCCCCCTCTCCTAGCCTATCCCCTGTTACTACTCAGGTCCTACTCTTACTGGCTTGATACTCTACGTGCTGGGTTGTCTATTCCTCCTTCCCACTGTATGAGGGATGGTCTATGGCCACATCATTCCACGTGGGACATACATTTTATGGTCTACTACTTATTTGTAGTCAGATCTTTTGTTAAATCTCAGGGAAACCTGAGGGGGAGTAGATGTGTCTGTTACATTCTTAAAAGGAAGCTTATGCCCGAGGGGGTTTGGTGTGGTCAAATACTCCCAGCGTTGTTCCAAAATGTGTGTTTTCCTAACCTTTTCTTCTCTGTCTACTGAATCCTATCTTTTCCTATAAGAATACCTGACAAGTAAATGACCAGCCTCTGAAGACAGTGACTCAAGATGGCAGCCACTGTGGTTTTGGGAGTAAAAGTCCCTTGTGTTGGAAGAATGCAAAAACACCAAAAAAAAAAAAAAAAAAAAAAAAAGATGGGTAGGCTAGGGTGTAGACAATGAGGGACATTACACTTACACAATGGACAGACAATCCAAGTGGGCCTCTGTTAGAAGGAGGGGCAATAAAGTATGCTCCAAACTGAGAAGCCACTTTAAGATGGAAAAATGAAGGAGGCTACTCCACACCATTTACAAAGAGTTTTATTCAAGCTAACTGACAGAGGAATCTGGTAGATGATCTAGATGCTGCACAGGTACTCTTCCCCATGTTCAGACCTTAATCCACAGATTTTACAAAACAAGGGGATGTGCAGGATGGTGCAGGATGTGCAGAGGTCACAGTGGTGAGGTTAAGGGGTTTAACATTTAGCAGACCTCATGGTGCCATCTGTGCACCAGAGTGGAGGGAGGGGAAGAAACTCAGTTATGTCTACTAATTATCTAAACAACTTTAGGGAGGATCAGAACAAGCCTTTCTGCATTCTGGTCATGGCACACATTAACCACCAAGAGGCCTGGAACATGTGGCCCTCAAGGGAAATCACTGCATAGTCATGAACAAGATGGAGGGCCAAAGATGGAGTCAGTGTTGTTAGCATTCCTATAAACTCCAAGAAGAATTTATGAAAACCTAATATATAGCCTTAAATAGAATGTGGACCTAAATAACTAGAAGCAACTCCACTTCCCCTTTAAGATGTGTAACAATAATTAATATGCATGGAGTTGGTAATTCTAATTGTGTAGAAACTTGAGAGCCATATCAGGGCTAGCAAAATGGCAGAATTCATATAGCACCAAAGTTGTTCTAAACAGCTTCAGCACCTAATAATGTTGAAAGAAAAAATAAAACTCTCAGCCACATGAAGAACAGTGTTACAGCAATTAGTCAAAAGTAAAAAGCACAGGCCCACCCCTCCCCCTCTATTTGGTTTAATCAGTCTCCCATTTTCCACTTGAGTAAATCTAGATACGTCTTGTAGACCTTAAGGTACTGGAAAGGAAACTCCCATTAAACACAATTTATCTTAAGATACTCTAAATATACTAATACTTTGTCTATTTGAAAAGTATAAATTGTGCTGTAGCAAAACCTGTCAAGTGTGACTACTGTCCACTTTGAACTTCTAGAATCAAGAAAATAGATTTAAATTAATTTCCATCGTAACCTGTGGGGCAGATTTGACTCCACTATGAAAAGATGCACCATACAATTATTATGCTGATGGTATGGCCTGGGGTCTCTGCTTTCTCTTCCATCACCTCCCCCTGCCTGTCTCCTTTCTTGCTACAGCCCTTCAGCTTGGGGTTGCTTGTTAGATGTGAATGTTTGAGGTCTCAACCTGGGAGGCTGCTGTTGTGTATATAGGGGTGGTTTCTTGAACCTCTGGTTTCTTTCTTTCTTTGTTTTCTTTCTTTTTTTTAAGTTTTAAGCTATGCCTACCTTACAAACAATTGTCCTTTCCCTACCCACCTCCAGTACCACTCTTGATTGAAGCATACATTTTACCCCCTCTCTTCTAAAATTGGTTTTTGGTAAGGAATTCAGGGCTTTTCCCATAACTTCTCTCTCCTCCCGTTATACAGGAGTGCTGCTTTTTCTTTCCTGCTCCTCAGGTGCCTTTCTGCAACATCGTCAGTAACATTTTCTTTGACGCTTCATCACTTTCACCAGAGGCCATCAGATGAAGTCACAAAGAGTCTCTGACCACCCTCATTTAGTTTTAGAACATTTTCCTACTCTCTACCAGGCTGAGAAATGAATATTAGATCCTTAGCCCTACTATACTCTGCTGTCATCATTTACTGATACCTTTTTTTTCTGGCTTACCTTTTGATATGTTAAAATAGTCACCAACCTCCTAAAGTCCTAGTAGTTAAATATGGAGAAAGGCCTCATGAAGATACTTGTAAGGACAAACAATCCCTCTGAATTTTCTTTTCCTATAATTGTTTTCTTTTAAAAAAATAAAGAAGTTTTAAGTTGTTCTTCGGTTGTAAACAACAGTGCTCTCATTTGGACAACCTTGGAATCCATTTAGGTCTAGTTTGGAAACTGACAACTGGAATAAAAACAAACAACAACAACAACAGCAAAAACAAAAAACAAAAAACAAAAAAATCCCTTGAATTCTGAGCATGTTTTGCTTTGGTGCTACTGTTCTCATGATTGTCAGCAGGGATTAAGAAAGAACTAAGTATGCATGTCAGATACCCAAAATTGGAAGGCTTGACTTCCTGGAAAATTGCTATTTTTTTTTTCATTTTTCTAATAAGAACTACTAAATGTTGAAAATGTGGATGCATACTGAATTAAAAGCAATTCATTGTGTTCTAACACACACACACACTACCATAAAAAGAAAGACATTTGGTCTTTGTCCTCGATTACTGGCACATAGCTTTAAGGCCATTGTAATTTCCTGAGATGTAAGAGTGATAAGATTGTCTTTTGTTCTAATGAGGTGACTCTTAGGTAGGTCCCTAGGTATCTTCAGGATGAGGGATGGTCACTAGAATGTGTCTTGATTAGAATTTTGTAACTTTCAGCCCCATCCACCAACACTTTGGGAGAGGAGAGGGACTAGAATTTGAGGTAATTACCAAAGGCCAAAGACATAATCAATTATGCCTATGCAATGCAACCTCCATAAAAATCTTTAAATGATGGGGTTTGGGGTGCTTCCAAATTGGCTAACATCCATATGCTGGGAAAATGGCACATCTGAACCTTATGGAAACCGAAGATCCTGCTCTGGGGATCCTCCTGGACTTTGCCCTGTCTAAATTTTCAATTGGCTATTTATTTGTATCCTTTATGATCAATTGTTATAGTGTCTCCCTGAGTTCTGAGAATCGTTCTAGCAAGTTCTCTAAGGGGGTTGTGGGAACCTTGTTTTATAGCTGGCCAGTCGAAAGTACAGGTGACCTGATACTTGTGATTGACATCTAAAGTGAAGATGGTCTTGGGGAACAAGCTCTAAACCTGTGGAGTCTGACACTAACTCCAAGTATTTAGTATTAGAATTGAATTGAATGATACAATACTTAGGTTGTATCAGAGCATTGGAGTTGGAGAAGTAGCATTCAAAAAGATACCATACATTTGGTACCAGAAGGGGAAAGAAACCTCACAATCAAATAACCATTCTAGGCACAAAGAAGAAATATATAGTCAAAATCTTTATTTCCATGTGCCTATTTACTGAAAGGTGCTTTCCATCTTTAACCCTTGATTTTTAATACTAAGTCTGACATAATGCTAAGTCTGACATAACACTTAATCATATAGCAATAAATTCATTGAACAGTGAAAGAATAAATTTATCTTCAGGTACTGTGACTATTACCAATTTGGTAAGTCTTGATTATTTGCATCGGTTTACAAAAAAATCATCATCCTGCCCTTGTAGTGATAATTTTATTAGATAAGCTAAATTCCTTCAAACAATTATAATATTACCTAATAATGTGGCAAAGCAACTACAAAGTGAAATGGGCACATGCAATTTAGGAAACCTACTCAAGTTTAGGGACTTAGAGAAGCACTTAATCAGAGACTAAATAAATGAATACAGATTATATACATTAGAGGGTGATGTATGGGAGAAAAAAGAGTAAGCACAAGTGGAATTTTAAATATTTTGTTTGTAAGTAAGATATTATATGAGCAAAGACCTGAAAGAGGAACAATAATTATCCAAGAAAGTGTGTGGATGAAGAGGATTGCCAGAAGATCGAATGGCCATGCAAATGCCTGAGGGCTAAAGCATTTTGGAGGTTTTGAAGGAACCTCAAGGAGGCTGGTATGGCTGCAGCAGGGTGAGCAGGGGTGAGGACAGTCGAGCTGAAGTCAGAGGAGAGACAGGGCTTAAATGGCATTAGGTTTTCTTTTCTGAATGTAAGTTTCTTGCAGGGTACTGAGCTGAGGGACGGTATCCTCTCTGATAGCAGTGCTGGAAACGAAGGGGAGAGGAAGGTGAAAGAAAACAGGAGGGCCAGTGGGGGAGCTTTGGTAGAAACTCTGGGGCGAGGATTGGTGACCATCCTCACTGTGGTTACAGCAGCAGAGGTGGGGAGGAATGAGCGAATTCTGGGTGTATTTTAAAAGGAGGAGAACATCTTGTTATCATACGTTAGTGACCTAGAGAACCAAGTTGTTTTTGTTCTTCATCTTTGCTATTTCAGTGCATTGATCAGCCCTTGGAGTATGGGGATAGTATAAGAATGGAAAAACGTAGCCATTGGTTGTGAGAAGTTGTTTGTGAGCCATCTCCTGGGGGCTTTCAACAATAAATGAGAGACATTCTGAAAAACAAGGGTGCTACAGTAGTAAATAACAGGCGGAAAGTGTTACTTCTGTGTCTCTAATCCCTAATAAGATTTATTTAATATATAAAGGAATGAATGAATCAGAACGGCTACTAAGCCAATATGCTAATGGTCAGCTCACTTTTAACATGTAAATGGAAACTAACAAGATGGATGCCTCAGGTTTGATACCCATTTGTATACATAGATATTACAAAATAATTATTTTACATTATTTTCTTCAATTATAATAATTTTATAATTTTTCAATTTTTTTATTTGAAAAGTTATATATGCAGATAATTTCTTCTTAAAAATCCATAAAAGTTATATAATTTATTGGCACAAACAAAATATTTGGTTGTGTTTATCTTTTTTTTTTTTTTTTTTTTAATTTTTTTTTTCAACGTTTTTTTATTTATTTTTGGGACAGAGAGAGACAGAGCATGAACGGGGGAGGGGCAGAGAGAGAGGGAGACACAGAATCGGAAACAGGCTCCAGGCTCTGAGCCATCAGCCCAGAGCCCGACGCGGGGCTCGAACTCACGGACCGCGAGATCGTGACCTGGCTGAAGTCGGACGCCCAACCGACTGCGCCACCCAGGCGCCCCTGGTTGTGTTTATCTTAATACAGTGTTTTGGCCATCATGAATTTTTAATATCGAAAATATATCAGAATATATAACAGCTAAGTTTTGCATGAGTGATTAATGATATATGATTCATAGCAACCACCAAGTATATAGTGGGATATTTAAATAGGATATATAAGCCAAACCAATTTTATGCCAGGTCTACAATTTCCATAATTCTCATGAGTGTCTCCTCTAATCTCAATAGTACACTCTGACACGTCTGGGACAAGGTCATATGGGAAGTTTTCCTACACCCCGAAATTCTTCCACACCAGTTGGGTATCCTTAAAGTCAACTCAGTTCTGACACTATCTAACTGGAGTTAGCATCCATCCCACGTGTTAAGGGCTCTGTCACACAAAACTACCTTCACCCACCACCTCAGATGCCAATTGCAAGTCTAGGTTATTACCTGTGCTTCTGACCCATTGACTATAAATCAGAGGTTCCTGAGACACTCTCTTCAATTTTTTCCTAGAGCTGCTCATAGAACTCAGGAAAATGGTTTGCTTACTGCTCATAGAACTCAGGAAAATAGTTTGCTTACTAGATTAGGAGATGATTATAAAAAGATAATTCCAGGGGTGCCTGCGTGGCTCAGTTGGTTGGGTGTCTGACTTTGGCTCAGGTCATGATCTCACAGCCCGTTGCGTTCAAGCCCCGCGTTGGGCTCTGTGCTGACAGCTCAGAGCCTGGAGCCAGCTTTGCATTCTGTGTCTCCCTCTCTCCCCTGCTCATGCTCTGTCTCTCTCTGTCTCAAAAATAAAATAAAAACATTAAAAAATTAAAAAAAAAGATAATTCCATCAGGAACAGCCAGATGGAAGAGATGCTGAGGGCAAGGTGTGTGCCCTCCAGAGTGTGTCACTCTCTTAGTACTTCTGCATATTCACCAACCTGGAGGCTCTGTAAGCCCTGTCCTGGGGTTCTTATGGAGGCTTTATTAAAAAACCAATATTGAGTAACTCATTAGTCATTGGTGATTAAGTCAATCACCAGTTCCTATCCCCTCCCTGGAGGTAGAGGGGGGTTAGAGTGACAGTCCCAGCTCTCTAATCACCTGACAACCAGCCTTCATCCTTAGGGGTTTTTCCAAGTTACCTCATTAATATAAACTCAGGTGTGGTTGAAAGGGGCTTGTTATGAATAACAAAAGGTACCTTTATTGCTCTTATCACTTAGGAAATTCCAAAGGTTTTAGGAGCTCTGTTCCAGGACCTGCTACGAAAATTAAAATATATTTCTTATTGTAAATCACCGTATCACAACCATACAAACGTTATTCTAGGTTTACAATTTCTATCAATCATTTATGGTCATACTCTTAAAATCAGAAATCCTCTACTTAGTGTTTTATTTTATGAATCCTTGAAAGCGATTTTTCCCCATAGGTAAATTTTGAAATTCTAGAATTACTTAGACTAGTTAAGTGATTTGAAATGCAGGAACCATTTCTTTTACTTTTGTATTTGGCATTCTCAATACACCAAAGTAAAATAATCCATTAATTGTACACTAAATAGTCTTAAACTGGTCTAACAAGTCTTAAGGAAATTTGCACACATCAATACATAGTGAAAGGGTTTAAAAAATATGGTGGGGGTGCCTGGGTGGCTCAGTCGGTTCAGCGTCTGACTTCAGCTCAGGTCATGATCTCATAGCTTGTGGGTTTGAGCCCTGCATTGGGCTCTGTGCTGACAGCTCAGACCCTGGAGCCTGCTTTGGATTCTGTGCCTCCCCCACTCTCTACCCCCCCTCCACTGCTCACACTCTGTCTCTGTCGTTAAAAATACATAAATGCTGGGGCGCCTGGGTGGCGCAGTCGGTTAAGCGTCCGACTTCAGCCAGGTCACGATCTCGCGGTCCGTGAGTTTGAGCCCCGCGTCGGGCTCTGGGCTGATGGCTCAGAGCCTGGAGCCTGTTTCCGATTCTGTGTCTCCCTCTCTCTCTGCCCCTCCCCCGTTCATGCTCTGTCTCTCTCTGTCCCAAAAATAAATAAACGTTGAAAAAAAAAATAAAAAAAAAATACATAAATGCTGAAAAAAAAATGGTGGTACTCCACCTAATAATATTAGGTGGTCTTCAGAATGCCTAATATGATTGGCGAGTAAAACTTTCTAAGAGAGATTATATGAGAAATAGGATTCTGTGGTTGCTTCTTGAGATGTTTTCAAGTACCTTTCAATTGTACTAAGGGAACCTGTTAATTTTACTTACATGAAGAAAGCAGGTTTTTCAGTGGTTCAGATGTGCTAATATCAGATAATTCAGTTTTTATTTTGGGAGTGTTGTAGAAAGGAAATAAACTACAGCATAAATATGGTCAAGAACATTTTGAGGGTCCAAATGGGTACAGTAGTCTGCATTAAGTATTGAGTGTAGGGAAGAGGTGGAAACAACTATCAAGGAGTGCCCTTTGGTAACTGCCAAAAACATAGAATAAATTATGCAAAATATACTTTTAGCCAAGTCATATAACTACAGCAAAAAGAATCAAAACATATTATTGATGTTAATTTATATTAAGCTTGTACTTATTTGAGACTAAAATATTGTATTTGACAATGCAAGTTCTGGTGATTTTTAATAAGACATATGAGTTTATAAAATAAGTAATCTATTTATACAAATAGTGAATTCTGGTGTCTTCTAATAAATCAACAAGGATTCAGCTGATAATCCAGACTTATTTAATGTTTCTGGAATTTCTCAGGAAATTCTTTATACCTTAAAACAAAAAACAAAATTTGTTTTCAGTCTTGTGCACAAGTAAGATGCAAGAAAATTGTAGGTTTGGTGGTAGTGTTTCAAAGGTTCCTGAAGTTGTGGAAAACAGAAACAAAACGTGTTGTGGGAATATGCCCGACAAGCTATAAATAAGTAATTGTATTTTTCACATTTGATCTACAAAAGTTTTGTCGTCCTTTTTCTCAGCCCGAGCACACTTTATGGCTTATTGTATTTTATACTGACTTTGAGTGGTTTGTTATGGTGAATTTACGCTTAGAAAAATACGTATGCTTTACTACCGGTTTTTTCCAGACCAATTAATCAACAAAATTCAAGTCAGAGAGGGGCTATTGGTCATCTAAATAAGGGGATAAATTTTAACTTTGAAGAAATGTACGTGCCTGAAGGAATTCTCCTTCACAACAACTATCATTTCACAAATCCATTCAGATAGGAGACATTTAATGGCCCTGACAATCAGTCCTCATGTAGCTGACTGTTTGTCGGGCTTTACTTTCTTGTCAGAACCAATCAATGGCCTTGAGAACAAAAACTCAGTAGTGGTGAAGCTGGGAGAAAGGAAGAGGGGCATTTTGTGGTCCAGAACGCATTTCAATAAGCTTAAACTCTAAGTGACAGATGAGGAATTTAAGCTGCTCGGTATAATTCTACAAATGAGGTGTGTGTGAGAGGTTTTCATTAAAATGAGTCTCACTTCACACAGGCTTATGAGTCTTCCTGATGTGTTCTCAGGCTCTCATTAAGGGACTTGCAAAGTGTAAAACTTCTCCAATGTAGTTTTTCACACTCACTCCTTGTATGTTTATGTATATGTGATATATGAATTTCACCAGGAAAACATCTTGAAAGAGTATTTGAACTGAAAAGTATATTCATAACATGAATTAAACAAGAGTTCTGTTTGATCTTTCCTTGAGAGAAGTGCATTTACATTTTCAAATGTGATCATTTATTAAAGTGCCATAGTTTGTGCTAGACATCACAGAAAAGATCATGCTTGCTTGCCAGGGCACAGCTTTGGCTATGAGTGAACAGATTCACAAATGAAGTCTTAGGGTACGTTTTTATCATTCAATGAATTTTTTAATTCCTCGTAAATGTTATAATCATTGGAAACATGTTTTTGATGAATATCTCCAGGGCTTAGATAAAATAAGTGAAAATCAGTATTTAGAAAGTCTAGATTAATATACCGTCAGGTTATTTAAATTTTTTTAAAAAATGGAATACTCATGATCAGATTCCTCGTGTGGCTTCCTTTGTTCTTATTATTTTCAAAACATTTGTTTTTACCCTTTGTAAATAAGCATACGTGTGTGCACAAACTACTTTTACAACAACAGCAAAATGTTTAAGGTCTGGGTATTTACACTTCAAGAAAAATAAGACTTATTAAGAGAAAACTGACATTTAAAGACTTAGTAGTATTATCACAAAATTCTTTTTTATTGTGATAAATTAATAGAGTATGTTGTTTTCTATTTGCATAATGAAATAATTACTCTTGTATTGCTACTTTTATGTAAATGAACTCTACATGCCTTTTTAAAAATTCAATTTATGTAATAGAAAACTAAATGACACTGAGATTGCCATGACTTACCTTGGTGACTTTTACAAGCTGGAAGTTTTAGTCTTGTGATTTATGTTTAATAATTTAACACATTAATAATATTTTAGATGTGGATTGTTGAACATAAGCATGCAGATTATTTAAATGAATATTTAATTTTTATTCACCTTGCCAGAAGACAGAACATGCATTTAATTGCCTGATATGAAAAATGGAAAAAAAGATCAGTAAAAATGGTAATGTCAAAAAAAAGTTTAAAATAAAATATGTATATCTCTCACTTTTGGGGGCCACAAAATTAATAATAATTGGCTTGGCGTTTGACATTATATAATAAAAATTATAGTACAATTCCACCCTTTCAACTGGAAAAAGATGGGATCTATATGAGGCACATACTCAAAATGTACATTTTAATTTGGATCTACTTTTTAAATTCTGAATATATTAAATAACATTATGAATATTTTACATAATGGGTCTAACACCGTGCATAGAATGGACATCTGATGAATAATACTTCTTTTGAACTTTCCTTCTATGTTGATTGCAAAAAAACCCCCAAAAACAAACAAAAAAAAACACTCTAGAGAAGCACTCTTAAGGCAGGGTAGAACACTAACCACCCCCAATAGACAGTCAGAGTGTTGCTGTGAGCAACACTCCAAATATTGCAGAAATGAATATTTCTGCACTAAATTTTTAGTAAGATTGAAATTTATGTCACTTAAGTAAGGTGAAATTTATGGTGGAACTAAAGTCAAAAATGCACAATTTACATTTCTATATCCTAGATATTTTCCTTTCTTCTCGGGAGTAAATTGGCAATTTAGGGAACAGTATATTACACCCACACGCACGCACACGCACACACACACATACACACACAACTTTGCTATAACCATATTCTAGAGACTTATACAGGGTGAATTATAATGATTTACTTTTGCAAATTCAAATTCTTTGACTTTGGCTCACATGCTGAATTCTGCTCTATTGCAAATTCTGCTTAAGGACCCTCCAGTGCACTTATAGTACTTAATGTTGCAGACTGATTGGTGAGAGTTGGTAAGGGAATAGCTACATGTGAGAATTTGCAAATCAAGCTGTAGCCTTACCCTTGATGTCCTTTTTCACCCACGTTCTTCATTTTTTTTTTTTCTTTAGGCTCTTTTTCCATTCTCATCCTTTTTTGCTTTATAAAACTAAAATTGTGGGTGAGGGCATAATCGAGACGAAGAGTATTATTACTATTGTAGTTACTTCTTTTCCCTGGCTGCCCCACATTTCACCACACCAATCTTGTCCTATCCCCACGTCCAACCACCATTCTTTGGTACATAGGACTTGATTTAAATTGTCCCTATTGTGAAGGCACACTATAAGTAAAGAAAAGTCTACCCTTCTACAGTAGGCTGTAATTTAAAGAAGGGAAGATACTCAGTATAATACCTTTATTGTGTGTGTATAGAAATGGGGATACATTCCTTTAAATTATTGGGCTGAAATTATCCCTGTAACCTCATCTACAATTTTCTCTGATTGGGAGAATTATTTCTATCCTATTTCATTCAGCTATAGACAAACATTCAGTTTCAAGAACTGAAATTTGAGAACATTGGAATGGTTCATGAGCTAACCGCTACATTTTCCTGTATTACGAATTGACATATATATTTTTTAATGTTTATTTATTTTGAGAAAGAGACAGAAAGAGAGAGAAGGGGGGAGGGAAGAGAGAGAGGGAGAAGGGAAAAATCCCAAGCAGGGTCTGTGCTGACAGTGCAGAATGAAACTGACTTGGAGCTAGATCTCATTGGGCTTGAACTCAGGAACCATGAGATCATGACCTGAGCCAAAATCTGGAGTCAGATGCTTAACTTACTGAGCCACCCAGGTGCCCTGAATCAACATATATTTAATTAAAGGGAAGAGCATTATAGTCATAAAAAGAATAAATGTCTTTCTTTACATAGTTTAGTTAACTTATTCTAGGCACCCAGGTTGTTGTTGTTTCTAAAAATGCACTATTTATTACTCTTCTACTTAAAAGTGCTGAGCCCTGATTTCTTTGTTAGTTTCCTTCCTTCCTTCCTTCCTTCCTTCCTTCCTTCCTTCCTTCCTTCCTCCCTCCCTCCCTCCCTCCCCCCCTCCCCCCCTTCCACCTTCTTTTCTCTTTCTAGTGCACACATCTCCATGGAAGAAAACATAAAGAAAAACTCCCCATAAAAAGTCTATAACCAGATGGACCGAGAGTTTTTCCCAAGTCCAATCCAAATCTCAGGCTCCCTTGAAACTTTCACAGCAATATGGCATATAACATCTGAGTTAGCTCTTTGAGGCACTTACTGCTTGGAAACTTTTCCACTTAGGATTCACAAGTACACCAAATTAGTTCTCATTTTTAGGAACTTGGTGAAAATAAGAAATACCAGTGTTTTTCAGTTACTGTTCTTTTTTTTTTAATATGAGAGAAAATTTAGATATCATGATGAGAGGCACTGTTGAGTGTTATACTCAGATCATTAGTGATATTTTTACTTTAAACAAATATGCAAACTGAAAGTCAGTGAGCCAGGAGCTTCTGAGTTCTGATCCCAGAGCTGTCATTAGTTTTCTGTGCTGCAATGGATATGTCATCTGAGCCCTGTCTGTCTCCATCTTCTTATCAGTAATACCAGAATGAGACTGTGGTACTTACTGACCTCAGAGGGGTAAAATAACAAGTATTTTAATGGAAGAAAAATACATTTTAAATGCCTGGGAAAATTGCCTAGCAATATATGTGTGTATACACACACATACACACACACACACACACACACACGTACACATACATACATACACACACTAGAGAAATAGTTTGGGTATATTCATCATTAAAAAAATTAAATACAAAACGCCTATTGTACTTACGATAAAAGACAAGGCATGTCTTTGTGGGCTAAAAGAAAGAACTGAAATATTGCCTTCTTTGAGTTTCTTGGCTTCCAACACAAAGACTTTAGAATGCAACCTGACTCTCATATTATTACATGTTTCCAGATATTCATGAGGTTTTCATTCCATGAAATAAATTGCCACTATCATTCTCTAATGATTCTCTAAAATGGTAAAATTTTGTGCTTGTCTTGAAATATAGAAGCTATAGTGTTAAAAAATAATCTATTTAAACACAAAACAAGTAACTAATTTTAACAAAGCTAATATAACCAATAAGAAAGACTACAGAAAACAACACTTGAAACCATTAATTGCATAAGGGGCCTCAAAATTCGTTAGGCTATACCACTTTCTCTTGCTAAATGGTATTGGCCCTTTAGAAATGTATCTTATCCAATATCTGCTACCATAACTCCTCTTAGGGATTGTGAGAATTCAAGCTGTTCCTCCTGTGACATTCACTCCTTTATAGCTTAGAGCCAAAGTGAATTAATTCTTCCCACACAAAGAAAATATCAAATTTCAAGTAACACAAGTTTAGGGTTCACATATAGTCATATAAAACACTCTTTGAGTTAAAGATATTTGCTGTGTTTAAGTAATCTCTTGCTTAAATCAAACATTTAACCCTTAAAGTGTCATGCCTAAAATCTTAGGTCTACACTTGGTAAAGGAATATTATGTGCTTTTCTCAATATAGCTCATGTAGTTATGGATGAATCAAATGTCCTTGAAATTTGAAATTGGTCTCTTAAAGATGTGAACTCAGACTTGAAAGTACCTTTGTATATACAGGAGAATAAAACGGAGCATATTGATTAAGTTGGATAAGGTTTTAAAGGTTATCTGAATTTTCTGTGGTTGTATAAATTTATTATTTTTGTAAATGATATTAAATGTATACGGGATTTGTAAGATGACATTAAATGTATACATATACATGTATATGTATAAAATACATATTCTATTAATTTATGAATCTTAACATAAAGTGTGAATTAATGACAGAAATTGTTGAGGGTAGGGACCCTGGCTTATTGACTCTTTTTAGCCTTAACACCAGCTATTTTATGGTATTATTAATTATCTATAATACTTCTGTTGAATGAATGAATTATTCATTTTGGATTATGTGTATCAGTTAATATTGGAAGGTTTAAACTACATATGAATACAATATGTGTTCCATAAAACAGAGGGAGAGCCACATTGATAATTCAAAAGCCTAAAATATATTAAAAAGTTCATATTCAGGAATAATTTCAACCTCCACAAAAATTAAACTTCAACCAGAGTGGAAGGCAGTTTTCTTTTTAACAGGACAAAGCAATCTGCAAAACAGAGAGAGAGGGTCAGAAACCTTTAAATCCTAATCTCTATTTCTTTTATTTCCATTTACTTTGTGGCTTCAGGCAAGGCACTGGACCTCTCATTTTATTCAGTTGTGGGATAATAATACTAACTTACTTTATATGGTTATTGTGTGTGTTAATTAAATAATGATTGCAAAGCTCTCTGAAGACTATAAGATGGGCCATAAATACTGAGCCAAATTCCTCCACTCAATATCTCCCATTGGGTTATAAACACAAAGAATTCCATATATATTGGAAAAATGTGTGAGGAATAACTGTTAATGAGATTTTGAGGGAATTTTTGGTGAGCAGAATGTTATTATGCGATTAAGAAGGTATTGTGTGCCCAGTATTTAGAGCTAATGTTTTTCGGTTGCTGAGACAAGCCTTGGGGCTTCTAACCATTAACAAATGGTTATGAGATCCAGTTTAAATACTGTGTCTTATGGTAACAAACTGATACATATAGAATGAATTTAAAATATGTTTAACAAGTATATTTGCTGTTAGTATTAGAATCAGTTGTGAGTTTCAGATAACCCCAAACTACAGTATCTTAAATAAAGCACATTTCTCTGGGATAATTACCGACAGTTCATTGGTCTAGGGCTGATATGGACTGTCATGGTGTCAGATGCAGTTCTTCTGTCTCCTGGTTTGCCCATGCTCAATATGTGGCTACCACAACATAGTTTAAGGTGATTTACTCAGCTCCAACAATCATCTTCCCTTTATAGATAGAAAAAGAAAAAGAAAATGGATAGCAGACAGAAAGGAACAACGCAAGCGCAATCTTTAAACAATCTTACAGAAGCTTCCCTCTTGACTCTGCATATATCCTATTGAACAGGACTACTCAGTCACGTGACTGTAGCTAGTAATGGAGTTCAGGACACACTACCCTGAAATATGGCATGTTGGTGTGTTAAATGTGTTAAGCTAGAGGAATTTTTTTTTAAAGGTAAAAGAAAGAAGGTCATTCTGACTACCCCCTCGCCCCCACCGACTCTTCCCTGAAACAAGTCCTAAAATTCCATGCGGCATATTTCCTCCCTGTATCAGGAGGAGGGAAGGCATCCTTATCACTAGAGACAGGAAATTTAGGGTTAGGAAATCTACACAAACAAACCTTATTAAACTAACTTTTCTCTTCCTGGTTACTTCTTCACTATTTACTACCTCTAGGCCAAACCCCTTTCTCTCGACAGTCCTTCACAAATGTACTGTTTTTATTTGTTTGTTTGTATAAAAGGTATAAAAGCTTCCTGTTCTGGTCACTTCTTCAGGTCTACATTTTCTTGTGAAGGTTCCCATGCATATGTGAAAATTTAATAGTGTGTTTTTTTCTCCTGTTATTCTGTCTTTGCAAGCTTAATTTTCATACTCAGCCAGGGACCCTCAGAGAGTCAATATGAACTCTTTCCTCCCTTACAATAGCTACAAAGGAAGCACTTTTTCTGAGTGCCATGTGCCAAGCTACAAATTCTATTACTCTGAAAGGAGAGATTTTATGGTATAACTTACAGTCCTGTAGTATACCCTTTGTTTACAGGTAGTTTCAGATTATTAAAATATATAGCTCTATCTCAAGATGTAAAAAGCCACAGAGCATCTATAAAAGGAAAGAAATTAAAGATAGATTTTTTTTTTGTATAGTGTTAAATGTGTGTCACATGGTCGATTAAAAGTATATATAATAAAATATAAATATAAAATATACATAGTGTATATATGTATAATATATATAGTATATATGTATATATAGTATATATATGTAAATATATATAGTACATATATATATAAAATATATATATAGTAAAGCAGATTTGTATATTTTTACTGAATCCCTTATTCAAAAGGGCGCTGTGGTTCTAGAGAGATGAAGGTAGGAGTCTAGGTTAGAAAATGACTAAAAGAAGAATCATAATTTAAATCCACTGGAATGATTATAATTGCATAGTTTTGTTGGGTGTTGTATGGTGTTTTTGAGGATAAGGTAGAAGTGTAATTCTTATATCAGGGAAGTAACTGAAATAGGTTCATGGATCTAGGTAGCACTCTAGACTTTGGAAGTTTGTATTAGAAACATGTTTTTGTGTTAAACAGATGAACTGAATAGAGACACTGGATGAGACCATGAAAAGTTCATTGCCTTCACTAGGAAAAGAGCTCAAAGTCTTATTGAAGTTAAGTAAAACTGGGTCAAGAGAGAAAGTCTAATATCCCTTGTGCAGCTACTATGTACCATACATGCTGGGTACCTCTTCACATGTCCATTTATTCATGACAACACACTTCTGAGATACATATTATAATATTCATTTTTCCAACTAAATATTTGGAAGTACAGAGAGTTTGAATTATCTGATTAAAATCTGACAGCATATTGAATCACAAACCTACAATTAGACTCTTAAGTCTAATTGTACATTAGACGCCCAATGAATGTTTCTTCTGTTACCGTGATACATCCTCAAAGAGGTCCAGGAATGGCATCTTTATGTTTGAAGACATATTGGAGATGTCAGTGGATAACATACGTATTTTGCAGATCAAAATTTAAAAATACTATAAATTCATTATAATTATCTGTATATCATCAGTTAACACAGTGGGTCAAGAATCGTCCCTTTCTTTTGCCAAATGTATATAATTATTTTGTTTGATTTAGGCCCAATAGAGTGGTTTTCTAAAGTTGAGTTAAAAGGAGGCATTAAACCTAAGTAAAAATATTTAAACTCAATATACATAAATATATATTTGTTTATCTTTGAAATTGTAATATATTTATTTCAAAAGTATTTATGCTCTGGCTTGGGGAAGTTTCCTGAGAGTAGACCCTACCATGCTATGAGTAGGAGGGTAAATTAATACTACCTTTTAGAAGAGAAGGTTAGCAATGTAGCAAGAGTGTTCAAAATTTTCCTACCCTTTCATCATGCCCCTTAAATTTTATTCTGGGAAACTACTACATAACAAATAATCAGAGATTAGGACACAGATATATATACAAGGATGTTCATTTCAGGAGTATGTACATTAGTAAATAGAATGAAACTTACATTTCCAAAGAAGGTAAATACCATCTAAACTATAGCACAGTAATGTTTTAGGATATTATACCATCAAAATTATGCTTTAATAGTATTTGATAACATGTGAAATGTGGCTCAGTGAATTAGAGAGCAAACCAGGGTCTTACAGTTAATTTGGGAGCTCTGTTTACAATGCCAACAATTCACTATCGTTTTACACAGAAGATGTGGTTTCTAATTCATATTGCTGGACTTTAATCAAAGGAAGCGTAATTAAAATATATACATATATTTTCTCCCTTTCAGAAAATCTGGATGCATCAGATCAGAAAGGGTCTTTAAAATAACGTAGTGTTTTGTTTTTGCCTAAAAATAGTTTGGCTACTATTGTATTCTGAGTATACTTACTACCATAATAAGGATGTGTCAAGAGTTTGAAATTCATAAAAATATAGTTTCTACATTTTGCAGTTGATGCAGTTTTAGAAGAACTTGACCATATAATTTCATTTTTCCCTTTACCTTGGTTTCCATGTTACAAGACAAAGACATCAATGATAAACTACTTCCCAGGGATGTTTTTGAGCATTAGTTAATGTTTGTAAAGCCTCCACAGAGACCAGAGGATGAATAATGAAATAGACTCTCAAAGTAGTATTATCACTCTCGTCTTTCTCATTAGTCTCTAAGAGGCTTCATGCCAACTGTTAGCATTTCAGCTGCCAGAATGAGGGGTTTCTATTTTAATTTTGCCTAGAAAAGTGAACGTTCCTTGAACATCTGGGGTTCACCTCGGCATAATTCCAATAATGCTTCTATGGAATCAGGTATGTGAAGTGTGATGACCAGCACCACAAAGGAATTCATATCTAATTTTAGACCTGCTGTTTCAATTTATAATTTAGCTTACATTTTAAACCTATTAGGAAAAGCAGTATCTAAGTAATACATTTGAGATTTATTTGAGGTTTTTATGGAAGAAAATTTTGCTTTAAATTAAATTACATTAAAACCTTGTCTATGGGGAGTGGGCAAACAGAATGGGATTAGAATTTTGGCCAGCTACTTTCACCGTATTTTTCTATATATATTGTATCATGGCTAAGACATGAAAAAATGAATTCAAATGAAAAAAAATATTCACTCATTCAAACATATGTCTTAGAGGTATGGTATTGTGTGCAAAATGGTGCTAGGGATAGAAGGGTGACAAAAACAATGAAAATCCTACCCCCATGGAGGACACTTTGTTATAGCACCTACAAGACCCAGGATGATCTGACTATATTTTTATATATTCCATGAGCCTATGATATTATCTGTCACAAGTAGTCAGTGCAAGTTCGAGGAAAGAATGCATGGATGGGTGAACAATCAAGCACACCACAGTTGTGTAGAGACAGCCAAGAACATTTGCATTAACTAATTTCTGGGGACTTGTTGGCACTGAACCATATATGGGCCAATAAGAATTAAATACTTAATTTTACAATGTAGTTGTTGTTTTTACGAGTAAGGTGCTTTCATTAATGGAATAAATTCTGGACACGTAAATATGGGTTGATGAGCCTAACTGAGTTTTTCTGAGGATCCAGGACATTAATTTGCAAAACTGGCAACGAAAGAAGAAGAGTGGGAATAAAGTAGCATCAAACCGCATTTTATGCGTTCAAAGAATACAGACAATAATCACAGTATCTATGACTCAAATTGCTCTTTAGGTCAGTGTTGTAGAAACTATATCTGATTTTTGAGGTTTAGTTAAAGTCCAGAACAATGCTACCCAATAACATTGTCTACAACGATGGCAATGTTATGTATATCTGCAATATGGTAGCCGCAAGCCATAGGTAGCTACTGAGCACTTAAAATGTAGCTACTGCAAATGAAAAGCTGAATTTTAAAATTAATTTAAGTTTAAATAGCCACATGTCCCTGCCATTTTGGATAGGGGAGCTCTAGAAGGAGGAGGAGGAGGAGGAGGAGGGGGGGGAGGACAGCAACAACAGCAACAGCAACAACAGAAGAGTCGTGGTGATAAGAACTGTTTTTGCTAAAATTTCTTTTTTTTTCAATATGTGAAGTTTATGATGAACAGAAAAAAATAAAATTTCGAGGTAACAGTTGGAGCACATGCATCAGATTATGGTAGTAACCATAACCTGCTGACAGGTTGTCCCTTAGCAGTTGGGAGTTGGGAAGGCAAAGAGCAGAGAGTAGCACAGCCTGTGTCTAAAAGCTCCAACTAAGGAATGAGACAGACCTGGGTTTAAATTCTGATTTTAAAACTTAGAGCAGTGAAACTTTAGGCAGAATGACAAGATCAAACTCAACCATGATGCATAGATAAAAATATCTATATTCATATCATAAGGTCATGAGAATTAGAATAAAGCAGGTATAGTGCCTGGCATTCTGTCAGTGTGCAGCATATGATTGTAATTGTTGTTGTTGTACTATTATTTTCCAATCTGAAGTCGTCTTGAATGATTTGTGTATATAGGAAATAGCATGATACAATGATGTTACTTGTTTTGATATCCATTCAGCCTGAATGTCCATTACCTTGTGTCTCTTTTCCCTAGTGAAAAATTATTTATTTCATCAAGTCTTTACGAAGATCACTTACACTACAGGTTTATCTGAAAACCATACAGGCAAGCGTAATCCTTTTTCAGAGTAGAAGAGGGTAGTGCCTACATGCTACTTTATGGTACTTTGTTCTTTCCATGCTGTTTTCTTTCTTCCATGCTGTTTAAGATCTAGTATTTAGGATTTTTAGATGGTTAACTTCTGTATAGTTTTTACTCCTATTTTACAAACAAAGAAATGCAGGCTTAGAGAATTTTTCATTGCAGAACTATTAATACTTTGGCTATCATTATTAGCCCCTGGTAGGTAGAATATAATCCAGAAATTTGACATTCTAATTCTTAAAGATGGAATACCCTACTTTGTCCGAGAGTTGGTGATGCTGTAGTCACTTTATAAACATCCAAGAGGAGTGGTTTCAGCTATGCATGTTTAGCAGGTAGCCAGCAGGACAGATGGCATTGGCCAGTGTACCCTATACAGTGTATATTCTAAGAGGTCAGATGGCCAGAGTGAGTTACCTTAGAGCTAACGGTGTGAAATCAGTTATTCATGACCAGCATTTTACAAATGAAATATGTTAAAACAAATAGAACACATGACACAAAAGTAAACCCTTTTCACAAAACTTTTCATTACATGAACATATATGTGTGCACATGCTTGAGTCTTACTAAATTATGATGCCTAAAATATTTTTCATTTGGCTCACATCAAAAATAAAAAAAAAGTCTGAAGGCTTATCTTTGAGGATTTCATGTCCCAAACTGTATTTTTAGGAAATATGTGGTTAATAAGTGAGTGAATGCAGGCCTCAGATGATTGTGCTAAGAAAGTAGACAGTATTTAAGGACAGCACAGTACTGTATGCTGCACGGAGGTTCAGAGAGATTAAAATGATAATTTAGGATTGAAAATAAAAAGAAAATTAGAAATAAATTATGATAGAAAAGAAGGAAAAAGTAAAGGGAAAAATAAAGTCACCTCTTTAGTCTAAAAACAAACAAAAGATTTGTGGCGAGGTTTGCAAATTTTCACGGTCATAACTGGACTGAAAAATGCAGAGAAAAAATGGGAGTGCCTGCAGAAGCAAATGTATTATTTTGCTTCCTAGCACCAGGAGTTCACTCCTCACTTCCCCAAATTCACCTTTCTGCTCCTGCCCCACCTCTTCTGGGAACTGTTCCTCATATTTCTACAAATATTTCACTCCCAAGGAAGCAGTCGTTATCCTATGTGACCTTCCCCAAGAAACCCTTGATTCATCTTGAGTTGGGTGTATGACTAAACCAAGTGGAATTTTTTAATTGAAACTGAGAAAGGGTTACTCTCCTATGATGGATTTCTAAGATGTGAAAACAATGCTTCCCGACCTATTTGGGCAGCTGTTCTGTAGCAAGAAGCAAAGATGAGAATTAGAGACAGTTCTGGTGGATTTGGAGCCATTTCTTCCTGAGGCTCAGCTGTATCTCTGCCCTTCCCAAAGTTTTGGCATCTAATCCTTTTTGGGTTCTGAGAGCCAACAAATCTCTTTCTAAATTTCAAGTGTGAGAAGAGATACTATTATTTGACTAATATAGTTATGGGCAGTACTACCAACAGGGATGGTCGTAAAAGAGAAGACATTGTAGGACACGTGAAAACAGGAGCAAAGATCAACAGACTAAGACACGCGAAAACAATAATGAAATACAGAAACAGCACACCTAGGCTAATATGATTGATAAGTGAATGAGAAAGTTTGGTGGCCAAAATGAGAAATCTGAAGAGACATTTTAGTTTGGATCATATATGGAGAGAAATAAGAATGCATATATGATAAGTGTATCAAAAGTGTTTAATAAACCTGTTGTTTGGAAAGCTGTGGCTGAGAATGTTATTATTTGCTTACCAAACTCTGTTTCCTTTGTCGTCCAGTCTCATCACTATGCAACCTTTTCAAGTCCTTCTTGCAGTTTGCATTTGTCATAGGATCGAGTTCTGACCTGTGGAATGTGTTCCTTGTGATGTGTGCAGATTAGAAGCCTGGACCTTAGAAACCTCCCTAAAGTGGGGTGCCTGGGTGGCTCAGTCAGTTGAGTGTCGGACTTCAGTTTAGGTTATGATCTCATGGTACGTGAGTTTGAGGGTTCTTGAGTTCGAGAGTTCGTGAGTTTGAGTCCTGCATCGGGGTTGCTGCTGTCAGCACAGAGCCTGCTCTGGAGCCTCTGTCTCCCTCTCTCTCTACCCCTCCCCTGCTTGCACTGTTTCTCAAAAATAAAATAAAAACATTAAAAAACAAAACAAAACAAAAAAGCCTCACTAAAGTGACTCACATTTTCTTTTCCCACCCTGTAACTGTACAGAGGAGTTTGGTGATGGAGGAGAGGAGAGCCATGATACAAAAGAGCCTGGGACACCAGGGGCCACATGGAAGGCTGCCTAAGTGGGAAGAAGTGCTTGGACTAGAATGTGGGATAAAAATACACCTAGGGGCACTTGATTTAGGACAGGATGGGTTATCTGCTCCGGAAGCCAGTGGTGGCTTATAGAATACAGTGGTGTTCAGTTATTTTGAAATAATTTATTTGTACATAGTGTTTTAACAAAGGATGAAACAGGATACTGTTAAGGCTAGCAATGGCTGAATGACTGGATCCTACCCATTAGCAAGAGGATAACAATGGATAGCGTACGTGAGATTATGTTTCCATCCCTGCTTCAATTTGTTCAGCCTCATTAGACCATAAAGAATAGCCTATACTCAACTGGTTGTAGAAAAATTTAATTTTAAGCCTGAAATATTTCCATATCTGCAAGGAATTTCTGGATATACTTCACATTTGTAACATGATTCCATTGATTCTCATACATCATGTTATTGGCAAACAAAGGTACCTAAGGGATAGATACCCTTTGATAGTTTCAGCCATCGATGACTATGTGAGAGCTGCTGAGAATTTCAAGGTGATACTTAAACAGATATGGGCATGTCCTGAGAGCTTTGTGCTTCTTCATAAAATTATCTGCAGAGGTGATCTTTGAAGAATATAGGAATCTTAATAAATTTCTAAAAGCATCTATTAAATGTTATGTGATTTCTCCTTGTTGAAAAAAGCAATCTACTTTCAAATTTATTTTATTCATTCCAGTTGCTGAACTGTAGGACAGTCAGCTAAAGAAAATGAGTAATTTAGGAAGTATATGTAGGTGCCCATATATTTTATTGTAAAAATAAAACATCGTAGAGGCTTAATAGAGACGAGGAAGCCATAATTTTGCCTCACACTTAGACTACCAATGCTTGCATGAGAACTGATGTCAACTGATGGAATAAAGTTATTTGCTTTGCTTTGTGTGTTTTAGATAAAAGGAGACTTTTATATAAATCCAGGTAATTTTTTTTAATTTTGCAGTTATCTTCAAATTTAGTGACCAGTCTTTATCTCTTTATTGTCCTTGTCAACTCTAAACCCAATATTCTATCAAATGCCAAATAGTGGATTTCATTCATGTTATCTCTGACATTGTATTTTCTTTATCCATTAGGTCTACAAAATTGTGTTAAGTTGTATCTCTATGGTCTGCACATTTCCATTTTATCAGAAATCGTGATACCAATTCATCTTTCCACTATGTAAATTGATGTTTTAACGGTGTTAATTTTATACATATTAATACCTTTACTTGGGGGGGCTGGTATTGCATAACAGTAAGGCAAAGCGTAGTACGAAGTCAGATTGGCTGAGTTAAAATCAACCATGTTCTACTTTTGTAACCTTGGACAAGCTGCTTAGCCTCTCTGGGCCTCAGCTCTACACATAAATAATTATAGAATGTGATATAGGTGCATATAAAGTGCTTTAAGATTTTGGAAAAGGAAGCGACTAGCTATTTTGGGATGTCAGAAATTTTACAGGGAGTTACATTTGGTTTAAACTTAAAGAAGTGTGCTAGAGAAAGGTAGGAAACCATTGAAAGAACAGAAAACAGAATGGGCAAAGCACCAGGAGTGAAACATGGTGAGCATGTTCAGGAAATAAAAAGTAATTCATTAATTCAAAAATGGTTCATAGTTCATTGAAATTAGAGTCTTGGTTCTCAACAGGTAGCGGTTTTGTTTCTTCCAGGAAGTGTATGGCAGTGTCTTTATTCTCACAACAGGGAGGCACTGTTGTCATTTAGCATTTAAAAACCAGGCCTGCTGCTAAACAGCTCCCACAACAAGACTTCTGTGGCCTGAGGTATCAGTTGTGCTAAAGGCAAGAAGCCCCAGACTAAAGAGTTGGGCAGGCAGAGAGGAGTGGACTACAGGTAGGAATTTGGTTGGGATTCACTTTAAAAGAGCCTTCTGTGCAATTAGAAAGACGCTGCCTTATAATGGCTGCCTGAACTCTGATCTGTTAACTCCCTGAGGTTCCAGAACATTTGCCATCTGATAATTGATATGTTAACAGTCCGTCTCCTGTCAGCTTTATTTAGAGTGTCTTCACTTTAGGCAAGTAAATTCCACATTTTCTTCAGCCTTCTGCTCTTCTTAGTCATTGAAACCAGCCTTAACATCATTTAAGGTAAAAATGCTGTCCTCAGAAGTGCCAATCCATCTCCCTCTCAGGCCTTGCTTAAAATGTGTATCAAAACCATAGTGTCCATTCACTGTTTCCTTCCTTCACAATTGTTTTCTGCATATTTTTAGTGGGCTCTTTCACTTACCTTTCTCCCTACTGCAGATGCTCCCTGAACTCTGTGATATTCCACTTTCGTGATTGCTGTTAGTCTTGGAAAAACATAGAAGAGTCTTTTTTCATATACTTTTGTTTGTCTTTTCAGGTAATCGAAGGTACAAAGAGAAAGAGGGGAAGGAATAGATGTGAAAGGATCAGAGTAAACAATCACTTTGAAGGCTTTAGCTTTTTAGTAAATAGGTTTCTCTACCAACCCAGTGCTGTATGACTAAAGGAATTCAGGAGCATTTAGACAAGAGGAACAACAAAACTACATCGTTTGCTGCTTTTCCAGAAGAAAATCAAAGTATTGCTGAGGGTCTTCTACTTCCTGCCGATTTTGTTTTTCTAAAAATGTGTATTGATTTCTTCCACCTCAGAGATTCATAAATGTTATTAAAAATAAATGGCAGGTCTGATTTAAATTAAATGTCAGGTGGTTGATAGGTTTCATAATACTTTTTTTAAATTTTAATGACATTCTTACTTGATTTTGTATTAGAGGCATGCAAAACATAGAATACCAAAATCCACAATAGTATATGCTAAATGAATGCATGAATAAGGAAGCCCTTGCTTTTTAAAAATAAAAAGGAACAGGGGCGCCTGGGTGGCGCAGTCGGTTAAGCGTCCGACTTCAGCCAGGTCACGATCTCGCGGTCCGTGAGTTCGAGCCCCGCGTCAGGCTCTGGGCTGATGGCTCAGAGCCTGGAGCCTGTTTCTGATTCTGTGTCTCCCTCTCTCTCTGCCCCTCCCCCGTTCATGCTCTGTCTCTCTCTGTCCCAAAAATAAATAAATGTTGAAAAAAAAATTAAAAAAAAAAAGGAACAGTATATATATATATATATTTGTTATGGCTTGTTCCAAAGCCACGTAGGCTAAATAACACCAAGGTTCTACTCATTAGATAAGACAGAAACCCCACCTTCGACTTACTTGCTCCTATTCTTGTCTTTTAAGCATAGTAATTACTCAAGTAATAGCAAATTCGTTGTTTATTTGGAAAGCACTGCCAGATATCAGGATGTAAAAAAGTAGGACGAAGGGTTGCATTTTATTATAGTCTATTATAATGTCTTTGGGGTGAATGTCAACCTTTCATAATGCCACATTGTATAAGACTCTGAAAAAATTCCTTTTATTTGCCCAAAATGGCTTGTCATATGTTCTAAAAGTCTGAAGAGTAAACACATGCTTTCTATGTATATAGAGGCAATTTCTTTTCCACTCTCTTCTTTTGCCCAAGTGAGTGTTTCCTGGCCATAACCACTTAGACATTATACATTTCCAAATGTTTTATCTTCAGACACTTGATTACTCTAAGTATAACCCCTGTATTCAGTATCACCCGCACCTAAAAGGCATTCAATTGACCAGAAGGAAGAAGCAGGCTGTTGTGAAACCAGTACTCCAGGAACTTGACTAGTTTATCACAGGTAGACAATTTGTGTTATTTTCTCTTTGTGGAGTTCACCCCACGCTGCTCCTTACAATCCAAAGTAGCACTTTCCTTTTTCTGATAGTGCTCCCAGCGGATGCTGAAACACTCTGCCACCTCCACTTTACTGATGTGTGCATTTCGCCCCCCTGTGAATTACCTCTGTTGAATTTTCTTTTGCTTTTTCTCAGGCTCCTGCTGACAGGAGTCAGACAGGCTGACAAAGCCTGCAGACAGCAATGTACATCCTTAACAGACAGAGTACCCTGCTCCCAGCAGGGCAACCCAGGCATTCACAGCTCACACACGTTGTTGATCAAGTGCTCCACAGAAAAAGCTGTCTGTCTGCCACAGGCAGAGGGTGAAAAATCTTTGACGATTCTCAGAGGACCCACCCACTCAACCCTGCCTATTTTTTTCAAAATCGGAAAGAGCATCAAGTCCATTATATTGAATATAAAGATTTTTTTTTCCTATTCCTTGCTTCCTTGGCTTGAAATAATTTCTGTTCTGGGGTCAGGCGTTAAGAAATGAAAAGGCTCAATAGAGTGTAAATTCGAGTTCGTAGTTTATTGCATCCCATTCTATCATTCATTCATTTAACAAATATTTTTGAATCCCTGCCATCTGTCAGACACCATTCTACCCCTAATCTGTCTTTAATGTTTGCCCCATTGCCTCTAGTTTTAAACATGTTGATTTTTCTCCCCTGTCACCACAGACATCTCCAGAAAAACAAATGTAAGTGATCACATGTGCTATTTGTTGTGGCATGGCCCCTCTTATGGGGGAACGTGGAGCTCTCTGACTTTTCCAGCAGGAGTTTTCAAATCAGGAGTTCTACATAGGATTGTGATGCTGAGTAGACTCATTTCAAATATCTGTCACCTGCTGTGTCTTATTTTAGTGTCACCTTAACTCTCCCAGTCTACAGAAATGGTGCGGAAATTATCTAATAGACCTTACAGAGGCAGAAATAACTCTTTGTGTTCGTTCAAAGATTGTTTATATAGATTTATTTGAAGATGATTGCATTTTAATGCAAAGAATAATACACTTCTGGCAAAAATTATGATTACAATTTATTATCTTCTTTTTAAAGTTTAGTTCAAATGCTAAGAGTGTTTTCTGTTGCAGAAATTTTTATGTGGCCTATGTTTATCATAATGCCTCTCTTTATATAACACCAAAAGTGTCAATTCGTTGGGGAAAAGACAGATAAAACAAATCTTTGCTATGACATTTCTTTAAAAAGCTATTTAAACCTTTTTTGATTTCACATGAGAATTTGAAAAATCTACTAAAGTAGTACAGCAAAAGGACCAGATTGTAGTACAATAAGTCAATGAAGAATAGTCTTTTAATATTGCAGAAAGAACTCGGACTTTGACTTCAAAATCACACAGAACTGCTGGAGTACATAGCCTAGTCCTAGAGATTATTAAATCTATTGCTTTATTCTTTCAGAGTGTATTTCCTTGTTTTTCATGTTCATTTAATGTATCTCCTGCCAGGGTGTCTGAAGTTTGAATGAGATATCATAGGTGGAATGAACAAATCCCAGGTCCACTCATACTGGAGGCACTAGAAAACACTCTTTTTCATGAGCTTGTTTTAGAAATAACTGTCATCTTTACCAGTGTGTGTGTGTGTGTGTGTGTGTGTGTGTGTGCACATGCGTGTGTGCGTGTGTGTGTGTTTACTTGTTTATTTTCCTCCTTCCAAGTAGACTATGGGTTTCTTGATAATAGTATTGATGTCTCACATTTTATTAGCACTGTCTCCAAGTACCTAGCAGAGTCTCAGACATGATTACTTTCCAGCTAGTAACAAAATAGCAGATAACGATTGGAATTAATTCAGGTGAAACCTTTTTGACAGTACCAATGGGATTCATAAAGATGCAAACTTCCTGGTTTGCTCCATGGTTGAAGGATATGTTCTTTCACACAGAGGCTATGACTCTTATTAACAAATAAAAGAACTAACTTGCTTTGTTTGAGGTCTAATTTTATCACCGGTGTCAATCACAAAGACTAAATTGACTGAGTTATAATTCACATTTATTCAGATGATATAAGTAAATTAAGCAATTAAACATGTGTTCAATCATCCTTGAACGAATGATCTCAATATTTAAAAGTAGCAAAACTTGGAGAGTGATGAAAGCTATAAATGATTCAATTCAATTCAATTTCACAAATAACCAGTTCAGAAAATGGTGGGGAATATAGGTGTTGAACAACTTTAGAATTAGAGTCCTGATTTTTGCTACATAGTCCTTTTGTTTTGTGTTTAAAGTTTTTATTTAAATTCCAGTTAATATACATTGTAATATTAGTTTCAGGTGTAGAATTTAGTGATTTATAACTTATATACAGACTCAGCGCTTATCACAAGTGCCCTCCTTGATACCCATCACCCATTTAGCCCATCCCCCTGCCAACCTCCCCTTCTGGTAACCCTTAGTTCTCTATAATTTAAGAGTCTGTTCCCTAATTTGTCTCTCTCTCTTTTTTCTTTTTGCTCCTTTGTTTTGTTTCTTAAATTCCACATATGAGTGAAATAATATATTTGTCTTTCTCTGACTGATTTGTTTCACTTAGCATAGTACACCCTAGCTCCATCATTGAAAATGGCAAGATTTCATTCTTTTTGTTGGCCGAGTAATATTCTATTGTATACCACATCTTCTTTATCCCTTCATCAGTCAATGGACATTTGGACTCTTTCCATAATTTGGCTATTGTTGAGACTGCTGCTATAGACATTGGGGTGCCTATGTCCCTTCAAATCAGTATTTTTGTATCCTTTGGGTAAATACCTGGTAATTTTGTATCCTTTGGGTAAATAGCAGGTAATATCTGCTTTAGTGCAATGGCTGGATCATAGGGTAGTTCTATTTTTAACTTTTTGAGAACCCTCCATACTATTTTCCAGAGTGGTTGCATCAGCTTGGTGGTTTTCACCAATAGTGTAAGAGGTTCCCCTTTCTCTGCCTTCTCGCCAACATCTGTTGTTTCCTGTGTTGTTAATTGTAGCCATTCTGACAGGTGTGAGGCAATATCTCATTGTATTTTTGATTTGTATTTCCCGGATGATGAATGATGCTGAGCATCTTTTCATGTGTCTGTTAGCCATTTCTATGTCTTCTTTGGGAAAATGTGTATTCATCTCATTTTTTAATTGGATTATTTATTTTTGGGCATTGAGCTTGATAAATTCTTTATATATTTTGGATACTGTTTATCATATATGTCATTTGCAAATATATTCTCCCATTCTGAAGGTTGCCTTTTAGTTTTGTTTATCGTTTCCTTTGCTGTGCAAGAGCTTTTTATCTTGATGAAATCCCAATAGTTCATTTTGCTTTTGCTTCCCTCGCCTCAGGAGATAGATCTATCAAGAAGTTGGTGCAACTGAAATCAAAGAAGTTGCTGCCTGTGTTTTCCTCTAGGATTTTGATGGTTTCCTGTCTCACATTTAGGTCTTTCATCTATTTTAAATTTATTTTTGCGTATGATGTAAGAAAGTGGTCCAATTTCATTCTTTTGCATGTTGCTCTCTTGTTTTCCCAGAACCATTTGTTGAAGAGACTGTCTTTTTTCCATTGGACATTTCCTGCTTTGTCAAAGATTAGTTGACCATGTAGTTGTGGGTCCATTTGTGGATTTTCTGTTCTGTTCCATTGATCTGTGTACCTGTTTTTGTGCCAGTACTATACCGTCTTGATGACTACAGCCTTGTAATATAGCCTGAAGTTTGGAATTGTAATACCTTCAGCTTTGCTTTTCTTTTTCAAGATTTTTTTGGCTATTTGGGGTCTTTTGAGGTTCTATACAGATTTTAGGATTGCTTCTTCTGGCTCTGTCAAAAAAATGGTGGTATTTTGATTGTATTAAATGTGTAGATTGCTTTGTGTAGTATAGATGCTTTAACAATATTTGTTCTTCTGGGGAGCTTGGGTGGCTCAGTTGGTTAAGTGTCCAACTCTTGATCTCAACTCAGGTCTTAATCTCACAGTTTGTGAGTTTGGGCCCTGTATAGGGCTCTGTGCTAATGGTGCAGGTCCTGCTTGAGATTCTGTCTCTCCTTCTTTTCTTCCCTTGTGCTTGTGCTCGCTCTAAAAATAAATAAATAAACTTAAAAAAAAGCCAATATTTATTCTTCCAATCCATGAACATGGGATGTTTTTCCATTTATTTCTTTTGTTTTGTTTCCTGAGAGAGAACAGGGGAGAGGTGGAGGGAGAAGAAGAGAGAGAATCTTAAGATCTTAAACAGTCCCCATGCTTAGTGTGGAGCCCTACATGGGGGCTCAGTCTCACTACTGTGAGATCATGATCTGGGCCAAAATCAAGAGTTGGATGCTCAACTGACTGAGCCACCCACTCGTCCCTGTTTTTCCATTTCTTTGTGTGTCATCTTCAATTTCTTTCATAAGTGTTCTGTTGTTTTCAGAGTACAGATCCTTTATGTCTTTGGTTAGGTTTATTCCTAGGTAACCTATGGATTTTAATGCAATTGTATATGGGATAACTTCCTTGATTTCTCTTTCTGCTGATTCATTATTTGTGCATAGAAATGCAACAAATCTTCTGTATGTTGATCTTGTATCCTGTGACTTTACTGAACTTGTGTATCAGTTCTAGCAAGTTTTTGGTGGAGTCTTTCGGGTTTTCTACGTAGAATATCATGTCATCGGGGCGCCTGGGTGGCGCAGTCGGTTAGGCGTCCGACTTCAGCCAGGTCACGATCTTGCAGTCCGTGAGTTCGAGCCCCGCGTCGGGCTCTGGGCTGATGGCTCGGAGCCTGGAGCCTGTGTCCGATTCTGTGTCTCCCTCTCTCTCTGCCCCTCGCCCGTTCATGCTCTGTCTCTCTCTGTCCCAAAAATAAATAAACGTTGAAAAAAAATTAAAAAAAAAATATCATGTCATCTGCAAATAGTGAAAGTTTGACTTCTTCCTTGATGATTTCGATGCCTTTTATTTCTTTTTGTTTTCTGGTTCCTGAGAGTAGGACTTCTAGTACTATGTTAAATAACAGTAGTGAGAATGGACATCCCTGTCTTGTTCCTGACCATAAAGAAAAAGCTCTCTGTTTTCCCCATTGAGGATGATATTAGCTGTGTTTTTTTCATATATGGCCTTTTTGATGTTGAGGTATGTTCTATCTGTCCCTACTATGTTGAGGGTATTTATCAAGAATGGATGTTGTCCTTTATCAAGTGCTTTTTCTTCATCTATTGAGAGGATCATATGGTTCTTATCCTTTCTTTTATTAATGTGATATATCATGTTGATTGATTTGCAACTATGTAACCACTCCTGCACCCAAGAATAACTCCCACTTGCTTGTAGTGAATAATTTTTTTAATGTGTTGTTGGATTCAGTTTGCTAGTATTTTACTGAGAACTTTTGCATACATGTTCATCAGGGATATTGGCCTATGGTTCTCTTTTTCAGTGGAGTCTCATGTGGGTTTGGTATCAAGGTATTCTGGCATCATAGAATGAATTTGGAAGTTTTTCTTCCTTTTCTTTTTTCCTTTTAGATTTGTTTGAGAAGAATAATATTGACTCTTTGTTGGTCTACCAAACTCTATGTTTGGTAGAGTTCACCTGTGAAGCCACCCAGCCCTGGACTCCTGTTGTGGGATGTTTTTTGATTACTGATTCAGTTTCATTGCTAATTATCAGTCTCTTCAAGTTTTCTATGTCTTCTTGTTTCAGTTTTGGTAGTTATATGTTTGTAGGAATTTATCCATTTTTTCCCAGTTGTCCAATTTGTTCGCATATGATTTTTCATTATATTCTCTTATAAATGTATTTCTACAGCATTGGTAGTTATTTATCTTTTCTCATCTGTGATTTTATTTATTTGGGTACTTTCTGTTTTCTTTTTGATAAGTCTGCCTAGAGGCTTATCAATTTTATTAATTTTTTCAAAGAACCAGCTCCTGGTTTCATTGATCTGTTCTATTGTACTTTTAGTTTTTATATAATCTACTTCTGCTGTAATCTTTATTATTTCCTTCCTTCTGCTGGCAGTAAGCATCTTTTGTTGTCTTTTTTCTAGCTTCCTTAGGTATAAGGTTAGGGTGTTTATTTGAGATTTTTCTTTCCTTTTCTGTGGGCCCATATTGCCATATACTTCTCTCTTAGGACCACTTTTGCTGCATTCCATTGGTTTTGGACCTTTGTGTTTTCATTTTCATTTGTTTTCATGTGTTTTTTTAAAATTTCTTTTTTGATTTCCTGCTTGACCCATTCATTGTTTGGGAGCATGTATTTTTGGTCTTTCCAAATTTTTTTTTCTTGTGGTTGACTTCTAGTTTCATAGCGTTGTGGTCAGAAAAGGTACTTGGTATGATTTCAATCCTTTTGTTATTTGTTGAGGCCTGTTGTGACCTAACATGTGATCTATTCTGAAGAATGTTCCATGCAGTCTAAAAAAGAATGTGTATTCTGTTGTTTTAGGGTGGAATGCTCTAAATATATCTGTTAAGTCCATCCAGTCCAGTGTGTCATTCAAAGACATTATTTTCTTGTTTATTTTCTGTTTAGATAATCTCTCCATTGATGTCAGTGGGGTGTTACAGTCCCCACTATTACTGTGTTATTATCAATTAGTTCTTTTATGTGTGTTACTAATTGTTTTGTATATTTGGTTGCTCTCCTGTTGGGTGCATAAATATTTAAAATTGTTATATGTTTTTGTGGATTGCCTCCTTTATGATTATATAATGCCCTTTGTCTCTTTTTACAGTCTTAAAGTCTAGCTTGTCCTATATAAGTATTGCTATTCTGGCTTTCTTTTGACACTCATTTGCATGAAAAATGTTTCTCCACCCCCTCTCTCAATCTGCAAGTATCTTTAGGTCTAAAATGAATCTCTTGAAGGGAACATATAGATGGACTTTGTTTTTGTTTTTTGTTTGTTTTTTGTTTTTTTATCCATTCTGATGTCCAGTATCTTTTGATTGAGCATTTAGTCCATTTACATTCAAAGTAATTATTGACAGGTGTATTTATTGCCATTTTATTACTTGTTTTGTCATTGTTCTGGCGATTTTCTCTGATCCTTTTTTGTCTTTGTCACTGTTGATTACTCCTTTGCACTCAGAATCCCCTTTAATATTTCTTGCAGGGCTGGTTTAATGGTCACAAACTCCTTTTAGTTTTTGTTCATTTGTTCATCTTTATCTCTCCTTATCTTCTGAATGATAGCCTTGCTTGATAGAGGAATCTTGGCTGCAGAGTTTTCCCATTCATCACTTTGAATATATCATGCCACTCCCTTCCAGTTTGCCAAGGTTCTGTTGAGAAATCTCCAGCTAACCTTATGGGTTTCCCTTCATAAATTAAGGCCTTCTTTTGTCTTGCTGGTTTTAAGATTTTTTCTTTATCCCTATATTTTGCAAATTTAATTACAATATGTCTTGGTGTTGCCTGCTGCTTTTGCTGATTTTCATGAGAGTTCCTTGTGCCTCTTGAATCTGGATGTCTGTCCTCAGATTAGGGAAATTTTCTGCTATTACATATTTAAATAAATAAATTTTCTATCCCTTCTTCTCTTCTTCTTCTGAGACTCCTATAATATAAATGTTACTTCTTTTGATGGAGTCACTGAGTTTCCTAAGTGTATTCCCGTGTTGCATAATTCTTCTTTCTCCTTTTTTTTCAGCTCCATTATTTTCCATTATTTTGTCTTCTAGGTCATGAATTATTTCCTCTGCTTTTCCAGCCTGCTGTTCATTGCATCAAGCCTATTTCCAATCTCGCTTATTGTATTCTTCATCTCTGATTGATCTTTTTTTTTTTTTTTAATTCTTTTATACCTGTGGTAAGGATCTCACTTATGTCTTCTTTTCTCAAGCCCAGTGAGTATCTTTATAATTGTTGCTTTAAATTCTCCATCAGACATGTTACTTATATCTGTTTTGCTTAGATTCTGGCCATAGCCTTATCTTGTTCTTTCATTTGGGTTAAAATATACTGTTTTGTCATGTATCTCTGTCCTTGCTTTCTTCTCTGTGTTAGCAAAGCCAGTTATGTCTCCTGTTCCTGAAAGTAATGGCCTTATCAAAAAGAGGTCATGTATTGCCCAGAGCCTGGAACTTCAGGGAGTGTCTCATGTGTGTGCTGCTTGCTCTTTGCTGTTGTGTTTTGGCTTTTCTGTCTTTAGACCAGTTGTCTGCAGAAGCTCTCCTTGTCTGCTGTGGGCAATATTTGGTCTCTGGCCTGAATGTGGTGAGTTATAACCAGGTGTGCTCTGGTCTACTTATAAAATGAGGCCTGACACTACTTGCATCAGAGCTGAGGCCCTGCAGAACTCTCTGATCAAGACATGGTGTGACATAAGTGTGTGCTGATCTTCTGAGGGAGGGGCCTACCATGCGGAGACTGAGACAGGCTTGACTGAGAAGGACAATGCTGCCAGAGTGTAGGAGGGTAGGGCTTAGTGTAAGCAAGTTAGGCTGCCAGTGTCAATCCCATGCTCCTTCCTACAGGTGGCTCTGTGTTTATGCTGTAGGGTGGGGGATAGAAGTGGCACCAGTCAGTTCCTTTGTTCCCAGTGAGGTGTCTCTGTGAATGCTGCCTCTCAGGGATGTGCTCCCAGAAGACCAAATAATCTCTTCCCATTTGCTCCAGGTGTTTTGGGGGTCACTGTTCCCATGCTAGACCATGCTTCCCCTGGGTTGTCTGCCTGGCTCTTCTTCAGGAGCAGCACAGTGTCCTTCAGGATCTATCCCAGCCAAGCTTGCTGACCTTTAAAACTCCAGGCTTTAAGCCACACGGTTTGCAAGAACTCATGAAATTCAGCCCCTTTCGTTTTCCAAGCCAGTGGCTTTTGGGGAAATGTTCTCCTTTTGTTTCCCCTGTATGCTCTTTTCTCTCTCTGTCTCTCTCTGTCTCTCTGTCTCTCTCCCTCCCCCTCCCTCCCCCTGTCCCCCTTCTCCAGGACCCTGGGTCCCTTTCCTCAGCACCTGTGATCCATTACTCCCCTGACACATAACTCTGTACTTCCTACTTTCTTTAGTGTGATCTCTCCATTTAGTTGTAGAGTCTATTCTTTCAGTCTTTAGGTTGATTTCTAGACAAACATATTTCAAAATAGACCTCCATTCTTATTTTGATTGTCCTGTTCTATCATTTCCATATATTAAACGGAGAAATAGTCGTGATTTTTAAATTACATTGTTCCGGGGCGCCTGGGTGGCGCAGTCGGTTAAGCGTACGACTTCAGCCAGGTCACGATCTCGCGGTCCGTGAGTTCGAGCCCCGCGTCAGGCTCTGGGCTGATGGCTCGGAGCTTGGAGCCTGTTTCTGATTCTGTGTCTCCCTCTCTCTCTGCCCCTCCCCCGTTCATGCTCTGTCTCTCTCTGTCCCCAAAAAAATAAATAAACGTTGAATAAATTACATTGTTCATTCCCACCAATGATTGAAAGATCGTGGCATGCCATCTATAATAGCTCAAATATGCCTCAGGCTAAAGTGAATACCACAAAAAATAATATTTACTTTTAAAGTACATTTATAAATTCAGTACAATTCTATGTTAATAAACTGCACTCATTGCAAACTGTGAAAACATCGCTTTAAACTTACTCTAAGAAGAGGAATCGGCATTTGCATTCAGGTCATTTGCATTAAGGGGATCTTTAAATGCCTAAACAGAAGCACTGAAGAGTATTTTTTTTTTTTTTCCAACGTTTATTTATTTTTGGGACAGAGAGCGACAGAGCAGGAACGGGGGAGGGGCAGAGAGAGAGGGAGACACAGAATCAGAAACAGGCTCCAGGCTCCAGGCTCCGAGCCATCAGCCCAGAGCCTGACGCGGGGCTCGAACTCACGGACCGCGAGATCGTGACCTGGCTGAAGTCGGACGCTTAACCGACTGCGCCACCCAGGCGCCCCACTGAAGAGTATTTCAAAAAGGTAGCACTGTTCAGCCACAGGATTGGATCTAGAAATGGGTTTTTTCTTTAAGGATCAGTGTATGCATTAAACAATTAAAGAGCTTAACACTAAAGCATTATAAAATCTAACACTGGGACAAATTCTCAGATGTTAGTTTGCTCTAGAATTACCTTAAGATGATGTCATTATTGTCCATTGTAGTGGCATTGAGGGTGGAAGTCTGAAACCCCATAACATAGGAGTGGAAAGCAGAACTGTTACTGTGCTAACATTTGTTGAGTTGTATATGGTGTGTATCCTATATATCGAGATGTCAGATTAGAAGAATTTAGAGAAATTGTGAATGTATATAACATAAATAATAATGGAGGGAATCAGAGTATTTGGCTCTGAGTGAAAGAGAAAACAAAGCTTTTGTTTGCATTTTAATTCAAACATTTAAAGGATTATCATGAGGAAGCAATAAATGTTCTTAGTACTTCCACAGGATGATGCATAAACATTCTAAACAAGGCAGATTTGGAGTCAACATAAGTCCCAGCTTTTAATTAAATGTATCCAGTCATGAATGTTGGGATTTTATATGTGATATTTTTGCATACAGTGGTAGATTCATTGTAAAGCTAATGAAGCTTATGCTTTACTCATCTTAACCTCACCAGTGGGTTCAAAGGACCTGAGGTTAATTTTGTAATTCTAGTTTTATATTATTTTTCTTAACATGATTCTTCAAATATCAACATTTTGGGCTCAACAGAAACTTTAATCTTTCTCTTCTTGGGTGGCAGTAGGCCTCCATATTTTGTATCATCCTTTCCACTTGTAAGACTCTGCATTCTTAAAAATTTGCCACTCTTTTTTCATTGACTTCTCTTATTATATATAATGTATTGACCAGACACCCTCTATTATACCTGGGTTTGTGAGAATTAGCACTGTAAGCATAATTTGCCTCCCATTCATCATAGAGCATGCCATACCCAGTGACAGTAAATATTGGGGTACAATTTGACACTTCTTTTCCCTCTCAAATGGTGTCTCTGAGTACACATGAATAATTAGGGATATCACAATTTAAATATCTGGTTTAATCTAGAATTTTAGACAACTGTAAAAATAGGGAAGAATAAAACATTGGGTACTCTAATGCTTAAGTATAATCACACATGCATATGCATTGTTTACCTGTAAAACATGAAAGAAAAAATATTTGTTTTCATTAATTTTAGTGCATTTGACAGCTTTCTTTTGTATGAATATATTTTTCTGTAATTTTAGAAGGAAAATACTGACAAATACTGCAAACACAAATGTTATTCTCTTCCAAATATCATGTTTTCCTAATGTTAAAAAAAGTACACAATTATACTTTGGAAATTAAGGGGCAAAGGGATCCTCTTAACTATGTCTGGGAAGTTCTAATGACTAATTCATTAGGTTCAGAAATGATTGATTAAGAGATGGATAAAATGGCTAGTTGAGTTCATAGCATAAGGGATCCATATAGAAAAATAATACAGTGGAACTTTTTAGAAAAAAAAATGGCATTGAGGAAGAGAACAGTAAAATCAAGGCTGTATAGTGAAGAACTCTGTATAGTGCTTTATAGTGGAAGAAAAACACATTTTCACAAACATTAGGTAATAACAAACAAATTAGAAATGAACTCCAGTTGCAAGGGATGTGATTTGTGAACCCACATTTTAAGTCCTTTCTTACAGTAAATCTCAACGTAATGGACAATGTGGACATGTGACATCTCTAATAATGAACAGAATGCCGTGCCAAATTGATTCGTTTTAGGACAATGCTATAAAAAAAGCAGCAGCAATAAGAAAGTATGATGAGTGATCCATAAGTCTGAAAACTTTAGATTTAATCCTTTCATGATTAGAAGCAATGACTACGGTTCTGCCAAACATTGTTTTGAACTGGTAGTATATCCATGAAAAACATTTCTAGTGAGATAAAAGTATGGTATAATTGATTCAGAAGTATAACTGAATAGCATAAAAGTAAGTAGAGGATTAACAATGCCCATCTCCTTAAAAATGTTTTAAAATGTTTTGCAAAACAAACAAACACAAAAAACTAATGGCAAATACATCGATGAGGAATATTTAGTTATCATAATGGATATTTAGTTATCTATGAAATAGGGAGTAGGGATCATTGAAGGGAAAACATTTCCCATTTAAACTGCCAAGATCTAACATTAAAAGACTTTTTGAGGGAATTCTTGCATATTAAATCAATAATAAAAGTTTTCAAGACAGCTGAGCCTAATTTTGAATGGATTTCAGAAGTATTTAGAAAATTAAATACGCTGGTTATTGTTGCAAAAGATTTACCATGAAAAGAAGCATCCTCTATTTCATCCAAAGGAGAAAATTTCTCTTAAAAAGATCACTTATTGGGGACCACTGAGTTATTCAGACAGGCGAATCACATCCTCCCCCAGGAACCAATGTGTCACCTGACCTTCTTGATCCTCCAGAGCCTGCCTCCAACAAGTCCCTGGTTATTCACCCTGTTTCCAGATACAACTTCTGCATTGCCCTTCACAGCTTTCGGTGTCCTCTTGGACTGTGAGTATATGTGAATAATAAACTGCTATCAGTAACATCTGTCCAGTGTCAGGTGTCATGTGTTTGGGCCACCTCTGTAGCCATAGGGTAGAAATCTCTCCTCACCAGTGGTATGAAAAGAAGGCAATAAAAGCAAATAAAAAGTATTGGTGCTTTTATGATAGGAAATTTATTTCAGGTACAGAATCTCACTGACATTACATATATAGGAAATAATATTTCAGCTTTTTTTGTAACTTGTGATCCCTTTCCAGAAACTTAGAAAGTAGATTCTAAGTCGTAGGGCATACTTTATAAGTGATGTACTGAAACTCAGTTAATATATGAGGTGGAGTCACTTGCAGAATAAATTATCCAGAAGGGTATAGATTACAGGTCTTCTCACTTCAGAGTCTGTTTTCTTTCTGTCATGCTGAATTGCCAGAATAATACAGGGATCTTGCTCTAATGTAAAAATCCATTTTCAGGAATAATCTAACACCAAACATGTATTTCACATGTTTCTTTATTTTGCACTAAATTCCCTCCCTTTGGACTTTCTCACCATTATCCACGGCAAAGTCAGTTGGAGTCTTGTTTTAGTCAAGAACGCCTGCCTGCTACATAGAATTTTCTCTGAGACGGTAATCAAAGAGAACCTTTAGTCCACCATCTCTCTGGTATGGTTCTACAGAAATATCATTTATTTTTCTCATATTCAACCAAGATACAAATACAATTCAAGTGCATACAATTGCTAATCTTCATTCTGTTCCCATTCTCATTAAAATTTCTGATCTTGCAGTGTTCCAGATTCTGGTTATTTGAAGGGTAGAAAAACTAGAAATGTAGCCTATCTTCATGATAAAGCAAATTAGTATTGAAAACTGAGTATAATTGATCTCTAAATAAAAAGTTTGAAATGTCTTTCATTTCCTTTTAAATGGGGCATTTGTTTTTTGCTTCTTTTGTTATTAGTATTTATATACTGTCATGAAAGTTAGGGTAGAAAAATGAGTAATTAAAAAAGACCAGCCAACAATTAAGCAAAATGTAACTACTTTTGACCTATCTTTAAAAAACAAAATCTATCTTTATGATTGGACAGCATTATGGGTTATTTTCTTTTACTTTTATTTTTTATTTTTTAAAATTTACATCCAAATTCGTTAGCATATAGTACAAAATGATTTCAGGAGCAGATTCCTTAGTGCCCCTTACCCATTTAGCCCATGCCCCCTCCCACAAACACTCCAGTAACCCTCAGTTTGTTCTCCATATTTATGAGTCTCTTCTGTTTTGTCCCCCTCCCTGTTTTTATATTATTTTTGTTTCCCTTCCCTTATATTCATATGTTTTGTCTCTTAAAGTCCTCATATGAGTGAAGTCATATGATATTTGTCTGTCTCTGACTAATTTCACATAGCTTAATACCCTCCAGTTCCATCCATGTAGTTGCAAATGGCAAGATTTCATTCTTTTTGAAAGCCGAGTAATACTCCATTGTGTATATATATACCACATCTTCTTTATCCGTTCATCCATCGATGGACATTTGGGCTCTTTCCATACTTTGGCTATTATTGATAGTGCTGCTATAAACTTGGGGGTGCATCTGTCCCTTCGAGACAGCATACCTGTGTCCCTTGGATAAATGCCTAATAGTGCAATTGCTGGGTCGTAGGGTAGTTCTATTTTTAGTTTTTTGAGGAACCTCTATACTGTTTTCCAGAGTGGCTGCACCAGCTTGCATTCCCAAGGATTTCATTCTTTTTGATTGCCGAGTAATATTCCATTGTATATATATACCACATCTTTATCCATTCTGGATTATTTTCAATGTATGTCTTTCTGAAATATTTATTTTCTTATGGTTGCCAATGGTTGATTTCACTATGATATATTATAAACCACCTTAGTGAGATATAAATTAATGGGGTATAAATTATTTTGAATTTTTTTTTTTAATTTTTTTTTTCAACGTTTATTTATTTTTGGGACAGAGAGAGACAGAGCATGAACGGGGGAGGGGCAGAGAGAGAGGGAGACACAGTATCGGAAACAGGCTCCAGGCTCCGAGCCATCAGCCCAGAGCCTGACGCGGGGCTCGAACTCGCGGACCGCGAGATCGTGACCTGGCTGAAGTCGGACGCTTAACCGACTGCGCCACCCAGGCGCCCCATGAATTTTTAAGGGATATTATTACTGAAGTTAGCCATAATTTCGCATGATTATGGTATGTTGATGAAAATGAATTATTCACTTGATATAGTGGTGTACCCCTCATGAGCCTCAAAATATAAAAATAAAAATTTGTTTGATTTTCTTATAAATGTGTTTTTTTAAAGGGTTATACAAATTTGCTTATGTTCTGTCTTCTTAACTATGTACCCATCGAATTCAGTTTCATGTTTGCTTTCCTGACTGTTGACCAGGTCCTGCAGTTCCATTTAGGTATGGTCATTTTCCACCCTTATCAGCTCTGACCTGTCCCATTTTGGTCATGTTGTTACCTCCACCTTAAGTTTATTGGCTTAGTGCTCACTAGGAGAGTTAAGGGCAAATTTTGAGGAGGGGTATATCTTATGAATGTTCTGGCAATTGCACTGGTACCTGTACTTGGGGTTATGTTGCCCTCATCTCCAGTGATGGGATGGAGGTTTTGTTACCAGCCAGATGGCGGACAATGCATTTCTCAAATCCCATTCCATCATCTCCATTTTCAGACATTGCCTGGGCACACACCGCTATTAGGTTGGAGTCCCTGGAAATAGCGGGATTAGGAAGCAGGAAGTGTTTTAGGGAGTACACCCAGGCTTAATCCTTGTGAAGGTGAAGGCAGGACAATGGGGATGGGGAAGAGTTGTGATTCAGTTTTAAGAGGCCCCAACCAACCCGACTAAGAAATCAGAAGCTGATGTAACTCTTTACACATGTCTTGAGTTGGAACTAAGAATCCAAGCCATTATACTCTTGCATAGGTCTGTCATTGGTTTCTAGCTTTGAAGTTGGATGAGGCAGTTCTCTTCAGTTGATGCATTCCCTCAGCTTCCTTGAAGGAAGCTGACAGCTGCATGCTTTCCCTTGGCAGTGTTTCCTGTAGCTGAGGGACTGAAAGTCCTTCATTATTTAGGGTGATGTGGGCAGTGCCTCATGTCATAGTCCACATGGGTTATTAAATGTTTGTCCATATAATGGGTTTTACTGAAACCTATATTTCATCATGTTCATCATTTTTTAAAAATTATTTATTGACCATTCAAGGGTTCTTTGAATTGTAGTTTGGAAATCTTGCACATTTTATATTGGATTCTTTTATTTTTATGTTAAAATGAAGGACCACATACTACCTATAGCTATATACACTCTTATTTTTCCTAATATTAAAGAGAGGCTTCTGACATATCAATGTTAAGTATGATGTGGATGTCAATTTTGGTAGAAGCCATTTAAGGAGATTGCCTTTTATTACTAAAATAGCAGGATGTCTTATTATGAATATTATTAAGTTTCACTGGAAGATTTTTCTATACCTATTGAAATCACAATATGTGTTTTCTACTTTAATCTGATGTTATGGTGAATTACATTTATTGATCTCTTAGTGGTAACCTACCCTAACATTTCTGGGATAGTTGTTCATGATTAGTTTTTTCAAAATATAGTAATGTCTTAAATTTTGCTTACACTCTCTTTAGAATTTTAGAATCTTTTATTATTGAAATTAAAAGATATTCTTTTTTTTTTCTTCAAGGATTATAAATGTTTGGCATTCAATAGATTATCTCTTACAAAATTTTCTGGGCCTGATGGATTTTGCAGGGTATAGAGTATAGTTGTATTACTACTGTTTCTATTGATTCAATTTTGTAGTGGTTAAAGGTCTACTCAAATTTTTCTTTTCTTTTTTTTTTTCCCTTGAGACACTTTGTAGTAATTGTATGTATGTGTGCATGTTGGGGGGCAGGAGTGGAATGTTGCTTCTAATTTAACAATTTCTTTACCTGAAGTTGTCCATAGGATTCTTTCATCATTTAGAAATCCTCAACTGGATCTGTGTTATGATCTCCTTTTGGCTTCTAAAACTATTATTTTATCTTTCTCTATATTTTTCTTGATCAGTCCTAAGTATTTTTTTCGTTTTATTAGTCCTTACAAATTACTAAATATAGGCTTTATTGATCCTTTCTATTTTGTTTTCATTATCACTATTCTCTGTTATCTTTATATTTTCTTTCTTCATAGGGTATTTAGGTCTATTCTATTTTTTCTAACATCTTAAGTGGGATGCTAGGCTTATTAAGGGGCAATCTTTCTCTTTTACTATAAACATTTAATGTTGATAATATCTCTATAGTGTATATTATCTTGTAAACTTCTTTCTGGTGAATTTTAATCTTTATCAATATATAGTGACTACTCCTATGCCTAAAAATTCCACTGTGCCTTAAAAAAGCCATACCAGCATTTGCTTACTAGGTCTTTGCCTGTTCTTTTTGCCTCTGTCCATCCTTTTACTTGCCAGCCCTCTGCATTTTGCTATGTTAGATTGCTTACTAACAGCATAAAACTGGATTTTGTTTTGTCTTTTAAATCTGCTGTGAAATATGCCAGTGAAATACAGTTTTTTCATTTGTATTTACATTTCATTTAAATTCCCAATTCAGTATATTTGAATTTTATATTTCCCTCTTATCCTCCCTTTTCAATACTTATTTTCCTTTCTTTTTAATTTTCTTATGTTGTCACATAAGAAATATTTTTATTTTTAACTCTGCATTTTCCTGCTACTTGATTATTTTTTTTTACTTATATATGAAATTTATTGTCAAATTGGTTTCCATACAACACCCAGTGCTCATCCCAAAAGGTGCCCTCCTCAATACCCATCACCCACCCTCTCCTCCCTCCCACCCCCCATCAGCCCTTAGTTTGTTCTCAGTTCTCAACAGTCTCTTATGCTTTGGCTCTCTCCCACTCTAACCTCTTTTTTTTTTTTTTTCCTTCCCCTCCCCCATGGGTTCCTGTTAAGTTTCTCAGGATCCACATAGAGTGAAACCATATGGTATCTGTCTTTCTCTGTATGGCTTATTTCACTTAGCATCACACTCTCCAGTTCCATACACGTTGCTACAAAAGGCCATATTTCATTTTTTCTCATTGCCACGTAGTATTCCATTGTGTATATAAACCACAATTTCTTTTTTTTTTTTTTTTTTAATTTTTTTTTTTCAACGTTTATTTTGGCGACAGAGAGAGACAGAGCATGAACGGGGGAGGGGCAGAGAGAGAGGGAGACACAGAATCGGAAGCAGGCTCCAGGCTCTGAGCCATCAGCCCAGAGCCTGACGCGGGGCTCGAACTCACGGACCGCGAGATCGTGACCTGGCTGAAGTCGGACGCTTAACCGACTGCGCCACCCAGGCGCCCCTAAACCACAATTTCTTTATCCATTCATCAGTTGATGGACATTTAGGCTCTTTCCATAATTTGGCTACTGTTGAGAGTGCTGCTATGAACATTGGGGTACAAGTGCCCCTATGCATCAGTACTCCTGTGTCCCTTGGATAAATTCCTAGCAGTGCTATTGCTGGGTCATACGGTAGGTCTATTTTTAATTTTCTGAGGAACCTCCACACTGCTTTCCAGAGCGGCTGCACCAATTTGCATTCCCACCAACAGTGCAAGAGGGTTCCCGTTTCTCCACATCCTCTCCAGCATCTATAGTCTCCTGATTTGTTCATTTTGGCCACTCTGACTGGCGTGAGGTGATACCTGAGTGTGGTTTTGATTTGTATTTCCCTGATAAGGAGCGACGCTGAACATCTTTTCATGTGCCTGTTGGCCATCTGGATGTCTTCTTTAGAGAAGTGTCTATTCATGTTTTCTGCCCATTTCTTCACTGGGTTATTTGCTTTTCGGGTGTGGAGTTTGGTGAGCTCTTTATAGATTTTGGATACTAGCCCTTTGTCCGATATGTCATTTGCAAATATCTTTTCCCATTCCGTTGGTTGCCTTTTAGTTTTGTTGGTTGTTTCCTTTGCTGTGCAGAAGCTTTTTATCTTCATAAGGTCCCAGTAATTCACTTTTGCTTTTAATTCCCTTGCCTTTGGGGATGTGTCGAGTAAGAGATTGCTACGGCTGATGTCAGAGAGGTCCTTTCCTTCTTTCTCTTCTAAGGTTTTGATGGTTTCCTGTCTCACATTCAGGTCCTTTATCCATTTTGAGTTTATTTTTGTGAATGGTGTGAGAAAGTGGTCTAGTTTCAACCTTCTGCATGTTGCTGTCCAGTTCTCCCAGCACCATTTGTTAAAGAGACTGTCTTTTTTCCATTGGATGTTCTTTCCTGCTTTGTCAAAGATGAGTTGGCCATACGTTTGTGGGTCTAGTTCTGGGGTTTCTATTCTAGTCCATTGGTCTATGTGTCTGTTTTTGTGCCAATACCATGCAGTCTTGATGATGACAGCTTTGTAGTAGAGGCTAAGGTCTGGGATTGTGATGCCTCCTGCTTTGGTCTTCTTCTTCAAAATTACTTTGGCTATTCGGGGCCTTTTGTGGTTCCATATGAATTTTAGGATTGCTTGTTCTAGTTTCGAGAAGAATGCTGGTGCAATTTTGATTGGGATTGCATTGAATGTGTAGATAGCTTTGGGTAGTATTGACATTTTGACAATATTTATTCTTCCAATCCATGAGCAGGGAATGTCTTTCCATTTCTTTAAATCTTCTTCAATTACCTTCATAAGCTTTCTATAGTTTTCAGCATACAGATCCTTTACATCTTTGGTTAGATTTATTCCTAGGTATTTTATGCTTCTTGGTGCAATTGTGAATGGGATCAGTTTCTTTATTTGTCTTTCTGTTGCTTCATTGTTAGTGTATAAGAATGCAACTGATTTCTGTACATTGATTTTGTATCCTGCAACTTTGCTGAATTCATGTATCAGTTCTAGCAGACTTTTGGTGGAGTCTATCGGATTTTCCATGTATAATATCATGTCATCTGCAAAAAGCGAAAGCTTGACTTCATCTTTGCCAATTTTGATGCCTTTGATTTCCTTTTGTTGTCTGATTGCTGATGCTAGCACTTCCAGCACTATGTTAAACAACAGCGGTGAGAGTGGGCATCCCTGTCGTGTTCCTGATCTCAGGGAAAAAGCTCTCAGTTTTTCCCCGTTGAGGATGATGTTAGCTGTGGGCTTTTCATAAATGGCTTTTATGATCTTTAAGTATGTTCCTTCTATCCCGACTTTCTCAAGGGTTTTTATTAAGAAAGGGTGCTGGATTTTGTCAAAGGCCTTTTCTGCATCGATTGACAGGATCATATGGTTCTTCTCTTTTTTTTTGTTAATGTGATGTATCACGTTGATTGATTTGCGAATGTTGAACCAGCCCTGCATCCCAGGAATGAATCCCACTTGATCATGGTGAATAATTCTCTTTATATGCCGTTGAATTCGATTTGCTAGTATCTTATTGAGAATTTTTGCATCCATATTCATCAGGGATATTGGCCTGTAGTTCTCTTTTTTTACTGGGTCTCTGTCTGGTTTAGGAATCAACGTAATACTGGCTTCATAGAATGAGTCTGGAAGTTTTCCTTCCCTTTCTATTTCCTGGAATAGCTTGAGAAGGATAGGTATTATCTCTGCTTTAAATGTCTGGTAGAACTCCCCTGAGAAGCCATCTGGTCCTGGACTCTTATTTCTTGGGAGATTTTTGATAACCGATTCAATTTCTTCGCTGGTTATGGGTCTGTTCAAGCTTTCTATTTCCTCCTGGTTGAGTTTTGGAAGAGTGTGGGTGTTCAGGAATTTGTCCATTTCTTCCAGGTTGTCCAATTTGTTGGCATATAATTTTTCATAGTATTCCCTGATAATTGTTTGTATCTCTGAGGGATTGGTTGTAATAATTCCATTTTCATTCATGATTTTATCTATTTGGGTCATCTCCCTTTTCTTTTTGAGAAGCCTGGCTAGAGGTTTGTCAATTTTGTTTATTTTTTCAAAAAACCAACTCTTGGTTTCGTTGATCTGCTCTACAGTTTTTTTTAGATTCTATATTGTTTATTTCTGCTCTGATCTTTATTATTTCTCTTCTTCTGCTGGGTTTAGGCTGCCTTTGCTGTTCTGCTTCTATTTCCTTTAGGTGTGCTGTTAGATTTTGTATTTGGGATTTTTCTTGTTTCTTGAGATAGGCCTGGATTGCAATGTATTTTCCTCTCAGGACTGCCTTCGCTGCGTCCCAAAGCGTTTGGATTGTTGTATTTTCATTTTCGTTTGTTTCCATATATTTTTTAATTTCTTCTCTAATTGCCTGGTTGACCCACTCATTCGTTAGTAGGGTGTTCTTTAACCTCCATGCTTTTGGAGGTTTTCCAGACTTTTTTCTGTGGTTGATTTCAAGCTTCATAGCATTGTGGTCTGAAAGTATGCATGGTATGATTTCAATTCTTGTAAACTTATGAAGGGCTGTTTTGTGACCCAGTATATGATCTATCTTGGAGAATGTTCCATGTGCACTCGAGAAGAAAGTATATTCTGTTGCTTTGGGATGCAGAGTTCTAAATATATCTGTCAAGTCCATCTGATCCAATGTCTCATTCAGGGCCCTTGTTTCTTTATTGACCGTGTGTCTAGATGATGTATCCATTTCTGTAAGTGGGGTGTTAAAGTCCCCTGCAATTACCACATTCTTATCAATAAGGTTGCCTATGTTTATGAGTAATTGTTTCATATATTTGGGCGCTCTGGTATTCGGCGCATAGACATTTATAATTGTTAACTCTTCCTGATGGATAGACCCTGTCACTATTATATAATGTCCTTCTTCATCTCTTGTTACAGCCTTTAATTTAAAGTCTAGTTTGTCTGATATAAGGATGGCTACTCCAGCTTTCTTTTGGCTTCCAGTAGCATGATAAATAGTTCTCCATCCCCTCACTCTCAATCTAAAGGTGTCCTCAGGTCTAAAATGAGTCTCTTGTAGACAGCAAATAGATGGGTCTTGTTTTTTTATCCATTCTGATACCCTATGTCTTTTGGTTGGCACATTTAATCCATTTACATTCAGTGTTATTATAGAAAGATATGGGTTTAGAGTCATTGTGATGTCTGTATGTTTTATGCTTGTAGTGATGTCTCTGGTACTTTGTCTCACAGGGTCCCCCTTAGGATGTCTTGTAGGGCTGGTTTAGTGGTGACAAATTCCTTCAGTTTTTGTTTGTTTGGGAAGACCTTTATCTCTCCTTCTATTCTAACTGACAGACTTGCTGGATAAGGATTCTCGGCTGCATATTTTTTCTGTCTAGCACACTGAAAATCTCGTGCCAATTCTTTCTGGCCTGCCAAGTTTCAAAAGAGAGATCAGTCACGAGTCTTATAGGTCTCCCTTTATATGTGAGGGCACGTTTACCCCTTGCTGCTTTCAGAATTTTCTCTTTATCCTTGTATTTTGCCAGTTTCACTATGATATGTCGTGCAGAAGATCGATTCAAGTTACGTCTGAAGGGAGTTCTCTGTGCCTCTTGGATTTCAATGCCTTTTTCCTTCCCCAGTTCAGGGAAGTTCTCAGCTATTATTTCTTCAAGTACCCCTTCAGCACCTTTCCCTCTCTCTTCCTCCTCTGGGATACCAATTATGCGTAGATTATTTCTTTTTAGTGTATCACTTAGTTCTCTAATTTTCCCCTCATACTCCTGGATTTTTTTATCTCTCTTTTTCTCAGCTTCCTCTTTTTCCATAACTTTATCTTCTAGTTCACCTGTTGTCTCCTCTGCCTCTTCAATCCGAGCCGTGGTGGTTTCCATTTTGTTATGCATTTCGTTTAAAGCGTTTTTCAGCTCCTCGTGACTGTTCCTTAGTCCCTTGATCTCTGTAGCAAGAGATTCTCTGCTGTCAGCTATGCTACTTGATTATTTTTAATCTTTTAGTGATTACCCATTGGATTTTTATATTTATTTGATCTACTTCTGTCTCAAGATAATTTCTCTATTCCTTCCCCAAACATACAGGACTTGAGAACAATACTTCTCAAGGTGTCAGTGGTAAATAATTTTTTTTTCAAATTTTCCAATTCTTCATGGACTGATCAGTAAAATAAAATGGGCACATGTTACTAGAAGAGTGAAATGAATAAAATGTACACTAAATGCAAGCCTATCTTGTGATTACTACTAGATTTAACAGACATAAAATTATTCTGTCAAAATGCTTTTAAAGTTTCTAAACTCTTACTCTCAATTTCAGTGTATTTCTTGTCACAGATCAGTACAAGACACTTTGTGGACTGGTACTAATCGTGGAATGTAGTTTCAATGTAACTGGCTTAGAATATTTTAATTGGAATCTGTTCCTTCTCCTTCTTTTATTTATTTATTTTTTTATTTTAAAAAAGTTTTTTTAAATGTTTTTATTTATTTTTGAGATAGAGAGAGACAGAGCATGAGCAGGTGAGGGGCAGAGAGAGAGGGAGACACAGAATCCAAAGCAGGCTCCAGGCTCTGAGCTGTCAGCACAGAGCCCAACGTGGGACTCGAACTCACAGACTGTGCGATCATGACCTGAGCTGAAGTCGGGGCGCTTAACTGACTGAGCCACCTAGGCACCCTGTTCCTTCTCCTTCTTATAGAATTATTGTCAGGTATGAGATATAATTTTAGTCCACCTTGATTTATTATCCTCATATTACTATTATTTAAACTATATCATATAGTCAACATTTCTTTAGAGTTATTCATACATTTCTCAATTTCATAGCCTACCTTTTTTTCTTTCTTTCTTTTTTTAATCTCAGATTTTCTTTTTCTGATCCAATTTATCATTGTGAAATAATCTTGTAAGATTTCCTTCAGCGAGGATAGGTTAGTGGCAAGTTCTTTGTCTCAAATGTCTTAATTTCTTCTAAAATCTTTAGTGATAGTTTAGCTTGGTATCTAATCCTAATTTGATAGTTTTCTCCTCCCACCACCCTTTTCTCAGGACCTCGAGGATATTATTATTCCACTGTCTACTTATATTTATTGTGATGTTGCAGATTTTGTAAGTAATTTTCCTTTTCTTTTTAGCTACTTTTAAGTTTTTCTTCCTGCACTTGATATTTTAAAATATGTTTATAATGTATCTAGGTGTGGATTTCCTATTGTTTATTTTTCATGGAAGGACATGTATTTCCTGAGCCAAAGTATTCTTTTTCATCAATTCTGTCAAATTCTCATTCACTGTATTTGCCAGTATTGTCCTCTTATTTTCTATTGTCTTCTGTGAATCATATTAGAAAAATTTGAGACATTTCTATTCTATCCTCCTTGTTTTATAGCTTCTGTCTTTTCTTTTGAATTTGAATCTTTTGGATTTCTGTGATGCATTTCTTCCATGTTTGACAGTTCTCACAGTTATGTTTTGTTGTTGTTGTTTTAATTCAATGATTATGTAATTTTTACTTGTACATTACCTAATTTAATTTTTCTTCAAATCTTTGTAAACTGTCTGAAAAATGTAGAGGTTTAATTCTCCTGTTTCATTCTGCTGAATAGCACTTGTGGTGCCACTTTTATTAAACTTTTATGACTTTGGACTGGGAGTTTAGTTTTGGTGGTCTTTATCTGTGAAAATCATAAAGGACTATGTATTTCAGCTATATTTTCAAAATAATATTTTAGGGGTGCCTGGGTGGCTCAGTTGGTTTAGCATCTGACTTTGGCTCAGGTCATGATATCTCAGTTTGTGAGTCCAAGCCCCAAATCGGGCTCTGTGCTGACAGCTCGGAGCCTGGAGCCTGCTTCGGATTCTGTTCTTGTCTCTCTGCCCTCCCCCTGTTCACGCTCTCTCTGACTCTCTCTCTCAAAAATAAACATTGAAAAAGTAAAAATAATTAAAAATACTATTTAAAATATAGGGGTGTTTCTTGCAGTTAGGTGACTTTCTTTCATGTGATATTTCAGATACTTGGGCTCCTTCCCACCCAGGGGCCAACCATGGAAAAGAAATGATACACACCATTTTCATCAAACTCCTTCGATGGGAGTTAGGCCCATAACCACCTGTGGATGCAAAAGAAGCCTAAGAAACACTCCCTTTCCAGTCAGGGCTATGTCTAATGAAGATTGCACATTACAGTAGGGGAAACTGTCATTGTTGATATACGGATACTTATCTCTGTGACAGATGTTTTATACATGATATTGCCTGTGCCGGGATGTTTTCCCTCACTTAGGCTCTCTATCTCACACGGTTTTGTGTTTTTTCACCCAATCACAATCTAGAAGAGCCTTTCCAGATTAAGTGAGGGCCTGGTTTCATAAAAATAACCTAATAAATCTTTCATCCCTTCTTAGCACTTATAAAATTGTAATTGATTTAATGTCTATGAAATTGTTTCCTCAACCTCTAATTCCCTTACTTAAAACAAACTCTGTAAAGGAAGAACTCATATCTCTCCCTCTCCTGTACCCTTTCCCCCCATCATGATATTACTAGTTCTTTAGTGTCTGGCAAGTTGTGAACAGACAATAACCATGTGTGAATGAATGAATGAATGAATGAATGAATGAATGAATGAATGAATAAAAAAGGTTTGTATAAAATAATCAACCATGTGTAGTGGAAACCATAACATTGAATATCATCAAGCCCTTAAATGCTTAGTGTGTATAAGTAAGTTAATCCACAAGGTATTTATGAAGATTGGCTCAACAGAGAAGGTTCTGTGACAAAGCCAAATACATATTCTTTATCATTAGGCATCTCATATCTACTGGAGGAGTGAGGGCGTGAGGCATTCCTAGGCTGGAATATTAAAACTCTCCTATAAAAAAATTAAAATTAGTAAATATAGGTTATGAGTATGCCAAGATATATCAGCTGTGATGATGCCACAAATATTATTTTAGTCTTCAAATTAGAGACATACATGATTTCTTATACCTCCTTACTCTGGGAACATTTCCTGCCTTATCGAAAGAGTAAAACTCATTCCATTTGGATGTCCCACAAATGAAATATCATACAATTAAATATGCATTTGGTTCTACATTTATTACTATCTAAACTGTTAAATGGAAGGTTTTTATGTGATCATTCATTCTCTCCCATTTCAAGTATTTTGAGATCAAAGGTGTTTATTTTTCCCCTTTGAAATATAATAAAATAAAATTATGTACTTCTTAAAGCAGATGAAATGAGTATCAAGGTATAGTTGCACTAAAGATAGTAATATGTCAAATATGTGTTAGTATATTTTCTTCAAAAATGTTTAAAAAGCCCTGATACCTAATACTTTTATAATCTTTTATTTTTACTTCCTTTTTAAAGTTTTTCCGTCATTGTTTTTTTCAATAGGTTTCCTGGCTTCTCTTCAGAGCTCCTGACATTCATGCTGCTAGACTCCTCCCGACCAGGTAAAAAGAAGTCAATGAACTTATTTGAACTTTTGAGATAGAAACTTATTTTTGTTGAAATATATGCATGCATTCTATCTGGACTCCTTAACATACATATATCATTATTCATCAGTGTTGTATTCTTCATCTTAAGTTAGTCGTTGATAAATGGCTGCTTATTGCTGCTTCGTTTTTTCACTTTTGTGGTTTTGCTTTATTTATTTTTTTTTTCCTTAACCATTCAGGTTGGCTGTGAATTATATCAGGAGAGCAGCCTTTTAGTAATCAAGGTCAATAGGAATCTCTACTTCTAATAAGTCATATAAAGCCTTTGCTGTGTGCTATTCCACAGGGCAGAGTAGAAGCTGTTTTATTGACCAGCCTTTCCTAAGGGGGCCTTGTAGCATTTGCAATTTTTGCCCTTAGGGGCTGGTAGAAGAGACCTCTGATACTCTTTTAATCAGTACCAGAATCAGCAATTAACCTATAACTGTAGCTGGTGTCCTAGAAATGAGGCAATGTAATCTTTTCTCATTACTTCTTATGGGAAAATTGCTTTTGACATATGTGCTTTAAGGTTGCTCACACTTTTCAAGAAATATCCCTTTAGCCTATGTCAATCAGTACACATATTACCTCTTCCATAGATGGTCACATTTCAGCTTATCTGACCTAAACTGTTCCGCATTGTATCTCGCCTTTATGCTTTTAAGGGTGCCCTGTGCATATTTCTATCAGAATACTTCTCACAGTGTTATATAATCATCATTTTACTCCCTTGACTGTAAATCTTTTGAGATTAGAGAGCATTTATCTTGATAATTCATTTCCTAGGAAAGTGATTGGTTATTCATTAATAATGGCATTTCAGATCAAACTTAGTAACCAAAATAGTCTCTGTACAATGAAGAGTGCCTAGCACATAGTTATCTCTCAGTAAGTATTTTTTGAATATGATTCTCAATAATAACCTAATGTACAATACTTCTTTTATGATGGGCACAGTTCCAACTGTATTTATATTAATTCAAGTAACCCTCAAAACTACCTTAACAGGAACAGCTATTATTTTCTCCATTTTACAGATGGGCAACTGATGCAGGAAAGGGTGAGTAGATTTCCAAATGGCACACAGCCAGGAAGTGAATGTGCCATAAGTCAAATCTGGTCAGTCTGGCTCCCAAGTCCATCCCCTTAACATTGCTGTAGGATAAAGCTTCCCCAGAAAGAAATGACTTGCTAATGAAACATTTTCACATATGAGAGGAAGATATATTTATACTTACACAAAAGACTGATGCTAAGTATAAATATATGCTTCTATAGGTTACATAAGAGGTAAAGGGAAATGTATTATTTGCATTCATTTACATTTTCTATGAAACAAAACTGTATATCATTTTTCCAGAGAACACTGTGAATAAAATGAAGCCTCTTTACATTTTATATCTGGAATTAAAAAACCTAGTGTATAATTAGAAGTGATGAAAAGACTTTCAATTCCTAATGTTGGACTATTATAAGTTTTGGGTAGTATCTAAATTAATATTACCATGATAATAAAGTACTATAAGAGAATGAAGATATGCATCATCAAAATTTTCTCATTAATGAATAGTGTTTTAAGCTCTCATACTAATGAAATGGGGCTTAGGATAAAAACACATCAGGAAATAGTCAGTATACTTTTGATAATTAAATAAAAGATCTATGTAATAGTAGACTGTGATACATTTTGTAATTCACTTTAAAACCTTTTATTTTCATAAGGCCTTGAGATACAATTCCAATTGCATTAGGAAACATTTACAAAATTTAGTTTAAAATATGTTACCTTAAAGTTTGTAATATACCTCAAAAAAATGGAAGAAAGCTTATAGAGATACCCAAAAACTGAGTTTGAGATATGTGTTAATCTCGCATGTGTATGTTCCTGGGATATATATTCTGGTTAAAAACTGGGTTTATTGCATAAACTCATTCACTGCATAGAATTCTAAAGAAAAAAAATCAGCCTTTAAATTTGGCTTTAGGAATTATTTCAGGAGGATTCATGGTGCCATTAATATTGTTCTCCCGCTGAAATTTAAATTTTTGTGTGCAATTATCTGAGTTCTCTAAATTTAAAGATAAAACTACTTGAAGCTGATTCCTAATTTTACACATGGTGTTTGTTTTAAAATTTTACTGAAATTGGCAACTTATTTTACATTAAACTACCTTATTTCATTATAGGCAAACGTAAGTAGATGCACTCTTAATATAAAATTAGAATGATGTATTTATTCAGATGTAGGACATTATTCCTGTCTTTCCTACATGCTAGCTAGCTTCAAGTAATTCTTTTTCCCTCTCTCTTCTACCCTCTCTCTGTATTATTTCAAGCTTGTATTTTAGATTTATGGAAAGTTTCATTAAATTACTTGGATTATTTTCATTTTGTTTTTTTTTTTGTGTGTGTGTAGGGGGGTATATATTTGAGTTTAAGATACAAAGAGTGATCCCACTCTTTGAGTACCTCTAGTGAGGTACCACTAACACTACCACTTTTAGATTTCACTTTGAATTAAAGGTTCAAAAACTTACAGGTGGGAACCAAGCTATATCTTCTTTCCTAAGAATTACAGACTCTGGGCTTTCCCAGAGAGAATTTTTAACGCCACAAGATACCATAAGCCCTTAAATTACAATTTTTTTTTTTCCACTGTCACTGAAGGACATGTGTTTCTGGGCTATTGCACATTTTCCAAGTGTTTTTGCAGACTCCTCATAGATTAGCCAGTGAAGTAGAATAGATAGTTTTCAATTTGACAGTTATGGGATTGTAGTGCTACTGTTCGGTAATGTAAGGGTAATTTACAATCTCATTTACACCATGTTCTTTTCCTTATGACTCGTGTATTCTTAGTTCCTATAAACAAGGTAAACAAGGTATACCTGTGTATGTTACTTCCTGAAAACTCAGTTTCTATTGTGATGACACTCTTGGAACCTCTCCATGTAGAATTTCTCATGGTCTTTAGGAATATTTATTATTAGACCACTAGAATGTTTTAAACTCTTATCTTTATGGAAATTGTGTGAATTAAACATAAATACCAGAAGTTTACCTACTTTAATTCATTGGATACTCTCTTCAAAGACTTTAAAGAGAATTGTTATAGCATGAGTTGGGGACATGTGATAATTCTCCACAGATAAAAAAACATGTGTAATTTAAGAAACCATTCATCTAAATAATAGTAGTTGTTTGGATTCCTTAGAAACCAAAGAACTGAGTTGAGGTGTTCTCTCAGGGGTATTAAATGTAATGCCTTTCCACATAAACCAAGTCTATGATTAAATTCCATACACTACGTAAGAATTTTCATTATAATCTACTCAAAATTGCAGAGGATAAACAGACAAGGTCAATGGTGTGTATATTTGTTCTTCAAACTTTTCTATCGTTTTGGGAATAACAAATAAAAATGTAACAAGTATCATACCTATTACAAATTAGTATAAGCAATAAAGTAATTATGAGTAAAATCTATATAGCTATAATTTATGAGTGTGAGTTTAAGAGCCCCATAACTACTTGGTAACTGTATGACTTTCAGCAAAATAGATGGATCTCTAGGCCTTGTTTTGCTTATCCGTTAAAACAATGAGTATCTCCTTCATTGGATTTTTCTAATACTCTAATAGTATTATTAAGACAACTGTGAATATTAAATGAAATATTGCCTATAAATCACCAAGCAGAGTAGCTAACATTTGGTCAATAATTAATTGTTGTGATTATAATGATTTATGTATACATTTATAATTTATCAGTTGTGTATAGTTTACATCATTGAATTTTCTTAATGGGTTAGGTAGCCCAAATCTTTTATTTATTTTACAGTGTAGGATATTTAAGTCCAAAAAATTGAGTCAGGTGTACAATCGTGTAATTAGTTGATAGAACTGTGACTTAAACCCATTATTTATGAATTTAAGGACAAATGCATTACATTATTTTTAAAATTGTCTTTTATAAAATATATCACAAAACAATCTTATAAAAATCCAGTTTAACTTCTTTTGCATGCTTCATCTTATTCAGAATTATGTATAAAGATGATAAATTATCTGAGGTAGTGATGTCCAATTTATTCAAGTTGTATTTTGTTGCCTGGATAAGTTTTGGAGAGTTTTCTATGGGCTCCTCACAGACCTGGTTTTGAGTCCTGGCCCTATCAGTTACAGGCCATTTGTGTGCTGGGGATACTTAGAGAATGAGGCAGAGTCTGGCAGAGTAGAGATTATAAACCACAATTACTGGTATCACTAGAATATTTCAGTTGTTGAAGTACAGAATGTGTTAATTTCTAATTGTTTTTTAATATCAAGGTGAATTTTATGTTTAATGACTACATATTCAGTATGTAAATACTGTATAAGTTAGGAAGTATATCCATTTAATAGTTTCATTTTTCTTGTAATATAAGTAGCATGCATGGATGAGATCATCTAACTCAGCCTCTAGCACTTTAAATTTTTACATCTAACAATTTGGAACTGTCTCAGTGACTCAAAGCTAACTCATCAACTTCTTATTCCAATCCTTGTGTTGTATGCGTAGGACCAAATGGGTACCCCCATGGCTTTTTTTAGGCTGTGCATGCAAAAAGTGTCTATTCCTCTTTTAATTTTCTATTTTCCAAGATAAGTATCCTTAATTTAATCAACTATTTTTAATATGACCTATTCTGAGAACTATCCCATGATGTTTAGTCTTTTTCTAAAAGTGCTTCGGTTTGTCTATGAGAGGTCTACCCCCAGTCACCAGCCTCCGAGCCATGGGGCAGCTGTGATAGTGGAAGTAGACTCCTAACATTTTCTGATTCCTAAATAGCAGTAGCAAATTTCTGACCTCAGGATAGGATTTAAAGAAGAATGACTTGAATGCTAGTGGCAGAGTCCCTGACTTCTCCTTTTCCAGGCTGATCATTGCTCCAATAAGCCCTTAAATTCTTGACATGCCTTTTTCTTTTCTTTCACTGAACCCTGAATTATCAAGCTATAAAATGTGTATAGAGTCCAAATCATAGGGCATAGCACTTAGTGCATTAAATGTGAGTACTTTAAAAGTTTAATTTCACTTAATTTCCTTTGACAAGCATCCCTTTTACAAATCATTTGAAAAATAGAGTTTGTTTTTAATATGCTTGATCAGAGCAAATAAATTCAAGAACAACACCTTCTCACACGTAAAATCATTGAACACATATTTATTGAGGTTCTATTATGTTCTGAAAATTGTGAACATGATGGTTAATAAATAGAGACAGTTCAGGTCTTCATATATTCCATTTCAATGGAAAATGCACTCCACAGAAACAGAAATAAATGAATTAGGGACAGATTTTTCCTTTTGGAACAGGCTTACATTTCTCATGAGCTGGAAAATCTAATGAACCTTCTTTGGTTTTGATAGGAATGCCCAAATGGGCCTTTTTGTACGTGTGCTCAGTTACTGATTCAGTCACAGCTATCTTTCCTATTGTAGATGTAGTGAATCACCATCATACTGGCAACTGTGGGCTTTGCAGAAACATTCCCTTTTTGACAACACATTTACAACTTCGTATTTCACAAATTTAAAGATGACCTGTTATGTTTTAATGAAGTCTCTTTGCCGTCTCTATCTATACATGATCATTCAGCACTATTGATGATGCGTCCTCTGATTTCCTGATAATGTTTTCATGGATTTCTTATTCCGTTTTTTATTTGAGAGCCAAAGAAGCTGGTATTCATTCTTGTTCCCAGTCTCCTGTTCTCCTGGAACAATACCACTTGTCTTGCATGCTACCCAGTGGCTAGAGATTCTTTCAACTTGTCTTCAACCAAGTGCATAAATCCACTTACCCTTCCGTTAAAAATCAGTGCTTTGGTTTAGGGTCAGAGAGAATCTAGGTTCCTCAATACTTGGGATTCATAATTTATCGTGCTGACAAGATGGACTATTTAATTTTTTTTTAATATTTATTTTTGAGAAAGAGAGAGACAGAGACAGAAAGACACAGAGAGAGAGAGAGAGAGAGAGAGAGAGAGAGAGAGAGAGAGAGAGGACAAAAGCGGGGGAAAGGCAGAGAGAGAGGGAGACAGAATCTGAAACGGGCTCCAGGCTCTGAGCTTTCAGCACAGAGCCTGATGTGTGGCTCAAACCCGTGAACTGTGAGATCATGACCTGAGATGAAGTGGGATACTTAACCAACTGAGCCACCCAGGTGCCACACAAGATGGAATATTTAAAGGTCAGGCCCACTCTGAGGTATTACAAATGTCAAAAGTTAAATCAACTCTTGTGGCCTGGCCTCAAGACCAATAACATTTTTGCCTTTACTCTAGTGTAGAAGTGTGTTTTGAGATTTAAAAAGAATAAAACAAAGTAAAAATATACTGAAAGATATTTTCAGGTGAAATATTTTTGGTGTTTGACTACTTTTTAAATTAGATATTATAAGTTTATCTAAAATGATTTCTCTGCATTTAATGGAGTTAAGAGGCAGACCAATTTGTATAGTCTATGGTCCCAAGTAAAACTATCTCAGATTAAACTAATGCTGAGATAAATGGGGATAGAGCGGTTATGTCTCTACGGAGAAAACCATACCAGAACATTGAATGGCAAGCAATAGAAACCAACGATTTGATTATTTTCTCAAACATACATAGTTTGAGATTATTTGATCTCGTATATTTAGTCTTGCTTCTAAGAGGTATCCTTTTTTCAAATCTGCCATCTGAATCATTAAATTCTCCCCCTTTCTCAGGAATAATTTCCCTACCTCTCCTACTTAAGTGGAGCCTCTGATTTGTGTATAAACCTGACTGCACAGGGAGTTGAATATCAGTGTTTGAGGATAGAATTGGGCCCATAATGGGTATTGAAATAAAAAGAATAATGAATTGAAAACCTGTGTACTTAAATGTGTGTTTTCCATTTCTGACTCAAAATGCTGCTCAAATGAAAGCCAATTTTCTTTTTATGAACTGAACTCATAATTAGGAACTTGAATTATAATAGTCATAGAAATGGTAGTTATAATATAGACATATTACATTTGATTAGATTTTGCACAGGGGAAATTCTCCTTTGTATTAACTGGGCATTTAATTCCAACTCCACAGAAGGCAACTTTGAAATTGCAGGCTGTGGACTGTGCCATGCAAGCACTCTGGCTGTCATGGAAGCCCATGGAACATGAGGACCAGCCACTAAAGACTGACTCGAAAATCGTCATTTCAGTTTTTCTGGGTTTCATTTGAAATTCTTTAATAGTGCAGTTCCATTGTCCATGGCATAAATCTGGGGGCAGGATTTGCATTTAGAATGCTATAAAAATACACTGTTCCTTCGGGTATACTAAGGAGGGTACCCTATACCAATTCACATAAATCAAGATAAGAATACTAAAAGCAATGCAATTTGATTAGGCACTAAATTCAAAACATTACAAGATTGTGGTCTAACAGCCACTAGGAACTTCAGTCATCCTGCATCTATAGCATTGTCTAGTGTAGAAAATTAAAATGACAGTTTTAAGAGATAAAGGCAATCTTATTCCTATTGAGCTTTAGGGTTCATGCCAGTTTATCTTGGTTATGAGGTGTAATGTAATATTATATACACATCTACTATAAACATTCAGACTTATATTGACGTGTCAAAAGGGTACCACTTGATGTAAAATAAAATAAACTACAACCTTGTAAAAAGTTCCATGATTTACGTTACCATAGGTACACTCTTTCTCTACCCTTTCTGCCATCTTAAATCCCCAGGAGAAACTGAAGAGAAACGACTGTAAATTTTACTTTAAGAGTTATCAGAGCAATAATGTGTAGGTTTCCAGTGTCAGGGATCAAAATCTACCTTTGCTTTTATTATGAGATAATAACATCAAAGTTTATGTATGACAAATGAATACATTCTCTGAAGATTTTCAAGTTTATAGTTAGGTCATGTATTTATGGAATTTTCTTTTCAGAAGTCTTACAAAAATCTTATGTATATTGAATTTGCCATGAAAATATGTGTTTTTTTATTTCAAGTGGTATCATAAGTCCATAATTTCCTTGCATTTCTGAAACATATAAAAAAAAACATACATCTAGCATGTAGATTAGGAGTCTTCCTTTTTCAACGTGTCCTCTTTAAAGCTAACATAAGTTTTTTCTCATCTTATATTCTGTCAATGACACTGCTGTGGGCTTGATTTTTTTTTTTTTTTTTAATGTGTAGGAGATGTTTGGCAAGTAATAGCATTCCTTTCCTATCAAGTTTTACAGCTTTTATATAGCCAGAACAACCCATTTAAACTCATATTCATTCTATACATACTCGCTTTTAGTGATATTTCTTCTTTGTATGCCCTCTTATAATTAGGAAGAAGGCCCCGAAGGGCCCAATTAGCCAACATGTGAATGTAATTATAAGTCTTGACTTTTTTCTTTCTTCTCCTTGTATGTATGTCTGTGTAGTATATAGCATAACCTACTTGGGAGAAAATTCCAGCCAGGAATAAATTACATATTGAGCTTTTTGCTAATTTATGGCAAACATTCATCATGGTTGCCTAAGAGACACAGTTTCCCTTCACCTATATTAAGAACAGTAGAAAGAGAGGAGCTGCCTTTCATAGAGAGCTTCCTCTCACATTTGGAAGTTGCACTGAACAACCAAACTTCCAGTCAGCCCTGTGTCCAGTGTGAGATCATGATGTGAGCCTGGTCTTGCCACCAGAGGGATTCTTAAGAGGGCTGAAGTTTGAGTGGTGAATTAGTGAAAGATGTGTGATCAGCCATCATTGTTTTAGAGAAGACAGTTTATTGCTACAGAAAGTTAAGCTTTGAGGAAAGAATTGAGACTTTACTGCTCCATCATATTAATTCTCATGGCCAAGTTTCCCAACCGTGATTGTCTTGTTACAAGTTTACAACTGTTGTTCCAGTCACTCACAGAGACCGCTCTGAGAAAGTCCTCTCTCTCATATTTAGGAGTTTCTTTCTTCTTTTGGGACAATTAAAGTTTCTTTCCATGTGTGGTGAATTTCCAGAGACCATATTTCTCATTATGAAATAATGCATTTTCAATATACAGTAAAACCTTAGATCTCAAGTAACTTGTTCTGCAAGTGTTCTGCAAGACAAGCAAACATTTCTAATCAATTTTAACTTGATAAATGAGTGATGTCTTGCAATACGAGGAGTACCTGATGCCAAATGTCACATGATCACAACTGAGCCAATGGTTCTTGAAATTTGCTTTGATATGTGATTGCTTTTTTTTTTTTTTAATGTTTATCTTTGAGAGAGAAAGAGAGAGAGAGAGACAATGCAAACAGGGAGGGGGCAGAGAGAGAGAGGGAGACATAGAACCTGAAGCAGGCTCCAGGCTCTGAGTTGTCAGCACAGAGCCTGACACAGTGCTCGAACCCACGAACCATGAGATCATGACCCGAGCTCAAGTCGGACGCCGAACTGACTGAGTCACCCAGGCACCCTGATATACAAGTGCTTTGGATTACAAGCATGTTTCTGGAATCAATTATGCTTGCAAAGCAAGGTTTTACTGTATTTGAGATTAACCAAGGCACTTTTAGTCTTAGTTCATACTGAACATACAAGTGGATGACCAAGTAAATATTTTGTGTAAGTGCCTTTATTTTTTTAAGTTATAAAATGTATAACTTATATTAATATTAGCATCTTTTACGAGGGCCACTAAGTACAACTATGCAAATTGTTCACTGTATTAATCCAGAAGGGGCCATAACTATAAACTCTGATGTTAATGATGCCCTCTAGAAGTCTGAAATATAGTAGCACGGGCTTCTACTCTGAGTTTGTTTACTAATTTTCTTGTTTTTATTCCCAGTTTGAATCATCTGTCACCCAAATCTGTCACTACCTAAGTTTACTTGTTCACATTTTATTCTTATCTTGTCTGCCTTATATTAGTTATAATGATAATAGCTAATAAGAAGTAACATTATTTAACTGAGTTTTCAAATTTAGTCCTCATAATACTCTCTAAACAATTTTATTACTACTCTCATTTTACAGATTAGAAAACAAAAGCTTTTCAAGGATACAGTTCTTAAATTGGCGGGGCTGGGATTTTTAACCCAGGTCTTTCTGACTTCAGAGCTAGAGACCTTCATCATCAATTCACAGGTGAATTACTATTACATTCTACACAGCAGCTATGCATAAATAGGGTCTTTTTTTTCTGCCATATTATCTCCTGGAGCCTTGGCCACCTGCTTAGCTCTTTTGTTTTCTGCTTCCAACTTCTTCCTACTACCCGTTAACCACTCATATTTCCCACATATCTGCCTTGCTCTACCGACTCTTAGTTGATATAGATGAGTTTTATATATAGAGAAAACACCTAAGAAATTCAAGTCCATCCTACCTAGTAAAAAAAATCTTAAACTCTCTCAAAATTTATGTTTTCCTAGGACAGTATCTGTACATCTTAGGAAATGTGGATCGACATTAACACATTAAATCTATTGCGGGTTCACTCATATCTGTAAAGGTTTAATTTATTTTACTTTAGCCTGGCTGCATTATCCCTTTGACACCTTGTGACTCAGTCTAGGTGAAGCAGCTCCTAGGAATTTACAAATTCAACATGGGGCTCTTACAAATATTGAAGGGTGTTGGCTTGGGGGTGGAGGCTCCTCTTGAGACTACAGCTAAATGTCTTTCAGAGGGGGTGTGTCAAATGAGAGGATGTGAGAAAATCACAGAGGTCTCAATCAGAGAGTTAAGGGAATGTTACAATTGGAATAAGCAGAGAAAACGAGAGTAGGGAGAAGAAAAAATTGATGTCTTGTGGCTGAAAACTAAAAATAAGGTCTAAGAAATCAAATATGCTGAACTACCTTCCTAACAGGAAAGAAAAAATTACCTATTTGGGTGAAAATCTCTTTAGGTCTAACTTTATGTACTTGATATTTATTCAATATAACCAGTATTGACTGGGCAACGAGGCAATATCAAAATTATGGTAGGGTCTGGTATAGATACTCTGAAAATTTCAGAGTATAAGGATATATATGCAAGAAATATTTTATAAATTAAAAACCCTAATGGGGATAGTATTTTGAGAGGTCATAGAAGATAAAAAAAAATAATAATGTGGACTGAAGGAAGGCCTACAATACCATTTTATTTAGTCTGAAATCATGTTTTCTGTCAAGTAGGAAAATGTGAATGCAGTTTTGTGTCCTGCTAGATACTATTTTTTCCTGACAAATCTTGTAATAGCATATTGTTCTAATACTAATTTAATTGATTTATCTTTTATGCTTTGAGATTACATACATAGTATCTCAGTTCTAAAACAAGATAAATAGCTACCTATCAGAATATAACTTGAATCTTTCCCCAGGTGCAAATGTAAAATAAGAATACATCAATTAGCAATTGACTAACATGGTCATTTGCTACATCATTATCTCATTGAAATATTGTATGTTTTTATTCTTTATCAATGACTAAAACTCAATAAATTAAGAGATTGTACCAAATGGCTGACTGTTTAAACCCTAGAACTCTAGAAGTGGCATATAAAATATGGACTTTACAGAGTAGTTTCATAATTATGTGTGCAACAATAATGAATAGCTTCTATAGACCACTGATTTTAGGAATTAATAAAGGACAAAAAGCAAATTAGATGCATAGATAAAAGCACATGCTGACGCAGAGGAAGGAGTCATTTCAGATAGAAGGAGCAGGAGGAAGCTGGTGCTTTTAGGCGAAGTACATCCAAATTTGATACGAATCTGCTCTCTTTACTACACACCTGGTCTGCAACAGCAGTCAGCAAGAAGTTTATCTCAGACTGCACTTGAATGTATAGGCATTTGAGCTAGCAATGAAAAGATGTACCCTCTCTCTCCCCAAAGATATTGATATTTCTTTAAGAGTAGGAGATTCCTGGGGCACCTGGGTGATTTAGTCAGTTAAACATCTTGATTTAGGCTCAGGTCATGATCTCACGTGGATGTGGGTTCCAGCTCCTCATTGGGCTCTGCACTGACAATGAGGAGCCTGCTCTAGATTATTGCTCTCTCTCTCTCTTTCTTCTCCTCCCCCCACCTCTCAAGATAAATAAAAAACATTTTTTTAAAAAGTAGGAGATTCCTTCAGAAATCAAGATATCGTTCCTCCCAACCTAGTGGCACTTTATGCTTTGTCCCCAAATCTCTATAGACATAATTCTATAAGTAGAACTAGCATTCCCAGACACACTCAAGTGTGTTTTCCAACACAAAGGAAACATATAAGCATGAATTACCAAAACAAATGTTATAGATTATAATGAGACTGAAAACAAAAAAGAATCTTAGAGAGCATAAGATGGAGATAAATAATGGTGTGCAAAGAGACTAAATAAAACTTACTTGGTGTGCAAATGAAACTTATAGTTAAAGCCAAACACTTTTTGCAACTTAATATTAAAACACTGAAACAATATAAAATTGAAATACAAGATAATATCAGCATGGAACTATTGGGACAAGAAGAGGAAGGAAATTGAAAGCTGTTTCTGTGATAAATATATCTAGTGATATGAGAAACTCTAAATAGTGATAAAACTAGTTTTAAATAGGTATGTTAAATATTAAAGGATGATGGTCATCAGGAGAAATTATATAAATATCACCACACGCACATCTCCTATCCCTGAAATAAAAAAAAAGTAAATACAAAGAAAAAAAAGAAGAAACAGTCCTAATTAGCTATATTATTAATGGTCAAAAATGTGAGGAGTGCAAATAGTACTTGCAATGAGAAGGACTCCTAGAATGTATGTTGCAGGTAAGGGGGGGATAATCAATAACAAACACAACCAAAGGTCAAATCCACTTACATGTTACTTATAAGAGACACAAATACACAAATTAAAAATACACAAAATATTGTATTTGAAGAGATGGAAAAATTTTTGTCACTCAAAGAATAACTAAGAATAACTAAGAATTATTAATATGAGGCAAAATAGAAATCAAGGTAATATTCTGCATACATCATGAATTCCACAGATAACATGTTATTTTCCTTCTACCTAAAGAATGACCTTTCATTTTCATTTTTAGTGCAAGTCAACCAGTGGCACCTTTTCTCAGTTTTTGTTTTGCCTTTATCTTGAAGGGTGTTTTTGTTGGGTATACAAATCTTAGTTGGTAATTATTTCCTTGAAACATTTGCAGAACTCATTCCATTATGTTTTCCTGTTAAGTTACCTGTTAATCATATTGTTGCTTCTTTGAAGGTAATATGTGCTTTTTCATTCTGTGGCTGCTTCTAATATGTCCCCCCCCCCCCCCAGTTTTAAACAGTTTTGCTATTATATGTCTAGGTGTTGTTTTCTTTTGTATTTATATTTTAGGATTTTATAGAGCTCTGCAAACTGTTTTTATTGTCTTTAATTGGTTTTTGAAACTCCAGGGCATTGTTTCTCTTAATATTCTTTCATTCCCATTCACAAGTGGATTCCAATTATTCACTGGTTAGAGTATTGGAGAATGTCTCACCTGTCACTTATACTGTTAATGGTTTAAACTTACTCTTTTTTAAAATTCATTTTTTATCCTCTTTATGTCAGTTTGTATATTCACTATTGCTGTATCTTCCAGTTTACTGATCTTGTGTTCTACTCTGCCCAATCTGCTAAATTCTTAATTTAATTTATTGTACTTCCTAGTCTAGAATTCCCATTTTTTCTGATGCTATTCTCTTGTGAAATTTCTATATTTTTTCCTAGTTTCTCTCTCTCTCTCTCTCTCTCTCTCTCTCTCTCTCTCTTTCTCTCTTTCTCTCTCTCTCTCTACAAACACACACACACACACACACACACACACACACACACACACACACTATTTCTATGACCTTGTCTCTGCTTTTCTAGTAATTTTTTAAATTAAATATTGGATATTGTATATAAAAACCATTGAGAATGGAGATGATGTCATTGTTCTCTAGGGAGTTTCTATTCTTTTATTATATAGAATGAGACTCTTCACCTAAATCCATTCAAAGATGCAGCTGAGATATAACTAGGTTATGATTTTGGTTTTGCTGAGACTCAATCTATCCTCAGTTAATGTGCACTCCCAGGTCATAGTCATTCAGGACTTTCAACTGAGAACCTTGTATACTCACTGGAATTTCTTACCTGGCCGTTTCTAAATTCTAATCTGAATTTCTTTAGAATGGAAAGTGGTTGTTTTTGTTTTTGTTTTGTTTTTTGTTGTAGATTTTATTTATTTTATTTTTTTCTGATTAGTTGCTTTGTCTTTAGTCTCTCCAGTTTTACACTCTGACAAATGTATTGGAAGAAATCTGCCAGTGTGTCAAGCTCAGTTTTCTGCCCACAATTCTGCTGGCATCTTGGCCAATTTTGTACGTTCAGCCTCCAAAGATCATCATAAACTGCTGTTTTTTCTGTCTCCTGGCAGTGGCCATTTGCCCAAGCAAAGTACATATTCTCAGATTTATTTCTTGCACTCAGATTTGGCAATTCCCCAGAGAAAAATGCAGCTATGGAAATTTAGCTCAGTTCTTTCAGTTCTCCTCTCTTTAGGATCTTGACTCTGTAATCTTTATTGTCTTCAGAAGCAATGCTTTCTGCATTCTATCTGCTTATTTTTAGTTGCTTCAGCTGGCATGTTGTCTACCACATACATGCTCCTTTAACCTTTCTTGAAGTAAAACTCCTTAATCCAGTCTTCATACATATACACAGACAGACAGACAGACAGATTATTTGTTAAATGTCTACTGAATTATACACTATTTTATTTATTCATACATATACACAGACAGACAGACAGGATTATTTGTTAAATGTCTACTGAATTATACACTATTTTATTTATTCCTCACAATACATTTTAGGAACATACTAATTTCCATTTTTGGTAGTGAACTGAAATTACGCCACAATCTACGCAGTCTCTGCAAAGGAGATTCTGAAATCCTCTCCCATTTGTGAAAGGAAACCCTGTGCTTTTCCTCCTCTATCCCACTTCTTGATGCTGATGAAAATGAAGGGAAAGTAGAGTGACTTCAGAAGGCTGAAGTCAAACAAGTTTATGACTCTTTAAGAAGTTTGCACACACCCAATGGACTGATTCTGAGATGCCACTGTCTCTAATCTCTGTCTAAGTAAATGTACTGGAGTAGTTGGAGTCAACCAGCTGTAGGGGAAAAATGTGGAAAATAAAGCACTATAATGGTATTATAAAGAACATGGATTGAGGAATATTTATGTGCCATACTCTCTCTCTACATGTATTAACATGTTTCAAGTTCTCAGTGACCAGATGGCCTGAATCCCTTTTTATTCTCATTTTGCTAAGGTTGCAACTAAGCTTCAGAGAAAGTAGTATTAACTTAGCCAAGCCTTATAAGATAATAGGGTGAATGGTTTAGCTTCAAAGACCAGGCATTATGCATTGCATATACTGCCTCCAAAGTGAGAAGCTATTCTTTTTTTGTTTGTTTGGGAAGCAAAAACACCCCAATTTAGGTAAGAGAACCAAGAAGACAAATTTTGGTTGCAATCTTGTGACTAAAATTTAAAATTTTCTATCATTTCTATGTGGAATCTAGAAAGTCGAACCTATAAAAAACAAGGAAGAAAATGGTATTTATTGGGGGATTGAGTGGGAGATGATAGGAGTGATGATGTTTAAGTGTACAAGTTTATAACAAGTAATAAATAAGCCATAGAGATCTAATACACAGTGTAGTAAATATAGACAATACTCATTGTATTATGACTATATATATGTGTGTGTGTGTATATATATATATATATATATATATATATATATATATATATATCAAAGAACCAGAATTACAACCTTAAATTTATCCAATGCTAAACGTCAATTTTTTTAAAAAGACATATTTCAGATTAATATAAATCTTATCAAGCCATTATCTAATTTACCAGTTCCTAAATTCTACGGAAAATTACTATATAATCCCTGATTGTAATCAAACTAAGGAATCAAATAATAATAATGTTATTATTTTTCAAAAAAATCTCTATATCTAAAAACCTATATGGGGAACTGATTAATATGAATTGAATGATTCGTAATATTGTATTCTTTTCTGTATTTTGCATTATTAAAAGTCTCTTTCAAAAATACAATGTACTCAGTACATTAGGATATAAAAATATTGTTGGACACCATATGCAAAGGTTTTTATATCAGTTTGTGAATGAGCAATATAGTAATATATTCTATATCCTAGAATAAACTCTAAAAAACGAAAAGGGCCTGTTTACAGTACTATATAGTTCCTTTTTCTATGATTTGTATTATTACAAATTGGTTACAATGAATTCATATCATGTGAGTGAAACTAATACTGATCTAAAGATCTCCTCTGAGGTACAACAAAGTAAAATTGTAGGAAAAAAAAGCACCTAGTGTATCAGAGATAGTTATGACTGCCCCTTTCCATTTTTATTAAAAATGAAGCTCTGTAGCAGATGGGCTTCAAAGATATTTTAAAGATTTAAGTGCTAATGCATGGGAGAATTCCAGTGCAAACAGTTCCTTTAAAGTACTTCAGTGCATGCTGGGCTGTGGGAGGGACCTGGAGAGGCCTCTTAATCTTGCTTAGATCTTTCCATTAATAGAGTGCTATAAAATTACCTTCAACATGCATGAGAAAAGTGGTCTGACTGGGAGAAACTTGGCTTCTTCCTAAATTATCTTCCCCTCAACTCAAATTTAGTAAACCATTCTAAATAAGGAAACAACTCCAGCTGCAATGGATGAGTTTCAGTTTGGGATTATTTTATTAAATATTGAAAATTTTATTATTTGAAAGCATATGGCATACAAATGTTGAGAATTTCCAAAGAAGCCAACTTCTCATTGGGAAAGCATTCCATTTTTTGTGTGCGTACACAATTGGTGAAAGTTAAGTATTTAAAATGCAAATACGTTGTTTTTGTTTCAGAGTATAGTATCCCCACAAACTTTGAGTCTATATAAATGTCTAGCAAAGTCAATGCAGGCTCACCACAGTCATATTAAGAATCATGGTGGTGATTATTGTGAGGTCATTAAAGTTGATAACCTGTATTACCTATGATATGCCTACAAGCATTCTACATTTCATGTAAAGACAAAGTCTAGAAGGAGAATTTTGGTAACCAGTGAACTAATTCAGTATAACCAAGAAACCTGCTAAAGAAAAAGGACAAATTCTATCATTCTTAGAAATCTACATTTGTCCCGTGATCAAATTCCACTTCACTTTTACCATTTTAGTTGTACAAAATATGACAGAATAATTTCAAATGTTAATTTGAGCTTGATAAGAGAATTTTTTTCTATTTAAGAATTTGATTTTTTCATATTGGATTGTATTTTTCTTTACATTTTTACTCGAACCATTATACCGTTTAGGTCTGGAAAAACAAGTTATGATAAGAAATGGAAATGAAAAATGTAGTTTTCTGTTTATAAGAGACGAATGTTCTGGTTTTCTCTCTTATTTCCATTTCATCCAATTTTGTAATGAAGAAAGGATGCCCTCTTAGCTGTTGTCCAGGTGTCAGTAATCAACCAGAAAAAGTAGATTTGATATCTCACAAACAAGCCCTCGTCCTATCCATGCCTGTTGACCAGAATGGTGAAGTCAGTTCTTTCCCAGGTTCTGCCACTTACCAGGTAACCTTGTATAGGTAACATATTTTTAATAAATCATACTTTTGTATTTGCAATGTAAGAATAATTATGCAAATTATAGTATACATGCAATTATTATATATTTGTGGAAGTGAAATTGGTAATATTTTGAAGTAATATTTAAATTATAAAATCCTATATACTTGTTAGTAGTTAGTAGTTCTACACTGCTGCTATGAAAAGCTGTGCTGGTATTGGGTCATGGGAAATTATTCTCCCTCTCTGTCTAGTTTATAGCTAGACAACTTTACTCCCTTCCACTTTATTTTATAGAGTGGGGAGTCCAGCTGTGAAAGCCTACACTAAATTAGATGAGTAGAAAAACAAAAATCAGGAATGGTGTTCTCATTCCATTGTTACCACCCACCCAAGTTATCCCCCACCATCACCCCTATTTATAAAAGAGTTTTACTTGATGAACTGCCCCATAAATCAAATCAAGGATTTACAAGAAGTCTTTTTATTTCATAGATTTAAACATAGATTGAATGCTTGCATAAATATTGTACCATTTTTTATAAAATACTAGCTTAACCAAAATACCATTAAGTAGTACAGAGCCAATAAATAAAGCAGCATTCCAATCCAGACATATTATTAAGGGAGGAAGCAATCAGATCTATAAAGTAGTTCTACATTGTAGGAGGGTGAACTCTTACAAACCAGATGTTTTAATTTTTGTATGGTCTTTGTATAGCACAGTGTATTCTAAGGAACTTTGTATTCACTAATTAGAAAATGCCTCACTTAACCCAGGTACTTTTGTTTCTCCCAATTCTGAATATTGTTCTAGCACTGACCTTTAATGACCTCAAATGAATAATGTTCATCTGAGATTAATGATTTCTTTTGATACCAACAGTGCTCCCAAAGTAAAAAAGCAACATATTTTGGTCTTACTTTTTCATGTGCCAGTTTCTGTTTGATGTGAATTGGAATTCTTTCAACATTTTGGTTCTCTTCTAGATACATTGTTATTCCTAATCCTTTGTAAAGATTAGGCTTGATGTAGACTGTTTTCAGACATTTGTTTTAATACAGTTTTACCTTGTGTTGATATCTTTGTTAGATGTTTAGAACTGAGAAGTAAGTAAATAAAACAACATACAGAGCCCCAAAAGAAACAGCAAATATTTACTGAGGATTTCTTCTGAAAACTTACAAAGTGGGAGTTATCCTGGCTCCCATTGTGGAGGTAGTGATGACCTAAAAACACAAATGGTCATGTATGAGCATTAGTCGGTGTGAATTAGAGCATCATAATGAAAACTGGCTTTGGAATCTGTAGACCTAAGTTTAGGATTCTTACTTACTCTCTGGCTCTGGTAAATTATGCAATTTCTCTAAACATCAGTTTCCATTGAATAAATGAAAACTAGTATCATTAATGAACAACTCTGAAGGGGACTAAATTTTTTCCCTTAGCCATATATGTGCATGTGTCACATGATCTGTGACACAGGAAATCATCCATCCACTCTCTTTATCAGTTAAATTCTGAGTTCCTCTGAAGGAGCTGAAGTCTGCAGAAAAGTAACTGCTACATAAATCCAGTTGTAGAGAATGGTAAGGGACAGTGCTGTTAAAGTTCAATTAAATTTAACAGTAAGCATGTACTTTCAGAAAAACAGAAGATGGTTTTATTGTCTTTCCCAGCCATGCAAATTACCAGGAATCCAAGAGCTGCTTCTGCTAATAATAATTATTACTATAATTATAACTATTATTAACAAATAAATTGGTGTATTAGTTTTCTAAGGCTGCCATAACAAAATTCCACAGACTATGTTATTTAAACAACAGAAATTTATGTTCTCACAGTTCTGGAGGCTAAAAATCCAAGGTCCACTTTTCAGTAGTTCTGGTTTCTTCCAAAGCCTCTCTCCTTTGCTTGAATATGGCTGCCTTCTCTCTGTCCCTATGTAGTCATCATTAGGCCAGTGGATTGCCTGTATCTTAATGATTTCTTCTTTTAAGAGCATTAGTCATTTTGGAGTAGGGCTCCACACATGTGACTCGATTTTACAGTAATTATCTTTTTAAATATCCTCTCTCTCAGAACAGTCACATTCTAAGATACTGAGGTTTAGGACTTCAACAAATAAATTTTGGGGAGTAACAATTCAGCCTATAACAAGTGGTTTTCCACAAAATCCTAAGGCTAGTAACACTGGGGACAGTCTCCTAAGCAACCAAAGACAGAATGTGTTGAGGGGGTGGGAAGTGGGGTGTACTGCAAAGAAAGGCAATTGGATAAGAGTGGGCAACCTGTTGTAGGTCTTTTACTTCTTTAGATTAATTCAGCTGTTTGTTACTAGCTTATATTTATATTTAGCCATCACATAGTTTTAGTCTGTTAATCTCTTTTGCTCCATGATAATTGAAGTAAGTAGAATACTTGACATACTTTTCACAGGAAAAGAAAATGAGGTACTGATGTATACAGAAGATGGAAAATAGTCCTAAAAGAAATTCTGGCAGACCAATACAAATTTTTATAATAAGAAAATATGGAATTTTCATTAATGTTGAAAATGAGGACTATGGATACATATTAGTTGTTTGACACACATGAGTATGAGAATACCTTGAGAAAGTAAGTGGTTATATTTTTAGATCATAGATTTAAAAAAAATGTATTTGTTTTAACATTGATTTGGCTAAAGACAGCCTTTCTGTTTGTATTCATAAGTTAATTAAATTATTTCTAGTCATGCATTTATAATGTTATACAAATGGTAACATGAGATTTATGTGTGACATGTGGTAGATGGTCTTTTTGTTCTTGAATAGATAAATGATGAGGAAGTGAAGTGGGAAATTGTGTCTGCTGAAGGAAGTGATTTTCACTATATGAAACACTATGGTATATCTATGACTATGAATAGGTTGCAATTCTTTGAAGTATAATTTAAAGTAAACACTAAAAGCATTGAGTAAGAAGTTTCATTGCAAACAAATATAAGAAGAAATGGGATATAAAAGGAAAATAAGTTTTCTATACTCCTATGCTAAAATCAAATTTAGAATATTATTAGGTATTTATTCATGGGATAAAATTGTTAGAGGTATAAGGGCTCTTTAGTTGACTGTGTAAATCAAATATCTCGACTTAATTTCATATGTGAGTTATTTGCATTTTTAATTCTTTCCATATATCATTTTAATCAAAGGTCAATTCAGTGTAGCTATTTGTAAAATGCAAGACAAGAACATTTAAACTATATAGATAATGATGCATAATTAGAAGTCTGATGATTATGCTTTTGATTATTTTAAAATGCATCTTTGGAGAAGTTTTAAAAGATAGTCTAATCAATTTATTTTTCGTGAAAAATTAAGGTTAATGTTACATTAATATAAAATCTCTCAACACCAGGGTTTTTTTGAATTGGACATTACATCATTGTGACCATGTGTTATAGGTTGAATTATGCCCCTCTCAAAATTCATATGTTGAAGTCCTAATGCCCAGTACCTTAGGGAATCATCTTCTTTGGAATAGGTGTTGTAGACTCAGTCTGAAGTTCTCTCTTGTCCAGTAAGAGAGCGGGACACAGGATTGAAAAGTGAGAGAGGCTAATGTTCTGGAGGAGACAAGAGCCCCAAATAAGGGACCTTTCTCCATTTTTATTAAGATCAGAAGGCTTATAAGCATGATGGATGTGCACAAAGAGACAATGAAACTGTGAACGTTAACGCATGGGCTTGGAGGAAAGGAGATTTTGAAGATATGTGGTGTTAGGGGTTTGGGTCAATACAAAACAAAATCCTGGACCAGTCCGATGGTTGTTTATAGCAGACATGAGGCCCTATCTCTGTTTACCTAAACTGGCCTAGGGGACAAGAAAGACAGGGCATGCTCCCTCATGGTCAACAAGGCTATTTAGCTCCACTCTGGGCAACTTCGCCCCACTGCAGACTATAGCCCTATTTACCTGTTTACTTAATTTGGTCCTTCCTTCCTGTGAAAGCAGCTTTCTGCTGTTGTCCTATACCGGGAGCCTTTGCCCCATTTACCTATCTTATTTACCTAATTTTGGATGTTTTCATCCAGAGGTTTCCCATTCCTATATCTTTGTCCTATATTGGTGGCCTTTGCCCCATTTGCCTAATCTTATTGACCTAATCTTGTTTACCCAAACTTAGGTGTGTTCATCCTATGGCTTTCTAATTCTTTATGCCTTGGTAACCCATCTGTGCAAGCTCAGGGAATTCCTAAGCTTATTCCCCAGAAATAGGATTGTTGCAGATGTAATTGGTTAAGTTAAAATGAAGTCATACTAGAGTAGAGAGTAGGTAGTTCCCTAATTCAATATGATAGTGTTCTTGCCAAAGGCAGAAGTTTGGACATAGGTACAAATACAGGGAGAGCACAATGAGAACATAAAGTTGGCCATCTCCAAGCCAAGGAAAGAGGCTTAGAACAGGTTGTTCACTGAGAGTCTTCAGAAGTAATCAACCCTGCCAACACCTTGGTTTTGGAATTTGGGTCTCCCATACTGTGGGACAAACTTCTGTTGCATAAAGCTACCCAGTTTGTGGTACTTTGTTACAGCAGCCCTTGCAAACTAATATACCATATCTCTAGTCTTGCAATTTTATTTTTAATTGAAGAACACTAAGGTATGAAGACAGTCAACAATGATACAGTCTTTTGCCAAGTTTCCTTATGCTTGTGAGAAGGTCTTGCTAGTGTGTCACATTGAAACATGTGAATATTTCTATTTTTTAAGTTTATTTATTTATTTATTTTGAAAGAGAGAGAGAGAGAGAGAGAGAGAGAGAGAGAGACCCCACAAACAGAGGATGTGCAGAGGGGAGGGAAAGAGAGAATCCCAAGCAGGCTCCACACTGTCAGCACAGAGCCCAACACAGGGCACAAACTCACAAACCATGAGATCATGACCTGAGTCGAAATCAAGGGTCAGATGCGTAACTGACTGAGCCACCCAGCTGTCCCTAAACATGTGAATATTTCTTAAATAAATGTTAATCCTTGAAAAAGTTTTTAATTAAAATGTTGGTTCTAATGACAATACAAATTAAATGATTGATATTACATATATGAACAATTTATCCAGGAAAGAATCAATTATGAGCTATCACAAGATACACTTAAGAAATGTTTGCAAATAGAAAGGCTTCAGTTTCTTCTTTGTGGTCTACTTTTATAAAATGTTTTGAAAAGTCAAAGTTTATATTCAGAGTTCTTTAGGATGGTGACTATGATGCTTATTAGTGCTATAGTGTTAGGCAAACCTCTTGATGTCCTTAAGGCTAAAGTGAAAAATGGACATAAAAATGTTTAACTTCAGGGAGGATTCTGAGAAGTGAATCAGGTGATCTAAGAAGGCACCTGAATTTTTAAATTGATGCACTCATGTTTTTGAGGGATAATTTACATATAAACTGTATAATCTTAAGTGCACAACTTGACTATTCACATATGTTTTACATATGTTTACATATTACATACGCCTAGTTCCAGATAAAAACATAGAACATTTCTATCATTCCAGAAGGTCTTTTATGTCAATAGCACTATTTTGAATTTTTAAATCAGATTAGTTGTGCCCATTCTTGAATTTTATACAGATGAAACCACACAGTCTATACTCTTCTTTTCTGAGTTGCTTTGCTCAACACGAAGTCTATGAGATTCATCCATGTTGTATATATAAGTGAGTTTTTATGACTGTCTAATATTCCATTGTATGAATAAACCACAATGTTTATTCACTTGCATGTTGATTATAGAACTAAATATGAGAAAAAGAAACCAAAACCTTCTAGAAGGAAAATATCTTTGTGACTTTAGATTAGGAAAATATATCTCTAGATGGACAGAAGAACATATTGATTATTTAAAATAATTAACTTGGATTTCATTAAAATTAAGATTTCCATTTACTAAATATATATCATTAAGCAAATGAATAAAAAGTCACAGTCTGAAGGAAGATTTTCACAATACATATGACTGAAAAATAATTCACAATATATAAATAACTCTTATACTCCATAAGAAAAAAAGTGAGTGACCCAGTTAAAAAAAATGTTAGAATACTTGATCAGATAATTATCAAAATAGCATATTCAAATAGCCTATATTTACATGAAAATGGCCTGACATCATTTCCCAACAAGTAAATGTGATGTAAAACCATAAGGATGCATGATTACATCCTCATCAGAATATACAAAATTTTAAAAAGACTGTCAGTACCACCTATTGAAAAGGAAGTAGAGTAGCTGAAACTCTCATACACTATTGATGAGATGGTAAATTGATTTGGAAAACTATGGTATTATCTTCTGCAGTTAAATATATATCTGCCTTATGACCCAACAATCATACTCTTAGGTATATTTCCAAAGGATATCGGTATATATGTTTTCCAGAATAATGTACAAAAATGCTTACAAGAAAATTATTTATAACCCCAAACTGGAAACAAATGAAATACTGATCCAAATGGGAAGGATAAATAAAATGTGGCATAGAATAAGTATTAGTAATTGCCACTACCATTATCATGCCTTTATGTTTTCTCCAAATTTATAGTGTCTGATTAGATGTCATGTTTTTGTTTCAAATGTATACCTTTTCACATTTATTCATTGGGCAAGCAGTGCAATAGGAGAAAATGTGTCATTTAGACAGATTATTTATGCTGGGAGGAGAGAAGGACTTTGATAAATATCTACACGTCAAAAATTATAGCTAACCTCTTTCTCCATACCTTCATTTCCTCAATCTACTTTAATGTGTTCCTTTCACAAATTATTAATAATATCCTTCTAGAGATTTATGTTTACACGTACTTATAAGATCTTTGCAACTAGAATTGCTCCAAATGTTGATTCTGGAACGTAGTAGATATGTGGGAATGAAATGAGATTAGGTGAGAGGAAAAGTGAATAATGGAGTGGGGGACAAGTTCTCTTTTTGTTAATAGTATTTTTTTTAACTGTCTATATAGTTAAATTTTTATTTTCTTTTATTTTTAAATATTTATTTAAGTAATCTCTACGCCCAATTTGAGGCTTAGACTCACGACCCCGAGATCAAGAGACACTTGTTCTTCCAATTGAGCCCCGAGTTAAATTCTTATTTCAAAGAAACGAGGGGCGCCTGGGTGACTCAGTTGTTTAAACTGCTGACTCTTGGTTTTGGCTTAAGTCATGATCTCTGATTCATGGGATTGAGCCCCATGTTGGGTTCTGTGCTGGTAGCATGGAATCTGCTTGGAATTCTTTTTCTGACTCTCTGCCCCTCCCCCACACATGTGTGTGCATGTTCTCTCTCTGTCTCTCTCTCTCTCTCTCTCTTTCCCTCTCAAAGTAAATAAATAAAATTTAAATAAAGGAAACACTGAAGGGTTACATACCAGATGTTTGGTGAGCTACCCTGTTTTTCAAGTTTTAAAGACTCTCCCTTACCAATATTCTATTGGCTATCCAATGACCTCCATCCCCACTTGTTTTTCTTTTTTTAAACATTTTTTTAAAACATTTATTTATTTGAGAGAGAGAGAGAGAGAGAGTGTTGAACGGGAGAGGGGCAGAAAGAGAGAGAGAGAGAAAGAGAGAGTCAAATAAAGCTCTGTGCTGACAGCAGAGAGACCAATGTGGGACTCGAACCCGCAAACCATGAGATCATGACCTGAGCCAAAGTCAGATGCTTAACCAACTGAGCCACCCAGGTGGAGCCACTCAGGGGGACTGAGCCAGTCCCCATTCATTTTCTAATCCCTAGTTCTATTTCAAGTTTTTGTCTGGTGAACTCTAGAATTCACCAGCATGTCCTCTCCAGTTATTACTGCCCCTTTTTGTTCATCACTATCTCATTTTGGTCATCACGGACGCAAAGAAAGATTCAGATCCATATATTCTTGTCCTCTGCCCACCTCCCTACCCTTCCCCAGTGACATTCACTAGGCATATGATATAACAGGCTTTGTTGAATTTGAAGCATGAAGAAGTTTCTGATGGAAACAGTGTAAGAAGCTTAGAAGTGAATGTTGGGCACTCATGTTCTGAGTGCCCTTCAGCCACTCCACCAACTGGATGATATAATCTTCCAGCTTCAGTCTGTTGTCATTTGTTAGGTTTTCTCTTTCTTTTCTCTATTCCTTCTCAGTTCTCTCCTCTCTCCAATACTAGGCTCTTGCTCTCTATTCATGTTCAGTTGACCAGCTATTATATTGTTAAATATTTCTACTTTCGGTGTGTGCCCTGTTAGATACTTACAAAATAAGACATGTGGTGGTCAGTCCCTTGCTAAGACTTTAACATTGTAAATTTTCTGTGTATTTGGATCTAATTTAAAAAAAAAAAAAAGACATTTTGAAAACTTCTGTGAGTTCTACAGGGTTTAGAGGCTGTGTTTCAGTGCTATGACAAACTGCCAAAACACTGACATGTGACTATCTGGCAGTGGGAAAATAAACAGATAAATACATTCCTAGTCACTAGTTTAACCTATAGAATTAATCTCTGCTTCTACTTTTTTTTAAATCTACATAGATAAAGTAATAATTAGGCCAATTTAAATTTTATCTGTCCTGTTCTCCCTTTTTCTGATAGGAGGACCACCTAACTATCACCTACAGGATTTCAGACATAGGCTGAAAAAGGAAGATACAAAATCTAGTTAATCAGCCTCTGAGTGATTTAGTGATAGTTGTTTGAATGAAAACATATGCAATTCATGGGAGTAAATTTGAAACTAGCCTGTGGGATAGCTCTGAGAAGCCTGAGGCAGAGGGATTTGCCTGGCCACTGCAGACACTATTTTGATGTCCTGCAACATCTTTTCTTACAATCTAACCTTCTGTAGCCATATATTTCCCTTCTGCATATTTTGAAGTTTGCATTAAAAAATCATAGCATAGCAAATGGGTTGATGCAATATTAAGGAAGGTTAAGACTACAATTGTTTAAAAAACACTAGCACTTTAGAAGTCTGAGAAGAGAATGGGAATTCAAGATTGCTGGAGGCCATTATTTTTTGTCCTATTTACTTTATTTTAACAGGGCCAGCCCTTGGCAAAATCAAGAAGGAGGTGTTCAAATTCCTTCACTTTTCTGATCATTGCATTTAGCATTTTACATGTAATTCACAGAATTTCGAGAAGTGGGTAATACTACCATGATTATATTACAAGTGAAGACTCAAGATTTACAGAGTAAATTGAATTCAAGATTTAAATATAAATTCAAGATTTAAATTCAAGATTTAGAGTAAATTGCCTAAGGTCATTGAGCTAGTTGGAAGCAATGTAATATTGAAAAACTGGTCAGGGTGCCTGGCTGGATCAAGTTGGTTAAGCGACCTACTCTGATTTCATGGTTTATTAGAGCCCCACATTGGGCCCTGACAGTACAAAACTGGTTGGGATTCTCTCTTTCCCTTTCTCTCCGCCCCTCCCCTGCTCACATACTCACTCATTCTCTCTCTCTCAGTAAATAAACAAATATACTTAAAAAAAAAAAAGAAAAGAAAAATTGGTCAGTCAGCTTCCAACAACCAGATTATTACCTCATCTGATAGTTGGTAACTGTGAAAGTACTTATTCAAGAGATATCGGGGTGTGTGTGTGTGTGTGTGTGTGTGTGTGTGTGTGCACGCACTCGCACCTGTGGTTATTGAGGATGAAGGTGTTGGTGACCCAGAGGAAAATACCCATAGTAGTGACCTGACATATGATGGTGTTTGAGGATGTTGGCAAGTATACCTGATATAAGGGAGGGGGTGAGGTAGTGCCCTGATCATTCAAAATCTTACACCATTCTTTTATGTTTGAAATAGACTGTGCTATAATACTCAAAACATTCATTGACCAATAACTGAAAGTGTTTCATTATCAAAGAGTGAAATCAGTGTTGTCCCCTATATTAAAATAATTTGCTAAACAACAACAGAAACAATAAACAGCTGTGGGAGAAAGTATTCATTCACTAAATATTAAGAGCCTATATACTAGGTACTATTTTAGGGACATAATGATGAAGATTGACATTGTCCCTGTTCTCTCAGTTTTACAGCTTTTGGGGAAATGTAAGCAAACAAATTTAGAAAGGATGAGAGAGAAAAAGAGAAGTATGGGAAAATATGATAAGAATTTAAAGAATACCTGTACTCGTGACATTTGCAAAGCTTCTCTAAAGAAATGGGTCAACCAGTGGAATAAAGTTTAATAAGTAAAAAATAAGCAATACTTACATTTAAATATGATGTAATAAAGGCATTTTATTTTGCTTTCTTCTTTGTAGTCAAATAAAAATATTGATATGAATATTAGCAAGAAGAAAACCAAATCAGCATTACCAAGGAAAGCAGGACCTAGTCACAACCCTAAACCTCTACCTATAAGAAATAGCTGTCAAATACTGTAAATGTTAGACCAAAGCAAGGGCATTCTCTGGTAGCAGATATAGATCTCTACAAATCTTAAACAGGTGCTGTTTTCTGGAGTAAGAGACATAAAGGGGCCAACCTAATCCCTTGTCTGGATCAATAGTGTCCTTGACAGGTCATAGATGAGTCACAAATTTGCAAATCAGCACAGAAATATTTTCTAGCTAGGGGGATTGGCAGAGACCTCACTGAGAGCCATACACATCTCTGCTTTCCCCAAAGAGTAAAACACTAATTGCAGAAAACTCAGCAAATATGTTGAAAAAAAAATGTTTCTTAAACAAGCAGATGAGAAACATAAACATAGAAAATTACTAAGAAAGTGGAGAAAAAGTCCGAAAGATAAAATTAAACGAATAACAATTTAGCTAAATTCTATGTAAAGAAAATCGATCATAAACTGTAAGAAATGAATACTTGCCCAAGAAAATATGAATTTTCAAAATTGTTCACCAAAGCACTAGAACATCTACACAGACCCAGATGATTGGAAAAAAAAAAAAAAGGAAAAATTATCAGAGATGCCAGCCACAAAATACCATTCCCAGAAGGATCCAGAGAGAATGTTAAATGTCCGTGAACAGGTTTTCCTAAAGGTTTTCAGTGTTTTCTACAGCACAGATAAGAAAACACATCACAGCTTTTTTCCAAAAAAGAAAAGAAAAGAAATGCCATATATATATATATACACACACATATATGTGTATGTATATATATACATACACATATATGTATATATATAACACTAATATGAACACCTAAGAAAGGTAGGTGGTTAAGAAAGGTAGAAAGTTTAAACAAGAAAGAAAAAAATAACGGCAAATTCAATTATAAATATCTACACATCCCTAAGAAGGGAAATAAAATAAGTTTATTTCAATAGTTGCTGAAAATACATTTTAAAAATTTTAATATATTTATATACTTTATTAAGACCTCTAAATACAGTACAAGTAGATAGGAATTCCTTAGCAGTGTGTAAGCACACATAAAATGATAATAGTAGGAATTGTTATAATGCTGAGTACTAATTTTACTAAGTGCTTGCTATTATGCCTGGCACTGCTTTATATGTTGTATATAAGCCCATGAAGTAGGTACGATGATTATCCCTGTTGTACAGATAATGCAGGCATGGCACAGAGATGTCACGTAACCTTTCCAAGACTGGTGATCTAATAACTGGTAAAGCTGGGTACAAACCAAAGTGGTCAGACTTCAGAACTGGTATATGTAACAGAGATCATCTTTTAAAGAGACTGGACACAGAGCACACCATGTATGGAGACCTATATAATGCACTCTTCGACTATCTCCTGAGAAACACTGTGGAGAGAGAGAGAGGGAGGCAAGCTTGAATAAATGGAAAAACCTTTTGTTCTTGGATGAGAAGACTTCATGTTACACACGTACCCAAAACTTCTTATATAATATGTATTACAGTAATGTTTTAAATAACAATGGTTAGAAATATTCTAAGATTCCATCTGTGAATGAATGGTTAAATACAGGATATCTATACAGTGGGATAGTATGCCATTGATTAAAAATAATAATGATAAGGTTAACTGATATGTACTGATGTGAAAAGATAACCAAAGTATGTTTGGTAGGAAATTTGAAAAAAGGAAGGCACATACAGCAATACACATAGCAATCCTGTTTAATGTAGATAAAGGAGATTTATAGATGTATTTTACCACAGATATATATACATCAGAAAATTTGTAAAGATATATAAGAGACCAGTAACATTGTTTAGTTCAGGAGAGTTCAGCTGGGGTTTGGTGGCACAGGGAGAAGAGAAAGATATTTAATTTTTAACAATGTTTCTGTGATTTTCAAACCATGTTAGCATATTATCTTGTTAATTAAAAAATATATATGTATGTATGTATGTATGTATGTATATAATTATCTGAGCTATCTGCCCTGATGAATCTGTGGTAGGAGTACAAAGAAGCGACGAAGAAAGTCTCTGGAATGGCTCTGAAATGAAGGATATTCAGTAAAACATAGGAAATAAAAAAGATTGAGAAAGACACTAATGGAAGTTTTCTCAATTGACCAGCATTTGCCCCTTCACTATAGCTATGGTAGTTCTGTAGCCCCAGAGGATTCTTAATCTGTTTCTAAAAGAGAGGGAACAACATTTGAGTGATGTACCACTAGTATCAGAGTAGAAACTTACTTTCATGACCGGCAAAGATAATTTCAGTGTAAGAAAACTAGCTTCTGAGGGATTCAAAAGTTGAGGAAATCTATTGAATATTTTTCTATAACTGCCAAAAATGAATTTGTCTTTCAGAGCTGTGATCTTATGCAGACTACTCTAAACCTAGCATAGAGGTCACACAGAGTAAAACTTCATTAATTTGGACTTGGCGTGATATGTACAGTATATTATTCTATTCAAGAAGTCCTAATTTTACAATTATACCAATTGTATACCTAATTATACCTAATTTTATATATATATATATATATATATATATATATATATATAGTATATATATATACCTAATTATACCAACTGATAGTAGGTTAGTAAAATGTTGCCAATTAGAAATACTAGCAAATGCATTTGTCTGTTCTCTTTTTGCATTTGGTAGAGCCTCCTTAAATATGGTTCCATTATAATAAATTTTCAAAATGAAACTTCTAATACCTAGGAGTCTTCTGAATTATGAAATATTTAGTGTTGTTCTATTGCTATAGATTTTTCCTTATATGGAAAAATTCAGATGATTGTTAACTTATGCTTGCTGTATACATTACTTTTCATACAAACCTTTTTCATAAATAATCACGATTCGTTCTCCAAGTATGACAGTTCATTTTGTAATTATTGTGTATTTCTTATATTGAAAGGGAAACTCATAAACTGTAAAAAAATTTAATAGATTTCAAAATTGAGTCTATGCTAATAACTTAATCTTTCAGAAAATATACTTTAATTTCCAAATACTGAGAAGATAACTCTATAATTCAGTGTTTCACATTTCCTCCTTAGTTAGTCCAGTCCAGTGAGCTTGATAAAATCTAGGACCTCTAGGTTTTCGAAACATTGGTGATCACTGCAGTTGTGTAAATGTAGATGTAGAAAGTGGAGAAAAGTAAGAATGTATTTTGACAGCATAATATAGTCTTGAAGATATTTTTTCTGAATAAGTTCCAAAAATTGCCCAGAGATATTTTTGTCATTTGCCTCTTTCTTCTAGAAGTTGGTGCTGAAAAAGCAAAATAAAAATAGCAATCGCAATTCCTAACAATTGAGTATTCTGAGAGACTAAGTTTTTATTAATTGTGGTTTTATAGTAGTTGGGGCTGGTTCGTTTAAAAAGAAATACATAGATGCTTCCCTTGGTTATTTGTTTGCTTGGTGTACCCCTTTTGCAAAGCTCTTTTTATACTGTATACTGCAAAGAAGAAATATCAGTCCAGTCTCTAAATTCTAAGTCCGTGAATTTTGATAAATGGTTTTCTAATATTTTTTTTAAAGTGAACTTAGATTTCAAGCATATTAAGTCGCTAGGATCTCTTTAAAACTGTATTTTTAGATTGCTTATTCCTATTTTGTCAGTATAAGAATGATAGAATATGTGTTTTTTTCGTGTGCCACACACTGTACTATGGACCCCCAAAACTAGCTTCTTTATTTTTTAAAAAATATTATGAAGGGATTAATAATGAATATATTTCCTGGATATTCCTCAGAATCAGGTTGTAGAACTCTAATACTGACTCATCTAATATGGCACCAGGAGCCAGTAATGTGACAGCACATTAGAGCCAGATGACTAAAGGACAATAAGTGATTTTATTTATACGTAACCTCTGCAAATATTTTAAAACATTTGTCCATTTACTCATTCATTCATTAAATTCAGCAAATTTTACTACATGCCTAATCTAAGCCAGGCAGTAAGTTAAGTGCTGGTTACATAGTGATGAGAAAATAGGCCTATGTTTCTGCCCTGTTGGAGCTTAGAATTCACAGAGGGAAGTAGATATTACAAAATAAAAATCAACACCTACTTTATTATACATTATACATTGTACATACTTCTTTTTTTAAGTATATACTTCTTTTTTTAACTGCTTATTTTTCACTTAATAAATCATGAAATCATTATTTTCAAAAGTCAGATCATTCTAGCCCTCTGCCCAGAACTCTCCAGTGACTTCTTATTTGATTTAGAGTAATCATTTAATGCTGATGGTTGCTCTGTGACTGATTACAACCTTCTTCCTCACCCACTCATACTGGCTTCCTTGCCGCTTCTCAACCACACCAAGCCAGTTTCCACGTAAGGTGTTCTGTTTCCTATTCATTCATCCCAGGGTCCTCTACCTCCAAATGCCTTAGGGTCTAATCTGTTACTTTGAGCTATCAGAGGTCATCATTGAACACCCATCTGAATAACCCTATCCTCCAGTGCATTCTGTAATTTACTTATTCGTAACTTTTAATATATGCAGCATGTTATATCCTCACGTTAGGTTATTGTAGGACTTTGACTTCTAGAAGGCTAGCTCCATGAAACTAGAGATACTGTTCGCTTCACTGTCCTATCTCCAATATCAACAACACTGTCTGGCACTTAATAAGCACTGAATGAGCATTTGTGGAATGAATGAATAAATACATAAAGGATAGATGAATAAACAATTTTCCAGTCACTGAAGGTTTTATTTACAGCATTAGAATATTTAATGATATAAATATATCATAATTTATTTAATGAATCTTCTGTTTTTAGCCATTAAGCTAAATTAATTTTCTTTTTTTTTTCCTTTTATAAACAATGCTGCCAGGAACTGTATTGTAGTTAAATCACCCGCTATAATTTCCTTAGGAAAAATTCCAGAAAGTGGGATTTTTCAAAGATACTACTCAGTCAGTATTAGATAACGAGAAAATACCTGTTATTCCTAAGGAATGTCTGTGTCTGAAGTAAACTGAAGTTCATTGAAGGGTTAGCTGCTAGGCTCTCTGTTCAACAGCAAACTTCAACTCAAATTATTCTGGGAGCATTTCCATGCCTCTAGTCATGATTTTGGTTGAATTCAATTTTTAAGTTTTCTCCAGTAACGATTTTGAACCACAGTTTGTCTAGGTAGGAAACACAAATGTGAGTTTTAATGTGTATAATATATATGCCTCTGAAATTTTTTAAAATCTCACTTCTAAAAATCCAATAACTTTATTTTAAGAATCAGAATAGGAAGCATAAATAAGGACACATATAGTGATCCATCCACAACTATTTGACTGGGAAGTAGATTAAAATCTTAAATTATTCCTGAAGTTATCTAAGTTAAAAAAGACTCAAATAGAAGAGCTGAAACCAATCAAAGTTTCTCCTGTCAGCTGCACTATTTCCTATGGAGATAATCTATGCAAGTAGTATTTATCATTTAAACAGTCCTGGATCAAAGACCCTTGATGATGTTATATTACCAAAAGAAAGAACTTCTCACTGACAGTTTATTCAGCATGAGAAGGAAAGAATGAAGGAGGCTATTTGCATTTAGCTCACATTTTAAAATAAAGAGAAAGTAAAGAGAACAGTTTCCAAATTTGACATCAACTCCCCCCTCCACCACCATTTTTTTTTCATTGAAGCTCTGTTTTAGTTTAGAAAGAAATTCTAAATTGACATTTAAATGGTGGCAGGGCAATTCTCCTCTGCCTTGCGAAACGGTCTCTGGAAATGTACAATTACGCTGTCATCTTTAGCACTCCACATTGGACAGAGTTTAATTATTAATGTGTTTCCCTCAGAGAATGACTCGATCATGTCACAACTCTAGACAAATACAGCTAATGCAAAATCATAAAATATTCACTTGAATACTGCTGAACTGACAGGAAATTAATTCTATGAACACTTTTGATATTACCAGAAAATTAGTTTCAAATGCATAAGACTGAAATAAATGTGTTCATAATTTGCTCAAGGGTAATGCTCATCTTGCAATCAGTTGGTGTCTTTTTATAAATGTTACAAGTATTCAACATGGCTTTATGATAAAGAGGACAGCTAATGTAATGTATTATTTGTAGACAGTGTTTTACTTGTAAACAGCAGGGAGTGAAGAATTGCTCTCTCAGAAATATTTAAACTCCAGTAATATTCTGCTATTTATCATTTTGTAGAACTGAAGAATGCCATCAAAAAAATTTTTTTTTTCAGAGACTGAGAAGTTTAAGGAATGGTAATGGGATTTCAAACTTTTCACTTCAGATCACTCTTCCAAGTTTTAGAAAATATCTGGAAGTGATTGAACATGATTAGTATCTTAAGGCTACTCAATGTCCAGCATTGGATAAATTAAGAGATTTTATGTTTTTTGACAGTAAAAAGTACCCCTCAAATATACTTACTGCCTCCTCTGTGTTTGTCCAGCAATTTGCACAAATTTTAACATATTATTTCATAATTATTTGTGTTCATATTTTTATACTTGCCAACTAAAAGCATAGCCAAGTTGATGGTGCAAAATCTATATGCATAAGTTGTATATAATTGAATGAATGGAAAATGGATAAATGAGAAGAATCTGTTAAAAATATCAATAAAGAAATACAATTAGTCAACCTATAGTAAGTCAATTTTTGCAACCAAAAGTAATCTTTAAAACATATATTTAACTGTATCTCAGAATAGCTTCCTTAGATATCAGTGATTTCTGCTTTTCTGGGAACTCCTTCTGGCATATAAAATTAAGTTTTGGTAGTCAGAATTTGTTATCTGACTGTAGCTAATTGATGCAAGTTAAGTTTATGAGACATTTTCTCCTTGGAATTTGAAATTTTAAGCATTGCTAGAGGCAAGTCATGTTCGACTGAATTCTAGTGAGAAAGCTTGCCAACCTGTGATGAAGATCATGCTTTCTGTCGTAATTCTAGCTTCTCTATTTCCTTCTAAGCAAGGCCCCTTTTAGCTTAAGGTAGTCATAGTCAGCTGTTTCTATTGCTAGAAACCCAGAGAATCTTGGTTCACATGATGTATGATAAAACTTATTTTGAGTGTCCCACTGTACTAATTTTGTGGGATTTTTAAACAAAAGTATTATCTATCTTTCCGTGGGTAGGGTTTTCAGATCTTTCATGATCCCTTTCATATACTTATACATTTTATGTAATGTGAGAAAAGAATTACTGTAATTGTTAGATATTCATTTTATACCATCTGTAAGTATGCCATAATAAAATATTAAAAGAAGCATGGTTATTAATGAATCATACCAGTGAATTTTAGTTTAATAGTTTAACTTATTTTAAAAATTGCAGGAAATGAGGTTGTTCATTATGCCATAAAGCTACTTCTTGTAATGACAAATTGAATGGGGGTCTGAGTTAAATATGACTGTATAAATGCAAAAAAGACAAAAAAACCCTGAATTGAATATATTCATAGAAAGTGAAATATAGCAAATTAATTGCACAATGAAAATCTCAAAAACAGTGGCTGGTGGTTTTTAAACTCAGTGTTTTAACATTCTTATACAGGTGAGTTAAAATGCATACTAAACTTTATGACCCCCTTTTTTCAGGAATGATTATCCATTCAATAAATAGGAACTATTATGTTTACTCATTCATTTTGTAAACTCTGTGCAAAGCATCATGCTAGGTGCTACAAAGAATCCGATGATGAGGGAGAAAATTTACTTGTCATCAAGTAGTTTTTAAACTATCACACATAAGAAAAGTAACAAAAAATTGCCATAGAGGTGAAAATATGACTGATTGCTAAGAGAAATATACATTTAAAATAATACGAAATTTAGATGAACGAAAAGGGAAATCAGTAAATAAGACATTTATGAGAGAATAGTTAGTAAGAATTAATGCTGAAGTATAGAGCATATTCAAAGACCAGCACCCAGTGAGGGTAACTGGAGTCTGGCTGAGAAGGAGCTTATGCCCCTCAACCAATAATCACATCTTCTTACATTTCCAAATAAATGTACTATCTTCATGTTATGGTAAAACTAATGGGGGTGTTTTCACTCCCTGTATATATTTCCCCTCTGCCCATTATCTCTTAAAACCACTCCAACCAGATTTTACCTTATCTTTTTACCAGGTCACCAATAACATCCACATTGTTAAATCCAATAAGCAAACGTTTGTCCAAAATTCGCTATCAGCAACATTTCAACATCTGATCATTCTCTTTCTAGAAACTTTCTTCATCTGGCTTCCAGATAACCCCACATCCTTGTTTTTTTTTTCCTCCACTATCAATGCCCACTTTTTTTTCATGCTGCTGCTGCTGCTGCTTATAATTCTCTCCAATCTCTTAATATTGAGATATTCCAGGGCTTAGTCTATGGGCGGCTACTCCTTTTGTCTATTTCCTCTTTGTGATATAATCCAGTTTCATGGATTAAAACACCAAATATACAGAATTTATACCAGATTAAGAATCCTTAATTCTAGACTCACTTTCGCAGCTGCCCTCTCAATATCTCCATTTTAGTTATCTGTAAGACATTTCAAAGCAGCATGTTTGGTTTATTTCCCAGTCCAAACCATCTTTACTCAGAGCCTTCCCTGTCTCAGTGAAAGGCAACTCCCATTCTTGTAGTTACTCATATGGAAACTCATGAAGCCATTTTTAATTACTTTGTTTCTCTCACTTTTACCCAGATCCTGTTGATGCTAACTACAAAATATATCCAGAATCTGATCATTTCTTTATCACTATCATGGCCACCACCCCGATCAAACTCTATAGTCTCTTATTTAAACGTATTTCTTGTTTCCATCCTTGCTGTCCTTCAATCTACTGCCAGTATCACGGTCAAATTGATCCTGTTAAAAAATATAAACCAGATTCTATTTCTCTTCTGTTTAAAAATTGTGTAATAAATCCATATTTCTTTCAGAGTTAAAACCAAAGTTCTTAAAATGGCTTACTGTTTCTCTCCCTGAAATACTCTTCTCCTAGATATCTCCAGATATACTTTTTATGATGGTTAGCTTTATGTGTCAAACTGGCTGGGCTATAGTAACCAGTTACACAATCAAACGTTAATCTGAGTGTTTCTGTGAAGGCATTTTGTAGATGCATTTAATTTATAAAGTCAGTTGACTTTAAGTAAAGGAGATTATCCTTGAATAATCTGAGTGTGCCTGATCCAATCAGTTGAAAGGCCTTAAGAATAGAATTGAGGTTTCCCTAAAGAAAAAATCCTGCCTGTGGACTGCGGCATCAGCTCTTGCCTGAGTCTGTAAGCCAGTTCCTTGCCAATAAAGCTCTGTCTCTGTCTCCCTCTTTATATATGAGCATCACCACCATGAATAATAAGAATCTAACAGGGGCGCCTGGGTGGCGCAGTCGGTTAAGCGTCCGACTTCAGCCAGGTCACGATCTCACGGTCTGTGAGTTCGAGCCCCGCGTTGGGCTCTGGGCTGATGGCTCAGAGCCTGGAGCCTGTTTCCGATTCTGTGTCTCCCTCTCTCTCTGCCCTTCCCCCATTCATGCTCTGTCTCTCTCTGTCCCAAAAATAAATAAACGTTGAAAAAAAAAAATTAAAAAAAAAATAAGAATCTAACATATATATGTATATAAATATATAAATATTTATATTTATATATTTATATAATATATTAAATAATAGGTTAAATAATATTGAATATAAATATTAAATATAAATATTTAGAATATTATAAAATTGAGATAAAGGAAAAGGGAAATCAGAAAATAAGGATATTTATGAGAGAATAGTCAGTAAGAATTCATGCTGAAGTATAGAGCATATTTAAATTTTTTTTTTCAACGTTTATTTATTTTGGGGACAGAGAGAGACAGAGCATGAACAGGGAAGGGGCAGAGAGAGAGGGAGAAACAGAATCGGAAACAGGCTCCAGGCTCTGAGCCATCAGCCCAGAGCCCGACGCGGGGCTCGAACTCACGGACCGCGAGATCGTGACCTGGCTGAAGTCGGACGCTTAACCGACTGCGCCACCCAGGCGCCCCAAGAGCATATTTAAAGACAAGCATCCAGTGAGGATAACATGAGTCTGGCTGAGAAGGAACGTATGCCCCTGAATCAAGAATCAAATATTCATACATTTCCAAATAAGTGGACTATCTTCATGTTACAGTATAACTAATAGGGTTGTTCCCACTACATATACACTATATATACACGTATACCCATACATACATATATAACCATATATGTAGTAGCGGTGTTCTATGAAATCACCAGGAACACTGAAAAAACAAATAATGGACCATTACTCGGAGGAGAAATACAGGGTTAAGATGCAGTCACAACATTTTCATCAACCGATGAACATATAACCTTATTTTATGTGTTTTTGTTTAAAGACATTTTATTTAATATGCAGTTGATTCATTAACATTGAATTCACAGCCAACAGCACTATAACTCATGCCTGAACAAAGCTTGTCTAACACGTGTATTTTATCAATAAAGCACATCACAGACCATCTGTAGTACGGAAAACTAGATACCACCTTGATATTATGCTTCAGGGCATAATAGGGCATTTTAAATAGTGAAATCATTGAAAAAAACAAAAAAGCAAAAACAAGGAGGAAAACGTGCTGAATAGACCACAAAAAGTAGACTTGTTACAGTATGAGAGCTAAAACAAGAAGGCATGATGTTGCCTTGTTTACCCTCAGCTAGAAACATGTATGTTGGGTGACTCAAATTTTTTGTTGCTCTGTGCATGTTCGTGAATGACCACAAAAGTTCCATGGTTATGGGGTGCTTGGGTGGCTTAGTTATTTGACTCAGGTCATGATCTCATGGTTCGTGAGTTCAAGCCCCACGTCAGGCTCTGTGGTGACAGCTCGGAGCCTGGAGCCTGCTTCGGATTCTGTGTCTCCCTGTTGCTCTGCCCTTCCCCTGCTCAAGCTTTGCCCCTCTCTCTCTCTCTCTCTCTCAAAAATAAATAAACATCTTTTTAAAAGTGACATGGTTATTGATTTATATTGAATTGTGGGTTACAAATAAATTTTAGTAGATAAATTTGCAAATGTCCCATAAATAAAGAGGATCATACATCCTCACACACATACATGTACACATCAAATATGCTACACATACACAGCTGTGAATAATGTTTACATACATTTAAATATACATCCACATTTACTTTTATAGCACTTATGTTCTAACATTATATATTATGTTTATGTTGCATATTTATTGGCTGTTTATTCTGCCTATTGTTTATTGTCTAACTCCCCAGATTCAGTGCAAACTTCACAAGAAAAGAATTTATGTCTATTTTGTTCACTGATATATTGCCATTTCTTAGAATGATATTTATAAGATAATAAATGCTAATAAATATTTTTTAGTGAATGGATGAGATGCTTGATAAAAACATAGAATTTTATGATAATTTGCTTACTTTCTCTTCAATGAACTTGAAACCAGATTGCTGCCTCTAAGTTTATTCTTCTTGGAAATTTTAGAATAGGAAGCATAAAGTCTTCCTAAATATATCCAGGGACTCTTTAACAAGTATATATTATTCTGTGGTAGCACAGATTTCAGAAACCAGCAAAACATCCAGGTGGGGCATTTAATAAACAAGTTTGCCATTAAGAGTGGAACTGAGAGATTAAATTAGAAATAAAAACTTTGAAGAGTTATATGTGAAAATGATTGCTAAAACTGGGCAAGTATGTAAGCTCTCTGAAGAATAATATATAGATAATTCAGTAAAAGCAGAAAAAAAGAAGAGACTAGAGAAATTCTAAGATCAAATAAGAACAGGAAGAGGAAAAAAATGAGGTAATTAAAGATAGAGTGAAGAAAACACTGTATCTACCTACCTACCTATTTATTGGTCTATCTAATATCTGCATGCCAATAGGGAAGAGAAATTAATTTCTGTTGATTAGAGTGTTTAACCCTGGTAGTGGGGAAAATGTTTCTTCCTCAAAAACATCCATTAAAACAATGATCACTTTTGGTGGTCTCACATAACTGGTACATGGGTTGGAAATGAAGGGGGTCCCTAACAAAGACTGGTTTTCCTTAGGTGACTATTTTGATTTTAGGATAGTAGGACAGGGTGGAGACTAGTGCAGAAGCTACAACCTCACTGAGGGGGTAGATGAGGAATAGTCTGCATCAAACACCCAACTGGTCTCCTTTTTTGATGTTTGCTAGCTTTTGACCTTCTTAAGCAGGGAGGCAAATGAAGTGGAAAGTTAAAGGGCAGACTTCTTACTATATTTTCATTAAAATTAAAAAAAAAAATATATATATATATGTATTTTATATATATATATTATGTATATATATTATATATATAATATATATATATATTTTTTTTTACTAAATTTTTAATACTGGGACTCAGTCCTGAACCAAACCAATTCCTGATTTTACAGAGATGATCATTCCCTCATACTATTTTATGAGGAGAGGAAATGGGAGAATCTTTACAGGTGGAAAACATTATCTGGACTTATGCAGGGCTTTTACAATGAAGTCTGGCTTAAAATTAAATATATATATATATATATTTAATTTTAAGCCAGACTTCATTGTAAAAGCCCTGCATATATATATATATATATATATATATATATATATATATATATATATATATATTTATCCAAAGATGCAAGGAAATGCAACTAATATTTAAAAGAACCAATAAACAAAGTAGAGCCTAACATGAGCCAAGCATGAGTTAGCAGCAATAACTAAAATATTATCATCAATATGTTAAAGATAGGAAAAGATGGACAAAATGGATGAATATATGGGGAATTTCAACATAATGAAATCTACAAAAAATCAAATTGACATTCTAGAATTAAAGTGTTTAGTATCTGAATTTAAGAACTCATTGCACAGGGGGCACCTGGCTGACTCAGTCAGTTTCGCCTCCAGCTTTGGCTCAGGTTATGATCTTGCAGTTTGTGAGTTCAAGCCCCACATTGGGCTTGCTACTGTCAGTGCAGAACCAGCTTCAAATGCTCTGTCTCTCTCTGTCTCTGCCCCCATCCCACTTGCACTCTCTTAAAAATAAATCAAGCATTAAAGAAAGAAAAACTCATTGAACAGTTTCAAATTTTATATCAACTGATATAAAAAAAAGATTAGTGAACTAAAAGATCAATAGAAAATATTTAAAGTGAATTACAAAATGGACAAGAAAAAGAATGAAAAAGGAAAACTTAGAGTGTAAAAATGTATAAGTCAGAGAAAAATTAATTTTTCTAGGTAGCTTACTAAAACAAAATGTAGTGTCTTGAAACACTGGTCATTTGTAATTTCTTTACAATTCTGTAGGTTGACTTTTCACAATTTTGTGGGTTAACTGAATGGTTCCTTGGATCTGGAAAGGCTTAAATGATCTGTCTTGGGCTAAAGTTCCTGCATCTGGAGTTACCTGGTGGCTCAGCAAGTAGCTAGATAATACAGCATGGTTTTCATGTCTAGATTTTGGCAGGCTGTAGGATGCTGGATAGCTGATTGTTGACTTGAGCATCCCATTCTTCCTCTTCTTGACTTTTCTTTCTCTAGAAGGTTAACTCAGATTAATTCACATGGTGGTTTCAAGTTTCTAAGCATGTGAGAGAGGATAAGCTACAATGCCCAACTAATTTTTAAGCATTTGTTTGCACCATAATTGCCCAGTGCCCAAAACCATTCAAATAGCCATGACAGGATTTAAGGAGTAGAGAAACAGGCTCAAACTCTTGATGGGAAGAACAACAAATTCCCTTTGAAGAAGGGAATGCCTACATGGATGTGAGAGACAGAGAGAGAGAGAGAGAGAGAGAGAGAGAAGAGGTCATTGTTTTCATTTACCATGATTTGAAACTGAAATCTCAGAAGGACAGGTGGGTTGGATCAAATGCAATATTTAAAGACTTAATGTCTGAGAATTTTCCAAAACTGTTAGGATTAGATGTCAAACCTCAGATTTTAAAAAACCAGAAAACCTCAAAGCTGGATAAACCTTAAAAGTTAATTAAAGAAACCAAAACAAACATCCAAGTGCACATTAAAATGTTGAAAAATAAAGACAAAAAAGATAATCTTAAAAGTAGCCATAGAAGTAAGAATGGTTTCCTCCAAAGAAACAATACTAAGATATTGGCTAGCTTTGGAACAAATATTGTGAAAGCCAGAAAATAATTCATTAGTATATTTATACATTGAAAATAAGGATCTTTCCGAAGTAGAATAAATAACTTGGATTAAGGATGTGGAGCAAGTAGAACACTTGCATAATTGGTTGAGCAGGGGTGGGGGGAGCATATTGGTAAAACTTTGGAAAGGCATTTGGCAATATCTTCAAAAACTGACATGTAACTTTTATGTAACCCAGCAATTTCACTCCTAATTATAATGCCCCTCCAAAAATGAGGGCATATGACCCCTAAAATAAATGTACATATATAGAATATTTATAGCAGCTTTCTTCATAGTAGTTGCATAGTATGCATCAAAAGTAGAATGTATGTATCAAAAGTAGAATGGTTAAATACATTCTTATTTTTATACAATGGGGACTAGTGTTGAGTTTTTAATATTCATATTTACTAATTTTATCCTGAATGCCCACAGAGATTATCTGAACTATACATGAAATATCATTATTTACTTAAAAAGCAAATAACAGCTCTGTGGTTTCTCATATCCCCCTTCCTACTCCTGAGGTAGTGTAATGAAAGCCAGGTCAAATGTCACACACAAAAAACTTTGAAGTCTGTATTATAAGCAAGAGATGGAAAAAAATTGATTTTCTCTGCTTATATACACGAGAAAATTGGAGATGACTCTCTCTCTTCTCTTAAAGGAGGGAGAAAAACCTTTGCTCTTTCCAGAAGAGATGGAAAGGACTCTAAGTTCTCACTACAACCTTTTGGAATATAAATAAAATCTCTCCAAGGGCTAGAGAGTCCCTAATGTCTTCAGATTTTACAACCTAGAGATGTCTCCAAAGTCTTGGACTTCTTTTTCTCTTGAGTAAACACATGCCTCTGAAGTTAGATAAATCTCTCTGGAATTTTCTCTCTCTATATATAATTGCAAATTTAATTCCCAGGGCCTTCTCCCAGCTCAGGATTACAAGTTTCCTATAAAATTTATTCAGAAAGCTCCTACTCTATAGAAACACAAACATATTTTCTCTACACTTCAATATAACACAGCAATATGAAAAAATAAACTACTTCTAAACTCAGCAACACGCACAAATCTCACAGATCTATGATGAGTAAAGAAACCAGAGAAAAAAGAGCCAAGCACTTTATGATTCTGTTTGTATGAAATTCAAGAATTGGCAAAACTAATCTATCGTGATAAAAATGGTCTTCTCAATATTTTCTGCCCTCCAGCTTTGGAAGGTGTGCTGCTAAGACTTCTGGCTTTCACACATTACTTAAATAGATTATTGATCATCCTCAGCCTTGAATTGTTCTTCTCCCCCCACGATGTATCAATAGCACTTAGACACAGACATTCAATTTTATACTTCTTAAAATTACTATTTCCTCTCTACTTTTCAAATGCCTGAGATGAAATATCAGCCAACATATTCTCTTGCACTAGTATCCTTTTCCAGTTTATGACCAGGATAAATTCTAACAGTCGCTCTATTCTAGTTCTGTTCTTCAAACTGCTTAATTATGTCTGTCATTCTTGGGTTTTTAGGAAGTTCTTGGAATTGGTCAATTACATGTTTGTTACTTTTTGAAAAAAATGTTTTTGAGAAAAAGAAGACATAACATGGTAATGTGATTGAAAGGTTTTTGTTTCCTTTTTAGTTGTTTTTGAGGAACAAAATCCAATTTTCAACATGTAAACTCATCATTATATAATGTGTATGAGTTCATGAGTTTAAATTTTTTAATTACAATTTTGCATAGCACAGGCTTTCTGTTTCAAAAGAATGTTTCATTGTATTTGTGAGACATTCCTTTGTTTTGATGTTATCAAGAAATCAAATTTCTCTGCTGTCCCAGTTGCAGTATAGTAAACTACTCTGTCTTGGTGATGACTTTTCCTCTCTCCTAACTGATTACAAGCCAAATTATAAAATGCTTGAAGCATTGAGGCTTAAGCCAATTTTTAACTTTAAAGCATGAGGAGCCTGTGGTAAGGATTTAATGAATTTATTTTTTTTTCCCTTTGTATTTATACTAGTAGTTGAAGCCCGTGGCAGTTCCTGTTTGCTAGATGAGTTTAAAACCAGACCTGGTATTACAATACAACATTTATAATTGAGGTTCATTTATGAATCTCAGGTGTTGCTATGGACTTTCTTATTGTCAACACCGAATTAAAAAGAAAAACAAAAAGTATAATACTCTTGTAAATGTGAAAAAAATGATCCTAATTATTTCACTAATAAAAAATTAAGAGATGCAACATATAACTATAAAAGTATATTAATGCTTTTGTATTTTTTCTTTATATATAATCAAAATTGCAGTCATTAAGCAGAAGATAGCATCATCACATGGTTTTATTTTATTTTTATTTTATTTTATTTTATATGTTGGGCATTTGTGACAACATAACATGGTGGTTAGGAAGTCTTTGGAGTCAGACCATCTGGGTTCATATCTTAGGTTTTCCATTTGAATTACTGTGACCTGGGATAATTATCTCCTTTAAACTTTAGTTTCATATTTGTAAAATAAGAGATATTAGGAATTATCAATAGGAATAATAACACTGATCACAGAGTTGCTGTAAAGTTTAAATGAGCTAATATACATAAAAGCACTTACCAAAATGACCAGAATTTAATTTTACGTAAAAAACAAAACAAAACAAAAAACCCAAACCTAAAACCAAAACCAAAAACACTCTTGAAAGCTTTGAAGAGAAAATTAAACAGTTGTGGTAGATTGCGAAAATGGTTCTAAAATTGTCTTTCTTTCCTGTCCCGGTAACTTTTCAATACCTTTCCGACTTTGGCCATTCAGCTGTTGGCAAGTGTGATTCCATAAGAGACTTAAGAAGTCTCGTTTTCACTCTTTTCTTGTGCCTCCACTTTTGCCATGTGGATATACCTGGGCTAGCCTGGTGGGGGACGAGAGACACATAGAACAGAGCCAAATGCTTCCATTGCTTTAGTTGCCATCATTTGAGATGAGCTTATAGTATTAAAAGATAAACTGAGGCATAATAAAAATTTTTAAGAGTTTATTTGAGTTTTCATCAATTTGAATTGGACAGCACTAAACCAGAAGTGGTTAGAAGTGCTCCAAGCACAGGAGCCTCAGGAAAGACTGCCATAGAGAAAAGATGGAAACAAAGGAAGGAAATTATGGACTGGTTATGATCTAAAGCCTAGTGGGCTGTTTGGGATCGGTTGTCCTTAGGTTTTGATTTCTTAACTTTGAGGCATTTACAGGATTAGATTTTGGTTTGCTTAGGTAGGCAGTCACAGCGTTATAGCCGCTTCAGACTAATGGCCTCCTTATTTAATTAATTTAACAATAGCCAGTCAGCTTTCAGACATGTGAGCAAGCTGAGCCAAGATCTGCCGAGCTACCTGACACCCTGCTAATTCCACATGTGTGAGCAGTAAGTACTCGTTGTGTATTATTGAGTGATGTGGCTGTTTTGGGTGTTGATCATATCGACTTTTTCCGGGATACAGATTTATGATTTTTGTCATTATGATAATATGGTTTTGCTATTTATAATAAGAATAGACCAAGAAATTAGAATATACAATGTGAGTGTATATGTGTGAATATGATAAGATATATATACTTGGTCTTTGTCTCCAATTATGACACAGAGCTCCAGAACCCTTGGAATTTCCTGAGTGTTAAGAACACTAGCAGTATCTCATGTTCTAAACATTGGTCTTATACCCTGGTTCCTGACACAGCATCCCTAAAACCCTTGTAATTTCCGGGATGATAGGAGTGCCTTGTTCTAATGAGGTGACTTTGGGTGGGCTCCTGGATGACAGCTGGTCACTGGAAGGACCGAATCATGATTAGAGGTTTGTAATTTTCAGCTCCCCCTCCCCCATTCTCTTGAGAAAGGAGAAGGGCTTGATAATAGAGTTAATGATCAATCATGCCTACATGATGAAGCCTCCATAAAAACCCCAAAGTACAGGGTTAATTAAGAGCTTCTGGGTTGGTGAACACATAGAGCTGCAGAGAGACTGTGGCATCTGGAGAGGGCATGGAAGCTCTGAACCCCTACCCACATACCTTGCCCTGTACATCTCTTTCATCTAGCTATTCCCCTGCATCCTTTATCATATCCTTTAATAAACTGGTAAACATAACTAAGTGCTTTTCTGAGTCTCATAAGCTCTTGAAAATTCATCAGACCTGAGGAGAGGGTCATTGTAACCTTCGATCTATAGCTGGTTGGTCAGAAGAACCTGTGTTTGCCACCGGCATTTGGAGTGAGGGATAGAGGCAGTCTCGTGGGACCAAGCCCTTAACTTATTGGATCTGACATTGTCTTCAGGCAGATAGTGTCAGAATTGAGTTAAGGTGTAGGATACCCAGCTGGTGTGGCAGTGAATTGCTTTTTCTGGGGGAAAAAAGCTTACTTAATACATTTGGTGACCAGAAGTGAAGTGTTCTCTGCACTTCAGTGAAGGTAAAAAGGATATTCAGAGAAGAAAGACGTAGTAGGGAAGACCTGGGTTTTTTCCCCTACATAGGAAGGTAGTAAAACAGATTTTTCCTTCTCAAATAAAATGTGACCTAAATATCTCAATGAAAGAAGCAAGTTTTAGCTTGGACAGTGACATTCTTTGGTTTATGAGTTAGATTGTTTTCAGGTATTTCTTCAGTGGACTCCAGTCCGAATTTCAATATTGACTGAATGGGCATGATAAACTGTTTACCGTTATTTTCAGAGTTAGCAATCTAATCATTTAGACATGCATAAAATTGTATACATCTAGTACAATAATAAGTTAGTGCACCTCCAACTCTAATTGCATTTTCTCAAGAAATAGATCCATTTAAAGAGAGAGTAACTTAGAGTTTACAAAGCACTTTTATATAGTTTTATTATCTCATTATTTATGGATTTTTTACTAGCACCAATACCAGTTAATTTTAATATCATCCAAAATTCTATATAATACACCAAAAAAATTAACAAATATGTTAAATAACACCAAAAGTAAGATTGGTTGTGAGAAATCATTATTCAATATACCCCATCAGGCAGATTTAAATCACTGTAGTTCATTTTTAAAAACAAGTGCCTCATTATTAGGTATAAATACATTTTTAAAAAATGAATTGTAAGATTAAGTTTTAGACACCTGAATAAGAAGTTCTTAAATTTTTTTTAACATTTATTTATTGTTGAAAGAGCACAAACAGGAGAGGACAGAGAGAGAGGGGACACAGAATCTGAATGAAGCAGGCTCCAGGCTCTGAGATACCAGCACAGAGCCTGATGCAGAGCTCCAACCCACCAATGGGAGCTTGGACCCATGAACCGTAAGATCATGACCTGAGCCAAAGTCAGACACTTAACCAACTGAGCCACCCAGGTGCCTCTGAATTAGAAGTTCTTAAAGAGCATATAACTAGAGATGCTGGTGGATATGTTGGAATGTAAATCTCAAGGTGAAGGAGATTGTGGAATAAAATTAAAAAAACAAAAAAGTACAGCTCTAAAACACAAAGATACGTATGAAACAAAATGAAAAAAAAAAAAAGAATCAGGGAATGAAACTGGTGTTTAATAGTTGAAGAATGAGCAGAACCATACTAACCAAGTTGGAAGAGATTGTTAGAGCAATTGATGTTGTCATAATTTCACATATATGCAGATTTCAGCTTAGGAATTCTTAGAATTTCAGCTTAGATCTCTCATTAGAAATGAGAAGTGACCCATATTTAGCAATCCAGGTAGTGACTTCAGTAAGACCATATTTGATGTGGAAAATGTGGATCTGACAGCATGATGAAGGAATACTAGGGCAAAAGCAAATGGAAACTGTTTCAGAATCATGTATATAAAGAAATACATTAAAATAGATGAGAGCAGAGTGCAGAAGTATTAGGGAAGGACTTTTGTTTATTCTTTGGGGAAGAAAGACTGTTTATCAGCTTTTTATGATACAGAAAACAATTAGTAGGGAAGTATTATCGAATATAGAAAGAAAAAGAATTAATCGATAGCAAGATTTTTCCTGAATAGATGAGATGAGATGAAATGATAATGCTCTGGAGGAAGCTTTAGATAGGAACCCAATACAGAAGAGCCAGTCCTCTGCTTCCTTCATAAAAGGAGGTGAAGAGGAAGACAGATAAATATAATTTTTTAACATTTATTTATTTTTGAGAGACATAGAGCATGAGCAGGGGAGGGGCAGAGAGAGAGGGAGACACAGAATCTGAAGCAGGTTTAAGCTCTGAGCTGTTAGCACAGAACCCGACGCGGGGCCCGAACCCACAAACCCATGAGATCATGGCCTGAGCCAAAGTTGGATGTTTAATGAACTGACCCACCCAGGTGCCCCTGGAAAGCAGATAAATATATATGATGAGGTAAGATGTAGAAGGGATTAGTGTCCAATAGACACAATTTCTCTAGGTAGTGTGACATGGGTCATCAGCAAAGGGGAGCTAGAGCTTGGGTTAGGGTTAGAGCTAGGATGGGGGTAGGGCCACAGTGTGTTCCAGGCCTGTGCTGAAAGGAGGGGGAAAGAAGAAGAGGGAAGAAATGGGAAGAGGAGCAGAGAGAGGTTGGAATTAGAAAGTAGAGAAAATTGGGGAAGGTTTGACATTGATTTTAGGGAAGGTAGAGGCATATGTATGTATTGCTGAATACCTTTGATGTCTTATTTAAATTTGAATCATAATTAAGGTATTAGAAGGTCATATAGATACGTCATTTTAAAAATTCAATAATTGTCCTCCATTTTTGCTATTATTATTTTTTATTATTATTTCAACTGTAAAAATGATTATCTAGAAGTTTATGTTTGATTGCTTTCTAGATAATCTTATAAGATAATATAAAAGTAATTTTAAGAATCAGGAATGAGTCACAAAACTTAACCAGAAAACAGAAAATAATCAGTTGACGTAAAGGCATCATTAAGGAATGTATTCATCACAATAAGAAATAAATTTCTGGATAGAGTTTTGACATGTGATATACAGTGATATAAATCTCTTTCTACTTTAGAATGAATTCTGAACCTGAGTAAATATTTCCCAAGTATGAATGATAAAAATGACAGTAATGATGGTATCCAGTATATATACATTGTTTATCCATTGTGAATTATGAAAATTTGAATTAAACACAAATTATATGCATGATATATATTAAAAGACTAAAGTTATATTTTAAGTAACTTCTATTGAAAATTTATAGCTCTTATTTAAGGAGTAATAAAGTGCTATGTAAGTGTTGTTAAGTCACAAAGAAATATTACCTCCCTTCAAGTAATGAGGGGCCAACTCAGAATGCAAAAACATCTGTTTAAGCAAAACAGCAAACATCTTTATATTTGGCAACATAAACTACCCTAATCATAGCACAAAATGTTTTCATTTTACCTCATACTAACACAATAATTAAAGCATTCTGAATTGTTATGTTTACAAAAATCTCTGTGTTTTTGAACTCATTGCATAAATGAGTCCATGATGGTTTGCCTTTAATATAATGTATTCATTAGTTTGGTTTTCAACTTTTATCCAGAATTATAAAATTTCAACTAATCAGAAAAAAGCATAAACATCCATCTAAGTGATGGTCTTAATTATTGTTGTTTACACAGAGAGATTCTGGGTGGGATGTTCACTGATCACATTGCTTTATAAAATGGTAGAATTTTTCATTTATTAATTTGTGGCATCATACATGGCTCAATAGGTCACAAAGCAAAGTCTTTCTTTTAAGATTTGTAGGAGAAAACAAACAAACAAACTGATGAACAAGGAAGGTCCAAACTTTAAAGTCAATTATTTGTCAAGTGCGGAATCATTAAAATTAAATGCAGTTTTCTCCAGAGACAAACATGGAAATGTTTTCCTATCCTATCTCTTCTTCATATTTTTGTGTGGAGTATTCGTGAGATAAGACATTGCTGCCCTCAAACAAGCAAAGAAAGAAGCAAATCTCAGAAAAAAAGAAAGACAGAAGTGATTCCCTAAGTGAAAATTACAAAGACAATGAAGAAACTGAGTAAGGGTCTGTGGGAACATTTGCTGCTGTCAGATTGGAAAGCTGAGACAATTCTGTGTCTCACTTAACAATCAGTTCTCAAAAAGGGACCCTGAAAATTTTGTCGTGCAGAATTGTGACTGAGTGAGGTGGAGACTTCGCTGGAACTTGCAAGTACCTATTAGCATATGTTGGAAGGAATAAATATCTCAAGGAACTCACCTCCATAGGCCCAGAGGCCAAAGTAGGCAGGGCTTCAGAAGCTACTTTCTTGTGTTCATTTTCATGCTTCAGTCAGGCAGCCACTTATTAGACAGCCACAGACAGAACACAGCAATAGAGTAACTGTTAATGCGACCATGCGGGTTTTGGCCCTATTGCCACTCATCCATGTGGCTGTAACCTCAATCAGAGACACAACCGCGATTCCCATGGCGTGTGTGATCATAGGATGACTCCTGGCAAATTGGATGAAAAGAGGGAAAAAAAAAGGTTTTGCTTTGCATTCAATTTGCTATGGTTAGAGACTCAATCATTGTATCTTTTATGATTTGTTAAAAGGATTCAAGGCACAAGGGCTATTGTGGCAGAAGGCATATAGTATTCATAAGGCACCATATAGGGAAATATTAGAGGTGCAAGAGTCCGACCAGCTTGCTTGATCTCTCCACCCTACATCACTTTCGACATATCGAGTGTCTCTGTCCTGGTGTCTCTTCCTCGTGAGAAAACACAAAAGGCAATGAATAACCCATTATCCACATAATAAATTTTAGACTCAGTTTTTGTCTGTGAAAATGAATAGGTATCTTTGGAGCCAATTTTAGAAGTCATAGGTTCCAAGTTCTGTTGTCACTTACTATCTGAACTTGGGCAAGTCTTTTAACCTCTCTGAGCTCAAGTTACTACGTCTATGAAATTGAAATAATAATAGCTAACTCACAGGGTGCTGTGGGTCAAATGCACTACTGTAAGTGAATAGGTTTTGGAAACTGCAAAGTATACTACAGTTTAAAGTATTATAACTGACCGTAATTTCTCTCTTCTGGCACAATGGGTAGGTAGAACTGGATTTTTTTTTTTCCTCTATGCCTCCTTTTCATAAGTCAAGATAGAGTTTACTCATGGAAAACAGTATCCTTAGGTGCTCAGACTGGAGATGGATATAGTAATCTTCATGACTTTGATGGATCCATTTCAATCTTTAAATAAAATGTCCATGGAGAGAGGAGGTTATTGACTTAGTAATGTCTAGTGGGCTTTACTTATATTTGAACTGGGGAATAGTGTGAGATGTAAAGCATGATATTAAACTCTGAATTATTGGTGTCATTCTTTTTTCTAGCCTAACTTCTGAAACTAAGGGTAGACTTAGACATGTCCCTGTAAGGCCTTTGACAATGTTTATTTTTTGTTTGTTGGTTGGTTGGTTGTTATTTCAGAACAAGGACAAAAGAATTTAACAAGAGAATATCCTCAGACATTCCAACCCCACCACCAATATTTTTTACTTTCTTAAGGCAAATCTGTATTTGCCTGCAGAGATTATTTTCTCTCTCATTCTCAGTGAAGAATTGTACAACCCACAGATCTATTTCTGAGAGTCTGACATAAAGAACTGATTCATGAGAAGAGAGAATGGAAGGGAGAAGGATGGAGGGATAAAGAAGAGAGAGAGAAGAAGAAAGAACAAAGAGGGAGAAGTGGAGAAGTAGGAGTGGCTGATTGTACTTCAAGAGTGAAATGGACTCTTTGGAAAAAGAACATAGTAGACTTGAAAGGAGGATGGCAGGAAGATAAAGAGAAATCCTCAAAAACGCAGATTTTTACAAAGCTTTGGATTGATTGCTAAGAACGAGAAATTAAAATTAAAACTTTGGGGAAGAGTAGTTACCACCCATATATTAAAAGACTTAGAAGTAAGTATAGAGGATCTGTGCCCTATGGGTAGAAAAGTGATTTCACTTGAATTTATTAATTCTTATTTCTTGGGCTATATGTCTTAGCACAAAGATGATGTGTTATATTATCACAAGTATATTCAGTTGACATTTCTGTGTTTTCATTGAATGCCATTCAAACTATACCAACAGAAAATCTATACATCAAAGGGTGTTTCTTAACTATGTCTGTTGTAATTGGTCGAATTGATAATGGAATGCCAGTATATTTTTTACAGGCTTGTGTCATAGGAATTGACATCTTTATATTCTTTGATTCCTCATCAGTAATTTCATACAAATGAACAAACAAAACGTGCCTCATCAAAATTAACAGTGAATAAAATTATATTCTATTTTTTTGAAAATATGTTTTATCTAATAGTACCTATTTTATCTAAAATTGTATCTAAAATGCTTGCTGTGTGTAATTTTATTAGACACTATCAATTGTTTCTACTCTACAAAGACTATAATCTGTTGCATTAAATGAAAGGAAAATTTGATCTGATTAGGCTAGGAAAGTAACATCACTTTGAAATTTCATTTCAAATATCATATTTATTCAGCACCTATAGCATATGTGAGTACTGTCCATCCAATACTTTTAAATCATTTTGGTGAATGCTAATGGTCTCTTAATTAAATTGAAGCTAGGATTTAGCCACAGGACATTGATATAGACAAAACCCTTTCATGCTGAGAAGTAAAGTGTTATGTTATAGCTGAGAATGCCCTTAAATATAATTGCTTCTCTGTATTTTCCAAGTAAATCTCGAAAGTTATTGCATCAATCATATTGTAAGTGAAATATACAGAATTTTTTTTTAATCTCTGAATTACAGGCTGGCCTATAGTGCCAATATTCTGCTGATGCCACTTATTCCAAACACAGCATTTATATTAATTTAAATCTTGGAAAAAATTTGTTGTTTGTTCAGTGCTAGGAACCAGAGGTAAAAATGACCAGTAATATCAATACTAAAGGAAAAGTTAATTTCTGATAATGATGAATTGATGTAATGACCTTTTGTTTCTTGGAAGAGTAAATGGACAGATCATTGGTTAGTAAGATAAGCCATATTTTCTCATCAATATCATGTGATTTATGCCTTATTGGAAAAAATATTGTTTTCGTGTAAATATTTCATGTCTTGAAAACTTGAAATTAAGCCCAGTTGGAAACTTTATTTTCATACCAGAACAATATCTAAGTAATTTCTTAATAAGATGAAAGAGTAGCTTATAGACAATTTGCTCTAAGAAACTAAGAAAATTGATAGCAAGAACTTTGATTCTAGGGAAGTTTAAAGGTAAATTTAACCTTGACTATTATTTAAGCCTTCTTTTGGAACAGTTAACTTGATTTTACTGACTTGTAAATGCTAATCTCATTGTTTCTAAACAGAGTTTTCCATCTTAATGGGTTATTAATATTGCCAGCGCTGTTTTACTCAGACACAAAACTGGTGTGAACACAGTATAAAGTGGATACTATGCAGTTAATAGTTACAAAACTACTGCAGGTGAAAGCAGCTATCTGGAAACTATTCTTCTCTTTTCTTAGATATATAGGACTTTATTGTTCTACCAGTCTTAAGTACTTTCCATCCTTCATCACAAGAAAGCCTTTTGCTTTATGTGGTAAGAAGGAAATGGAGTGACTATTGCATAAATGGGGGATAGAACTAGTAAAAGCAGAAAGCATGGTTTGTATTAAGAACAAAACACTATAAATTCCATTCATGTGTGTTATCCGAAAAAGGCAATTTTATAAGCTGTAAAAATCAGGATATGAGTATAAAAATATGACTTAGTAATATGAGAATCCTTTGAACTGGATTTTCTTTATCACTGGTTTGAGTACTTGCCCTCTGAGCCCACTTTTGGTATCTATAATGTTATGTAGAAATATGAATGAGTGTGCAACTCATGATTAAAGAGATCTTTTCCAGGAGAGTTGAAGCTCAAACTTTGCCTTCTGTTCGTATTGTTCAAATTCTGTCAGTAAAATGACTTAATGATTATTGTATGCAGTGATAACCAGAAAAATATTTTGGTTGGTATTGTACTTTCAATGAGCTTTAATTAGGAGATTATATTAAGAATGTGTGGGTTAGAAAAAGGCATTTCCTCCCTCTGGTTTTGAACTTGTGTTCTCTGCCCCCTTAGGATGTTGTGCTTCTGTGTCTGTCCCTCTGTTTCTAGCATGTTGAATCTCCCCTCTTCTCTTATCTCTTCACCTTTGAACCTTCTCGCTCCTATGAAGCAGTTATATTATTCCTTTCTCATTTCTTGCCTTTGTTCTGATATTGTCTGACACAATATTCTCATCTTTCACTTCCTAATCTCTACTGAACCTTGAGATCTGAAAGTCTACACATGAAGGTCATCAATAATCTTCTTCCCAACCCAAAAGCCCTCTTCAATCTTTGAAACTTAGTCTTTGAAATTTTGACCAAGCTATTGATCATGTTCTCTTTGCTTAAAAATCTTCTGTTTCATTATGTCTGTGACACTGCATTTTCCTAGTTATCCAAATTCTCTCATTCTTGCTTCCTGAACGTACTTTTCTACACTTTTATTCCCTCTGAAGATATTAGAGAATTTACTCACTCAGACCTCTGGCCTTGAACTTTCTACTACATGAGGAGTTGCAAAGCTTTCATTTCATTACTTACTATTTGTACTTCAGTACTTTACTGTCACTTCAAACTTAACACTCTAGAAAGCAATTAACAGGGTTTCTTGCTGAACTAGTTCCTGATTCTCTTTCTGCCATTTCTCTTATCACCAAAGCCCTATTACTGGCATTTTGCCTACTCCCACATCCCAAAACTACCACGCCTTGTTTATGTTATCTCTTCTTTCAGGTTTCTAGTACCTCAACTCTAAAAGGTCTTTTATCAGTTCTGCTTCAATCGGGTGAGATAAAATATGTAAAGTAACTTTGCCAAATGGCACCTCTAAAGTGAAATCCAGTGAGTACTGTGACTACTACTACGAGCACTTTCACCACTGCAAAATCTTCACTTGTCTTCCGGCTTTATACTTCCCTATTCAAATGTATTCTGAGTTGAATCACCTAATTAATTTCCTGGAGATAATCACAATACAGAATAATGCAAGCTTTAACTTTCAATGTCTCCCCATTTCTTACTATAATTGCTAGAACTGATATTTAAGGCTCCCCATGATAAAACACCATGTGTTTTCCTTTCATACCTTCTTCCTGACAAAATCCCTGTCTATTCACTATATACCAAATATGCTCTTTGTTGCCCTCTCTGTTTTAAAATACTATTCGCATTATTGTCCATGACTTTATCCTTCTATGTGTGGTTGCCAGATTCTTTTACCACCCAGATAAAGTCCCGTCTCTTTTTGTACTTACTCTCTGAAATAAACCGTCGACACTTACTGCATAGGATGTTGTAATTAGTGTTTTCTAGAAGTTTGTTTTGAGTAGCACCTTGATTTTAAGGCCCTCGAAGCAAATAACGATTTAAACATTATTTTATTTCACCATGATGTCTGTGAACAGCTGATTTTCTGAAAATATTAGGTCACTGTTAATTAATGTATTATTTTCAAGAACTAATGCCCTACTTTTAGGTAAAATAGCAAATAGTGTAAGAACATTTACATATTCATTCTAAAACCATAACCTACTCATTTAATTAGTATTTTCTTAAAAATTTTTTTTGGGGCGCCTGGGTGGCGCAGTCGGTTAAGCGTCCGACTTCAGCCAGGTCACATCTCGCGGTCCGTGAGTTCAAGCCCCGCGTCAGGCTCTGGGCTGATGGCTCAGAGCCTGGAGCCTGTTTCCGATTCTGTGTCTCCCTCTCTCCCTGCCCCTCCCCCATTCATGCTCTGTCTCTCTCCGTCCCAAAAATAAATAAACGTTGAAAAAAAAAATTAAAAAAAAAATTTTTTTTGAAGAATAAATACTATAAAATATTATTACAAGAATTATTTTATGTTATATAGTAGAAATATTCTGCCAATATATTTCTTTACTATAATTAAGAAAGTTTCATGAGAAAAAGTTGAAAAACAGTCAATAGCTTGTGAACTGAAGAAATAACCAGAATTTTAAAAACCTGTCATGATTTCTTGATTTACCTGGACTGATAGAAAGAGACTGAAATGACTTAGTCAACTGACCATGACGCCAGAGTTAATTATTATAGGGGGTGGGAATGCTCTTGCAACACTAGTCAGCACTCTTACAGAAGCATGACATTGACTGCGCAGGGGAATGTGGGTGGACCAGGACAAATCCATTTCCATTTTTAGAAAAAAATAGCTTAAAGCACTAACTCTGATGATGGAGGTTCACTGAGATTATTTGAGGATATAACAGAATACTAATTTTTGTTATTTAGATTTCTCGTAATAGAATTTTGCATATCTAGAAAGTAGTACATCTCCTTTGAAGCACTCTCTTTACAGCATTGTGGACAAGATCAGATTTATTTCTAATATTTTTTCTCAGAATAAATTTATTAGTGGCTATGTAAGAATTTTACCTTAGGGGCGCCTAGGTGGCTTAGTTAGTTGGGTGTCCAACTTTTGATTTCAGCTCAGGTCATGATCCTGCGGTCCTGGGATTGATCCCAGTATTGAGCCCCATGTCAAGCCTGTGTTGTGTTGGTTGGGCTCTGCGTTCCTGGAGCCTGCTTGAGATTGTCTGTCTCTTCCTCTGCCCCTATCCCCAACTCACTCTCTCTGTGTGTCTTTAAAATATAAATAAATAAATAAATAAATAAATAAATAAATAAATAAATAAATAAATAAATAAATAAATAAATAAATTTACCTTCAATGTAAAGATTAGTGGTGATTATATATGCCATGCACTGTTACCATATCCTATAAAGAAGATCCTACTGGGGCGCCTGGGTGGCTCAGTCGGTTAAGTGTCCGACTTCAGCTCAAGTCACGATCTCCCGGTTCTTGGATTTGAGTCCCGCGCATGGCTCTGTGCTGACAGCTCAGAGCCTGGAGCCTGCTTCAGATTCTGTGTCTCCCTCTCTCTCTGCCCCTCCCCTGCTCATGCTCTGTCTCTCTCTGTCTCAAAAATATATACAAACATTAAAAAAAAAAAATTAAAAGAAGTTACTACTGTTAACTTCAATAAAAATGAATGGATTGCATTTTGTTTCACTCTTTCCTGATGTTACCCTTAAACTAAAAACATAAATATGCTATTTGTATTTCATATTACAATTTTTATTCTGGAAATCACTGTAGAACATAATGCAAGCGAACAGAAACAAAAGAAAACCAAAAAATCTTGTCCCTGAAAGGAGGCGTGCAAAATGTTCTTTTAAATAATTTGGCCTTGAATGAATTCAGTCTTCCTAGTGTTTGGCAGAGTACAGAAAACATTCATCTTTGGAAATAGGAACAGGATAGAGAGTCCCAAGGGCAGAGTGGTTATGGAATCTTTTGCAAATCAGCATTACAAGTGCCCCTGTAGAGAACATGTGTGTCATGGAAGAAACAAGCTGTTTACATTTCCAAATTTTAGAATTTTTCTACCTTATCGTTTTCCTAATTTAACAAGCTATTGACGTATAAAGAAATTTATAAAGACGTGGGGAGGTAGAAGTGGGGAAATGCAAAATATCTAAAAAAGATTGTACTTTTGCAATTTGAAATAATAGATTCATATGATAATCTTCTGACTTGTAAATTATATTTAAATATTACACAAGTCTGAAAGTCTTGTGTTGCATGGAGTGATAGATTCTTATTTCATAGTAATGATTGATATTAATAATCTATATGCGTTGATAGATTTTAGGGATATTAATATATGCTGTCCTTTTATATGTAGCATTAATTTGTATTTACAAATTCCATTTTGGTAATAATGGATTAGTAGTTTTTGGGTTTTCTAATATCCAATGTATGTGAAAATTGAAAATATTATATAATTAATATAATTTTTAAGGATACAAAAATTAGGAAGATGTTAAGGATTGATTTCATTCTAGACCTGAGCTGTCCAATAGGAGAGCCACTAGCCACATGAGCCTATGTAAATTAATCTCTTAATTAATTAAAAGTAAATAAAACTAAGCATTCTCTTCTTCAATTGTACTAGCCTCCCTTAAATTGTCAATACCTGTATGTAGTTAGTAGCTGTTGCATTGGACAGTGCTGATATCATATATTGCAGAAAGTGCTATTGGAGAGTGATATTCTAGAGTTATATTCTTCAACATGTAAAATCTATACTTCATTGAATGTAAAGTCTTCTAAGAACTCAAAGATTTACATGTAATATATAAGATAAAATCAGTATAAATGTTTGCTTATAATAAATCAATCTATGCTCTCATTTTATGCTAATTATTTAATCCTATTTTAGGGAATCAATATAAACATCCTAACCTATCTATATCATGATATCTTAAATATAAACATCTAAGTTTTTCTGATCATGCAATGCTACAAAATACCTAAGTTTATTTAATATTATATTCTATATTTGGAATATAATCACCCACTTTTATACTAAACAAATCTCAAACATTTTATAACATACTGCTTTCAAATAATTAAAAAAATATATCTTGACTAAATTTCTGAACTAATCTTAGCTGGGAAGGGATTGAACTCATGGAAATCTTCACTTTTTATTGTTCATTGGTTTCTGAATTATTGAAGCATATTAAATTAAATTGAACTTAAAATTGTTATTCTTTGCCTCTGCTTTAAAAATATCCAAAGGGATTTTTCTCAAAGTTATGAGTCAGTGGAATCCAGGATTTTCATGAATGTTTGAAGGTTAGCTTAACTCTAATGTTAACACCTTCAAATACATTCTTATAAATTAGAGACCTTACGCTAAAATGAAACTACTTTTACACACAAGTGTAGCCACCCAATTACCAAGAAATTATATTCACTCTCTAGTTCTCATTATTTCAGTCTATAATTGGGTAGTTCAAGTGGGCTGAATTCTGTATTTATTTAATTCATACCACAGATTCAATCCCCATCTTGTTATTGAAAGAGATGTAAATATGTAGATGTGGAAGTAGATGTATAGACAGCAGTGAAAAGGTGAACAGAACGTGTCTTCTTTTTAAGAATAGCAAGTAATAAATCTCAAATTCTGAAGGAGGTGGTGCTTAGTTGGCAGACTTTCTTTTTTCTCCTCCAGAGTATCTTCAAAGATACCAAACCACTCACCTGTATCTCTCAAATTCATCACCCCCTACATGCTCTTATAGGATAATAATGGGAAATAAAAGGGGGTAATTGAGAGAGTGTAGTTGTAGGCCCTTAAGAAAATGCTCTGTGGTTGATAATTTTCTTTCTGTGGGGTGAGGTAGATTGACAGCCCCCTCAAGCTAAATGAGTAGGATTCAAGAGAGCCATTCATAAACGTTGGAGATGTTTTCTATAGGAAGGGATGTGTCACCCATCCTACAATGGATTTTTGCAAACTATAGAAACTGACTAGCTTATGGCAGTGCATCTGAGTAGGATTCTATGAGAATTCTTAGAGGGAATTGTCATGTGGTTCCTGGAGTTTGGAAGGCATGTGAAAAGAGTCCAATGGCTGCCTCTCAACTACATAACTTGGAAGATGTGGGAGGCTGAAGCTACAGCTCACAGGCTTATGAGGAATAAGAGCACTGGACGAGCACACTACTCTTCTTTTGTTTGGTATGGCATGGATGCATAGGTTTCCCATATTCTAGGTGGTGCTGAAGAAGATGGTGGTTCAAAGCCATCTTGAATGGTATTGCACCTGAGAAAATATACTTTTGGGATGGGGCATTCTAGTAGTAATCTTTTGTAGAGTGTGTATGCAGGGCACAGGAGCTGAGGGGATCAGATCATAAAGGTTCCTGGCTTAATTCTGGAATCATGAACTATGAAAATTCTTTGGGAAGTTTCTAAGAATTCCACAACTGTAGTCTATGAAAGATATAAAATTTGAGTACTTGTCCCACAGAAGACCCATCATATGTCTTTTGCCCTTTTCTCTGTGCTTCCTCTCAGGACTCTTGATTCTATACTCAAAGAATCAGAAATAAAAGAAGATGGATTCTTTCTTCTTCCCTCCCTCCCTTTCTCCCTCCCTTTCTCCCTCCCTCCCTCCCTCCCTCCCTCCCTCCCTTTCTCCCTCCCTCCCTCCCTCCCTCCCTTCCTTCCTTCCTTCCTTCCTTCCTCCCTCCCTCCCTCCCTTCCTTCCTTCCTTCCTTCCTTCCTTCCTTCCTTCCTTCCTTCCTTCCTTCCTTCCTTCCTTCCTTCCTTCCTTCCTTCCTTCCTTCCTTCCTTCCTGTTGTTTTACATAAGGCCCCTAAGCCATGACTCAGCCACTAACTGGGGGTTGTGGTGGGGAGTAGAAAAGTCCATTTTAATGGACTTTTAATGGGGCCATGGCAAACCTTTTTAAGTCCTGAAAGTTATTGCAAAGCTATGGAATTTTTCTGAGATGTTGTCATAGGGCAAAGAGAGCAAATCAAACATATTTGAAGGAAGGGTTGCAGAAAAATAAAAATGTTTCCTCCTTGTTCCCTCAACAAATTTGAACCTTCCAATAAATTTGCTACACGTATATAAGCCAAATTCTTTTCTAGACATCGATCTCAAAAAAATGAGAGTCATTGGTCAAAATAGAGAGTGGATGAGACAAGATGGATGGCTCTTGGTAATTCATCACTGCTGCAGAAAAGGGAAAAAAAAAAAAACACACTGCAAATGCATAGAATATAGGTGTGAGTGGTTATCTTAGGTTTTTCTAGTCCACTCAAACAATTTTTGTTCAACTCTTCCCAATTTTAAAATCATTTTCTTTGATAGAGAAGAAAGAAGTTGAGCACTTCTGTTTTCTCACTGTCATCTGTTAATATCATACTATTTCACTTAGATATGAGTCTAACTTTCCCTTTATTTTCTTTTTGTTTTTACTGCCAGCATAACCCGAAGTTTTTTATTTGTTTCTTTGTTTTCTTAAATATGTTTCCCCCTCAGGTGTTAGCTTATACTAGGATATATTTTCCTTTCATCTTTTCTTATAAAGTGTTGCTACTCTTTGGCTGCCCTTCAATAAATACCTTTTCTTCTATATTTTGTACATATTCTTCTAAATTCTGAGCTTATAAGAGATTTCTGTGGATCTGAGTATTTCTGCACGTCCAACTTAATAACATTTAACCAATTTGATACAATTTAATTTTTTAATTCACTGTTACATGATTACCTTTTCATTCAATTTGTTTTAAGAAAAAATCATGATTGTATCTATATGCAGAGAATGCATTTGACAAAATCTAATACCCTTTTATGATACAAAAAAAAAATGCTCAGCAAACAAACTGCTCTGGTGTCAGTCTTGTTCACGTTAAGATTGCTTATGTCTTCATGGAGAATTGACCCCTTTATCATTATGCAATGCCCCTCTTTATCTTTGATAGTTTGATTTGCCCTTAAGTTGGCCCTGATATTAGTATAGTTATTCTACCTTTTAAGAAAATATTATTAGGATGGCATATCTCTCTCCATCTCTTTACTTGTAATCTGTATGTGTGTTTATATTTAAAGTGGGTTTCTTGTAGATAACTTATAGTTGGGTCTGGTCTTTGATCCTCTCTATCTGTCTTTTAATTGATGTATTTAAACCATTGATGTATGAGTCCATTCTTACTGCAAAATACCACAGACTGGGTGGCTCATAAACAACTGAAATGTATGTTTCATAGTTCTGGAGGCTTGAAATTTGAGATCAGGGTGCCAGCATGGTTGAGCAAGGCTCCCTTTTCCAGATCACAGGCTTCCCATCATATCCTTACATGTGGGAAGGGGCAAAGGATCTCTGTGAGGCCCTTTTATAAGAACCCTAATCCCATTTATGAAACTTCCACCCTCATGACCTCCTAATATCATCATCTCTGGGGGTTATAATTTCGACATATAAATTTTAGGGGGACACAAACATTAAGACCATAGCACTATTGAAAGTGATTATTAAAATGCTCTTTTTTTTTTTCTTTTGCTTATGTAGACCAAAATTTCATACCTATACATTTTCTTGATCTTTAAAGAATTTCTTTTTAACGGTTTTTGCAAGGCAGTCTACTGGCAGCAACTTTCTTCAATTTCTGTTTTTGTTTTGAGAAAACTTTTATTTCTCCTTCTCTTTGGAAGGATAGATTGGCCAGGCACAGATTGTGAGTTGGTGAGTTTTCTCCTCTCAACACTTTAAATATCTCACACTGTTCTCCTCTTGCTTGCATGGTTTCTGAGAAGTCAGGTGATCCTTATCTTTGTTCCTCTATACGTGAGGTAATTTCCACCACACACTCCCCACCTCTGACTTCTTTCAAGGTATTTTTCTGTATCTTGAGTTTTCTTCAGTTTGAATCTGATGTACATCAGTACATCGTTCATTTTACGTTTTGTTTTATTTTGGCATTTATACTGCTCATTGTTTGCTGAGCTTCTTGGTCTGTGTTTTGGTGTCCATTATTAATCCAGGAAAATTTTGTCATTATTGGTCAAATGTTTCTTCAGTTCTTTTTCCTTCTTCTTCTGGTATTGCCATTGCATGTACTCTATGACATCTTCATAGTTTTCCCACATTCTTGGATATTGTGTGTCACTTTTTCAGACTTTTTGCTTTTTGGTTTTTAGTTTTGGAAGTTTAAACTGGAAAATCCTCAAACTCAGATATTATTTCTTCAGCTGTGTTCAAACTACTAATGGGACCATCAAAATAATTTTTTAAATTTCTGTTACAATGTTTTTGATCTCTAGCAGCATTTCCTTTTGTTTGTTTCTTAGAAATTTTATCTGTCTTCTTACATTACCCCTGCCCCATTTTTTTGCATGTTGTCTCCTTTATCCATTGGAGCTCTAGCACATTATTCATAATTGTTTCAAATTCCTGGTCTGATAATTCCATTATCTTTGCCATATCTGAGTCTGAGTCTGGTGCTTGTTCTGGACCTTCAAATAAAATTGTTTTTCTTTTTTTTTTTGCTTTTGTTTTTGCCTTTTTGAATGCCTTGTAATGTTTTGTTGGAAGACAGACATGACATGCTGGATAAAAGGAATTGTGGTCAGTAGGCCTTCAGTAATGTAGTGATACTTGTAAGAGAGGAGGAACATTCAATAGTCCTATAATTAGATCTCAGTCTTTTGGTAAGCCTTTGCCTCTGGATTGTGAATATCACAAGTTGTTTTCACTTTTTTGTTTTCTTGTTTTTACCCCCTTAGGCGTTATGGATGGCTAGAGAAGGCCAGATTTGGGTATTTCCTTCTCCACAGATCAGTTGGGCTCTGATAAAATCTCTGTAGTTTAGGCTCTGGAAAAATAATATATCTCTTGAAGGCAGGCCTTGTTAATTGGAACAGAATGCTTTTACGTGTTTCAACATAATTGCTTTCTCCTTCCCCTCTCCAACCCTTGCTGAAAGCCAGAGAGGATTTTTTTCTGATGTGAGAACCTGTTAGAGCTCTGAGAGCAAATATGCAGGGGTGCCTGGGTGGCTCAGTTGGTTGAACATGTGGCTTCGGCTCAGGTCATGATCTCGCGGTTTGCGAGTTCGAGCCCCGCATCGGGCTCTGTGCTGACAGCTCAGAGCCTGCTTCGGATTCTGTGTCTCCCTCTCTCTCTGCTCCTACCCCACTCGTGCTCTATCTCTCTCTCTATCAAAAATAAATAAACATTAAAAAAATTTAAAAAAATATGCAACCAACACCACCTCTTATACCCTGATGACTGGATTCCCCTGGCATATTTATCCCTCAGGCTTTTCCATATTGAGTCTCCAACAATTCATTCACTACAATGGAGATTACTCTGTCCAGGTACTTGTTCCCATGGAGATTTTAGCTCCAGTAAGTTGTGATTCTCTGTATCTCCCTGTCTCTCCCAATTTGGAAAGCACCATTTTGCCCTGTTACTTCTTTGACAGATATATGAAGAGTTACTGACTTTTCACATTGCTTAATTTTTTGCTTATTGTTAGGACAGAGTTGTGACATCTAAAATCTTTAAAGGCTGGACCAGGAACAGTTTAAGGTCATTAATTAATTTTTCAATATTAAAATAAGCTTACATCACTGTCATAAACCTCTGTTAATAAATTGACATGTTTTGTGTATAATTTACCAATCTTTTGTTCAACATTTTGATGACTATATTAATGAGAGAAATTGATATATAACTTTCCTTTCTTGTGGTGGTCATGTGATGCTTTGGTACCAAAGTTACACATAAACTTTTATTTTAACTTTTACCTATGAATACTAGAATTTTAGAAGAATTCAACTCCTATTTGACTACTTCAGCATTATTTGAATAAACATTTTAATCCTACATATGTTTTCATCCCTGCAAGATACTACTACTATTATATTGGATAATTGATCTGTAGTTGATACTCATTTATGATTACATATTTTATTTTTGGTTGATTTTCATTCCTTCCTATATTTTCATGTTCTATTTAAGTAGTTGATTTTAATGTATTCTTAGTGTGATTTTGCTAATAAAAATTCTAAAAGCTTTTGTTCACTTGAACATGTCTTTATTTAAATTTAATTTTGAAAGATTTTTTTTCTCATTATAGAATTATCTGGTTAGCAGTTTTATTTTTTTCTTTCAATACTTTAGATTTGTTATTTTATTTGTTTATTTATTTGGCTTCCATTTTTTTGTTGTTTGTTTTTGAGAAGTTAATTTTGAGTTTTAATATTTTTCCTTTAAGTTGATAGCTAAATATATATATATATATATATATATATATATATATATATGGATACATATATATGTGTGTGTGTGTGTGTATGTGTGTGTCTGTCCATCTGTCTGTCTGTCTATCTATCTTTTCCCCTCTAACAGGACGTAAGATTATTCTGTCATTAGTTTTGAGTAATTTCACTGTGATATTTCTGGATGTGGTTTTCTTTGTATTTTACTTGGGCTTCACAGTGCTTCTTTAAACTGTGGGTAGATGTCTTCTGTCAGTTTTGAAAGATTTGTAGCCATTTTTTCTCCGTAATAAAGTTACTATATGATTATTTTGATCAATTCAAAAATTTCTACTTAAATTCCCCATCTTTTCATCACCTTTCTCCAAAATTTTCCCCTTAAAAAAATATGTTAACTGGGGTGCCTGGGTGGCTCAGTCAGTTGAGTCCGACTTCACCTCAGGTCATGATCTCAAGGTTTGTGAGTTTGAGCCCCACGTCCGGCTCTGGGCTGACAGCTCAGAGCCTGGAGCCTGCTTTGGATTCTGTGTCTCCCTCTATCTCTGTCCCTCTCCTGCTCATGCTCTGTCTCTCTCTCTCTCTTCTCAAAAATAAATAAACATTAAAAAAATATGCTAATTGTAGTTATTAAACAACTTGGCAACTGATTGCAAAATCTGGATCATCTCTCATTTGTAAAATATATTGTATGTTTTCTTGTTGGATTTAGTCATATGTCTCTTCCTTGATATGTTTAATTACGTTTGACTAAATTTTAGAAACTATCCATTGAAAATTAGAAAAGCTGCATCTATTTTTCCTCTAGAGATGGTTTGCTCTCTTCTCTCCAAGCTGAAAAAAATAATGGGTGATTACCAGTATCTTCAAGGACTGCCCCATGTTAAGTTTGAGCCCTTGTAAGATTCAGTCTACCTGTGGTTTTTTCTTGTTTATAAATCTTTTCAGCTGCTTCCTTAATGTGTTTTGGGGGCCTCTTCCCCTTGCTGGACCCCCAATTCTAATGTTTTTCACAACAGACTAAGCAAAGATCTTCTCTGCATTTTAGAGGCTTTCTTATGGATTGAAGCTTCCCAAGTTTCTCCCAAAATATTGTCTTGTTTCTTTCTTCTTCCCTCAGCAATAATCCTGTAAGGATGCAAAGCTGATTCTCAGCTTCGTCACTATGCTTAGAATCATCGAGTACTCCCAGCATAAGAGTAACTACAAGAGTCAGCTCACCTTTTGAAGTTCTTTCCTTTTAAGACACTTGTCCCTTTATTTCTTGTTGCCTTAGCACTTCTCCACTGCTTTCAGTTAGATTATTTCTGTATTTCATCCAGCAAGTACAGTTGTTTTGTGCAGGATTACTGATCTGCCATTAGTATTTATTATTTTGCATTGTTATATCTGTCTAGGAATGGAAATTCTTGTAATCCTGGCATAAACCCAACCTTGTTAAAATACACAGGTTTTTTTTTTTTTAATACTTTAACTGGATTCAGTTTGTTTTTGGAATTCTGCATCTATATTTATGGATTAATAAGCCTAATTTTTTAATTTTATTCTCTATCACATTTTATTTTTAAAGGTTATGCTTATCTTATTGAGCTGAGAACTTTCTTTTTTGAAAAGCTTGATGAAGAGCTTGAAAAAAAATGAGAAATACCTGGTTTTCAAATGTTTTGTATTGCTTTTGTGTAAAATCATCTGACCTCCCCCTACCTTTTTTTTTTTTTTAATGTAGTAAGATTATTAACTCTGGATACAGTTTCTTCAGTTTTCCCCTGTTTTAAACCACTTTGGAGAATCATATTTTCTTTTGATTAGTTCATTTCATTCTATCTTTCTGTTTTTTGTTACTTTATCCTCTTGTGTATAGCATCCATATTTATAACAGTAGCAAGAAGTAAGTAATGTCATTATTTCACTGATGAAACAGAATAGCCAAATATATCTAGCTAAAATATGACAAAATTAAAATCTGAAGTTGAGATTTCCAACTAAATTGTATTTCCTTCCTTCCTTCCTTCCTTCCTTCCTTCCTTCCTTCCTTCCTTCCTTCCTTCCTTTCTTTCTTTCTTTCTTTCTTTCTTTCTTTCTTTCTTTCTTTCTTTCTTTCTTTCAGATTATTTATTTTGAGAGAGAGAAAGAGAGAGCAGCAGAGGGCCAAAGAGAGAGGGAGAGAGAGAATCCCAAGCAGGCTCTGTGTGATGCTGGGCTCCATCCCTCAAAGTGTGAGATCATGACCTGAGCTGAAATCAAGAGTCAGCTGCTTAAATGACTGATCCACTCAGGCGCCTCTGTATTTTCCTTTCTGAGACCCATCTACCAGTGTCAAGTCACATGGTCCCAAAGGCAGCCAGATCTAAAGACTTGCATTCCACTGTTACTCTTCAGGATAGTAGCAGTTTGAGAACTTCCCATTTGAATAAAAAACAATTAGGCTACATGTCCATAGACTGGCAACTTAAATGTGGTTATAATAGCATAAAAATTAAAACTAACACACTATAGAATATTTTGTTCTGACACTATCAGTGTAGACTATCATTATGAAATGAGTGAAATCTGAGTAGCCATTCAGTTTGAAAACTGAGTTTAAAATTCATATTAGGGGTCAATCTGTGGTATCAGCACAAACTTTTTCCTTTTAAAATGCCTTCCTTATATCCAGCAAATCATTACCCCCCAAGTTTGAGGAAGGATGAAGAAATGGTAAACTAATTGAAGAATTAACACTTTATAGTAGAAGAACAATTCTAATAATAAATGAAGAAGCTGAAGAAAATTAAATTGATGGATATAATTATTCATTAAAAAAAGTTTTTAACACTTATTTAGTTTTGAGAGACAGAGCAAGACAGAGCACGAGTGGGGGAGGGGCAGAGAGAGAGGGAGACATAGAATCCGAAGCAGGCTCCAGGTTCCAAGCTGTCAGGACAGAGCCCAACGTGGGGCTCGAACTCATGGACCACGAGATCATGACCTTAGCCAAAGTCAGATGCCCAACCGAGTCACCTAGGCACCCCAATTATTCATTTTTTAAAAGTCAGCATAATAATGTATTCCTGTCTTACTATAGTAATTATTATTATTAAACTTCAAAAATAATTTTATCCATGAATGTAGGACTAATTTAAATAATTAATAATTGTTATAATTAATAATTGTTTTGAATTAATTGCATGAATTTCCATGCACTAAGAATTTATGACATAATGTGATGTTTCATTGAATGATTTTTTGAAATCACACACGTGTAGTTTTATCAATGCCCATATATATATATATATACACACATGCCTTTAAATCAACCTCATAGGGAAAACCTGTGGCAGTAATTCAGAATTATCTATTAGCATCTTTAGCATATTTTTGTCTTTTGTTTTTCATTTTTAAGTAGGCTTCACTCCCAGCCCAGAGTCAAACCAATGTGGGGCTTGAGCTCATGACCCTGAGATCAAGAGCTGAGCTGAGATAAAGAGTCAGACACCCAACCAAGTGACCCACCCCCCTCAGGTACCCCAGTGTATTCAGCATATTAATCATAGTTTTAAATTCTTAGTCTGATAATTGTAAAATCCTTGCCCTGTCTAGTTCTGATGCTTGCTCTGTCTCTTCAGATTGTGGGTTTTGTTTGCCTTTTGGTATGCCTTGAAATTTTTTATTGATACCTGAACATGATGTTCTGGGTAAAAGGAACTGCTGTAAATAGAGCTTTAGTAAGGTGGTAAGGAGTGAAGGGAGCAGAAGCAGTTGCCAATTTTCCAACTGGGTCTCAGTCTTTTATTTTTTTTAATTTTTTTTTAACATTTATTTATTTTTGAGACAGAGAGAGACAGAGCATGAACGGGGGAGGGTCAGAGAGAGGGAGACACAGAATCTGAAACAGGCTCCAGGCTCTGAGCTGTCAGCACAGAGCCCGACGCGGGGCTCGAACTCACAGCCCTTACAGACCGCGAGGTCATGACCTGAGCTGAAGTCAGCTACTTAACCGACTGAGCCACCCAGGCGCCCCGGGTCTCAGTCTTTTAGTGAGCCTATGTCCTTGGACGGTGAGCTGCTCAAATATTTCTCAGGTTTTCTTTTCTCGCTGCTTAGGTGGGATACTGTGGCTAGAGTGGGCTGGAGTAGATTTCTCTTCCCCCAGGTGAGTTAGGCTGTGCTCAAAACCCAGCAATTTAAACTCTGGTTAACTAATTTCCCTGAGGTCAGTCTTTGTTAAAACAGAGTGCTCTGGCATTTCAAAACTGTCCTTTTTCTCCTTCCCTAACTGGAAAAACAAAATATTTATCTTCGATATTTACTGTGGGAGACTTGTCAAGCTTCTGGAAGTAAGTTTCACAGTATTATGGGGAGACCGCTTTATGACCAGGTACCCCTGAAGTTTTTAACTCCCAGAGTTGTCCCAACTGAGGGCCCAACAATTTGTCAATTATAGTTCAGGGTCCGCTACCCTACCTGGTGCAGGTTCCTGAAATGGTTTCAGTGAATCTCTGCTCAGTGAAGCTCTTTCTGTATTTGTTTTTATGTCTCTTTAAACTTGGGAACAGTGGTTTGCCCAGCATCTGCACCTCTCTTATGGATTCACAAGGAGTTCTTAAATTTTAAGCTGAATGCTTTTCACTTGTTAAAATAGAGTGGCAACTTCCAAGCTTCTAACATGAACTAAAAACTGGAAGTCCAAAGTGTTCATTAACTTTAGGAAAAACAAAACAAAATAACAAAACTGAAAGTGTTTTGGAGACAAGTTAGTGGGAAATACATTTTGAACTACTTTGTGCTAGATACCTAACTCAGAAAAATGACTATGACTGATTCACCATGAAACATTCTTAGAAGATAATGCACTTTTCTTTCTACTCAACCAAATAATTAATTTACTTGCCTCCAGAGTAAATCAACATATTCAGAGTGGGATAAATAGTTGAAGGATCCAATAAGAAATCTTATGAATAAGGACAAATGTCATCAAGTTATATTAGTGGCTTCTGATCATAACTAATTCTTTCTCTATAAATACACCATAGATTTTCCTCACCCTCTTAGATTGTAATATCAGCATGCAGATATGGGAGATACTATTTTTAGATTTTTATTCTTAAAATCTGAATTCAAGAGGACAGACATCCTTGAAAATTAACTTTAAATGTAGAAAATGTTCTCTTTTTACTTTTATTGATAGTGTACATGTTATCTACAAGAGTTTAGATGCTTGTGCATATGTACAACTTAAATAACAGAAATACCAACAAAATTTGCTGATTGTTTTTGCAAGATACTATACAAGTTAATAATAATATACTCTAAAGATATACTCCAAAGGACAAACTTTTGAATTTAGAATACTTTTTGTAAGAATGAAATAATTTGATACATTTATTTCCTATTATTTATTATGTATCTTGAGACAATGAAACTTTCATAATTTTTGTTTGATTCTCACTGAAAGACAATCCTTCCCACAGAAAAAAAGATTCTAAAGGTTGAGTTTGGTCATATATAGAAGAAGTAGACAAAGTTCACTTATTTGTATCAAAATAACTATTCCATAGTTGGCTTCTAAGGGGGTAATTATAATTTGTTTACTTGTTTAATTGCAAATATAAAAATATATAAATAATAATAAATAAATTGTAAATATAAATTATAAAAATGGGTATGGTGGAATATTTGAAAATGTGAGTCAGAGAACCAAATTGTTTCTAGACTACACAAGTGAGAAAATATACTGTACTTATATAGAAAAGACCATTGGAAAGCACAGAAGCTTTTGAGAGTCAAAGATAAATATTATTTAAAAATTATTTGCATTATTAGAAATAAGTTATTGTTCACTCATGAAAATAGATCTGTTGAATATCTACCATGCGCCAGACAACGTTCTATGAACTTGAGCTATGTAAACAAACAAACACAAGCACAAAAGTTATTCTCTTAATGCTTAAATTATAGCAGAGGGATACAAAATATAAAACAAAAACTAAAGCATAAAAATAACAAGTAAATCTTATGGTGCAGAAAGTACTGTTACATGGAGGATTGAGAAAGAAAACAAGAGGAGAATGAAGTTACAGGGAGAAAGTTGCAATATCATTTTATTTATTTATTCATCTTTAATCTATCTATTTATTTACTTATTCAGTTATTTAAAGTAATCTCTCTGCCCAATGTGGGGTTCAAACTGATGACCTTGAGATCAAGAGCACATGCCGTACTGACTAAGCCAGCCACGTACCCCAGAAAGTTGCAGTTTTAAATAAATTATAAATAGGACCCTCAGACTAATGGGCCTCATAAATAAGATAACATTTTAACAAAGACTTCAAGAAGGTGAAGTGTTGGCTAAGTTCAGACAGAGGCCTTAAATGAGAAGTTGACTAGTAATAATTAAGGAATAGCAAGGAGGTCAGGTAGATAGAATGGAGAGAGCACAGAGGAGAATAATGGGAGATATCAGGGAGATTACATAGGCAAGATCAAGCAGAATTTATAGGCTGTTGTAAAGATTTTAGTCTCTGAAGATACAGACAGCTATTTGGAGCTCAGTATTGAAATGACCTGACATCTTTAAACGGTTGATGTGTTTAAAGCCACTTGGGTTGTTGTGTTGAGGGTATATGATAAAAGAGGCAAGGGTAGAGCCATTGATGGAGGCAGTGGGTTCCAGGAGCCAGCTCACCTGGGAGTTGATTTTGCATTGGTATTTTGAAATGGACCATGGTAGCAGTATTTACACCTATGAAATAGGCGTATGCTGTAAATTGTGTCTTCTAATTAGTCAATTTCATTTTGCTGTTTTCATCATTTAAGGAACATGAAAGTTCTGTGGGGTACCTGGGTGGCTTAGTTGGTTGAGCATCCAACTCTTGATTTTGACCAAGGTTATCGTCTCACAGTTTCATGGCTTAGAGCCTCACGTTGGGCTTTGTGCTGCCAGCAGGGAGCCTACTTGGGATTCTCTTTCCCTCTCTTTCTGCCCCGTCCCCACTTGTATTCTCTCTGTCTCTCTAAATAAATACATAAACTTAAAAAATTAAAAAAAAAAAAAAAAGTTTTGTTTTTTTCTCACTTTTCCATTTGAATTTTTTATCATAGATTAGCACACTGCTTAAGCAATTAATCCTTGGTTTCCATTGTCTTTGGAATTGGGTATACTTATGAATGAATCAGTTTTAAATTTTGCTTTGTGTTTGGAACAAACAATCTGAGTTGTCAATACAACGACTAATTAACTCCTGTACTTCCTTTTAATCAGCTCTTTAATTTTACTAAGCCAGTCATGGCCATCTCACTTCCTTTGTTAATATCAATTGAGGAATAGGCACAACACAACAGTGTGACAAATTAGTCCAGGATCAAATTAGATCCATTATGTAATATATTCTCATATGTTGAGATGCAGAGGAAGAGATGGAGTTGGATTTTTACTAGATGCTGTCCTATTTGAGAACTAGAAATGTTATAGTCCCCTTGTACTGCAGACAGCTCTCTTCAGTACCATGCTTCCATGTTAATATCAGACTGAAGAGATGGAAGGAATCTGGATCCCTCATAATGACTCTGATGAACTAAATCAAAGAAACTGTCTTTTCTTTCTCATTTATGTGAAGTAATAAATATGCCTTATGGTTTAAGTCAATATGAGTTGAGGTCCTATTGATTGCCATTGAGAGTATCTTAACTAATATAAAGGCCTGAGCTTCAATAGCTGCTTCTGCCCTTATAAATCCTTTTTCTTTAGAATAAATATGTTACTCAAGTATCAAAACTGTCACTATTATTTGTGGTTCCTTCATTTATTCTTGGGTTTACTCCAAGGTTTAGAATGTGATATCAATTCTTCTAGAGGATCACACATATTTTAAGTGTATCAACACTATAATCGTTTTGGTTTTTTTTTTAATGAAACAATCTGCTACTGTAGTACCTACTTTTGTCTACCAGTATCCATCAAAATCCAGATTCTACTGGTATTCAAACAGAGTATACTGTGTCCTATTGTTACTTTGGTCTATTACGTTAAGTTTGTTTGTTTTTTGAGTTTAGTATTTTCATTCCAGCTTTACAGATGACAAAAGTGAGGCTCAAAGAGGTACCTAATGTAAAACAAAACAAAACAAACAACAATAACAACAACAACACACATACACATACACACACACGAAGAAAAAGGAGATACCTAATATATAATTCAGTATTGACTCATTAATAAAATAGAATACATAAATATGTCTAATGTGCACTAATGGATTTTAATTTAGTACTCACATGTATTACTATGTAAATAATTTTTTTTAATTTTTTTAACCTTTATTTATTTTTGAGACAGAGAGAGACAGAGCATGAATGGGGGAGGGTCAGAGAGAAAGAGGGAGACATAGAATCTGAAACAGGCTCCAGGCTCTGAGCTGTCAGCACAGAGCCCGACGCAGGGCTTGAACTCACAGACTGAGAGATCACGACCTGAGCCGAAGTTGGACGCTTAACCGACTGAGCCACCCAGGTGCCCCTGTAAATAATTTTTTGTATAGCTGTCTGTAATAGAGATATGTAAGCATAAGACTACATACACACATATACCTGTTCACTGACTTCCAAAGTTTGATACCATTAGCACGTTAGTAAATATTCATTGATTAAACATATATATAAAGTGAGAGGCTTGACGGTGTATTATTTTGATTCTATTAACATACTATAAATATAATCAGATTTGGTTTCCAGTTCCTTATGCTCAGTATCTCATTTTTAAATGTGCAGGAAGGAAATTTTAAACCATTAAAATTATTTTCGAGATAATAAACATAATGGAAATGCGATTTCAGATAATTAAAAATGTGGAGAAGAAAACATAACATACTGTACAATTATAATAATTTTAGGTATATGTTTTTATGGAGAGAACCGGAAGATGATTTGCAGTAAAATTATTGGTCTTAGGGATTTGTAGCACTTCTCCATATTTTTGCCATATTCCTTTTATTATTGTCATTATTTAAAAACTATAAATATGGACTTAATATCTTATTGTAAATAATTTCCTAGTAACATTAGTCTTATACTCCTACAAATAATTGGCAAGGAAATTCTGTAAACTATTTTCCATTTACTACAAAAACAGCAACAAAGAAACCCAACAACTGAAGCGGTCGTGTGGTAGTTGTCTACATACTCAATGTGGAATGTAATTTTTAGAATTTTACTGTAAAATCTGAACAAAGTAATTGCCACATTAGATAATTCAAACCTCTAAATCCCTGCCAAAATTTTCCACTCCCTGGAGATGATCTGTATAATCACTGTAATTCTTCACTCAGTCTCTTTATTTACACACTACCTTATTGATCCAATACTCTGGAAGATAGATTTCCAGAAAGTATGATTGTTGATATCTTATAGACTCTTTGCGATTATATTTATCCAGAATAAAGACCTATATCTGAAACGACAATGATGCCAAACTATATAAATTAGATACAAGGAAAATGAGAATAGAAAGATAAATACTATGTTAATTTTCATGTTATCTTTTTCCCTCAGCCCCTGGATTTATTTACCTAATTTTTCCCAAGGTGGTCGAGTGTGGTCACTAATCAGTGTTTGTCAGGGATCAAGAAGCTCCAACCTTCTAAACTCTCCTAAGACGCTCTCCTTTTTATTGAAACATAGCTACTTCCACGGAGGAGATGGTAATTCACCAGATTTCCAAATGGAAATGTGAAACAAATGAAATAAGAAAAAAACCTGATATAACTTTGAACATCCTCAGAAGTATTTGCTACCAATATTAATAGAGAACAGACCTATATGTGTGTACTGTCAACAGATTGTAAGATTTTTAAGTACATGTTGCATTTCTGCTTACATTTCAATATGCTAATGATGAAGTTATGGAAGATATTGTAACAGAAAATAGTCAATTATCAATGGGTATTTATGATATACCTCGGGGTACCTGGGTGGCTCAGTTGGTTAAGCAACCGACTTCAGCTCAGGTCATGATCTTGCAATTCGTGAGTTTGAGCCCCACATCGGGCTCTGTGCTGACAGCTCAAAGCCTGGAGCCTGCTTCAGATTCTGTGCCTCCCTCTCTCTCTCTGGCCCTTCCCCTCTCTAGCTCTGTCTCTCTCTCTCTCTCTCTCTCTCTCTCTCTCTCTCAAAAATAAATAAACATTAAAAAATTATGATATACCTCTATGCTAAACAATGTGAATGAGTGTTTCCTCTCAGTATATAGTGTATTTGTCCTCAAGGAGCTATATACTCTCCAAGTAGTGCTTAATATAGGCTGACTAGGTACAATGAATGGAAAGGAAGGTAACTCAGAATTTTGAAGACATACAAAACTGAACATAGTATGAGCTAAACACTCATTAAATACTATGAGTATTTAATATTACTTCTTTAAAATGATGATCAAGAGGGGTGCCTGGGTGGCTCAGTCAGTTAAGCGACAGACTTCAGCTCAGCTCATGATCTCACAGCTCATGAGTTCGAGCCCCGTGCTGAGCTCTGTGCTGACAGCTCGGGATTGACAGCCTGCTTAGGATTCTGTGTCTCCCTCTCTCTCTGCCCCTCCCCTACTCGCACTATGTCTCTCAAAAATGAGTAAACATTAACAAAAAATGATGAGCGAGAAAGGGGATTCATAACTGAAATTGTTTAATATGTGATATGAAATAATACATATATTACAAATTATATATTTAAGATACTTCCTTTAGAATAAACATTAGTGAAGGAAACCCCATACAAATTTTCGTTGTTATTCTCAAAACATGTATATTAAGTGTGGCAAATATATGGAGGGTATATTGACATTGCACAAGTTGGTTTGTTAGGATTATTTTGGCCGTGGCTAGAATGTGATTTAAAAAAGGATCTGAGAACAAGCTCTGAATGATGTTCTGACTACATGTAATGACAGATAAAGATGACTCGAATCCATAAACACATTGTAACTAGATAAGCAGCATAGAAATTAGAGACCAATAACAGAAGGCTTTAAGATCAAACTTGATCTTACTATTTGCTATTTTTTATTCCTTTTACAGAATGTTTTATTCGTGAGCAAAGTATTATACAATCTAATGCCTTATTTAGGCATTAGATGGACTTCCTTTGTTTTCTCTGTTGATTTTACCAACTTGCTAATGGTTTTGCCAAGGCATCACCCTTCAGCATCAATGTGAACTATGCCTAGATAGTTGATAAAAATCTAGGAGCATGTGTCCCAGATACCCAGTTAATGATATTAAACAAAATACTTGGAGAAACATTGAAGAATAGTCCATATTATTTTAAGTATAAATGCCTTAGTCATATACATATAGACACATGTACAGATACATGTAAGTGTGTTTATTAACACATGCCAATTTTCATAAAGATTATACAAGCATATGATTCTTTACGGATTGAACAGTAGTTTAAAAAAACTTAGAATAATACTATCAGTCATAATTCCCTCTGAAAGAATTAACTAGGGAAAATCAAAATAAAAACAGATTTGAGAAACCCAAAGTTGAAGAACCCAAAGCCTTCCAGACATAAGGTCTCTATGTGTAAATTTATACCTAAGTTATAACAGTATTTACAAAAACTTGACAAACAAATGTATTCTATACTATTGGCAGAAGGTAAGCTCTTAATGTCTAATATTTAAATTTTTGCTCTATTTTGACTTTTATTTGAATATTCCACCATTTATATTTTTTAAGTTTCAGAATATTTTCAACTCCGAGAAAGTTCAAAATTAAAAAAAAAATACCAATTCCACTGTTATGGTACTAATTTTGGTTATTTTCTCTGTATGGTCTTTTACATGTTTATTTTATATACTAGTGGCCATAGTATATGTATCAGCTTTTTATCTTACTATATTTTTCCTTGTGGCATAAGATTGACTTTGCTGCATTGTGGTCTTCAAAATCATCACATTAAATAATTATTTATATAATGGCTTTATAAATTGATAATTAGCTCAAGTCACCAAGAACATGCGTGATCACATCTGATTCATTTAATCAAAGCAGAATCTGGCCCTGGGATATATGAGGTGTAGAATATCTGGTAGAATATCTACGTCAAATTTAGTACGGCTTCTGTAAAATGTAACATGGCTCAGGGATTAAAGATCTGGCTCTGGAGTCATAAGACGTAGAGCTTTATTTCGACTTTGTGAATGTGGACCTAACATGTGTCTACAGGTTGGTATTGTACTACATGAAGTTGGAAAAAAAGCTTCTCTATGAGTATTTAATATTAATATGCATTATGGAACTGAGGTTTCAAGCGTAAACTCTTGAGTCACAGATAGTTGGGTTTGTATATTGATTACTCTATTTGCTAGTTTTATTACACAATCCAGTGTGGATGAGTAATTTCAGCTGAGTCTCAGTTTTCTTATCTATAAGATCTCAATAATAAAATAACTAATACAGTGGAGTTCTTTCTTCATCAGGTGATATAACCTCTGCACAACAATGAGAGTGGCTGACATGATAAAAGCACAATAGATTTTAGCAGTGATTGTGTTCGTAATTGTAGTTACAAAAGTAAAATTCAATAAATGTTGGTGTCTTAATATAGATTTTTTATATTTTTGACTTTTTTAATACTGCATAGGCATTTAAAAATTTCTACATTATCGTCTTTTGGAAAATTGATTATGTCTTCAATTATTCCCATTTATATCATTGTGTGTTATCTGACAGATTTTTTAACAGTTACTTTTTATTGCATTCTTTTCTTCCATAGCTGCTGACAGAAGTGATTGCAGTGTGAGGTCAAATCAGGCAATAAAAATGAGTTGGGTATATTTTAATATACGATGGCTAAATTTACAGTAGAATTGTTTTTTAGTCCACATTTTAATTCATCATCTGCAACCTATTTATATATTAAAACATGCATTGATTATGGAAATAGTAGCAAAAAATTAAGCCGTCATCCTATTTCTAACAAACTGTTATGACTAATCTCACTCTTGTTTATAAGGCTTATAAGGCTTCATTATTCAATGCATATATTCATAGACTTGACTTTAAGTCAGTTGATACATTCATGAGATGAAACCCAAAAAGATATCACAACTGCACCTACATGTTCACAGTAGAAAATGGATATTGCTGGGTATGTTGAATTCTGAATAATGATTTAAATAAATGCTGTCCTTCAGACTCTGGTGTGCATGCCCTCGGTCTCCAAGGAGATCAGCATTTACTAATCTTACACAAGTGTAATCCTTAGGCTACTGCTCAGTACCTCCAGGCAGAGTTTTGTGTTTCCTCCTCTGTGTTCTCCTCTCACCTTGTTCATAGCTCTGTCATAACACTGTCTGCAGTTTTTTTTTGCTTTTATGTGTGCATCTTCCACTGGACTCTGGGCCCCTGGAGACCAGGTCCTGTCTCTTCATTTGTGTAACCTCAGGACCCAGCATGATGTCTCATTGGAAAATGAATACACATTGAATGAAGGACTGACCACTGAGATGACACATACAGAAGTCCTCTAATTAAGAACAGCTTAGGTTGAAAGCCTATTCATGTGCCTGAGCCTAAAGAAAAACTTTGTAAGAGATCAGTATGAGAACTGTAGCTATGATGGTATTGGTCTTGATGTTTTTGCTTATTTTAAATGATTTCTTTGTATATTTACACTTATATTTTTCCCTTTTATTGTATATCCTACATGGAAAATAAAGCCTAAACCAAAACAAATAAAAACCTCTATGGTCAAACTAAAATAATCATGCTTAACTAACTAGTGTCTTTTTTTTTTTTTTTTTTTTTTTTGAATGTAGTGAGCTGATTTGACTTGCCCTGAGGCTAAACTTATTTAAGTCTATAAAAGTTCTAAGGTTTAAAGTGTATAACCAGAGGTGAATCCTGTATTATCTGAAAACCTGATCAGGAAATGCAGTATTTCTTTTCGTTATAATTAGTTACTGTGAACGTAGGTGACAATATATTTATTGGTAGGTTTTTTACATTGTTAATGACCTGTGGGCAGCTGAGGAAAAAAAATACACACACACACACACACACACACACACACACACACACACACACACACACATGTCTGTAGATAGTGGGTCTAACAAAGCATATAAAGTTAAATCAAATTCCATTTTCAAAATTATCATTTTTCTTCTAGTCTACATAAGAGACATTTTCAAAAGCAGGCATATTTGGGGCACATAGTTTAAAGCAACACTAGAGTAATAAAGAAGCCATAATGTGTTTTTATTACTTGAGTTTTTACAGTTTGGGGATAACTCGATCGTATTATCACCATTATTGAGTAAAACATGTAGCACTTTACCACGACAACAGGAACACCTGCTAGCAAAGCTGTTAAACTGTAAGTTTCCCTATTGCTCAATTCAACTAACAAGCTGCTTTAAACTGCCTCCTAATGTCTGTGTAACATCAGTATTTTTTTTTTTTCTGTCCACTCTTAGGGCATATTGTAGAGAGCTATTCATCAATTATCAAAATTCTTTTTTTTTAATTATCCAGAGGAATGGAAAAATTGTAAGCTAGAAGATTTTAGCAGCAAAATATCTGATACTTACTTTAGTATAAGTACATCCTTAAACATATATACACACATATATATATGTATGTATGTATTTCGTATTCCTTTGGGAAACACATAAGGAATCCTAAATCTCAGTCACAATCTATATCGAATGTTGCCAATATAATCTTTCTCTCATATAATATAACATATCACTAGTTTTGAAAATTGATGAGGTCTCTGAAATTACCCAGTAACCAATTAGATCTTTGTTATTATCACATGTTGTATTATTATTAGTGCAGAGAATATTGCTACTGATACTCTGTTATATAAGGTTAAAAGTCAATGACTATTTTTCTTATGTTTAAAGTCTTTGCTATGTACTTTTCTGTGTTTACTAGGTATGCACTGTAAAGTTGAAATGCAGTGTTTGCATATGAGTAATTCCAAAATGTAAACTACATTCCTTAATATTAATGTGTTTTAAGTGACACCAGTTATGGATGTCTATGATTCATATTGCCGAGCTGTTCCCCTTCCCCAGAATGATGTACTGTCACTGTCCTATTCATTTTGAATGTTGTATTCATAAGGGTTTTGTGACTAGACATCACTGTAAATCAATGTTATCGGACTATATTTCCAAACAAAACATTTACAAAGACAGTCATCCCACGTTCTATACTCAGAGTACAACACTTGCATGAAGGTCAAATAAAGTCGACATCAACTTATGGATTAGTTTATTGAAAAAGCAAATGAAACCAACAATTTTTGGAATACCTTAATGAGAGGTTTAATATATTCATGCTTCACTCCTGAATTCCTAATAGCCTTAAGAGCTCTGCTAGAATTGTAAAACAAATAACATTAGGGGGATGTCTAAGTACTTGAGGTTGTCTTTTCTGATGAAGCACAGGAAATATTCACAGCAGTGTTGGTTTATATTATGACTTTAGAAAGTGTGTGGTAATGTTAACAATGTCACATTTTACTTCAAAATAAACAGGATTCATTTATTATCACTTATTACTTAGTGAATTTGTTTTCATGGTTGATACACAGAACACGGTCTGTTTCAGTACAACAACCTGACCTACTTTCTAATGTTTTGCTTTGTTTTTCATGTGGGAAGTCCCTTCGTTTGAAATAAATAGTACTTCTTCATTTTCTCTTTGCAACAACTTGGTGTGATGGAGGTTTTGGGTAGATCGTGGTTAACAAATATTCTCATGTAATGTTCTGTAAGTTTTCTTTTCTCTATTTTCATTTTCTCTATACATAGAACTTTAAAGGGAGGTCATATAGTCTGTAAAGAATATGCCCAAATCAGTAACCTATTACTGCATTACAATAAAGCATATAAGTGTGATTAAACAGAAAAAGGAAGTTTAGATCTCTTGAGACGTAAGTGTGATTGTTGAGTGAGGGATACTGAATCTAGATTATCTTGCATAGTGTGGGCTTTCTGTATATTAATTTAGATGCTTCTCTAAAGAGTAGAAGATAAATTTTTGTTAAAGGTGTTTAAATGAAAAATAAGGCTTTTCTTTGAGTAACTAGTAATATTTACATAAAAGAGTAGGAATGTGCTGAATTCCTGTTCTTCTTCATGTTGATGGGAAATTTGCAAGAGTGCAGAAAAAGATTTTTTATATGTACGGTGTAACAAACACCTAGCAATCAAGAGTCACCTTACTGTCATATGGAAAGTTTCTGTGAATAAAATGTATAAATTGTACAAATTAAATAAATGTACAGTAATTTGGCAGGTAAAATAAATTAATTTTGCATAGAAAATTGCAGTGTGCTACAGGTAGGCTAATTTATCTTAAACCCAAGCCCATATTTTACACCATGATGACATCATCCATTTTATATTCTGGTACAGCATTTAGTACAGGGAGTGCTACACTCGTTCATCAACTGGAACCCTAACTTCCTAATTAAGCTTCTTGGGGTGGTAGAGTGGGGGTGGGGTCATTCAAGAGTGACAGTGGCCATAGACATCAGAGCTTTAATTAAAGAGTGATAGATATGATTGTTCTGGTATACCTCACATTTTAAGATAAATTTGGTAAAGATATGATCTTAATTAATATTTGCTAGCCATAATTGTTGTAGTTTTTAGGTTGTTGGCATATTCGGAAAAGTTTTATCACTTAATTTTGGATACTACTTGTGGGGGTGTAGTGGGAGTGGGGATAGGGAGGAGTAAATGAATAGCAAAAAAAGATCCCATTCCTTTGTGAACAATAGACCAATTGAAGAAATAAGGCTAATATGTCTATCTGCAGGTTTCTTTTAACCATATCACATCCTTTTCATTTTACACTTTTACAATTATCGTAAGGATGCCATTCTTACAGTGTACTTTCTATCAGTTCATTGCTATGCAGCACAGCCACCTCTGGAAGGTAATGTTCACTTCACAAATGAAGAAAGCAAAGAATAAAGAGACCTGCTCTTTTGCCTAGGGTTACATTATAAGTTAGTGGCAAAATGTGTATTAAAATTCAGGTCTCCAGAGCCCCAGTGTTTTAATTAGCTTAATAATCCATGCTAACTTTCATGATTGTTAGGGCTTAGGCTTTGGTATTCTTTAACATTATTCTCAACACCTATGAAAAATGGCTGCCCTTCATAAGGTTAATGCAAACTATGAGTTACACCAATTATGCAAACCCTAATCTTTGTAACTTATCTACCCCCAGGGTGCTTAGTGCTGTGTGAGCTTGTATTTTTTTTTTCTTAGTCAAAAGAGCTTTCACCCACTTCTATGAGCATTTTCCTTTTACACTATTAACAACAAAAACAAAACCATTAATTGAATGTTACCACATTTAAACTTATAATGAAGGTATAATTATCCTAACTGTATTAATAAAGAAATTAGTGTTCAGTGACTTGTCCACGGCTGCATAGCTAATAAGAATTAGAATGGGAATTTAATTCTGAGACTTATTCGGAGTATCAGAACATATGATCTTTGTGCATAAGGTTGATTCTTTAAAGAAATAATGTGATACCTCTGGAAAAACCAAACCAATAAAAGGATTTGAAAAAGTATACATTATGTCAAAGTTCTTCATATACAAAACCTTCCCCTAGCCCCACGTACCCTTACTCATCATTTATATCCTACACTTTATTTATTTATTCCTTCATTTATTCAGTTAGTCATTTGACAAATACTGAGCTAATTGCTAGGGGCATAAAGCCAAGAAAAATGATTTTAAATTGTGATATTATAGTTTTTAAAAAAGGCTAAAATAGATAATACATTAAAGGGAATTGATTCTAGATGGAAAGGTCAAAATATTATTATATCCTATTATATTGTATTGTATTATATATATTCAAACTAGGTGTTAAAGGAAGAGCTGTAACTACTGTATCAAGGGTGAAAGATAACTATTCCCTCAGGGACAAGTATAGACAAAAATCTTCATTCATCCTTGAGTTTATACTCTGGAGGAGGAGATAAACAATAAACAAAATAAATAAGTAAAAGGTGTTGTATGTTACAAAAAGAGGAGTACTGAGGAATTCAAAAGGAAAGAGATGCAGGGAGTCATTATTTTAGGTAGGATGTTATTCAAAGTCTCACTAAGAAAGGGACATAAGTAAAGAATGAAAAGCAATGATGTACAAAGTCAAGCAGGTCTCTAGGAGAAGATGTCCCTTACAGAGGGAAGAGTAGATGCAAAGGCCCTGAGGTGGAAGTATACTTGGTGTTATAAAGAAGCCAGTAAAGCATTTTAAGTGAGTTTGTGGCAGTACCTGATTAGTATTAATTTTAGAAAGATAACTTTTGTGGGATTTGGAGAACAGAAGGGAAAACTCAAGAAGGAATAGGAGTATAATTAAGATGGTTTTATATAATTCAAGATGAAAAATTATTAGCTGAACAAGGATGGTGACATTGGAGCTACGTTATATTTTGGAGGCGGAATAACAGGACATACTTTATGATTAGTTACAATGAGAGAGAAAAGAGAAAATACCAATAACTACTGATTTTTCACTGATGGGTGGGGGACCTTTTACTGAATAAGGGAAGATGTGACATCGAGGAAGTAACAAAGTGTTCTCTTCACCCCTGTGCTGAGACGTCTGTAAAATTTTAAGAGGAAATTTCAAGTAGACATCAGGGGTCTGACATATAAATTTGTATTTCATCAAAATGATATATAATTAAATTCATTGGCTCTCCATTTCTGACAACTCTACTTAGCACAAGCTTAAAAATATGTAACTATAAGTTAAACTTTCATGTGAAATTCTAAGGATTGTTAAACTAGTTTCCTTTACAAGCATATCATTGTCCCTAATCTCAAATACATTCACAAAGGAGATAATTGTATCAGTAGCTCAAACGTTTTTTATCTAAATATCAATATAGCTGCCAACAGAATTTGAGCTGAAATATCACAAAAACCAACAAAAATTGAAAACTAATAGTAACTTTCATTATTTAAGTCCTATCTGGCTTTGACTTGATTACTAGGCTCCTTATATTTTCCAAGGAATACCATCTTGAACTCACTGACAAGCATAATCTGAAGTTCAAATAAGATGACAATATAGGAGATTGTTTGAATGACATGAAGACATATTAAAGGTTACAACTTAGAACTGCCTCCTTGAAACCTGAAGATGTGTTTTGTTTTTCAGGTGCAGTGTTTTAAACACTATGCATTGGATGCCATTAGATGGGCTGTGCTCTTTCTGATTGGTCTCAGATGCCCCCACTTCCTACTGTCTTGACCACTATGCTGTTTGCTTGTCCTTGGCGTGATTTCACATTGTTAACCTGCTACACAACATCTATTTACCTTTATGTTAAGACTAAGTGGCAAAGCACCATGCATATCAATTCTTTGAAATGATCCCTGATACGGTTGCTTTTGTTGAATTTTACTGTGGTGTGTTTCCATCGGTCTGTGCTAAAAACATGTTATGAGAAATACACCTATGGATCCTATCATGGTGTTCATTGTCAGAATGTTGTTGAGGATGTTATACATTACAGCATGCAGCATTTCTTTTAGGAAGTGATAATCAAAAACTTTATTTCTAATATCAAACGAAACTATTGTTCTAATTAATTGGCTCATGTTTATCCCAGGATAGTGTTATTTTAAGAACTGATTTCAATGTGTAGTTTCCACTGGTTGTTTGAAAACTTAGGTCATTGTGACATAGTAGAAAATATATATATTGGTCTCTGTTCTCCGTTCCTGGCACAGAGCTCCTAAAATCCTAATAATGCACTAAATGATAAGAACATTAAAAGAGTCTTTTGTTCTAATATTTGATCTCTGACCATGGTTTCTGACACTTAACTCCTAAATCCCTTGAAATTTCCTGGATGATAAGAATATTTTTTGTTCAGATAAGGTGACTCTTAGTGGGCTTCTAGGTAGATTCCTAATGGGCACTGAAATGGGCACTATCTTACCAGAAAGATAAACCATAATTAGAAGCTTGGAACTTTCAGCCCTACCTCCCATCACCTGGGAAGGGGAGAGGTGCTGGAGATTGAGTCAGTGGTTGATCATGACTATGTGATTGCAGTCTCTATAAAAATCCTAAGAGTATAAGAATTCCAAGATTCCAAGCAGGTGAACACATTCATGTGCCAGGAGGGTAGTGTACCTCAAAGCTGTGGTGACAGAGGCCCCATGCTTTATTGGTTTATTATATTAATAAACCAGTAGCATAACTAAGTATTTCTCTGAGTTCTGTGAGCTGTTGTAGCAAATGATGAAACCCAAAGGGGGGGGGTCATGAAAACCTCCAGTGTATAGCCGGTCACTCAGGAGCACCGATGACGACCTGAAGCTTGTGACTAACCTCTGAGGCAGTGGGGGTGGTTTTGTCAGCCTGAGCATGTTAACCTGAGAGGTCTGCGCTAACTTTGGTTAGTGTCACATTGAATTGTAGGACACCCAGCTGGCGTTTCAGAGCATGGCTTGATGCTCGGCCATGGTTAGAAGTGAAGTGGGGTGGTAGTCATGTGAGAGTCAAGGAGACACCTGGGGGAGTTTTCCAAGACAGGCAGGATAACAAATGTTGGAACTCTGTGATAGGCAGCATTCCAACATGGTCTCCAGTGACCCTCATCCTTACATGCTTTCCTTACATGCTTGAATATGGGGGGATCCTGGAGAGATGAGATTTTGCAGGTGTCACTAAGGTCCCAAATTAATTGATCTTAAGATAGGGAGATTATCTGAGCGGGCCTGACCTACTCATGGGAGCCTTTTAAATATGTATCTAGGGGCGCCTGGGTGGCGCAGTCGGTTAAGCGTCCGACTTCAGCCAGGTCACGATCTTGCGGTCCGTGAGTTCAAGCCCCGCGTCAGGCTCTGGGCTGATGGCTCGGAGCCTGGAGCCTGTTTCCGATTCTGTGTCTCCCTCTCTCTCTGCCCCTCCCCCGTTCATGCTCTGTCTCTCTCTGTCCCAAAAATAAATAAACGTTGAAAAAAAAAAATATGTATCTAGAGGCTGGAGACAGAGGAAGTCAAAGATCCAAGGAAAAGAGGGATTCAATTTGCTGTATATTTTCTGTTCTGGCTATCAAGATAGATAGGGCTATTGGCAAGGAATATGGGTGGGCTCTATGAGCTGAGAGTAGTCACCAACACAACAGGAAAATGGGAACCTTGGTTCTACAGTTGCAAGAAACTAAAATTGTCCAAAAAGTAAGAGTTTGAAAAATCATCCTTCCCCTGGAGACTCCAGGATATATTTTTTAAGGTTATTTATTTGTTTTGAGAGAGAAACAGAGAGGGGGTGGTGAGGAGCAGGGAGGGAGAGGGAGAGAGAGAATCCCAAACAGGCTCTGCACTGTCAGCACAGAGCCTGATGCGGGGCTTGAACCCACAAACCATGAGATCATGTCCTGAGTTGAAATCAAGAGACAGTTAACCAACTGAGCCACCCAGATGCCCCTAGAGAGTCCAGATTTTAACAGAACCACTTTGCTATTGCCTTGTAAAACCCGAGCAGAAACCTAGCCACCCTGTGCTTGGGCTTCTGTACTAAGGAAGTATGAACTGATGAGTGAGTATTGTTTTAAGTCCCTAAGTTTGTAATAATTTCTTATGCAGCAATAGAAAGCAAATACAGACTGTTATATCAAGAACTGTGAGGGGGCTGAAATTTTACTCTGCTTGCAACTCAAATGTAACTTGCCACAGTTTCCTGCATGTAGGTAGGAGACATGAGACTCCTGGACCGCAGACAGATGGCATTAGTACTTGCAGCGATAGCAAGGCCAGAAGTGTCAGTATTTGTGCTGATTGCTTGAACCTCAATTCCCACAGGGCAATGCAGAGAGGGTCAGATGATTGGGTCTCTCCGTACATGCACTGGGTTCTGTTACAGGAAAAGAACTCTCAGCACAGGAAACAAAAATCTTTTATAATGGGCAGTCAGCCTACTTGACCTTTGCCCAGCATGAGACATTATCTTTATTAAACTGGGTAGTACATAAACCTGGCCTTTGCTCCCAAGGGAAACACTATCTCTATCTTCTAAGGCCTCTTCCTATACAAAATCTATCAGTGATGAGCAGAAACAGGAAGATTGTCTCCCAGTATCTTCTACTTACAGGTTCCTTATTGAATGGAGGCAGTTATCATTAATAATAAAGCATGCATTCCTGAAGTATTAAGATGCAGTGAAGAATATTTATCAACACAGTACCATAGGGAGACATCTCCAAACTATTTAACTTCAAATTGTATATAAAACAAATTTACTATCCTGGCTGAAAATTATATTTATAATCTATTCTTTGCATGTATGTATCAATGTATAACATTTTTTTCTTATGTTTTTTCTTGTTTATTTGTTTATTTTGAGAGAGAGAGAGAGAGACTGAACACGAGCAGGGGAAAGATAGAGGAGGAGAGAGAAAATCTCAAGCAGACTCCACACTGTCAGGGGTTCAAACTCATGAACCATGAGGTCATGACCTGCTCTGAAACCAAGAGCCAGACACTTAACTGACTGAGCCACCCTGGAGCCCCTCAATATATAGCGTTTTAAAAATATTCTTATTCATGTTTATGTTCTTTGTTTTTTTCTCTTTCTTGCCTCACTATTTCTAATTTATATCACAGTTTTATATTTTCTGAATCTTTAAACAAAATTTGAAGAATTGTGTTTAGGCAAAGTCAACTAAAACAGAATAATTTGATAACAAATTGCCAAGCAGAAAATATATTTTCGTAGTTTTCCCACGACAGTATATATTGCAAGGACTGTGATTGGCTATGGCGTTAGGCTCATTAGACTGGATTAATTGCAGTTCCTAATAGCTTTGCAGGATATAGAATGCTCTGAATGCAATTGTTTGGAAAATACTAGATAGTTTTAATATTGCCAGGGTTAATTTCATATTGCTGAATAACCTTTGACTCTGAGCAAGGTTCATACACACACAACATGTAACTTGAAGAAGAGATGCTCTTTCAAACATGCTGATTTGGCAAACTATTTCCAAGCCACTAGACCAATTGCTATGGGAAGAAATCAGGCCTATTGACATAGTCCTAAATTCTTGTCTATCCAGGCGTTGGGGCACCTGGGTGGCTCAAAGGTTAAACGTGGGACTCTTGATTTCAGCTCAGGTCATGATCTCACAGTTTGTAAGATCGAACCCCCTCATCAAGCTCTGCACTGAGAGCTTGGAGCCTGCTTGGATGAGATAAAAATTTTATTATGTATTATTTTTTTCTAAAAGTGTTTTTATTTCTCTCTTCCTCTCCCTCTCCCCCACTCATGTTCTATGTCTCTCATAAACAAACAAACGATCTAAAGAAAAAAAAAAAAAGATGAAATTAGCTGATAAACTTAGACCAAGCAGAGACGCATTCTGGATCTGGGGCAGGGTCAATCCCATTCATAGTTCACTGCCTGCTGAGTAGGGAGAGGAAGCGAAGTTGAAGCAATGCTCTGTCACAATATACATGACTGCCACTTGAACCAAAGCAGAGGTTATTAACCCTATATAATAGGATAAGAAATGGAGGGGAAAAAATGTGATTAATTTGGCAAAAATGTGACTACTCATAGTAAGTGGCAATGTCAGATTTTTAGGCCAGATTTTCTGACCTTCGGTCTGTTGCTCTTGTCCCTATTTTCTACTCTCGCAACATGTTGAGTGAATTCATCTGAACTGTTACTGAAAGCAGGGTTTGAAAGATGGAAAAAGGAGTTGCAAGCAGAAGAAAATCCTTTTTCTTTGCAGGAACACACACACACACACACACACACACTTTGAAAGAGGAAAACACCTAGAAACAGGAGCCCTGGGTTGGATTTTGTAAGACAATATTTGACTTCTACAAAAATTTGCCTAGGTCAGGACCTTCAAGTACTCAGGAGCCAGTAGCTCAGTGGTAGATTGCAAAATCTGTGCCATGAGAGCACTTTTGCAGATTCACTATCCCACTGTGACTCTTCCCAGAACAGCTCAGACTAAAACAAAGAAAACAAATTCCCATAAAAACCTAACTAAAAGGTCACAGAAAGGAGAGGCAGAACTCATTAATTTTTTTCAGGGCCTGAGGGTTCATTCTTTAAAATCTGTGCCACATTGGCACGTGCGGTTCGCATGATGATTTTCTTTTGTATGAAAGCACACCCACTCCAGGTTGCAATACCCTGCTGCCTGCTGCCCTTTGGCTCCAGGTCCTGGGCTTAGCTGAGGCTGCCTTGGAAATACAGGTTCACATTTCTTTGTGAACCATCTAAGATGGGCCTGCCTCAAGACAGATTTTATTCCTTAAATAGTCTGAGAGTAGTTTATTTTCTATCTGAACTGTGTACAAATGAGCTGAAACGGTAATATCTACATTGTTAAATAACTATTTCTGAGGACCACTCTTTTTAATGCAGAGATAGAGAGGTGCCATTTTCCCTGGGGGGAGGGGGCAGAGAGAGGTATAAAATTAAAAGACAGTAAATAATAGTCCCTAATTTTGAACCCATAAGTTCAAGAGTTGATGTAAGACAGAGAAGTTTGAAAATATATTTAACCTGCTTAAAATCATTCTTCTTTCCCTGTTCTCTACCAAGAAACAAGATGACGAGCTGGAGAGGAAGAGTTCAATGCCTGTTAACTGTTCATCACTGCCCATGTTCCACTCTGTATTGGAAATCTCCTTAAGTTTTAGAAACAGAGTAGAGAGATCCAGACATAGCTGTTCCCAATTTTATTTTTTTAAGAAATAATCTCTAGTTAAAAAAGTCAATTATTTCTTGACATGTGAATATTTATGCACTTATAAAAATCTTTACAAGGTAAACACATGTATTACTATATTCATATATTTGTGTTAAATAATACACATAAAAAAGCCATGAAATTAAGATGGATGAGATAAAAACATTTTTAGAAAATGTTCTGTTCTATTTATAGCAGTATTAAAAACTTTTAAAAATTTTATTAAAATTATTTGGTGCTCTCAGCGTGATTAAATATGCAGAAGCAGCATCATAAATATCTTGATTTAAAACTCCATCCTAGAAAATGATTTGCAGATCTAAGTTCTCTTTATTGAAATACTGTCTATTGGTTTAATGAGTGTCATTTGCAAAAGTCAAGTGGTAAAAATTCATAGATCCAAATAGACGAAATACATGTTGCCTGCATTTACTAAATCTTGAAACTCATGTTTTAATCCTACCCACTAATAATGCAAATATTTTGTTGAAATCAGATGTTAGGTTTTGAGCTTCCTTGATATTCGTCAGTTGTTCTTTTGGGTAGAAAGCACAGTATTTTTATACAATATGCTCAAAGGCAGGCACAGAAATTCATTTGGAAGATTTATAAATCAGAATAGACAATAAGAATTCTACGTTTTTAAAGCATACTGATATGAGAATTTGTATAGGTGACACTTTGTTTTCAGCAACAAATTTATCTGAAGATGGGTATGTTTTAAAACAGCCCTTTCACAACGTTCCCTTTATAGCAGGAGGTTCTTTGAAAAGCAACTACATTTTTACTCATTGTTAAAATGTGGCACTTTTGGAATATTTATTCTTATAAAGGAAAAATATGTAACTCATCGTTATCTTTGACAACTACTTAAGTGCATTCTTAATGACATGTGAACCATCTCTGTGTGGTATGCAAGGTTTTCCTTCGAAAGATCTGCTATTTTTCAAAATATTTAGAGATTCTTCTGTTTAGATAATGTAGTCTATGTGTTCACATTTAAAAAAAATGCAGTATCTCATAATATACCAACACATAACAAAGGAATGAAGATGTCTCTGCTCACCTAGGTGGAGTTCCCATTCTTTCCTTAGTGTGTGACAAGGAATCAGTTCATGTACTGTCACTAAGGATGGCTCATATGTTTTTTTGTTTGTTTGTTTGTTTTTCCTGTACCTCAATTATATCCTCTCATGTACCGGGTGTCTACAATTCTTTTGCCTAGTTGTTTTGAACTTGTTTATTTTGTGATAATTCTTTATTTGCAAGAAATGTTGCAGAGACAGTACAGGATTTCCATATATCCTTCACCAAATTTCCTTAATGTTAACAACTTACACAATCATGTTACACCTGTCAAAACTATGAAGGTAAAGTTGGTACAGTGCTATTGACTAAATACAGATTTTACATGGATATCATGCATTTTTTCACTAATAAATGTCCTCTTCCTGTCTAAGGATCCAGTCCATGGTACTGTAATTGCCTAGTGGTCATGTTGCTTTAGTCTCCTCTGGTCTATGATTGTTTGTCAAGTTTGCCTTTTTTTTTTTTTTTTTTTTAAATAACCTTGACAGTTTTGAGGACTAATGATTTTGTAGAATATTCTTCAATTTGGTTTATCTGATGGTTTCTCATGGGTATTGAGAAGAATACCATGGAGAAGAGTTGCCCTTCTCATCATATCATGATACAGAATATCAATATGACTTATCCTTAGTTGTTAACCTCCATCAATCATTTGGGCGGGGGTGGGTGGGTGGTGGTACTTGAGATGTTTTTTCACTATAAAGTTATTTTTTTCCCTTTATTTTTGGAAGATAGCCAGAAAGTCCAGTTTATACACAAATACACAAGGAGAAGAACGTACTTCACTTTTTTTTTTTTTAATTTAAGTTGTTTTATCTTCATTCTGGTATTGTTAACGTATAGTATTATATTAGTTTCAGGTGTATAATACAGTGATCCAACAATTCTATACATTACTCAGTGCTTATCGTGTTAAGTATCCTCAATCCCTATTACCTAATTCACCCATCCCCCCTCACACCTCCCCTCTGGTAACCATCAGTTCTCTATAGTTGGGTCTGTTTCTTAGTTTGAATCTCTCTCTCTCTCTTTCTCTCTTTTTCCTATTTCTCATTTGTATTGTGTCTTAGATTCCACATATGAATAAAATCATATGGTATTTATTTTTCTCTGACTTACTTCATTTAGCATTATACTCTCTAGCTCCTTCAATGATATTGCAAATGGCAAGATTTTGTTATTTTTTTATGACTAAATAATGTTCTAATATATTCTAATATATCACATCTTCTTTATTCATCTATCAATGGACACTTGGGCTTCTTCCATAGTTTGGCTATTGTAAATAATGCTGCAATAAACAAAGGGGTGCATGTATCCCTTTGAATATGTGTTTTTGTGTTTTTTGGATAAATACCCAGGAGTGTGATTGCTGGATTGTGTTAAAAGTTCTACTGTTAACTTTTTGAGGAAACTTCATACTGTTTTCCACGGTGGCTGCACCAGATTGCATTCCACCATAGTGCGCTAAGGTTCCTTTTTTTTTTTTTTTCTATATCCTAACCAACACTTATTTCTTGTTTGTGATTTTAGTCATCGTGACAGGTGTGAGGTGATATCTCATTGTAGTTTTGATTTGCATTTTCCTGATGATGAGTGATATTGAGCATCTTTCCATGTGTCTATTGGCCATCTTTATGTTTCCTTTGGAGAAATGTCTGTTCATGTGTTCTTACCATGTTTTAATCAGATTACTTGTTTTTTGGGTGTTGAGTTGTATCAGTTCTTTATATACTTTGGATGCTAACCCTTTATCAGGTATGTCATTTGCAAATATCTTCTCCCATTCAGTGGGTTGTCTTTTAGTTTTTCTGATTGTCTGCTTTGCTGTGTAGAAGGGTTTTTGTTTGTTCATTTTTTTGATATAGTTCCAATAGTTTATTTTTGCTTTTGTTTCCCTTGTCTCAAGTGATACTTCTAGAAAAATGTTGTTACAGCCAGTGTCAGGGAAATACTGTCTGTGCTCTCTTCCAGGATTTTCATAGTTTCAGGTCTCACATTTAGGTCTTTAATCCATTTTGAATTTATTTTGAAACTCAAATATGTAAGAAAGTGGTGTAATTTCTTTCCTTTTCATGTAGCTGTTCAGTTTTCCCAACACCATTTATTGAAGACACTGTCTTTTTCCCATTGTATATTCTTGCCTCCTTTTTCGAAGATTAACTGACCATGCAATTGGGGGTTTATTTCTCGGTTTTCTATTCTGTTCCATTGATCTATGTGTCTATTTTTTTGTGCCAGTACCGTACTGTTTTGATTACTATAGCTTTGTAATATAACTTGAAGTTCGGAATTATGAAACCTCCAGTTTTGTTCTTTTTCAAAATTGTTTTGGCTATTCAAGGTCCTTTGTGGTTCCATACAAATTTTAGAATTGTTTGAGCTAGTTCTGTGAAAAATTCTGTTGGTATTTTGAGAGGGACTGCATTAAATGTGTAGACTGCTGTGAGTAGTGTATATATTTTAACAATGTTTATTCTTCCAATTCATGAGAATGGGATGTTTTCCCATTTCTTTGTCATCTGCAGTTTCTTTCATTAATATTTTATAGTTTTCAGAGTACAGGTCTTTCACCTCTTTGGTTTAGTTTATTCCTAGGTATTTTATTATATTTGATGCAATAATTTGGGTTATTTTCTTAATTTCTCTTTCTACTGTTTCATTATTAGCATATAGAAATGCAATTGATTTCTTAGATTGATTTTGTCCTGCAACATTTACTGAGTTCATATATGAGTTCTACTAGTTTTTTGGTGGATTCTTGAGCGTTTTCTATATTTGGTATCATGTCTTCTGTAAATAGTGAAAGTTTGTCTTCTTCCTTACCAATTTGGGTGCCTTTTTTTCTTTTTGTTGTCTGATTGCTGTGGCTAGGACTTCCAGTACTATGTTGAATAAAAGTGGTGAGAGTGAACATCCTTGTCGTGTTCCTGAACTTAGGGGGAAAGCTCTCATTTTTTTCCTCATTGAGTATGTTAGCTAGGGGTTTTCATATGTGATTTTCCGAGATATGTTCCCTCTAAACCTACTTCGTTGAGAGTTTTTATCTTAAATGGATATTGTACTTTGTCAAATGCTTTTTCTGCATCTACTGAAATGATCATAAGGTTTTTATCCTTTGTCTTACTGATGTGATTGTATCACGTTGATTGATTTGCAAATATTGAACCACCCTTGCATCCTGGGAATAAATTCCACTTCATCGTGGTGGATGATTTTTTTTAATGTATTGTTGGGTTCATTTTGCTAGAATTTTGAGGATTTTTGCATCCATCTTTATCAGAGATATTGGCCTGCATTTCTCTTATATAAGCATTCTTCACTTTGAAAACAAGAGGACCCAAGTTAGTATTTTGAGTGTTTTGTCAGGGAATCCCAAAGTTCCTTTGGCTCTCAAGTGGGATACTGTTAACATTTGATAGAGAAAGCAAGCCAACATGTTCTTCATGGAGGCCTCATAAAAGTTAGGAGGGAATGTGCCCTTGGATATACCTTATACCTCCCCCCAACCATGATGAAATAAGCACATCAGTGAAATATAAGTGGATTAACTGTAACAGTTAGCCAACTAAAAGCCATAATTAAGCCCACAAATATCTCAGATACCACTTCATTATTCTGCAAATGGCCTGATAAGATAACATTAAAATGGAAGAAAAGGAGAAATGAGACTGGAAGACAAAGATGACATTCCTATATATTCAATCTAAATTCTGAAATGACATCATCTCAGTATTTCTCTAGGGAGACAAAGACACATTGGAGATAGAATTTTAATACTAAGTGCCATTATGGTGTAAGGCAATAACGACTGGGAAATGACTGGATTGAGCCATGAGAAATCAGAATTGAGTAGATCGAATTTTCTGTTATCATACAATGATGGGAATAAGCTCATGCTAGAAATTAAATTGAATTACATTAAAAAAAAAAAAAAAAAGTTCCTGGGTGGCTCTGTTGGTTGAGCATCTGACTTTTGATTTCAGTTCAGGTCATGATCCCAGGGTCATGGGATTGAGCCCCATGTTAGGCTCTGAGTATGGACCCTACTTGGGATTCTCTCTCTCTCCCTCCCTCTTCTCCTCTTCCCTGCTCTCTCTCAAAAATAAAAACTAATAAATAAACTATATCTATATATATATTACATACATATATACACATATACACATATATATGTAATTAATATATAATTATTATATATTATTATATATTATCTGAGTTTTATGGGCTGCTGTTACTGTCAGATTCGTACCTCTCACACAGATTTGGCAGTATCATCAACAGAATATAAACATGAAATCTGTCCATGCAGAGATAGCTGGATAATAAGAAAATTAATACAAGATATTAAAACTGTGCTTCCTGGTTGGGCTAAACATGATATATTTTCAATTTGTATATGATCTACAGAGATATTTCATAATGACCTTTCTTAAGACGGGATGAAAAGAAAAAAGCTAGGGGATGATTAAGAGGAAGAGTATCTTAGTGTTGATGGGTACTAGTGTCAGAGCCAGAGACACAAGGTTTCATTTCCAGTTTTATTATTCACTAACTCTGTGATGTTGCTGAATTCATTAAATCCATTGAGCCTTAATTTACTCATTCTTAAATGGAGATAACAGGGACTGCTTTATGAGGTTATTATGAGGATTAAATGAGATCACATATGCGGTACATGAAGCACAAGGTGCCACATACAATAAGTAATCAATAAATCCTCGCTTGCTATTATTAGTATTGCTATTATTATAGTACTATCCTAAATATCTACTTTGAATTCTGAAATTATAAGAAATTAAAACCAGATTAGTGAAATGTAGCCAGGAGCTGAGATAGCAAAGGAGAAATACAATTGAGTACAAACGAGAAGATAAAAGTTCATAAAGTATAGAGAAAGAAGCAGTCAATTAAGGCATGGAATCTCCATCAGGAAAATCACTTCAAAAAAAAAAAAAAAAGACATAAGTTGCAAGAAGAGAATTGAGTGTAATGACTGAGTCGATAGTTTGTACAGATACCCAGGGCCGCCTTTTGAGGGGTTATCACCATTCCCGTAAAGGACAGTCCTTTCTTTCAAGCTAAGGCAATTAGAATTTATTTTATCTTATATATTTTAATATATAACTCCTAATTAGCATTTTCTTTTACAAACATAATGGGGTACTATATACCAAAAACAAATTCTTGTAAGTGCTATAAGATTTTTAGCATTTTATTTCTCAGGGCTGACCAAGCTTGAAGGATTAGTAAACGTAAATTTTTTAAAGAATGTTAGCTCTGAAATTAAAGCATAAACTTTTTTGATCTTTATTATTATTGTTGGATTAAGAGTTGTCATTCCTAAAGAAACGCTGGAGGTAGTTAATTTCTCTATGTGCTTAGGGTTACAGGCTTTTAAATGTGTAGGTCTATTTCAGGCCTCATTTAGCTATTAAGAAATTTACACTATTTCCTTCACTTTCCTAATGGCCAGAGATAACTGCAGTATAAATTGAGAAGGATAAGGGAGAAAAAAAAAAAAAAAAAAACTTAAATTTTCATTACAGTTATACTTTCCTCTCATCAAAGGACCTAAGAAATTCCCCTGCTGTATCAGTAATGCCAGATAGTTAATTTCTCTGCCCAAACAGGATCCACAGATGTGCTGACATAACAATACCCAATGTTTCAAGATCCTCAAGGATATTAATAAAAAGCTATTTCTTATGGGAACCTCAGATTTTTTTTTCTCCAGGAAAGATTACAGATCAGTATTTGTTATCTCAAAATATTAAGGTAATTAGTGCTGGGCGAATTAAAAAAAAAAAAAAATGCAGCGTTCACACTGGTCCAGATAAGTACTGAAATTTGGAGGATGCTTACTTGAACTTTATCAAAACTATGGAAATTCTGGTGTTTGCAAAATTGAACTGCAAGTCTGGGGGGAAAGGGCTATCTTGCAAGATTTTGAAAGCATCGTGTTGCTGGTTGGACTGAAAAATACTACATGCATGGCTGTTCCCTGCTTTTTCAGCATTCTTTGGGTCAGCTTAAAAAGACATGAAAAAACCCAGAAGTGCAGAGACATTAAAAAGGCAAAAGTGAGCTTTCAAAACCTTTATAAATGAAGTGTTTTCTTTTTTCTTTCTTTCTTTCTTTCTTTTCCTTCCTTCCTTCCTTCCTTCCTTCCTTCCTTCCTTCCTTCCTTCCTTTTTTTTTTTTTTTTTTTTGTGAGTTTACCTGACATTTCATTGATCTTTAAACAAATGATAGTGAAGCAAATAACTCTCCTAGTGGCTCACATGCCCTGCCCCCTCGCCTCCCCTCTACCCTCTATTCTTTAGCCTGCTGGAGGCAGGGAGCCCCCTTGGAAGTCCACGGAACTCTGGACTCCATGCTTGCATCAGCTCAGGCGGGATCCAGAGCAAGATGAGAAATAAGCCTGGAGACTGCAATGGAAGCTTGAGCAGATTGTGCAGTATCATTTCACATGCTATTGTATCCCCTTATGTCACATTTTTCCGTTGCCCATAAGAAATCAGCTAAGGGCAGAATGAGGGAAAGCTGGTGTAGCAAATGGTCGTCTTGCTGGTTTTAACAAAACAGTCACTCTAGTGGAGATCCGCCTCATCTTGAATTCTGCTCCACTGTCTTGAGTCCGTTTCTGAACCCCAGCCAGCGCCCAGCTGGTAGGATGCTACAGTGCTGTCATGTCATCAACCCAGTCAAGATGTTCCAGCGTTTGTGTGTGTGTGCGCGCGTGTGTGTATGTTTAAACTTGCCAAGTTGGCTGTTTTCCCATCAATTGCATGGAATATATATATATATATATATATATATATATATATATATATATTTTTTTTTTTTTTTTAAAGGTTAGCGTCTATTTACCCATGGGTGAGCAAGTTTTTAAAGATTGCTCTGTAAACAGAATTCAGGTCAAAGTTAGCGACAATGAACAACAGTCATATTTAGATACTCAGTGACTCATATACATATAGGATACTCAGAGTCCAAAGTAAGGTAAAATACTCAGAAGCTTTTGTTATATGGTGCATCTGATATCACAAGTAAACTTTACTCTTTCCCAAATAAGTTCTATTTTTCACTATACAGTAGCACTTTTTTCTCTTTGACAGTAGTTTACTTTTTGAGTATATGTGTGTGTGTATGTGTGTTCATATGTGTTTCTTTTATAAAAGCTCTCCTGGCAAAAAATCAAAACATTATCTATAAAATAAAGTGCTCAAGAGGAGAAAATAGCTTTTTGCCCAAGTAATACATAAGTCAAGATGGTTTATTTGAGAGAAGCTTGAGTTTGTTTAAAAAAATAATAATAAGCATTTGTGGGTATTTTTAATAATTTGAACATATGGTCTGAGCAGAAGCAAAAAAGGCAGTTTTTTAACTTGATGTCAGATCATATCACATTATGTTGATTTATACTGTATAATGTGATATGCTGCACATTTTTAATAAATGGGCTTTTTCATATCAACTAGAAACGATTTTTGGGGTGCAAATCTGATGATGCCCTTTGGGATTATTTAGTAGCTCTCCACTAATACTGTTTTCAAGTTTCTGACAGAGCTATTTCATATTTTACCTACTTCTTCCATTGGGTGAAAAAGCAAACAGATATGACAAAAATGAGGTTGTAGCAGAGAGAATGTTTCTTTTCCATTTTTCTTTTCATCACTGGAAGGAATTAAAGTTTATTTAGATCAGGAGCAACAATTTTGACAATGAGAAATGATCAATTTTTTGATGGTGGGGAGTTGTAAGCAAGTGTGGAGAACCTGTTGTAAGGGACAGAGAAAACAGAAGCATTGCCATGTTAGAGAGGCCTGATCTGAACACCGTAGGTCCTGAGTGTGTACGGCTGAGCCCTTCTCCCAATGGTCCATAGTCCATCATTCCTTCTTATGCTAAATCACAGAGAGAAGCTGCTAAGATTTCTGAATGCTTTTCATATGTAATTTCCAAACTGTATTTTTAAGAAAAAAATACTAACTTTTAAAGTCTATTTTTTTAATGTGAACAGATACATAAATAAAGTAGTCAATCTAAGATTTCACTGGAATCTGACTTTATGAAAAAGAAAAGATGCTGCTCTCAGACTATTATTCCAACTTTCTTTTCCTCTCTTTTATTTATGAGTTGCCACCCAAATAATTAATGGTCTATAATTAAACAAATATCTTTGAGGCACCATGTAGTCATATACACATATCTAGAAAAATAAAACAAATTAAACTGAGGCACATCATTTACCTAGACAATTGCCAAGAGACAATGTAAAGATATGAAAAGAGACATAAGGAAAGCACTAAATTCCTGAAAGAGTATCAAGCCAGTAAGGCATATAAATTGTTTGGCTACTAAATTTTATATGCAAACAAGCAAATGAGAAGTCATGTGATGATAGGGGCCAAGTTTGTTTGTTACATAGTACTTTCAACACCTGGCATTAAAAAAATCAGAAATCTTTTTTGAATAAAGGTACTGTTGTACACAGTGTTGTCTTAAAAAGGAAGATGACTGATGATGTTACTGTTTTTTTCAAGACTGCAAAGTGGAACTAAAATCTATTGCTATTTTCAATTGGTATATAGAGTACCCTTATTATAACAGGGCCTCAGTTCATTGCTTTACATGGGTTATGTAATTTTATTTTCATTAATACTCCATGTAAGATTTAAGAAAAAAAATAAAGGAGGGTTTAGAGTTGATGAGTAATTTTGTCTAAGTCAATAGCTAGTAAGTGGTGAAGCTAAGGCCTTAAGGCCTTAAGGCCTCAGAGCCCACCACACTGTGTTGCCCAAAAGATTGAAGGAGGCAACTAAACTCCTATAACAGTAAAGTAGCAATCATTTCAGATAATTTCATGTATGGAAGGTGGAAATTTTTGATGGCAAAAATTTCACAGCTTGAGGGAAGTGTTAAAGGATCAAGCAGTGAAATAGCTAAATATACTAAATATGATTTGGTTTGAGATGGTGTAAGCAAAGCATTAAAACATAGGAGGGTCTGAAGATCCAAGTTCTGATCTATATTATATCATCAAGAAAGAGAAAGGTATCATGGTATGAAAACAATGCTAAAAAATGAACAAAAGATGAATAAAATAATTTACCAAAGAGACTGACTTAATGTCAGGATGAGAATCTGCCTCCAGAAACATATGAGGATGCAGTTATCAAATTTTTTGCTAATTCTTACTTGCTTTTCAGGTTAGTTTTTCCACACGGAGTTGAATTTATCTTGAGAAAGGAAATAGTTAATTCATATATCACTATTGGCTGTAAGAAATCCATTAAGCAGCAGCTTAATCAAGAAAAAATGTTATTTCTCTCTCACATACATGTCCAGAGTAGATTTTCCAGAGCTGATATGGCAACTTTGTTCCACAGTGTCTTTAGAATACGTATCAGGCAGGGTCCCTCTGTCTTATCCTGTTGTGTTCATCCTTCATTCCCAAGGTTAATTCATAATTCCAACAAATCCATACCAATAGGGAGGAGGAAGAGATGTTGAAGAAGGGACAGAGTATACATTGCAGCCATGTTTTGAGGAAAGTAAGCAGGAGCAACACAAAATATTTCCCCTTATACCTCATTGGCTAGAAGTTAGTCACATGACCTGGGATGTTGACTGGTTAGGAAAGGTATTTGTTTTTCAGGCTAGTCAGCTAAAAATAGGCAATTTCCTAAATATTACTATGGAAGAAGGGAAGAGTAGATCTTGAAAGATTACCAGTAGTTTCTGCCATAGTTAATAGTTATTTAGAGAGTGAAAATTGTCTTACTGTTTTACTCTTACTTTTTTGTTGTTGTTGTTTAGAATTGACTTAAAACTCACTTCTTCCAGTGATTTCTTCCATGTACAGAGACTGGGAAACTTGCTGTTTCCAATCTTTGCTAAGATTTCTGGGGATTCTTTGTGTATGTGGTCAGATTTTGCCTCAGAAGTTGCAAAAACTATACCACAAATAACATTTATCACTGGAACCATATGGATTGATTTACATTATTTTTTCTTGTACATGACCTTTGCACTACTTGTTTATGGGTTCAGTAATATACTAAGTGACAACAATCTCAAACCTGGACTGAGTTATTACTCTTAAACATTACACTTTGAGATCCGCCCAGCTCATCGTCTTTCCCCAAACCTGCTTTCATTCCTGCTGTCCATTTTGATGAATGATACCACAAGCTACCTGGGTTCATGCTTTATTTCTTATTCTTTCATCCAACACAGACAAATACTGTGGAACAATCTCATTCTTCCTTCAGATCTATATGGGTCATACTGATATTGTGAAAGGTTTTCCAAATAATTTCTAACCATCCTAACCTCAGTTCTCTTCAGTCTTAATAGGAACCTTCTCCTTTCTCTGTCAGGAAGCTAAGAAAAATTCTATCTTTATTACCTTTAAGGTAAGGCTATTACTACAGAAATTTCAGGAAATCAGTAATCAGTGTCTCACTGTAAGGTTTCAAAGCATACATGGAAGTGACAATACCAGGAAAGGCTCTCTGAATATAAAACACCTATTCTCTGAAGCATCAAGTGCCTTGCAGGTCCTGGTAAAAGCATTAGGTATAGATGAATGGTGATTATTTACAATTATAAAAGTTTTTCAATCTAGGGGCCGCTGGGTGGCTTAGTTGATTAAGCTTCCAAATCTTGATTTCAAATCAGGTCACGATCCCTGCATCATGGGATCAAGCCCCATGTCTGGCTCTGTGCTGGGCATGGAGCCTGCTTAAGATTTTCTCTCTCCCTCTTTCTCTGTCCCAACCCCCCCCCCACTTGAACATACACACACTCTCTTTTTCAAAAAAAAAAAAAAAAATAATAATAATAAGTTATTCAATCTAGAAAAGGGAAGAGGAAGAACAGAAAGAAGAACAGTAGCTTTAGCCACTGTCATGTCTTTGAAAATACATTCAAGTACTCCTTCTAGTGTCAAAACCCCATAGGGCACTATAATCCCCAGAGAGGTTTGGGTATCCAAGAGCACAGGGACCTGTGTCTGTATCTTGTTGTGCTAGGGTACAACCAACCTTCGAAATTTGCCCCACACCATCTTATTGGTCAAAGAGTACAACAGAAGGGGAAGTCATGGTAAGTCTATATAGACAGGAGCCTATAGTGAACAGGCAAAATTTCCTCTACTTTTCTGAGAACCCATTACAGAATTAGCTAAAGGAGAGCACTGCCTAAGAGGTCTTTCGGTTGCACAAGAGCTACCCTGTCTGACTGGATTGTGCTATGGCGAACATAGAAAACATATCCACATATTTCAGTGAATATAAAGGCAAGGACACCGGAGACCATCACTCCTTACCCCCACCTCCACCTGATTCGATCTGAGCTTCCAAAGCTCAGAGAAGACACAGAGGAGGATGTCCACAGCTGAATATGGAAGAAAATAAGGCACAGGAAGAAGATGTACTTCTTGGCCAGTGAGGCCCTTAAACCCTCTTTTCCCTTAATGACTTGGTTTTATGTAAACACCAGCTCCAACTCTCCCAGGATGCCAATACAAACCCCAGAGCTGGGAGTGAGGAGAGAAGAGTCAGTCTGTACTACCAATCTATAGGGTTAGTTAAAATATAGATTATAGTTAGGAATTTATATACATGCAAAACATATATATAAAACAATATATATATAAAACATAATATATATAAAACATAATAAACAAGTTTTATAAACATCTTTTACGTATCATTTTTCTTTTATTTATTACTTCAATCCTAAATCAAGTTGTTGCCATCATCTCTCACCAGAAGCACAGCCTCTGGAGACTCCTCAGTGCTGACACACACATGCCTCTTCAGGGGTTAACGAGAACACAGCCCGGGGCTATATCTTTGACTCTTCCACTGTGAGGTCCAGTCTGTAGCAAGAGATGCCACTGATATTTGCCCAAATCTTTTGTAATAGAGTGCCTTCATTTTTTTTTGTACAATACACTTGTTTTAACAGTAATGTTCGTAGCTATCAAGTTGCAGCATAATTAACTTTTTGATATTTGATGTTTTGATGTTTGATGCGTGCTTTCCCTGGTGGAAACTCATTGGGGTGAAGGAGTATGCCTTATTAAATTAATTCCAGTACCTGACACATAGCATACGATCAATTTTTTTTTTATGAAATGAATACCAATTTCTGTATCCTCTTTGCGCTTTGAGGTTTAATACAATCTTAGAATGAGTATCATAGTTAAACTAAAAAAGAAGAAGGCTAAGAAAGGAGATGCCTTGATTGAAGTTCAGAAGGAAATGTGTGGAGGTTATAGTAAGGTTACAGGAAAAATTTCCTAAATCTATACTTGCCTTTCACTAAGAACAGGAGAGAGAAAATGAAATCAGAAAGTGTTTTTGACTGTTTTGGAATTTTCAACTGTGTATTTAAAAAATACATTCCAGTGACATTTTAGCAGTTCCATTTTAATTTAAAAAATGAACACTTATTTTGCTCCACAGGCTTTAAGTAGGAGCTTAAAATGGTAATATAAGGAAAACCTTTCTACCAAATTTATAGTCTAAAAGCAGATAAGGAAAACAGCAAAAGAGCACACATTTAGCTAATTCATCTAACACTTCCCCAAAGAGAAACATATTTTCTTCCAATTAAAAAGAAAATAGGAAAAGTGCTGTGTACCTGCTGGTAGATTGTTAAAATGGCCCCCCAATAAATCGTGCCTCTGTGACCATGGCCCTTCGCCGTATCTTTGCTGTTCTTGCCATCAAGAGGTAGAGTGTATTTTCCCATATTTTTTATTTATGCTGCTGGCCTTGTGACTTTCTTCTACCAATACGGTGCAAGAAGTGATGTTCTAGGACTTCTGAGACCAACATTTAGGAGGCTTTTTGCTTCTGCTTTCACTCAGAAGCATCACAATCACCATGTAAAGAAGTCCAGGGTATCATGCTATAGAGACAAGCCAGATAGAAAGAGAGGTTTTGTGGGATAAGAAACAAAGTGAAAAGGGAGGCCTTGTGAAGGAGACTAAAAGCACCGGACACGTAAGTCCAACCCACACTAAGAAAAGGAACATCTCAGCTGTGCTAGCCTGTCCCATCCATTTTGCAGCAACACAGTGCTGCTGGCAGACATATGAGTGAAGTCATCTTGAATCGTATAGCCTTGGTTGAGGTCAGCCCTGGAAATGCAACTGTGGAGCAGAGGTGAGTTGAGCACAATGAGTTCTGCCTAAATGCTGGACCCAAATAACTGAGAGCAAGAATGGTATTTTAAGCTACCAAGTTGTGTGGGGGTTTATTATGAAGCAGTAAGTAACCAATATAGTACCTCAGTGGCTATAATCGTTTCATGTACACCCCAGAAATCAATGCAGGGTGGTGGCATACTAATTATTTTACTGGGTAGTCAATTATAGATGTTCTGAAATTTCTCCTTTAAAAAAATCTAAATGCATGGTTTTATTTTACTTTATTAATGTTTTTTTACCTTAGAGAGAGAGAGAGAGAGAGAGAGAGAGAGGGAGCAAGCATAAGTGGGGGAGGGACAGAGAGAGAGAGAGAGAGAGGGAGACACAGAACCCAAAGCAGGCTCCAGGCTCTGAGCTGTCAGCACAGAGCCCAACGTGGGGTTCGAACCCATGAACTGTGAGATCATGACCCGAGTCGAAGTCGGACACCCAACGGACTGAGCCACCCAGGCACGCCTAAATACGTGATTTTTTAATGAAATCGTGTCTTGTGTCATATGTGTGCAAAATAGTGTACCTCTTAATGTTAAGAGTCAAAGTATATCTAGTCTTACAAAATTTGCCATACACATGGAAGATAACTAAATATTTTGTTTAAATAAAATATATAATTCATATTTCTAAAATATGTCATGTATAATTACATATCAAATAAAAATATATAAGTACCATTAGAAGAAGGAAGACATAGACATTCATGTAGATACCATTAAATTAAGGAGCATATCTGGATAATTTAAAGTTAGATTGTCTTACATTCAGATTTTCTGTTACCCAATTTTAAATGGCATGATAAATGGCACCCATGGATCATGAATTTTTAGTATTGAAGCAAAAACTGTTTTAAAAGTTGGAAATATTATATTTAACCATAAAAACAAATACCCCAGCTAATTTAATTTAGCTCATTAGTGTTATTTGTCACAGCAATATAAAAAATATGAGAAAAACTTTTTGAATTAAGGCAAAGAACAGTGTTTAAACGTGTCTTATACTCTCCTCAGTCATATGAAGGACTACGTAATAGATTTTGGTCTCTGAAGATTGAAAGAGGAGCTGTACTTCCAAAAAATAGAATAAGTAGAGGAAATAATGTCAGGACACCAGGGTTGGCTCATTTAAGTGTCTGACTCTGGATTTTGGCTGAGGTCATGATCTCTTGGTTTATAAGACTTAGCCCTGCATCAGGCTCTGTGCTGACAGCATAGGAGCCTGCTTGGGATTCTCTCTCTCCTTCTTTCTCTGCCCCTCCCCCACTTGCACTCTCTCTCTTGAAGTAAATAAATAAACTTTAAAAAAGAGAATGTCAGATGAGAATCTTTTTTTACTGTGTTTGTTTGACCATTGATTATTTCATGTTTCTCTTAGCTCTTTTGGCTTTCTCTTCCTGAGTGAAGAGTGAAGAGTTAAATGGTGTTAATTAAGGATTATGACTAGATTTAATCAATCTTGCCACACATCACACTATAAATCAGAGGATCTTCTACTTTTACATTATGCCAAAAAAAAAAAAAAAGTGTCAGAGAAAATCCCTGATTTTTACCAAGGCAGTTTAATTTAAATCATACGAAGACATAGAAGATCTCATGAAAATGTTTTATAAAAGCTGATTTTAAAATGGTTCATTTGCTGTACAAAAATGTTTATAGAGTTTTAATAGTCTCTAGAGAGTCATAATTTTTCTTGAGTCTATTACTTATTATACTTGCCAGGCATTATGGTGTCATTTTCATTCAATGTAAATTTTTGAGGGAGAAGTAATCATAGCTGAAGCCTCTGAAAAATCATTCACTTGTTACAATTAAGTTGATTGCCAGTCTATATTTTTCATATGAGAAGAAGAAAATTTGCCATTTTGTGAATAATTTGGCAATGGTGAATGACACTCAAGTTTGCTATGTGGTGACAACATTCACATAATGCTTTTTGTCCCTCCATAATATATCTAACCTTTGTTTTCCCAAGCATTTTATAGACAACAAATTTCCAACAATTCCCAGCCCTAATCAAAGGCAGAGGGCTGGATTTTGAGGCAGGGGCAAATAAAGTAAAAGTAATAAATTGTGTCCAGCTTACTTTTCCTGGGTTCATATTAATGTCATGTAAATAATGAGGCCAGGGCTCTCACTTTCTAGATTCTGCATTGCATTGGATTGCATAGACTTGAAAGTCAAGTCCAGTTGAAACAATGAAAAATAAGCATCTTATAAAAATATCAGAAGTAGAGATTTATAAGTGACTTTCCTTGGCATAATTATGCCTCTCAATTTCCATACATATGTAAAGAATGTCGGCAAGAGAGTTTTTGTCTGATGTGTCTTAGTCTTGCTGATATTCCAGAGGATTTTCATCATCTGATCATTTAATATGGAAGAAAAGACTGTCTCTTTTTTTGCATCAGATGGCTTTAGCAGCCTAATTTATTTAGTAATTCATTGTTACTAGGATTTGTGTTAGTAATTCATTGCTGTATAACAAATCACACCTCCTCCCTTCTCCCCAACTGAGTGGCTTAAACAAATCGTTATCTTTTGTGATTCTGTGGGATACTGAACCCAAATGAGTAGCTGTTCTGCTCCACTTTATGTTTGATGAAGTGCAGTCATCTGGGGCCTTGTCCTGGAATGTCCAAACTAGCTCACTGACATGGCTTGGCAGTCAATGCTGCTCTTGGCTGGGATCTGTTCTGGAATTGTTGATCAGAGCACTTCGGTCTTTTTCCACATTATGTGGCTTAGTCTTCTCAGATGATGGGAGCTGGATCTAAAGAGAGGCAGATCCAAGAGTGAGCCCCTGAAGAGTAAGGAGGCAAAAGCTGCTAGTTCTCTTAAGTCCTAGGTATCAGTTAATTCCAAGGCTGTCACTTAAAAAAAAAATTATTTACTTATTTTTAAGAGAGGCGGGGTGTGGGGACAGATGATCCAAAGTGGGCTCTCTACTGACAGAAGAGAGCCTGATGTGGGGCTCGAACTCATGAACCATGAGATCAAGACCTGAGCTGAAGTCGATGCTTAACCAACTGAGTGACCCAGGTGCCCCTCCCAGTCTGTCACTTTAACCACATTCTGTTGGTCAAAGCCTTATGCCAGCCCATATCCAAGGGGAGGAAAAATAAGTTCCATTTCTTAAAGTGAGGAAGGACATCTGTGTATAGAGAGGCAAGGAATGTGGGGGCCACTTTTGGAGACTATCACAGACTCACGTACTGAAGTTTCAACCTCTCTCATACCAAATCTATCACCTTACCAACTTTCCCATTCCTCATTTGTTGTATCCTTAACATAGAATGCTTTATTGAGGCTTCTCCGTTGAGTACCTACCATGTGCCAGATACAACTGGATAGCATGAAATGTACGAATGAGAGAATGAATTGCAAGCCTCCCTAGGTAAAGATGACCCCTCAAAAATGATATGGTTTGAATATCCAAATTATTAAAGCTAGAGTTCCTATTGTCCTGTATGTCAAAAATTTGGACTTCTTAGCAACCCTCTATGTAATTTTGAGAGTTCCCCTGGAAAGCTTCATGGATGCCCCAGAACAACCTGCCCTATGGTTCTGTCTTTTTACTTGCCATCATACTTCTGCATTTAAACCAGGTTACCCAATTGATATGGTTTTCTTCCTTGGCCACAGTCATGGATAACTCACATGTTTTACTACATTTTTCATGGTAGAACTCATACCAGGAAATAACATTTATCAGGAATTCATAAAGGCTTGATGTTAAGATAAGTGTGACACAAAAAAGTAGCTTGAAACCACTGCTAGCAGGAGCTATTCGTCAATCCCACATAACAAAACTCTCAAACAAAGCATTGCCTAGCTATACACAGGCCTTTACGTTCTGGGTTCTGGCTTATTCCACATCACAGGAAATATACATGATCTCTGTGAATAGAAGACTGATCCCAACCTTCTTCCATTCCCAGACACAAGAGGAACACCTAAACCACAGAGTCGCCTGGAGTCCAAGTTACAATTAATTTCCTGCCACTTATTTCAGAATGCTTGGCAGTGAGAAGGCCTATTACTTTGGAGTGTAACACCCACTCATACGAGTATGGTGTTGTTTGGGTCACACAAACACCATGTAGAAACTGTAGTAACTGACTGTGCATTCCCCAAATCAGATATGTTGTATTAAATGACACCCATGTGAGACAACTCATTTAAGGTCCTTTGATTTCTTTTCAATGAGTGGGACTTGGAGAAGAATCAAATATGATTATCTATTTGGTCTAGGCTGCTAATGAAAAAGAGAAGAGAGGAGAGGAGAGGAGAGAAGGAAAGGAAGGGAAGGGAAGGGAAGGGAAGGGAAGGGAAGCGAAGGGAAGGGAAGGGAAAAGAAAGAAAAGAAAGAAAAAGAAAAGAAAGAAAAAGCAATTGCTTAAATCAGAACTTGTTCCCTCTTTCCCCTTGGTGTTTCTCTGTCTCTGTCTCTCTTTCTCTCCTACACACACACACACACACACACACACACACACACACACACACACACATCACAAAGAATATATAAATTTAAAGCATAAGATACTCTGAATCCAGATTGAGGAGAAACTGCATTACACTAAGCTGTGCTAAATTTGACTTTTATTAGTTTCCTAAGGTGGCCATAGCAAAATACTACATACAAGGTGGCTTAAAGCAGCAGGAATGTATTCTCTCATAATTCTAAAGTCTGGAAACTGAGGCGTCCATAAGGTTGGTTCCTTTGGGAGGCTCTGAGGGAAAATGTGTTTTGGGTCTCTCATTCAGCTTCTGGAAATTGCCAGTAATCCTTGGATTTCCTTGATTTGTAGACACATCACTCCAATCTCTGCCTTCAATGGCAACATTCTATTCTTTCCTGTGTATTTTTGTGTCCAAATGTCCCTGTTTTTCTGAAGACGCCAGTCATGCAGTAGGGATTAGGCTCACCCTAATTGAGTATGACCTCATCTTAACTTGAGTACATCGGCAAAAACCCTGTTTTCAAATAAGGTCATATTCACAGGTACAGGGGCTAGGACTTCTTCATCTCTTTTTGGGGTGCAGGGGGGCACAATTATACACCACACTCAGTATTTGTATCTAGAAAAAGCTGCTGCCTTGTAGATACACACAGGGCAGAGTAGTAAATAGCCCACTTCACATTTATCACATAAGCGTCCTAATTTGGATTACATCGAGTCAGGACTCCCTAAGAATAATTTAAGTACTCACCTATTTGCCTAACATCTGTATCACTTAACGAGTAGATTATCCAAGTTGTCCCTCACAGAATAAAGAAAGGTCTGCCCCAAAACAAATATCAATTTCCAGCCAATAAGGCACAAACTGCTTATCACCTCCCACTTGACAGTTTTCTAACTTCAAAAATCTTAAGCTCCAGTCTCCACTGGGCACCTGTTTACAAGGATAAAATGAAGTAATAGAATGAGAAATCCCCCAGTGTTCTTAGGAAGAAACAGTGATATACAAATCCGGGGCAGTTTTATTATTCTCTTTTCCACACCACTGAATTCATTTTCTCAGTGGGAAGCCTTTCCTATCAGCCTCTTTTTTCTACATTCTTTCCCAAAGCAGCGCTTATCTTTTTTATACCCCTTTCACATATATTATGTCATTATCGCTAACAGCAAACTTTAAAAGAACCTGGATATTGGAGCTGTTGCTGTACTCCTGAGAGAATACTAGGCGACCCACTGAGAGAGAAGGAGTCTTGCTGTTAAGACTCTCCGTGTGGCGAGATGACCAGGGTAATTGTCCAGGCTATGCATTGGCAGGGGTTGGACCAGACCCAGGCAAAACACCAGGGGCTCTGGGAGTTGGGACTGGGCTGAGAAAATACCTCCTGTCACTAGTGCAAGGGGGTGGTAATTCAGACTATTGTCTCTCCCTTGTGATTATTTTTAAAAGATTTTAAGTCAGGCTACTAAAACACACAGATTGTAATTTTAGCCTGGACACTGTTTGATCTGGGACAGGACTGCTGACTAATTGCTGAGAGTTCTAAGTGGTTTGAATATTCCACTCCAGAGATGAAGATTGCCCAAGATTCAATCTCAAACTTAATTTATTATGAAATAGTCTGACATAAAATAACTGTAGAAAACCGGGTAATAAACTCCGTTCTGAATTTCCTATTCCATTGTATTCAGTGTTTTCTCATTTTTTAAATTGGCTCTTGAACTCCATGGTTTTTGTCTTAATATACTGAAATTTATTACTCTTCATTTTTGTTGTGCATTTTTGTGTTTGTTTAGGGAAATGTTTTCCTACCCTGAAGCAGTAAAGATACTCTCCTATATTTTTTTCTAAAGATTTCAAAGTTTGCTTTTATATTATATATTCACACCTATAGAAATTTATTTATGCCTATGTTATGAAGAAGGGATACTTTTTTTTTTAATTTTAAAAGGGTAACCAATTTTCTAACCTCATATGTTGCATGGTACATATTTTCCCATTTGACCTTTGTGAAAGGCAAAATGTTACGAAAAATGAGATACTTTTATTCTATAAAGCTATATATAGCAGTTGGAGGAAAATTAATGAATGAACATCTCAAAGTAAAGGTAGGGGACTTGGAGAGTGGTTAAACAAGAATCATCTGAAAGTCTTAGGGAGTCAAGAGGAAGGATACAGAAGGGTCTTATTTAAGGATATATGAGGGCATTTTAGTTTTCCATTTTTTTTTTTTAAGTTTATTTTCTGATGGAGAGAGAGCAAGAAAGTATGCGGAGAGGGGCGGAGAGAGGGAGAGAGAGATCTCCAAGCAGGCTCCACGCTGTCAGTGCAGAGCCCCATGCAGGGCTTCAACTCATGAAATGTGAGATCATGACCTGAGCCAGAATCAAGAGTCGGATGCTTAACCAACAGAACCACCCAGGCGCCCCAAGATTGCCATTTTCTAGAAAGTGTGAGAGGAATTTCAGAGAACAAAATGGTAGGGTGGGAAAATTCTTAACTATCACTGTTTTCTGGTAGCACAGCTCAGATAAAATTCACCATTGGCACTTATGATCAAACCCTCTATAGCAAGTTTTCCATAGGCCTGTGTCTGTTTCTAGGTTATTGATGTTATTGATTAGTCTAGCCATGTGTCAATACCATTCTTTTTTGTTGGAATAACTTCAAGATAATTTTTAATATCTCACAAAGTGAAAAGATGGCCTTGTTCTTCCTTTATTTAAAGTTATCTTGGCTATTCTTATTTCTTTGTCAGCTTGCAAGAAACCAGTTTTGAATTTTACTGTTATTTTCTATACATTATTTTGATTTATTTTTCTATTTACTCGTTTGTTGTCATATGTTTCAATTAAATCTGCATCACAACTTGTTATCCTCCTCATTTTTAGTGAAATAGAGTAATTAGTTAAATGAATATTTTAATTAGTTACATTTTGATGAGAATTTAAATTGTACTAGGTTTGGCTTTAAGTAAGAATATGTTTCTGACCACAGAGTTAATATTGACTAATTGTACAAATTTTGGTAAAAGGGAAAATGTAAAGCAAAAAATGTTGTCAACATTTTATATATTTCTTTCACAATTCTCATATGGAATATTTCTATATATGGTGACATTGGGATCACAATTACACATGTAATTTTATATTGTACTAAAATCAACTAAAATTCCAAAGTTTAAAAAACTGATATTATACCATTGTGTGGATTTGCCATAATAACTTTGTTAGTTTCCATTATATAGGCGATTGGGTTGTGTTTCATCCTTGGTTTTTATATATAACAGGTTTTCGGAGTATTTATATAATAAATCTTGCTAACTCTGCTTAATTCCTCAGGACAAAGGTTGGCAAACTATGGCTTGCTTCCTGTTTCTGTAAATAACATTTTATCAGAACCCAGACATGCTCATGTGTTTATGTTTGGTCCACGACAGCTTGCACACAACCACAGAGTAGCACAGTTGTGACAGAAACCATATGGCTTCACAAAGCCTAAAATGTTGCTTGCTGGCCCTTTGCAGAAAAATATTGCTAATTTCTACCTTAGGATAAAATGCTATACATAGAAATTTTGTCTGTGCATCCATAATTTTATAGTGTCTGAGACACTATACATTTTCTCCCTGAGGTTCTGAGTTTGTGTCCATACATGACTTCTGTCTCAGAAAGCACAGTTAGCAGGATTGAATATTCAGCCTTAATTGTAAAGTACATTTTATGGTGCTCCCCACCCCATGGGCTTTTTAAAATTATGACTCAAGCAGTTTGTTCATAATGTTAAAAATAAATTGGTATTTACTTACTGTGGCAGATATTTTGATATTTTATATTGTAATGTTTAAATCACAATGCTGACTTGTGTGGCTGGCCCTCCACAAGTGTGCCCTTCCCTGAAATCACTGTAACAGCAGGTCATGACTGACATATTTGACCACAGCCAAGAGAATAATTATTCCTGATAAAGCAACACTGTTTCAGTTTTACCCTCCTCTGTGTCCACATGCAGATACCCTAGTATATACCGGAAAACAGCACACAGTTTGGCTCTTTTCTTTTTTTATTTTAGTTAAAAAAAAAAAAATTTGTGTTTATTTTTGGGAGGGACAAGGGAGTCTGTGAGTGAGGGAGGGGCAGAGAGAGAGGGAGACACAGAATCCGAGGCAGGCTCCAGGCTCTGAGCTGTCAGCACAGAGCCTGAAATGGGTCTCGAACTCACGAACCGTGAGATCATGACCTGAGCAGAACTCAGATGCTTAATCGACTGAGCCACGCAGGCTCCCCCAAATTTGTCTTTTTTCTGCCTTCAAGGAGATTTTTATCTTTCACCAATAATTTTGTCACACAAATCACTAGAACTAAAATTCTGGACCTGTTCTTTCTCAGTAGTTCGTATCTCATCTTCTCTAGAAAAGAGTAAAGAAATATTTATGATTGTTTTTCTGTATATGGCTTATCAAATGCTGTACTAACAAGAATTATATATGCATACTTACACACAGAACAATTTTATTTGGTGGCAAATGAAAAAAATGCAGATAATGGGAAACTTTCTTTAACTGGCATAATAACCCTTATACTATAATTTATTTTATGCCACAGATTTGTTGGACAATGGTGTATGTGTAATATTTTGTAACAAATAACAACTAACATATTCTTTACAGGAGAAACTGCATTAGAGAGACAAGACATTTTTCTCTTTGTCCACTTATTGTATCTTACAGTGGTGTTTAAACTTATAATTTATTTGTTCTTTTTTACTGTCAAATGTTTTCAATTAAGAAATTAGAAATAAATTTTTAAGGATTAAATGTCTTTACTACCATTTTAAAGTATTGTGATTATTGATTGGTTTGTGTCAGGTGTGAGAGTGAAGGGCCATTATTAGAATATCATAGAGAAGATAAATGCCTATTGGTATTTGACCTCTTGCTTTTTGTCATGAGACCAAATAAGTCCTTTCTACATCTTATTTGAACTTTGGCCATGATATTTATTCATGACAGTGATTCTCAGAATATGGGTTTTCAGTGAGAATATGACTTTTTACAGAGCACTGATGTGCTTCTATGAGTCTAAGAAGTGATGAGAAAAAGGGGGATTTGGGTATATTGAAAATACTGGACTGATGCCAGGATTCCTGTCTAGTACGAAGTTGCATCCAGGCAGGATTACCCCTTTCTACCACCTTGAACTAGATAAAACCCCAAAACCAAAAAAAGCAGAATACTTAAAAAAAATTTTAATGTTTATTTGAGGGGCAGAGAGAGAAAGAGAGAGAGTGGGGGAGGGGCAGAGAGAGGTAGACAGAGGATCTAAAGCAGGCTCTGCGCTGAAAGCTGCAAGCCCAATGCAAGGTTTGAACTCATGAACCATGAGATCATGACCCGAGCTGAAGTCGGATATTTAGCCGAATGAGTCACCCAGGCACTCCCCCTCCAAAGAATACTTTTATGATTTTGTAATCACTTTTCTAAAGACCCCGTGATAAGAGATGTTCATTTGTGAAAAGTAGACAATGGCTCAAAGACAGTCATGGCCCTGAATGGAGGAGAAACACTCTGCCCTCAGTGGTTAGCAAGGGGTTTGGGTTTTGACTTCATCTAACAGAAAGTCCTGATAATCTCTCATCGGCATATTTCAAAATGTGAATGGACATCATCTGCATCAGAATTATACCCTCACCTGCGTGTTTAATATATGCAGGTGTTCATAGGTCTAAGAAAGAAAGGTCTCTAGAGCAGTGCCCTAGCGATCTAGGTTTTTCAGAAATGCCCTCAGGTAATTTTTATGTAGACAAAGCATTATTGATAAGTGTCTTTTCCACATCCTTCATTATTTTGGAATTCAGGCCTTTGAATTTATGGGAAATTGTGAGACGTTTGCACACATACAACGTTTCTATCCTGTGTGAAATACGAATTGTATATATATATCTAATATACAAAACATATGGAAAATACCCTTAATATACAGTGTCAATGAGTGGAAAATGCTATGGCTATTGATTCAAATGACAGTTTTGAATTCTCTTTCAGTTGTCTAAGCCTATTCCTCAGTGGTAAAATGGCAATTACAATTTAAGTCAAAGACCATATTCTAAATCATCTTTTTATTTCAAGTGTTCTAGTTAGTATCTCTTACCATTTATTAACCTGCCCACATCCATTCACACTCCCACACCCATGAAGAGCCCACTCATGCCATTCCTTCAGGTATGCAGAGAAGCATAAATGCCTCACATAGAATAGGTAAAAATTCGATAGCATCCTTCTTCTCTTAAGAAAATCAATCTAGAAAATGAAGGAGTGAGAATATTGCCACAGGATGAGCTTCAATAGTTTGATTTTTGTAAGTTCCTAAGAAGTTCGAGACTTAGTCAAATATTATCTTCTTTGCCCTGGAATTCCTATGAAACCAGTTACTTCTTATCCTTTATTCTTGAAGAATGTAATTTATAGTCTTTCTGTGAGCTTTAGTTTTGGAGATCAATCTAGGAAACATAATCACAAAACAAATTAACAGGAATGTTCTCTACATCAAGGAAATTTTGGATAATAACTTTGGCTGGGGGTGAGGAGTTTTCATTTTACTAATGACTAGATGAGCATTGTTGGCTCTCACTAGCAGGTGCAAACAGCTCCAGACCACCACTGAGTGGTTCTCATCTTTGCCCTCCAAAGTAGAGAAATACAGCTGAGCACAGAATAGCTCCAGGGATAAAGACTACTTTACATCTTGACTTTTCAGGTTACTTTGGTGTTTTTGCAATATGTTCATATTAAGCAGAGTTCTTCTATAAATTAGAATATGTTGTGGAGGGGGTGCCTGGGTGGCTCGGTCTGTGAAGCATCTGACTCCTCATCTCAGCTGAGGTTTTGAGCTCTGGGTTGGGAGTTCAAGACCCGGGTTGGGCTCCACGCCTAGAATATGTTGTCAGGAAAACCATTTCTGCAGTGAGTGATAACTTTAACCCGTGACACCATATATGCCTCAAAACGACCTCATGGAAATGTCCACAGAGCAAATCAAACCTCAAATACCTAATACTTTTTTAAATGTAGGAGACCACCTTGACAACTTCTGCAGAGGCATGTGAGGCTCTGGCCCTTCCCTGGAGATTGATACTTGCATGAAACACCACCTTATTCTGGGCAGATCTTTGAAGCTGTGCTCTTCTGTGATAGGCAGTGGCCACTATCCAAGGAAGAAAAAAACAGCTAACTTAAATGTTCCTCTCTTCCACCTTCTCTTCCCTTTCTTGTTCTTTCTCCTCCCTTCACTCCTCCCCTCCCTCTGTCTCTCCTTCATTTTGTTCTTCCATCATTTCTTTTCTTCTTCTATTTCATATAAAAACATTAAACATCAGAAATAGTGCTTTGTATAGAATTAGATCAAGAATACAGTTTGAAATAAACGTGTATATAAATAAATGTTGATATGGGTCTGTCATATTAGACAAATATTTCTTTGTCTCTGGCTGCCTGGCACAATCACTCAAAAATACTCCGTTTCAAGTTCAGGCAAACTGTGATTTTCATATGGAATGACTTGGTAAGGTGGACTAGCTAATTTCATGACTTCATGGGGGCTTTCAATTTGACCTAGCAAAATAGACCGAGTTGATGGTCAGGAAACTGTGCTTAACCTACCTTTCAAAATCAGTAAAAAATGCTGAGCATTGAGCCAGACATTTTGTTAGTCATTTCAATATTTAAACTAGTTCTATTTAAAATATCTTTATGTTAGGTGACTGGGTGGCTCAGTTGGTGATTTTGGTTCAAGTCATGATCCCAGGCTCCTGGGATCAAGCCCTTCATAGGTCTCTGTGCTGAGAGCCTGCTTAAGATCCTCTCTCCCTCTGACCCTCCCCCCCCACCTCAAAAGAAATATATCTTTGTGTAAGAATTTAAACATTGTTACATATGCCATTTCTGTTGAAATGTAACTATTCTGACCTTATTTCATCTCATTTTTATATCTTAAGTGCTTTTGTGCCTGTCTTTTAATGAGAAAGTTAAAATACCTAGATAAACTGAGGGAATTGGTATAAGAGGTGGTTCAGGTTCTACCAGATAGATATTTTTAAGTTTTTACTCGAACATCGGTCAAATGCTATTCCCTGGAGTTTTGTAAGACCAAAAGCAAATGATTTCTGTGATGGTGTTACAATGCACAGATGTGGTGAGAGGCTGAACTATCTTCCCCAGAACTCACTTTCGAGAATGTTTCTGGGATGATTATAGGAAATTATAATGTGCTCTAAGAGATAATCTCTTGTGAGAATGGGTCAGGGAAGGGAGGCAGTGGCCATTTTTAATCAAGCACACACCTTCTCACAGTTACTCAGTCACACACTAATCTAGATGCTGCAGTGAAGGGATTTTGCAGAAGCAATTAAAGTCTCTAATCAGTTGACTTTAAGTTAATCAAAAGGGAGATTATCCTGGGTGATCCTGATTAATCAGCAGGAAGGCTTTTCAAAGAGGGCTCTGGCCTTCTCTGAGATCAGAGATTCCAAAAAGCAAGCAAGTTAGCAATTCTTCCCCCTTCTCCCCTGGATCTTCCTTCCCCACTGCCTGTAGACGACAAAGTTCAGATTACATCCCTGGAGTTTCAGCCTAATGATTATCTTCCCTCCCTGACTGCTAGTCCTGTACACTCTGGTTTTCAAATTTCAGCTGGCTCCATCATAACTGCGTAAACCATTCCTTGAAATGCATTTTTAAATATAATCATAGTTGTTTTGTTTTCCTGGTTGCACCAGACTGATGCATTGCCAAAGAGTGACCTGAAACTAGGGCTCCTGCCAGAGATTGGTGTGAAAAATAACTACAGTCTGTATATATGTGTGTGTATCAAGCACTAAGAAAATTAATTCGGATAATAAATAAGAATTATTTATTTTGTACAGAATGTTCTGTCAGAATGCAGGCAAAGTATGAACATTTTGAACAAGTGATTCACTTGGGGTTATAGTCAGTTCACAAGAAGTAAAATGAAATTGGAAACTTCTATTTTATATTGACAAAAAGAGTAAATGTATTGAATAAAGAATATACTTATAACATATTTCTAGACCACTAGTGCTTTGAGATTGTATCAGATTTTTTGGAAGATCTAATGTAGAATATGTTGGTTGCAGTATGTTTACATTAATGACATTTTTAAAAAGTTTTTATTTATTTTTAAAAGAGAGAGCGTGGGGAGGGGCGGGGGGGAAGAGGATATGAAGTGGGCTCTGTGTAGACAGCAGAGAGCCCAGTGTAGGGCTAGAACTTGTGAACCGTGAGATCATGACCTGAGTTGAAGGCAGAAGCTTAACCGACTGAGCCACCCCGGTGCCCCAATGACATTATTGCTACAGATAACTACTTGCCACTCAGCCAATGTGTGTTTTCCATAATAAGGCCATTTAGGTGAATGACATAGCTATCCTGATCATCCCATAGAGGATTCAGTGTATAATACAAAGATAGTTATAAATTAGAAAAGTGGAGGAAAAGTAAGGCTACTCCTTATTGAGAGAGAAACTGCACTGTGAGAGCAGAGATGATGGGCATAGATATGGGACCAAATAATTTATTTTTCTTATAGGATGTGATATCTGCATTAGGAAACTAGGATAAGTTCCATTAAATAGTACAATCTATTTGATTTTTAAACAATATTTTATATAAGGTCTGTGTACACAAATAACCATTGATGGACTGGGAATACCTGGGATCCCTAACAACCAACATGAAAGTCAAATAAAATGATATGGATTCTGCGGTCGTCATATATGTTGTTCTAATTTAGGAGAGAATAATTCAGAACGTATTGATTGAGCACCTGCTATAGCCAGAAATTATTCTAAGTACCTTGGAGAAAATAAAAATTAAAAATATGGTTTCTAATGGTAAGTTAGGTATAATCTAAAACTCTTTAATTCTGTAAAATATCTCTCTTTAATCAATTAATTGCTTTTCTTATTTTTATTTAATTTGTTAAATCATAAGCTTGTGGGAGTAGCACAGTCCTTGCCCTAATGGAAATTATATTTAGTAAATAGCATGAATTAGATCATAGAAGAGATTTTTAGTTGTTGTAAATAGATATATTATTCTCATTAGTACATGACATAATAATAACTAAATGCCATATTTACTAGTGTTTTCATATTATTTAATATTTGGCTATTCATGTGTAATTCTTGATGGATCAGGGAGTTCAGTTTATTTGTATTTTTATCATTCCATAATTGCTTAACAAAAATCTAGCTTCTCATATTATTTTGTAGAATCTCTTTAATTTTCAAATGCTCTTGACTGTTAGTTTTCTGAAACTTGTAGGCAGCACTTATAAATGTCCTCTGGTTATCACCTTTTGTAAATGTTGCCTATCTAGAAAGAGCTAAAACTTATTCTAGCATTTCATCATTGAAGGGCATTTTGCTGGTTAGAGAAGCAATCACATTTTCTAATATTTCCTCTCAAGTGAATTATTTGTGATATTGTAGATGTTTAACATAGTGGTTCTTATGCCTGGAATTTTCTTGCCTGGGGTTTGTTCAGCTGGATCCCATTCAGTAGGCATTTAATGCAAGTCTTTTCCTAACAGTCTGTTTTTCATCTATGACTAGACCAGAGATTGGCAAACTATGGTCCATGGGCTAAATCCAGCTCAACACCTATTTTTATAAATAAAGTTTTATTGGAAAACAGCCATTTCCATTCATTTATATATTTTCTCTGGCTGTTTTCACACTACAGCTTGCAGATTTGAGCAGTTGTGACAGAATCCATATGGCCTGTGTGATAGTCAGAATCCTAAAATGGCCCCATGATTTCCCACCTCAATTCCCAGAACTGTGAATGTTGCCTGTCTGGCATGCATTGCAGCTCAATGTCTCTCTCTGCCTGATCTTGCTTCTTTCTCTCCTTGCACAGCTTTTAATTAAAAGGACATTCCCTAGTCTGGTTCCTGGAGGGCCCAACCTGTATCACAGAATTTGATCATCAAAACTCGCTTATTTTCAAAAACCTAGGATGGCCTTCTCCACCGCTATTATCCTTGCTACTTTCAGATGAGTGACAAATCTTTAGTCATTCATGGGAATTTGGTGAATTTCCTCTGCACTGCTCTCTTTTTTTTATCCGATGTCCTTCTCCCCTGGGTTGATTCCTACCTTAGAAAGGATTCTGTATTGTGGTATAATTAAGGTTGTAATGCCCTGAATTTTGCACAATTGAGGTGACAGTGGGGGCCTCCTTAAGAAAAAGTGCCTGCAGGTTAGAGGCTTGAAGCTTAAACTCCATTCTAAATCTTCCTTTGCTCACCAGAACCAGAGCCTGAGGTTTGAAAGAAAGCAAATTAGCACTTTCTTACTTGGCCTTCTTGAAAGAGTTCTAATTTGGAGTCAGAAGGCATTGGTTAGGGTGTAGAATCAGACAGAATTTGTTTGAATTCAGACCCTTCTATACTAGCTGTGTGATCTTGATTATACATCTTCACTGAATCTAATTTCCTCAACTGTAAAATGGAGGTATTCATATCTACCTCGTGATCTTCCTGTGAACATAAAATGGACAAAAATGTTGCAAAAGGACATAACATAATGCCTGACACATTTGTAAGTCTTCAGTAACATATTAGTTATTATGAATTTGAGTGTTACTAGAATTGTTGTTACTATTATTATATGTCAGATCATACCAATTCTTGCTTCAAAATCCGTCAATGACTCCCCATTTTATTTAGGATGAAATCTAGTGATTAGCATGCCTCCTAGATCCCTTTATGGCCTGTTCCTTGCTTGTCTCTTAGCCTCATCTTTGCCATTTTCACTCAATTCCAGACACATTAGCTTCCTTCTGGTTCTTTAATGCAGCAAACTTTGTCTCTCTCAGGGCATTCCACTTGCTATTCCTGGGTATGGTATTCTCATTTTTTCTTCCATTAATTTAGCTAATTGCTACCTATTCCCCAAGTTTCTAGTTAAACGTAGGCTTAAGGAAAATCTTTTCCTCCCTACCACCCTGACCCTCCCTCCAGGTTTAGGTAAGAACACCTTACAATTGCTCAACTCAGTTCTTACTCAAGCCTCATAGCATTTATTATTGGATGTAATTATACTTTTGTGATTATTTGATTACATGGATGTAACTTCCATGGTGGAAGGCCTTGCTTTATTTATTGACATGTCTCCAAACCTACAACGGTTCTTGTTCATAAAAGGTGTTAAATGGATACTTATGAATCAGCTGAGTAAATGTTTCTGTGCGTCATTAGATTGAAATCTTTTCAAAGCAGGTGGTATATCACTTTACTCCCCAGTGCCTCATATAATGCCTTGATGTATGTTAGGATCTCAATAAATATTGGTGGAATGATTGGATAAATGAATAAATAAATGCTTCTATAGTTTTCTCTAATAAAGAATATATAAATAGATAATAAGAAAAACTATAGAATGTAAGTTAAAGAGTAAAACCTTCGTAACATTTGGGTATTTGATCAGAGATCTAGCTAGCTATCTGAATTGGGTCTTAAGGCTGATATAATGAGGGGAAACTTTTTTTTTTTTAAATCACACCAGTGTGCCTTGATGCTCATTTACAAATAAAGTTAAGCATCTTTGAAGGCTTAATAGTCACATAGATGTTTAACCTTTTGTAGTGCCAGGTTATGTGCTTTGTCCAAGTGTGTTTCAAGCTTTATTTTCTTCCTGATTCATAAATATCTCTCATATCAATGTTCTACCCAAGTTGTATATCAACTTTTAAACTCAGAGATAGCTTTCTTCCACCTGTGCTCCAATCTCTGGAAATCTTCATTTATTTCTCTTTTCTCTCTCATTCTCTCTGTATGTGAAATTGCAACGAACACTTCTGTTGAACATCCAAGACCAAAAGTTACTACTTTACCCATTAAGGATTTTGAACTTTTGATTATCAAGTTGATTGTGAAATATTTTTGATTGTATTTGTCTTCTTGATATATGGGAATATTTAAAATTTAAGTAGATAAATCGACCATTCTTTTGTTTTTCATGTATTTACCTTTAGCATTGATGCCATGATAAAAGAGATTTCTTAAATAGATAGACAGAGATATGTTTTTCCCCCTCCCTTCATGTTATGCTCATTTTGTAAAGAGAGATGAATAAAAGCACTTATTTTATAAGGTGTCTGGTTATTGGTAGTGCACACATATAACCTCCTGAGCTGTATTTGAAATTCATCAAGTAAGAATTAATTTTTTTGGAATGGAATAAGGGGTTATCAAATTGCGTATTAAAGAGTCAGGTCAAATGTGCCCCATGAGGGCAATACAACCTCAGATAAAGGGCAGGAACTTTAGAAATCAAGCCTATTCTCAACTTCTCGGTGGCAGGGAACTGCTTTAGGATACTTTGTTAACTCTGTACCTGGGACAGTGTCAGACACAGAACACTCACTGGTTGTTGGATGAATGAATTACTCGGGATTCTAGTAAAGCCCCATGATTCATAAGCCATAGAAAATGGCCAAATTATTTAATTTTTCTGACCATGTATTTCCTCATTTGGAAAATTTAGATGATAATTTATTTTTAAGGTTTTGGGAGCATTACATTAAGTAATTCTGAGAAAGTCCTTGAAATATGGTGGGTAGGTGATAAATAGTATATTTTATCATTTAGTCCCATGCTTCTTAGCCTGGGTTCTAGAAAAGATTTTAGAGGATTCAATAAAACTTAAGCTGAGTTATGAAAGAATAAAAGAGGTTTTAGACATACTTTTGCATGCGTAGAGGTTTTGATAGGAAGTTGTATATCTGTTTTTATGCTTGAGATTGAAGCTAGACTTGGCAAGAAAGCTTTGGAGAAACTTATTCTAACAGAAATGGTGGTTTGAATCAATTCTTTATTACTCCCATGTAAAATTTGGACTGTAGTTCCACAGACACTTTCTTTATCTGAACTTCTAATTGATTTCAACTAAAAATTGATATGATGATTTTAAACTTGGCTATTGATTCTACCATACTGAAAACAATCTGGGAAATTTACTCTCTAGTGAGCACAGATCAAAATAGTTAAGATAGTACAATTAATTCTCAAATGCAGCTGCTATGAAAATTTATTTTTATTATCCCAGTTGTATGGTTCTCTCTTGACATAACAATTCAATACAGTTATAGAGACAACACAGCTCCTTAGTATAACCATGGGTCTTCTCCTTGCAGCTGTTATTCATGAATGAACATGAAGGGACAAAGGAGGGACAGCATGAATGACTTTTAATGATTTCTTTTCAATGCACATCTATGTAATATATTGGAGAGCCACTGTAGTTGATAAGAAATTACACAGTTTAATGAACATAGCATTTGTTTCATCTAAGGCTTAAAAGAGAATATTGTTTGAGACTGACAAACTTTCCAATGATATTTTGAATATATAGCTTTTCAAAAATTTTTCTTGTGCAGCATCCTATTACCCACCTTCAGCAAACTAATCCAAGTGTATACATATTATCAAACAAACTTGTTAATCTTATCACTTAAAAAAAATTTTTTTTAATGTCTTTATTTATGTTTGAAGGGGAGAGAGACAGAGCATGAGCGGGGGACAGAGCGGGAGGAGCAGAGAGAGAGGGAGACGTAGAATTTGAAGCAGGCTCCAGGCTCTAAAGTGTCAGCACAGGGCCCAATGCGGGGCTCGAACTCACGAACTATGAGATCATGACTTGAGCCAAAGTCGGACGCTTAACCGACTGAGCCACCCAGGTACCCCATTATCACTTTTTAGGGACCCCAAAAAGTATTCTACTTTATGAAGGTACTTACAAATAAAGAATTGAATGATTTTTTTAAGTTTATTTATTTATTTATTTATTTTGAAAAAGACGGAGACAGTACGAGTAGGGGAGGGTAGAGAGGTGGAGAGAGAGAGAATCCCATACAGGCTCTGGGCTGCTGCCAGTGCAGAGCCCGATGTGGGGCTCGAACCCATGAAACCATGAGATAGTCACCTGGGCCAAAACCAAGAGTCAGACACTTAACCAACTGAGCCACGCAGGAACCCCTAATGAAATGTTTAAAAAGTTAAATGTAGGAAGTATATAAGTAACCTGAATCATACTGTGTGAATTTTACATATTGTATTCAGAATAAACGTTTTATTGTGATGCATAAAGAATATGTACAATAAATATTTCATGACAACTCATAAAATCTGTTATTATTATTTGCATTTCCATAGTACAATAGACTTGTATCATAAGAACATTTATAGGAAGATATGTTTTTCTTTTTACTTAAAATTCAGTTGTTGTTTTTTTTTAATAAATCAATTTTATACTGCAATCATGCATACCTGATGTGTGTCCTTAATGGCCCTTTATAAAACCAGCATTTAAGCTCTTACCTAATGCAGGGAAATTTGATTTACTAGAATATGCAACTTGATTGCCATAGGAAAATGTTTACAGAGGTTTTGCAGTATTAAAATTGCATCCAATTTCTTTGTACTTAACTGTAAGGAGAATGCAGGGAATAAAGATGAATGATTGACTAATGTCAGAAGGTTCCATATTTATAAACATATGATGCACTGATAAGCCTGGAATGTCATTAATCTACTCTATTCATGTGTAAGTTTTAATGTTCTATGTTTCTGATGATACATAAAAGAAATTATTATAATAGTAGGGAAGTTTTGTTAACATCAATCCTAATGTTTAAACAATGCTGAGCTCCCTGGGCCAGGGAAATCTGTTATTGGGACATCATAGATAAATAATAGATACAAAAACAATAAAGAAACACTACAATGTTTTTTTGTAATCATTTTTCATTTTGTCTTTTGAGCTTTATTGAACTAATCTGGGCTCAAAGCTCCAAATGAATTGAAAAAAAAAGTTTTGGAAATAGATGACTGAGAAATTAGCTTGAGATGCATGTGTAGATAGTCAGTATAATACCATAATACCAAGCCTACATTTTTAACTTTTATTTTCAAAGTTAGACAACAGTGAATACTTTCTTGAAGTCTGTGGTTCATTTATGTGTGTGTGTGTGTGTGTGTGTGTGTGTGTGTGTGTGTATGCGTGTATGCACACGGGCGCGCACATGTGTGTCTATTTGGCTGGTTGGTTTCTGCCACATTAGTCTTTTCTAGTTTTTTGTTTTTGTTTTTGTTTCTGCCAATTTTTAAACCATAAACCACTCCTTGTTTCTCATGTTCATAGGAACCTCTTGATCCACATATTCTTGGTGGTATCCTGTGTTCTATTCTCCTTTAACTTTTCTACTTTTAGATACATACCTTGAGGAATTTTGTCTTCTATTCCTATGGTTTCACCTATCAGCTCTTTGCAGGTGATTCTGAAGTCTGTAATTCCAATCAACATTTCTTTCAAAATCCAAACTGATACCCAGTCCTTCTGAATATTTCTGCCTTGACATGCCAAAATAACATGCAAATCAAATCTGGCTTTTCATTGTCCTTTTCCCAAAACAATATCTCATAAGTGTGTGTGGGGGGGGAGGATCAAAAGTAGCAATTCTAGCTCTGAAAGACTTCAGGGAGGACAGAAGAAGCAGAAAAGTAGGAGAAGAAAAAAGCACAGAATTTCTGCCTCTATGGAACAACCTTAACTCTAGGACCTTAACTTTAGTAACAACCTAAAATCTGTGCAGAGAGCACAGGGGCCAAAATGACCCCAGGAAGAGTGGGTGAAGCACACAAGGGCTGTATAAGGGTTTTCCCACAACAATCCTAGGTAAAGCCTATACCCTGGGCTTGGCTCTCCCTTGTTGGACCTACAGAGGCAAAGACACAATGAAAAGCAAAACCTCTTCTCCCTTTCATCATGTTAGATGTGGGCATTAGAAATGACACAAGGGACTTTGGAAAAATGTTCCCAATGTCCTTTGCTTTATGCCACCATAAAGCTACCTTGGTAGAAGAGCTAAGGAAAAGAAATACTCTTATGTTGGTGCATTAAGAACAGTAGCAAAAGCTAACAAATAGGTTTTCTCCAGTTTGTGGACAAGCATTTACTCAAGTTCCAGCACTGATAGTGACATCAAAATTACACATTTGTCTCACACAGAAAATGTTAACATACTATTGAGAACCAAAATAGATTGAAGAAAGTGAAGGAAATGAAGTAACGCAAATGAAATCATGGGGGATCCAGGTAAAAATACCTTGTTTGTTAATTACAGGCATACGTTAAAATATTTTTTGGTTCCAGACCACCACAATAAAGCAAATCAAGTGAACTTTTTGGCTCTCAGTGCATATAAAAGTTATGTTTACACTAAACTGTAGTCTATGAAGTGTGCAATAACGTTATGTCTAAAAACATGTATGTAAGTTAAATAAAACTACTTTATTGCTAGAAAATGCTAACCACTGGGGGACCTGAGTGACTCAGTTGGTTGAGCATCTGACTATTGGTTTTGGCTCAGGTCATGATCTCACAGGTTGTGAGTCCCAGACCCTTGTTAGGCTCTGTGCTGACAGTGAGAAAAAGAGTAGCCATCCTAGGTCCCTCCCGAGCTGGGTCCCCTGCTCTGCTTACCTCTACCTTTGTAGTGATTCAGATCCTCATCACCACTACTTGGGATTTTTATAGCATCTTGAGTGTCTGAAATATGAGGTTACCTACTTGCACTGAATTAATCCACATTTCTGTTAATATGCTTCCTAAAATATAAACCTGATTGTTTCAATAGCCTCTAATGATTTCTAACTCTTTGGTACAGCTTTAATTCTTTAGTCTGGCATAAGAAACTTCATGCTCCTCCCTGTGTCTTGTCTTCCACTTTAAATTCCATTAGTACCTGCCATTTCAGAATACAGCACACCTCAGTGAGGCTTCCTGTGTCATCTTTCCAGGCCCTGCATATCATCTTCTGTTCATCTTTCAATAATTTGCTAATCTATAGCCTCCTGAAAGAGGTCTTCATTGAATTCTTCTCTTTTCTCTTGTCCTTCCAGGCAGAACCATAGACTTTCTTTTCTATGTTTTCCTATCACCCCAAAGCAAAATCCTCTTTTAAACTTAGAATAATGTTGGGTAGATATTTGATTATATACATCTCTGGCTCATTGTGTTCTGCCATCTTTGAGGAAAGGGGTTTTGTCTTATTTGGTTTTATATGTCTGCAAACAGTATACAAAGTGGGGGCTTAATATTTGTCTGCCAAGGTTTGAATGTCTCAAAGCATGTAATAGAACTGAGGATGTTCATTATACTAGTAACAGTTTCGTTATAAGTCCCAAGTGCTGTATGTGCATTTTGAAAGTCTCTAACAGCAAGGTGAGGTTTTTATCATTTTTTGTTTTTTAACTTTCTTGCAATTTGTAGGTTTCTTGTACGTTCATCAATGTGGAGTTCAAACAAGTCCATTCTATATTGAAACTATTCTCAGTTTATATATTATTTTAAATTAAATTATTGTCTACTTGTTTTTGTTTTTTGGTTATCTTCCATGAACACATTGTGTTTGTCAAACTAAATTTATTTTCAAAGAGGGGTAAGCCCTAGATGACTTTCAACGAAGAAGGAATTGGCTACATTAGAATTCAATAAAAGTTTGATAAATGTTTGTTGGATGAATGAAAGTATTTTTCCTCCAAGTGCCTTAGGATGCAACATTAACAAAATGGCCATAAGTGCAGTGTTCTGCTTTTCAATATGATTATTCTTTGTTATTTCTTACTGACTAAACTAGGAAATTTTTGGCTAGATACTACTAAGCACATTTGCTAAATCTAAAAAGTAATAAGATGTTTACGGATTTTTCATGTTTCAAATCCATTAATAAGAAGGACCTCAAAATTTAAAGACATACACCATTATATCTGAAAAGCAAACAACAAACTGTAAAAATATTTGTGACCTCATTACCACATAATGATAACCTAAGTACATAAAGATCAACAAAACATATGGGCCAAAGACATGATTAAGCATCTTATGAAACAAGAAATATAGACAGCCATGCACATAAGAAAACATGCACAAATATCAATAATAAAACTGCATATTGAAATATTCAAATATTCTTTTCTGCTGATCAAAATAGTATGTTTATCAAAAAATTATATGTATAGATTTTGGGAGAAAAGACACACTCACATGCTGTTTGTTTATAAGGTATATCTGTACAATTTTTCCAAAGAAAATATGGTAGTAAATTGTTAAAGTAACCAGATTAAGCTCAAAGAGAGTTGCTCATGCTAAGCCCCACCTTAGCAAACCAAAACTTAACTAAATTTCTATACTTGGCTCTCCCGGCAAAGAAAGGTCTGGATCAGCTACTCAGTACTTGTTTCCTCAGCACAAATTACCCTAACTTAGCTCCAAGACTGCCTTCCACATCTAAGGAAATGTGTTGCATATAGGGAATCCATCGGCAAATGCCCAGTGCATCTTCCTGTTCCTTCTCACTCTGGTCTATAACAATCTCTTTCCTCGTATAACTCTTCAGAGTTTCTTACTCTCTACTATATTGGATGTTGTTAGATTCATGAATCACTGAATAAAAGCTTACTAGATCAGTAAATTGTCTGTGGAAAATTTTCTTTTATCACTAGATCAAAAGATTGAAATATATTAATATCCTTAAATCTGGTCATTGCATTTCTAGAAATTTGTCCTACTAAAATAGTAGCAACACATATTTTTTTTAATTTTATTTTTTTTAGTTTACATCCAAATCAGCATACAGTGAGTAGCAACACATATTTTTATTCATTGATCTATTATATAATTGTGATATTGTGACTTGTAATACAAATATATATTAGATATTCATACTTATTTCTACCACAGGACTCCTAAAACACATAGAATTTCCTAAGTGATAAAGCAATAGAGATATCTTTTATTATTGATAACAAGCCCCTTTCAACCAAATTAACCACGTTAATAAGGTAACTTTTGGAAAGCCCCTAATGATGGGTTTGGTTGCTAGGGGAGCTAACCATGTGATTGGAACTTTCAATCCTCCCACTCAACCTCTAGTGGGGAGAGAGGGATTAGTGACTGAATTAATCAGTAATGCCCAATGTTGCAATAAAAAATGCTTGTGTAATATAGCCTCCACAAAACTCCAAACTGGTGAGGTTTGGAAAGTTTTCAGGTTGGTTGAATCAGAAGGCATCTATGTGCCTGGAGAATGACATGTGGCAAACTCTGTGGGGACAGAAGTTCCTATGCTTGGGACCCTGCTGGACCTCACCCTACATATCTTTTCATCTGGCTGTTCATTTGTATCTTTTAATAACCTTTTTAATAAATCAGTAATCTTACAAGTAAACTGTTTTCCTTAGTTCTGTGAGCTGCTCTAGCAAATTAAGGTATGAATAATGGGATCCTCAAATTTTTAGCTTACTCAAGGAAAGGGTAGTAGAAATCTCTGATTTGTATCTGGTTGTTCAGAAGCACAGGTAACAACCTGGAGTTGCAATTGACATTTGAAATGGGGAGAAGGGGCAGTTTTGTTGGATTGAGCCCTTAATCTGTGGATTGTGGTAGATAGTGTTCAAACTGAATTGAATTGTAGGATATCCAGTTGGTGTACAGAATTCTTTGGTGTGGGGAAAACCACACACACACACACACACACACACACACACACACACACACACGCACGCACACATGCACACACACACACACACATCTGGTTATCAGAAGTGGCAGAAGTGAAGTATTGAGAATAGTTCTGTGCATAGATGGAAAACAGAAGAGCTTTTTTATTTCTTATTCCCTACACAATAATTAAAACTGAAAATGAACTATTGATCACAGACTAAGAAAATTATTTTAAAAATTAAGAAATAAACATTATTTGTTATGTGTCACTAAACTCATTTTAATATTCAATCAATGACATTGCAAATTTTTGTTAAATAAGGATGGTTGTCATGAATTTACAAGACTCCGTATGGCATATGATGCCAGTTTTATCAATTTATATACACTGGTATTTGAAAGCTTCTCAAGCATCTGGTGTACCTTTACCTTTATTACTATTAATACTCATTTCTACCCTTCACCTAGACTATGAGGATAAATAATAACAGAGCAATACTGGGGAAATGGTCATGAAAGAAAAAGAAAAACATAGATTTCCTTGGTATAGTAAAAGGGTATGACATGGTTGGAGATTCCTATAATATTTATTCCTATATTTTTATTTATTCCTATTATGTGCAAGCATAAAGCAAAAAGATGTTCCCTGTGGTGGGTGATAAGAGATCGACAAGAAGGGTTGGTGATGCCTAATATAAATATATTTATAAATAAAATGTAATAGGTGATGCCTATTATAAAGGCCAGTATATGACTTGTTGAAAAGTTAGACATTTTCCCGTAGGCAAACAAACACACAGATAGATAAAATTTTCCTGGTAGAACAAATCAGATTTGTATTATAGAAAAATCACTCAAGAAGCAATGTGAGCAATAATTTTATGAGGAAGAACTGGAGAATGAGACTTCCATTAGGAAGTCATTTTTAATTCTTTATTTGGGGGATAGAGAGAGAGTGAATGAACATTGTGACAATGGCCATGGAGAGGAGTTAGATTTGACACAGTGTCTGACTCACTACAGAGATGAAGAAAAGAGAGAGAAGTCATATAAACCTCAGAAATTCCTAGCTTGGGCAGATGATCTCTTGGTGACTTTATTATCTATTTTACAGAAAAATGAGGAGCAGTAGACATGTATAGAGGGAAGAAGATGGATAATTACTGGATTTATTTTTGTTTCTTGGGAATCATCAATGTGATTATTTTTACTAGAGAGTTGGCATTCCTGGTTTTAGTCCTTCAGGATTTGGAGCTAGAGGTTCAGATTTGAAAGTCTTTAGGATTTGAGCATAGTTATAGTTTGTATTGTATGTTTTTATCTATAATATTATTTCATTGAGTGAAGAATATTTAATGCAGGATTGGAATATGGAAGATTGTGAATTGGATAAAGTTCACATGTCTGAAAAATGCAGAATTCTGGGTCCTCAAAAGTAAAATAGTTTGTTATTTTATATTTTCTGGACTCAAAGGCTTTTTTTCTTCCAAGCTACATAATTGTATTGTCATCAATATCTACAACAATGAAGATTTCTGAAGCCCTGGATGGAAATTCCAGGATCTAACAGCTTTTGTTTTTCTGAAAACCTTGGGTAATTTTATCCATATTTCTTTAACCTATTTCTATATTTCTGCAGTCTATCCCTCATATATTTCTTTCTGTATTCGGTGAAAATTTATTGAGCACATACTACTCAGGTACGGTTCTAGAGTCTAGATATATAGCATTTAAATACATGCCCTCAAAACTCTTATGTCTATCAGGGAGAAAGTAGTCAAATGCTTGAGCAAAATATAAAAATTTTCAAAGCTCCCCCTCAACCTTTACTCCAAAATAACAATACTTAGTTACTTCTGTATCTGCCCCAGAATAGAAGACAAAGGATGACAACTTGGATAAAGAACTCCCTCAGTCTAATAAGCAAATAATTAATTCTTTATCTACTTCATAAGGAGTTCTGCTATAATGGTTGAGGTTGAGCACAAAGTTTTCAAATGGTTGATTTCTCCATGGAACACAAATTGAGTTTTTCTCTTAAATGAAAGAAATGGTAGTTTCAGTTAAAAAAACATATTGTTTTTTTTTTTTTATTTCAGTTAGTGCCATATTGTCCTGTATATATTTCTCTGTGTTCTCAGATTAATATGCCTTCTTTTTAACCTTAAAGAGAGTCTTTTACTAATGATTTCCAACTAAAAATTCAATTCCAACTTAATAATGTTCTAAATATATCCATTAGAAAGTTCAATTGCATTCATGATTAAACCAATTTGATGTTCTTATTCTAAAGATCTTTACTAATTTTTAACATAGAGGATTTTGTCTTAAGCTTATTAATTTTAGCACATCACTTTTATTTTAGTGAAATATTTTAATTTTCAAAACATCAGATAGTATTGCAAAGATGTTCAGGTCAAATAAAATATGTACCATTTTAAATATCATCTGGACAAATTGTTATATACTTTCTTTAGTCATCTTGATAAAATATTTAAAGAATATTTTTGGGGCGCCTGGGTGGCGCAGTCGGTTAAGCGTCCGACTTCAGCCAGGTCACGATCTTGCGGTCCGTGAGTTCGAGCCCCGTGTCAGGCTCTGGGCTGATGGCTCAGAGCCTGGAGCCTGTTTCCGATTCTGTGTCTCCCTCTCTCTCTGCCCCTCCCCCGTTCATGCTCTGTCTCTCTCTGTCCCAAAAATAAATAAAAACGTTGAAAAAAAAATTAAAAAAAAAGAATATTTTTATTCAAGTTTGGTAGCAAAAATTTATGAGTCAAGTGAACTATATTTTAAATTCATTTAGTAGTATAACCATGTTAAATCATACAGCGGAAAAGACTGCTGGAGAACTCAAATGACCATGAAGCAGTCTTACTAACAGATTTTGTGAGAAAGTTTACACAGTTTATTATTTTACAAATGTGTATCCGTTAGATCTCCACATCACTGAAGGTGAGCATCCCTAAGAATGCATCGCTTCCTACCTTACCTAGCATATGGTCCCATATCCTTAGTAGTTACTTTGAACTACACTTTTCAGTACTGTTTCTCTTTACTTCTTGGAGCAGACTAACTTATGTATCACTGATATCTCTGAAAACTCACTTCTTGAAAAGCATTCTGTCATTCCATTCTATCACTTGAGAAGATTTTTTCTTGTCTGGCAGTTGATGCACACAGAAAAACAAGTTGTTGAGAGAAACCAGGGAGGGATGGGGAGATAGAGAGAGAGAGGAAGAAAGAAGAGAGAGAGAGAGAGAGAGAGAGAGAGAGAGAGAGAGAGAAAAGCAATTTAGGTTTGGTGTGGGCATCAAAGATTTCCAGGATACTTTTTTGGCAGAAAGCAAAGTGGCTCCTCTAGTCAGAGGTAGGGGCTAGAAGTGTGAGAAGGAATGCAATTTCCTGTGAAATTGGCTATGGCAGAGATTGAGGCTTGAATTTTGTATGTCCTTTTTATACTTATATTTAATGGTTCTTGCTTAATTTTAAATAACGTTTCTTTGTAAATTCTCAAGAGTAACTTGTTTTCAGAGGATTCAGAGAAAGGAGATTTATACTCATTTCAATGAGAATCTCAGGAGTGCTACATTCTCCACCTGTAAGGGTAATGGCAGAAAAGGCAAGGACACCGGAGGAAGGTGATTTGGGGGCAAAGGACGTCAGGGACATTGTACCTGAAAGGACCATACTGGGTCTTTTCTTTAAAACCTCAGTTTTATAAAGATCATGTGATCACACATTTACCAACATATATGGAGAATGTCAGTACATTGACATTATTCCCCCAGGTTTCATGTTGTTAAATTTGGTTCATTTTGCATGCCTGTCAAAATCCTTTAAATTTGGATTTTGTCATTCAGCTTATTCAATCATTCCTTCCAGCCTGTATATCAACATGGTCAGTGTTTCAATCAGATAATCAACAATGGATGATACATATAAAGTTGTGTCACAAATCTACACCCTGGTATTATTGTTTATTTCCTACTGTTTCATCTGATCCACATAGATACTATCCACTAAGTCATTAATTGTACAAGTAAGACAGGTTGTCCTGGGCTAAGTAAAATCCAGATGTTGATACTACATACTTGTCTATCAGGTTAGAAACGCAGCAGAAAATATTTATGTAGGATCTTTTCATGATTACAGTTTTAAAACACAAAATTATTAGTATCTTACTGTTAGTTTTGTACTTGATAAAATGATATTGTTATAATACTTAGTGGAAAACATTCGGTACATTGTTTTTAATCTAAGACATATTGTACTTTGTTTTTCTGATTTGATATGTGTGATTTTTTAATCCCATTTTTACTTTTAGTATATTTCATTCTTAAGAGCTCTTATTCATCAAACATAAAATGCATTAGATGTAAAACAAAAGAGGTTGAAATTAACTTATACCTGTCTTTTTTGGGGATAGTTCTTTTATTTTAGTTGCTTGGGAAGCTGATAGAATAATTTTTCCAAAGACCACCCTATGATATTATTTGTCATATTTCTATAAAAAGGCTAAAAATGACATATCAATTTATGGCTGTCAAAATAAGTACCATTCACAACAAGTGTACATTTTCTTTATTTTTGTGTGTGTGAGGTTGGAAGAAAGAAGCCTATGTAACAGTGAGCACAATGCCTACTCATTTCACTAACAGATCTGTACTGATACACCCGTATCAGTGTCAAATTTATCAGTTAAAATGACAATTAATTTGTTAGTAGAGGCATTGTTTATCAATAGAGATAAAAATGGAAATAATGGCTCCCTGAAACAAATCCTTATATCGCTACCAAATCTGGACATACATTTGCAATCCTTCTGCCATTGAGTCAGGAAAAGAACAAGTGGAAAAAGAAAAGAAATGAAACTGAGGAGGTAAAAATAAGAAATGGATAGGGAAGAATAACAAGATAAATTCAGACTGGCATTAGATTTCTTTTAATTTTAGAAATGAGTGAATAGTAAAGGAATAGCTATCTGTCTGTCTGTCTATCTGCCTATATATCTATCCATCATCTATCATCTGTCTATCATTTATCTATCCATCCATCCATCCACTGAAGAGATGCTTTCCCCATTCTCATTTCTCTAACAAATTCCTCCTAAATGCTGTATCACTAGAATTCATTCCTGTTAGAGAATAAAAATGATCTTTGACAATATCCATTTGACATTCCTTTTTTTTTGCATATGCTTATCTAAAAATGAAAACCAAAAAAGGTGCTACAAAAATGGTCTTATTTTAAAATCTTGAAGATGGTCATATAAGATAAAAATGGGCTGACCTGAATTTGTGATGACAAGTTGAATAGATTAACAACTGAAAGAGCAACTAACATGTAGTAAGAGCTTAGTCTGTAACCATCAATTTGCTGTATTTTATATTATTTTTAGGTCTGGGAAATCTGAAGCCTCAGGAAGTTAAACATCTTTCCAAAATCCTCATTATTATAATTAAGGCTACAATGATTCTCTATTATCTATATGCAAGGCTGCACTTTTTCCTCATTACTGATAACTTTCTTGAATGAAAGGGACACTTAAATACTATGAAAAAGTAGTGTAATTGTTGAAATAAATTATTACAAATGTATACCACTCTGTGTGGGATTTGTGTATTCTCCATCTTTTGGCCTCCCTTTAAGGAGAGATTTGAATAGCCACTCTGTCAAAAAATATTATTTGAGTACCCATTCTAAGGCAAGTATTTTGATATGTGCTAAGAATACATACAGAAGACAAGATCTGTCTATTAAAGGACTTAAGATTCTAGTAAAAAGTGAAAAAATGTAAACACATAATTGGGTTATGAACTTTATAATAGGGGCTTTTTATTACATGCCTTCACAGGTGAGGAAATTCTTGCTCTAGACCTTGAAAATAGGTGGATGTTCAACAAGGAATTGAGTGGTATAGGTTTTCTAAGCAGAAGGAAAGATGAGCCATAATGCTAAGGCAGGCATGCCTCAATGGTAGGTTTTGGAAATTGTAAATGTTTAATATGACTGGACTGGACTGACATAGAAATGCAGTGATGCTAGGGTTTAGAGAAAGTTCAGACTGTGAAGCACACAGATTGTGCCAGGACTATACATTTTTCTAGATTTAATGGAAGGACCCTGAATGGCCTTAATCTGGAGAAGTCAATGTCATATTTACGTGAGGAGACCTTGTGCCTCCTCTTCCTCTGTGGAATGGTACAGAGCATGCAAACAAATGATGTTCAGAGAGGATGTTCAGCACTTTCAAACACTGCAAAAAATAATCCGCTCTTACTCTGTGATGAGTCTTGGTGCTAAAGATGTGTGGATTCAATTTGGGCTTAAGAAAATACTAATTAAAAAAAAAATACTAATTTTAAAAGTTCAATGGTACTGTGTTTAGTTACGTATAATTCCCAAATGGGTTACGAGAGACATTGTATGTAACCTAATAAATTACCAGGGTACTAGGCTACTGTTCTTTCAATCTGGGGATTGGGTGTTCTTTAAATATGGAGAGCGGTGTGAGTTTGTCCTAAGGCACTTTCCCCTTGTGCAGCTGCCACAGTGTTTCGCCTCCACACCTTGCCTTGTTTTGCTCTCCCAGCTCAGTAGTTTCATACCTGAGGCTAATTCATTCGTAATTCTCTCCTGTAGTTAAACCAGCTGTTTTGTAATAACGTTGTTGATTTCTCTGAATGGATAGTACAGAGAGCAGTCTTTTACATTATCATAACATTTGTAAGACATGAGCCCTAGAGGATCTGGGAAAATCTATAGTATGAGAGAACATAAAATGTTTCTCTAATTTCAAAATACTTTGTTAACATGGAAATGCAGTAAGAAGGAATAATGGCAGTCACTTGCCTAGTAGTGATTCTGAAGAGCAGTGGTCTGTAAAGTCAGATTAAAAAAAATAAATAAATGTTCGTCCGTCAAGGCTGTATATCTCTTTATATTCCAAAACAACTTGGCAGGTGAAGAAAAAAAATGGGAAGTGGTAAAGTCAAGCTTTAGGTGCTTAAATGGCAAGGTATCTATTTTTATAATAAGCCTTAACAGGTTAGGAGTAAAGGTACATCAAGCTGGCATTTATCTTTTCAAAGTATGTTTTATTTCCATTACTTCATTAATAAAATCCATGTTTTTCAATTAGATGTGACACATCTGAGCTAGATATAAAACCCTAAGCATTTTTTTATAGTATCATGTTTTATTAGGAGGAATGACTAATATTTGGGGTAAATTGACAATTATTATTACACTGATTTTTTCATGTGTCTTCAAAAAATTAAGAATGAGAAGACTTTTGCTCTAGACCTTAAATGACATAATTTTGTATTATGCACCATCTTTAATATAAAAGTTGATGTAGTATGTTATTATATTATTTAACAAAGTTAGTACATTTAATTGGAAACATTTTTTACACCTAAGCCACTATTTTTGGTTATTTTATCTCTATCACTATATTTGACTATGTATCGAGATGAAATATACTCCACTTGAGTTCATGAAATGGTACAGTAAGCTCCTTTATATCATGATTGATGAATTACTGTAAGCTGCTGCTCATCTCCTAGCATATGTTCCAGATGTTAAATATTATGAGCAATCTCTAGTACTTATAACACTAGTAAGTGTCTTAGAGATCATTATGAAATTTTAGAGAGGAAATTCAAACGGATTTAACATTTCATATTTAAAAGTTACCATCATCTATTAATAAATTAGATTGTGAAAAAGAATCATATAGCTAATATTTTATTTTTAATAAGTTGTATTGAAACATTGGATGAAAATTCTCCCAACAGTCATTTGTGATAGAACAGTCAGATCTGTTGCATGAGTAGGTGGAGGGTCAGTTGCTACCATAAGCTCTCTTTCTCTAGAACTTATAGGATTTTCAACGGGGATAAGATAAGCCCGAAAACAAAAAGAGAAAATCCTCCTCATTTAGATACCACAAGAATTTGTGTAGATTGGCACACACCAATATTAACACAACCCTTTACCTTCCTTCAAAAATTTTATATTTTCAAGGAAATATAGTCTAGCCTTGCCTAGTAATCCCCCTGCAATATTTCTCAAACTTTTATATGCATCACACTCATCCAGAGAGCTTGTTAAAAGTTTATGGGGCCCAACCCTAGAGTTTCTGATTCAGTAAGCCTAGGATGGGGCCTGACAATTTGCATTTCTATCAAGTTATAAGATAATGTTCATGTTGCTCATACAGAAACCATACTTTGAGAACAACTAAAGAACAGAAAATAGAGAAACAATTAGACCATGAAAGTATGGCATTCTCTTGACAGTGAGACATATTTTCCATTTGCATTTAGCGTTTCATATTCATTCATTCATTCATTCATTCATTCATTCATTCATTCATTCATTTATTATGGCAGACATCACGGGTATAGCCTGAGACTGAGGCAGGTACAGTTAATTCTGGAAATGGGCTTGCTTCTTCTCTTAAGCCGTTCCTGTCGGGGTTTGAGTTCATCAGGTTAGGAGATGATCCAGGTTTGTTATTGGTATGGTTACCATCAGTGTACCACATGCTTCACTCATCTCTAGCTATTCTTTGTGCAGAGGCCTAGCGTTCTAGGTGTCTTTTTCTAAGTCTTCCTGCTTTCTTTCCCCTCATGCCCATGTCAGCCACAGAAGGCCTTTCTACCAATAGCATTTCCCTTTCCACAGCAGCAGGCAGCTGTTGCTTGTTACTTGGTGCTTAATAGACTGATGGGAGGAATTGGGAAGGTGGAATTCTGTTTTCCTGGTCCAGCCACAAACTTAGGTAAGCTCTATGTGCCTGATCTTTATGGGTAGGATTTTCTCTGTATTCTAAAACCTATGGGAGCCAAGCTCTGTCTTCAATTTGTGGCATATTTGTGCAGGAGAGTATGTCCTGCCCCCTCTGCTTCACCAGTGGTAGAAAATCTGTAATGGTATTGGTATAGGATTCTGGACCCAGGATTGAGTTAACTAAATCTCCATTCATGGGAACAGAACTCCTTTCATTAAATATGCCCTCAAAATATTTAATATTTTATCATAGATCTGTCTTTTAAGTGCACTGGAGATACTGGCTTCTCTTGTTTAGCACTTAATAAATATTGACTTGTATAACTTCACTCTTTGCCTTTTTTATTGTTTTGCGAAAGAACTCTAACTTAATAGGTGTTAGCCATTCTTGAGAACTTTTAGAACTTCCCACAAAACCACTTGAGCCTGATTTTTATTTTAAATAAAATTTAAAATAATGCTTCCACAGAGCATGTGGAAGTCTCACATGAGGGTGGAGGTCTCATACAATCCTTATAAAAAAGAGGAAACCCTCTCTGCCGTGTGAGGACACAGCAAGGAGACAGCCATTTTAGTTTTTAGTATTATAATTTTTATATGATCATATTATTTTACACAGGTTCTATCTGTATTATATGCAGTAGTTTACCCTATTTTATATTTGGTTGTTTATTTTAATATTCTTCCACTTTTCTTTTACCAGTTTATGAGAGATTTGTCTGTCTTTGGACTCTGTTCAAAGAATCAACATGGGTTTGTCAAACATCTCAATTTTTATTTTTTACGTCCCTGTTTCATTGCTTCCCTATTTCATTGCTATATGCCATTACCTTTTCTATTTTGATTTATGTTCTTCAGATTATTTCTTTACTTACCTGTATATTTTATAGATCATTGTGTATCATAGTTAATTTAATGTAATTCTTATTTCACAGGCTATTTAACAGTATATTTTAAACATTTCCAGACATGTGAGTGGTTTGGAGGCATGCTTTGTTATTCCTTTCTAATTTTATATTATCATAGTAAAAACATACAGTTTTTATAACATTGATTATGGGAATATGTTAGGTTTACCTGTTAGCGTGGTGCGTATTTGATTTTCATGAATATTCTGTGTTTGCTCAAGAAAATTTTATATTTTTGGTTGATGGGTTTATAGCTCTTATGATTATTAAACAAATTATTATTCAATTTCCTATACTTTTGCTATTTTTTCTACTTATTACATCAGTTTTTGAGAAGGATATGTTAGAACTGCAATATAATATTGTATTTCTGAAAATCTTTCCAGTTCTCTTAGTTGTTTTATATATTTCTAACCTACATTGTTGAATTTATATATGCTCACAGTCATTATATTTTTGTTGTTCTTTTGTCCCCCTTTACAGTATACACCACCTAAATTTACCTTATGATGGTTTTCCACTTAAATTTGAAATCAATTAATAGAAAATTTGCTACCCCAATAATCTTTTTAAAACATTATTGATTGACAGATCTTTTATCAATCTTTAATTAGAGTATTTCTTCAGATTTTAGGTTTAAATGTGGCTATTGTAGATAACATGTACCTACTATCTTTCTATAATTTATACATACATCTTTCTTTTCTCTGACATTTTATGTTGAATAATTATTTCTACTATACCTTTTTCATGTTGTTTATTTACAATGAATATTTCCTTTCTTTTCATGTCTTTCACTCTGTGGACAGAATATTCTTCTGGTTTTAAAGCCCAGTATTCTATTTCTTCTCTGCTGTGTGCTGTCATTACTAATTAAAAGCCATAAGTATGCGTATATTTCTTGTCACTGTGCAACTTTCCCCGCCTGTGTATTCTGCCTTAAGAAAAGACCCTTGGCCTATAGTAATCTCTGATCTCTTTTCCTCCCATGGCCATTCTCCTAGTATTTACTTTTCTTTCTCCTAGGCTTATTTATTGCTATTTTATTACTAGAATGCAAGCCTGCCTGCCTGACTGCCTGCCTGCCTTCCCTCCCTCTTTTCTCTTTCTTTCTTTTACAACAAGAGTCACAGTGTGATCAATTATCTCAGTTCTTGTTCACCTGTGATGCCATATATTTGTTTAACTACATATGATTATTTTTCTAAGTGTACAATTAAAGGTCCTTCCTGATTCTTCCTCTCCCCTCTCATTAATATAAAGAAAATTTGTATTAATCGAACGCTTATTCTTTTGAGGTTAGGATATGCCCTTTGGAAGATATTAGATTGTTTCTTGACTCTGATGTTTTTATTTTAATGTTATTTATTTTAGAGAGGGAGAGAGAAAGAGAGCATGAGCAGGGGAGGGGCAGAAAGAGAGAGAAAGAGAGACAGAACCTGAAACAGGCTTCAGGCTCTGAGCTGTCAGCACAGAGCCCAACGTGGGGCTCGCACCCACAAACTGCGAGATTATGGTCTGAGCTGAAGTTGGAGGCTTAAGAGACTGAGCCACCCAGACGGCACATTGACTTTGATGTTCTCAATTTCACTGTCTTCTCTTTGTTTATGATCTGTCTTCATATGCTGAATACTATAATTCTTTTCTATTTTGAAAAATTCTCTAGGCTTCCAAAGTGCTTGTACATCTCAGATGTTTTGTCTTTTTCCTTGTGAGTTTCTTTTATTCCTTTAGAACTTTTTTATCCTAGTCATACCTGTGTTAGGGTGGGGGGCAGAGCCTGGGTTCCAACTCTTCTGGATTAGTTTTTGAGGTTGGGAAGTGAGCATTTTGCCTTAAGACAGAGAACTTAAAGTTTTGCAGTTTGGGCTTAATTACTTCTTATTTTATACTCTAGGCATCCCTATGCCCTAAGGAAACTACTGTATTTTCATTCGAGGCAACAATTTCATTGTTCATATCTAAGCACATTTTAGACTAATTTCTTTATTCTTGGCATGGAGAAGAGGGGAAAGAATTCTGAGAGATATGCTAGTTTAGTGTCTTGATAGAGGATAAAGACACTGCTTAAATTTTGGTTTTGTTAAGAAAATGTAATGGTCAGTATAAAAATTAAAATTTAGGTCAAACTTTATTTCCCAGTAAGATCGTAAGCTGGCATCAGTTGCTGGTTTTCTCCCTCTAAAGAAACACTACCTGAGATGCTATCTGAGTGACGGAGTATTATGATCCTCCAAGAAATGATGAATAATTTATTAAAACTCTGAGGATTCCTTGGGAAGATAGAAGCTGTTTGAATCCCAGAGGACAGCAACAGGGGGACTGTCCTGGAGCACACATTCAGGGGCATAGATGTGGGGTATGTTGGTGAGAGGTTATTCTTTAAATTCAATCCACCCCTCTTTCCCATGAGTCCCTTTTACTGACTCCCCCCGACCCTCATCCCTTCCATCAATGTCATGGGCATATCATTGCACAAACAGCCAGAAGTGAGTGACTCAAGTAAGGAGACAATAGCAATGAATCCAAGTGGGCTGACAGGTAGGCTTCTAATTGTTCCCTCCTCCTAACTTATCAATCTAGGGATAAACAGTTATCACAAAGAATGTCTTCTGGCACCTATACTTGCTGTCAGCTTAGTTTAATTCCTTGTGTAAATCAAATGACTTTTCTTCTTTTGAAGTTTGTTTGCTTTATCTTTGAAATTCTGAAGTTCCACTTTGACCTGTAGTTGTTTTTATTTCTTCTACTCCAAATTTGATGTTTGATTTTTGTATGAGTACTCATGTGTTCCTTTGATTCAGATAATTCTTGGCCATAATATCTTTAATAGTCCCTTCTTTTTAGTCTTTTCCCAGTCTCTAGTTCTGGAACTCCAAACAGATATATGCTAAACCTATCCCCAATTTTCACTCAGTTATTTTATGGAGTTACAAAACTCTTCTTATAGGATCAAAATCACTAGGTAATCTGTCATATCTGTATTTTTAATGTGTGCATCCCCCCACCCCCACCCTGGGCTGGATTCCTGTGCTCTGTAGGCACGTTGGCCAACTGTCTTGTTTCTGTTTTTCTCTACCTCGTTAGATATTCTCTTTCCTTCTATATTCTGTTTCCTGTTTCTTGCATTCCCCTCAGCTTTTATATTTTTTTCTTCCTTTATTGATTTGGTGGACACATCTTCAAACAGCATCCTAGTAAAAGGTGCATTAAATGATTAAAAAGTCTTAATTTTATTCCCAAGCTTGACCGATAGTTTCACTAAACTTCTGAGTTGAAAATTATTTTTCTTTAGTATTTAAAACATCACTCCATTGTCTTTAATTTCTAGTATTGCTTTTTAGAAGTGTGATGACATCTCAATTGTTGCTTTGTTTTATATACATCCTATTTTTTTCTTTTTCAAAGTTTTTAGAATATTTCATTTATCCATGATGATCTGGAAACTGTGATGATGTGCTTTGCTGTAGAAGTTTTTTCATTCATCGTGCTGAAAACTGAATGGCACTATTAATATGACAATTCTTACTTGTCCCTGGTGTTTATTTTTCATTTATTTTTATTTTTAGTCTTTCTTTTTCTTATTTTTTCTTTTATTTCTTTTTTATAGAAAAGAAATACGTATATGGTGAAGTGATTATCCCAAGTTTAGTCAATATCTGTCATCTCATACAGATACAGAAAATAGAAGAAAAAAAAATGTTTTTTGCCTTGTGATGAGAACTTTTAGGATTTCCTCTCTTGGCAACTTTCAAATATGCCATATAGCACTGTTAACTATAGTCATCATATTGTATATTACATCTTCAGTATTTATTTTATAACTACTTAGATAGAGAGTGTGTGTGCGTGAGAAGGGGAGGGGCAGAGAGAGAAGGAGATACAGGATCCAAGCAGGCTGTGGGCTGACAGTGCAGATGGAGGGATGCACTGGAACTCATGAACTCATGAGATCGTGACCTGAGCCGAAGTTGGACACTTAACCAACTCAGCCACCTAGGCACCCCTATAACTGGAAGTTTGTATCTTTTACTACCTTTTTTCAATTCCTCCACCTCTCACCTCTGGTAACCACAAATCTGATCTCTTTTTATATGCATTTGTTTTTGTTTTAGATTCTACGTATAGTGAAATCACACAGTATTTGCTTTCTCTGTCTGACATTTCACTTAGCATAATGCCCTTCAGGTCTATCCATGTTGTCACAAATGACAGAATATTTTTCTTTCTTATGGCTGAATACTAATATATATGCTATGTATATACACATTATATATATGAACATATATATTATAATGTCATTATATTATTGCATATATGATATTGTCTTTACCTGTTCATTTGTTGATGGACATTTAGGTTATTTCAATGTCTTGGCTATTATAAATAATGCTGCAATAAACCTGTAGGTGTAAATATCTTTTCAATATAGTGATTTCATTAATTTGAATAAATACTCAGAAGTAGAATTGCTAGCTTTGATTTCTGATTCATTGAGATATCTATTTTATGTTGATGATTTTTTTTATTTTAATAGTTTAAAAATTATTATAACTGTGGTTTAGGATTAAAAGCTGTAGTTTAATCTGTAATGTTATAGAAACATCATCTCCACAAATCATTCTACTTGGTCTCCATTTATTATTATCTTTCCTCCCTCAATCCTTAATAGTTATATTTCTGATACTTAAATCTGATTATGTAATTCCTATGCTTGAATCATTTAAAAAATTTAGGAATTTGACAAACTCCAAATTCCTTTGCACAAATGACAAAAACCAATTGGTTAACATGGAAGACAAGATCCCTTATAGGGGTGCCTGGATGGGACGGTCTGCTAAGTGTCCGACTGCAACTCAGGTCACAGTCTCACTGTTCATGCATTCAAGCCCCGCATTGGGCTCTTGGTGCAGAGCCTGCTTCTGATCCTCTGTCCCAGCCTCTCTTACCCCTCCCCGCCTCTATCTCAAAAATAAATAAATGCTAAAAAAATCTTAAAAAAAAAGAAAACAAGAAGAAAGCCTCTTTATAAATAAGCATGCTTAGCCCTTTCTTCTTATGTAACTCAGTTTTACCCACTGACGTACTCAACTATTTGCCATACCTGAATTTATTATGCTACTTTACAAATCACTGCCTCTCTACATTCTGCTTCCTTACAGTGTAATTCATTTCTAGATTTTGCCCAGTGAATTCCTGCTCATCTGGGAGGATTTAACTGAAAGACTGCTTCTTCTACAATGTGACTTAACTCTTTTAACAATTTTCCTGATAACCTGTACGCACATCTATACATTTAAAAAAAATTAACATTTATTTATTTTTGAGACAGAGAGAGAGCATGAACGGGGAGGGTCAGAGAGAAAGGGAGACACAGAATCTGAAACAGGCTCCAGGCTCTGAGCTGTCAGCACAGAGCCCAACGCGGGGCGCGAACTCATGGACCATGAGATCATGACAGGAGCCGAAGTCAGATGCTTAACTGACTGAGCCACCCAGGCGCCCCGCACGTCTATACTTTTTGAAAAGATGTTTATTTATTTATTTTGAGAGAGAGAGAGAGAGAGCATGCATACCAGCGAGGGACAGGCAGAGAGAGAGAGAGAGGGAGAGAGAGCATCCCAAGCGGGCTCCCTGCCTAGCATGGAGCCTGACATGGGGCTTAGTCCCACAACCACAAGATCATGACCTGAGCCAAAATCAAGAGTCAGACACTTAATTGACTGAAACACGCAGGCAGCACACGTCTTACTTTTTAGAAATTTCACTTTGGCTTAATTATTTGGCTTAAGTAGTACCTACAACACAGCAGACTGCTGTCTTTAATGAGTGTTTTTTGAAAATAGAAAAAAAAATAATTAAAATGATGTTTGTAAAATGAAGTAAGTGAATATCATTTAAATTGATATATATTTGATACTGTATCCAAGTGGAAATAGTCTTTACAAAATTTGTAAAATTGTGAAAAATAATGAAGGATAGTTGAAAAACAGCTTCATCATATCATCTTGCTTTATAGATTGTCTTACAAAATGAAGGAAAATAGAGACTAAAACCACCAAAAAAGGTTTTATGCGTACCAATTACTAGGATAAGAACATGTTTTTTTTCAAATCCTGGTGAAATTACAATTTAATTTCCAAAAGGAGTGCTTCATTGAGCAATATGGGCTATCTAGAATAGGACTATCAGGGAAAATATGAGAACTTTTAAAGAAAAATTTAGGAATAAAGAAGTATCTATATTGCATTTTTTAATATAAAGAATCCTGAACTCTTGCTATATGTATATAATAACATATCCTCATTTACTTATATTTTTAATGTTTATTTATTTTGAGAGAGAGAGAGAGAGAGAGAGCACGCACATGTGCATGAGTGCAAATGGGGGAAGGGAAGAGAGAGAAGGAGAGAGAGATTCCCAAGCAGGCTCCCTGCCCAGCATGGAGCCCAGTGAGGGGCTTGATCCTGCAACCACAAGATCATGACCTGAGCTGAAATCAAGAGTCAGTTGCTCAATTGACTGAGCCACCCATGCAACCCCCTCCCCATTTACTTATTTACCTACTATTAATTATTTAACTTATTTTTCTAATTGGCATAATTTCAGAAATTTTCTAGTAAATATTCAGTAAGACACAACATTTTCTTTTAACTTGTATATAATGATACCCTTTCATACAGATTTTAACTTTTTGAGGAAAAAAAATCTAGATGGCACCTCTTGCTTTCTTTTTTGTTTAAATTCCTCCCCCCTCCCCTTTTGTTCTGATAAATATACTCAGATTTGGCCTGGCGACTTACTTCTCCTTCACTGGATAGTATTGTGCATAGGATTCATGGACTCTAACAGAAAAGGGAAAAAAAAATGGCCAAAAGCTTACAAAGAGACTGATTACAGTAAAATACATAGTCCCTCACATTCTCATTAGCCCAATTTGCCTAGATTGGGACTAGCTGGGCTACATACATGGACACCATTATGGTAGAGAAAGACTTAAACCTGAAATGATCTAGGTATTTTAGGAAAAGGAGAGCAGGGAATATTGAAGCAGCTATGCCACAGTGGATGCTCTCTGTGTGGACATAGTGACCTTGTTAGAAATAGGAAACCCTCCAGAATTCAGCCTCTGGTATTGGCCTATTCTTCCAATTAATGAATCAGAACTACTTAGTTGTCTCTGAGCCAACATCTTGCAAAGTTGCTAAAAGTGGATGAAGGAAAGAAGTCTTAATTGTATTTCTCTCTCTCAAGATACAGTGTTCATAGATTTATCAAACAAGTTGTACCTTTTAAATCTTGAGTATAAACCATGAAATAACCTCCAAACTTATGAAAAAATATATATTTATGAAGTCCTTAATCTATGCCAGGCATGTATTAGATCTAGGAACTAAGTGTATAGTATAGCATGAAACCAAACAAAATCCCTGACATTGTGAAGCCTACATTCTCCTGAAGGGAAACAATATGACTATTGATTAATTAATTCATGACTAAAGGAATAATTAGTAACCCCCCAAATATAATGTAGTAAAAATTGCTTTACACATAATTAAAATTAGGAAATGTGAAAAATATTACTGGATAACTATTTGGCTGAGTGGCATGCCAAAGACTGCTAGTAATCACCAGTATTCATTATTTTCCTCTTTATCCTGGAGAAAACACCTAAGCCACATCTCACAGCCTTTCTTGTCTGTAATGTGACCATGTGACTGAATGCTAACCAATGGAATATGGAGAAAAACGAATGAAATATACCCCTGACATGACACATAAGAGGATCCTGTGTAATTCTCCATAAACTCTCTTCCCTAAAGTTGATGATATAGGCCAAATGCAGAGGCTTCAAGGGGGGGATCTACAGGCCCTGTAGGATGTTGGAGCCACTAAATAAAAATAGAAGCCCCTAAAACTCCATAATGCAGAGAAATTTCCCCTACCACACATGTGCACACATACAGACACCACAATGAGTAAAATTGAACCATATATGAGTGAGAAACAAACCGTGTGTGTGTGTGTGTGTGTGTGTGTGTGTGTGTGTGTGTGTGGTAAGCCTGAGATTTTGGAATTATTTGTTATGACAGGTAGTTATATATAGATATACATTTAAATGAATAATCCCAAGAAGGAGTCATCCATGTACAAATCAATAATTTTTCAAAGGGTATCTAGTATAATCTATGTAAAGAAGACCAAAGAGGTTAGTAAGGGGTAAGCTAGTAGGTAATAAAATCAGAGAGCTAGTTGGATTATATCACAGGTCAAAGCAGAATATGATTTTATTCCAAATACGACATGAGATCAGTGGGTTTTAAATAAGAGAGTGATATTACAAATAACATTTCTAAATTTCTAAATTATCTTTTTGTTTTCTATTGTGAAGAGAAAAAAAATTGTTAAAGTACAAAATGGAAAATTATTTAGGAGGCTATGGTAAGAGTCCAAGTGAGAAATAAGGGTGGTTTGGTCTGGGTGGCCTTACTACAGACTTTAAAAAGTGAATGGGTTTTGTTTAAATTTTAAAAGTATAATCAATAATATTTGCTTTTGGACTGAATGTATGCCCTAGATTTTTGGCTTGGCCAGCTGCTTGAAGAAGACTAAAGAAAGATCTAGATGAGAATGAGAAGAGTTTAAACATTCTGTTTTTCATATAAGTTTTAGATGTTTCTTGGTCATGCATGTGAAGATGCCAAATAGACTACTGGATAAAAGTATCTTAAGCTGAGGAGAAGACAGGGCTACAGAGACATATTTAAGATTTACTGACGTGTGTAGTAACTGATGAGAGAAGTGAATGAGGTCACGGTAGGAAGTATGCAGATAGTGAAAAGGTAACAGATTCAAGCCCAGGAGGCACTTAACACTTAAAAGTCAAGCCAGCAAAAGATCGTGAAAGGACTATCCAGTGAGTCAGGAAGAACATTTCTTGAAAAATAAGAGAAAATGTGTTTTTAGAAAGAGGCCATGGTCAACAAGCCTAAATGCTTCTCAGAGACTAAGTAAGACAAAATCAGAGAGGTAACCCTCAGAATTGACAAGGATAGAGATTAATGGTATTTTTGACAATAGTGATTTCTTCAATTTTTGGTCCTCAGACAAGGCAGTGGGGTAAGGAGAGAATGCCATGTGAGGAAGTATGAACTGCAACAGTAAAGTGCTCCCTTTAAGAAGTGTTACCATGAAAGATACTGGGAAAGTGGTAGCTGGTAGCAGAATGATGACCCAAAAGTATATAGGTTTTTATATTTTTTTGGATGGGTATCCTAAAGCATGTTTGTATGCTGAAGAGAATGTGCGCAAATGTAGAAAGCAGGGGAGAAATACCCTAGAGAGTGTAAAATTGTCAGAGCTTAGTTATGGAGAAAGTAAGACGGATGGTTTCCAGAGTGCAAATAGGGGGTTTGACTTTTGATGGGAACAGGATACTTAGTCCTGTAATAGGAGGAAAGAACAAAATTGCACATGATTTGACCAAATAGGAGTGACCTGAAGAGATATTTCTATAGTTGCTACTACCCAGATTCAGGAAGCTTCTCTGAGTCCTCCCTTTATGAAGCCTAGTTCCTCAGCACTCACTTTAAATCTGTGAATTACCCTACATCCTGCCAATAAATTCCCTTTTACTCTAGTTAACTAGAGTAATTTTCTTTAACTTAGTACAGAACCTTAAATGATAAAATAAATCATTGCTATGTGAAGAAAGCAGTCCTCATGAAAATTTGGGACACGTTAAGTTGAAATATCTCTCTATCCAAGCTTCCCTATGTAGTGGCAGAGATCCCAGCAACAGAGAATATCCATCATGGCCTTAAAGACTATGTGGTTTCAGAGAGCTTGTCACTGGTGTGCACCGTAAGAGACAGTGTCAGGTGAGCAGATGTGAAGCAGTGAACTAGTTATCTCTTCCCTCTCTTTATTTTAATAAGAAATAGTCGTCAGCCTTTACTCGGTCTCTTCTGACAAGGATAGATATTATTTTGCATAGAAAAACATTTTCTACAATCATGGTTGATGTTTCAAAGTAGAAAAATGTCAGGGAAGTGGATTTATCTAGGGCACTGGCTTTCCCATTCCCTTAGCTATGGAACCGATTCAGAGTGAATGCAAACATGCAAAAATATATTCTGTAAAATGAAAAAAAGAGAAGTTTTGCTTGAATTAAGAATGGGTATTGGGTGCCTGGGTGGCTCAGTCGGTTAAATGCCTGACTCTGGATTTCGGCTCAGTTTATGGTCTCACGGGTTTGTGGGACCAGTAACCACATCTGGCTCTATGCTGACTTCATGGAACCTGCTTGGGATTCTGTCTCTCTGATGTTCCCCTTTGTGTGCATGTGCACACATGCTCACTCTCTCTCTCTCAAAATTAGAAAGAAAAAGAAAGAAAGAAAGAAAGAAAGAAAGAAAGAAAGAAAGAAAGAAAGAAAGAAAGAAAAGAATAGCTGTCCATAAGCCCAATTGTAGTCACCCTTCTCCCTCAATCCTACCCATAGTTCTCATTAACCTAGGGCTCTACTGTAGAACACAGTTTGGAAAATTATAGATCTCTGTAGTAAAAGAAATTTATCTATCATTTATCTGTATGGCTATCATCTATCTATATTTATGTATTTTTCAAATGCCAATATTGTAATATATAAGTGAATATTTTATATTGTTATGAGTAGGTTCTTTAATCATTTCTATACAAATAACAACTGAAAGTACTTAAAAATTTTGCTTTTGATTATATAGCTATGGACTATAATTTGAATGGCTTAAATATACGTTCAAACCTTAAATTAATTAGTACCCGTCAATTCAACAAATTATGTGGATCATTGTGTGTTAATTGTTTTTAATTTTGTTATTTGTATTATTTTTCTTTTGTGATGATGAAAAATAGCAGTGTCCAAACAAATGTGTGGGTGATATTACTGGGCTAACTCTCATCTCAGTGATGAATAAAATTGATTCGAGTCTGTCCCTCCTTCCTCTTTGACTGTTCAATGTATGTAGTTCAAATTATGTGCTCATTAGAGAGTGAGTTTCTCAGATAGGGAAGGGAATTATTCAGCAAGAGTACATGAACTCCGACCTGTCGAATTATTTTTTTTTTACAGTTGAAGATGAATATATTTGCATCTTAAGAGAAACCTTTATGTTAGCATGAACACTTATTACATAGTTATTATTTTCAAAAGAGACTACGGAAGTTAAAGGGGTTAAGAATTGCATTCTTAAAAAAATAATTAGCTATGGCATTTATTTAAAAAAGAGCTAAATCAACATGCCCACTCTTATACACAGAACCATTCATCAGAGAACAGATGGTCCCCTAAAAGTGAAACTAAACAGTTCTCAAAACATGACAATCCATTTATCTTAATGTGAACATCCTCTAGCAGATATCAAAAAACAACCGAGGCAGATTTACAACTTTTGGAGTGTATTATACATGCACTGGAAATCCAAGAAAGAATGTTTGCATTTAATAATCTGATTCATATTGGTAAATGGAACATGCAAATGTATAGCAAAACAGTGCTTAAATATTTTGATTATATTCAAAACTACACTAGTTGAAAAGATAACATTTATCATCAATATTTCTTTAAGCTTCCTATTTTGTTGTGTGGAAAAAATTATCTGAAATTCTTTTCCAAATTTCTCTATCTGCCTAGATATTTTAAATCTGGATATCTTTTGTTGGGCTGAATACATTAAATGGAATAATAAATACGTACATATTTTGTTTTATCATTTTAACTCATGCATTTATCTCTCATTTATTCAGCAAGCAGTTATTGGGTAACTGCAATGAATTGGACCAGGAAATGAAAATAACACAATACATCAGTGATGTCTATTTCTTCCCTTAATGATTTAATATGATAGGAGGGAGAGACAGATCTGTAACCATATCATTATAAAATAGTGAAATAAGAGTTTAAAATGTAGTGGTGAATAATATGTTGGAAATATTTAACCAACGTTGTTTCTTGTCATATTTCCAATTCTTCCTCTCTACCTTTCATTCCCGCTCTCTCGTGCTCTTCCCTCATTCCATAGACTGGTCTCATCCTGACTCTTAAATTTAAAATTATAGGTTCTGAAGAGAAGGAAAAAGAGTAAGGAGTTTGCAAAGGATTAAGAGGACCCAGTAAAGAAGAGCAAGGCCTATCTAGAGAAAGATTCTCTGCATTGAGGGGAAGAAGAATCAGGCTGGAAGGGAAATGACAAAATTAGAAAGTAACGGGTCCTTATGAATGGGTTCTTTTCTCGGTCTCTATGAGAGTTGCTGATCTATTGGAGTAAGAACAGGGTAAAGAGATTGTCTAGATACGTTCATGAGATCTGAGAGTCAAGGGAAACTGTACCACCATGTGCCTTGCCCAGATAGAGCCCTAGGGATATGGGCTAGTTCCAGCCAAACAATGATTGTGTGTCGTGCTAGGCAGACAGGACAGGCAGACTCTTAGGAACTCCCTATATAGTCATGTGATGCTGTAGCACTATTCTTTCATCTTTTCATTCATTCACTCATTTATTCATTTTTGTATTCATTCAATAAATGTTCCAGGAAATCTTTTTGGAAGTTAGGTTATATGCATTGTGGTAGGCATAATTCTGAAATTACCACAATGACTTTTAACCTTATATAATCCCCTCTGCTGTGAAGGTGATATTATTCATATAACTATGTTACATTACATGGGATAAGGCAGATTATCTGGGTGCGTATAACCCTAATCACATGAGGGCTTAAAAATAGGGTTTTTTCCCAATTGGTAGCAGAAGCAGAAGCCAGAGGGCTTTGAAGCATGAGAAGGATTTGACATACCTTTGCTGGCCTGGTAAGGAATGGGAACAAGGAATGTGGGCAGACTCTAGAATTTGAGAGTGGCTTCTACTGACAGCCAGTCCTATGACTGCAAGGCACTGAATTTTGCCAACCATCTGAATGAGCTTGGAAGCACATTTCCCCCAGAGCCTCCAGATAATAGTCCAGTTTGGTTGACTGATACTTTGATTTTGATTTTGTAAGACCGTAAGTAAAGAATCCAGCCAAGTCCACACAGACTTCTGACCTACAAAACTGTGTAATAATAAATGGTGTTGTTTTAAGTGACTATAATTGTAATAATTGTGGTAAATTGTTACACGGCAATAGAAAACAAATAAAAAAACAAATATGAATAATGGAGAGAAAAACCCCTACTGCATGAAGCATAAAATCTAGTGGGGAGATATAGGTAATACAGAAATATAGAAAATCTTAGATAAATGTAAATTATGGTAAGTGGAATAGTATGTGGAGAGATGTCATCTAGAGAGTTGACTAATGTGTCCCATGTTGAGGTGGTGGTATTTAAGTTAAACATTTCAGGAGGTGAGAAAATTAGCCAGGTAGGTGTATAGGGTAGGTGAGGTCTGGGAACGGGGCAGTGTAAATTCAAAGGCTCTAAACGGGAATATGTTTGAAGACTAACAAGAAGTACAATGTGGCTGGAGCAAAGTGGATAAGGAGGAAATCAGGAGTTGAAATCAGAGAAGCAAAGGAAGTTAGATCACGCTGGGCTTCAGAGACCATTGTCTGAATACTGTTCCTCTGAGTAAAGTGGGAATCCAACTAGGATTTTGAACAGAGGCTGACATAATGTGACTTTCTATCCAAAGAGATCATTCCAGCTACTGAAGGAGCAACAGAATGAGTATGATAGAAACATGGAAGGAACAGCCGTTAGGCTTGAAAGTGTCTTATATATGGAAACAAGTTAAAACTCAGAAGAAATCTATGTACAGCTGTGGCAAAGGACCACATACAATTGCAAAGTTCTCCAAAAATGTCTTTGAAGATGGAACCCATGAGAATGTAAACTCTTGAGAAGGAAGGGTTTTGTTTTGTGTTTGTCCTATTTTCATAAATAGAGTATTACTGCAGCATAAATACGGTTCTACTCTATAATTAGTTGAATGAATGAAGACATATATGAATAAATCAGTGATCCTTGAAAACCCCTCATTTACCCACTTTGCCTTCTAAACTGGAAGAAGCTGGAGTGTGTGGCAATAGATTGAATGTGTGTTTCTGCTGCATTGACATGAATATATATTTGAGTCTTTATTCACTTTTAAAGACATCATTTTCCCATTATTGTTGGAAACCAGTAAAGTCTCTTGAGGATAAGGACAATACGTTGTTTATGATTAGGTCTTCAGAGGTCAGCAGACCACGATGAGACCATTTAGTCAGTCTTTTGTATACTATTCCTAATTCCTATGTGGAGCAAATATGTTTCATGAGGCCCCTCTTAACAAACAAATACTGGTCCTGTGGTACACTTGGAAGCAAAGGAAAAAAAAAAAGTAAGCTTAGTAAGTAAAGGGATTTGGTCCTTAGTCACAGCTGTAACCACAGAGCGTGGATTGACACAAAGGGTGTATTCAAAGAATGGGGAATGGGAAGTGGAGAGAGATAATCAGATGAGTAAAAAGATCAATGAAAAAGAATCAGAAAAAATTGAGTTTTAGTTTCCACTCACTGTCAGTTAAGAAGTTGTATTTTAGTTAAGAAGTTAGAAACTCCCGTTTTTGGTTGGTTAATTTTTTAAATTTACTTTTTATTTATTTTGAGAAAGAGAGAGAAAGAAATGAGTGAGGGTGGTGCAAAGAGAGAGGGAGAGAGAGAATCCCAAGCAGGCTTCACGCTGTCAGCACAGAGCCCAATGCAGGCCTCTAACCCATGAGCCATGAGATCATGACCTGAGCCGAAATCAGAGTCGGATGCTTCACTGATTGAGCCACCCAGACACACGTGGTTGGTTGATTTTTAACATTTGTTCCAGGCCCAGAAAAGGAAGCAAATGGTGCCAGTGTAGTAAATAAATGAGTTTATTCCATTCAGCCAGTGGGATTTGCTAATGTGTAACAGATTATTTCATTAATTTCTCTGGGTTCTTCTTAGTAATACTCTGAGTAAATATAGACTTTTTTTTTCCTTTTTTGATGAAAGAAAAATTAAGAATGCCAGATAAAGAAGGCAACCTGAGGAATAGGCAATATGGGGGAAAATCTCTCCATAAGAAGGTGATTCTTTTGTGAAAAGTGTTGATAAAAGGAAAGTTGGGAACGTTAAGGTAAATTTTATGTTTACTGAGTGCCTGCAGAAATACTGACTGCGTTTTCTCTCTCTAACTTGATCTCCATGTGCCACCAGCGTTATACCTACTCCTGTCTCCATAGGTTGTCAGTCATCTTTCTAGAAACAAATCTAATTAGATCACCACTCTGCTAATTAAAATGTGATGCTTCTTGCTGCCATAGCATTAAATCTAAATTCCTTACAAGGAAATATAAGATATATGCAGTTTAGCTTTCATTTTCAGACTCATTTGATGCCATTGCCAGTCCCTCATTATACACGTAGAATTTCCGTGCTTTAGCCACAGACATTCTAATAATAAATCTTTGTCTTTACACATCATATCTCCTTTTCCTGAAATGACCCCTTTCGTTCTTCTCCTTAACAGTGTCCAATTTACCATTCAAGATCCATCTGAGACTTTCACTTTTCCTGGATACCTTCTCCTATGATCCTGAATGAATGAACATAGTAGCTCTACCATTATGTTCCAATGGCACTATTGTAGCAGAAATTGCTCAGGGCTCCTGATAGCCATTGCACCTTTCTTCCCTTTGGCAATGCAACTCTTAAAGATTCATCATGTGGCCATATGACTAGCTTCTACCCTATGAGATTTGAAGAGAATTTCTGTGAGCATCTTTTGGATCATATCCCTACAGGGGTGTTATTTGACCTCTACTTTCTTTTTTTCCCTTCCTGTAAGTTGGAACATGGAAGGAGCACCTTAAGGAATGACAAGGCAACAAGATAGATAGAATCTGTGTTGCTGGTTCCCTTTGTGAAGTGTAGAATCCCTACACTTAATTGATTGTCTATTAGCTAGCACTTTTGTGTGAAAGAAAAATAAATCTGTCTTGCCCAGTTTAGTCCTATTTGGTCTGTATCGAGTGGCTAGACCAATGTCCTAACTAATGTGATGCATTGAAACTAGCTTCACATGCCTCATCACATCAGTGTAATTATTGGTCTGCCACAGACTTTTTTTTTTTTCAGAATATTTTTGTTATGTAAAGAAAAAAAAAAGAGGGAAAATTTATTTTAAGAATTAAGTGATATTTCACAGAATCCCAGGGAATTACAGTTGACCCTTAAACAACATGAGTTTGAACTGTGCAAGTCCACTTAAATGCAGATTTTTTTGAATAAATACAGTACTGTAAATATATTTTCTCTAAGATTTTCTTAACATTTTCCTTAGCTTACTTTATTATAAGAATATAGTGTATAATACGTATAATGTACAATATACGTGTTTATCATTTATGTTATTAATAAGGGTTCCAGTCAACAGTAGGTTGTTAGTAGTTAAGATTTTAGGAAAGCAAAATTTATTCACGGATTTTCAACTGCTCAGAAAGTGAGCACTCCTAATTCCTGTGTTGTTCGAGGGTCAAAAGTACATCAAGGCCTCTCTGAAATCTAGGAATAGGAATTGGAAAGCTGCCAGGAAGCCAGTTATTCTCTGAAGCTTAATTCTTTTTCCTGTGTGTATTATTCTGCTCTCTCTGAAGATCTACTTCATTCTTCTGCCTGGTAATTAAACGCTTTTTCCTTCTTCACAGACATGGGAGAAAGCAGCCTCCCCACACTGCTCTAGAACATATTTAAATTTAAGCAGAATGTCAGAACTAGATCTGTTAAATCCGAATTCCAAATTCATTAAAAGAGAATATCCGTGATTGAGCTTGGGTAAAGTCTTCAACACTAATCTAATCATGAAGCCAGAGATGGTGTGTGTGTGTGTGTGTGTGTGTGTGTGTGTGTGTGTGTGTAGATATATTAACAGTGAAATGAAGTAATTGTGTGTGTGCATACATACTGAGGGGTATCTGCTGCAGAATTCATTTAGATTGCTGTTAGAGAGCCTTGCTGATATTTTCCTCACTTTGTTATCCTCAGAGTCTAGTGCACTGCCTGATAAAATAAAGGTTTGCTGAATGGAGAGTGAATGAATAGAGTCCCAAGAGAGCACTCTGCTGTACAGCAGTCAGAAATAGGTTTCATCATTTGGAAGGTAGATGTAAGAACTTCTTGTCTTTTAGAAAAGAAATGAAATTCAGAAAGTACAAAACTCAAAGAAGGCATTTTCCAGGAGCAGATTTATCACTGGCAGTTCTTAACAGGTAACTATAAAACACAGACAGAATTACCCTGGTGTACTGTCATCATTGCATGCAAATCTCAGCTGTGTGTGTCCATATGATTATTATTATTATTATTATTATTATTTTCAAAAATGATTTAAGAACTATGAACTATCTGCATTTTTTTTTGGTCCTTCAGTTAAAATGTCTCTGCTCCATTGTAACAACACAAAATGACACGATAAAATATTTAACTACATATATACATGTGATAGTTCATAAATAATGAATGATATTATAGTTCTACATTTTTTTTCTATTTTTCACTTTCTTTGGTCAATGGAACAAAGATCTGAATTAACTGAGGTATAAAACCTAATCACCTCATCTATAAAGTCCTCCTTTATTGCTAAAGGTAGGAAGAGATAGAGGATTCATTCTGCGATAAAGACATTCAATCTCACTCATCACACTAGGCATGTCAGAAAAATCACCTCATGGATGAGCATAACAGATTGAGCATATCAGAGAATGATGGACTTGGGAGATGGAAAGTAGTAGTTTATGTCAGAGCAATCCTGGATGGTGCAAGATAACAAAACAGTGCATCTACACGTTCTAGTTCCAGGGGGGATAATCATCAGAGGGTTAATACTTTAGGCATTTTGAGATGATTCTGTACTTTCAGTAATATCACAGTAATATCCTATATTTCAATTCTAGCACATAATTATAATGATAAACTTCATGGAGAAGAAAAAATAAAGGTATATTGCTTATTAATACCCCAGGCCATTTAGTTTTTAATTTTAAGTATTTTCAAAGTTGTCATTAAGTTTCCATAAGTGTGCAAACAACTCCCATTTATCTACCCCAATATTAAGATTATACCATCTTTATATGGTCTTTCCTCTATCTTTATACTGTTTTTAGGACTATTTCTGAGTTTTAGAACTGATGCTCATCACTGCAAAATATGTTGGTATTTGTCCAAGGCAACGAAGAAGACTCCACTACATAATAGCAATCCTACTATCAAAACTAAAAACTTAACACTGATACATCATTATCATTAAATACTCATACTCTATTTTGAGTTCATCAGTTGTTCCAGTTACAACAGAAGGATCTAGCTCATAATTGCACATTTCATTTAGTTGACTCTAAAAATGATGTCTCTTTATCATCTTTCAATATGGAAGAGTTCCTTAGTCTTTCTATGCCTTTCAGGGCCATCACAGCAGTGAAGAATATGCCTTGATTTGGGTTTACCTGATGTTTTCCTCACAATTAGATTTAGCTATGCACATTTGGCAGAAATAATCCTGAAGGGGATGCTGTGTTTTTCCCTCTGTGTAATATATCAGAGCACATGGTATCTCTTTGTTCTATTACTGGTAATGGTAACTTTGATCCCTTGGTTAAGGCAATGTCTGCCAGGATTCTTCATCATAAAATTACATTTTTCACTTTTTAATGAATCAGGACTCTGTGTGGCACACACTGAGACTATGTGAATACTCTGTTACATCTCATATTTCCCCCTCTAACTTTACCATCCATTCATAATTCTTATTTGAAATTATTATTACGCTGACGTTTTTGAACAAATTAAAATAAACTTCTTGACATTTATTTGTCTACCCATTAAAAAATATATATCAAGAACCTATTATTACGTGCCAACCACTAGGTAAAGTTCTAAGGATACCTTATCAGTGAGGAAAACAACCACTCTTAAGTATTATGAGAATACAGGATTTATTGTAAGAATATGGGATTTGTTACAGGAAATAGGCCTTAAACAATTGTTTTTAAAAAAGGTTCTGTGGAAATAAAATTCTGGAAGGAGAGAGTAAGAGGATCAGAGAAAAAGTTACTAACCCCTTCACCTAGAGATTTAGAGCAGAGGGATAAGTCAGAGCTTGCAAGTGAATCCAAGAAACTGAGGTATTGAAGTAGAGCATGGAAGAATAACTTGTGGAGAGCCCATACAGACTGTTCTGGAGAATCTACTTCATTTATGTAGGTACATCTGTGGTTCTCAGCCATAGCCATTGGTGGAACATAATCCAGTATAGATATTGGGGTGGGGGGCATAATACCCAGTTCCTGCTTTCTGTGGCCTGTAAGTTTATTGGGGAAGATAGATATTGAAGAATTAGTGACAGACAAAATTAGAACTCTGAGAAGTGCTAGACAGAGTTACATAGTACTATGAATTAAAGAGAATAATGCGGCCTCCCCGAGGTAATGGTCCTTGAGTGATGATGTGATGGCAATGAGGTCTCCCTCCTGAAATTTCTTCTCTAATGTGAGCTTGTCAGTCCCTAATCAAAAGACAGAGTCTAATTCCCCTCACTTTCCTTGAGTTTGGGCTAACTTCATAAATCCCTTGTGTTAAGTAGAATGGAGCATCATTGGCAGTGCACAGCTCCCAAAGGTAGGTCAAAAGAACCACACATCTTCATCCTTGCTCTCTTGAAATGGTTGCTCTCCAACTGCTTCCTCTCAGAAAGCCAACCATCACATATAGTTGATCTAGTTGACAACCCCAACTGAACTCAGGCTTCATGTTAGCTCAGATGAATAAAGAAACTATTTTGGATATGTATCATTCTGCTCTAGTTGTTTTATCCCCCAGCCACTCAGGTCACCCTCCAGTCACTTTAATCACCTGCCTTTCCCCACCATTTGAGTCTTCCACGCCATGGCTCCAGACATCATTGGGCAGAGAAAAGCCATCCCCATAGGGTCCCCAGCTAAATTTCTGACACATCCGTTTTGTAAACATCATACAATTTTCACAAAATTGTTCTTATTTTATGGCATGAAGTTTTGGAGTGTTTGGTTATGCAGCCATAGTAACAGGGAAAATCAGTTATGAGATGATTTCACCAGCCCAGTTTAAAATGTATTTTATCTTCTGTTTGGTTAATGTTAGTAGAGATGAAGAGAAACTAAGGTTCCTGAGATATTTATAGGTTAACAATATTTTTTTAAAAGTTAGTGATAGTTTGAGGGATGTTGGGTAGTAAAGCAGGTGAAAATATCAAGTTTTGTAATTTGTCTAACTCAATGGATGATGTTGTCTTTTGATGAGTTACCATTTATGAATGTCTGGTTCTCTTTTGCTGGGAACATGGAACACTGCACTTCAACTTCTTAATCGTTAAGTGACACTACTTGCTTAATTCTGGGCAATAAGTTGTGAATAATAACTAATTATGATTCAGGTAATGAAATTTCTCTTCACATGTTTCCCACTTTCTTCTTCGGAAGTGAGAAAAGATGCTACCAGAATTACTGAGTCATGGCATGAATGACAATGACCCTGGAGAGTTACCCAAAATATAGAGGACTTTGTGTAAACAAGAGGTTAATTTTATGCATTAATCCACTGAGTCTATGAGGTTGTTTATCATCATACATTAGTCTTATTTGTTGTGATTGGTCACATGGGGAATATTGAAGGACATGTTCTTTTGTTTAATTAAATGGAAGTCACATCAGTTTTAAGACCATTTACAAATTACTTAGCAGCTACTTAATTTGGAGTTTTAGTCACATACTTCTTTCACAATATTTAATGAAAAATCACTTTACAGACTCAAAATACGTTCCAGGCACGATCTGGGGGACATGGGAGATGGGATAGACATAGATACAGACACATAGATATTAGCGTGAACCAACTTAAAATTTACATAAAATGTAGTGATATTAATACATGAACATACTAACAAAAATATGAAGTAGAAAATAAGTGGTATAAAAACTGTTCAAATGTAATGTTACAATTGTTTAAAGAAGCCTAGGTGTTCTGGGAGTGTAATTGTCTACAAAGATATACACAAAATAGTCCATCAATCCTGGAACAATAGGAATATAATTGGACATGAAGAGGATCTTTCATGCAGAGTTATGGTGTGAACATGAAACAGGAAACATGCATTATATGCAGGTGACAAAAAGTAATGCAGTTGAGTGGAAATCAAAGTGTACATAATAGAGTAGAAAATAATAAGGCCAGAAAATTTGGGTGCGTATTAGATTGCAAAGGACATAAAGATAGAAACATAGATTGAGATTTTATTTTGTTGGGCAAGAGGGAAACTATATATTTGAGCAGGGGAATTGTGTATAAAGATATTATTTGAAGGAAAAGACTTAAAAAATTATATTAAAGTAGTATTCAAAGGAAGAGGCATTGAGAACCTTTTCTCTTCAGAATAAAAGTAATGTGAATGAAGAAAAACAAGACATGAGCAAACATTTTTAACTGGGATCTACTTAGATAATAATAACAATAATTTTAATTTACATTTATAAATCCTTACTGTGTATCACCAATTAGTGTTCCAGGTGTCCCCTATCTCTCTCTCTCTCTCTCTCTCTCTCTCTCTCTCTCTCTCTGTCCATCTATCTATCATCTATCTATGTATCTATCATCTATCACCTATCTAATCTGTGTATCTATCCATCTTCTATCCTTCTGTCCTTCTATTTATTATTCTATCTACGTACTGGTCCATCATCTAGCTTTTTGTCTCCTAAAACTTATTTAGTTCTTGTAATTATCTTAGAGATGAGTTTTATGTAGTGTACAAGAAAGAGATCAATAGATAATGAAAAACTTAAACTTGAGTGAATGAAACAACTCCTAATTATAAACAGAAAGAGAGCACAGAATGAGAAAATTTGTAAGGAAAATATGCTCCATCTAGTATTTGACATATTTTCTTGGAAGATCAATTTCAATTATATATATCAGTAATGCACGCAAATCTCTAAATTTTAAACTCCCAGATTTTAATTTTTATTAGATACAAGATTGATGGCAAGTTGCACAAGAAGATGGGTGAATCAATAAACTTTTGCTACTTCACAATCCACTCCAAAACAGTAGCTAAAAGAAACAGACATTTGTTATTCCTCATTTTTGTCTTAGTTAGTTGTGTTGAGCACTTTGAAATGGCCTTATTTACACGTCTGCATCCAGTATCATTATGATGTCTGGGGCAGCTTGGATGGCTGGGTCCTCTCTCCCCATTGCCTCCCCTGCAGGAGGCTACCTTAGCTTGCCCACATGGTGGCAAAAGGGTTCCCAGCAGCAAAAGTTGAACCCTGATGCACAAGCACTCTTCAAACCTCTGCATGAATTACACTGACTCTGTTTCACTGGTCATAGTAAGTGAATTAGCCAAACTCAGAATCAATAAGTAGAGACATAGACTCTCCATCTTAATGGGGGAGGCACCATTCTAACATTGCAATAGAGCATATATACTGAGACATTAAAAAAAAATGGTAGTAACTACTGTACTGTACCACAGGTGGTGCTAACACTTCCAACATTAAGAATACAAATTTATGGGGCACCTGGGTGATTTAGTTGGTTAAGCGTTAGACTCTTGATTTGGGCTCAGGTCATGATCTCACAGTCCTGGGATTGAGCCCTGTGTGGAGCCTTTAAGATTCTCTCCCTCTCTCACTCTGCCCATCTCCCCCACTCACAGGCCCTCTCTTCTCTTTCTTTCAAAAAAGGAAGGAAGGAAGGAAGGAAGGAAGGAAGGAAGGAAGGAAGGAAGGACGGAAGGGAGGGAGGGAGGGAGGGAAAAGAACCCAAATTTATAATCATTAATGTTATGTTTTAATGTGTAAATGTGATGATGGCAATGATTCTTACCATACGTTACATAGCATGCATTTTCCCCAATCCATTGTTTTCTTCTATTGCCTGATGAGGTTGACATTGTTCACCTGTAGTAGAAAAGTAAAAGAGACCAGGATGTTTTCAACACTCTCTCCACCCCCTTTCTGTTCTGTATTCTGGTGATACGGTAATGGGTCTAAAGGGTTGGATTACGTGATGTTCACATACTATTCTCTTCTCACATCAAAGAATACATTATTCTGAGGGAAACAACATAGTTATTTGTCTTCATTTCCATCTCATAAAAAGACAATTTAATGTACAATATAACTGAAAACCACTGTAATGCAGAAAGTTGATTTAATCTTTCTATGCAGAAAATTCACATTTGTTGGTTGACCTGAGAGCCTAGATACTATTTCTGAACTGTTTCTATGTTTTTGTTTTGTTTTTTAATGTTGCCACGTTGTTGACAGAAATACTTGTCATTGAAGGTGGTTCTACATGGGGATTTATGTGGTTTTTATCTTCAGAGTGCTATACAAAGTGTGTCTTGTTAGAGAAAGCAGTATGGTATATGGGAAATGTCTAGGATTTAGATGAGTTAAACTGTAATTATGATGTAATCATTTACTGCCTCTGTGACTTGGAACCAATCAGTTAAAGTCTGCAGGTCTTAGTTTGTATTTCAAAAAAAAATACAGAAAATTAAAATGTTTAAAAATGGATGTAATAGGGGTATGTGAGTGGCTCAGTCGATTAAGCATCTGACTCTTGATCTCAGTTCAGGTCTTGATCTCAGTGTCGTGAGTTCAAGCCCTGCATTGGCTTCATGCTGGGTGTGAAGGCTACTTAAAAAAAAAGGTAAAAAAATTAAAATTTCTGTACCATAAAGGTATAAAATATTACAGAGCTTTATAAACTTGAAACCACCATATTAATGTCAGTTGGTTCCTGGATAGAGCTATTTGTGTTTTATATCATAGTAACAAAAATGTTGACCTATTTCTTCTCAAGCTTGTCATTATTAAAATAATAGAAAATGATAAATGATTTTGAATTAAACTAAACTAAAATTTAATTTACTTATTGACAGGCCAAATCTTTTTGCACTGAATCAACAAATCTTTTAATGTTTTAATAAAGAGTAAAGCTTTCTGAGTGACACAATACCACAAAATTTTTAAATGTGGGAATGAAAAGAAGGTACTACAGGCCATCAAAACATTGTGAAAATAATTCTGAAGTCAAGGTGAAGTGATTTTTTATGCCTTAATAACTTTCATGAAAGTTATGAAATTTTAGAATGCCATACTTCAATGAATAGAAAAAGTCAACTAAGCATGTTGCAATGTTTTTTGTAGTATGCTTTTTGTGCCATAGTACAATTAAAATATCTACACTTTAAGGGGTGCCTGGATGGCTCGGTCGGTTCAGTGTCTGACTTTGGCTCAGGTCATGATCTCTCAGTTTGTGAGTTCAAGCTCTGCACTGGGCTCTCTCTGTCTACTTTGGATCCTCGGTCTCCCTGTCTCTCTGCACTTTCCCTGCTCGCACTCTCTCTCTCTCTCTCTCTCTCTCTCTCTCTCTCTCTCTCTCAAAAATAAACAAACATTACAAAATACCTAAGCTTCAAAATTATACTTTCTTTTTATCTGTGAAGATACTTTAACAAACCAGTTTTAAAACATGTGAATGTTCTTCTTCAATTAGTGTGAAAACAAATTTATGGATTAGATTACCCAATTTGTAATTAAAAGTATGCATGTGATGTCTTTTTGGGAAGTGAAAGGTGGGTGTTATATGACCCTATGGTTGAGGAGACAGACATTAGAAACAGAAAGTTCTCCTATTTGGGATGTGAAGTTCTATGGGAAAATGTTTAAATGAGCAGGGGGTTACCTGGGGGTTGAAAAGTTAATAGTGTTTCACCAGGGAAGAAGGAATGGCATTTTAAACAGAGAGAATGGCATACATAAGGCACAGAGGGATAGGACCACATGAATTGTTTCAAGAAGTGTGAAAAACTCTTAGTCCAAGCATTGCATATCGTTGGCGTTTTATGACCTGTCATCCATCTGCATTGGCATTCTCCAACCTCCTCCCCACAGTTCATGCTCAAATGCCTTTTTTTTGTTTTGTTTTGGTATTAGATTTTTAATCCTTCACAAAACAGCCTTAGTTTATCTTTCTGAACTGCCCTCATTCTAGGAAGAGCTATGAAAATTTTAGATGAAACATGACCTAAATTATCCTCCAACTTGTTACTCTATTTAGAGTCCTTAACTTTTCCTAGACCATGATTCCATTGTTAGACCTTTGAGACTACCTGAACATATCTTAGTCTGTTCAGAATTCTGACCTTGATTAAATACTTGACTTTGTCCACAGACTTCAGCCTTCATTCCTGACCCCTGACCTTGAGATCAGATCCTTTATCCCTTGTTTTAAAAAAGTCAATATTCTATGCACACGATATTAGATTTCTATTGCATGACAGAGCGTGATGAAATAAGTGGCTTAAAGGAATACACATTCAACTCATAGTTTCTGTGGGACAGTGAGTCTGGGCATGGCATTTTTGGGTCTTCTGTAAGGCTACCATCAAAGTTTTGGCCAAAGGTAGGGAGATTGTCATCTGGGGACTCAACTGGAAATGGATCTGTTTCCAGGTTTACTCGAATTATTGACAGAATTCATTTCTTTGCAGTTGTAGGACTCATGATAGCTTGCTTCTTCACAGCCAGTGAGAGAAAGAGAGCCACTGCAGAGCCGTATGTTAGCAAGATGGAGTCTTTTGTAACATAATACAATCAGAGGAGTAATATTCTCTCACATTTGCCATATTCTATTAGTTAGAAGTCACAGGGCCCACACTCACTCATGGGGAGGGGATTGTACAAGGATATGAATATCAGAAGGCAGAAATCATAGGGGCACCTTAAAGTCTATCTTCTACACATATGCATCTGGTTTTCCATCATATAAATGTAGTTCACACACACAAACCTATATATGCCATGTGTCCCAAAAACTTAAGGCAATTGTGAGGTTTAATAATTCCAGATGTATAAAGTACTACAAATGTATAAATACTACAAAATTATAATATCTAATTATTTCTTGGGGCCCCTAGGTGGCTCAGTCTGTTAAGCATTCCACTCAGGTCATGATCTCGTGGTTTGTGAGTTCAAGCCCTACATCAGGCTCTGTGCTGACAACTCAAAGCCTGGAGCCTGCTTTGGATTCTGGGTCTCCCTGTCTCTCTGCCCTCTCTTGCTCACATTCTGTCTCTTTCTCTCAAAAACAAGTAAACATTAAAAAATTATAATGTCTAATTAATTCTTATACAATTTTGTGAAGATTCAGGGTTTTTTTAGTTTCAATTATTTTTTACGTCAGTGTTCTCTGTCTTCAACTGGATTATCTCTGTATTCTCTCATCCTCTCTACATACACATGTTATTTCACAAAAATTGTCTCTAAAATATAATGCATCTGGGGGCGCCTGGGTGGCGCAGTCGGTTGAGCGTCCGACTTCAGCCAGGTCACGATCTCGCGGTCCGTGAGTTCGAGCCCCGCGTCGGGCTCTGGGCTGATGGCTCAGAGCCTGGAGCCTGTTTCCGATTCTGTGTCTCCCTCTCTCTCTGCCCCTCCCCCGTTCATGCTCTGTCTCTCTCTGTCCCAAAAATAAATAAATGTTGAAAAAAAAATTAAAAAAAAAAAATAAAATATAATGCATCTGTATATTTTAAACAATTTTAAATTGGGCAGTAATATATCCTCAAGTGACCACAGAAGCAAAGGCAATTCTACTCCTAAAGAAATGTACTTTTATAAAGATTTACAGGGATTTTAAGATCCATACACTGAAAGATAATTTTGAATTTCAGAGTTATAAAAACATTAAAAAATATGATGTTTAGATTCTATGAAATACATTAATATATGCAAATGTTGTATAACATAACGCTAGGTCCTGTTATCCATTTCAAAAAAGAAAGCAGATTTTAAGGTCAACTTTTTCAATACCATACAATGCTTAAGGGGCAGCGGAAGAATTTAAACCCCAATCTAACCACAAACTATATGTCTTCAAAACACGCAAATTAGTCTCACTGCCTGTTACATAATTTGTGTTATACAAAAATCATCTTTCTATGCCACAGAAAAAATGCTGAACTAAACCAGACACAGATCAAAATAATCTTGCTCAAGTTGAACAATGATTTGACTAAAATGAGCTTGCTTTCCCAAGAGCACCATGACACTTTTCTAAGTATATACCAGAGTGACCGAAGATTGTCTTGTGAAGATTCTTCTCTACCCCCCATATTCACATCCCAGGTAAGTAGGCCATTATCCTTAAGGACTTTCAAAACCAAAGCTCCCCTTTGTGTTCATAGTTAATGAAATCATAAACCACATTTTAGTTCTAATAGGACAAAGTCCGATTACTTTAAAACTAGACTTTGCTTGACCCCAGAGACAATGCTTTCTCAATTTGTGTTTGCAAAAGTCTTTCCTAGGCATAAAAGTGAATAAAAGTGGAAGGATGTATCTTCTACTCACACCTTTTGAATCCCACACCCAAGAAGTGATGATTAAACAGTGCCTGCGTTCTTTCAATCCTTGTCTGGACCTATCACATCCATGTCCATCTGATGATCCTCTTGCCCATCTGCATCCTCTTCATTACAGCTTTGTCCCTATCGTGAAGCTTCTATCAGTGCTGTCACAGAGGCAATGTTACATCTATCCTTCTGGATCTACTGAGAGGATTCCAAAAGCATCCCAGGTCTTTCACCCATGATCACAATTCATAAAGTTGTAGCCTCAGAAATTAGAGGTTTTATCCATTACTTTATAGTCAAAATCTCCTGAAGGAACTATCTGAAAAAAGGAAGGGTAGTGAGATTGTAATTATTCTCCTAAACCTAGGGGTTGGGTGGATGCCATTCTGTTCCATTCCAACTATAATAATGGTACCTCATAGTTTAAGAGTAACCACCTACATTCTTCAAAGAAGTCAGTACTTTTGCATTGGGAATGGTGCTCTATCAGTATTCATCTTACTAATGAACTTCATACAATTATAACGGTGTCTCACTTTCTCTGCTCCAGGAATGCAGGGACACGATTTCATGATTTAAATCCTTCAACCTTCAGACTACACTACCCATGTCATCTATAAGAGGTTCTGTAAGATTCTCTTCACCCTCTGCATGTTTCCTAATAAAAAATATAAAAGCTAGGAATAGTACTAGCAATTAAATTTATGTTCATCTAGTACACTGCGTACCTCCCTTCTGGGGCCCATTAACTCGTGGTTCTCTGATCACCGTGGTTTTGTGGTTCTCAAAATGAGAACTGATTGTGAGCTTCCTCTGACTTGTCTTTTTTTCTTTTTCAGAGAAAGAGAGAGAAAGTGAGAGGCAGCATGAGTGGGGGAGGGGCAGAGCGAGAGGCAGAGAACGAATCTTAAGCAGGCTCCACACACTAAGCAGGGCTCAATCTCAGGACCCTGAAATCATGACCTGAGTGACAATCAAGAGTCAGAGTTTTAACCCACTGAGCCACCCAGGCACCCCACTTCCTCTGACTTTAAATCATCTTTCCAAACTCACACCAAATGCTATTTGATTTGCTTTCTATGCCACTAGATTCTCCACCAATCCAAGACCCTTTCTGGACTTTGACCTTCACACAATTATTTTTTATTATTTTTTTTAATGTTTACTTAGTTTTGAGAGAGAGAGAGAGAGAGAGAGAGAGCAGAGGAGGGGCAGAGAGAGAGGGAGACACAGAATCTGAAGCAGGCTCTGAGCTCTGAGCTGTCAGCACAGAATCCGAGGAGCTCAAACTGATGAATTATGAGATGATCTGAGCCGAAGTCAGATGCTTAACTGACTGAGCCATCCAGGAACCCCTAACATGATTTTTCAGTTCTCTTCATGTACACAATCATATCTTTAGATCTATCCCCAGCAGTTTCAATCAGTGAATTCTGAGCATTGCACTAAGTGAGAACTCAACCTTTGCTGAATGAATTAATAAATACATCTTTTATCACGGACATTAAAGAAAACCTGACTGTTCTTGGGACTTTCCTCAATGGAAACGTGATGGCAAAAGAGATTTCATTTGATAGCTATATTTGCTGAATTCTACACTGTCAACAATCACAATCCACTCTATAACAGTATGTTTTTATCTGGGAAAGTAAAATAATGTTCAAGAGAAAATAAATGTGATAATAATGATCACACTCAAGTATTGTCAGTTACAGTAGTCTTTTATGGCTACATGGTATCAGTAGCTTCATTTTTTTTCAGCTGAACATATTTATTTGGTGAGTGTGTGTGTGTGTGTGTGTGTGTGTGTGTGTATGTGTGTGTATATATGTGTGTGTGTGTATATATATATACATTCTATACATTCCCAAACCCAGAAGCTGCATTTTAATAATGAATTACTATGTAAAAATTTATGTATACCATGTAATTTAATTTGGAACTAATACATCCTTGGGTGTACTCATAATATTCAATTTTAAGTGTTATTGGGTTTAGTAATCAGAATGTTTCAAAGGTGCATGGTTACTGCTAGTTTTGAATAGCCATACTTCAGAATCACTAAAGCGTTTATATGTAATAGCTATGATTAATCTAAAAATGATGTTGATGTAGTAAAAATAATCCTATTTACAAATAAGGATCTCAGCCTACAGTTTATTTAGGTCAAAGTTGAATGAACAGTATGAATCATGTTATTTATTTTGTAAACTAGCTGCAGGCTTTAAATTAGTTTCTAAATAATTCACTTATACATTTCATATTTAGGCAACATTGCTGGGGTATATTTCCTGTGAGTAAGATCCAGTTAACAGGGTGTTCATTAATGTTTGTTTATTTTTTTTTAACAAACAAAGGTGTGCTGGAATAGTTCAAACAATATTTTGCTGAATGCTATTAGGAATTTTAAACAACTAATTACTTCCAGTATGCAAATTCAGTGAAACCTAATTAAATAAATATCGGATCTATGGATCAACCTATTAAACAAATGTTCCTGCTTTATATCAGTCTTACACATCCTGGTCTTATGGGGAAAACTGTTTAAGCAAACAAGTGATAAAAGAATAATTGTAAAGTAAGTAATTCCCTTAAGTACTAAGTAATGAAACAAAACAATTATGCCCACCTTGAAAGTGCACTGACGCTATATTTGAATTCTTGGAAGGAGAAGTTCATTTTTAAGTAGACATTTTTCCAAATAAGTGTATGGAATGTTTATGGAGAATTGGAATATCTTCAGTTTATTGCGTTATGAAGTAGATGATGTACATTAAGCCAAAAGAAGTGATCATTCAGATGTCATGAGAAAAAATTTTGCATACTTAGGATAAAGATTTTCTCCAAATACAGAAATTCAAAATGAAGAAGACATAAAATGTAAAAGTATTTACAGGAATTATGTAATCTTATCTCAGCTACTAAAGATATCTTAACTAGCTAGATTCCATTGATCTACTATAAAGCTTTGTCAACTAAAGCTTTTTTTTTTCTTAAATTGATTCTCCATTTTGTCTTCTCATTTTCTCAACAGCGCACAGCAGGAATCACTGTCTACACACAGAAAACAGGATCTAGCTGTAGGCATAAATATAAAACAAAGAGGCCCCGATTAAAACACACACACACACACACACACACACACACACACACACACACACACACACTGCTGTTACTATTTGATCTTAAAATTATTGATCTTGTCAATCAGTTACAGAGTCCCATTTAAACATGTAATAACTGTTAACGTTACAGTTGTATTGCTGACCATTTTACAAGTCAAAGAAATACACAACATAATGTGACGTGATGTTAATTTTGCTTTGATTGCCTATAGTATACCAGTATGCATTTTATTTCGCAAACATAAAATCAGTCAAGAATCCTTAGACATTAGAAAATCGGGGCATCTGTCTACAGCTTAGCCCCACGTAGTTTAAGAGAGTGAAGGCCCAACATGGGTGTCAATCTCGTCTACCTTGTTTTCTCTAGGTAAAGGGGAGAACATTTGGAATGAAAGGAATAGAAGAAAGAGGATAAAGGTGTTGGGATGAAGTGTAAATAGAATTTGGTTTGTGACAATGCATAATGTTAGTTAAATTGAAGGAGGAAAAAACACAATGGGCATCTGCATAGAAACACAGAGCTTTTAAAGTGTGTAACTGGCATGTTTCCGATTCTGTGTCTCCCTCTCTCTCTGCCCCTCCCCCGTTCATGCTCTGTCTCTCTCTGTCCCAAAAATAAATAAACGTTGAAAAAAAAAATTAAAAAAAAAAAAAAAAAAGGGGGCGCCTGGGTGGCGCAGTCGGTTAAGCGTCCAACTTCAGCCAGGTCACGATCTCGCGGTCCAGGAGTTCGAGCCCCGCGTCGGGCTCTGGGCTGATGGCTCAGAGCCTGGAGCCTGTTTCCGATTCTGTGTCTCCCTCTCTCTCTGCCCCTCCCCCGTTCATGCTCTGTCTCTCTCTGTCCCAAAAATAAATAAATGTTGAAAAAAAAATTAAAAAAAAAAAAGTGTGTAACTGGCAGATTCTAAGTGAGAATGTTCATTCTCACTGCTTTTTGCTTCCCCCCGCCCCCAGGCCAAATGTGGACAACTTCTTGTGCAATTTGACATTTCACTTTTACGTATATCCATCCATACCATCCAGTCCATCAAAGAAGCTGACTGACACTGTACTTGTGTTTCACTTTGCCAGTCTTTCCTTCATTCAGTGGGGAACCTTTGTGGTTTCTTTTCTAATAGGGTCAGCAGAAACTTTGAACTTATCTTCACTTGAAATACAAAGTGATTCACACTGGATAGTAGAGAAATATATGCTCAATCCAGACAGGCGGAATACTCAGGAGGTCCCGAGTTGATTCTCTTCCATATTTTCCATCCCAACTTGAATCTGCAATCCTGAGCCTGATTAACCTCGGGACATGCATGGCAATTGCAAGTAACATTACATCAGGTTTCTGTGAAGTTTCATCAAAAAGAACCAAGTTACTTACTTAAGGAGTTCCTATCATTCTCTTTGAATTCCTTAATCCTCAAATAGATTCCATATATAAATCTCTTCTTTAATTCCAGTGAAGGTAATGCCAATCTGATGAGTATTAAGGCAGATAGATTTGGAAATTGCCAATACTCCTTAAGGGCATGTTTAAATCTATATTTTTAGTCATTGAAATCATTAACAATTGCTACTAGCATCATTATGAATATATGCCTTGTGTAAAGAATAGTCAAATCTGTAGCCTTTGAAAAGAGTATTTGTAATATCTCCATTTTCACAAAGAAACACTTCAAAAACAGTTTATATTTACTTATTTAATTTTTTTTTAATGTTTATCTATTTTTGAGAGAGACAGAGACAGAGTGAGAGTGGGGGAGGTGCAGAGAGAGAGGGAGACACAGAATCCGAAGCAGGTTCCAGGCTCTGAGCTGTCAGCACAGAGCTCGATGCAGAGCTTGAACCCAAGAACTGCGAGATCATGACCTGAACTGAAATCAGATACCCAGCTGTCTGAGCCACCCAGGTGCCTCTACATTTGTTTCTTTTTCAATAAGAAGACATTGTTTATGAAATGTAATGCAAATACAATTCATTCCATGAGCTGAGTCTGCTTTTCTATCAGTAAGTGAAAAAACAAAATCATAAGCTAAACTAAACTATCTGTATTTTGTTGACTTCAAAATAATGTAGTTCAAAAGAAAAAAAAAAGAGAGTAGTCTGGCAAGTTTGGTTTATAGAGCATTAGGTAAAAAAAAAAGTACACAAACTATTCTCTGTCATTAGTTTTCCTAAATTTTATGCAATGAATATGCAAACAACAATGAAAACCCCAGATGTTTGTTTGAGCTTTGTTTAATTTAATTTAAAAACAATGATGTAGGGGTGCCTGGGTGGCTCATTTGGTTAAGCTTCTGACTCTTGATTTCAACTCAGATCATGGGATTGAGTCTTGAGTCAGGTTCATTGAGGAGCGTGGATCCTGTTTGGGATTCTCTGTCTTTCCCCATCTCTCTTTCCTCCTCCCTAACTCATGTTCTCTCTCTCTTTTCTCAAAGAAAAAAAAAAAAAAAACAAAAGAAAATGATGTATACTAAATGATGTATACTTGTATAATACTTTATAGTTTCTAAATAGATCGCATGTATGTTATTTCATTTTACTCTTATAAGTTTGTGATTTATCCTAGAAAATATCCCATACCTATTTTATGTATGAGAAAGAAATTGAGCCTTAGGAAAATTGTGATTTAAACAAGGAAGTTATACAGCTGCAGAGTAGAAAATCTTGTATCTTTTTACTCCTACCTAGGGATTTTTTCCACTAAACCAAAATGCCTTTCCATCATAGCATAACTATGAGTAACAGCAATTAAACACTTTAATTTTAACAACTGTAAAATTTATCTTATCCAGAGAAAACAAAGAAAAGCAGTTTTGAAATGCTCTAAAGTAAATGAACAGATTTCTAAAATGCCATTGAAAAAATGGTACACACACACACAACACACACACACACACACACACACACACACACACACACACAGAAAAGAAAAGGAAAAGAAAAGAATAGAAAAGAAAAAGAAAAAGAAAAAAAAAAGATGGTGCACATGAAGAGTCCTGTATTCATGGCCTAGGGATACCAGGAATATTAGCATTAGTATATTTAAGATATGTAACCTGGGAAAGACATGAAAAGCCAGGAAGGAGAATGGAATATTCAGAAGAAAGTAGATCAATCAAGATAGAAATTGATAGCAAAAAAATCTTGAAGAAAGATAGCTATGTAAAACATAGCAAACTGGAACAAAGCAATAATAAGAAAGGGTATAAAAATAAAGGGCAAAATATGTAAGTGAAGGACTTTCTTGGCATTCAGTGTGTATTGTTATTAACACTGCCTCTCTATAATGTTCCTTAACGAAAAATGAAAGAGATGTATATTTAATATTTTCTTACACTGAGAGAATTTAAAGATCTGAGCTTAAAAGAATGACCACAAATAATAAATAGATATTTATATCTATTTTATAGATTTATATGTATCTATATCTAATACTTCTCTTTCTGAATCTTGAGGGAAATGGAACGCAGGAAATGAGACGTATCACCAAGGACAAAATTGAAAGAGTGGCAGAAACCTAAAAAAAAATTCGTATGGAGAAGGCTGAACCACACGGTGAGTTGAGCCTTTTGGAAAGCACTAAAGACAATTTAAATATAATCTCTAAGAAATACTGAGCAAGGAATAGGCCTGCTTCCTGGGCCAGATGGTGTAATATTAGCAGATGACATTGGAAGGACTAAACTCCTATTTTGCTTCTGTTTTCTCAATCAGGAAAAAAAATGATCTTCAAACTCGAAATGGTAGGACAAACAAGGGAATGGAATCCTGAGATAAGTGAGGAGATAGTAAGAGAGCACTTAGCTACTTAAATGAGTTCACATTACCAGGTCCAGATTGATTACATCCCCAAGGACTGAAATAACTTGTACTTGGATTCTAACTCCTCTCATGAATGTGCCTGCTCCTTTCTGGTTTTTCTGCCACTCTCCAGCCCACTCACTCATCACCCCTCTGCTGGATCATCTTAATAGCCTTCCATCCAGTCTACCTGGCCCCAGGCTCTCTTCATTGAGATCAGTCCTCCACACCACCTCTAGAATGAACTTTCCAAAAAATACATACATGACCATGTCATTCTATTACCTAAAAATCCTCCTGTGTCTCTCTAGTTTCTACCAATATACTTCTTAGTAATGCCACATGTGGGCTTCCACATTGTAACCCCAGCTGGCCATCCCATGACATCTCTGACTACATCTTGTAGCCCATACCCTGGCCAAGTGAGATTGTTCTTCAATTGGTCAGGCTCACATTTGCTTCTTTATCTTAGAATATTCTGTCCCTTCTGCTTAAACTATCTCATCTTGCTCCACTGATCCACTTGGATTCTTCAAGACGCAGGTTAATGATAACTCTACTTTATAGTTTACTTTAGGTTTCAAGGTAGAATAAATTCTGTATCATTTCTGTTTTCCTGACAAGGTAGCTTATTTCTCAAAATGGTTGAATAAGATTTATCTATATTGAAATCCTTCAGGCCAAATATTCCATAATGTTTGGAACATCATGAGACACAAGACATCATTAGTATCTTTGATTCCTAAAATTAGACATAATAATTTTTATAGTAACACATTATCATTATAAAGATTGAAATACTACATTGCACAAGGTGTTTATGTTAACAGTCTTGTTCACTCATTTCTATACCATGTATCCATCCCTGTTACTGGAGGTAACCAATTGTGTGTGTTTGTGTGTGTGTGTGTAAATCATCACATTAACAAGCATAGATCTACTTCACCCTTTTAAAAAGTTACATAATATTCCTTAGTTATAAATGTACCAGGTTTTATTATTACCTGCTAAAGGCGGGCACGAGGGGAAGAGATGTATTATTAACATACTGTAGGCCTTTTCATTTGGGTCTGTTTCATATACCTAGGAGTAAGAATGCTATAGGAGAGTGCCATGAGAACCTCAGTTGTCTTAAAACTATTACAATGGAAATGTGTCTGTGTGCTGAGGGTGATTCAGAAATGCTTTTTACTAATGTAAACACCACAAAACGTGCAACTCTACTATATGAAAATGGCTAAAATGAGCATATATATATGTATGTATGTGTATATGTATACACAAGATTCCAAGAAATGGGATTACTGAGTGTGTGTGCGTGTGTGTGTGTGTGTGTGTGTGTGTGTGTATGTATATAATTTCATACTTGGGAAGAACCAGAACTGATTTACCATAGTAGTGATAATACATCTTTGATTAATGAGTGGATGACCACCTAGAAAAAACTTCTCTAAATTTGTGCTTCAGTCTTATTTCTCATATTTTCAGTTCTTGTTTTAAAAATATATAAAAAATACTTATAAAAATAGATAATAAAAAAGTGGAGATGAAGCTAATTCTCTGATAGAACAGCAGTATGAAAATATCTTGACAAAATTGAATGACAAAACCAGCAAAAAAATAGGAATCAATGAAAGTGATGATGATTCAAATATCCTTTCACAAACAGTTCAGTGAAAAAATGCTGAGGAGTGTCAGCTGACTCAATTCATGCCCAGTCATCACCATGTAATAACCTTTTAGATTATATTGGTATCAATGTCTAAAATATAAATGGCACAAATTATATGATAATTTGATAAACTGACTTCTTTTAGGTATCACCTCCCATTCTCCATACCACACTTTAGGATGGACATGTTCAACCTGAAACATGCCCAAGGTATGATGACTAATCTCAAAAATATATCATAGGAGAAATAGTTAAAATAAATGGGTCAATTCCCTTGGGTAGAGGAGATGGACACAAATAATTCAGAGATAATTTGAATATTTGAAAATCTATCTTTAAGGAGAAAATTGATGTAATCTGTAAAGCTGCAGATTGATTCATAGAAATTACAGAGAGACAGATGTTAATTCAATATATGGGTGATATTTAGCATTTAGAAGTTCCCTGAAGTAAAAAAGAAAAAAAAAGTATTTTGTGAAGTAGTGAGTTGTGCTTTTCTTTAGCAAGGTTAGAAGTCCCCTCTCAGGATTTTATAGTTGCAGCTCCTATGTTGAGTGTTAAGTTTATTAAAGTGGATGACTTCCCCCACCCTACCCCCCACCCTCAGTATTTCAGAAGTATTAGTTAGCAGCTGAGTCAGGCACTGGGTTCCAGAACAGAAAATACAGACAAGGTGACTGCCCTATCTGATGAACAGGTTGTGGGAATAACTGGTCTACGGCCTACCAGTGTATGTCTGATTTAAAGAAAACAGTATATTTGGGCTCCTGGGTGGCTTAGCCAGTTAAGCTTCCTACACTGGCTCAGTTCACGATCTCATGGTTTGAGCCCTGCATTGGGCACAGTGCTGACAGCTTGAGCCTGGAGCCTGCTTTAGATTCTGTGTCTCCCTGTCTCTGCTACCCCTTCCCTGCCCGTGCTCTGTCTCTGTCTCTCTCTCTCTCAAAAAATAAGTATACATTAAAAAATTATTTAAATAAAAAAAAAGAAAACAGTATATCAAAACAAACCATATTTAAGGATTCCTTTGATTACGTTAACAACAAAACATTTTAGAAATTTTAAAAATTATTCAATTTATCTGTATACTTTCATCTAAATAGTATGGCTTCATCCTGTATTCCCAGTTACTTTTCCATTAAATACGAGTACATGATATGATGTACAGAAACCCTAATGACTCCACCAAAGGGGATGATTTCTAATAGCCCTTTTCATCAGAGATATCTATAAGATGGAAACAGCCATCATAATAGCTGATGTTTATGGAGAGCTTATGATGTGTCTGTAAGGTATCCTTTAAATCTATCAAATGAAGTATTTTATTGAATCCTAACCACAACCCCATGTGGTAGGTAAGATTTTTTCATCCCATGAACTTAGAAATATCACACACTTTGTCCCTAGTTTTGCACCCAGTAAGTCGCTTCCTGACTCTGTATCACTGCTTTTAAGCTTCATGATACACCATGCCCAACAAGTGGAAAACACGTTTTATCTGTGATGAGTCACTTTTAACAGATTCAGATGAGTGAATGCTAGTGATTACATTTTATCCTTTAATAAGCTCCCATGCTATTTTTGTTCTACTATGTTTATTAAATGTCTGCACCGTGTCAGGTGTTCTAAGAATAACAGCTGCAGGTGCTGTAGTGTTAGAGACCCTAGTTGTTTCTTTGACCCTCATAGCCTGGCCCTGGAAAGTTCACCTCCTGTGTTAATTAAGTTCTTCCTGGGTGTGACTTGCACATTGTAGTAGTTCAGCAAATTTTCAAGAATGAGTAGCATGCTCATTTATTCTTCGAAATACAGGCTAGGAAGGCAGCAGTGGTTTGAAATTGTTCTTTGCCGATCATAAGCTGTGTGTCTCGGGGCTAGGTCTTAACCTCTCTGGGCATGCTTTTCCTCACCTGTATGATGGGAATAATAATAGCAACAACATTTGGGATTATAATGTGGCTTTGATGCTACAGGGTTATTGTGGAGATGACAGAAGGAAACACACAGAAGGTTTTTAGCACAGTAACTGACACATGGTAAACGCTAGATAAATGTTAGCTATTACTGTGATGATGGAGATGATGACATCTGTCAGTATAATGCTCTGTACTTCAGATTCACAGGAAACAGAATGCATGTGAGCACGCGTGCACATTGCAGAGCTTGATAATAATAAACATTATTGTGCATATGTTTCTCCCAAACAGTTAACAGAAGTTCCATATTGCAATAATTCCTAACATGTCCTATAACCAAAAAGTATAGTTCTCAGTACAGAGCAAAGTTCCATAAATCATTAGAAATTCTCATCCCCACTGAGTCTCTCTGTGACACCTCTAGCAGCTCAGCAGTCATTCACAGGCTCAGCAGCTTGAAGGTCAGGGATGCAGTATCTCCAGGTGCCAAGGTCACTTCAGCATTTAACCCCTAGTCCAGTCGATTTAAGACTACGCAGATTTGTTCTCTCCTTTGAGACAGGGCCCAGCAGGGTCTTATCAGGTGCTTTTCCCCAGGGAACAGAAAGTTACTCCAGGACAAGCTAACCAACCACATCAAATGAGGGCAGACAAGGGACAGGCCCCCATGTCCCATGTGTGAATACTCTGGGTGTATGAAAAGGCCTTCAGAATGCCATGATAAATAAGGGGAAAATAATACAAAGGCGGGTAGTGGGGATAGTTTAGGAGACAGATGGGCCACTGTGGTTGGTTGTCAGAATGGTGAGCGGTTTCTTCAACCTTATGGCCAGAGCAGGAAAGAGTTTCAGGAAAAAGAAAGTGGCTTTGGGAAGGTCATCTTCTCAGACAGATATTTGTGATTTCAAGGATTGCATTTTTGGTGCTTTTGTTACTCATTTACACACAGTGAAGTGATAAAACTAAAAACCCAAACCTCATCCCCTTACATAAACACCTCAGGCGTTTAAGAAAAACAGGAATAGATTAAGATTTAAGATCATACTTTTTCTATATGCCGGTTTTAGTGTGTTTATTTGTGGTTTGAGTGACTTTCATATAAACTATTTTTATTTGGACTCATGCAGGGATTAGAGTGATTTAAACTCTCGGCTCGATTTCATTCTAACTATTGTTTTTAATCTGTGAAGTAATTAAAAGCAAACCCACAAAGTTGCAATGTAACGATGTATGCAACATCCCTCTCTTTACATCTGAAACAACTTCTCTAAATTATGCTTTGAGGAGAAATGTTAGGAAGTACCTGAATATATGAGTATGTTTGTTTTCCTCCATTTTTTTCCCTGTCAGACTTACACAAAGGAAAGATGTCTAGAATATCTAGAATATCCTAGGTACTCTTCATAAACTCAGAAGTTAAATGACTGACTCACCTATGCTGATATTACTGCTCAGAGATACATCTACTACGAAGATTAAAATGTTCAGAAGTCATCAGGTATAAATAAGATGTTTGAGAGCTAGAGAACAGACTCGCTTTTCTGCGCTGCAGTTGATTACTTAACTCCTAAAGTGAAGAATCTTTGGACCTTTAGCGACCCCAAACACCGCAGAATAGAAGATGGAACTTTTCAGTCATGTTCTGCATATACATTTTTTAAGCTCCAATAGCTTCCACGTTTTTTTACTTGCTGTCTTTCATTCCCATGCTGATGAAATGGAAGTGGCAGTCACCACAATGCATCAGTTCAGAGAAGAGAAGTGTGTTTCTGTCTCTTAGAATAAGATGGTACTCCTATGCCCCATTTTGGTTTCCACAAACATTTACGGTGCCCCCATCTGCTGTGTGCTGGTTCCTTTGCTATCTACTTTGCGGGAGAGAAAATGACTGGTGTATTTCTTACTTTCAGGGACAGAGCTTCTGTCCTCCAAGGAGGGATTTGACAAGTATATAAATGACTATACATAATGTGGAATGAAATGGGTATGAAAGAGAAGTACAACCAGGACACTAGGAATGAACCTGCAAAATCGGCCGGTCGAATCCACCTCACTTTATAAAAGAGGGAATGAAGTCAAGATTGAGGGTCTTGCTTAAGGTCACACTGTGTATTCGAACACACCCAGGGCTGGATGTCAGGTCTTTTAACATCAAATCAAGGGCTCCTTGCAATTTAAACTGCACTGACACTTGCCGGGGCGGGGGGGTGGGGGGGGGGAGGAACTTAACTAACTTTAATTGTGCTTAGACTTTGGCATGTTTAACTTTTATAAAACAGTATGTAAGTATATAAAAAAACCTTTCTGGACACTGTAAAATACCTGGGATGAAGTAAAATTTTGGCTAAGCAAAGTAAATATCATTTTACAACTTTCTAATCCCATTATTCATATATCTGATACATTTTACAAAGTGGTTGTAAAATTCAAAATTGTCAGTGGAACAAAGCAGCAAATCTCCATTGATAGGTCATGACAAAAGCACTATTTTTGTTATCCACAGGTATCTGAAATTTAATTTGGATTCATGATAATAGTGATGCCAATCTTTTTAAAGTTGTGTGGACCTCCACATGATTATGCTTTCACTCACAGTGAATGTTGATTGGGATGGGCATAAAATATCAAAAGGCTAATATGAATTATTTTGCAATTTTAAATTATGCAGCATAGAATCATCTATATATACCTAAAAAAATTAAAAGTAATGGGTCTGTGTATATTCCTTCAAAATGTTATCTTATCTGAAGATAATATTAAGCCCAATCATTTATTCATTCATCATTCATTAGTATAAAGAAAATTTTACCTTTTTGTAAAATTTTTTTAATGTTTGTTTATTTTTGAAGGAAAGAGAGAGCAAGTGAGCATGAGCAGGGAAGGGGCAGAGAGAGAGGGAGACACAGAATCCAAAGCAGGTTCCAGGGTCTGAGACACAGCACAGAGCCTGACATTTTGCTTGAACCCATGAACTGCGAAATCATGACCTGAGCCAAAGTCAGTCGCTTAACTGACTGAACCACCCACGCACCCCTAAAGAAAATTGATCTTATTGCAGACGTGAAACACGATATTAATAAGGCATGTGTTTAGAGTTCTTTTTATTCTATGCAAATAGCAATGCTTGTCTTTCCATATTCTTTTAACTAATCTTATGACCATTACACCACTGGACTATCATTAGGATACTATCACCAACAATAGTAAGTACTTTTCTTGTACACTTCACAGAAGGTGATGTAGATGACCTATAGGAAGTATTCTAACAGTGTGAGATACAGTGAATAACCATGCACTGCAATGTCTGCTCATTACTGACCTCTACTGGGTTTAATAGATCCTGCAAGTGATTTTTAAATTGGTAGGTGTGTGGTTCTAAAGGAAAGGACGGAGCTGAAATGTCTGCATAATGCTAATTGGCACTTATCTTTAATTCAGATTGTCCAGACAAGGAGGTCTCTATAAAGGCAAGAGTCTTAAAGTCTACCATGTGTAAGGCTTACTTGGCAGTGTTCGTTTTTTTATGTTGGCATGGAGCACATTTACCCATTACAAAATTCTAACATCTGCTGACATGAAGTGTTCATTTGCTTTTGATTCCCATGCACTTCTACATGCACTCTGAAGCTAGCTAAATTTTGAAGAAATGAGCAGCCTCATAGTCATTCCATAGTTACTTGTTCAGTGATTTCCTTTTCTTGCTTGGAACTTTGGTTTCCTGGCAACCATTGCAAACAATAGAAACGTGGATGAGGCCCGTCCATCCACGTGAAAGCTCACAGGCTTTATTACATTCAGTTTTTCCTGTGATAACTGTGGTATATATTTACATGAAATTTACACAAGCAGTGTTGTAATCATCTGTTTGCTTTGCCTTTTAATCAGATCATTTCTGATAGGTTGTCTAAACAAGGATGGTAGTGTCCTCTTTCTAAAATAAGTACAGCTGAAAAACAGCTCCCTGATTTTCATGAAATCATGCCCTCCACATCCGCAATTGGACTTGGATATCCAGGAAGATCTTTATGGACTGTAACAGATTATGGCTGCCCTCTAGTGACTAGACATTCCTGCTGTTTCAGTTTAGGCTAGAATAGGGTGTATTTAAAACATGTGTCCTCATTCCTATTCAATCAGTCGGGCACTAGAAATCTTTATAGAGAGAATACAATACATACCTTGTTAATTACGCTGAATATTAATTATATTCTATGAAATGCCGGTATATGTGAAACGCAGATACGTTTTTCTCAATCTGAGCACTGTGCCAACATACATTTCTTGAAAAAAGTCAGCCGTTTTCAAACTAAACTGTTATCAGTTAAACAACTCTATATTATTTCAATAATCCTAGAACAAAGGTTACGCTTTTTAATGTGGGAAGGCTAATTATCTCCCAACACTTCTAACTGTTAAGTCTTCCTTCTATCTCCCTAACCTTTCTCCATCTTGCTGTCCCTGGCCAAGAGAACATATTTTGTTCATTTGACAAACCATTTTTGTATTTCCAACCAGCTTCAGAGAAATTGCTTTTTTTCTAATTGCTAAAGTGTCTGGAGTTGTATTTAGATGATCACATGCCTGGGTGCATCAAGCCACATTTAAAATTCAACCAGCAAGACTATAACTGACCAATCAATAGTAGCGGAGCATAGTAATCCGGACCACAACAGGCAAGTTGGCTTTCTTATTTCATATCAGCCTCAAGGTACAGCATGGCAATGTTTGATTTGATTAATTTCAAATTAAAGAAAAACAAAACAAAAAAGGGAAAAAAAAAGAAACACTGCACTTTGGCCTGTTGCTGATAGAGCCGAATCAAAATAAATCTCATTGCCAAGCAGACCGGAGAAAAATCACCTCTTTGAAGGTTGACAGAAGAGCAGATCATTTTTCATTCAGCACCTCATTTTTTCCCCTATCCCCAAACTAAAAGACATTTTCTACAATGGATAGGTGTTTCTTTTTTCTATAAAAAGTAAGTTTTCACTGCAAGTGTGAAAAGCTAAAAATCACCTAACCATAGAGGGAAAAATTTTTCCTGGTCTCTATGAAATGATAAATCCTCCTTGTTTAAAATACAGTGCAGCATTTGACCTTGGATCACATTCTGACATATATAAACATTCAGGATAGAAATGCACTAGGAAAAATTGATGGATCTCTATTGCTATAGTATCTAATGAAAAATATTGATATTAAAAAGAGGTCGACGAGATAATCTACTCTGACTTTCCACATGGTCAATCATCTAAATGGCCTATAGGATGGCCTAAAACTAATAGAATAAATTCAATCAAGAGGCCAATTCTGATTTGGGTATATGTTTCCAAACTGTTATGAGAAGACAATTTATTTCTTATTTGTCCTCATTCCCATTATAGGAAAACACACTTCCCTTGTACAATAGATCCAACAACAAAATCCTTTTAGGGAATCAAAACCAAATTTCCTGGGCTTTGTGGTTATGTTATATTGGCTGAAACCAACTGGCAGCAATACTAATATCTATCTGCCTTCCTGCTCATCCCTATAATTGCTGGAAGAAAATGGTCAACTCATTTCAGTTTGATACGTGTTTGTGGAGTTTGCTGGAAGAAAATACTCAGCTCAATAGTAGTTTAATAAATGCTGGTTTTCATAATTAGTCCCTTAAAACCAACTGAACTTCTACACTCCTACCTTATGCCATACACCATCCTAGTTGCTTGTGAAAAAAAGACTAAACAAAATATGGTGAGTGCCTTCAAGCTGCTTACATATTTGTGAAACATGCAAGCCCAGCAGAGTTATAGTTAGCACATGAGGACGAAGAGAAGGTAAGAAGAGGCAACAATAAAGGAACTCTGACAACATATTGTTAGAAGAGAAGAAGCCCATGAAAAAGTGATAATATTAAAGTGTAGGGAAAGTAGGGCACCTTGGAGGCTTCAGTGGGTTAAGTGTCCCTCTCTTGATTTCAGCTCAAGTCATGATCTCATGGTTTGTGAGTTCAAGCCCTGCATCTACTAATAAGTGCAGAGCCTGCTTGGGATTCTCTCTCCCTTTCTCTGTCCCCCTCACTCATGTGCTCTCTCTCTCTCTCTCTCTCTCTCAAAAATAAATAAATAAATAAATAAATAAATAAATAAATAAATAAGTAAATAAGTAAATAAATAAATAAATAAATAAGCAAACAAACTTAGGAAAAAAAGGGAAACTTATACCCTCAATGCTAAAGAAAAGGGTATTCAGGAAAAGTAAGGCAATTCATCTGCGTGAACTGCTGAAGGCCTCAAAGCTTATAAGCACAGGTCACAGGAAAGGTGGGGTGAAGCTAGTGCTAATAATTGGGCATTTGGTTAGATGTTTGTACAGAGAGTGGAGAGACCACACCAAAATCCTGCCACCAATTCATACAACTGGTATCCCGTGCAGTCAAGGGCAGGGTTGAGGATAGGGTTAAATAAATAATAAAATGAAGGGCACCTGGGTGACTCAGTCAATGAAGTGTTGGACTCTTGATTTCGGCTCAGGTCATGAATCACGGTTCGTGAGATAGAGCCCCACATTGTGCTGCTTGATGACAGCGCAGAGCCTGGTTGGGATTCTCTCTGTCCCTCTCTCCCCCTCCTTGCCCCTCTCCCACTCATTCTCTCTCGCTTTCTCTCTCCCTCTCAATCAATCAATAAATAAGCTTAAAAAAGTAAAATAAATAAATAATAAAATGAATCAATGTCTACATGCTGAATGGTGCTAAATCTAAATGCTAAGGGTACCTTACCCTTCCCTGCTTTGAGACTGTTGGAAAGCAAAATTTCTCTCAAGTAGAAGATTCAGTGAATTTTCTCTTGAATAACTAAATAGCTCCAGAGAAAAGACTTCATATATTGACACTTAGAGAGCTGCATACCTTAAAACAAAAAAGTCAATTCAAGTGGTCATTCTACAGTGAAACTTACAAGTCAATAATCTTAATGCCCACTCATAGAGAGCAGCCAGTCAGCTTTTTGGTGCTTTAATCTTAAATATGAATAGAGAGCCAAGCACAACCCAACATTTTGTAATAATACTCTGATAAGAAAAAAATAAATTAATATAAGCAATCTCAAAAGGAGTTCACAGAAAAAAACACAATGCCAGGAACAGTAGCCAATAATGAGACCTGTAATATATCAGAGAGATGACAGAAAATATTGTGCCCATAAAGCAAGAATAGGACACGAAAGATGAACAATTAGAGAGCATGAAGAGGGTCTTGAAAATCAAAATTTTCTTTAGCAAAATAACAATTCAATTTAAAGGTCAACAGTGTAGGAAATCTTCCAAGAAGTAGAACATAAAGATAAAAAATAGAAACTAAAACTGGAAAAATACAAACATTAAGTTCAATCCCAAAGGATCAACTTCTCATTAATAGTAGCTTTAGAAGGAGAAGCTGGGGGGTGGCGCCTGGGTGGCTAAGTTGGTTAAGCTTCCGACTTCACCTCAGGTCATGATATCACAGTCCATGATTTCAAGCCCCGCATCGGGCTCTGTGCTGACAGCTCAGAGCCTGGAGCCTGCTTAGGATTCTGTGTCTCCCTTTCTCTCTGGCCCTCCCCTCTCATGCTCTGTCTCTCTCTGTCTCAAAAACAAATAAACATTAAAAAAAATTTTTAGGAGAAGCAGGTTTATTTAAATGAGCAAATTGTCAAAAAAAAAAAAAAAGCAAAAAACATTTTCCAGAGCCAAGGATAAAACTTTTAAAACTAAAAACATCATTAATGGTCTAGAACAAGTACATTGAACAACACACACACGCACACACACACACACACACACACACACACACACACACACACACAAATGATCAAATGCTAGCATACCACAGATATGAAGTTGCTAAGATGCTTCATACAGAAATATATATATATGAAATAATAAAAGGGTCAAAATAATCCTGACTAGTTACTAACAATGGCATAATCCTTCAAGTAATTATTTCTTTTAAATGATTTTATTTCTGTCAGGAATGGTCTCAGTTGCAGAATAAATTTGCTATCAGTTGAGAAAAAGAAAATATGAGACCCAGAAAGTTGGGCCAAGTTTCTCTTAAATTTACACGGTGGTATAACCTGAACTAATATTATCACCCCTGGACCACATATCCTTCTGGAAGCTATGATGAAAGCTGTTCATTACGGTCCAAACTTTTCCTCTAATAACGAAGGGCTCCAAAACACATTTCCCTAAACTCCTTTGGCCAAGGTCATACTATATGCATTTGAACTTGACACTGTTGAAATCTTAAACCCACAGAGATTTTGCCTATGTATATCACCATTTAATTCTAGAACCTTGGCTTTAGGATTCCCATAGGATTACTTTAGGGAAAACTAGCCATTTGCCTGGTACCAACTGTTAAACTTGGATTGAAATCTCTTACAGTTTAGAAATTGTAAGCAGTGTTTGTCACATGGAATATGACTTAATAGATAAAATATTTAAAAGGAATAAGGAAATATACAATTTGCATGTTTTGCTTGCAAAGAAAATTAGCTGATGTAATTCTACATGAAGCTGAAGACCTATCTCTGTGTACTGAAATCATGTAGATTAATTCACATGTATCACAGAAGAAAGCTACCTAAGGGAAATAATACATTTATTCTAACAGCTGATATCCTTACAGTAGTGACTTTTAGCAAGTTTTTACTCCACGAGTATCCTCCAATTTGTATTGTAGACAAGAAATCCTTGTTACTGCCCTGCTCTTTTTGGGCCACAAATCCCATCCTGGTGATTTTTCAGCGAGCCCTCCTGCTGTAAGCCTGGCAAAACTTCACAATTTCCTGGCTCAAGGGGCTTTTGCTGCTGTGTGCCATTAAATATGGAAATGTTCACATTTTGTGAATTCTGCTAAAATTTGTTGCCCCTGAGCTCAAAACACCTAAGAGAATGTGCAGGTCTTCACACTGAAAGAGCCCAAGATAGTGCCACATACAAGCTGCTGTTTGGAGGCCATTGAAGCAGAGTAGCACCGTCTCCATTCTTGCTCCTCTGCTGTCCCTTCTCCAAACAGCAACTTTGTACAGTGGGAGCCAAGCCTTGTCACTGTTCTGATGAAAAAACAGGTCTTGGACTTCTCAAATGTTCACTGACTAAAATGTAAATGCCTTAGCGTGCCCTACCTATGCAGGACACTATCTGTCTACACAAGGTGCTATACATTCTCCTGTGGTACTTACTCTATGTTGTCGCTTTTCCTCCCACTTTCCTCGCTGGAGCCACACTATTTAGTGCCCGTAGCAAGCACCCAAATGGGTATTGCAATTGTGATGCATCATACAGTTCTGTTGGTTGCTTATAGATAAGCTGCATCCTACTAGCCACTAAAAATTGGGGGCTAAGAGCCCTGCTAAGTTTTCCCAGGCCTGAAAGCTTTTGCAGCCACTGGCTATTCTCATAGCCTGGAATGCGTTCCTCACCCTCCAACTCTTGATGTGACTGGCTCTTTCGTGTCTTCAGGTCCTCTTAAATGCCTTCTGCTTAGAATCTCCTTTCTTTTTCATTTCACATGGAGACACCCCTTGCCCCAGTATGGCAGTCACTCTGTTACAAGACATCAATTGTGCGTTCACAGCACTTCTTGTACCCTGTAAATATCTTATTTATTCAGGATAATTACCAGACTGTCACTGGAGTGTAAGCTTCTTAAGGGCAAGGTTCTCATATTTCTGTTCACTCCACTATCATGAGTTTTGAACAGATGGCTTGACTTAGTTAATCCTTGTGCATGAATGAACAAATAGTCAGAATTTAAATACCATTACCTAGTCTGAACTGCTATGCAGTATTATTACATAAGCCAACCTGACTTGCAGGAATAATAAAAGCAGACAGTCATGAGCCTAGAGCTTTTGTAGATTGAGAACCTAAGTCATGGAATTAAAATCAATGAATAGTTCTGCAAGTAATATATAAGAACACAGGTCAAATAATATTTTATTGTGCCAAGTAGGAAGAAGTGTTGGTGATGGAAATCTGTCCTGTCAGTTATATCTAGACCTTCAGATACCATAATAACTGATAGTAAAATCTTTAAATGCGAAGATATAGAAAGTTTGGGAAAACACCACTGATCTAGCATATATCTGATTGAGAATTCTATTGATATGGGTGAAGCTTCCTTTTCTGTATTGAAAATCCTCTGATAAAATTGCTTGAACAACCCAGGTGAATTCCTGAGAGTCAAAGAAATAGTGGGACCTGGTGGGCTGACTTGAAGAATTAAGGTGCCGGATGAAAGGAGGTTCCCTAATCTTAAATTCCAGATTTTCCTTGATCTGTTCTCTTAAACCATTTTGTCTATCCATGAGGCCTTTGATCAACCCTGAATGTGGCTGTCTATGAAGCAAAGAGATCAGTAGTGATTTTCCTCAGAGTGATTCTGCTACATTCCTTGAGTCCATTTCTCCAACACCAGCCACTCTAAATCCCCATTAGTGAGGTTTCAAAATTTGACTTCCAGAAGGATCTAGAATAAAGGAGCACATAAATCAAAGAAATTTCAGGGTTTCTCTGTATCTAAGACTGAAACCCCACTTTCTGTTCTATTTCCAACTCAAATTGTGTCCAGCCACATTATCCCATATAGCTCATCAGAAGTTCTGCAATGGGGGTGCCTGGGTGGCTCAGTCTGTTGAGTGTCCAATTCTTGAATTTGGCTCAGATCATGATCTGGCAGTTTGTGGGATCGAGCCCCACAGCAAGCTCTCAGGGCATGGAGGTTGCTTGGATTCTCTCTCCTCCTCTCTCTCTGCCCTTCCTCTGCTCATGTGCTCGCTCTCTCTCTCTCTCTCTCTCTCTCAAATAAATAAATAAACTTAAAAAAATTTTCTGCAATGACCTCAACTGCTTACATTTAAATTTAAAAAATAACAAAAAAATAGGGATGCCCCAAATTTATACTATAACCTCATCCTTTTATCAGATTCCAAAATATTGATTAATACTCCAAAATATTAATGTCAAATCTTATACATACATCAAATTCAAAAGAGTCAAAGTCAAATTCCTTTGACCTTGTAAGTTGAAAGTCTAAGAGATGGAAATCCAATAAAGGAACACCCAAAATTTCTTCCCTCTTTTAATTTGTATTATGGAATCTCTGTCCCGGGGTTTCCAGTGAAGGTGGCTGATAGAATCAGGCTCGGCTCTCTTCCACATATTCCTTTAACACTGCTGACATTACTTATCTAAGCTATCTGATGTTGCCGACCCATAGTTTCATATGGAAAATAAAAGGGTACAGAATACCATCATAGCACTGGCCTGTACCCCACAAATTTTAAAAATAAGCCCATCCACTGTCTCTAGAAATGGGGACTCAAGCAAAATTATGGTTCTATAATCTAGAATTTAGTTACTAAAAGCCGTGACAGAAACTTAAGAAACTATGACGGAAACTTAAGGATATTAGAGTAAAAGTGGTTAGGTGTTTTTTTTTTTGTTTTTTTTTTTTAAATCTTCCCAAGTTTCAGCCTCATTAGATTTCTAGTTAACCTATGCTAATGTTCCAGAATCTATAAGCTGTGAATTTAAACTTTTTTGATGAAAGGCCATCTTGCATCAAAATACATATTTTAGTACTCTACATCAATAACCAAAACATGATGCTTCCTCTCTCAGAAAAAGGCATTTGAGGAATTGTTGCCCTTTGCCAAAATTTTAGATGAGATGCCAGACTTTCCTATTCCTAACCCATATTTGCTTCAACTGGAGAATAACCCTCAGCGGATTTTGAATGGAAGTTGCTATTCATGTTTCTGAACTTGCATTCCTACTGGTCCCGAAAGAAGCACTATCTCTGCCATGCCTTCTCACAATATTTCTTTTTTTCCCTCACCATGGCATCTGTTTGTTTTTGCTTTTTCCATATAAAGTTTCCCATAGTTAGTGGAACAAAACCAATAAATACCACATTTTCCAAAAGCATCCAAAATCTTACACTTTTTCACCCCCCTGAATTAGATGAGCCCATCAAGAAATTATTTTCCCTGCTGACCAATATCAGAAACAGGCCCAGAGTTTTGTTATAGTTCTGCTTAGCATCCTTTTAATGTTTCAAATATTTGTTTCTTTTAGAGTAGCATAATTTGTCAATATGTTGCCTACAATAACTCTGAAATAACCCTGAAATGTCACCTAAAAATACTTTGACTATTTTTTTATTGACCTTGCCTGTCTCTCCACTTTTGTCTGTTTAGATACTCAAAATATGCTTCCTTGTATTGCTGTTATGGGGGATTCTCTATCAGTAGCTTTGAAAGTCTTCCCTCGGTTGTGTCCTTAGTCCCAGCTTCCTCTGGTGAACTTACCCAAGTCTGTTATCTTAGATTTTGCTCTCTTCTGTCAGATGCCATTGGGCATCTTTCTGATCTAGAAACAACTTCTAATATACTCTTTAAAAAGTTTTACTTCAGTGCTTCATCTTTATAATACATCAAATTTGAAGAAAAAGAGAGAAAAGAAACAGAGCCATGACCTCTTCAGTTTCTTCTACAAAATTTGCTTGTTAGATAAGACACTCTCTTCCCCTCTGGAGGAGTAGTTGAAAGGATAGTGATAGGTCAGATTGTTCTAATAATGCCATTTCATGTGGGCATAGAATGTCAAGTGAAAGGAAATTCTTTCTCAACAAAAAAAGGAAAATGATTGAAAAAATAAAAAACTAACAACAATAAAACTTTAGGAGAAAGTTAAGATTTAAATATAAAGCAAACTTTAAAAATTAGGAATCTAATTGGATGATATTTAAAAGTACTAAAAAACCAGCAATAAATGTATTAAGGAATAAGCTGAAAAGCATTATGTATATAACAAAGACATACAACATGTATTCTAATAATAGAGAAAAGGAAAGGCCATCTGAAATATTAAAACAAACAATAAACAAACAAAAATCAGTATAAGAAGAGACTTCTGGATAGGAGAATAATGGCAAGAACAAACTAAACAGATGAGCAGAAGAGGATGGCTGGTGAAGGGCCTTAGTGTAATATAAAATGACCACCCAAATCTGAAAATACTGGAAAAAGTGTTTGGGCAGATCAGAGAAAAAAATGTAGGAAAACATCTCAGCAGCAAGTGACTGGAGAATCATGGATGAAGGGCCAGATGCAAAGGGACACTGAAACAAAGCAAAACAAAAAAGAAAAGAACATCCTTTGGCAACTAGTTAGTGAACAGAAAACATAGAAAAGGGGGAGGGAAACATATTGTTACTGCAAGACTAATGAGAATCATGAAATCAGAGGACTGTAATCTTGCCATCAAAACAAACAAGCAAACCTTCTAAAGTATCTGGATTGTGCTCTACTGAAATAAGAGTAAACTTGCACTAGGAATATTGCATACTTCTTTACCATTTCCTAATATAATACACACTAATACCATAAAAGTGAACAAAAGGAAAGTGAAATGCTTACAAAGCTATTGAAGAAAATAAGAAAAAAATTACACACAACACAAAATGTACCCCTTCCTTCTCCCCCAAAATAACAGAGTAGAAGTGTGTAAGCTAGCATTCCAAATAGAATTATATGTACTCAAGCAAGTATTTGAATCAGAAATTTAAAAAGTGGAATTGGCAAAAACCAGAGAAATAAAAAAGAGAATAGATTGAACCCTAAAAAGAAAAGGGATAAGAAAAAATGTCATAAATCAATAACAAATTTTAAGAGCTAAAATGAGAATTAAATGAAAATCGAATAACATATATTGAAGAAAAGCAGGAAAACAGTCAAGGAAACAAAATGACACAAAGGAGGATATAAATATATGAAATATAAAAAGGATCTAAGAACAAGTAGTGAAAATGAAAGACAGGCAAAGAAGGAATTGTATTTCTGTGATTGGAATCCCCTAAGAATGTTTACAGATCAGTGTAACAGAGCTAATATCTATGTAAACAAATACAATAACATAAATATGATTGTAAAATATGAAAGACTTCAGAATAAATTTATCTGCCATATGCTCATATCTGTATATTAATATATTTGAATATGAACTGACTCACCTAGTTAAGAAAAAAAAATTGGGGACCACAAAACAAGAGCCAACTATATGCTGTGTATGAGAGGTATACCTAACACCAAGTGATTGAGAAAAGAATGGAAGGCTATACTAGACAAATCCAAATCCAAACAGAGAAGGGATAGTGAGCCTGATATGAGATACTGTAGAAGAGAAACTAAAAACCATTTAATGTGACAGTAGATGACACTGTACTCTTCAACTCTGTGCTAGAGGCATTAGTCAATGCAATTAGATAAGAGAAATCAGCTACTAGAATAAAATGGGTGTGAAAAAGTCCATTAATGTCTGTTTGCATCTATGATAGTATACCTGGAAAACCCCAGATAATCAATAATAAAACTAACTAAAACATTAAGAATTCAGAAAAAAAATATTGGGTCTAAAATTAACATACAACAATCAATAGTTTTCATACATACAAACAACAGCTAAATAGCAAAAGCTTCATTTATGATAATAACAAAGAGGATTAAATACTAAAGAATAAAATTGACATAAAATCTGTATGAGAAAAAAATTATGAAGACTCCTGCAACTCAGAAAAGAAGGCTTGAAATAATGGAATATATATTCTGTACTTTTAGAGAGGATGATTCTACATTACAAAGATATCAGTTCTCACTAAGTTAATGCATAAATCCATTCTAATTACAGTAAAAATACCATCCAGTATTTTGTGAAGTTAAACAATTTGATACTACAGTACATATGGAAAACCAACCATGCTAGATTAGCCTAGTAAAACACTGAAAAAAAAAAAAAAAACAATAAACAAGCAATAACCATATCATTCATTAAAATTTCCCTCTGTAATTGGAACAATGTGGTATTGTCTAGTATATAAATAGATAAATTGACCATTAAAAGAGAAAGTCCAAAAATAGACCCAAGTAGATAATAAAATGAACCAAGTTTCTTTGGAGAAAAGTAGATTTCAGGTCTGGGGCAAATATAAGAGAAAAGAAAAGATATGCCTGGAATGTCTTCCTAGGCTAAAAAATAACAAGTGCTGGTAAAAGGGCAGAGTCAAGTCAGGAAGATATAACATCCCAAGTGGAAGAAGCTAGTAATAGCTATGATGGAAAAAATTGAACAGCCAATTAAATAGTGGTAGTGTCGCATTATAAGCCATAGAACAAAATAAATATCCTTGGGCCCATACTAATATATAGTTGAATAAATAATTACATAGGGTAGAAGAGACAACTCTGCAATACAAAAAGATTCTAATTAATGTAGAATGATAAAACTATAAAACCACCATTAGATAAAACCACATTAATAATTATTACAGCAGGATTCGCTGATGGATGCTATAATTGGTAGTTGAAAATTAGAGTAGAAATGGAATATCTGTATAGCTACAAAAGATCTCATACAAAATATATATCAATTACAAAGGAAAAAACAGTAATTCTACAGTGCTGAAACCCACCAGAAACTATCTTAAATAAGTGACTAATGTTAAAATCAGTCATAATAGAACACATGGACATCATGTCTCTGGGATGAAGGTCAATGAGAACACACATGAATCCTATGTTATTTTTGCCAAAAAAAAAAAAAAAAAAAAAAAAAAACACATCACAACCTAATCACAAGACAAATCGAAATGGAGAGATATTCTATAAAATACTGACCAGTACTCTTCATAAGTTTCAAAGTCACAAAAGACAAGGGTAAACTGAAGAACTGTCAGAGATTAGGAGAAACTAAGGAGATATGAGAAATAAATCCAATGTGGTAACCTGGGAGAGAAAAAGGGCATTAGTAGAAAAACTGGTGAAATTAAAGTCCATTATTTTGCTAATAGTATTGTAGCAATGTCAATTTTCTCATTTTGATAACAATACTATGGTTATGTAAATTGTTAACATTAGGAGAGTTGGTGGAACAGGATATGTGAACTCTCAGTGCATTCTTTCCAACATTTCTAAGTCTGACATTATTTCAAAATAAAAATATTGAAAGCAGTGCAAGAAAGTCATGATCCAAAATATGAAGCAAATTAAATTGGCCTGTTTTTGAGCAATTAGTGAAATGTAGAAAACCCATTTGAAAATTCCCATTTGAATATCACAGGGATTATGGCATTAGAAATTTAGAGAGACGAATACATTCACATCAAATACTTGCTTCTTCAGTAAATTGTAGTTGTATTAATGTAAATAACAGTGATGCATCTTTAGCATTTAGAAACAACCTATAGAGGACTCATGGAAGGTTTGATTATAATTATAAAAGAGTGTATAAGTATTTTCATTCTTGACAATATGAAAGTAAAAATATAAGTACCAGAAATTAGGAGATAGAAATGGGAAGAGTAGGAAAGTGAAGGGAAATGTGGAGTATTAATAATATCATTCTAAAAAGTGAGAAGTTATAAAAAAGAAACTCTATGGTTGTGAGGCAGTTATCAGAAGTAAGGGTGATAATAGAATGATATTTCTATACTGGGATAGGAGAGGTAGGGTGGAGTGAGTAAATTTTCATTTACCGTGGTAAAATTTTAGGAGAAAAATATCTGATGTTGATAAATCAAAGGGCACATTTAGGTACTATAACCACCAATCCTATTATGAATATTAATGATAATAAGTAAATCCTTCTTGAAAACAGGACTAGAAATGAGCCTCCAGGGGGTGAATCTTATTTTCTGTGTGTGTGTGTGTGTGTGTGTGTGTGTGTGTGTGTGTGTGTGTCTGTGATTTTTAATGATGTGACATATTATGTTAATTTTTTAAGTATTAAAAAGGATAAAATCACAACTTCTAATATTATGAATGTTCAACTGTGTAATATTATTATCCTCTTTTGTAACACATGAAATTTCATTTGTTTTTCAAAGCTGTGCTCAAAGATCATTTTATTTCCATCTCAGTATTTATGAGTGATACTGATGTGACCATAAAACTTTTTCTTATGATCCCAGATAGATTTAATATTTTGCTCTCTGTACTCTGATAATACTGTTTATAATTCCATTAAGCAACTAACTACAATTTTTATAATTTATCTAATAACTGTTTCCTTTGTCAGAATGAGAGTGTCTGAAGATTGGATGTTATGTATCTTACTCATGTTTGTACTTCTAGTACTTAGAGTGATTGAGATATATTTTTCTCAATATGAAAATATTTATAGAAATTAACAGTGACATCCTGCTTTCTTTAGGCTTTAAGGAGAACACGCATATACAACACAAAGGAATCAGATTCTGGGAGAATTGTCTTGGTTCCATTGTTTTTGTGCCTATATCCTTCAATAATTTATTCTTCAGGTCAGAACAGAAAATAATTTTGGCACAGAATAGCTAGAAGTTGATGCCCATTCTCCTTATTAGCCTGGTTGCTCTCCATGATTAATACTTGCCAATGGTGGCTGACTATTACGTTGTCTAGTATAGGTACTGTTATGGGTTGAAAATTGTATGCCCTAAAAGATATTGAAGTCCTAATCCCCATAATCTATGAATGTGACCTTATTTGTAAATATTGTAATAGAATCTTTACATATGATCAGGTTAAGATAAGGTCATTAAGGTAGATTCTAATTCAGTATGACTAATATCTTCATAAAAAGGGAAAATTTGAAAACAGGTAGACATGGAGACAGGCAGAAGGCCATGTGAAGACTAGAGTTTTTCTTTTTTTTTTTTTTTTTTTTTTAATTTTTTTTTTTCAACGTTTATTTATTTTTGGGACAGAGAGAGACAGAGCATGAACGGGGGAGGGGCAGAGAGAGAGGGAGACACAGAATCGGAAACAGGCTCCAGGCTCTGAGCCATCAGCCCAGAGCCCGACGCGGGGCTCGAACTCACGGACCGCGAGATCGTGACCTGGCTGAAGTCGGACGCTTAACCGACTGCGCCACCCAGGCGCCCCAAGACTAGAGTTTTTCTACCAGAAGACTAGCGGAAGCTAGGAGAAAGACCTGGAAAAGAGCTTTAGTGAGCATCTTTGCAAAGAGCATGGCCTTGTAAACACCTTGATCTCAGAATTCTAGCCTCCAGATTTGTCAGACAATAAATTTCTGTTATTTAAGCCACTCTACTTGTGGCACTTCGTTACAGCAGCCCTAGGATCCTAAAATGAGCATTACTGGAAACACTTTCAAACAGGCAGTCAGCAAAATTAGGCACCTTCTTTCCTTGTTCTCTTATCTTCCCTTGGAGAGGATTACAAATATGAGAGAGCCCAGCTGCACCCATGGTGTACTCCAAGACAGAAACCTCATCCCTGTTCCTCTATCTTGTTACAGGCCGGGGGATAGTCTTGGTGAGTAAGGCTGGTGTGTGCACTCTGAGCTCAGTGCCAGCTCTCTAGAGGAATAATTTGAGAAGTCCACTTGATAGCACCTAACGATTTAGATAAAAATTGGAATTGGGTTGAATGACCTCTTCTTGAAGCTTGTTCATGGTGAGGCAACTCATGCAGAACATCTGAGGTCATTAGAATACTATTTGTCTCTCTGTTCTTTTTGCCAAGATAATATCTACAGAATGCATACTATGTGTCACTATTACTCTCCTAGGTGTGTGTGTGTTTGTGTGTGTGTATACTTATCTGACACATTGTGATGAAGTTAAATGAGGGATACAATCATCTATGTATGTATGTATATATCATCTATCAGTATTTATATAATCCTCATCTATATGTTGGTATTATATATAAATGTATATATATCATACATATTGCCTATATATGTATGTATTTATATCTATATGCATTTATATATGTAACATACATACTTACATAATGTATATATACATAGGCATTTGTATATTATATATACAAGTTATATATATATATTCTACTTTTAACTTTACCACCAATATATAAATTGTGTTGCTTTATTATTTTTCTTTTATAGCTCAGATACTGAAGAATAAGGAGGTTCAAAATTTTTTACAAAATACTTGTGGAACAGATTTTAGACTCCAAGAATTGTGGCTCAGAAGTTTATGCTATCAATGTTACTTCTCAAGGATCTCTCTAAAACTAGCTTAGGCAAAAGGAAGTATCTAATAGAGGATCTTTTCTATAGAACCAGAGGTACTCTTAGGAATGGGGTAGAACCAGAAAGTAGACATATCAAGCTCTTATCCTTGTGTCCCTTTGGCATTTGCTTTCTTTTCTTTTCTAACCACATGCTAGTTTTCTTTATATGCTATTCTATATGCTAGTTGAAATTACATAGTCTCAATCTGAAATTTTCCAATGAAGGAGCTCATTAGCTCTGTGTGGACCAACTGGCAGCCCTTGGTTCAAACAACTATTGTAGGGCTGGAGGCCCAAAGTAATGCTTAGTGATCACAACTTCCAGGAGCAAACTTTTGTATGTCTTATCTCTGGTTTTAAGGGGGAGGAGAGGCAGCCTGTAGAAAAGTTGCCTAGGGGAAGGTAGCCAATTCAATAGAAATTCAATAGATACCTGCACTTAGCTTCTAACAGGCTAAGAATAGAAGTGTCACAAATTTAAGAGCAAACTTATGGAGTAAATGATCTTCAGTCCCCTTCCATTTATAATACTTTTGGGCTTTAAATGTGTTCTTCCCTTCTTAGAATTAGAGTTCACTGGAATTAGGATTTTCAGACATTTTTAGAAAACATTCATTATGTTTATCTATTTCCTCAGCATACATTTATTGAATATCTAGAATATCATGAGAGGTTGAGTTGTGTCCACGATTCCTGAAGAGATTTTGAAACCCTAATGAACAAATAAATGTTATTCAAATATTTATAGAAATATCACCTTTATAAAACACAGACTTTTCCAGATATGTCAGCAGTATCCAGATATGTCTACCACTGTCAAATAAATCTAGTTTGACCTCAACAGAGAATAAAAAAGAGATGGGAATTAAGTTTCTTGATACTATTCCATATACTTTACTGTGTACACAGTGCAAGACCCAGAATAGCATCCCATTTGTTTGAATGATGGATTAATTGATTGATTTTTGTGACAAACGGCAAATACTGGTTGCCCAAGTATATCTTCAAACGACTTCTGTCATTCAAAAGTCAACTGAACTATATTTGTAGGGCAATATCGACTTGGAGAGATGTAAGAGCAATATTACCTGAAGTGCCCTTATATTCTGGACTAACAACATTTCTATTTAGGAGTAATTAAAAAAAAAAAAAAAAAAAAAAAAAAAAAAGGAGCTTCAGTCTAGTTTGGGAAGACCAAGCTCTCACAAAGGTTCTGTTACCACTGAGAGCAATAGCATTCCCAATGCTCTAGGAAGTGAATACTGTTGCCCTTTTCCCCTTTCTAAAGAACAAAGGAGTACCATGTTGCTTTATCTAGGGGTGGGTTTTTGGAAATCAGAGTGGACATGGAACTTCTTTGCCTGACTGCTGCCTCTGCTGCATGAGCATGCATCAGAAGGATACTGATGTTCAGGAGAGACTTGGCCTCCCTACAGTCATAATTTTACCTTTAGCTCACTTCTCACTGGGGAACCCTATTCTATATTCAGATAGTAAAAGCTACTATGCAAAGCTGGCTGGCTGGACCTATGGTATTTTTTAACTTTGTGTTCTATGACAACCCAAAGGATTTCAAATGCAAAACAAACAAACAAACAAACAAAACTGGACTACTAGGCAGAAAACCTGACTCTGCCTCTTGGTATGTCATCTGATGGGAGGAATCTATGTGATATATAGATACTATGGATATTTAAAAATTTCTCTGATTAGAATTTCTTTCTTTTCATCTAGGATCTTCATTCTTTTCTTTATATTAAGTGCACATAATTCCTACCTAAAATTTAGAAGCTACACACACATATACATATATATATATGTGTGTGTTTATTTTTATATTCTCCTTCTCCAATTTGATTTCAAATTAATCTTGAGATAGGATTTTTTTTTCATGTAATTAACTAGTTTAAAATTTTTCAATGACTCCCTTTAGTCTACCAAAAAAGGGGGGGGGGGGGCTACAGTCATTGTTTGATTAATTAACACATTTATCCATCCTTCTGTTAAATAAGCATTTGGTAGATGTCTCCTATTAACTTCTATATTAATAAGCATGATAGTCCCAAAGACACTAAAATTAAAATGTGGTGCCACACTTCAGGAATCAGCAGTAGAGTAGTCAAGACATATAGAGTCATTTTCTCTTTATTTGCAGTGGTTATGTTCTGTTAGTCACCATGAACACTCAATTAGAAAACACAGGGTTAGGGGTTCAGTCGGTTATGCATCCAACTTAGGCTCAGGTCATGATCTTGCAGTTTCACGAGTTTGAGCCCCACTTCGGGCTCCATGCTCCTAGTGTGGAGCCTGCTTGGGATTCTCTCTGTCTCCCTATTTTTCTCTGTCCCTCCCCCACATGTGCTTTCTCTTTCACTCTCTCTCAAAATAAATAAATAAACTTAAAAAAAAAAAAAAGAACACACAGGGTTAGGTTCCTGTGAGCCTCTTTTCACAACATTTTTGCCAACAGACAATATATAAACTGGATTCATTGTGTGCATTTTGTCTAAAGACATTGTATAAAATATATATTGTTGATTCATTAACACTGAACTCATGACCAACAATTCCATAACTCATGTCTGAAAGGAACTAATCTAACACATATATATTCTTCATAAGGCACATCAGAGCCTCCTTCTGCTTAGAACACTAGAAAGCACTTCAGCACCACAGTTGGGGGCCATTTTAAACAGCAAAATCACCAACCCAAGCTCAAAAATGTAAAAAAAATATGGCACCAAATAGTTTAAGCAAAGGACACTTTATGGTATGAGAGCTGATGTAAAAAGTCAGTGTGTGCCTTGTTTTGCCTCAACCTGGAACACTTGCATTGAGAGACTCAAATATTTCATCATTCTGCACATGTCTTCTAATGACTGCAAAAGTGCCATGTATATTGGGGTTAAAAATAAATTCCGGTGAGTAGGTAAACTTGCAAATACAGAATTCATACATAATGATGCTCAACTGTATGTGAATGAATGGGAAAGAAGTGTTACATCATTAGTGATACAATACCCAAAGGAAAGTAAACACAAAGGGGAAAAAGGTTAACCGCTTGGGAGTGTTAGACAACATTTTGCAGAGCAAATGATGAATGAGATCATATTTATTGTGTTCTGTCATCTGAGCAAAAGACCACCCAATCAGAGAAAATAGCATATTAAGGTTGTGATAACATGAAGCTGTGTGACATATTCAGGAAGTACAAGCAACGTGGCAATCCTTGGGTATAAATCTCAAACTGGAGAAGTCAGAAGTTCCTGAGGAGGATAGTAGCAGCTGGGTGATGAAGGATCTTAATGTCCATCTTAATTGCTTGGAATACTTTTTGTAATGATGAAAAGCCATGGACATGCTTTGAATGAGTGCATAGCATGAATTAAGATCTGACTGTACTACCTTATTTTGTAAGAAGGAAGGAAAATATTCTGTTGATATTTGACTAAAATGAAGCTATTAGAAGAATGACAAGATTTGAGGTTAATTAGTCCAGCAAAGGTACAGTGGTACATAGTAAATTAGATGATAATAGTGAAGTAGCCATGTTATTTTCCCAAAGAAAGCCTTCTCTGGACCCATCTCCTACTCTAGGCTTTGTGAGGTATTCCTCAAACAGATTTATATTCAGAGGTACATAATATAGAAATTTTCTTCACACGTGCCCCATAGCAGCTTGTTCCTATCTATAGCATTCATCAAACTGAATTTAATCTACCTTAGTATACAGCTAATGAACTCTTTGATAGTGGGAAATACTTTATTCACCACTGTGGCCCCAAGCTCTATATATTTCTATTGCTTGATGGGGGTTGAATAGATCAATGAATGAGAGAGTGAAATAATATAGCAGCCTCAGCATTTAGTTCCAATAGCCTTGCTCTCCATATGGAAAGAAGCAACCCTGAATGCTTTTCTCAGGTGCAACCTCTGCACTAAAATTTTCAATGGTCAGCATTATTTGGATAAGATGTTTGTTTGTTGTGAACCATTTTATTTTAAAATGTTCTCATTCTACATTCATAATAAGAGGGTAATATGCAAGACATTTCAAAGTTGGACCAATGTCTTTAAAAATTAACTGTATACCATATAAAAGAAAGATGATATGCTTTTGGAAAAAGTCTCTTTTCAGAATTTTCTGTAAGTGACCTAGCAGCAATTATTTTACCTGATACATGCTGTTTAGAGTGTTTCTGTAACATGACCTTCTACGATTGAAGAAGCCACCCTACAGAGACACTTATCATCACAACTGTCATGTTTCCCTTTTTGCCAGGGATTTTAAATCTCACCACATAGTCAACCCAGGAATCCCACTGTGGCTCATGTCTTGCGCTCTGTGCATTGCTCCTCTGACATTCTGAGCAAGACCAATCAATCAATTTCTTCCACCAGGAACTGAGTGGTCATGACATCACCATCAGGCTTAGCCCTGTTCTAGAAAACCAATTGAGCTTGACCAAAATGAGCAGCAATTTATTTTCAACCAGGGAGGCTCAGTCTCTATAGGGTTTTAAATATCAGAGACTGCTGCTAAAGTTGGGTCCAGGAGTACCTCTACAGAACCAAGGAGGGAAGGGTAAAGGAAGATCAATGTGCTCATTTTCAATAAATCACTAGATTAATCCAGGTGGGATTCTGCAGCTGTGGGTAGAAAGCAAAAGGAGATCATTATTTGTATTTAAAAGTGCAAAAGCAAAATCAATTTTTTTAAATCAAGTTTCAGGAGGACTGACTGATGGAAGGGTAGATATATAGAGAACACTATAAATTTCTGGATTAGAAAAGCCTTCCACACCCTTACCACTCATTAATGTCAGTGAACTCCACATTTCTGTATTCTGTTTGGATGCAGTATTCAACACATTTTATGTTAGTAGTAATTCATTTAAAAGGGGCATATGCTGCAGGCTATTTATGAAGAAATCAGTCTCACGAAGCTTTTTTAAAACACTCTCTTTTTTTACCTATAATGTCAATATGAACTAATGAAACCCTCTGTTACTATGGTCTTTGGTTATATGTATGCAATTGGAAACACCCTCAGCACGTGCAGTTATATTACTAGGGCTTAATAAGCTCCTCATGCAAAAGAATATTATGTATGAATATTAAATTTTCCAAGAAATTTTTTGAAACAGGCACAATACTAATTATAATGTTTTACAATCCCTGTATTCACATTTTTTTTGTTGTTAGAACAATTTCTACAAACCAGTTTCTCTAAGAAATGCAAAAACAAATTCCTAGATAGTTGATTATCAGGAAATATTTAGCATGGCAAACTTATTTGCTTCTAGCCTCTCAAAACTAGTTTGAATATACTTTTATTGAAAGTAAAATATTCAATGGGGGCGCTTGAATAGCTCAGTTGGTGGAGAGTCTGACTCTTGATTTCAGCTTGTTAGTCTTGTCTGCTTGGAAATCTTTCTCTCCTTCTCTCTCTGCCCTTCCCCGACTCGAGCACAAGCTAGCTCATGTTCTCTCTCTCTCAAAATAAATAAATAAGCTTAAAAAACAATGTAAAATATTTAATATCAACGACATGCATCAAAAGGTGCTTGGCCATCTGAATGGAAATAAAAATATCGCCAAAAATAGTAAAATAGAATGAAATGACAGTTGCATAATAAGTCCTGTGCAGTCAGAGCAGAAATGATTAGGGTGATAAAAATGGTCAGGAAATTTTGTGGGATTTGAACATGAACTTGAAGAACATCTTTCAGTATCAATAGAGAAAAATTGATAACACATTTCATAGAATAGTAATGACATGAACAAAGATACATGGAGGGGAACAAACATCACATTTTCCTTTAGAAGTGTCTTTAGAATTCTCCAAAGCAGTGTTTCTCAAAGGCATAGCTGAAATCAAAGTTTCCAGGATGACTGCTGAAAAGCTGCATCTTTGGATTTCAACCCAGACCTCTTCGATGTGGATCCAAAATCTCTGGTGATCATCATGCTTGCCACAGTTTGAGAGCCATCATATGTGGATAAAGTTTAGACCTGAAACCTCCTGTCAGCACACACCAGTCAGCATGGCACTCCCTTACCAAACTTAGCGGGAATTCACATAGAAAAAAAAGATGCTTCTTTCGTGGGCAAAGAAATTATATCCAAATAGTTAAAAGCAAAAGTTTTAAAATCCATTTGACTTTCGTTTGTATCTTAATGGCAGATTGCCTCTTCTCTCTAGGCTTCCCTTCCCTTCCCTTCCCTTCCCTTCCCTTCCCTTCCCTTCCCTTCCCTTCCCTTCCCTTCCCCCTCCATTCCCTTCCCCTCCCCCTCCTTTCCCTTCCCCTCCCCCTCCCTTCCCTTCCCCCTCCCTTCCCTTCCCTTCCCTTCCCTTCCCTTCCCTTCCCTTCCCTTCCCTTCCCTTCCCTTTCCTTCCCCTCCCCCTCCTTTCCCTTCCCCTCCCCCTTTCCTTCCCTTTCCTTCCCTTCCCTTCCCTTTCCTTCCCCTCCCCCTCCTTTCCCTTCCCCTCCCCCTTTCCTTCCCTTCCCTTCCCTTCCCTTCCCTTCCCTTCCCTTCCCTTCCCTTCCCTTCCCCTCCCCTCCCCTCCCCTCCCCTCCCCTCCCCTCTCCTCTCTTCTCCTCCCCTCCCCTTCCCTTTCTCCTTGTGTATTCTGTTAGATTATTTCAAAACAAGGGCCATGTCTGGTTTACATATTCCTAGCACCTAGCTGAATAAATTATTGTTGCCTATAGATGATGGTGATGTTCATTACTAATTAAATGAAATTATGCTTATCTCATTGGATATATATATAGAAAACCATTAAAATAATATAGATAATGTTTCAATTATAATAAAAAGTCAGCCATTCATTCTGTGTTAACTTAGATTTCTGTCCCCAACCTAAGTTCTAGGTATGTAAAGATGAATAAAATCCTTGACCTTAAATATCTCACTGTTTTATGAAGAGAAAGTCAAATAAATGAGGAATTGCTTTAAAATATAATAGAAAAAAAAGAGTATGATGTAATATAGGAAAAAACTTCTAGGTCAGATGGGATAGTGAGACCAAGCACAGGGCAGTTAGAAAAGACTTCTCTCAGGATATGACATGCCATTTGTGTTAATTTCCTACAGCTGCTATAACAGATCACTACAAAATAGGTGACTTAAAACAAGAGAAATTTGTTCTCTCAGTTCTGGAGGCCAGAAATCCAAAATCAAGGTGTCAGGAGGGCCATTCTCCCTCAGTAGGCTTTAGGGAAGAATCCTTCCTTGCACCTTCCTATTTTTGGCTGCCTTCCAGCAATCCTTGGCACTTCTTGGCTTGTACCTGCATCATTCCAATCTCTGCTTCTACCTTCACATGTCTTTCTCCCCTGTGTGTACCTCTGTCCTTTCTTCTTCTTGTAAGGACATCAGTCATTGGATTTAGCCTTCCAGCCCCCCACCTGCCAAATCTATTATGACCTCATATAATTATATCTGCAAAGACTTTATTTCTAAATAAGGATGCATTCTCACCTGGTGGACATCGATGGGGAGAGGACACTATTCAGCTCACTGCAACATCTAAATAAGAATTTTGAACTACCAGTAAAGGTTGATCTGACCAAGAAGGTGGAGAATAACTTGCCTGTGATGCACACTGCATTGTTGATAGTGGCCTGACCACATAAACACTCTGTTACTTTATGGTCACTCCTGTCTACACAGAAATTCTAGGCTGAAGCCTACTTTTTGCACTTGGGTTTGCAATCTATCTTTTGCAGCTCCTGGATGCTCCCATCTATGCCAATCCCCTCTGGAAATAGGAGGTCAGGTCTAGTATGGATACCAATAATCTCTCCAACCTTCATGCCTCACTGGTTTGAAAGAATCCTTTTGCTTTCCAGACTCATGAATGAATCCTCCTTACAGAAGCTAAAATCATGGTTGTAACTCCTCTCCAGGAAGGAAGATATCTGGCTTTGATTTAACAGAGGTCTTTACATGACTTCATCTAACTTATTTGTACCTGTGCCTCTCCAAAATCAGGAATAGCAAGATTGATGCCAGTCTGTACTTTACCCCTCTTACAACAGCATTTATCCTAAAGGGAGCAGAAAGAGGACCTGATGGAGGTGAAAAAAAGAACTATGGTTTCTATTAAAAAATAATGAAAAGAAGCTTGTGTGCTTCAGTTTCTTTTCCTGCTTAATCTTTTCAGCAGAAACATTCAATACTTTTTTTTTTACTCCTATTTCTAGAAAATGAGCCAGAAAAGAGGTTCATTTGTTTTCTAGGTTCAACAGCATTGGAGACCAGTCTTTGCATATACAATTTATAGGGTCTACTGAAAGAAACTCCCTATGACCATGAGAGTTTCCTCCAAAGATTTGCTTGGAATTGATGAGTTTTTCGGCCACTTTAACCTAAATTGTTGAACATAATAAGCTACCCTCTACACCTTTCTGGAAAAACAATACTGCCTGTCTTATTGCCTGTATTCTGAAAGTTAATGACATCCTCGTAGGTAAAGTGGCATCTGACCTCTTAACCACCTATTCCACTGGAGGAAAATGGCATGGGCAGGGTTAGACTTTGTGTACAAGGTATAGCACCTCTGAGCAGAAAATAAGCATCTCAGAAGATTTTTTAGTGCGTTGCATTATCAAATAATTTAAAAATTTTAATTCAGTCTATATTATCTTTATTTAGATTGGCCTATTTCCATTCCTGACTCTTCAATAACTGTGAACTAACCAAGCAAGGGGAAAGTCAAAAAAGTGAATTATATTTGCCTGTGGAAGAGCTAGTATGCAAGCAATAAATAACAGCTAGTTTATCTGAATATAAAACAGGATTAAATCAACCAACTTGGTAAAACAGAATTTTAAGTGGAACATTCTTCAAGTGATATACTAAAATTGCTTCCAACAAGAGTGCCTGTATTTATTTAATTTTAAATGAATATCACCATATTCTCATATTTGTATGCATTTTGGATCAGGTACTTGTTGAACATTTAAAACAACTGCTTTACTATAAGAATATTGACAATTTGGTAAGGATATCTTCTTTTGTTAAAGATTATTTACATTAAAAAAAATTAAATGCTAAACCAGTAGCTCGAAGCAAGAAAAATGGCATGATTTCCCAGTTTAAAAAAAAAAAATGTTGGTGTAAAAAACAGTCAAGGGGTGTAAACTAAACAAGAAACATTCCATTTTCTGGGAGATAATATTTATATATTTCACATTTTATTTTAATATTGCATTAGAGGGAAAATAGGCCCTCATATCATATTTGAAAAAGTCGGGTTATATACATTCTACAAATACTATATTTCATTTTTATTGTAATTCTATTTCTGTAGCCATTTCACTGCTTCACTAATTTTCGTCTAATGACAACACCACACACATGCACGTACTTTGCTTTCAAGAAAAGTAAAATAGTCAAAGGTTACAGACTTTTGATACTGACTAACTTAAGGAGTCCATATAGATTATGATCCCTGGCTTTGGTATCTGCCATTTACCAAATGGATGACTTTAATCAAGTTAGTTAGTATCTCTTTACTTAGGTTCCTCATCATTAAATAGGAGGGATTATAGTACCTTCTCCATTGGATTCTTGTATGATGAAAATAGTTAATAACCTGCATAGGTACAGTGTTTAGAACAATACCTTGCTCTATGTACTTGAGAACATGTCAACAATTATTACCTACAAACAGAGATATTAAAGTCCCCTCAGAGCTGTTGAGATAATTAAATGAGACAGTATGTATACAGCATCTTTTATAGACTCTAAAGTGATACAAATGTTAATTTATTATTAAGTGATTGGCAAATAGGTGTCCTCTGTCTCTGTTGCTCTCATGTGCCGTACGGGCTACAGCAAGTCTTCTAACCTATCGGTCTCATCTTTAGAGCTCCTGTAGTTGCTTTGAGGGTGCACATGAAGTCAGTTTACAGAAAGTAAATGGTTATATAAATGGAAATAATACTCATAACCTGCCCCAATAGTTTTTATAGTTACTGGGTCTTTTGTTGTTGTTTGGTTGGTTTTTTTGTTGGTTTGTTGTTTTTGTGTGTGTGTGGTATTCACGCTAGCATACTGTGTTATGGATGGAACAGATACTGTCACCATTTTGAGGAGAGAAAACTAAGGAGTTGAGACATCAGAAAGCTGTTCAAGATTATTCAAGCACTTTGTAGCATAGCTGGAAGTTAATGCAAGTTTCCCAAATTCAAGGTCAAGAGATTGCGCTTTTAGAAAGAAAAGTCTTGTCACTATTATATTTAAAGCAACATGGCCAATTGAAGTTTCTTTCCAGCAGCACACTATTTCAGTTATAGAGCTGAAAGGTAAGTGCTGACAGGATCTATTTCTACCAAACCTGATGAAAAAAATGATTTCTAAGATTGCCAAGGTGTCACTGAAAGCTTCTACTGACACCTGATTTTCTAATGGATGCTTGATGATTATTTAATGCCTTGGCATAGACAATATTTGAATAAGAGTCCAGTGAAAATAAAATCTATGTTCAGCAGCTAACCTGCCCTAAACATTATATATTTACTATATCTTTGTTTTCTTTCCAAATTTAAAATGTTCACTTCATCAACCCTCCTTACCCACACATGAGCTCTTTACAACTAGGCACAAATCCTTTTTAAGGAATGAAGCAGATATAAATAAATAAATACATGAATAAGCCTGTTCACTGTGTAATTATTCTGTCATCCTATTATATTGGTTAAGAAGCATTGCTTTATATGTGTTGGTGGACATAATATTACAGGATAATTGAGGCTATTTCCAGATTGGAATCAATTTTTCTATTGAGCATAGTGTTTTTTAGTGAACTGAAGCAAAGTGACTACTTGACGAAGCTATATGTTTGCGATTACAGAGAACCAATGAAATTCCACTCTGTAATTAGAATTTTTTTTAAATTAGTCATTGCATGTAGGAATTTGCTTTTTGATGTTAAGGCAAATATTTGGTTTAATTATGAGAATAATTTTGCTTACTATTTGCAAAAGATCAAAAAAGAAAAAGAAAAAATGCAATTTTCTTTCATACAGAGGCTACTATCTTTTTGAAAGTTTTTTTAGGTTCTACTCCAAGCTTGCATATGATATTTATTCATGAACTCATTCACATTTATTGTTGGATGCGATTAGGAGAGTCCCTGAAAAAAAATAGAAAAATATTTCTAGGGAGGTTAGACTTGTGTTTTTGCTTCTACTGTTGTCCATGATGTGGATTTAGGCACTTGGCTTCAGATTAGAGACGTATTAGGCAGCCTTGAGTTTCAGCTGGCTCCCATATCCTCATGTCCTAAAGCCTTAGCTGTCAAATTTAAGCCTAGGTTTAGAAAGAGACCAAATTAGTGATCTTTGCCTGAAGGTGAGTGATTTTTAAGACACCGATAGAGTGTTAGATTTGCCAGAGTTTTATATTTCATTTCTTATGATATTTTTTGGAATTGCTTATGGTCTTTGGTGAAGCACAATCATGTAGTAAGCCATAGACGATTAACCTGGTCATTTCCCCAAGGCTCTAGTACATGAAAATACTGGATAAAGATACCTTGGGAATGCACTGCAACAGCAAGAAACAATGCAGCTTTTGATGTTCTTCTGCCCTTCTATATGTTGAAGGCAGATTGTGATAATGTGTGATCCTACTATATTCCACTACTGGTCATTTCCATATCTCCCTTAGAACATAAAAACCAGTGAACCACTCTCTTTGGGAGCTCCCTGGACTGCACAGGGATTTCCACTAATGCAAATGTGTAGGAGAGTTTACTAAAGGAAACTTTACAAATGGTGGGGCTTTTAAGTGAAATTGTTTGGATATTTAGAAATGTACTTTTATTAATTGTTTTAGACCTTAGTTCTATACATAAGGGAACTATTATAAAAATGTTTAAATCACCAGCTGCTAGGAACAAGGTTTTTTTATATTAATACCTAATGTTTTATTTTGGGTTTAGCCAAAATTTGAAGGTAGTAATTGCTATTATTTACTCACAACTATAAAAACAAACAGACAAAAACAAAAACTTTTACTGAGATATAATTTATATGCAATACCATTCAGCTGATTAAAGCATATGATTTAGTGATTTTTATTTGTTCTAATTTTAATAGTATATCCACAAAGTAGAGCAACCATCAACATAGTCTAATTCTGGGCATTTTGGTTACCACAAAATGCAGTCACTATCCATTCTCCCCACTGCTCCAGCCCTAGGCAAACACTGATCCAATTTCTGTTTCTGTAGATTTCTAATCTTTCTTAGAAATGGAAGGATGCAGTATGTGATCTTTTGTGACTGCTTGCTTTGACTTAGTCTGTTTCAAGGTCCAACTGTTTTGTAGTGTGTCAAAAACTTCATTTCTTTTTCTTGCCAAGTCACATTTAACTATATAGATACAACTAACACATTTCGTTTATCTGTTCATTAGTTGATGGACATTTGAGTTTTTAACACTTTTTGGCTATTGCGAATAATGCTTCTGTGAACACTTGGACACGAGTTTTTATTGGCTTTACGTTTTCATTGCTCTTTGGTATATACCTAGGAATTGCGGTGTCATATGGTAACTTTATGTTTAATGTGTTGAGGATGACCCAGCTGTTTTCTAAATGGTTGCACTATTTTACATTGCCCTCAGCAACATACAAGAGTATCGAATTCTCCACAGGCTTGCCAACATTTGTTATGGTCTGTCTTTATGATTGTAACAACCCTAGTGGATGTAAAGTGGTTTTATTCTGCATTTCCCTAATGACTAATAATGTTGAGAGTCTTATGAGCTTATTGGTAGTTGGTATATCTTTGGGAGAATGTCTATTCAAATACCTTTTGCATTTTTAAATTGGCTTACTGTTCTTCTTATTGTTGAGTTGTAAGTGTCTTTGTGTTGTCTGGGAAAAAGTCCCTTATGAGATATATGGTTTGTAAATATTTTCTCTCATGCAGTGGGTTTCTTTAGATTTTCTTTATGGCATCATTTGCAGAGTAAAAGTTTTTTTTTTTTTTTTTCTCACTTCCCTAATCCCTTGCCATGGTTCCAAATAAATTACTTGTTCTGAAATCCCTTTCTCCATAAATGCTTTTGAGGGAACTGATTTCAGTATCTTCCTTTATTTTAATTCAGTTGCCAGTGTTTGGTTTGATTCAATTATTAAACCGTAAATTACCAAAAAAATCCTTATTTGGTGATGTAAATGATTATAAAAGCCTATGTTGCATCTGTTACCCATATTTATAACCTAGCAAGGAAGTTCCACATTTAACCTGCAATTTGTAATACTTTTCTTCCTGTAAGGAATACTGTTATGTTATGTTATGTTATTTTTTTGGAAAGAGCATTATTTGTAAACTTGACCGTTCAGATTAAGGAGCTGAGTGGTCTCTCACTGCCAGGAACACCAAAACAAAACCAAACAAAACTGTTGGCTTCTCTCACATTTCTACTATTTCACATGGGGGAAAAACACATAGTAATTAAAAGTGCAGTTATCACAGCACCAAAGCATTAATACCCTGCGCATACTAAATGGTCACTGAACCTTTGCTGCATAAAGTTTTTAAAAAATTGCAAAGAAGCCTGGTAGTTGAATGATACAAGGGAATTAACATAATGAAAGATCTAAAAGGAAATCTAATTGCAGAATAAGTCATAAGTGAGTAATTGTTATACTGAAGACTTACCCTGCTATAGAAAGGTGACATAACCTAAGTCTCAGAGCAGAAAAGTTACCAGATACAACTTGAGAAATCAAGAGGTAATTTTTTTTAATGTTTATTTTTATTTTTGATAGAGGAAGAGAGGCAGAACACTAGCAGGGGAGGGGCAGAGAGAGAGAGGGAGACACAGAATCTGAAGCAGGCTCCAGGCTCTGAGCTCTCAGCCAGGAGCCCATTGTGGAGCTGGAATGCATAAACCATGAGATCATGACCTGAGCTAAAGTCAGACACTTAACTGATTGAGTCACTCAGGCACCCCAAGAGGTAATTTTAATTTTGCAACCTAAGTTTCCCCTTTGAAGCTGGACGAGACCCCTATCTACATAGCAAATATTAAAGGTTTGAATTCTGGTGGTTCTCATCCCTACCATACTGATTAAAGGGACAAGAGAGCTGTCCCCGAAACAGGCCAAAAAGAATTGAGCAGTAGAATGGTTTTGAGTGACTAAGAGATCTGTTTAATAAACTTCTAAATCTCGTGAAATAATCAGAAGATGCTCATAAATAAACTCAATAACTCTGCTTTTGGATAGTGTTAATAATGTCTGTTAGTGACCCTCCCTGCAGACATTTAGAAGGAGACGGTGACTGAATGCATGTATGAAGAGGCTCAGGAACTCTGAGGAAGTCAGGACTGTGGGGCGTGGGAACATCACTATGCTCAGATATGGGGACATGAAGAACCAAGAGACCCAAACATGGAAGAAGTGAAAACCTAGTCCATTTGAGACTGTGATTTTTTTTTTCCTTTACGGGTTCTAAGCACTTTTATGGAGGGAGTACTTGCTCCTATAAAGTAGATGTAAAGCAGACTGTTTTTGGCATAAGCGCATCGGAACCTACAAATGCTTCTTAATCCACCTTTCACTTTGACTGATAATCCTCAGCCTCTGAAAACTTACGTGAAAATAAAGTTAAAAAACATTTTTAAAAATGTCCCCTTTAGGTTTTAGGAATATTTACTACCCTGAGCTCAGGTTTCTGCAGTAGCATATAATTAAATGGTGCTTCCAAGTTTTGAATGACAATATCATATTGAATTCAGAAAGAAAAACTGTCAGCAAAATGTAGATTATTCATGTTGTGAATTCAAGGATCTTGAATTGAATGAAATACTTTTTAAAATGTAGAAAAGAGGGAGGCGGATGAAACAATTGCAAACTCCTGATGAATTATACTGTTTGGAGAATTAAATTTTTAATGTTAACTAAGAAAAACTGGTGAAGCTAATATAGTCTCAAGAAGAACACTATCAAAGATTCTCTTCTAGGCAGAATGCCAGACAGCTTGAGCCAGCTTTCTGCAGCAATACCTTCAGGTTTTATTTAAATTGAAATAAAGCCTGCTGTCTTAGCTTTAGCTGGCACAATGAAATGCTCAATTCCAACTTTGGTCATTCCAACATTGGTCCTGCAGTTGCATCCAGTGATATATATTTGCAAATATATGTGTCATAATGTTTTTACATAGCTTGCCAAAAATTATTGTCAAAACTCATTATTCAGCTAAGAGTAAAAGAAATGAATAGATATATACATGACTAAATAAATAAATAAATAAATAACACCAGTAGCTTCACAGTTCATTTGCCAGAAGTAATTCAGTTGGAAATTGAAACATCTGGAAATAAAATGGATGTATCACAGAAATTACATTGACCTAATTAGGGTCATCTGGACTTATTCCTTTCAATGACACTTTTTTTTTAAACTTTACTAATAAGTAACAAATAATCTTATCTTCAATTCAGTTCTTAATTTCTTAAGGGATGAGACTATGGAGACCCTTAAATTAGCCAAGTAGATGTGCATTTTGAGAATATTTCTAAAATTTCATATATTCATCCAGTTCTTTATTGTGATTGACGATGGGCCTTGCTTCTTAGTATAGAGTCCTTACACTGTTTCAAACAAATATTTTCTATGTCCACACAAACATATATTCATAAAACCTTGTAACCACATACATCAAGCACATACATAAAGGAGGTTATCACATCCCCTTTCTTGGACATATTATTAAAATGTTGCCTTTTTAAGAATGAATTTATTTTACCTTTTATTAAAAAGAAAACCACAGGCCCCAAATAGAATCACTTATGCCAGGCCAAGTCACCACACTAAGGTTTAATACCTAACTGTGATTTTAACCTCCTCCAAAAATGTCTTCTTAACCACTCAGTCAGGGATTTTCTGGGCAGCACCAGTGATTTAATCTGTCACAGGGCCCCTCTTCAACCCACAAAGGAAGAGGAGATAATCTGCATAACACTCCCTGCCCTTCCCCCTAAGGGAAGGAGACCTTGCCTGAAACAATTCTTTCTTTTGTTTTGCTAATAACTTCCTTCCTACAAATGCTTCTGAATCCTTGTCTCCTTAATCCTTGTCTCACCTGTCTTGTAAAATCTTTCCATTTGTACAACTCCTTGGAGCTCAACTCTACTTGCTAGATGGGAGGATGCCCCATTCTTGAATGGCTTTATAAAACCAATTAGATCTTCCAATCTACTTAGATGAATTTTGTTTTTTTAATTATAGTACCAAATGTACTATATGCATTTACTATATGCATGTTATCCTCAAACTGTATATCTAGGTTGAGAGGATTTTAACTATTGTTTTGCACTGATAACAGAAATAATCCAGATTCTAAATAAAAATCTCAATTCCCTTAAGAATTTAACTTTGATCTCAATATACTTTACTAATGCATTTGGACAATAATTTAGTTTTAATTATAATTTTTCACAATATAGTGTCTTAAACAGACTGTTTTATATGATTACCATATGGATCATTTCAATAACATAAACAATATTTATTGAATATCTACCTGATACAAAATATTATGGTAGTTGATATGGAGACAGCGGATACAATTATGAAGCACAGCTGACCCTCTAAAGAGCTTAAAATCTAGTAGGGAGTAAAAGACTTGGAAAGTAAACTAAGAACAACTGGAAATAAAGAGGAGAAGGAGTTGCTCTTTCTTTCTTTTCTTTTTTTTTTTTTTTAACTTTTTTTTTTTTTTAACGTTTATTTATTTTTTTGGGACAGAGAGAGACAGAGCATGAACGGGGGAGGGGCAGAGAGAGAGGGAGACACAGAATCAGAAACAGGCTCCAGGCCCTGAGCCATCAGCCCAGAGCCCGACGCGGGGCTCGAACTCACGGACCGCGAGATCGTGTCCTGGCTGAAGTCGGACGCTTAACCGACTGCACCACCCAGGCGCCCCTCTTTTCTTTTTAGAATAGTAGTCTGTGATTAATTTGAGCCAGATCCTAAAGAACAGAAAGACTGAGAAATGGGTATAGAGTGGCAGAAACTGTCTTTTGTAGGAGAATATTTTGATACTCAAAGAGACCTGGATAGCAAGATGAGGAATAAAATTAGAATAAGTCATTTTTGATAGGTGGATGATTTCAAATGGAAGAACAATAGTAGAAAATCTGAAGTGTGAAAATAGGTTTCCAGGTGACGGCCAGTTTACAGAGGGACCCACTTAAATTTATATGAAGGATTTTGAGGTGTGAAAATCTGACTAGAAGAATGAAGTAGGTATCATAATACTGAATGTAGAATGCAATGACCTAACTTTCTAATGTGCCTTCCCTTCTAGCACATGTTGAAAAATTGAAACTACAATATCCCAGAATCCTTTGCAACTAGGTTTCAGTATCCAAATTAATCCCTTTCATATAGATGCACTTACACTTGATTTGGAAGATGAAAATTAGTGACGTTTTTTCTCTCTCCATTGGTGGTTGCTGCAATGCATGTTCATGAATGCACTGGGTATTTCTTTAACAGCATTACAGAGTTAAGTTACTAATTGTGGGTGTCAAGAGGCAGTTGCCACAATAATAGTGTTAGCTCTCTAATTCCTTAAATTAAAGCTCTAAAAGAGCTTTCTCAATTCTTCTTTCTGATACTGGCAGAGGTAGTATCCCTCATCGGCCATTTTAATGGTGTAGTGCCAAGAGTTATGTGACTTGGAGACTCAGGATGGGGCCCACATCTGCAACTTACCAGAAATGTTTGTGAGCATGTAATTTCTTGTATGAAGTCACTTTTTATAAAGATAAATAAAGTGGTTTATGCTTTTTGCCCCTAAGGTCTATGTGATCAACAGTAAAAAAAGATATTCATTGATGTGCCACATTGATTTCCAGTGGGAATTTTGGAAAACCACGCTTAAACTCAATCCACTCAAGACTAAGATAACTATGACAACATTAGTATGCACCTTTGTAGAGTGTGTCTCTATTGAAGATTTTGGCTAAATAAATTATTGGTTAATCCTTCAGTTTTAATCCTGTGGATTAAATAGCACGTAATTTCAGTGTGCAGTATTCTATTTCAGTAATCAATGATGTTTCACACAGTAAAATCTTAATGTTCTAGAAATCTCAGGGAATAAGACTTCTGGCCAGAAGATTTTTCTGGATAGTCAAGGGTATTAGTCATTAGGATATGGACATTTATATTTAGGTATAATTGTTATTATCCAATCACACAGTGAAACTTAATATTGTTGCAAATAGGAAAAATATTCTAAAAAATCCATGAAGTGAGAATCTCATTAATTCAATTTCACAAATAGGCATGCTATCAACTTTTTAGCACATATATCATCCTTTGCAAATGGTTATTTATTTTTACATTGCTTTATTAACTTGTATTCTAAAAGTAAGTCGTATGACTTGGACCATGTCTCATGCTACATAATAAATATGTAAAATTAATAACCATCTTTGATTTGCTGTCTATTATATTGTTTTCAACTTATTTATAATAATTGCTACTGTGATTATTCTGGGATATTTAAATTTAAACTACTTCATGGATATTGTTTGACCTATGACCCATATGGATCTGTCTGTGAAAAAAATAGGTAGATGTGAGTTTTCCTTGATAACTCGGGGACAGCCTGTGAATTATTATCAGTATGACATACTGTAGATAGGTATAAAGACAGTACGTGGCATAGAAATCAGTGTCTAATGATTTGACTTCCTGGAAAAGAATCTTTACTCTCTCACACTCTGAGGAGGGCTCTTCACTTTTGCCCTTAGGGTTTGTTGCCCATCTAATATCACTCAAGGCATCTTTAAACTCTGAACACTATTTCAGTATACCAGAGGTATCTCTGTTTTGTATATCTGCCTTCTGTCTTTTTAACACTATATATTATTAAGTAGGAATCAGGAGATATCATTTTTTTTTAATGTGTACCAGTGTGTCGTATCAGGCTTATTCAATGTCATAAAGATACCACAAAGTAAAATAACAACTTTTATTGTTAATTTCTGTTAAAGTGAGATTAGAATGTTTTGCTTGGTCAAGGACACAGGCTTTCACAAACTTTCCTAATCCTACCTTGTAAGTCAATACACAGTATTGGAAGAGATTTAGCTGTCTGTAGATTGCAGCCAGCTTGCAAATCAGTCACAGGTAAATTGAGTAAATGAGACTTTTTATATGAACACCAAACCTATATTGTATTTTTGTTTATTTATTTTCTTTGTTAAATTTTTATTTTGAGATGATTTCAAACTTCCAGAAAATTAACAAGAATAATACAAAACCTTATTATATATTTTCTAGGATCTTTAAATATTAACATTATACCACATTTGTTTTATCATTCTATTTCTGCATATATGTATCACTTTTTTTTCTTGACCATTTGAAGGTAGTGTGCATTTTCTTAAAACAAGCACATCCTCCGCATAATCACAAAAGGATTGTCAAAATTAGGAAGTTAGCACTGATATCATACTATCTTTTAGTGTATATATCCCATTTAAATTTACTCAGTTTTCTCATGTATGTCCATGAGAAATTCAGGATCCAATGGGTTATGATGTGTGATTTTCACTATTTATTTAGATTTACCAATTGTCTCAGATTTGGCAGCAGAAAAAACTTAAATTGATCCCTGTATCCCTTTGACATGATAGCATGATGATGCCTCTTATTCTTTGATCATAGCCTTTCTTCTAGCACAAAAAAGATGTTCCGGGTTTAGCTTATAATTTTTTGACCCAGATCTGGAATAAGTCATTTCTCCAAGGAGTTTTTTTTTTTCTTTTTTTCTTTTTTTTTTTTTTTGTTGGGGAACTGAATTTAGAAACTGATATACAGATGATATATACATAGGTTTACTCATCGATACTGGGGTATTATTGCTGCTGGGGTGTCAGCAGGCAAGGCTGGAAGACAAATGTTTGTATAATCATGCACATATATCCACCTATGTGTCTATATCAACTCTATATGTATATTTATAGGTAAATATATTTAAAAATGACTTCACACCAATAGTTCCAATATCGATTCAACTTCAAAGATTTTTATTCTACCTTTCTCCTTTCTGTGTTGTGTACTCTCTTCTCCAACTGTAAGAAACATGACTACCACTATCCCCACTGTAATGATGAGGCCTCATGACTATTCTAACACTTCAATCAAAAGATGGAATCCGTTAATTAAAAAGACAATAAAATCTTCCCACTTGCTCTTCCCCCTCCCTTTCTCTGTGGTTGGCATTAAAGTCTGAGGATCCCGTGTTCAATAGGAATTGGGGGAGAATGTGGTCAGCCTAATGGGCTATGTACAATCAATACTGGGGCCCACGTGGCCAATCCATACATAATGAGTATCTACCACGCATAAGATATTCTCCTATGTGTTTTGGAGGAGTGGCTTAGATCTAACTGTATTCATGTGCTTTTTCTTTTTTATTAGTATAATTTCACCATGTCTGTTAAATGTTAAGAAACTTTTTTTTTAATTAGTTAATTTTTTGAGAGAGAGAGAGAGAGAGAGAGAGAGAGACGGAGAGGGAACACCCAAGTGGGAAGGATCAGAGAGAGAGGGAGAGGGAAAGAATCCCAAGCAGGCTCCACACTGTCAGCACAGAGCTCAATATGCATCTTGAACTCATGAGCCATGAGATCATGACCTGAGGTGAAACCAAGAATCTGGACGCTTAACTGACTGAGCCACCCAGGTGCCCCAGGAAAGTTTTTTTCCTTATCTATCATCTCATCAGTGGTTCTCTTCTGATTCTTGCCTGTCATTATTCCTGTTCTTATACTCCTTGTAACCTCCTTGTTCTATTATATCAGCCTGGGTGGATAGTGCAATATCACGGTCGTGGTGTGGCACTGCCCAGAGCACCTGCAAATGGCCTGATACTGGACAAGTCAATGCTTTCTACCTATATACATTCTTAAAATTAGATTGAGGAGAAAAGTTTGATTAATAATATGTGTACATAGTGTATATATACACACATCACAAGTTCTAAAGAAGGGAACAAAATAATAGAAAGACAGAAACCCTCCTGTTCTTCCAACTTTGTCATTCTAGGCTGTTGTCTGTTCCTCACAGATGTGTTCGTTATTAGTTCCTTAACAATTTCTGGATAATTTTGCACATGCTCTATACTCTTCCTCTACTCTACTGAGGAAAATCAGAGCTCTGAACTTTGGTAAGAAAGTTGTAGTATTTTCTCACTCCTAGGCTCTATTCCTCCTCTTTCCACCTGCTTTCTTCAGTTCAACCACTATTATCTATGGCCCACACCTCAAAGCAGCATATTCCTTTTGTTAGAGCAAAAAAGCAGACCTAGTTTAGCAATTTGGAACACACAAATGGAATAATGAAAGCATCACTCCTACTGTGAAACCACAAACATATGCACATCACTAGAATCTCACATTTGTTTTCTATATGATGCCACGTGTCACATGAAAAACATTTATTTACATATTTATCACAAGTCTATTTATAGTAGCAGTAATGAAGCCAGTAGGTAGGAATCAGGAAAATGTTTTTCATGTGTTTGAAATGGGATTTTATTTTTGATTTTCTTTCTTTTTTGTTAATTCTTTTTCTTTTTTTTAATATTTATTTTTCAGAGAGAGAGCGAGAGAGTGTGTGTGAGTGGGGGAAGGTCAGAGAGAGAGAGGGATACACAGAATCTGAAGCAGGCTCCAGGTTCTGAGCTGTCAGCACAGAGCCCTATGCAGGACTCGAACCCATGAACCGTGAGATCATGATCTGAGCCGAAGTCGCACGCTTAACCAACTGAGCCACCCAGACTCACCTTTGTTAATTCTTTCTAATGGTACAAATGGACTGTATCATTTATATCTTTAAGCCCACGAACTTACACATTACCTAGCAGAGAACCTAGTAAGGTCTCAGTAAATAGCAAGTATTTCATGAATTACTGAATATGTCTGGATTAATATATTATTAACTGCCTTGATAAAAATTATTTCAGCACAGCCCAACATGGTGGAGTAAATCAAAGTGAAAGCATGTTCTGGAAGGATCTCCCTGATATTAGAAGGGCAAGGAACAAGTTTTGAACTTGATTTCTTTTCACATATAAGATTTCTTTTAAAAAGTCTTTCTGACTCTAATTAATGAGTCTTTAGAAGAAAAAAAAAATATATCTTCTGGCTCTTCAGATTGGTGGTTTATAGTTAGATTTTTATATTTTTATCAGGTTCTTGTTTCTGGTGGTTTAATTTTTCCCTCTGTATTGTAAGAGCTTTAGGACTGATCCTGAAGATCCTCTCTTTCATTGGCGAGACTCTGAGAGTAGGAAACAAAAAAGGACCTAGATTTTGTTCTAAAACCAGATTCATAGGAAATACTGTCTGGTTGTTCAAGCCCCAAAGCAATACCTTTAAAAATTCATTAAAGGTATTAGGGCAATTTTTTTTTTCTCTAGTAATAATTACCTAGTTAATGGAATTTTGCTTTTTAACAGGGAGCTATAATCACTGTAAATTGTTGCATTGAATTAAATAAATTTTAATTTTCTTTTGATAGAACTGATCTCATCTTTACACGTATATTGCAAAAATGCTGGCTTAAAGCTGATATTGATCCCTAATAATATTTGAAACCAGTACACGCAGCCTCAAGAAATGGGTGAAAGAATAGAATAAGCCATCTCCCCATCCCATTTCCAAGCCATGCAATTGAAAATAGGGGACTTTTCATTTTATAACACAGACCTAACCTACCTTATTTTAAATTCATTGTGGGAGCTTGACTTGCAAGACAAAATTCATAGAATATTTTAAAGTCCTATTGCTGTGGAGATTTATGCAAATTCCTTATGGAAATATAGACACAACTTTCCCTTCATCAATAATGATGCATATTTTCCTGTGAAATACCGGCTGGACCTCACCCTCACTATATGAGACTCCTCCAGTTTACGCATAAGAGAAAAAGCACTGGTGGTATTTCACTGAAAAAAAAAAGCCTCATGTTAATTTAATGTTTCAGATGACTTTAGGACTTTTAAACAGTGGATTTGGGCAGAGACATAAAATTCTTTCTTTTCTCTGTGAGGGTGAGGGAAGGAGAAGGGATGTGTAACAAGCGTTGGGAATGAAAGTAGGTTTTAATAAACATACAAGTTATTAAGAAACCTTACTCAAATTAAGGACCCATCAATGACAGGAAGAACATCTTTTTTTTTTTTTTTTTTTTTTACAAGACATATCTAAAATGCACGGCGATAGTATATTTTGACTATTCATTTTCCACTCTAAATTAAAGTTATGGTTTTGAACACCAGGGAATGTTAGTGCATGAAATAATCAACTGCAAAATAGGAAGGAACTTGCTCTGCAATTCTTTTCTCAAGTGACTTTTGGAATAGAATATGTGCAATAGAATTTTTCATTTTCTTCGATGAGGGAAGGAAAAGAAAACATAAACTTTAAAAATTATCATATTAAAACACATATGGCAGAAGACCTCTTTTTACTTACCAAAAATATTTTTGACAGGAGAAGGAAAGGGCTGGAATCTGTGAGGGCAAGTAGACGTGTACATTTTAAGTTCCATTACACTGATTGATTTCATAAAAGTAACAAGCTATTTAAAAATTACACTCTATTCACTTATCTCTTTGTACTCTTCCACAGATGGCACCCAGCAAAAGAGGCTGCCATCAATCATCCTGTGTCTTGCCCAGCGCTTTTCCTGTCCTACTTTTCTCGTGCCTTTCAGCGCCATTTGCCACCGTGGCATCTCTACATGTCTGTTTGCTGAAACAGTCAGCTGCCATAGCTTGGCTTCCTAAGTCACTTGGCTTAAACTTCAGTCTGTCTCTTCAGAAAAGCTAGGCACAATGCATTATGTCCACATGCTCATGTCAATATGCATATCGTTTGGAAAAGGGGGCACCGGTGATGATCTATCTCTCCGTTTTTTACAAGAGCCCTTTGGTCTACGGTGATTTGCAAAAAGTTAGATTTTAGGGTGCGTCTTTTCTTGGTGCAACTTAATCTGACGCTTTGGATCAATAAACTCTTGCATTCAGAAGCATCTCCAAGATTTTGACAATTCGTACCAATTAAGTTCGAATGTGTCACAAAGTGACCCATCTGACAGTATCTTGTCAGTGGTTTGACAACAAGTTGCTCCTGTTGCATGAATTATAGACATGATCGATCCCCAAGGGGGTCCTTCAAAAGGGCAATAGCAGCAACATATTAGAAGGATAGAAAATTTAAATTTAAAGGAGAGGGAAATTAACTTTCACTAAGTTAACAAACGCCTACACTCTTTTGATTACTAATAGGTATTAGTTTGCACTTAAGAACCTATTCTATCTAAGTGAACAGATGCTACTTTGAAATGTTAGTGCACCAAAGTTGAAAAACATCATAACCATAGAATTCTAATCATCTTCGTTGAAATGGAGGGATGGGTCTATTTGAACATGAGTTAAGACACATCAGAGACTGCACTATTTGCAGTAATAACAAGATGCTTTGCATAACCTGTTCCTTTTATAGATGACACATTTCACCCTACTTTGGCCAGTTTGTTAGACCCAGTGGTTTGGTTTTCTTTTCACTCTATCAGGAATTGTGACTACCATTGACTTTGTTCTTACCACATTCCAACTTACGATCCCACAGTATAAAGGTGTGTCTATGTAAGAGATAGGTCCAATGCAAAATGGGAATGCTGGGTCCCTTGCCCAAAAATTATTGAGACTTTTAAGATGTTGACAGCAGTGTATTAGGCCAAACATAGGCATCACGTGTACATGCATCCTATCTTTCTTACTCCAGTTTAAAATCATTGAAGACAGATTGTTTTCTTCTTTTAGTTATTTTGAATATTATAGATGAATAGGCTTTAAAAATCAAAACTTATTAAAGATCATATAATGTAAATTGAGCTACTTTCTTGCCCCAAACACTCATCATATTGCACAGCGGGTATCATCCTCAACAGAGTCTTGCATGGACTGTGCCTTTTGCATAATGCCTTTCCACTTGGTAGAAATAAAATAAATATTTCTTGGCTGTTATATTAGACTGTGTATTCTGGAGAGAGCAGCAATGGCAGCAAGTCACTGACTGAGAGAATGCTTGACAGTTAAGCTGGAGAGGAGATCTAAATATGCACCTTCATTTAATGAGTGAACAGAGAATATCAGTAGTTTTCTCTTAATACTAATTGTGCTCATTTGTAATGCTCAGTGAAAATTAATTTTAAGAGATACTAATTATATTGTACCCACACAGAATTCACTGCTGGCTTCATAATGTGACTTGTTTGACAAAAATCAACTGAATTGAAAGCATATTTGGATTCCTGTAACAGTGAACCTGATTAATTTGCATTAAACTGTTTGATTTAGATTAGGTTAAAATAAAGCACACCTGAAAAGTCCTACTATGTAACAGAAAATTTAATTACATCCTCAGGACATCCCTATCTATGCATTAGGATTTGTCATCACAATTTTATAGACAAGAACATGAAAGCTTAGAAAATGGAGGGAACCAGCCCCGGGTCACTGAAGCAAGTAAATGGCTTCTAAATCTGTACACATTATAGTTTTTACACAATCCCTTGAGTTTCCATGTTACAGAAAACTGTTAAAAACAGTCCATCCAATTCTTATATCAGTTACTCACTTATTATAAGTTTCCTAAGTAAACTGATAATTGTGTGACTCAGAAAATTGTATCTTTTATATTTGGGGAAAAAATATCATCTCATTAGAATTCATCAATGCTAATAAATTGTGTGAAAGGGGAAAATCAACACAGCTAATGTGTAAACCTGAAGAACAAAAACAGAAGGAGATAAACAGAAATGACCTGGAGCCCTGTCTGCAAGCAATATTTATTTACTTATATGCTGGATTCATATCGTGACTTCCTTCGGAAGAGCCGATGTAAAATCTTGCATGTGGCATGAAATTTGTAAACTCGGCCTGGGCTTGCATAGCCTAAAACAACATACTCCAAGCACTTGGTGGATGTGAAAGAGCCTGACTGCTACCTTGAATGGATAATTAACATTTACTGAGCAGTTAACACATTTACAAGTGTGTTGCACGCTCTCTCTCTCTTTTCTCCTTCCTGTTAAAAAAATGAAGCTTTTAGCGGTGATGATGTGTTGTCCGGATGGGTATGGTTAAAAGGAACAGTGGGTAATCTGTAGTCTTTTCTAATCGGAGCACATGCAAAAACTACCCATTATTTCAAGCCCAGGGGAGATAAAATGATCTTTTGCATCATTTCTGAAGTGTGAAATGAGAAATGTATCTTTGGCAGCGTTTAGATTTCTAACCACATGAAGGATTGGAAGTGTTTTTGTTCCAATGTAAAATGAGAAGATGGTGTGATTTCAAAATATTCATGTCTGGGAAAAGGGCTGAAAAATAGCATTTTTTCCCCTCATGTTGTTTTTATTCCCGAATGGGCCGTTTATTTACTTATGTATGTATTTTCTAATTTTTGTCAATGCCTACCATATGTAAAATAGTTAAGGTAAACACAAATATTTTTAAGGTATGGTCCTGGGCCTCAAAACAAAGTAAGGCAAAGGTGAATAGAAATGATGACAGCAAATGCACTTCATGGTGAGATGGTATTTGAAGCAGCAAAGACGGACTATATGTAATATAATGGACCAAGTATGGAAATAAGTAGCCTCAGTGCTCCCACTAAAGTGCCTCTGTGGCTTTTTCTGGAGGGAAGCTAATCTTATAGAGAAGTCACAAACTATGTTTGACAAGCCATCTTTCAGATTTCAGGTGCTTTCATGAAGGACTTTAGACATAAGGGGAAATGGGCAGGAAGGCATAAATACGTTGCACTAAATGTAATCACAACTGAAAGTGTAAAGGGGTCATCAAGCTAACATGACTCTGGATAATTGGTCTTGCTTATAATTATATACATTTTCTCTCTGAGAATCATTTAACAGTGCTCACTCCAGGATGGATTCTATGCCTTTTGATTTCCCATTAATCAAATATTGTTTATTTTTATGTGATGCAATGCTTCAGATCCTAAAACTAAATTTTCTTTGACACTAACACCTAATTTACTTGGAAGAAAACTATTGTCACTTGTTCTCTATCCCTGTTTTTCACAGTGAATAAATTTATTACAAGGAACATTGTTTCAGTATTAAGGTAAATAAACTACGTTAGAGCTCGATATGTTTATAATCTATTATTACAGTTAATGCAAACAGTAGCACATAGGTTGCTGTTGAAAAAAGTAAGATGCTTCTCCCAGGCTGTAAGAATGTTCTGGGAATTCCTTTACACATCCAGTTAAGGAAGACAAAGATCATCTATATAGATTTAATCTTAAAATCATAATGAATGTCTGTCTCTTCCTGACTTAAAAACCTTCAGTGCTTTATTAAAGTTCACGGAATAAATCTTGAAACCCTAACTTTGGTAATCAGTACTTCTTGCAATTTGGTCCACATTTAATTATTGCTGTGCTCTTTGTTTGTTTGTTTTCACATTAAGCTCTAGGCTAACTGAACTCCTTGGGGGACACCTGACCCTGTCCACAATATGCTTCTTCCTTATTCCCTTAGGTTCAAATCAACCTGCAGTTTTATGCCCAGATAAAATTCCAACTCATCCAAAATCCTTTCATTTATCTCTACTTTAAATAATCTTGCCTTGTTCTGAACTTACAGTGTACCTTATCTGAACTTCTCTGTGACATTTGTCACTTTCAATTCTGTCTAATATATTTTTTAACATAACACTGAGAACACATTATTTATATACATGTTATTTTCCCCTCTCTCTCAAGATAATAAGTTCAGTAAGCCTCATGTCTAAATTTGTCACTGTATCTGACATATCGGGCAAGCCATTTGCTTTGTGCTTAGAAGGTATGCCGTAGATATTTTTTAAGTAAATGAATGAATAAAGATTAATGTTACAAATGACTAAACAGGCAGGTTGCAGTTCAGTGATCTTTCCAAAGTCACAGAGAAAATCTGAAGAAGAAGTGAAAGTAAAGATTTCAATTCAGTAAATATAACAGTTTAAAAAACATCCATGGGAGTAAATATGAATTCACTAAATATTCTATGTGAACTTTTGACCTAGTGTGGACCAATCATCATTTTGGGGGAAGACTCAATACCCATCCCCTTCCCCAGCCTTACCATTATTTTCACAAGAAAATAGGTTTGGTTTATTTTATTGCCCTAAGGTTGACATCATTTATGGAATTACTTGAACACAGAAATGTAGAACATAAATATTTTAGAAACTAACAGCTCATATTTGGAGATTCAAAACACTCTTTATTAACAATTTGGTGGTTTGATTTTTTTTTTTTCAGTTTTGTGTAAGTCAGCCTCTTCTAGAAATGTTCCAATCTCATGAGAAATACAAAACTATTGGTATTTCATTTCATCTAAACCACAGAATCCTTGACATTTGGTGGAAAAGCTTATTTTTTTAAAGGTGTCATGCCCTATTTCAGTTACAGGTTTCACTGCAATTTTTTTTCCTTTTCTTAATAAGGGGAGAGGAAGATGGTGGTTATTCATAATCAAGGCATTATAAAGACTGTTTTTATTGTCCAGTTTAATAGGTCAAAGTTGAATACCCGGAGTTGCTCTTTTGCTCTTCTTGTACTTATTCCAGCCTAGTGCTTTCACTATCTCAACTTGGAGGTAACAAAATGAGCCAGACTTTAAGGAAGAATCCTGCTGTCTTTGTAGCAAACATTTAACAGCACCAGGGAGAGTGTTATTATTTTGTTTATTGCTAGGACTTGACATCAATTTTTCAGATATTTTTTTTTTTTCCTGCAGTCTCTCACATCTCCCTCCTCCATGCCCATTCTTGGTTTCTTAGCTTTAAGACCTAGGTGGGATATTAGAAAACACGTAGGTTTGATTCTGCATTTTTTAAGTTAAGAAACTGAAGCTCAGAGAGGTGACATGAGTTACTAAATTCACACAGCCCTCAAGCCCTCTGGTTCATTTTTGAGTGAGTATATTAATTAGAGGGGAATTCAGGTTGGTAGCAGTTAAGAAGAAAGTATCAATTAAGAAGAATTAAGAAGAAAGAGTAAGAGCTATTTAGATCTATGTCAGAAAAGAAACAAAAACCAGGAGGACTATGGAAGATTTTACATATTTAAGGTCACAAAGGTAAAATGAATCAAGGACATGGTGAGAGTTTCATCAACCATAAATACATTTTGATTAAAACATCATGACTGTCATTTTCCCTTGCTAATCAATTACACTGAAAAAAAACTGCAGAAAAATAGAATAGTAATTGTAGTTGAAGACATATAGATTATGTAATTTTAATTTGGTAAAAATAATGAAAAAAATTGGAGATGATTTTCACCCCAGATAAAAGATGAGGTCATAAGAGAATAAGAATTTGTGTTATGTATTCAAAAAAATGTACTTTTAGTATCTCCTCCAGAGCTTTGGATCAGTGCAGATCTGTTTTTTCTACTCATAAATTCTGTTCAGTGCATAATTCATGTAGTTGCATATACAGAGTACCTCATTTCTTCTACCTACTGGGTTTTCTTCCCAGAAGGAACATTTACCCAGAAATTATCAGAAACCTATTCTCTGCATTTTGGCTTCATATATAAATAACTGCAGTATTCTGTCCCTTACAATCTTCCAGGCATATTGAAAGTAAAAATGAAAGCTAACATCCCTGGTTTCCCATTATCCTTGACCCCAAACTCAATCTCCCATTTATTCCCAGTAGTGGTAGTGATCTGACAGCAACTTTAAGTTTAGCATTGATGGCAAATATAGATGGAGTGAATTGGACTGGTCAAGCTATTCCCCTTTTTACAGACTTCTAGACTTGAATAAAGCTTGCATAGTTGATCAATTCCAGAAAGTCAAGTGTATGAGATGCTAGCTCTCATGTAACAACTTCCAAAAAAGGGATAGGACCCTTTTGAAATACTTTTTTAATTTAATTTACTGATCATCTAATTAGATCTACACAACTTCTCAAGCCTTTCCTTCATTCTGCCAGTTGCAAGGTTCAAATCTGTGCAACTTTGTCCTCAATTATAGCCTCTTAAAGATAATGATTCTGTATATTTCACCATAATAATTTATAAAAAAATATATGAGGTAATTTCAAATCCTGTCCTAATTATGGGTCAGGACAATTAAATAATTATTTAACCTGTCTATTTCCATTTGTTTGCCAGTTAAATTTAAATAAATTCAATAAATTATATTATGTAGTGCTGAATGAACACATTTTATATTAACTAAACTTCCTCTTTTACAGTTAAAATGAAAATTTTTATTCAGTGTGGTTACAAAACAATAAAAGATCTCAGGTTCATTTGGAATCACTTAAAGACTTTATGTTCAGCAACATTTTAGGTGCAAGAGATGTTATTTTATTTTAATATGTCGTAAATTAATTTATTGGTATTTTAATTGATTAGATTGAGTGAACCAAAATGCCATACAGAGAAAGCATTCAATTCCCTAAATAGTTTGAGTGATCAGTTGTTTTTTGGTTTACTAAATGCACCAACATTGTTTCTTGAGTTGTGTTTGATCAAAACAATAGAAAGAAATGATTTTATGATGAAATATCATGTATGTCAAGCTTCCAATTAAAATCCAGGCAGATATATTTCAGTACTTGAGTTAAGCTTAATGCTATACTTTCAGAAAGTTACTTGACTAAAATAAGAGGTGAATCAGTGTAAAGAAACCAAATCAATCCTGAACATATTCCTTAGTATGTCAACCAATGTTGAAATAAAGAAAATGTTAAAACAAAACTAAATTATGTCAATTCCAAGTTTATAAAAAAATTGTTTGCATTTCTATACATGTACTTATAGATAACTTTGCATTAGCGATGGAACAATCATATCATACAAAATCGCTCTACCTTGTGGTTTGTCATCACACACGAGACAGTATTCGTTTGAATAGTAATGACACGTCCAAGTGGAAGATGAAAGATTGTAGGTCCTCTCTTCTCTCAATGTTGCTCTTTTGGCCTCTTTTTTTTTTTTTTTTTCATGAAAATTAGAAGGCCTTTTCTGATTGGTAAATTTGAAGAATAAATTAAACATGCTTACCTCAACTACTCCTCTCTGCTGGCACAGGTTATTTTGTACATGGTGTGTAAAAAAATTTTGGAGAGATTTACCAGAAATGAATAGTTTATTGAATGAGAGACGAAGTCTTCACAAAACCAAAATTGATATGCAACTCAGAGGCATGATGTTACAGGATGACTTCTAAAGTGAAAAAGCGAGTTTTTTCACCGTTACGATGATAGGTTATTACAACAGCATTTTCCAGACAGCAAGGGATTGGTTAAAAGTGATTATCTTTTACCATTACAACAAGATGACTTAAGGTTTTTTATGATTATCAGAGGCATTGAAAAGAAATAACCCAAGTTAAATTTCACTTATGTTCATGAAATAAGCTAGAATTAGTTTTGCTTATGTGGCTTAAATGGTTTTTTCTGCTTGGGGGATTTTCAAGCCTAGCCTCCATTTTATTTTATTTTAACAAAGGTAAGTCCTTCAAAGTGGGTAATTCTTCCTGATTCTGGGATTCATTGTTAGGAGAAAACTAGGCTTTCATATCTAAGGTCATGTCCTTTAACCCATCTTCTTTCAGTACAGAAAGAAAAAGGAAAGAAAAAGAAAGAGAGAGAGAGAGGGAGAGAGAGAGAGAAAAGAAAGAAAGAAAGAAAGAAAAGAAAGAAAGAAAGAAAGAAAGAAAGAAAGAAAGAAAGAAAGAAAGAAAGAAAGAAAGAAAGAAAGAAAGAAACCACATTTGATTATTATCAGCCTTTCCTTTTTAATGTATTTCAGTTTGGGCTCAATTTCTTACTACTCAATAGAAAAAAAAATAATAATGTTGTCTATACTTTGTGGAATATGCATTTAGTTGACCTAAAGTGGTTTTTGTCCCAAAATGTGTTCTGTGTTCCACAAAGCTATAGAAGTATTTGCTGTACTTGTGAATACTACCAAATCCACTAAAACATTATATATTTATCCATGATAAGATTTCAAGTGTTAGGGGCGCCTGGGTGGCTCAGTCAGTTAAGCGTCTGACTTTGGCTTCATGATCTCATGGCTCCTGAGTTTCACCCCGCGTTGGGCTCCATGCTGACAGCCCAGAACCTGGAGCCTGCTTTGGATTCTGTGTCTCCCTCTCTCTCTGCCCTTCCCCTGCTTATGCGCTGTCTCTCTCTCTCTCTCTCTCTCTGAAAAATAAATAAAAACATTAAAAAAATTTAAATTCAAGTGTTCATAAAAAACCTGAATTTCTTTGCATCAAGTTTGAAGTGTGATAAAATTATCCATGTGAATTGGATGCTCTTAACTGGAAAATGTTTATGAATTTGACTAATATAAACAAGAAACATGGAGCACCTCGGTGGCTCAGTTGGCTAATCAACTGACTTTTGATTTTGGCTTAGGTTATGATCGCATGGTTTGTGGATTTGGGCCCCACATCAGGCTCTGTGCTGGCAGTGCAGAGCCTGCTTTGGATTCTCTCTCTCTGTCTTTCTCTCTATCTCTCTCTGCTCCTCCCTGTCTCATTCTCATTCTCTCTCTAAATAAACTTAAAAAAAAAAAACGGTCAAGAAATGTTTTCTTCTAGGGGCGCCTGGGTGGCGCAGTCGGTTAAGCGTCCGACTTCAGCCAGGTCACGATCTCACGGTCCGTGAGTTCGAGCCCCGCGTCGGGCTCTGGGCTGATGGCTCGGAGCCTGGAGCCTGTTTCCGATTCTGTGTCTCCCTCTCTCTCTGCCCCTCCCCCGTTCATGCTCTGTCTCTCTCTGTCCCAAAAATAAATAAACGTTGAAAAAAAAAAATTAAAAAAAAAAAAAAGAAATGTTTTCTTCTATCTAACAAGTTCAGAAGACCGATTGCTTGACCAAAGGTCCCAAGTAGGTAGATTTCCAAAATAGTATTTGAAGCTGGAGTTGTGTCAATCCAGAGATGGTTTTCTTTCCACTCTATTGTACTGTTTCTTTGGAAAGACTATATATTGCAGCTCAGTGAAAAGATAAAGAATAGTGAGAAATACCTCATTACTGATTATTTTTCATTATTCAGTGCCTGTTCTCTTATTATATAGCTAATATTAATATATAATTCACATGTGAATAGTGTTTTCTAGAGGATAGCCTCCATGAGAAAATACTTTGCAATTTGTGAAGAATTTTGAAAAGGCTATAAAACAGATCATAAGATAAAAAAATAATTCTTACTGTGTACAAAAGTGATAAATGTTATCTAGTGAGTAATATGAGGCTTCCTTTAAAATAGACCACAAGGGTTAGATATATTTCATAGGAATCGCTTCTTTTCTTTCGAACAACTCTAATTTGTCAAATAACCCAATGTTTAATCCTTAAGGCTCTTGTTGTCTTTTCTCCCCTTTTTAAAAAATGTTTATTTGAGAGAGAGAGAGAGAGAGAGAGAGACAGAGCATGAGCATGAGCATGAGCATGAGCAGCAACAGGGAAGAGAGAGAGGGAGACACAGAATCTGCAACAGGCTCCAGGCTCCGAGCTGTCAGCACAGAACCTGACGCAGGGCTCCAACTCAGGATAGACCAGATAATGACCTGAACCGAAGTCAGACACTTAACCGACTGAGCCACCCAGGCGCCCCAAGACTCTCTTTTTCTTTGTAAATAGATAATATGATACATCATGCCTGTAAGGCAATATTTGGTATAGTGTGAGATATCATTGTGTAATGGTTCTCATGGCACTTGGCCTAGAAAAATCATGTGATTCATATAGTAAGGAGCATGGAAAATGAACTGGCAGATAGTATAAAATCCCAAATATTAAGTAGTGGTTTAAGAAGATGTAGTCAAGATAACCAAGAAAGGGAGCAAAAATTTTGCAGCTACAATATTTGAAGGAAGCTTTTTAGATGCAAAATATTGCTTAGTCCATATGCTGTTTTTTAATAATCTTGCACTGTGCCATTTCCTCTGCACAGTATGAATTTTGAGCTTCTCAGCCCTGCCTTTTCTTCTCTTGGAGCTAATTAATGGAATTGTAGATCTTGGTCTTGAAAACTACAACAACAGTGAAAGAAATCTCAGCAAGATAAGAAGGCCAAAAATATTCCCTCCTCCCTTACAGCTGTAGAAAACAAATTGAATTCTGCATAATGCACTATTTTTGCAAAGTTATTTTAAGAAGTCTTAGAATCTTGGACTATGGAGACTTTTGCTATCAAGGCTTAACCTCAGTAGCATCTGTGATTCTGATTGGTCATCATCCAACAGTTTGTTGTCCTGGTAATATTCAAATGGACATCTGTTTTCGGAAACAGTAAAATCTTGTTTGCTTCTTAAACCATAAGAGGATTACTGACATTTCCTTCTTGTCCCACATGCTTGGGGGTAGTGGGGTGAGTCCAGTCCATGACTTTGCTGTATCTGCTGTATTTCTCATCTAAATAAAGAGGTTAAGACATTTTGCCTCATTTAAAGTAAGGATTTCTGGGAGCTGTTACTCAAACTGAATGTTTTTTAAAAAGGGCAGTTTTTAAAAAGAGTACTTGAATGGGGCAGAGCAGTGATGATTAGTAGAAACAACACATGGTTCAAAATTATTAAGAGGAAATGCTGGTTCTAGCAGCCACTCTACCCCTAGCTCACTTTTCCCTTATTCAGTCATTCGGCATACTTTCATTGAGTTCTTATTTGGTACTAGAAACTCCTTCAGGCATTTAAAATAAAGAAATGAACTTGGGGTCGGAACACCTTGGATTTGAAAATAGAATCTATCTCAGAAAAATTAAGTGGCCTTGAACAAGATAATTAACCTCTATAACTCAGTTAACTTTATCTCATCTTTAAAATAATGACAATGATAATCACTGAACTAGATTAAAGTCCAGAATACACAAGAGGTATATTAGTAAAATCAATAAGAGAGAGCCCGATTTATAAAATAACTGAGGCATAATTGGGGAAGTGAATAATTACTATTCATAATTTTAGAAATCTATAATATATCATAGGGTTCAGGGAGAAGGTCAACAAAAAGTTTGTGTAAGAAGCTGAGATTACATCCTTGTCCTCTGCTAGATATAGGGTAAGGTAGAGATGAGAGCATGAACACCTCTATGGGTCACCTTAATGGAGAAACTTCACTGTTTTGGTCACAACATCCTTATCTGTTAAGGGAGGGGATTGCAATATTACAGTTCCTCCCAGCTCCAACATAATATAGTTTTATGTGATCCAAAAGCAATTCTCCATGGTTCAGTTATGCCAGTTGGTTAGACACAGATCTTTTCCCATATATGAGTCAGAACTATTGTTTTCTAGTTTTATCCTTAGTTTATTTTCCAAAGGATAAAAGAATCATATGGCTTGTCCCTAGTTACATAGTGATGCCTCAAGAATGTGTTCAGCATCAAGATACTTCTGTCATCCACTCTATCATACACACATTTTTTAAATTTAACCATTAACTTGCTAACTCTTTTTTTTTTTTAATTTTTTTTTCAACGTTTATTTATTGTTGGGACAGAGAGAGACAGAGCATGAACGGGCGAGGGGCAGAGAGGGAGACACAGAATCGGAAACAGGCTCCAGGCTCTGAGCCATCAGCCCAGAGCCCGACGCGGGGCTCGAACTCACGGACCGTGAGATCGTGACCTGGTTGAAGTCGGACGCTTAACCGACTGCGCCACCCAGGCGCCCCACTTGCTAACTCTTTATGATTAAATTGCCTCAAGTTTCTAAAATCCCTAGGGAAATTACAAAGCCTTTCCATCAGTTTCTTTGTTCTATTTTTATAATTTTTTTCAATATTTATTTTTTCTTAACTACGAGAGATTAAAAGACCTTAGGAAAACATTTAAAGCACTAATAGAGTAATCTAAGGCATCTAATATATTTTTAATAAAGAGTGGTGTGAAAAAGATTTACTCAATAATTATTACTTTTCTTTTCTAATAAACCAGGTGAATAGTCTTATTTGATTTTGAACACACAAATTTAAGGAAGAAAATGTGATTTAGTCGAGGCTTTCCTCAACCGCAATCTTTAGCTTACAGTAGTAAGCAGAAATAAATTCTCGACACAAAGAAACAGAAGTGCTGCAACTCCTAAGTCACTACATTGTCCAATGAACAGAAGAAAATGTCCTTTAAAAACATGATTCCTCATTTCAAACAAGCTGTAGCATTTCATCTTCACCATATCACTAAGGCAAAAGCTGGTATAGGTTATGGTCATCAATCAAAGTCCCTGTTAAAAAGTTCTTTCTCTTTTAACTACTCCAGAAATTCTCATTTAGGGGATTCAGTTCACTGAGCCAGATCAATCCATACTAATGCAGCTATCATGACCTTTATCTTTATTTTCCTTTTTCAAAAATGCAATATAAACATAAATAAAAGAGAAAACACTTCCCATAAAGCTAACTGTCTTTCTGGTTTGGTTTCTTGTCATTGTTGATTTTGTCCTGTGTGTGTGTGTGTGTGTGTGTGTGTGTGTGTGTGTGTGTACACGTTTGACAGTAGTTTGAAAATTCTAAAATTACTTTCTGTCTTTGATTGTGTAGTGGATGCTATGATATTCTGTCCAGATCCTTCTTTCAGGACTGAAGCACTCATATCCTGGCTGTGTGCAGGAAAGAGGAGGCTGACTTCTGTCATCTGTGTCCCTCCCTGGGAATTAGCTCAAAATGCCTTGCCAAAGACATATCCATTCCTGAAAGAGGCATACATCCAATGATTTGTCACATGGGGGTTAAAAGGTATGGCCCCTTTGCCTCAATGGTGGATTACTCTGAATCTCTCTGCCAGCCTCAGAGTAGAGGACTTTGTTGCTTGTAAATTGTAGCTCAGCTTCTCCCTGTGTCCAATTCTGCTTCCTCATTACACAACACATGATCCTGAGAGAAACAGTCTCTTAGTAAACCTAGGAATGATCCAAGATGTAAGGCGTGAAGGTTCTTTTTATGGTGGTATAGGAAATTATGCAATTCTTCTTTCCAAATGGCACCATTATTTCTTCATCTTGGGCATACCTTAGCTCAGCTGTAGCTTAGTGCTTTACATATGGACTCACTCAGATTCAGGAAATTTAAGGAAAGAGAGTAAAATTATATCAGAGAAAATGTAAGTCTTTTTGAAAAGCCTTTTGTAGGACTCATTAACTACCTGGTGAAGACCGAAATATACTTTTCTTTACCTCTTACTTCCCCTATAGCATACAACCTCATAAATGGCATCTGTGATCCAATATAATAAAATGAAATATGCTGTGTTGTCTACTCTGTCTTTTGAGTGTTTCTAACACCTTTCTTTTTTACACTTGATCTTAGCCGAAAGGCCAAGACGCAGTACCTTTATTTTTTGTCTCCATAGCTTTTCACCTATTTGAAGAGTATCTTGTATTTCCTCTTCTCTCTACCCATGCTCACCAACAGTACAGTTTAACAGTCTAAATTACAAATTGAAAATATATCCCTCCCTCACCTTTAATAGCTCCCTATTATGCATAGGGAAAAGGTACCATTTTTAGAATATATGGTATGCAGGGCAAACGTAGTCTACACTTAAGACTTTAGCCCTGTACACACTAGACGTGGCAACACTTATTTTAATATAGAGGATAGTTGTACACCATTTGCTTCCTATTTCAACTTGTCACTACTTTTTACTGAAGAAGTTTTGGCTTCACCAGAGAACTGTGGTTCAATTAAAATCATTCTAAGTAAAGCATGGTAATTATGAAAAAGTAGTTTTGAGAAGATAGTCGAATAAGAAATCATGCATGTGGTTTCAACTGTTTTATCTCAATAAGCAGTTTGTGTTATAGAAAAGTCAAGTCTGGTAACATGTTGAAACAATAGTAACTAAAGTATATTGTTTTATAGAGACAACCTTGGAAATTGACTTTTCTTTAGATGTCAGGGTGATTAACAACATCAGTTGAGAATGAGTGTTCATAGAATTAACTACCAATGTTCTTATTAAGTCATGATGGATTGTCAAAAATATAAGTGTTCTGAAATGTTTTCTGTTATCAATGTATATACACATATGTGCATATTTTAATATAGCATAAATTACAACATATATATCTGTGTAGATAAACATATACACATGCATACATACATTTAACATAAATATCTATATGACATCTTCTTGCGTAACAAATATGTCAGCATAAAATCATGTCTTCTAAAATTTATCTCACACCAATTTGGAAAGTATTTATTGAATTTCTGACATTCTCCTGGCCAAAAGTTTATATCATAGTCTTATCATTAAGAAACTTACTGTTCTGTGGAATAAATCTGTTTTAGATCAATTTTACAAATCTAAAAACAAAGAAAAATCTTATATTAAAGGGTCAAATTAAAATTCTAAACATTATGGTGTAGAAACTGATAGATACAGATTTGCACAAAGGAAGATCGCATGATTTTAATGTTTTTAGTCAAATATGCCAACAAGTCTTGAAAAACGAAGAATCGTGGTATTATGTAATACAAATGTATTCATGGAATTTATTCATGACATTGGCAATATGCTTTTGTTTCTGACGACCATACTCATAAAGAGTTGTTTAGAGAGAGTGTATTATGCTAGTTGTAGTAAAATTGGTAGATTTGCTTCTAAATATCAGTGCACCCAAACCATCCTGGTTTTCCATACTTAGAACACCAAAAGCAATGCTTGAATCCACCAGAGGTGATGCAAACATTAAACAGAACAAATGAAACTATTTGTTCTATATGGCTGCAGAAAAACTGCAAAGCAGAATAGCTATAAATAGTCCATTAATTAGCTAAGTTGTATAACATATATTCTGTTGATAATTGAGCTGTAAATTTTACAAGATTTTTCCTTTAGTCATTTACTTTCTGGAAAAAAAATCTAGATAAATGAGTCAAAATCCAAACAATTAAATAAAAATTTACTTAATATGATACTATAAAATTTATCCTTGCTTTATTTTTTCACAGTATATAAAATAGTCTCCAAATAACTGTTATTTGTCTAGAAAGACACGGTAGAAATTTTAGTTTTTACAAATCTAAAACTAGGGGCACCTGGGTGGCTCAGTCATTAAGTGGCCCACTCTTGATTTCAGCTCATCTCTTGATCTCACAGTCATGAGATCGATCCCCACATCAGGCTCTGCACTGGGTGGAGGGTCTGCTTGAGATTTTCTCTCTCCCTCTTCCCCTTCCCCACTTGTGAGCATGAGTGCATTCATTTCTCTTTCTGTCTCTCTCCCTCTCAAAAATATATATAAAATAAAAATAAAAATCTAAAAATAAATCCAGCGGTAAGATTCCTCATTATGAAATGAATAGGCATTTTCAAGAGTCATTTCTGAATCCAGGGAAAATGTTTGGCAAGAACTGTGTATAGTGGCTTATAGAAGTGGTATACATAACTCAGAGCATTGCTTTTGAATATGGTTGTTGAAGTTACTATCTTAAAGAACATCCTTTAACACACACCTCTAGAACTTTTTTAAGGCTTGAACTTCCTGAGCACCTCAAACTGCAATTGGATTATGAATTTGTATTTGAGCTCTAAGGTCTTGATTGCCAGGCATGCTAAGTGCAGACAAGATGATAATCAGTCAGCCATTTATATTACTTTATTACCATGTTAATTCAATTCATTCAACATTTGTTGAGTGTCCATTATATATTGGTCATTATGCTAGGCACTTACAACAAAATATGTGCTGGCTTATCATTGTTTTAAATTTGTTCAACAAACAACCATAATCATATTTCAATTTAATGCAGCCTATTATTTTTATAGTTATAACCTATCATTTTTAAAAAGCACATGTTCAAAGGCACTTGTTGTCAACTATATGCAATTTATTGTGCTAAAATAATGATAATTATTGCCAGGTTTCTATTAGATTTTCATCCTGAAATTGCCAGGAATTGTTTATTTATGCTTTCTTTCTTTGTGTTTGGTATGTAAAGAAGCTTGTATTAGTGGAAATATAAGATATTCAATTTCTAAGGATATTGTAAAGGACTTTAAATTTGGTCTCATGAAATACTGACAAATGAAGGGTGGCTTTAGTTTATATCTCCCCAAAGAACTGGAAGGTAGGACTGGAAGGTAATAACCATGAAGGAGACAGATTTTCTTTCTGAATAAGGAGACAGAGAGTTGGAAGAAGCTGTCAGTATGTGGTGACTTCCATATTACAGTAGTGCTCGGTCAAAGCATTTGTTGGAATGTGGCAGAACAGCACTATCAAATAATACTTTCTGCCAATGATATAAACATTCTGTATCTGTGCTTCTGATACTGAATCACGAGCAACACATAATTATAAAGCATTTGGAATGTGAGTAGTGTGACTAAGGAGCTGACTTGTTTTTATTTTTATTAATATAAACTTAATTTTAAATAGCCACACTGGTTAGTAACAATTACATTGGACAGCAGTTATGAAATGTGTTTAGGCAGAAGTCACAAGTGACATATAGGATTCCTTCTCACATAGTCAATACCTCTGTGATTTTTAGGCAATAAACAATGCTAATCATAAGGCTGACTGACCCCCTGAACACACCCCTTTATACCTCTACTAGACAGAACTCATCACTTTGTTGAGTGTATTAATGTCTTGGATATAAGACATGTTATATTTTCTGTGTGACTGGAGAGTAAAAAGATATCAATAATGTTATTCAAATTGAGTGCTTTTGCAAAGTCGCATACTAGGTCGTTTCCTGTACGGTTAACCTTAAACAGCTTTCAAACCGCCCAATGCTCCTAGTGGCCATGATGATTTCGCAGTGGTTATTTCATGCCGTGCCTTATAAACTGAGTGAAACGAGAGCTTTCTGGGTGTAAAAAAGACTTACTTGGCAGAGAAGTCAGTCAAGACTGTTGTGAGAGCTCAAAGTCAGGTTCTCACTTTCAAAATTTGCTATTTGTGGGATGAAGGAATGATAATCTGCCCACATTGTAGAATTGTTTCCAAGGCAAACGGCTTTGAAGCGGTAGATCCTTGTGTGTGTGTGTGTGTGTGTGTGTGTGTGTGTGTCTGAAGTCTTATTCATGGGCAGCTGCCAGAGGGGGGAAAATAAACCTTTTGCCTTTTTCTCGATATACTACAATACAGAGTTTTTAAATCGACATAAAATTCCAGCCAAAGTTGGCAGCCAAAATGAAATATTTGTTTTTCCTTGAACAGATTCCATTATTCCTGCCACATGACTTTTTTCCTACTGCTTTCTCTGCCTGAAATGCCTTTCCTCACAACTTTATACATTGAAAGCATAACGGATCCTTAATGTCTATGTTGATGCCAGCTTATCCTTTTTCTTTATTCCATCTACTGTGAATGATTTTTCTGTTTGAACCTAAACATATTTGTTGAGTGAGAAAATATACATGTTTACCTCATTCTGCTAGATCATGTGGTGATTGTTGATGGCCCAGACGTCAATGAAACCTCTACAGTGCTTAGAACAGGGTCATGATAATATTAGGTAGAAAACAGATATGAATTAGCAAATAAACGAATGAATGAATCAATGAATGAATGAATGAACGAACAGATAGCAAATCCTTAGGACATGGTTCACTGGTAAAGGTGTCTGAAAAGCAAATTAAACACTTAGTTGAAAGCAACTTTGCTTGAGACTCTTTGCATTGCAGATTACAGGAAGTCTTGTTTAAACTGACATCAAAGCAAAGGAAAATAATTTATTGACTGGGATAGCTTGATAGTCTTTCTGAGGTGGAGCTTCAACACATCGAGAGACAATAAGCTGGATTCTTTCTTTCTGTTGGCTCTGCTTCCTTTGCTTCCCAAGGACACCATAATGGCTGCCAGCAGCTTGAGGGACTATATATGTGTGTATATGTATATGTATATGTATATGTATATGTATATGTATATATGTATGTACGTGTGTGTGTGTGTGTGTGTGTGTGTGTGTGTGTGTGTGTGTATATATATATATATATATATATATATATATATATATATATTTATATTTCTAGCTGAATAGTGATGGAATTCTCCCCAGTATTCCTGACAAAACTTGAGGTTTGTTTTAGTTCTCTGCAATGTGATATGCTGACTTACTTAGCCCAGGTCACATGTTCCTATCTTGGGACTTTTCCAGAGGGGTCACCCCACCACACCATGAACTGAATTGCTGAAGGGTTACCTCTTCCTCCAACCACAATCAGTTGCCAGAAGAAGAGGGAATGTATTGTTGAGGAAACAAATAACAAGTGAAACAAAAATAAATTTTAATAAATCATACCCTGAACTTTTTATTCAACCATAAATTCCTTGAGGCCCAGTGAAAATTCCTTATTCTTACTATTTTAGTTTTTTGAGCTATTGTTTTTTTCTGAGTAAGAGAATCCATCAGAAGAGAGAGTTACTTGCATAAAATCACTGTACATGTTGGGGAGGATTTTCAACTAGCATTTTTTTTTCCATGTGCATCTTTCATACGTGGCATCTGTTGATAGCGATGCCTATCTTTAGCTTGTGGTTAATATTACTCTTGGCTTCTCTCAGAAAACATTGCTTGGCAGACATGACTCAGATTGATAAGAAATAGAAGCCCATTCTTAGCAGGGTGTAAATCAGGATAAACATACTCTGAAATTACTGCTATATCATTCATAATCTCTTTGTTTCTTCTTTGATTTTGACTTTAGACTTAAATTTATAATTTTTTATTCTCAGGCTAGCTAGCTTGTTTATTTATTTATTTACTTACTTACTTACATCTCTTTTCTCTCCTATTACTTGTGGAAAACAATGTAAACTGATGGTTAAAAGTACGGCTTGAGGGGTGACTTGCTGTTTCAGTCAGTAGAGCCTGTGAATCTTCATCTCCAGGTTGGGAGCTCAAGCTTCACACTGGGTACAGAGATTATGTAAAAAAATAAAATCTTATAAAAAATGTATAGGCCTTCGTGTCAGAGAGGACTGATTTCCTTTTCCAGATCCAACCCTTAATCAAACAGGATACACATGATATGATTTAATTTCCTCATCTGTAAAACAAAAATAATTCCAAAGAGTTACCGTCAAGACCAAATGAATACGTAAAGTACATATAAAGCACAATACTTAGCACAGAGTAAATGTTAACTGTTAGGAGCATCATCCTTATTTGTTCTCAGTAGAACAGGGTATTTTGAAGAAAGGCATCTAAGAACCGATTGGTTTTTGAGCCATTTATGTTCAGTTCCCTGTTAAACATCTAACTGTCAAAGTGTAGACCATACTGAAGATGACAGAGCATTCAAAAACCTAGACGAGTCACTTTACCCTTACCATTTCATACATTACTATAACTGCTTCCTATTTCTCTTTCTGTTACCAAACATGCTTATTTATATTTGTCTTCTTTCTCAGTTTTGACTCTCCTGCACCCACAGGAGTGACTCACATGATGAAGTCTAAACACCAAATACAGTAATCACAGATGCATCACAAAGACTCGTGTTCCTCTGGTTACATCTTTACATACTGTCCTCATGGCCCTATTACTCCCTTGTTTCAGTTTGCCTGGAGTTCACCCTAAAATGGTGCTTTCAAAGAAAACTATGTTATCTAGTGGAAATATGATTCACTCAATTTGAATAAGTTGGAAATACTGAAATTATCTTAATCACCAAGTCTTGAACCACAATGCTTGGGAATATTCTTTCTAACTCATATTTCCAATATTATTAAATTAGTTCAGGTCATCATTTTTTTTTCTTTCCTGGAGCCCTCATGAATTCAAGAAATATTTGCTGATACTTATCACTATGTTCCACATATTTTGGAAGGTGGTGAGATACAATTCTATGGATGCATCTCTTCATTCAGAAAGTTAGTTGTTATGTTTGATGGTTTAATTGGTAAGTAAAAACAAAACACTGAACACAATGCGATCATTTCTGTGGTGTTTTTCAGGACACACGGAGATCACCAAAGGGAGTGAAAGGAGATAAAAATCTAAGGCAGGTAATTTCTGTAGGCACAAGATTATTAAGGCCCACGTATGAAACAGCAAGGATTTTGAACTTCATTCTAAGTGTAATAGGGAAATAGTAGAGGGTTTTCTCCAAAAAAGATTTGTGATTTAGCAACATTTATGTGGTTGTATGGGAAAATGGATTCTAGGGAAAGACAAAGGCAAGAATAAGGATACTAGATTCGATTTGTGATCATTAGCGTTATCACAAGGGGAAATAATTGTCTTCTATTTAGTGAAGTTCCAGAGATTTGGACAGGAGGGCAAAGATAAGACAGTATTTGGTGATGGATTGAAAGAGAGAGAAGAGCCAAAACATCTATCAGGTTTCTTATTTGAGCGAATACATACAAAATTGTATTATTCACTGAGATAGAAATTGTAGAGGAGGTAAAGTCCTGTATCTGTTCTGTTCTCTTTCCAATCTATCTTTCTCAGTGCTCTCAAAGTGATTTTTCTAAAACAATTTTGATCATGAAAATCCCTGAATAAAAAATTCATTGGATAAACATTACAGAACAAAGGCCAACATTGCATTCAAGTATCTGCATAATTTTTTTGCAACTCACCTTTTATTCCTCTTCCATATTCTTTCCTTAATCACACCTGTGTGTGTGTGTGTGTGTGTGTGTGTGTGTGTGTGTGTGTGGTGTGACTTATCCTATAATTAAATCTTTCTAGCACTTTCTTCACCTTGCAAACTCCTATCTGTCCTTTATGATCTAGTTAAAATTGTACCCCTCTACCCAGGTTTCTCAGACTTCTGAATGCCAAATTAACCACAGCCCATCCTTGGCTCCTATCACATCCATAATTTTATAAAAATATGTACATAATGCTGCACCACCAAACTGTGCTTGCATGTCTTCTTGCCATTAGAGTGAATTCCCACATGGCTGAGGTTAGCGTACTCTTGTATCATACCATATGGTATTCCACCATAAAGCAGGTGCTCAATAAATATTTAATGAATAAAATAAACACGGGGACAGGTGTGTCAGCATATATGGATGTAGAGTTTCCAATGTTGGCCTTCACCTCTGCACACAACGTTCTAGTTCTAGTTTGTTCAGGAATCTGTGGTGACAATGACCAGAAATGGCAGGGATTCCTATTGATGGAAATACAAAATCTTTTTTTATACCCCTAATTTAGACAGTGGTAACTTTATCCACTGCTGTCATACGATAGCCTTGCCCATTCACTGAATGGAAACTTAATTGAAATATCAAATATTTTCAATGTATTGATTCAAATCTGACTTGTAATCTTGTCGAGATTCTGCCAAATGCAGATTTAACACATCAAAAATCCTTTATTAAATATTCCATGAAATTTGTACACATCACAGCTGATCTGTAATTTTTTCTATCACTGATAAAATTTGGGGTCACTACCTCACTATTTGAATTACTCTTGTTTAAGTTATGCATTACAGGAATCAATATATATAACCAATATATAAAGTATATTCGGGGAGCCTGGGTGGCTCAGTGGGTTAAGTGTCCAATTCTTGATTTCAGCTCAGATCGTGACCTCATGGTTTATGAGTTCAAGCCCCGCATCAGCAGCACAGAGCCTGCTTGTGATTCTCTCTCTCCCTCTCTTTCTGCTCCTCTCCTGCTCACATGCATGCACAGATTCTCTCTCACTGAAAATAAAGAAATAAACTTACAAACAGTAAAGTATATTCAGTATTCAGTATATATTCAGTATATATATTGTCTTTTTAAGCATTGTTGGAATAAGTTTTATGTTGTGATTTTCTCATGGACTGCTTGTTTTTATAAAATGTCTACGTGTTAAATGATTACGTACAAATTTGATGATCAGTTGTGGAATCTAAAAATAGCATATTCCAGTTTATATGCCCTGCTTCTCTGACTTAAGGGTGAATAATAATGTGAACTTCATGATTCTTATAAAATTATAATTACTAAATATATTTTCAACAATTAATTTTCCAGAATATAAAGCAATATATTTAAAAATCAAAAGTTTTCTCAAGAAACAGGATAAACACATGAAATTAATATAGAATGAAGAGATATTCATACACTATCTCTGCAAATTTCTCAAAATTTAGGTAAGAATAAATACTTCAGAAGAAGTAGTGATTGTCAAAACTTATTTTTAAAACTTTTAAACTCTTAAAAAACTTATTTTAAGTGACACCTAGGTGGCTCAGTAGGTTGAGCCTTTGACTCTTGCTTTTGGCTTAGGTCAAGATCCCAGGCTCATGGGGTCAAGCCCCACTTTGGGCTCCATGCTCAGCATGGAGCCTGCTTAAGATTCTCTCTCTCTTTCTCTCTCTCTCTCTCTCTCTCTCTCTCTCTCCTTCTCTCCTTCTCTCCCTCTGCTCCTCTCCCATGCTCATGCTCTTTCCTCTAAAACAACAACAACTTATTTTTATACTTATGTATAAATTTTACTAAAGAATGCAAATACCTGGAATGTCATTTTAGATTAATAATATTTTATTAATATTGCTTTTATTGAAATTTATGGTAAAATATCAGGATTGAATACAGATATGAATAAGATAATTCAAACTGTTTGCAATTTAAATCTGCCCTCCTTATACAGCATAAAATGAGCAAATAGGGCTTAAAAACTTTTGGGGCACTTTCTTCTTGCCAAACTTAGATGCTATAATCTTCCAGTAGTTTAGTGGAGCATCACTTTGACATCCTACATTAGCCACAGTTATCAAATGTTTTGTTTTATAGATGCATATTTGAATATATCCAGGTTTCTACCAATATCTTTGTATACTGGCTATATTATTAAAATAAAACTTGTTTGCTATATGTATTGCATTCTTCTTTCTTACACTATTCTTTGACTCTGTATCACCCAAGTAACTGAATTTATTTTACCTTTAAAATGTATGACTCTCTTCTCCCCTTCCTTCCCTATTGAAGACGCAGAATAATACAACAGTAATGGTGTTTCAGTCAGAGATAATTTGGAAGGATCTAGCTTGTTAAGCTGCACAAGGAAAGTAGTGGAGACTGATCCTACTTATAGTGAATCTCTGCTAATGTCAGTTGCTGAATAATTTATAAAATAAAAAAATACTGCCCATCAATAAGGCTATTACACTTTTTCAGAGTCAATTTCCTAAATATTTCCTGAAGCCTGTTATTTGGAGCAACCATGGTACCGGCACTAATCAGTATGCAATTATGGATGCTACATGCTAAGAAGGTCTTGAGCTGACTTCCAAGTTTTACTAGTGTCAGCTAAAATAGTCTTCTTCATTCTAGGAAAACTAAAGGGTCTTCCTTTCCACCAGAAGCTATCTAATTATGTAAAGAAAAGTGATTAACTGATTATGATGAATAAATTAATCTCCAAGGAGATGCACAAATTCAGACATTTCTAATTAGTATAATTTTCATGGGACAACTAGAAAAATTCTCTGCTCTTATTAGCAATGATTAACAGAACAATAACTAATTTTTGGCAGCTCCCTACAAAATTATTAGAATCACCCTGAGGACATAGATTAAAAAACTGTAAATTCATTGAAAGTTGGTAAAAAGCTAAAACAACAGCCTTAAAAGAAAACTGTTTCTACTTGGAAGAATTTTCACCTTCCTTCCTTATGCTTATCTTCATCACCATCATCACCATCATCACCATCATCACCATCATCGATAGCACTGAGAATCTACTGTTTGACTTACAAAATGATAGTGTTTTATATGATGAATTAACTTTAATCCTCACAGCAGCCCAATGAGGTCAGTGTTATTATTGCTTCTAATTTAATGATCGTACAAAATGAAAACTTTATTTTGTTTGGTCCTGATTAGCCTCCAATTTCACTAGAATTGCTGTTTTTTTAATATTAATAGTTTGAAGTGTTTTTAAATTTTTATTTGAATATTTAAAGAAGCTATGTTGAATTTGTTACACCCACACTGAGCTAAACAAAATGAAATTATGCAAAAGAAACACAAGATAGTTCTAATAATATTCAATATGCCATGTGTCTAGATAGGATACATTGTCACCACAGATTTAATATAATATTTATTTTTATTTTGATCAAATCAGAATAAAAATGAGGACTAAAGCAATGTTAGAATATGTTGTTTCATGACATTCAAAGCAGAAATATATAGGCATAATTTATTCATAATATAATTGAAAATTCTGTAAAATGGGGCATATCGTAGGGCATAAGCTTCTAAATTTTTGAACCAAATGTGATTGAAAAAAATCACTAGGAAAGTAGCAGAAAAAATAGCATAAAGGAAAACCAAAAACATTTCAACAATAAGTTTGTCTTATCATCATATAAAATTTCTGTGTCAACCGCATTTAAAAATATTGTTGCATAGGGAAAGTATGGAATGCTGAATTGTTTTGTTTCATTCATCAGAATTTAAAATGTAATCTTAATGAGTATAATATGCTTTCTCAATGAAAAAATGTCTATGGTATTCATATAGATTTCCAAATCCACAATGTCTACTAGAATTAATATTCAAATATTATTTCCTATACACTGTCACACACACAAAAAATGCTTATCGATCAGATTTGAACAAATAATTTGTGTCTACCTATTTAAAACTTTCCATGATTATAAATGAGAATCAAATATAAAAATTAAAATGTAGAGTACGAGTAGTGATAATATAAAAGCAACAGTCGCTTTGTAAAGACCAATAAGCAAAGTATCTCCTATGCATGTGAGCCTCTGGTAAGAGATTATTAGATACTTGGCACAATAATGAGTAACAGGTAGCCAAAAGCAAACATGTTGTGTCACCCCTACTGGAGATCAGCTAGAAAGAACCTTAAGCATATCTGAAAATGTGATCTAGTAAAGCAAAATAAGCAAGTTAATGGCATACGTACAAAAGCAACTATAATTAAGTTCAAGCCCCTCCAGGGTTTTCCTTCTTGCTCAGAATAATGCCCCAAATTTTTCAAGTGGCCAATATGGCCCCTCATTATTTTGTCTCCATTTCCCCCCACACTCTCTAAGCTTCAACCTTACTGGTCTCCCTGCTTTTAAAACTCTAGCCATATTTCTCTGTCAGGACCTCCCTAACTGCCCTTGCTTCTGACTGGTTCCCTGACTGCAAAAAAGCCTGGACTGATGGGCTTCCATCTGCTGGATTTTGGTCAGATGTCACCTTTTCATTGCAACCCTCTATGGCCAATTTGTTTAAAAAGCAAATACTCCCCAGCCTGCCATGTAACCCTGTATTTTTGCCACTGATCACCATCTAAAATTGCAAGTGCTGTATTTCTGGTGTCCAGAATAATGCTGGCACATAATAGGTGACACATACTTAGTTTCCTAGTATTAAATGTGCATAAGTAATATGTGGTATGTATACACTTTATATTTGCAATATACGATATATATTTCTTTTGCAAATATATTTCTATATGTCCAGAATATATATATATGACATATATTATACATTAATATATATATGTAGATATGTAAAATTTATCACACATATACACACACGCACGTGCGCGTGTGTGTATATGTGTGTGTGTGAGTTAAATGAATGAAATCCATTGCTCAATATAGAAGATGAACAACATGGTATAGTGGGAAAAAAGCTAGGGCTAAAGACTCATATATGTGAATTTTAAACCTGCTTCTTCTACAATCTGGATATGTTACAGATAGGGAAAATAGAAAGGCATTCAGAGCAGAAAGAACCTCATGAGGAGATTCCATAGCTAAAGGGAAAAATATGCATTATTCGAGAAATGCCAAATTTCCCAGGGGTGCTACGCTCTTGATTGGATGCAAGGAAATGCTTAGATGAGACTGGAACTATAATTGGATATTGGAATCTAAGAAGGATTATAAATTTGATTCTTTGCAGTAAAATGGGTGTGGCTGCATTTCAATAAAATTTTATTTTAAAAAAGTTGTGGGCGTCTGGTTGGCTCAGTCAGTTAAGTATCCGACTCTTGATTTCAGCACAGGTTTTGATCTCAAGGTCGTGAGTTCAAGCCCCATGCTGGGTGTGAAGCCCACTTAAAAAAAAGAAAAAAGTTATAAGCCAGACTTAGGTAAAAGGCTATACTTTGTGGACCCTTGTTTAGATAACCATTCAGTAATAAGGTGAACGTTGTTTTCCTAGTGGTATGTGCCAGGGATTGTTGCAAGAACTCTCTATTTCAGCATGCAAAAAAGTTATAGGAATAACTATTATAGTTATAACTATTCCTAGTTATAGGAATAACTATTATATCCTCTGCCCATTTTTATGGGTGAGAAAACTGAGTCAGAGAAATTAATTATCTTCCCAAAGATCCTGCAGAAAGAGGTAGAATCCATTTTCAGACTTGGGCAGCCTAAGTCTAGGTCCCATATTCAATCAGAATTCTGCCAGACTTCATGTTGTGTATGTCACTAAGTATTTCTTAGAGTGGAAAAATTTAAAACAAGTAAAATGTAGCACTAATTAGCTGTCTTCAGTTCCCTCAAATAGAAACCTTAAAGAAGAGTTGACTTGTACATTGGTGGTCATAAAAATTCTTTAATTTTTTTCTAAAGTTCTACCCCCATCCTTCTCAACTCTGTTAAAAAAAAATCATTGGGTTAACTCTGCATTCTGTAGCAGATGTTGCAATACATGAATAAATAAAATTTGACTTTCCTTTGGCATATTTAATTACTTTTTTCTAATCAAAAGAAATTTTTAGGGAAATGAGTAATACAACTATTAACCTTTTCCCTTCTGTTTATGAGACAACAAATTCATTATTTAAAATGAAAGGAAATTGAGCATTTCAAATAAGTACAGAAGTCTCTTAGGAATATTCTTCACTTAAAAGACATCAGAAGTTTTCAAACCGAGGTAGTGAACATCATGTCACATTCAGAAATAATATCGTGCCTGAAGAGTCAGGTTACTCAGCAAATAAAAGTCTGTTTGGTGCCACTGAATAGTTTCTTTTGTCAATAATGGTTTGAGGAAATCAAAATGGAACAGCTGCATTTCACTTGTAATGAGGACTCACGGAAATGAACTTTGTGATAGATGTTAAATCCTGTAAACCTGAGGACTTTATCTTTTAAATGGCATCCATGCTTCATTTCTTGGCTTTCGTGATTCATAGGTAGCTTAATTCACAAAATTAATTAAAAACTTCTTGCTAATGTATGAATTACACTTGGAAAAGTCCATAAATTATGCAATTTGTGTGAAATTAGAATTTACCTAATTAAGTTCTGGATATCTGCTGTACAACAATATGCATACAGCTATAATATTGTATCGACACTTAACATTTTGTTAGTAGACTAGATTTCCTATTACATGTCTTTTACCACAACAAAAAAAAGAATTTACCTAATTAAAAAAAGATGATGACTATACTTGTGGTCTAATAAATTGTTATTTCTGAGGCAATGATAGCAGCCCACTGATTTCAGTGACAGTTTTGTTTCTGGTTAAAAATCTTTATCTTAGTCCATCAAAAGGGTCACGGCAGCAGAGAAGTAAATTAAATATTCAACTTATTATCTTGGTCAAGATCAAGGTAAAAAAAAAAAAAGAACTTCTTCCTAACATTACAAACCCATTCCCATTAATTCCCTTAGAGAGTTCCAATCATTACATACGTTATATTCATGCTCATCTTTGGTCACATTTATTCACATTCTTAAAGCGGATTCTGTTGTCTAAAATGATATAGAACCATAAATGTACACAACAATAATGAGATATTTGAGTATACTGGAGTTTCTAATATACTGAATATGCTGGAAAAAAATTTTTTTTAAGTATATATATTTATTTTAAGAGAGAGCACAAGTGGGGAAGGGGCAGAGAGAGAAAAGGGGAGAGAGAGAATCCCAAGTGAGCTCTGTACCACCAGGGCTCGAACTCACAAACCATAAGGTCATGACCTGACTTAACTGAATAAGCCACCCAGGTACCCCGACTCTTAAGTCTTAATTTGTGACTGTTGTCTTGCAGCTTATCAAAGTCTTACACTAAAAAAAAAAAAAAAGACAAAAAATAGACAAAGTCTACCATTTTTTAAGACTTTCTTTCTAGTGTTTATTTATTTTGAGAGAGAGAGAGAGAGAGAAAAAACAAGTGGGAAAGGGGCAGAGAGAAGGGTAGAGAGAGAATTCCAAGGAGGCTCCACACTGTCAGTGCAAAGCCCGATGAGGGGCTCCAGCCCACAAACCATAAGATCATGACCTGAGTGGAAATCAAGAGTTTGAGGCTTAACTGACTGGGCTACCCAGGTGCCCCCAAAGTCTACCATTTTTTAATCACACTTTATCCAAATAATAGCTTCAGGAAAGGAAATTTTGATATATATACATATATATATATACACACACACATATATGTGTACACATATATATACATACATATATATACGTATATATACACATGTATATACATACATATATATATATATATATTTATTTATTTATTTAAATAGAATTTCACAAATTTGGTGGAATTGCTCTTTAGTCAAACCTGAGACTACAGACTGTTGGAGAACTTATGTTCTGGCTGTGTGATTTCCAAGTGGACTCATTATGATCAACCTTCTAATGATACTAAAAGAATGCATAGTGATGATTGCTTAAAATGTACCTTTTTGTGTAATAGTATAATTATCAGCCACCCTTTACAATGAATAGATAATCACCATTAATTTCTTTGGTGTTCACTGTAGTGAGATTAATCACTATGAGCTCATTTGACTTTAACGTGAATATAATATGTGATGCCATAGGAATTCCACTGTAATTTAGCAATAAATAATGTCTACTAATTGAAAGCACCATGAGCTTCCCTTCGAGGGAGTGAAGGCCTTTATAGCTGTCTCCCAAATGTGAATTGCTGTCCCTCTATTCTTGCAAATGAGAAATGCTTATTTAATATGAGAAAACTCTGAGGAAAATCTTATATCAGGATAAAATATGAAGTTTTCAAGAAAAACAATGATTAACATTTTGAATATTAGCAATGTGGTAATAATGATAAAGGAAGAGAATTGTCCCAACAGTCTGAAGTCATGTTCACCAGTAAGATGATTCAGAGTGAGAAATCTAAACACAGATTTCCAAGGCTAAGCTGCTTGCTGTATGATTTTGGCAATTGACAAACTCTGTAAGCATTAAATTTCTTACTTCTAGAATGAAGGTATGTTCAGTGTGCACACTGTAGTGATTTTGAGAGAATTATACATATGAAAGTATTAAGTACAGTGTCTGAGACTTCATAAATGCTTAATAATTGTTAACTGTTCATATTATCAGTACTAAAAAGAATAAACTTAAAGTAAATAAGATCAATTAAAACTGTTGTTTAACATATCTGTGCTAATTTTAACTTTTTTTAATAGATTAAATAAGTCAGTTTGCTTGCTTTCTTTCATTCTTTCTTTCTTTTCTTTCCTCTCCCTTCTTTTCTTCCTTCCTCCTTTCCTCCCTCCTTCCCTCCCTTCCTTACTTTTTTCCTACTTTCCTTCCTTCCCCTCTCCCTCTCTCCCTCTTTCCCTTCCTATCTTCTTTCTTTTTCTTTCTTTCTTTCTTTCTTTCTTTCTTTCTTTCTTTCTTTCTTTCTTTCCTTTCCTTTCCTTTCCTTTCCTTTCCTTTCCTTTCCTTCCTCTCTTCTTTTCTTTCTTTCTTTCTTTCTTTCTTTCTTTCTTTCTTTCTTTCCTCTCCCTTCTTTCCTTCCTTCCTCCTTTCCTCCCTCCCTTCTTTCCTTCCTTCTTTCCTCCCTCTCTCCCTCCTTCCCTTCCTGTCCTCTTTTTCCTTTCTTTCTTTCTTTCTTTCTTTCTTTCTTTCTTTCTTTCTTTCTTTCTTTCTTTCTCCCTTCCCTTCCCTTCCCTTCCCTTTCCTTTCCTTTCCTTTCCTTTCTTCCCTTCCTTCTTCTCTTCCTTCCTCCCTCCCTCCATCTTTCTTTCTTTCTTTCTTTCTTTCTTTCTTTCTTTCTTTCTTCCTTCCTTCCTTCCTTCCTTCCTTCCTTCCTTCCTTCCTTCCTTCCTTCCTTTCTTTCTTTCTTTCTTTCTTTCTTTCTTTCTTTCCCTCTCTCTTTCTTTCTCTCTTTCATGTTTTGCTATCAAGAATGAGATTTTCCCACAAATGGTTACATTTGTCCCTGCAGTAGGTCAAACTAGGTATTAAGACCAACACATGCTGCAAAACTCCACTTTCTCACCACAGTGTTTCCTGTGTGTGTCAATCTGCTTTCATATCAATGAGCTATCCTAAGTGGTTTTTTTTGTTTGTTTGTTTGTTTTATCCATCTTACCTTGTTTCACTCTCCCCAAATTAATCAAAGAAATGCTCCTTCCTTTAAGTGCCTTGTTTAAAACATCTTGTTATGTCAAGCTAGGTAATGTCATTTATAACAGAAGAAGAGCATTGTTTGTCCAAGGAAAGCAAAATATCCTCTTGCAAACTGACAGGTATTCCTGTTTGCTGACTGGCTGAATTTAAATTGGCTTGTTTGGCACATACCTCCCTGACTGAGTCTGCTTTCTGTACTGAGTGCTGCTTCTGACAACACTTCCTTATATATGCATGCCATTAAATAATTGCTGCCGCATGTTATTTATGTTTCCTTTAGATGTGTATATATTTTTCAGCTTGTAAAGTTTCTTTTTTTCTTAAGGCCCAGTCTGAAATGTTACATTCTATGGAGAAAGGAAAGGCTGGATAAATTCTTCATCTGTTTTCATATCTTCTAGAAGAAATTATTGCTATTTCACGTGACTTCATAATTGTTCATCCTCCAGAATTTTCTGGGATATTTGGAAATTTGGGAAAAAATTTACTTAAAGTCAGGTAGAATTTTCCCCCTTTCCTTCAATTAAATGATCCAGAGTGAGATTTTTTTCCTTTTCCCACATTGATAACACAATGTATTACATCACTTTAGCCTTCCATGAAGACACTCAAAATTACTATAGAAACAAAGCAAATCCTATGACGGAAAGAAGGATACAATAGAAATGAAGGTTAATAAAAATACCTCTTAGAAATAGAAAATAAGATTAGAGGTGACATAGTATTATCAGCCATGAGGGATTCTTCAGGCAGCCAGGAAAAACACACACACAGCTTTTTAGGTTTTGTCTTCATACCAGACTTCCGTTTACCAACGAATTCAGAAATAATTGTTACCTTAGGGCTCTATAGAATAGCATGAATTAGGGTTGGGTAGTTATAAACACTACAGCCTCAGCTTGCTTGACTTGTTGCTCAAAAGAAAACCAAGAGCCAAGCAAACCCACATGAATTCTTTAGGCTATTGAAGTACAATTAAAAAAAAAAGCTTTCCAAGGACTCTAGAATTAATTTTAACCTCCAGTATGTGAACCATATCACTGTTCAATTATCAAAATCTGGTTACCTACTTAGCTATATAAGCACATAAATCTTTTTATATATCTTGTCATCCAATATAATCGTGTCAGCTCTCTTTGCTCAGAACAGAGAGCTCTCGATGTCTTAGGGTAATGACTCACCCACTAAGAAACAAGGAGATAAGTTACAAATGTGGAGACACAGCAACTAACACACTTGATTGATGAGTTGATGGGGATAAATAAAAGATGGTTTTAAAGAGCTGTGGGGCAGGTATTTGTGGGATCAAGCTCAGAGATTTGTGGCTTCAAAGCTTTAAAGTGCTTTCTGTCTGTATGAAATTACTGAAGTGGTTCGAGTTCATGCAATTCAACAGTTATTTCAAGGCTGTGGGAAACTATTAGCAAAAATAAGTGATTGTTACTAAAAAAGATTTTATACCAGCCCACGGTGTCTTTTATTGTTCTAAGCTTCTCACATAATTTTGGAATATTTATACAATGAACAAAATTTGTCATTATGGTCAGCCACATTCTTTTTTCTGAAATATAATATAAGCTGCCTAGAATGTAAGCTTCCTACAATATAAGTGTCATAAGAACAAAACTGTCTATTTTTGTTTCTTAACAAAAGAGAGCTTAGAACAATCTCTGGAATATGTATCAAATGTTCAGTAAATATATGTTGATCAAATGAGAGTTTGTCTCTAAAACAGCATGTGGTAGATATTTTTCCTTAGTCTGAGACTAACAGCATATATACTGATCTCCTTGCAAAAAGAGTTACCTGGTCCTTCTAACTATGAGATATCAGAAGGAAGTTTCAGTTTCTCTTCTCTCTTTCTGTAGAGACTGAGCAGTTACCCTGCACCATGTATTACACATTATGGGCTCTGTGGTCAGATTACTCGGATTCAAATCTCAGTTCTACCTTTTACTGGTTGTGTTTCCAGCATCAGCATACAGAATTTCTCTGTGATACTCTTGCCATAGCAGAAAGAGTCTGATAAGAGAATTAAACTCAAAGAGTTTTTAAGATGCATTTAAAATGCCTAGAAGAGAATTTAGTACATAGTGAACATTCAGACTGTAACCAATCTTATTATTGCTGGTGCTAATGTGGAATATCTATAATATTTTTTTTATGCTGGATATTTCCACTTAGGTAGGATTACTCAACAGATTAAAAGTGAATTGTTTGCTTGGCAACTGAGAATCACCTCATTGCTTTAACTTGATTATACCTATGTTAACATAGCTTGTTTATATGTATACAGTATATATACAGTATGCCTTTTTAGAATCGAGACCTTGCCTCATATGTATACAGTATATATACAGTATGCCTTTTTAGAATCGAGACCTTGCCTCATTTACCTCTGTATTCCTAGAAGACAGGACATCTGATACCTAAATACTCATACAGTATGTTTTGACTAATTGACGAATAAATGAAGTATTTGACTTCTGTTTATACAGACATGGTTTTTCTTCTCTGGCATACACACCAGATTACCTCCTCTAAAAATAAGTATTATACAAAATAAAGATTCAAAGTAAAGAATTTTCTATTTTCACCTTATTTTCTGAAGGCCAAATATTTGAAGGATGTAGGTTTGTGTATCTCTACTAGTATTTTGAAACATTTCATCACACATATATTTCAGCCTTTGTTATTTCATCGAGAAACATAAAGAAAAAGTCAAACTTCTACATTCTAAACATGACAATTACTTTATGAAAACAGAACAGTTTCATAAAAGGTGTCTGGTAAAGAGGTTCTTTATTTTTGTTTACAGTCGACATTAGAAATTACTACTCGAAGTTATATATGCAAGTAAAAATATAAAATTTCTAAGTTAAATAACCTGTTAGTATTCAGGATATCCTATTTCAGTAAACCTTTGGTTTTTGGCAAAGTGCCTCTGAAATTTAGGTCACTTAGTTGTCAAGTACAAAATTTAAAGAATTCCTTTCTGTATTAAAAGAAAAAAATATTTAACATTCTTGTATATCTTAAGAATGGACTTTGAACAATAATTCCCTCCACTTTCTTCATCACAGAATTGATTTCTGTATATTGAAAGTCTCAAGTGAATGTAGCAATATGTTTAGGGCATCCGCAAAGCTATTGTTTTTTATTGAAGAATTAGATACGTAATTTCTTTGGGGAACAATATTTCTGAAATGTTGATGCACTTCAAGTCACAGAAAATGTCAAATGCTTTCAAAACTGTGAGAGGAAGATTCACATTCAACAAAAGTTTCCAGGATTTCAATTTTTAAGTAAAGCAGCAAAACTGAGATTTGATTCATTTTTTTTGTCTATCCTCTGTCATTACCTTCTCAGCCCCTGTGACATTTTGACATATCTTTTCTATGATCTCAAGCACTTATATATTATTTCTCAATCATTCTTTGCTATATTCAATAAAAGAAATATAATGACCTAATTCAATACATTCAAAGAAAACAATACCTTGGTTCTATTATATTCAGATTCTTTGCTATTGTTTCTTGTATTTTGTCATTTTAGAGTTGATTAAAATAAAATATGAAGAGTTCAGGTGCATTTTAATATTCTGATTAAAACAATGCAGTCTTGAACATTTTTCATTTCAAATTATCAAAATCCATTGACTTTATTTATTGAATTGAAAATGTACTTATAGGGCAATTAAATTAATGGATGTTATTCTTTCAGGTTTGGTAAATACTTTTTCTTTCTTGATAGCTGTATTTTAGGTGCAAAATTTATGCAAATTTTAAATGCTAAACAGGCTTTTAAAGAAATCTTCTTAATTTATAATTTCAGCCCTATAGTGAGTTAATGTTTTGGTCTATGTACTGTCATTTTGTTATTATGCAGTTTGAAAGGTTTTTTTTGTTTGTTTTTGTTTTTCTTTTTGTTTTTTGTATTTTCCATGAAAAATAATCTTTGTTCTAATGTGTTGTATTAAGCTCAAATAAGTAAGACCTCTCATTCCAAAGTAATTATTGCACTGCATCATTTAAAGTTTTGTTGTTCACTTGTCTTAATTTGGGGATAGACTTGCAAGATGGCTCTTCTGTAATGTTACTAAATTGAGTACAGAAAGATTAGTTCATATCATTTGACTACCATATTCTAAGAAATTTTATTTAAAGCTGTAATTAACATTTGTAACTTTAAATGATTCCCTTGTCAAAATCACTTATAAATAAATATTTTATATGAAAAAAGCACCCTTCAAAAATTGCATGAAGTTATATTCATTTATTCAAAGTTCTTAAGCTCTGATGATTGTCCTACTAAAAATAGTGTAATCTTTATGATGTTCATTTGAGAGCTGATGGATGCCAGGATCTGTATATGAAAATGTAAAATAATGTATTACATGAAGAAAAAGAACACAGTCTCCTGCAGAGATTAAGTGTCTTTAACACCAGGACCAGCTTGTCTTGTCTGCATTTGGAACAATAGATACTTCCAATCTAGCATGACATTTCAATGACAGTCTTTATCTTGCATTGTCAGTTAAAATATGGGGATGAAGTTTCTTTGAAATTTCCCCAAAGTACCAGATATACTGCAATTCCCAGTTGTGCAGTTGTTTGCAAGGCAGAAGCAGAATCAGCTACAATACGGAACTATTTAGTTATTCAACAGTGACCAGAGAATTTCACAAATGTGAACTCACCCACTGTGTTCTTCCAACCGATCCCCTAAACTAGTGTCTAACATTTGGACAGTAAAGCTTCCCCATCTCTAAATAAAGACACATTCTGAATAATTAATGTTTCATTTTAATATTATTCTTGTCTAGTGTTTAAGAAACGGTTTAAAAAATTGAAACAACAGTGGGTTTACTGAATACATTTGGAATAACAGCTGGTAAAATTTTCAGACTGTGAACACATATGCACATTTTAAACTTTTTTTGTTGTTCAATATATTAAGAACATCTGATTTCAAACAGTAGCTGTCATCAAAACTATTTGAATCATTTAAAAAGATTTTATTTGAAGCATAATTGATTTCGTAAAATCAATACTAAAATACTATTGTTTGCTCTTACTAATTTTTATTGAAAATATATATAATAATATTTGCTTCATTAAGGAAATGCATTTTATAATGGCTCAGGTACATAGCACAAACTAAAACATAACAATAACATAACTTGAATAAAAGGTAAGTTTTGTATATAAAAGGACTATGATCATAAATATATATTACAAACTATAAGTAATATTTCTGGCTTGTTTTAAATTAAAATAAGTCACTTAAAAACCACATGAGTTTTGTTAGGAGTAGTTAGAGAATAGTCCAAGATAATGCAAGGAGTGTGATCTATTTGGTTCTTCATCTTTATTACTATTTTTAAGTAAAATTAAAATTGTTATACAGGAGTGTATTAGAGTAATAGAGCTGAACAATGAATACTTAGGTCATGTTATATCTTTATTCCAGAAACAGAAAAAGATATTGGGCTATTTAATTAACAATATTCTCACCCCAGCATTACTGCATTCGTATGTCCATAAAAATAGAAGATAAAATTTCAAACTATGTAGGTTTCTTTTGGCCTTAATTATATTCCTACATTTACTAAAAATATTTAAAGATCAGATCATGGATATCATTGAATGCTAAGTAAGCCTTTTTCTAATTTATCTCACTGTTTCTCACATAGGCAATATCAGTCATATCTACTATATGCCTGCCACCACTTTGACATTGTACCCAGCTTGAAATACTCCATTCCTTCCCTGCTACCTAGTGTGATGCTTTCTTAGAGATATGGTCATATTTTTTTCACACTCATCCACCTATCCATTTGTTCACTCATTCAATAAAGCTCCTTTGTCTGTCTAGTTAAGTGACAGGTGCTTGTCCTGAACTTTAATAATGAATGAGGCACAAGTCTTTCCTTTTAGGAGTGACTTCCCCAAGGTTCAAAACTTTCTCTGCAACAGGTAATGTGGAAAAGAGTTCTTTATGCCATAGAAATTCTGCAAACCTTAAAGTCTGTGAAATGTTTCTTACTGAGCTTATCCAGCTGATTTTGTTAACAAGTATCTTTTCTTGGCATACGTTGTCTCTACAACTATATCACAAATACTGTTTCCATAAAACTACAGTCAATGGAGCTTTACATTCAGTTGGAGCTCAATTCGTTATTTGGGGAGTGTTCTCTCTATCCAGATCTCCTTTCCTTCGGATATCTATGTTCTCTAATCTCTCACTTTATTTAGGTTTCTGCAAAAGTATCACCTTATCAGAAGGGGCTTTCAAAACCACGCTAAAATAGTGCTTCCTACCTCATCACTCTTTATCCTCTTACCTTGTTGTATTTTACTTCGCAGTGCCTATCAACTACCTGGTCATTGAGATGTTTGAGTTTTTCCTTCCCCCAACCAAAGTATAATGTAAACTGTATGACCGCAAGGACTTTGCCTGTATAATCGTGTTATATTCCCCATGTCCCACAGTGGAGGACATATGTTAGATGTTCAATGAATTAATGCTTGTTGAATTAATGAAAGAGTGGTTTATTATTTTCATTCAAAGGTATTACTTTATTATATTTTGGGGAAGATTAAAAATGATAAGAAATGTATATTCTAATGTATAAACTGTTTCTCCTAGATACAAGCTGATAAAGTAAAATATGAAATAATTGTGTCAAAATTTGAAACTAGATTTTCCAGTAGAAGTAAATGTGGTATATGTTGATTTGATCTGGAAAATATGAACAGCCTAGCTCTAACTTGAGCACTGACAACTTTCTATCCTGAGGATAGTGTGTATATTTTTAAATGCCAAGAGCAAATTTAACTATAGCTGTTGGGATGCAGAAAGTCTTAACTGTGCTCACATGCTATTTTTCTAGGATCCTTAGGAAAAAAATCTGGATTATTCACACATCATGCTAACTGTTGTGTAAATTCTCTTATTGCATCATTGTTCCTGCAATTGCCTTCCTTGTTCTCTCGAGCATACATAGGTTTACAGTGTGCCTTATATATTCACAGATATCTTATACGATGCATTTAAACATATAAGGCAGACTGAGCAGATGGTACATTTTACAGTTTCATTTAAGCTGTGAAATGATGGCTTTAAATTTGAATACAAATTATTTGATGCTAAATTCATAAGTTTAGATATTTTTCTAATATGTCATCGTATTTGGTCCATCCTTTAGGGATGGTGATATAAGAATATTATCAATAGGATAAGATTAAATTTAGATACTTCTAAAAATGAAAGTACAGCTGATTAGTTTCATTTCATTTTTAAAAGTTGATTGTAAGTCAACCAAAGAAAAGGAAAATTCAATTGGCAATTTAGTTAATTGGTAAACAATATCCAAATCATTATATATATCTTAAAGCAAAAACTCTTAAGTGTAAATCTAGTGTGCTGACTTTTTTTCCTTCTGTTAAAGTGCTATTTTTCTTTCTGAATCTGAAAGTTCCTAATCTGTGCTTTATTTTGTCCTCGTAGTTTTCATTTTATTATTTACTTCCATGAGCATATGTTGTGTTTTTTTTCCCATCATCTTCAGGGTTAACCAGTGGCTGGTTATTGCTTTATATTATGGTTTTTCCTCTTTCATTTTGGGGCTCTTACTACTAAATGATTTATTGGGTTTATTTTGGTAAGTTATTTGTGTGTTTTTAGGAAACACTGCTAGTTAAGAGATATCTATTTTTCTACCTACTTTACCTCTCGCAGGTGATAATAGCTTCTTTTTTTATAATGATCCTAGATTCACCACTTTTTTATTGTGCTGCATTGAAAATGACTTTTGTATAGAAAGTCTCTTAATATTTTGTTGCAATTAAAGAAGACTTCTGTGTGATTGTTTTCCTACAGAATATTTTAAAATTATTTCTGCCCTTAGAAAAAAAGAGAACCAGAAGTAATAGAATTGTGCTTAAGTTAAATCTTAAAGTTACTTATTTGCAAAATGATATAATTTATCTAAAATATCTCTGTATTTGTATTGTGGGGGTAGGAGTGGTCCATAATTGTTTAGTTTGCTATTTCTTTTTTTTTTTTTTAATTTTTTTTCAACGTTTATTTATTTTTGGGACAGAGAGAGACAGAGCATGAACGGGGGAGGGGCAGAGAGAGAGGAAGACACAGAATCGGAAACAGCCTCCAGGCTCTGAGCCATCAGCCCAGAGCCTGATGCGGGGCTCGAACTCACGAACCGCAAGATCGTGACCTGGCTGAAGTCGGACGCTTAACTGACTGCGCCACCCAGGCGCCCCTAGTTTGCTATTTCTAAGTCATTCTGTCTTTTTTAATGTTTTATTCATTTTTTAATTTTTTTTTCAACGTTTATTTATTTTTGGGACAGAGAGAGACAGAGCATGAACGGGGGAGGGGCAGAGAGAGAGGGAGACACAGAATCGGACACAGGCTCCAGGCTCTGAGCCATCAGCCCAGAGCCCGACGCGGGGCTCGAACTCATGGACCGCAAGATCATGACCTGGCTGAAGTCGGACGCTTAACCGACTGCACCACCCAGGCGCCCCTGTTTTATTCATTTTTGAGAGAGAGAGAGAGAGAGAAGAGACAGAGAGAGAATGAGCAGGGGAGGGCAGAGAGAGAGGGATACACAGAATCCAAAGCAGGCTCCAGGCTCTGAGTCATCAGCGCAGAGCCTGATGAAGGGCTTGAACTCATGAACCACGAGACGGTGACCTGAGCCAGAGTTGGATGCTTACCCGACTGAGCCACCCAGGCACCCCTAAATCATTCTGTCTCTTTTTAGTTCTACTTAATTCCACTCTCACATAAATAACTGGATTTCTTAGTTTTCCAGTCCACATTGTGAGATCATGAGAAATGGTCAGCACTAAAAGCTCCCAAACCTACGAGCCTTTATTCAATGAGTAGTAAGTAGGGGACGGATGGCTGTTAACTTGCAGCACTAAGAGAAGTGAAATTTAATTCACTTCAGTAACATACCCACTGCTGTTCGCTCATCCTATAACTGTGCCTATAAGCATGGACATAATGGCTGTAAAGAAGTACAGTTTCCAAAATATGACAAGATCCCAGACAAAAATGTGTGTACCCTCCCCTCCCATCAGGGTCCCTTCAATTAGTTTCCACTGAACATTCACATTCACATGATTATTACAGTGCTATTAAACAAACTTCTCAAATGTCCAAATCTCGTTTGACATCCCCATACATAAAAACCAGAAAACCAGAAAAACAGAGATTTTCCATCATCTTCAAAGTCAAATTCCAAATCCTTTCCAAAACAAATGAAATCCTTCGTAATCTGGATCCTGCCCACATTTTGAGATTTATCTTTCTCTACATTCATATTTAGAGAATCTGAATTCATATTATGGCTCACTTTATTATTGAGCCATATTTAAATACCTGAATTTTCTTTAAAAGGAACTGTTAGCTAGTTTCCATGACCAACATTATGACGTTCTTATTCCCTTGAATGTGTTCACCCTCATTTCTTTAATCCATGCAATCTTAATTAAAATTTGGGGCACAAAATCAGATAATATTTGATCACACTTCCTTCCCTATGGGTATATTTTAATTAGGTATCCATTAAGTGTGTTCCCATTATGTAACTTTGTTTATTACTCTGTATTGTAATTATTGGATTACTTGTCTTTCTCCAATTATACTTCATGTTTCTTGTTAGCAGGAATCATGTCTTAAGAATCTTTGTATCTTCGGGGGGCCTGGGTGACTCGGGGAGTTGAACGTCCAACTTTGGACTCTGCACTTACAGTGTGGAGTCTGCTTGGGATTCTCTCTGTCTCTCTACCCCTACCCTATTCATGCTTTCTGTCTCAAAATAAATAAATAAACTTAAAAAAAAAGAGAGAGAGAGAATCTTTGTATCTTCTGACACTGGAAATTGGACACACTTGATAAATATTTCTTAAGTGTATTTATGTAATATTTTAAAAATGTATTTATAAAGAACTCTTAAACAATATTAAGACAATCTGATTAGAAAATAGGTCAAAGACTGTAGACACTTCACCAAAGAAGATAAAGAGATAGCAAATACACATATGAAAAGGTGCTCCGCATCATATATCATCAGCAAAATGCAAACTAAAACAATGAGCTACTACATAACTATCAGAATGGACAAAATCTAGAACACTGACAGCACCAAATGTTGACAAGGATGTGGAGTAACAAGAAGTCTTATTCGTTGCTAGTGGGAATGCAAAATGGTACAACTGCTTTGGAAGACAGTTTGGCAGTTTCTTATAAAACTAAACATAATCTTTCCATATGATCCAACAGTCACACTCCTTGGTATTTTCCCAAAGGAGTTGAAAACTTATATCCCCACAAAAACCTGCACATGGATTTTTATAGCAGCTCTATTAATAATGGTTAATACTTGGGAGCAACCAAGATGCCCTTCAGTAGATGAAAGTGTAAATAGACTGTGGTGCATTTACCCAATGAAGTACTATTGAGGGCTAAGAAAAAGAAAAGAATAAGCTATCAAGCCTGAAAAGACATGGAGGATCCCCAATGAATATAACAAAGTGAAAAGGCCAACTTGAAAAGGTTACAAACTATATGAATCCAACAATATAACATTCTGGAAAGGGTAGAACTGTGGAGACTGTAAAAAGATTGTGGTTGCGGGGCACCTGGGTGGCTCAGTCGGTTAAGCATCTGACTTTGGCTCAGGTCATGATCTTGCGGTTCGTGGGTTCGAGCTCTGCGTCGGGCTCTGTGCTGACAGCTCGGAGCCTGGAGCCTGTTTCAGAATCTGTGTCTCCCTCTCTCTCTGCCCTTACCCCACTTGTGCTCTGTCTCTCTATCAAAAATAAATAAATGTAAATAAAAAAATTTAAAAAAAGAGATGGTTGTTGCTAGGGATCGGGGTGAATAGGGACAGTACAGAGGATTTTTAGGGTGGTGAGGTTTTTCTGTCTGATGTTATAGTGGTGGATACATGCCATTGTACATTTGCCCAAACCCATAGAATGCAACACCAAGAAAGGAGACAGGCAGAGAGAGGGAGAGAGAGAGAAAGGAAGAAAGGAAGGGAAAAAAAAAAGAGGGAGGAAAAGAAAGGAAAGGAAAGGGAAGGAAACATTATGAAGGTAGTGTAGTTATGAATGATTTTATCATTTTTATTATTTTTGTTTGTTTATTTTTGAGAGAGAGAGAGAGTGTGAGCAGGGAAGGGACAGAGGGAAATGTGGACAGAAGATCCAGAGCGGGCTGTGTGCTGACAGCAGTGAGTCTGATGTGGGTCTCAAACTCACGAACCGTGAGAACATGACCTGAGCTGAAGTTGGACGCTCAACGGACTGAACCACCCAGGGGCCCCCATGGATGATTTTGTTATTATTCTCAACTATTTATTCCTTTTCTCAACTACGAGTTCCTTATTGCCATGTGATCACAGTGCTTAACTTTTCCAGAATATAAAAAATCTGAAATAAAATATTAGCAAGTAAAAGTGTATTCTCTTATAAAAGGTCACTATAACTGAGTAATATTTATTACAGGTAAGCAACAATTTCAATACTGTAAATATATTAATATAATTTATTTTATAAACATTTTAAAAATAGGAAAATCACATTACCCCTTGCATATCTATTGAAAAGGCATTTGATAAAATTCAATATTAGAAATTAATAATTCTTTAAAAAATCGGAAGACATGCATACTTATTTAACAAATAAAATATATCTATATGTCCAACAACCAGAAATATATGTAAGAATTTCCTTCAGAGGAATGAAGACTGATGCCCATGAGGGATTCTACTATTTAATCATGTCCTGAAAGTAATAGCCAATATAATTAAATAACAGGAAACATAAAGAAGTATACCAAAAAGAGGAGGAAGTAAACATCATTATTTACCAGTAATGTGATTTTGTACTTGAAAAACCAAAAGAACTTATTTTTTTTAATTTTGAAAAGGGAAAAAAATAGCCTGAGGGTGTCAGTTAGAAAGCAGACATATAAAAATCAATTACTGCATATCTACAAATAATATTTGAGCGGGAGACATGTTGAAAAAAGACATCAGTTATAATAACCAAACAATGCAATTGTTAGGGATAGTCTTAATGATAAATATGCAGAGGCTACATGAAACAGAATAAACAAAAAGCAAAATCAGACCTAGAAATACAGAGACAACTCATGTTTGCTAGAGGGAGGAAGAGTGGGGGATGGGCAAAGTGGGTGGAGAGGAGTGGGAGATACAGGTTTCCACTTATGGAGTGAATAAATCATGGGAACAAAAGGCACCACATAGGGAATGTAGTCCTGGTATTGTAATAGCATTTTCTGGTGACAGATGGTAGCTAACACTTGTGAGCACAGCATAAAGTATAGGGAAGTTGAATAACTGTGTTGTACACCTGAAACTGATGTAAGTTAGGTGTCAGCTATATTGAAATAAAAAATTCAAAAAAGAAACTATGGAATATTATCAGTCACAAGATGAAAAACAACAATAGCAACAACCACCAACAAAACAAAACAAAACCCTCAAAATATGTGAAAAAAATAAAGATCCTTACCATGTTTTTGGATAAAAAGACTCAGTATTATAAAGATGTCAATTCTCTCAAAGTAAATCTCTAAATGTAGCCTAATTTCAATAAAATATCAGTAATATGTATTTTTTAAATTAACTACAGAACGATTCTACAATTCATTTGGAGATCAAAAGGGCAATCAAGAATACCCAGGAAAACTCTAAATTAAAAGAGACTAATATGGGGCACCTGGGTACCTCAGTCAGGTGTCTGACTCTTGATTTTGGCTCAGGTGATCCCTGCATTGGGCTCCTTGCTGAGCACAGAGTCTGCTTGGGGTTCTCTCTCTCCCTCTCTCTCTCTCTCTCTGCCCTCTTGTGCACACTTGCTCATTCTAAAAGTGAATCCATAAACATAAAAAAATAAAATATTAAATAAAAGAGAATAATATGGTAGGTCAAACACCCTGCTCCCATATTGAAACATATTATACAGCATCTTTAATGAAACCCTGGGGTTTTCAGTCTGAATAGGCATACAGACAAATGGAAAACAATGAAAGGTCAACTAAGAGGCAAAAATAAATATTAGAATGTAGTGCATGATAAATGTGGCATTTAAAGAAGTGTTGAAAATTATTATAAAAGAAAAATTCTCACTGATAAAGGGAAATATATAGTAAAGATAGTGAATAAATCACCTGTATAGCTAGTATAAAGTTTAAAATACGGAAGTAGTAAAATTATCTAGATCTACAAAAATTAATTATATTCAAGGGATACACAAAATAATAAGATGTAAAATATGACATCAAAAATACAAACTAAAAAGGTAGGAGGTAAATATTCAGTGCTTTTTAGAATGTGCTTGAACTTAAGTGACAATCAACTTAAAATAGACAGCTATATACATAGAATGTTACATATGAACCTCATGAAAACCACAAATGAAATGTCTATAACTGATACAAAAAGAAAAAGAAAAAGGAATCCAAACATAACACTAAGGAAAACCACCAAATCTCAAGGGAAGAGAGCAAGAAAGGAAGAAAGAAGCAGAGAACTACAAAAACAACTAGAAGTCAACAAACTAGCAATAAATACATATCTATCTATAATTACTTTAACTGCAAATAGACTGTATGTTCCAATCTAAAGATATAGTGTGGCTGAATGAATAAAACGACGAGATCTAATGATACATACAGACTGAGAGTGAGGGGATAGAAAAATATATTCTGTGGAAAGGGAAACAAAAAGTAAGCTGGGGTAGCAATACATCAGGAAAAATAGACTTTAAAAAAAGGACTGTAACAAGAGACAAAGAAGAGTATTACATAATGATAAAGGGATCAATCCAACAAAATTAAAGAACACTTATGAGACAAAGAAGAGTATCACATAATGATAAAGGGATCAATCCAATAAAATTAAAAAAAATACTTATAAATATGAGCATACTCTTTTTTAAATGTGGTATTCTTTTTTTAATTTTAAGTTTTTAATTTATGTTTTAATTTATATCCAAGTTAGTTAGCATATAGTGCAACAATGATTTCAGGAGTAGATTCCTTAATGCCCCTTACCCGTTTAGCGCATCCCCCCTCCCACAACCCCTCCAGTAACCCTCTGTTCTCCATGTTTAAGAGTCTCTTATGTTTTGTCCCCCTCCCTGTTTTTATATTCTTTTTGCTTCCCTTCCCTTATGTTCATCTGTTTTGTATCTTAAAGTTCTCATATGAGTGAGGTCATATGATATTTGTCTTTCTCTCACTGACTAATTTCACTTAGCATAATACACTCTAGTTCCATCCACATAGTTGCAAATGGAAAGATTTCATTCTTTTTGGTTGCTGATAATATATATATATATATATATATATATATATATATATATATATATATTACATATTTTATATGTATATATACACACATATATAATATATATTTATATGTGTATACATACACATGTATATATATGTATATATATATGTACATACACACACCACATCTTCTTTATCCATTCATCCATCAATGGGCATTTGGGCTCTTTCCATACTTTGGCTATTGTTGATAGTGCTGCTATAAACATTGGGGTGCATGTGCCCCTTCAAAACAGCATAACTATATCCCTCGGATAAATACCTAGTAGTGGATTGCTGGGTTGTAGGGTAGTTCTATTTTTAATTTCTTGAGGAACCTCCATACTATTTTCCAGAATGGCTGTACCAGTTTGCATCCCCACCAGCAGTGCAAAAGAGATTCTCTTTCTCTGCATCCTCGCCAACAACTGTTGTTGCCTGAGTTGTTAATTTTAGCCATTCTGACTGGTGTGTGGTGGTATCTCATTGTGGTTTTGATTTGTATCTCCCTGATGATGAGTGAAGTTGAGCATTTTTTCATGTGTCGGATGGCCATCTGGATGTCTTCTTTGGAGAAGTGTCTGTTCATGTCTTTTACTCAGTTCTTCACTAGATTATTTGTTTTTTGGGTGTGGAGTTTGATAAGTTTGTTATAGATTTTGGATACTAAGCCTTTATCTTATATGTCGTTTGCAAATATCTTCTCCCATTCTAACAGTTGCCGTTTAGTTTTGCTGATTGTTTCCTTCACTGGGCAGAAGCTTTTTATTTTGATGAGGTCCCAATAGTTCATTTTTGCTTCAGTTTCCCTTGCCTCTGGAGACATGTTGACTAAGAAGTTGCTATGGCCAAGGTCAAAGAGGTTTTTGCCTGCTTTCCCCTTGAGGATTTTGATGGCTTTGTGTCCTACATTGAGGTCTTTCATCCATTTTGAGTTTATTTTTGTGTATGGTGTAAGGAAGTGGTCCAGGTTCATTTTTTTGCATGTTGCTGTCCAGTTTTCCCAGCACCACTTGCTGAAGGGACTGTCTTTATTCCATTGGATATTCTTTCCTGCTTTATCAAACATTAGTTGGCCATGTTTGTGGGTCCATTTATGGGTTCTCTATTCTGTTTCATTTATCTGAATGTCTGTTTTTATGCCAGCACCATACTGTGTTGAGGATTACACCTTTGTAATATAGCTTGTCTGGGATTCTGATGCCTCCAGCTTTGGTTTTCTTTTTAAGATTGTTTTGTCTATTTGGGGGCTTTTCTGGTTCCATACAAATTTTAGGATTGTTTGTTCTAGCTCTGTGAAGAATGCTGGTGGTATTTTGATAGGTATTGCATTGAATGTGTAGATTGCTTTGGGTAGTATTGACATTTTAACAATATTTGTTCTTCCTATCCAGAGAATGGAATCTTTTTCCATTTTTTTGTGTCTTCTTCAATTTCTTTCATAATCTTTCTATAGTTTTCAGCATATAGATTTTTCACCTCTTTGGCTATGTTTATTCCTGGGTATTTTATGGTTTTTTTGTGCAACTGTAAATAGGACCGATTCCTTGATTTTTCTTTCTGTTGCTTCATTATTGGTGTATAGGAATGCAACCAATTTCTGTCCATTGATTTTATATCCTGTGACTTTGCTGAATTCATCGATCAGTTCTAGCCATTTTTTTTGTGGAATCTTTTAGGTTTTCCATATAGAGTATCATGTCATCACAAAGAGTAAAGTTTGACCTCCTCTTGGCTGATTTGGATACCTTTTATTTCTTTGTGTTGTCTGATTGCAGAGGTTAAGACTTCCAATATTATGTTGAATAACAGTGGTGAGAGTGGACATCCCTTTCTTGTTCCTGACCTTTGGGGGAAAGCTCTCAGTTTTTCCCCATTAAGGATGATATTAGCAGTGGGTATTTCATATAAGGCTTTTGTGATCTTGAGGTATGATCCTTCTATCCCTACTTTATTGAGGGTTTTTATCAAGAAAGGATGCTGTATTTTGTCAAATGCTCTCTCTGCATTGATTGAGAGGATCATGTGGTTCTTTTCCTTTCTTTTATTGACGTGGTGAATCACACTGATTGTTTTATGGATATTGAACCAGCCCTGCATCCCAGGAATAAATCCCACTTGGTCGTGGTGAATAATTTTTTTAATGTATTATTGGATCCAGTTGGCTAATATCTTGTTGAGGATTTTTGTATCCGTGTTCATCAGGGAAACTGATCTATAGTTCTCCTCCTTAGTGGGGTCTCTGTCTGGTTTTGGAATCAAGGTAATGCTGGCTTCACAGAAAGAATTTGGAAGTTTTCCTTCCATTTCTATTTTTTGGAACAGCTTCAGGAGAATAGGTGTTAATTCTTCTTTAAATGTTTGGTAGAATTTCCCTGGAAAGCCATCTGGCCATGGACTCCAGTTTTGGGGGAGATTTTTTATTACTAATTCTATTTCTTTACTGATTAGGAGTCTGTTCAAATTTTCTATTTCTTCCTGTTTCAGTTTTGGTAGTTTATATGTTTCTAGGAATTTGTCCATTGTTTCCAGATTGCCCATTTTATTGGCATATAATTGCTTGTAATATTATTGTTTGAATTTCTGCAGTTTGGTCGTGATGTCTCCTCCTTCATTCTTAATTTCATTTATATGGGTACTTTTTCTTTTGATCAGACTGGCTAGGGATTTATCAGTTTAGTTATGTCTTTCAAAGAACCAGCTTCTGGTTTTACTGATCTGTTCTACTGTTTTTGTTTTTCCGATAGCATTGATTTCTGCTCTAATCTTTATTATTTCCTGTCTTCTTTTGGGTTTTATTTGATGTTCTTTATCCAGCTCTTTAATGTGTAAGGTTAGGTTGTGTTTCTGAGGCCTTTCTTCCTTCTTTAGGAAGGCCTGGATTGCTATATACTTCCCTCTTATGACTACCTTTGCTGTATCCCAGAGGTTTTGTCTGTGGTGTTATCAGTTTCATTGGCTTGTGTACTTTTTAATTTCCTCTTCAACTTCTTGGTTAGTCCATTCATTCTTTAGTAGGGTGGTCTTTAGTCTCCAAGTATTTGTTATCTTTCCACATTTTTTTCTTGTGGTTGATTTCGAATTTCATAGCATTATAGTCTGAAAATATGCATGGTTTGATCCCGATCTTTCTGTACCTGTTGAGGGCTGATTTGTGTCCCAGTATGTGATCTATTCTGGAGAACTTCCCATGTGCACTGGAGAAGAATGTGTATTCCATTGCTTTAGGATGAAATGTTCTGAATATATCTGTTAAATCCATCTTGACCAGTGTATCATTCAAAGCCATAGTTTCCTTGTTGATTTTCTATTTAGATGACCTCTCCAATGTTGTAAGTGGGGTGTTGAAGTCCCCTACTATTATGGTATTATTATCAATGAGTTTTTTTTTTTTATGTTTGTGATTAATTGATTTATATATTTGTGTGCCACGACATTTGGAGCACAAATGTTTACAATTGTTAGGTCTTCTTGGTGGACAGACCCCTTAATTATGATATAATGCCCTTCTTCATCTCTTGTTACAGTCTTTATTTTAAGTTTAGATTGTCTGATATAAGTATGGCTACTCCAGCTTTCTTTTGTTGACCATTAGCATGATAGATGGTTCTCCATCCCCTTACTTTCAATCTGAAGGTATCTTTAGGTCTAAAGTGAGTCTCTTGTAAACAACATATAGATAGATATTGTTTTCTTATCCATTATGTTACCCTATGTCTTTTGATTGCAGTATTTAGTCCATTGACATTTAGAGTGAGTACTGAAAGATATGAATTTATTGCCAGTATGCTGGCTGTAGAGTTGGAGTTTCTGGTGGTGTTCTCTGGTCCTTTCTAGTCTTTGTTCCTTTGGTCTTTTGTCCTATTTTCCTTCTCTTTTCTGACCTCAGAGAGTCTCACTTAAAATTTCTTGCAGGGCTGGTTTTAGTGGTCACAAACTCCTTTTATTTTTGTTCAGGAAACTTTTTATCTCTCCTATTTTGAAATACAGCCTTGCTGGATAAAGAATTCTTGGCTGCATATTTTTCCAGTTCAACACATTGAATATATCCTGCCACTACTTTCTGGCCTGCCAAGTTTCTGTGGATAAGTCTCCTGCAAACCTGATCTGTCTTCCCTTCTAGGTTAAGATCTTTTTTCCCTTGCTGCTTTCATGATTCTTTCCTTGCCTGAGTATTTTGTGAATTTGACTATGATATGCCTTGTTGATGGTCGGTTTTTGTTGAATCTTATGGGAGACCTCTGTGCTTCCTGGATTTTGATGTCTTTGTCTTTCACTAGGTTAGGAAATTTTTCTGCTATGATTTCCTCATGTAACGCTTCCAACCCTTTTTCCTCTCTCTTCATCTTCTGGAACCCATATCATTCTGTTGCTCTTTTTTAATGAGTCACTGATTTCCCTAATTCTTAAATCATGTTCTTTTACCTTAGTCTCCCTCTTTTTTTCTGCTTCATTATTCCCATAAGTTTGTCCTCTATGTTATCACTGATTTGCTGCTCTCCCTGATCCCTCCTTGACGCTGTTGCAGCCATTTGAGATTGCCGCTCAGTTATAGCATTTTTTATTTCATCATAACTAGCTTTTACTTCTTTTATCTCTGAAGAAGGGGATTCTAATCTATTTTTGATCCCAGCTAGTATTCTTATTATTGAGATTCTAAATTCTGGTTCAGACATCTTGCTTGTACCTGTGTTGGTTAAGTCCCTAGCTGTCATTTCTTCCTGCTCTTTCTTTTGGGGTGAATTCCTTCATTTCATCATTTTGAAGGAAGAAAAGGAATTAATAAGGTAAAAAAAATTAAAATTAAAAAATTAAAAACTACACACACACAAAATCAAATAAATGATGCTAGATTCTAAGTGTGTTTTGGTCTAGTTGTTGGCAGGAGCTTCATAGATAAGAGAAAAAAGAGACATATAAGAAAAGAAAGAAAAAAAGGAAAACGTTTGAAAATTTGAAAAAGTGAATACAATGAAATAGAATAAAGTGAAATGATGGAAGTAAAATAGAATTTGAAAAATTTGTAAAAATGAAAATATAGTAGAAAAAAATTAAAGAAAAATATTTTTAATAAAAATTGAAAATACAAATAAGTTTTTCTCTTTCTGTATTCAAGAATAAAAACAAAAAAGAAAAAGAAAAAAATTGAACAGATGGACCAGCAAACAGACTGAAATACGACTGAAATTACATCATAGAAGTCAAATTACATTATATAGAAGTCAAACTATGAAGCACTCTATAGTCCATACACTAAGCAGGTGGAGAGACTTGTGTTCCTGAAAAACAAGGTTGGCCCTGTTGGGCGGGGCTTAGCGTAACGGCTCCGTTCTCCACTAGATGGCGCTGCTTAGCTTACTGGGGTGGATTGTTGTGGTGCTTGGAGGTGTGTATGCGCATGCGTAGGGGGTTTGAAAATGGCGTCACCCAGCTACCCAGTCTCTAGTATCAGAACTCTGTTCTTGACGAGCAGTTGTGCACCCGTTCTTTGTCTTTGGCTTCTGTCCACTCCCTGCTTTTACAGTCTGTTACCAAGCCATCAGGTTGCTAGGTGGCACCTCCCTCATGAGTTTTATATCAGATATGACTGTGTTAACCAACCCTTCACTTCTGAGGGACTGTGGTTTTGACCCATTCTGCCCCTCTGCAGGGAGGTCTCACCAAGCAACAGCTGGGTGCTGACCCACCCCCAGGAACATTTGTAGCACCATGCTGCTGCCCATGCCCAAAGACTGTAACAATGTACCAGCCCATCCCAGAAGAAGTTGACGTGATCATGTAGCATCAGTGATATAGGGTTATGGAATATCACAACACACATCTGGTGCCAGGCTTCACCCTTAACATCCTTGTTCCCGCACCAGTGAATGTGGTTGTTCCCTGGGATCTGCTGGGACCTTTGCCTGTGGGGTGGCCGCACACCCTCTACCCACTGTCCTTCCAGCAGGGGAACCATCTCTCCCTGTTTGGCCTGAAGAACCCCCAGACTTCGCTCTCTGCTCCTAGGAATTCACCCTTCCCACCAGAGCACCACCAGGTATACAGCTGCAGAGTTTCAGACTGCATTTCCCCCTGTTTATAGAGTATTAATGGAATTTAAACCTTCTCCTTTCTTTGTCTCTTTTTTGTTCAGTCCAGTGGCTGTTTCCACTTTTCCACTTTCTCTCCAGCTGCTTTTGTGTGTGTGTGTGAGGGGTGCTTTTCCCATACTCTCGCCCCATCTCCGTCCTCTCTCCACAAGCAAAAACAGCTCCCTGTCCTCCTTGGCTTCTCTCTCCCCCAGTTCACCTCTCAGTGCTGTGTACCTGCTGAGTTCTGTGGTTCAGGTTGTGCAGATTGCTGTGTTAATCCTCAAATAAGTTTTCTAGGTGTGCAGGATGGTTTAGTGTTGATCTGGCTGTGTTTCATAGACAAGAGAAGCAAAAAAAAAAAAAAAAAAACCTTCCATGCTGTTGCACCATCTTGGCTCCTCTTGTAAATATGAACATACTCTTATGTGGGTTACCTATAGACTCTAATTTACAGGTAAAGATTTCTGAAAGGTATGTATGTGTGTTTAATGTGTATGCATGCATAGGTAGACTATAAACATTTCATGCAAAGGATAAACTATGTGATACATTTATTTCATGTATACATTTCATTTTATTTTTTTAATGTTTATTTTTGAGACGGAGACAGAGTGCAAGCAGGGGCGGGGCAGAGACACAGGGAGACAGAATCGGAAGCAGGCTTCAGGTTCCAAGCTGTCAGCATAGAGTCTGAGGTGGGGCTTGGACCCATGAACCAGGAAATCATGACCTGAGCTGAAGTCAGATGCTTAACCAACTGAGCCACAAAAGGTGCCCCTATTTATACATTTTAAAAGTATTCATGAATGTTGTCACCTGACTATATCCCAATAGTTTCAACAGACACACACACACACACACACACACACACACACACACACACACAGGCACACACACAAATAAACACGTATACTTGTATGTATTTCCATTCATTAAGGCTGTGTCTCATAAATTCCAAAATATTTTATTTAAAATTAAAAAATCAAATTGAGAGTGAAACAGCTGTGGTTAACTGAATTAATAAAAATACTAGTCAGTGTTTTTAAATGATATTATATAAATTGGCAAAATTGCAAAAAAATAATTGGTTGACTTTTCCTTTTCCTATCAATCTTCAAGTACAGTTAAATCTCTGTTAGTTTTCTGGATGAATATTCACATGGAAACATGAAGCAGAATAGATAAAATATGATGTTTTAATATGTTTTCATCATGTGTCACCCTTTGTCCATGATAATTTTATGTCTCTTTTGAACTGAGAATCTAGCTTTGTATTTAAGAGTACGATTAAAAAATTTGCTCCTATCTAGTACAAATAAGTAGAGATAAATTTTAAGCCAGACTTTATGATTAATGATGTCACCATATGCATAATAGGCACTTAGCTGATAATGAAGTTTCCTGTGCAATATATTAAGTCTTTATGTATTATATAAAAGTCTATAATGAAGTATCAGAAAATATAGTTGTAAGCAGAGGCTGGATAAATGTTTTCTGTTATAATTGTTCTAATTTTATATCATCATTATTAATGATTTCATAAGCACCCAATTCTTTCTCCCACCTGAACTGAGAAATGGGCAATTTTTCAAGGCCATAAAAATTTACTGTTGAATTATAACTGCACCCATTATCTGAAAACTGAACTTGTCCTTAGGGTACAATCATTCTGCCAATGATACAGATTTTTTTCCTTTGCTATTATAAGCAATAGTATTTTTTTTAATTTTTATAGTGTAAGTTGCATAAGGTTCTGGTCAATTATTGAGCCTTCTAATTTATTCATATTATCTTCTGTATTTTTTCTTGTTGATTATTTATCAGCTATGTCTTTTCAGTTTTCTGGATTTAATTGAAAAAAAAGTAACTATTTTATAGGTGATATGGTTTAAAAGAGAAAAAAATAAGCCTGTTTCCCTAGTTCATAGATTCATAAATTGAAGTTATATAGATTAGGATAATATCTATCAATGGTAAAAAAAAAAAAAAAAGTACATCATCAGGTGCCTGGGTGGATTAGTTGGTTGAACATCTGACTCTTGATCTCGACTCAGGTCATGCCTCAGGTCACGGATGCTTGCACACTGAGGATGTAAGGGACAAACAGCTGTCAGTCTAGCACCAGAGTTTCCTACACTATGAACTGCAATGAATATTTGTATCAAATGAAGCCTTATGTTGTAGAATCTAAAACATGATTTCCTTTGAATCAACCCCTAGAATTTGATTCACCAGAAAGAAGGAGAGGATGCGTGTTTTTTTTCAAGCTCTTGATACAAAATCTCTGGATTTCCAGAATGGACTTGGCCATCTCTGCTTTGTAAGACAGAGGAAATGTAATTGGCCAACTAACTCCAAATGAAAAGAATGAAAATGTTAATGATCACATCCATAATGAGTGCAGAGCCTGCTTAAGATTCTCTCTCTCCCTCTCTCTCCCTCTGCCCATCTCCCCCACTTGTTGCTCTCTCTCTCAGAAAAAAAGAGTACATGAGAAAACAAATTTACCAAGATAACATGTATTTGATATTTTTCATTTTGTTGATACAATTTGGGGATAAAGAAACCTTAGAATCAAAAGTCTAGAGGCTCTTGGGTGGCTTAGTCAGTTGGGCAACTGACTTTGGCTCAGGTCATCATCTTGCAGTTTGTGGATTCGAGCTTCACATTGGACTCTGTGCTGACAGCTCAAAGCCTGGATCCTGCTTCCGATTCTGTGTCTCCCTCTCTCTCTTCCCCTCCCCCACTCATGTGCGCACGCTCTCTCTCTCTCTCAAAAATAAAGATTTTAAAAAATTAGAAAAGTCTGTGCTGTCTCTGTCTCTTCTTAATACTTAAGAATTACTTGGAAAGATTTTGAATATTCATTCAAGGCAGCAATCTTTCCCTAATAATTGGCATTTAAACAAAAATGAATATTTTATTGCTAGAGTTGAATGAATATTTTATTGCTAGAGTTGAGTGAAAAATAGACAAGTTGGATATTTTGTTTCAAAATGGAACAGGTGCAACAACTGGCAATGATGGGCCAGATTGTTTTAGGCCAACTGTCTCAGGGACAACAACCAAAAAGAGAGAACTACCACGGATTAAAGTATTTGAGAAGCCAACATTCTGCATAAAACAGAAGATAAAAAGTTTTGCCTATGATTAAAAAATGTTTTTTCTCTTGAGGTATTTGTCAATTCAAAGGTGAAGTCTAAGAAGCTAAGAACCTGAGTAGAAACAAAGCAGACAAGCAGAGAAGCTGGCCAAAGTCTTAGATGTGTCCCAGAGCTTAGGGGACAAAGGTGGGAGCTCAGGGCCTCCACAGTTGGCAGAATGCCATGGAAATTCCAGCCTTCTCTTTAGGAGCTTGAAGGCTACGTTCTAGGAATGAGAAATAATTACAAATAGACAAGTGCAGGCAAAGACCGAAGTCCAGTGTGGAATCAATCCAATCCTTGTTGAAAGCTGCTAACAGATCTGCCAGTGAGTAGCAAAAGTGAATACTCAATAGAGAATAACCTCTACTCCATCATGTTAGCCCTAATTTTTCTGTTTGTTTTTTTCCCATAAAATTTATGACACTTAATCAAAAATATCAAGCAAGCATGGGGCACCTTGGGTGGCTCAGTTAGTTGAGTGTCCAGCACTTGATTTTGGCTCAGGTCATGATCTCATGGTTTGTGGGATCCAGTCCCATGTTGGGCTCCTTGCTGAGTGTGGAGCCTACTTGAGATTCTCTCTCCCTCTCTGTCTCTCTCCCTGCTTCTGCCCCTCTCCCCTGCTTGCTCTCTCTCTCTCTCTCTCTAAAATAAAAAAATAAAAACAAGAATTAAGAATGCGGATGGTTAAGAATTCACCGAATACCTAAAATAAAAGCGGATAATAGAAAAGTAACAATAAGATATATCATGTTATTAGTCCAAGATAGATGAAGTGGGCAAAAATAAGTGAGGCTATATGTCCAAATAATAAAATCAATAATGTAAATCTTATTAATATACATAAAACATCATACCCAAAACTATAGAATGCACCTCTTTCTCAAGTGCACGTAGAGATTTTCCAAAACTTACTGTATTTTCAGTTATGGACTGAATAAGTCACAGTGAGGAAAAGTACAGCATGGGGAATAGAATCAGTGGTATTGTAATAGTGTTGTATGATAACAGATGGTAGCTACACTTGTGGTCAGAATAGCATAAAGTATAGAATTGTGGAATCACCACATTATACACCTGAAACTAACGTAACATTGTATGTCAACTATATTTCAATTAAAAGAAAACTATCTCCATTAAATAATTTCTCAGTGAAGGAGAAAATGCAAATCAAAATTTAAAATCCCTAAAAATGTAATGCTAAGCATTAAGCTCTTGGCCTCAGCACCATCTTCTTCGAAACTTCCACATCTTGAGAGCCTACTGGAGGAAGAAGCAAATGTATACACCAAAGAGAAAAAGAAGAAAGAAAAGGCAGAGGTCCAAGTAAACAGCTAGCTTGTGCACCCATGGAAGCCACAGGAGCAGAAACAAGAAAAGAAAGAGGAAAAGGCAGAGGCCAGGGATGCTGGTACAAATTATTGGATAGTATGCCTACTGTCTAGAACTTGTTTCAGTGGATCTAAAACATTAATAGCCATCTAGTCACAATGACCACTTTGGGAGACCCACCTTGCTCATAACAAAACAGTCTCTTTTGGTCCTTTTCCTTGGACCTGTGACATTCAGGACTAGCTCTGTTCTCAGTTGTGGCTGAATGTAACACATGTACAGTAAGTCCCCCTTCTGCTGTATGAGCTGAAAAAAAAAGAAAGAAAAAATAACACATTATATGATATAAATGAGATATGTAGAACAATAATCAAAGGGAAATGCAGAGTCTTAAGTACTCATATCAATAGAAGTAAATAAATTCCAAATCTAATAATATATTTATTGATCTATTCCAGGAATGCAGCTAACTATAACTTTATATTCAGAAATTATTAACATGTACCATATTTTTAGGTGGAAAGAGAAAAACCTATATATACACATACAAGTACTTCGATGCTGAAAAGGCCTCGTAAAAATTCAGTTTCCATTTCTGATTGTAAAAAGAAAAATAAAATGGTATTTGACAAATGCTTTGTAGCAAGAATATATGTGTTTATTTGTGTGTGTTTATATGTTTATATATATATAAACTATATATATGATGATATATATACAGATAAACGTGTGCATATATGGTGTATTTCTATACAACCAAGTAAAAATAAGTATGATTGTCTCATCAGATGCAATAAAAGGTTGTTAAGTTTGCTCCCCATTTATAACAATAATAAATGACTTATCAAATTAGAAATATATGGTGATTTCTTTAATATGATTATTTAAAAGTTCTTATAAATATCTACAGCAATTATGTACTTAGTACCAAATTTTGAAAACTTTCTTCTGAATATGGGTATAACATAAGAATGGTAATTTTTACCATGTTTATTCAGCTTTAGACTGAATGTCTGTGTATTACATGAGCTAAGAAAAAAGATAATTTTATTATTTGCAGATTATGTTATTTTAAATATAGAAACTTCAAAATTTCTACAAGTAAATTATTTGAATTAATACGTGAGTTCAGCAAGGTCACTAGGTGGAAAGTCAAGATAGAAAAATCAGTTATGTTACTATATATCTACAAAACCAATTAAAAAAATCAATGTCGTTTAAAATAGCACTCAGAGTACAAAATACTTAGGAATAAATTTAATAAAATATTTCAAGACCTCTATGGAAGAAAGCATAAATTCATATGCCTCAATATTAAAAAAGGCTTAAATGAATAAAGAATTATACTGTGCTCATAAATAGATTATCTGCTATTTAAACTTTAAAATTCTGCCATGGGAAGCAGCGAAGTGTATGTGTGTGTCGTTTTATTTGGGAAGCGGATTATAAAATTAAGTAAGCTCTACACACAATGTGGGGCTTGAATTTAAGATTATAAAATTTAAATAGAAATGCGAGATGCCAAGAATATTCAAGAAACTCTTCAAAAAGAAAAAGGGAGAAGGATTTACCTCTTTTAGCTTTAGTAATTAAAACAATATTGTACTGGAGAGAATGATATAGACCTAGAGACCAATATATCATCATATGGAATCTGAAAACAAAGTGTGCTGATACAGAAACTTGGTACGTGGAAAGATGGCCCTCCAGATGAGTAGGAAATAGAAAGACATTTACAACTGGCACTGAAACAATTGGCCATCTCATAAAAAAATAAATTGATCTTTTAACAGTCCATCTGAAGGAAAAATCAGTTCCAGGTGGGTTAAAAACCTAAATGAGAAAGAAAAGTCAATTCGTAAGTGCTACTTAGGGTAGTACTTTTTAAATATGACAAGAAAAGCAAAATCACTGAAAGAAACACTGCAGTTTTTACTTTATTAAAATTAAGAACTTTTGATCATGAAGAGAAGCTAGAAGAAGAATAATGAAGCTAGAAAGTAGGAGAATATATTTTCCTTATATGTAAATACTTTAGAACTAGCATCCAGGATATAAAAGGAACTTCTACAAAATAAGACATCCCAATATATCAATGAATCTAGAGGCCTGCCTATTCAGATAAATCATAAAAAGAAAAACTCTAATGGTCAATAAATTAAAATAAAAGGTAGTTCGTCTTATCATTATCACCAGTGATTTTTCAATGTCAGAATAAATTTCACACATGAAATATAAAAGTTTGCTTCATTATTTTTTTCAGTTGTTTTAAAGTTTATGTATGTATTTTGAGAGAGAGAGAGAGAAAGATAGAGAGTGCACAAGTGGGATAGGGATGGAGAGAGAGAGTGAGAGAGACCTCCAAGCAGGTTTTTTGCTGACAAAGTACAGAGCCCAACGCGGGGCTTGATCCCATGAACTGTGAGACCAGGACCTGAGGCGAAAAAGTCAGACACCCAACTGGTTGAGCCATCAGGCACCCAAAAGTTTGTCTCAGTATTGAGAAAATATCTCATGATGAAGAGGTGTTATAAAATTACTGTCCTTAGGAAGTATTACTGTGCAATATAATTAATTATTTAATAATTTATATTAATTCTATTGAGCAAGAGAATAAAAGTGTATTTTTATATTTTGGAGTAGACTTTTTATAATTTAAAATTAACATTTTGAAATTCATTTTACTTGAAAAAATTTTAGACTTTCTCTCTCTCTTTCTCTCTCTCAATGAAAATTTATTTCCTCTAACTCAAATTTTGTAAAGACCTGAGCTCATATAGAAATATTCTTGTGAAATAAATTATAAATTTCACCAGGGTAAGGGGACATACATTAGGAAGCTGTTTGTAAGATATTATACCTCTATACACATAATATATAACAACTGTTTGCCTCCTTTTTAATAAATTCATTTAAATATTTTATTGACAATATTAGAAATGATAACTTGAAATTTCTTTGAATGATAACCTTGTTGAGTAGAATGGTCCTCGTGGGAGGTTGTTTTCCTGCAGCACTTTGAATATATCATGCCATTCTCTTCTGGCCTGCAACATTTTTGCTGAAAAATCTACTTATAGTCCTATGGGGATTCCCTTGTACATAACAAGCTGTTTTTCTCTTGCTGCTTTTAATATTCTCTCTTTAACGTATCTTTTGACATTTAATAATAATGTGTGCTGGTGTAGATATTTTTGGGTTCATTTGGATCAGAGATTTGGAGCTCTCTCTGTTTTCTGGACCTGGCAGTCTGTTTCCTTTCTGAGGTTAGGGAAGAAGTTTTCAGTCATTATTTCTTCAAGTAAGTTCTCTGCCCCTTTATTTCTCTTTTCTCCTTCTGGGACCCATATAATGAGAATGTTATTCCGCTTGATGTTGTTCCATAGGTCTCTTAAGCTATCTTCACTTTTTAAAATTCTTTTTGCTGCTCTGTTTGGATGAGTTCCATTGCTCTGTCTTCCAGATGGCTGATCTATTCTTTTGCTATGTATGTTCTGCTATTGAACCCCTCTCATGTATTTTTCACTTCACTGATTGTACTCTTCATCTCTGGGACTTCTGTTTCATATATTCTTATATTTTCCTTCTCTTTGTGTAAGTTCTCACTGTGTTTTATCCATTCTTCTGATTTCAGTGAGCATCTTTAGGACCGTTCCTTTAAAGTCTTTATCAGACACTTTCCTTACCTCCATTGCATTAAGTTCTCTTTCTGCAGTTTTATCTTATTCTTTCTTTTGGAACAGATTTCTCTGTTTCCTCATTTTGCTTGACTCTCTGTGTTCCTTCCTGTGTATTTGGTGAACAGCTACCTCTCCCACTCTTGACAGAGTAGACCTATGTAGGTGGTGATCCCTTGCCCTAACTCTTGGCTGTCTCTTGAACTTTGTGATTGTCTAAGCAGCCTGATTTATTCTTGACAGATCCTCATTGTTGAGGGTGTGCCAAGACCTGTCAGTGTTCCAAGAAGAGGGCTGTCATTTAGCACTTAGTTCATTTTCAGGCTGATTGAAAGCCATCCCTCAGGCAACAGCTCTTAAAGTATGCAAATATATAGTGTTGTGGGGCCAAAATTGTAAACCCTGCAGGCCTCCAGACCAGGATATCTGGAGGCAGTGTCTAGGTGACAGTTACAAAAATCTGGGCTCAAAAAAAAATCAGGGCTCTAGACGAGAGTATAAGCTTCTTTTGAGGAGATAGCATTGGGCTGTCTGTAGTGAGGCCAAGGGAGTATGTAAGAATGGTGCCTTCCTGCATATGTTTTCTGGGAATTCCTCTCCTCTAGATATGTGGCAAACCTAAAGCCTGACCCTCAGACTCAAGCTCCAATCCAAGTAAATAGGACTTCTTTACAGGAAGACTGGAATTTGTTTCAGTCTGCTATCTCTGCAGTGTCCTGGGGGGTTGTAGCCTGCCAAGTACCTTTTTTCTTATTGTTGTAGTCCTGTGGAACCCAGGAACTTAAGCCCCCTTGGCCACCAAGGAAAACGAATCAAAGGATCTCATGCACACTCCTGCTTTGGTGAGGCAGCTGGGCAGTGAGGGGCAGGTATGCTCATCTGCTTCAGCAGTGCAGCAGGTGAATACCTTGTCCCTGTGACTGTGGGCTTTAACAAGGGAGTGAGAAAACACCATGACTGCTAGCCCTCATCAGGTCTACTCCCAGAGCAGGAGAATGCTGCAACCTTCTGTACTCACTGGCTTTAGCAAGGCAACAAGAGCATGCCACTTTTGTGTATTCCTGCTATGCAAACAGAGGAATGGACAGAGCAAAATGGCATGTACCGGTGCCTCTGTCTCTGGAGAGAATCTCTGCTGTCTCCTGCACTTGCGGCAAATACTTTAAGATTAGCAAATAAATCTTTATGTATTGTCTAGGTGTTTTCATATTGCTGCTTTTATGCTGGGTCCCAGGACAAGTGAGACACACACAAGCCTTTTAAAAGGAGAATCCAGTTTCCCATTGCCGTTTAGGTCCCTTGGACATGAGCCCCATTAGTTTCCTAGCCAGTGTTTTGGGAATGCATCTCTTTGGTACAGATCCCAAGAGTTGGAGTGCCTGATGGGGGGCACAAATCCCTCACTCCTCCAAGAGAATCTCTGGACTTATAAGATCTCTTCCTATTGTGGGTGGCCACACCAGAGGTGGGGTTTTTGGTGAGAATGACTGCGTCTCTCCCTCTCCCACCTATCTGCATGTCTTGTCTTTTATTCCCCCCGCCCCTTATTGGGGAGAAGCAGTTCAACTAGTTTTCACTTCTTTTGCAGACAGAATTGTTCCAGATGTAGCTACATATTGGTTGTGTCTGTGGGAGTAGTTGAGTTCAGGATCTTCCTACACTATGTTCTGTAATAGTCCTTCATTTACTTTTCAAGTACATAGCAATCACATAATAGCTGCCCTTACTAAATCTGATTTTGTTTTATAAAATCTACCAAAACAGTAATGATATTTTATCCTAGCTCATCAATGAGTTTGGCATTCAATCCATGATTCTCCAAAATTACCTGTCTGAAATGATACATACATTTTTTATCCAGCACACTGAGACCCTTTAAAGTACATAATATCCAGTAAAGAATATAAAACATCACTGCCAGACTTAGTCAATAATTACACCGAATTTTAATAATGATTAAGATGACTTCCTTTTTGTGTCTGTGTAAAAACATTTGGAAGTTAATTTGCCTTAAAATGCTGAAATCTTATATTCACATTTATTTCATTTGTTTCAAATTACTCATTACATTGTGAAAGAGAATCAGCTCCTAATTGTGACATTTGTTGTTATTTTAACTTATTCAAAAACAGCTCACATCTTTTATCTTTTTAAAATATTGTGGACATTTTTAAAAAGAAAATTAAAATAATTTGAAGGCATTATTTCTAAATGTCTAGCTGGGCCAAACAAATGTGGCCAAAAATGAAATGTCAATGTATGTTCAAAAGTTAACATCTAACAGAAATCTAGCATTCCAACATGTTAGAAATTAAGCTGCTTTTGGGGCGCCTGGGTGGCTCGGTTGAGTGGCCGACTTTGGCTCAGGTCATGATCTTGCGGTCCATGAGTTCGAGCCCCGCGTCGGGCTCTGTGCTGATAGCTGGGAGCCTGGAGCCTGCTTCTCTTTCTGTGTCTCCCTCTCTCTCTGCCCCTCCCCCATTCGTGCTCTGTCTCTCTCTGCCTTTCAAAAATGAATAAATGTTAAACAAAAAAAAATTAAAAAAAAAGAAATTAAGCTGTTTTCATTTTAATAAAAGTTCAGTTTTAAAAATTTCTATGAAACAATATATGACCAATGACTATGAAAAATATGACCAATAAATATAATCAAGAATAATTAAATATTTTTGAGACAACCAAAGCAGAATTTATGTTATATTTATTAGAATAATTAGCATTAAGTTCTAGAAGTAAATCTTCAAAATTATTCAATTATATATTATATAAATGTGTTAACTTAAATAGTAGTTCCACATCTTGTCAAATGCGTATGAAAAATGCTATTTAGTGTACCTCCCAGTAGAATATATACATTTTACATTATTATCTTTAATGGTCAATAAACCCTAAGTGAAGAATGGGTTTAGCTTTGTTTCTTTGGGCATTTCACATATGTATTTATATGTGGCATGGTTTTTAGTTTCATGTATGTAAAAAATATTCCCTTTTTAAAATTATTAATGTTCTTTTCCCCTTTGTTTTTCGGTCTGCAAGACCTTCTCTCTTCGTCAACCAAGGCATATATCTGTGTAGGGAGATGGGTATGGTGGTAGTAATGGTGATGGGAATAATCAAAGAGCAACACCAAAGTAACATTCAGCTCCTTGAACATAAAAATATAAGTTTTGAAGCTAGAAAATAACCTTGAAACTCTGGCTATTCTGTTAAGAGAAAAAGCATATATATATTTTTTTTTGTCATGGCCTAATCCTGGAGTAACTAGTGCATGATTTTTCTGGAATGTACAGAAGAAAGTACCTATGCTCATTTATGAGTAAATAACTTCGATGGTAGCAGAAGGGTCCAAGGTGGAGATAGAGAGTGGAGAAGGGAAGAAGGTAGAGAGGTAATCAGAAACGTGTTATCATTTCTCCTCTCTAGGCTTTTACAAACTAGCAGGGGGCTAGTAATTACTAAGGTTTTTTTAACTGCTGCTCTGTGTGGGCCTCTGGAACAGGGTTCTTTGGTGAAGATGGCATTTCCAAAGTGATACATCCAAGTGTAGAATGGAGGTTCCAGCAACATGATCAGAAAAGGAGATTATCTAGATCATCTCATATCCTAAGTGTTATGGACAATACATCAGTAGTTAGTGGGCCTGCTCTTGGGCCTGCTGTGATAGGGAAACAATGTTTCTAAAGCAGTCCAGGGCAGGGCAACTGATTTGGAAGTTGGGGAAGAGAAGATACAGGGGAGGCTTGGTGCTCAAAAATTACAGTTTGCTCAAAGGTAGAACAATCAGCATGAGAAGATGGGCAATGTCTCCCAAGATTTTTATCCTACCTAAAGTAAGGACCATTGGTTCACTGGCCACAACTCAGCAGGATGTGGGCTAACCACATAGATTAGGAAATTGGGTGTTGCTTTTGAGGCTTGATGCTGACCTATGCACAATAAGGACCAGCCAGAAGGGAATGCCACTCGAAGTTATGTACCCTCTCTAGGAGCAGCCTACATCCAATGATTGATCAAGTTTGGAAACAGAGGTTCAACTTTGGTTGAAGGTTCTGCTTCTCAATTCAGGATATCCCTGGAGTGGCAACTATGGTGAATGCCTAAGTGAAAAGTAAACCCTCAGAAGATGAGAATAAAACCTAACAGAGATTCAGGGACCTCAAACAACTCTGGGCACACAGTTAAAACCACTGAATTGTACACTTTGAAATGGTGTATTTGGTGGAATATGAATCATATCTCAATTTTATTTTTATTTTTTTATTTTTTATTTTATTTTTTTAATGTTTATTCATTTTTGAGACAGACGAGAGAGAGAGAGAGAGAGAGAGAGAGAGAGAGAGAGACAGAGTGTGAGCAGGGGAGGGACAGAGGGAGAAAGAGAGAGAGAGAGAGAGAGAGAGAGAGAGAGAGAGAGAATCTGAAACAGAGTCCAGGCTCTGAGCTGTTACCACAGACCCTGATGTGGGGCTCAAACTCACAAACCACTAGATCCTGAAATGAGCCAAAGTTGGACACTTAACCAACTGAAATGCCCAGGTGCCCCTCATTTCTCCATTTTAAAAACAAATATTTATCATGTCTGAAGAAACTAAGGTAACCAAAATTTGAGCTAAACAAAAGCGAGACTGGATGGGGAGAGGAGCGAATGGGAGAGACAGCTAGTTAAGGCAGCTAAAGCATCATTGAACCTAGTGAGTAAGTCAAAAGAATACTTGAAATTGACATGTCAAGAAGAAAGCAAGAAAACAGTATTATTTAGAGATTTAGAAGGGAGCATGAGATAAGCTAGAACCCAAATCTTTAGAACTATCAGGCTCTGAGGAATTGGCTTGGCAGAGATATTTTCTATTCATTATAAACTCATTAAAATATGTGATATCTTTAAAAGATATGCATTGTTTTATGGACTGAATTGTGCCTCCCCCAAATTCACATGTTGAAACTCTAACCCTTAATGAGACTGTATTTGGAGATGAGGATTTTAAAGAGGTAAAATTAAATGAGGTAATGAAGGTGGGGCCCTAATCCTAATAATTAATAACTAATAACTAATTCTAATAACTCATGTCCTTATAAGAAGAGAGACATTAGGAATGCATGCACACAGAGGAAAGGACATGTTAAGACACAGCAAGAAGGAGAACATTTGCAAGCCCAGGAGAGAGGCCTCAGAAGAAACCTCATCTGCTAACACCTTGATCTTGAGCTTCCAGCCTCCAGAATTGTGAGGAAATACATTTCTCTTTTTTTTAATGTTTATTTATTTTGAGAGAAGGGAGAGCCCGTGCAAGTGTGCGTGGGCCCTCTCTTGGGGGGAGGGCAAAGAGAGAGGGAGAGAAAATCCCAAGCAGGCTCCAGGCAGTCAGTGCAGAACTTGACACAGGGCTGGAACTCACGAACCATGTGGTCATGACCTGAGCCAAAATCGAATGTCAGATGTGTAACAGACTGAGCCACCCAGGCGCCCTGAGAGAATACATTTCTGGCTTTTAAGCCACACAGTCTATGCTTTTGTTCTGGTAGCCCTAGCATAATAATACGTGCATATTACTTGGATAAAAATAAAACAATATAAAACACACAATAAAATCAGTCATTATTTCTCTTCCACAGAGACTACATGAGCCCAGAGAGCTCTACTTAATGCAAAGCCTTTCATCCTTTGTATCAGTGTGGTAATTGACAGAAGCCTTTATTAGCTTATAAAGCGAGAAAAAAAAAAGTCCATAAGGGTGTAAGATAAACAAATTCAAGACCACTTAACCATCTATACTTCCAATGATGGACAATAGCTAAAAACAAAACAAACAAACAAAAAGCCAATTCAAACTAAGAGAACAGAAACCAAATAGTTTGAATGGAAATGGCTGTATAGTGGGGGGATGGCATACTCATCTGTAGAGCCAGATTGCCTGGGATTGGATTCTAATTCTACAGCTCATTAATTGTGAGATATTAGGCAAATTCCTAATTTATCAAAGATACAGTTTCCCAACTCATAAAGGAGAGCTAGTATCATGTCTTCCTAACAAGGTTGTTGGGAGTATTAATTGAAACCAAATGTGTAAATTATTTTTTATGGAGAATGCCACATAGTCAGATCTTAATAGAAATTAGCTTTAAAAAATAATAAATAAAAATAGAAACAAAAGAAATGAGCTTTGCCTCAGAATTGCCTTTATGGATTTAACAGAATATAAATTAATTTTTTATGGTATTGCAATAGCAACTATGGCCTGAAAAGGAACACAAAGGCCTTAATTACTCCTTTTCTTAAAAAAAAATACATTTTTAGACTGATAGTATTTGGGCCTAAAACCTCCAGTCTCTGAAGTGGACTACCAATGAGCAATCAATTCCCAATTTCTATTTAAATGTTTCTACCTTGCAATGGAGAGGAATTATAATAAATCTCTTTACATGGTTTTCCATTGAAGTCTTTCTGTATCACCTCACAGGTATGTTTTGAAACTCAGAAAAGAATTTTATATAGACCCTATGGATTTTTATACAGATGCTAAAAATGGGAGCTACAGCTAGGACTTGACAGACTCAGACCAGTTAGTACAAGAATGAACAGGTGTCCAGAAGAAGTGCCCTTTGAGACTACATTGGATTAGACTGGATTCCAATAGTAGGATCTTGTTGCAGTAAACCTTCTCTTAAAAAGTTAATAAAAACCAGTCAACTACAGGGATTTATACTTTGAAGTCACTTTATTTCCTTAAATATCTAAATCACATATGTTGTTGAAGCCAGGGATAACTTATCATGGAACTATATTAACATTTTCCATGAAGTACATAAGGCCGTAGAATGGAGAGAGAAGGTGTAACGATTCTTGTTTTGGTAGGTATTTCGGTTGATGATTTTCAGTTATCTTTCACTTAATCAAAATATTTGTTGAGCGATGACTTTGTTCCAGGAACTATAATATAAACATACCATATACCCTTTATAAAAAGAATTCATAGATTTATACGGGAGGCAGATAAACCAATAATCACAATGCATTAATACACACTATTTTTGGAAAGCCCTTTCCTCAATTTAAATCTTAGCAGTCTACTTAGTTTTGAAGGCGATGGGGACCATTTGATGGTGTTTACAAGGGTTTATTCTAATTATGGAACATGGCCACCCAATGCCTACTAAATAAATTAAAAACTCCTTAGCACATTGTAATTGTACTTTATGATCTGTTCCCTCATCTCCCATTCACATTTCCCCAGCTGTATATTCTTTCCCAAACAGGGTATTACATGTCTTGCTTTAGTGTCTTTGTGAAAACTACCTGGTCTGCTCCACTATTCTTTCCTCTTTTGTAAGAATCAGTGAAGCCCAACGCCTACTCATTCATCTAAACTAAACGCATGTGTCATCTCCTTAGAAAAGTCTTCCCCGGGGGCACCTGGGTGGCTCAGTAGGCTAAATGTCTGACTTCAGCTCAGGTCATGATCTCATAGTTCCTGAGTTCGAGCCCCTCATCAGGCTCTGTGCTTACGGCTCAGAGCTGGGAGCCTGCTTCAGATTCTGTGTCTCCCACTCTCTGCCCCTCCCCGGCTCGACTCTGTCTCTCTCTTAAAAATAGATAAACATTAAAAAATTAAAAAAAAAAATCACCAACTCCATTGTTTCTGCCTGTTCTGCCATGTTCAGTGAGTCACTTCTAAATCTGGTCACACAGGGGCGCCTGGGTGGCGCAGTCGGTTAAGCGTCCGACTTCAGCCAGGTCACGATCTCACGGTCCGTGAGTTCGAGCCCCGCGTCGGGCTCTGGGCTGATGGCTCAGAGCCTGGAGCCTGTTTCCGATTCTGTGTCTCCCTCTCTCTCTGCCCCTCCCCTGTTCATGCTCTGTCTCTCTCTGTCCCAAAAATAAATAAACGTTGAAAAAAAAATTTAAAAAAAATAAAAAAAAATAAATCTGGTCCCACAAAACTTTGGGGTTATTACTATCAACACTCATCACATAACCCTGTAATCACTGAATCACGTGCCTAACTCTACAGACAATAAGGCAAAGGCTTTTGTTAGTCTTTTTGTCATAACACAATATCAAGGATGTAGGCAGTCAAAAATGTGTTTGAATATTTGTGGTTGGAACAAGGAAGAGGTGGGAAATGGTAGTGGAGGGGTAGGCGCGTTTTACATCTTTGTTTACAGTATTAGATGACAGTACCATAGAATTGAGTTATTCTCCATAAGAAACAGAGAGCCACTGGGGCTTTTAAACAGATCTGTAATATATCAGATTCATGGATTCATTGTTCTAGCAATTAGATGTGAGACTAGGCTAAGAATAACATTTGTCAGACACTGATTTGATGGAGTAGATGCTGTCAAATTGAGCTAGCTAGTAGTCGCTCCCTCATTCCCCTTGCAAACCTGCATGATCTTTCAAATAGGGTGACTTTCTGTTTAGTCACAAATGCAGCCAGTATGCACAGAAATGGCTGGTCTAGTTACTATGATGAAACATGTAAGCCCCTGTGCACCTCTCTCCACCCATAACTCTTCAGTTGCCTCATTTTCTCTCCTGGGACGTCCTTCCTGCCTGTAAGTCAGCAAGCAAAGTTACTGTGCTCACCAAAGAAACTCCAGGATTCCATTTCAGAGCCCCAGGCAGCAACATTTCTGGGTAATTGATGCCCGTGTCCTCCTCCATTTTAAATATTTTAATTGTCGCTCCTGGTTGCATAAGTAATTCTGACAAAAGTACTGGATTGGGGGTAATAGCTATAATATGCTGGGGTTGTTGGAATATCACGGGTAAGTGTTAACAACCAAATGGACATCTCCAGTGAGGTGGAGCATGTGCAGTTACAGCTGAGATTCAGTTCCAGGTGAGGGAAGAAAGTGTTAAGTTTCCCAAACTTAAGGAAAAAACATTAGGTTCAAAATGGGGCAGAAGCTCGGTTAGTAAGAATAGGATGTATTATGTCCTCCTAGATTAGCAATTTGTTATCAGAATGTTAGAATATCAGGGCAAAGTTTCTTAAATAATTCTAAATTTAGAAGTGGTCCTTGAGTATGAACGGAGTAACATTACACATAGGAGATGGAGTACCAAGCTTCTTTGGGGACAGTAAGATGAGGATATAAGAAGCCAAGCACATTCTGAGTTCTCATGAGAAGAATTTGCCTTTTCATTAATATGCATGGTCTAATATAATTTATGTTACTTTTCTAGTCATACTGGATACCTTCTTCTTCACCTCTTATATATCATCAGTTACCAGATCTTACAAATTTTACCTCATGTATTTTAAAAGTCTGTGACCAAATGTCTTTTTCTGGATTACTGTGTGCAATGGGGGAAGGCTATTGCAAGATTGAGTAGAAGGATGATCAGATGAATCACGATGGTTCACAGACTTAAATTAGTTCATCTAAATAGCAGTGGAGCTGTTGAAAAGTAGTCAAATTCTGGGTACTTAAGGTAAAAGTGGTAGAATTGCCAAACTATTAGAAGCAGAGTTTGAGCCAACAAGAAGAGTTGAAGATGATATCAAGATCTCTAACCAGAACAATTTGAAATGCTGGAATTGCTATTGTATAAGATGGGATAGACTGGAGGGAGAACGAGTTTGGGCAACGGACCAAAGCATGGATTTGTGTACGTTAATGAGAAAATCATTATACAGCAAAGTGGAAAACTTGAGTTGGCCAATGGAGATTGGATTCTGGGGCTCCAGAGAAATTCCACACTACAGATAAAAGTATATTTGATAAACCAAAGCATATTGATAATATTTAAATCCATAGGTCTTGTACACTATATTGCATACTCCCATATAATTAAGATATTTGCTTTTGCACACAAGCATACTGATAGTTCATATATTATCTATCTATATAATATATATATGTTACATATTATATATCCAAATACACACACACACACACACACATTCAATTCCTACTTATACATCAGTTAAAATACATATATATTTTCACAAAAAAAGCACATGCAAAACTGTTTATAACAACACTGATTATAATATCCCAGACTAGAAGCAATTCATATATTCAACTTTGTTAGAAAGGGTAAACATATTCTGGTATATGTATACAATGAAATATTATAGAGTAATGGGAATAAATGAGCTACAACCATCTATAGTAATGTAGATAAATGTCACACACATAATGTTGAGCCAAAATAGCCAGACTAAAAAAGCATATATTACTTTTCCATTTATATAGGATAGAAAAAAGTTTGAGAAGTCAAAATAGTGGGTAACATTGGTGGGGTGTGACCTGAAGGGGATACAAGGAGAACTTCTGAGGTGTTGATTTTGGTCTTTCTCTTCAACTCAGTGCTGGTTATGTCATTTTATTCATTTGTGAAAAATCAACAATGTGTACACTTGTGATTTGTGTACTTTTTGCTTTTATATTATATTTCAAATAAAACCTTTACTTAAACTATTTTTATTGACCCCATTTCTCCCTCCAGCTACTGATGTTGGAAAAGACACAGTAGAGAGGGAAAACCTGACCTGGTAAGTGAAAGAAAAACATGATTAGAGCCAGTTTCCTTGAATAGATGAGATGAGATGGAAAATAGTACACAAGAAGAGAATTTGGCCATTGCTAAGTTCATGGGTAGACAAACCATCCACTGTATCTGGAAAAAGCTCCAGAGCATGGACACAGAGCAGGGAGGAAAGTGGATACTTGTCATAAGAGAATTCCAATATCTGTATTGATTGCTTACATTTTCCACATGAAATCAGAATCATGATTAAATCAGATGAGAGTTAGTATGGGGAAAAGTGTTGGGAGTTAAAGATAGTGAAGGTAAAATGTAACCATTTAGGAGAGTAGAAGATTAATTTACTGGGGAAATATTACCAAGAATGTGAGGTGCATATGATTTCAGTGTTCAATAAATTGAAGTGAGCCAGACAGAGTGTGTGTGTGTGTGTGTGTGTGTGTGTGTGTGTGTGTGTACATGTGCATGAACATGTGTGCATTGTGTGTATATTATTTTCCAATAATATTCGACTACACTGATATGTGGGCTAGAAAAATGGATTTAACCAGAATTATTGTTTAGCCTTGTAGATGAAACAGAGTGAGAAAAAGACAAAAGAACTGAGTATATGTATGGGTGAAAGAATTTAATGATTAAACATAGAATTTAATCTACATAAAGTTATATATGAGGACATGAACAAAGGAAATGATAGTGAAATGTTACTAAGATCATAGATTATGGATACAAATGGCATTGAACACTTAAGGCTTGGGGTACAAAAAGCAGTGAGATCAAGGATAAGAGGTGATAAGAAATTAAAATTTAAAACATAGAGTGTTGGTACTTAACATTGGAATGATAAGGTCAAGTGTAATGCCATGGGAATAAGAAAGCAATAAAGATGACATCATAGGAGTGGAGGAAGAAAAAAAGGTGGAGACCAGAATATTGGTAAAATCATCTATGTTGATTATAATTTGATAAAATTGTATGTCTATGAAATAGAAATGATCATGAGTGATGAGATAAGCAGAGTCAGAAAAATAACAATGACCAGGGAGTTAAGTATTAAATGGTAAACTTTTAAAAAGATTCTAAGTGGACAAATGCAATGGATCTGTGTGCTAACTTAGAATTTTGTATTTTATAGTGGTAGAGGGAGAAGCAACGATACGTATCTTAACTTACTTTTTACCTAATGTGGTCACTTGGCTTTGAAAGCTGAAATTTATTATAGTGTACTAAGGTTAAGTCCTTTTCTTTGGTTATGTTTATAATGGAAATTTCATTTCAATTGAATATGATAAGTTTATATAAATGCAGAGTCCATAGAACCAGGATTGCTTTGAAATGTATAGAATATGTTTTTAAATAAAAACAATGGTTGATTTAATTGTCTCCTACAATAGGAAGAATGTCAAGATAATGAGTAAAAAAATCAGATAAATATGTAGGAATAGAGTTTGCTTCTCTGATCTGACCACAACAATGGAAAATACCTTCACAATGTCCTTAAATATTTAGATATTTTCCTCAGCATATATGTGATTTTGGAGGCTTAGTTTTATGAGTTTTTGTGAAAAAATGAAATATAATTAAATAGACTTAGTTGCTTTATCTGATCATAATATCCTTGTAAATATACATGTTCAAACAGTATTCCAACATTTTTACATATTATACTGAGATGTGCAAATTTATATAAAATGTAGACTCCACCAGAGCAGTTGAAATACAGTACTTATTTATTCCCAAGGTCTTTCATAAGAAACAATGGAAGACTTCTGTGCATGTTTAATGAATTAAAAACTACTTCAACTTTTCATAAAGTTCATTGAATCTCTTTCCATTTTAGTTATTGTTATGGTACAGAAGTCATTTCAAGCTTCTCTAGCAATCTAAAGAAATGCCTCCAAGAATGCTGCAGGTTGATGAATAGCAAAATTGGACAATATAATTTTTGACTTTCATTTTAGTTTGTGCAGCCCCACTTTCATCTGTTTTATACATTGGAATTCCGCTTCAAGTTATGTTTAAACAATAGTTTTTACTGATGAAAAAAATAATGATGACAAATACCGGCTATACAGAAATGGGCACTAGATCCCATGCTGTGTTTTATCTATATAACCATTCTACATAAAACACAAATAACTTATATTTAATAACTTATCTTTTTTGTTTCTTAACATTATGTGGCAAATGTCAAAAAACAAAGATTTTAGTTTGCCGTTACCATACTAAAGGTTACCATAGAACCCAGAACTCTTTCTGATATATATTAACTGCTCCATAAATATTTGTTAAATAAATGGATAAGGAGACAGAAGGCTATGCAATTCTTAATCTTTCAATGTTTTCTTTGCTTCCTTTAGAAAAAAAATAGGGGAAAAACTGTGACCTCAGTTATGAGGAACAAATGAGATAATGTGTGATGAAATACTCCATAAACTGTGAGCACTCTCCCTTTTAAATAAAAATTATAAGAAATGATTATTGGATAAGATAATCTATTTTCATTAGCTCAGCATTCAAAGTCACAAAAATAATACACAAATAAAGTTTTTGGTGGTATCTTTTCCAGTAACCTCAATCATCTTGGTAATTTGAGGTGTGTGCGGGGATAATCCACAAAGAAATGAGACAAAAATCTTACAGTAGACATTGTCAGATAAAGGTCCTACAGTTTTACAAGGGAAACGGAATGGCCCAGTATTAAGAAGACAAAAGCAAAAATGAAACCCAAGTTCTCTCTTGACCTCAACTATGATCTGGGATATATTGTTCCAACCAACTGGAGTAAATTTTAATAGCCCTAATATTACCATAGATAAAAGTGATTTTATAGAATACAATGGCACCCATAGAATGCTCTTTCTAGAGGAAAGCAGACTGTCAGACCATGATTATTTTAATAATTACATACTCTCTATCAGAATCTGTATTAGGCATTTTATATACATTATCTGATTTAGCTGTCATAACAGCTCTAAGAGTTTCAAATTATTTTTCTCATCAAGCCGCAAAGAAATGAATGGGTTTGTGCACTGACCCAAGCAAAAAGTAGAAGATTTGAAATTTCAATTTCACTTTCTCCAGCTCTAAATGTGTGTTCATTCCATTTCAGAAAATGAAGCCATACCCCAGTAAAGAGTAGGTGGAAATAATTTGGTGGAGCAATAAAAATGAGTTTTTAAAAACTGTACTACAAATAAAGCCCCTGTTACAAGGAAGCAACATTTTGGCACACAATGAGATGCTCAGAAAACCACTAGAATTCAGATCAGTGAAAAACTAAGAAATACAGGGTCTGAACAAATAGATCATTTTATTTACAAAGTACTGAAAATGTATAACAGAATCCCAATCAATGTTTAAAATCATTGTCCATATCTGTCCAATACTCTGCTGATATTGACAGTTTACTTAAATATGTAGTTATTTTTTTATACTGTAGGTCAATCATATTTCCTCATACTTTTATAGCCTTCATATTTGATTTAAAAAAATGTCCTGACTTGCTGGATAAATACAATAAAGCCATAGTAGATTTATCCTCTTTTTTGTGTGAGAAACCACACAAAATTAACAAGCAAATTTAAATCCTAAATCTGTTATAATAAAAACAAAGACTGAGAAAAGCTACATAATTAAAAATGCATACTTTAAAAAGATAGTCCATATGAGATAAAATTCACCCTCAAAGTAAGTGCACAATTTCATGAAGCACCAGTAAAAATATTGACTTAGAGTTTAGGGATAGTGTCCTTATCCATATAAGTTAACTGTTGAGAAACCTGTGAAGACAGAATTAATTACAAGAAAAACTTTTCTGGGCCTGATTTAGTTCAGAGACAGACACAAAGAAATACAGAGTGCCATATGTGAAGGAAGCAGTCTGTCTCTGTGGACTCGATGAATTTTAAAGTCTAAGAAGCTACCACTTCCTCATCTATTATTGGAAAATATTGCAAATGACTAGTTTAGAAATCAGTAATTCATTCAATTATGAATAATTTAAAGAAGATGGCACAACATACAAAGATCAAAATAATCACGTAAGTTAGAAGCAATGCTTCTCAATAGATAAAAATCATTCAATGGGAATGTGTTGCCACACGCCAGATAAAAACTGTAAATAAACATTTCACTATTAATTCTGTATAATATGTCCAATCAACCAGACCATTGACGGTACTGTGTCAATAATGATGATTGATCTCACTGTTCATGAACCGTCATAGGGTGGTATTTTTCTCTAGAGTGTTTCATCTGAACATCTGATGCTTTCTTCTTGTATTAGCACCGAGAAATATACACACTGGGATTTTTGGACAGAACTTGAATGTATATACCAGTTCATGTCTTAGAAGCAAAGTACCTAACTCTGAACTTCCCCCTTAAAGCTAGGAGAAAACCAGCTGTTTCACTTAGATGGCAATCATTTACATGATTATTGGGTGTTCTCTAGCAAATTTTTCACAGTGGGAGACTTTTTACAGATCAGAAATTCATCAGTGATAGAGGAAAAGATTGCAAAACAGTCTAGTTAAATGTTATTATGGGGAAATTGCACATTTTGTCTATTTAAACATTATTGCTTTGTTTTGGAGTGTAGGCTCAAATAAGCTTTAGAATATAAAATTTCCGAGAAGTCATTTTCTTTAAGAAACTAGCTAGGTTAAAAATAAACTTTTGTCAGCAGAAAAACTGTTTAGCTAACTGTTTGTAATCCTTAGCTGGAGAAGAGCAGAGGGAATCAAACTCCATCAATTGTGTGATAAATAGCCTGGGCTGTAGAACTTTCAAGCAGAGGGTAGTCATGTGAGAGAAGCATGCTCGCTAGACAGTATTTTTATCCTTTAAATTAAAGTCATGGGATTGCGGGGTAGAGAGGTTGAGGGAGAGGGCACAGTCATTCGATTTGAATTTTTGTTTTTGTTTTTGTTTGTGTTTCATTTTGATTCAGGCAGTGAATAAATTCAAAATATCTTCTCTTACCCAATCTGTATGGGTGTAAATACCTGAATTCTATAGAGATAAGTTCAGTTCAGCAGCTTAGCTAATTGAAAAACATTGACACCCAAATTGACCTGCTCATTTCATACCTCTGAGGCCACAACCCTCCTATCGGCAGGAGCAGCTGGGGCAGCTTATAGAACACATCAAGATGTGTCTCAGCATAAGTAGCTTTTGGAAAAATGGAAGGGTTTCAACCACGGGTAGATAAATAGCAAATGGTAGCATATAAGAATGGTCCATGGTACTTCGAAGTACTCATGGTATTGTTTTTCTTTAGTACTTGTATTAAAATAGCATCTGATTTTAAATATTTTTAAAGAAATAACATGCATATATGTATATACATGTATATGTATATTTAGTCTGTAATTTTGAGTTTTTGATATATTTAGTTACTTGGAACTTAAATTTTGACATGTTTTCTAGATTTTAAGTCCTGTCTACTGAACATTTTGGTCATAGATATTGTCATTATTACTCATTGACTAAAATTTCTTTAAGGGCTTCCATTGAAGTCAGTTTAGAATTCTGGAAAAAAAATGCACAGTAAAAGTTTGTATTCTAGATGAAACAGTAGTGATGATTGTCTTTTTAAATAGAAAAAAAGGATAGTGCAAGATGTAAGAAAAAAGAGAAGAGAGAAAATAAATGCAGCAGGGAGATATAGAAAGACAGTACAGTCCCATTAAGTCTCTCATTCTTTTTTTGTTACGTATATGTATATTCTATATATATTCCTTCAAATATTCTGTCTGGCATCATATTGCTTCAATCTGAAGAATTTCCTATGGCATTACCTTATATCATTACTTTTAGTACATTTTTTCTGTCAATGAATTGTGTCATTTGTTTTCCTTATCTGAAAATACCTTTTTTCAAATAAGTGCTTGTTTGGTTGGATGTAAAATTCTGGAGAAGGATATATATTTTAATTTTAATATATATTTTTAGCACTTTAAAGATGTCTTTTTGCCTACATTTCTCTATGCTCAGAATATAATTATATTTTAACACTTTTAAGATGTCTTTTTGCCTACATTTCTGTATGATCAGAAGTCAGCCATAAGTTTTATTCTTACTTTTGTTTCCCTACATATAAGGTGTTCTTTTCTGTGCTGCCTTCAAGATATACTTTGGCCTTGCAAAATTAGATTCTTATATGCTTATGTATGAGTTTATTTTATTCAACTTGAAGTATATTAAACCTCTAGAGTATCCATTAATATATGTTAATACTGTTTATAAATTTCATGGTACTTATTTGGAATGTTCTTCTGTTCTATTCTCTATGTTTTTTCAATATTAAACTTGATTACATCTGTGTTTGAACACTTCTCATTGCCCCACAAATCACTGATGCTTTTTTCAATGTTTACAATATTTTCCATTCTTTTCATTCAATTAATTATTATTTTATTGATCTACAAGTTCACTGACCCTTTATCTGTTTCCATTAATTCGTTCTAGTTATATCATTCATATATATATATATATGTATATATGTATATATATGTAGTTTTAGAATTTGTTTAACAGTTTCCATTCCCCCCTAAAGATCTCTATGTACTCATTATTTCTATGTTTTCCTTTAAATCATTAAGCATAATTATAATGGTGGTCAAAAAATTCTTATTTGTCAATGTTAACCCCTACAGTCATCTCAAATTATTTTTACTGACTTTTTATTAACTTATAATGGGTCATATTTTCCTGCTTCTTTATATGTCAAGTATTTTGTGCTTGACATGGTGGATTATACTTTGTAGGATATCTGGATTATGTTTACCTCCTCAAAGATTATCGATTTTTGTTTTGTCAAGAATCTTTAATAAGATTTGATTTTATACTTTGCTGTGGCCTATTTCTTTTCTTTTCCTTTTTTCCTTTTCTTTTTTCCATTTCTTCTTTCTTTTTTCTTTCTTTCTTTCTTTCTTTCTTTCTTTCTTTCTTTCTTTCTTTCTTTCTTTCTCTCTCTCTCTCTCTCTCTCTCTCTCTCTCTCTCTCTCTCCTTTGTCTTCAATTAAGAACATTGTACTAACTTTGATAACATGGCCTTTTGAAACCTCAAGTGAGTGATCAGCTGCCTACCTAGATCTAATGCTCATTGTCAAGGCGAAATTTCCGTCATTTTTCAATATGTCATGACCTCTAAAATCTCTGTTCTGATCTCAGGCCCCTAGCAGCTGCTCTTTATTAGACCTTATTGGAGTCTTACCCTATACATGTGCCGCCTCACCTTCAGACAGATAGCCCCAGGGAACCCCTCTGCATATTTCTGTGTCTACCTTCTGTGTACCTCCCTACTCTCCAGTAACCCACTCCACAAATTTTAGCAACCTCAGCAAACTTTGATTTTACCTTTTTAGTTCAGCAAGACTGTTATCTCATTAGGCTGTAATTCAGAACATACCCTCAAGCAGAAAGTTTGGGTGAACATAAGGTTCATAATATTTATTCTTTTCTCATGGATCACAGCTCTGTGATGCCTACTGCTCAATGCTTGAAAACAGATCCACATGTCTTGCCCATTTTCATATAGTTTATGTGATGAGGACAAATCTGATACCAATTATTCCACCATGGCTGGAAACCAAAGTCTACACTTCTCACTTAACTTGACTTGCAATTGTCTTCCCAGTTAATTTGAATTACTGATCACCACTTACAAATGTAGGCATTTTCTTCACAGTTAAAAGCAATACTTCCGGTTGCTCAGATGAAATCTTGGAGTAATTCTTGATTCTTCTCTTGTATGCTTTTCATCTAACCCACTAGCAAATTCTAGTTTTATCTTCAAAATATATTCATAATATTTAACCATGTTATGGATTAACAACCACCCAATATTTCCACAGTATTCCAGCCTCTTTTCTGTCCAGAATTACTACAATAGCTGTAAAGCTGGGTCCCTCCTTCTATCTTTGACCCTCTCAAGGTTGTCAATTTTCTTATACAGCATTTTTCTGCTTATTAGGAAAAGATGTCACCTATGATCAAAAACTTTCAATAGTTTTTCGTGTCTTACTTGCAGACAGTTCACAGGTTCTTGCAGCAGCCTGAGAAGATACAGAATTCCACTCCTTATTATCTTCATTTTCTATCACCCTTCCCTTTTTTTACTCTTCTTCTGTAATGCTGGCCTCTTTATCATACAATGGGTGAAATTTATTCCTACCTCAGAGCTTCTGCACAGGGTGTTCCCTCTGATGAGGACAGTTTTCTGCAAACATGTACATTGGCCTCTGACTAAATATCACTTTTTCAATGAGTGTATGTCTGACCTCTTAATTTAAAACAGTTTTTTTCTCCTCTTAATCCCTAACCATAACCACACTTGGGGAATCACTATCCCTCTCTCACAATCTATTAAATCAAGGGAACAAAATGATTTATACAGATCAACAAATAAATAACATTTACAGTAGATTTTTGTCACTCTTACCATATATATATGTATATATATATATATATATATATATATATATATATATATATATATATATTTCTTTTTTGGTACAGAAAAAGCACTTTTGATTTTGGGGAATGACCTTTCCCACATTAGACATTGTCAGTTCTGGGGCCATATCCTGTGTGATAGACTATTTAATAGTGTCTTTGAGTTAGTATACCATTAGAGCTACTTTAAAGCCCTCATTTTCTTTCTTCCCTTGATTATGAAGTTATAGAATTAATTGTAATAACAAGAAACTCTGTAATCTTAAATTCTATTTTTATAGAAATACTTATTGCCTTTCCATTATGAAAGGACTCCTGTCTGTCCCATGTATAGGCTAAAGTAGGCTCCCTCTTAACATCTTGTTTTGATAAGGAGAGCCAAGTATCTAAAATATGTATCAATATTAATAATATGTAGACATGCAGAAGCATTAAATTAAGAATTTATTGAGTTCAAATATGAACTATGATTAAACATTGTGGACATTATAAATCTTAATGTAATTTATCTTCTACATTTCTGGTTCATATACTGTAATTCCTCAAGGGCACATCTAATTCTAATCACAGTATCTGGAACATAGTGTGTTTGGCCTGCTAAAAATATATTGAGATACCCACAGGAAGATTGCAAGGTCTGGGTTTGATTCTTAGGAGAAGGGATGATGATAGATTGAGGAAGTTAAGGGTATATTTGCCTATGGCATGGCTTAGAGAAAAATGGTTCTAGAAGAATAGATTGCTGTTTGTTGAGAAATGAAATAAAACAAAAAGTGAATATTGTTTAATAGTGTTTTAATAACCAATAGGTATAAAACGTACAACACTATATAAGGACATTGAAAAATAGATTAACTTAACAACAACAGTTGTCAGCAATATATGATAGAAATGATACATCTAGACATTTTATATTTTAGAGATATGATAATGGCCAGCTATTGCCATAGACTTCCCTCAGTTCTTTAGGATGTGGTCCTGTCCAACTTGGCTTCTTGCTTCATCAGGTCATGCACTCTGAGAAGGCATAGAGCTGGTCTCTAACAAGAAGGAAGTTATAATTTTAGTACTCTAATCATTGTAGTGACATCCCATTTTCTCTGCCATGGCCACAGGCCTCCCTCACACTGAAGAGCAAGGGCAAACACAAGAAATTGAAACCAAGGACATACGGATCATTGGGGGGCCACCCTAAAGCCTGCCTGCCACAATTACTAACAGGGTTTTGTTGGTTTCTGGAATTATTTTTGTATTCCTTTTTGGTTATTCTCAATTATCTGAATTTTCTTAATATTTCTTAAGTTAACTTGCATAGCCTTCATATTAAAATAGCATATTTAGCCTTTGTTAGATGTGAATATTTGGAAGGATCCTTCTATCAAAATTTGCTAAATCTCTAAGATATACCACATTTGCACTTTTTCTAAGATGCCAAGTCAAATGTGAAGTTTAATTATGGTATCTTTGTTCATCCTAATAGCCTATTTTATTTTTCCCCTTTTTCCAAGTCTCTGTATACTTAATTATATTTTAATAGTAATATATGAAGGTCATAATTATCTTAATATATAAAACTAATTTTGCTATCTAATAATTCTGAATTGGGGACATAACTATATCTTCAAGTGTGTATGTGGTGTGACATATACACATAGATAATTAGATAGATTATGATAGAATGATCGATCTGTGTTAGTCTAGGTATTAAAACATAATGAAATTACTATGTTTGGAGTGCCTGGGTGGTTCAGTCGGTTAAGCGTCCAACTTTGGCTCGGGTCATGATATCACAGCTCATGAGTTCAAGCCCCATGTCCCGCTCTGTGCTGACAGTTCAGAGCCTGGAGCCTGCTTCGGATTCTGTCTCTTCGCCCTCTGCCCCTCCCCCGCTCTCTCTCTCTCAAATGTAAACAAACATTAAAAAAGGTACTATGTTCAATAGTTATGTTTTCTTTAAAATTCCAAGTCATTTATAACTGTCATTTTCTCTTATAGATTCTTAGGACACAGCTGCTATATAATATTTTATTCTTTACAAACAGTAGTAATTTGCCTGGTTCTATAGCTTTCAGTTATAGAAACATCTGTCATATTTCTAAAAGGTTGCTGTGAAAGCTATGTGAGGTATCTAAACAAAATTCTGTATGCTTAGGTCTTAGAACTGGAGATACAATTTCATCTGCCAGAACATTCTCTTTGATTTTAATTTGCATATGAGTTCCAAAGGGCTTTTTTTTACTCTTTTCACTATAACTGGGTTTATAAATTTTGAGGGCAAGTGCTGTCATATCCCTAAGTTTCTGACTAATTTGTTGATAACTCCTAATGGTAACAGCAGAAAGACTAGGACCTCCCTCTTGAATCTCTATCATGAATTATTCAAGAACTATAAGGAGGTGTACTCAATCTGACAGGGGTCATCAGTCCTACTCTGAGAACTAGGAAGAGACACAACAGGAAATCAGATTGGTTTCACTGATTTATCAGTCAGGATCCTCCTGAGAGTTGGCTCGTACAGTTTTACAGGCTGGCAAATCTGAAATTGGTAGGGTGGGCTACCAGGCTAGAAATTCAGACAAGAGTTTACGGTATAGTTTTGAGGCAGAATTCCTTCTTTTCCAGGAAACCTGTTTTTTGTCTCAAACCCTTTAGTTGATCGAATGAGACCAATCCCAATTATTAAGTCTGATCTTTACTTAAAGTCAACTGTTTGCAAATGTTTATCTTGTTGATACAACACCTTCACAGCGACATTTAGACTAGAATTTCACCGAACAACTGGGCACCATAGCCTTACCAAATAGACATACAACATTTAACCATCACACTTCTGATATACAGTTTTGAAATTGGTTCTGTACATTGTGACAGACCCTGAGTGTTTTAGCGATGATATATCTAGTTTTAGTTCTCTGCCAGGTCTTATACTAGAGCTCCAACATTGCAATACAATTCACAACAATTCTTTCCTTAAAATATAACCAGTGTGTTAGGATGGTGGGATTCATTTGCATTTCTAGTCACATGAATTGCCACAACCAGCCTTCTCACATGGCACTCATTCTATGTGAATTATCACCTTCTGCCTATATATATATATAAAATGGAATTTTATTTCAAGAATCACTTTGTTCTTTGATCTCACTCATCTTTGATCAGGAAAACCCTTTATATATCATGACAAGTTTGCTAAACTTCAAATTAATTCCTTCAAAGAGGCAAGATAATTTCATTTCCTCTCCTTTCCATAGGTTGTTTTTGTTTGTATGTTTGTTTGTTTGTTTTTTCCCTTCACTACCTGGATCAATTCCCCTTTCTCTTATGCCACATCCTTTATTTATTTAACTCCTCATATGTCTCTCAACTGTTAGTTTGCTATGGAAGCTTTCCTGACCACCCAGATTAAAGTAAATTCCACTCTATATGCCCGTCATTTTATATTATGTAATTCTTTTTTTTTTCTTTTCTTGAGAGACACAGAGAAACAGAGCACAAGCGGGGGAGGGGCAGACAGAGAGGGAGACAGAATCAGGCTCCAGGCTCTGAGCTGTCAGAACAGAGCTCTATGTGGGGCTCAAACCCATGAACAGTGAGATCATGACCTGAGCTGAAGTCATATGTTTAACCAACTCAACTACCCAGGCACCCCTATATTATGTAATTCTTACCTAATCACACTAAGGAGTTTTTGTTTTGTTTTGTACTGTTTTATGGATGTTTTGTTTCTTTTTTTTTCTTTTAGGTAAAGATTTATTTGACCTGTCTTCCATGCCCAACACTATCCTTTGATTCAGGTAAGAGAGTTCTCTACAGTTGACCTAAGCTTTAGAGGGCTCCACTCTGGTCTTCCCATGTGTGCCCTTTTTCCCATCAGTTGAAGACTCTGTGGGATCAAGGAGATTTGCTTCCAGTTTGCCATTTTCTTGTCCTCTGACCATACTCTAGGTACCTTGCGCTATAGAATATTCTGCTTAAATGGTCATAAGTTCTCTTCTTCTGAAGTTGAACCTCTAAATTCAGTGGCCAGAGGAAAGTGTGGGTGTGGGTAAAGCTTGAAAATGTGGTTTGGAACATCCACAAATGCGTAGCAAAGAAACATTATGGTGTGGTAGAGAGGGAAGTTATGGAGAAGAAGTGGGTATGGGAACTTATGTGTGGGAAGGTTGAGAGCTGGAGACTAAAGCCAGGGTCTGACTCAGCAGACAACTGCTATATTCTCAGCAGGAACTCAGAGATCCAACAATTCTAAATTCAGACCTGGCCTACCTCTTGTTATGAAGATGTACTTGGCAAAGTAAAAGGACAGAGGGTATTTTACTTAACACTGGTTTTTAATTTTTAAATATTTTGACATATAGTGCTTGCTTTGTCTGTTGTGGATTGTGTACTTACAGAGAGCAAAGAACCTCTTTACCCTGTTTGCTGCTTTTCCTAGGTTATGGTCCATGCTGTATAGTGAAGATTTGCCTTAAAAAAATTTAAACAAGTAAAACGTTCTAGATTGGAAGTTAGAAAGACCAAGTTTCTGTTGTTAGTCGCTTCTAAATTGCTATTGGCCTTTATACAAATTATTTGGTCTCTTGGCCAGTTGTAATATGTGAGAGTTTGAATTTGATTATTGCTGAGGTATATTCCAGGTGTAAAGCTCATTTACAAAGTTTTCATTAACATAAACTGATGTGTATTTAAAAATAACAATGAGAAATAAAAGGTAGAGCAGAAATACATAATTGTAGCTAAGAGCAAAAGCAATCAAATTTAACACCTGAACGCCAATCCTTACAATACTCTGTACATCTCCGCTACACCACTTAGCTTCTAATTATTTCTCTGAAGAATCCCAGGAAGGATGGTGCACCATGCTTAGTAGTCTCATTTTATAGACGAAGATGATGAGCAAGAGAAGATTGCCTGTTAGCACCTTACCAGAAGAACAAAGGCTAGGTTTTCTGTAAAAACTTGGCTCTCCTAGGGACCCATTGCAGACTGTGAACTGAATTACTCCTCATAGCTGGGACACGAGAGCTTGCAGGGGTGGGCTCTCCATGATGCTTTCTTTGCTTGTCCTTGCATGAGTCACTTTGGAAGATTGTTTGCCCAAAAGCCAAAGAAATATAAATGGCATCATCATCTTAAAAAAGACATGCTCAATACTTTTTCTCTGTTCTACTCAGCTACATGTTAACATCTCCATTTGTCCTTTTACTTGCTTGTTCCAAGAGATACACACCTTTAATATGTTAGGTGTCTACAATCAGCAGCTTATATATTTCTTGGTGCAGTCAATTTCTCTTTTAGTTGATTTCTCCATTAACTGTTCTAGACCGGAAATAAATAATAATTTATTTTATAGAAACACAAAGTTTTCTACTTTCAGCAAGGTGTCCAGGATTAATTTCCTTAGACCTAAACTACTCTTCATCCTATTTATAGTCCTTTTTTCTTTTTTTTTTGTGTGTTAAAATTGTCAAAACACAAAATGCCAGAATATTACTGAGTTCTGACAATGACTGGTGTTACATATTTAATGTGTTGAAATTCATAAGAAATATTTATGAATATTGCTGAATTGTCAATTCATTTTAATTTCTCATAAATCTATGTATATTCATCTTAAACTATTGCTATCTTGATAAATTTGTAATGCTGAGAAAAGAGGGTTTTTTTTTTATTTTTTTAAGTTTATTTTGAGAGAGAGAAGGAGAGAGAGTGTGAGCAGGGAGGAGGCAGAGCAGAGGCAGCGGGAGAGAGAGAATCCCAAGCAGGCTTCATGCTGTCGGTGCAGACCCTGACACAAGGCTCTATCCCACAAACCGTGAGATCATGACCTAGGCTGAAATCAAGAGTCAGATACTTAACCAACTGAGCCACCCAGGTGCCCCTTAAGAGTTTTCAATCCAGATTTACACTTGATTCTTAGCTGAGTGAAAGAATGTTGCATAAAGATACATTTGAAATCTTCAAGTATGTTCAAGTAAATAAATATTTCAATCAAATAATAGATACTGAATTTTTACTATATAAAATGTTAGCTAAACTGCAAATATGCACAAGCCATAGCCTTAAATTTATGGAACTCCAATAGAAAGTGCCTGACAGCCATATGAATTATCATTTTTTTCCAAAGTTTAGATACTGATTAACATGATTTTCTAAACTTATAACTGAATACCCTTTAATATTTATATCTATAAGATTTCTCATTTAAATACAGTTACAAATCATGGGGCGCCTGGGTGGCGCAGTCGGTTAAGCGTCCGACTTCAGCCAGGTCACGATCTCGCGGTCCATGAGTTCGAGCCCCGCGTCGGGCTCTGGGCTGATGGCTCGGAGCCTGGAGCCTGTTTCCGATTCTGTGTCTCCCTCTCTCTCTGCCCCTCCCCCGTTCATGCTCTGTCTCTCTCTGTCCCAAAAATAAATAAACGTCGAAAAAAAAAATTAAAAAAAAATAATAAATACAGTTACAAATCATTTATACAAGAGAGCCAGAGAGGTAGAACAGAGAAATATTTATTTATAGGAAAATAAAAATTTAGAATTCGAAGAGAGGAACAGAAGTGGCTATAAAGGTTTTTAAAATTTTTTTGTTTTTTACTTTTTGCCTTGAACTATCAGTATCTATATTCATCGGCTTATTTTCAATTAGTTAATTGCATGATTACATTATCCAAATGAGCCATTTTTACTTTTTTTTTCTATTTAATTGACGCTTGAAGGCTTTTTATCATTCCCTCTTTGAATTCTCCTCAAATGTTAAAAGCAAACTTGTGGGACCAAAGTACTGTGTAAGTTTTTGTACTTTATGTAATTCTGAGATATTCTGGTGGCAGTGAAGGGAAATTTGAAACACTCTTCTTCTCCTTCCAATTTTATCTCTTATTCAGCATATCAGCTTCTCAAGACATTACTTTTTTGCATCATTTGCTTTTAAATGAAATAGATGTGATAGTGATTAAGGTTGGGGGTTGAAGTGGAAAGTAGAAGTTTATGATAATCCCTTCTGCTGGGACTCTATACTTATTTTGCTAACAAATTGACTTCTTTGCCTAATTAAATTTTAAAAATGATAAACAAGCAGAAATCTTACTGTAGCCATATACATTGAAATGTTACTTTTTTATCTTTTGGATGATTTGGATTTTTTGGTGAAAGGAATTTCAGATGAGTGAGAAAGGGTCACTCAATACTAATGCTATGCTAAATACTAATTTAGTTACCAACACATAGTTTTACTTATGTTAAGTAACCCTTATAAAAATTAACTCATTAAATCAAGGTTACATTATTAGATTTTTTATTTGCTATTATGAAAATATTATAAGATCCTAAGGCAGCATTTCTTCTCATTTACAGCTTTTATTCTTGGTCCAGAGAAAACTGTCCCTTTCTTGAGACCTTCACATCTTCTCACCAAACCTACTACCCTTTGCATTCTTCATACTTATAAAACTTTTCACTGTATGCTAATAATTTAAGGCTGACTGAATGATTGATTAGATAGTACATTAGGGGTTATTTCCATTAAAGATTAAGCATTAGTTGGTTGATAAAAAATGGAACTACCACTTAAAAATGAAATCTTTAAGACCAAATGCAAAAACAACAACAGAAAACTATACATATAAACTGTATTCTAGTTGATAAAGTTATCTTCCAACTATTTTAATAACTTGAAAATGAAATACACAGATATATGTGGTATTAAGCAAATGAGTAAGTGGATGGTGGTGATGAGAACCATATTTATCACTGTTAGAGTAGGATTTTACAGATAAGGAGAGAAGACTAGTTCCATGAGTTAATGGATTTAGATTTGGAGAAATTGGTATGAACTCATGAATAGTTCAATATAGATACAAATGGGAATATATTAAAATATTTATAGATGGGCATATATGCATAAGTTTGTATACTCACATATATTTCCTTGCTGTTTCAGCTTACAGTCCCTAGAAGTACAGATGCTCCATTACCAATGAGCACACCTAGTGCTCAGATCTTGGTTTCTAATACCATTCTTCATACAAGGAACCAGGAATTCTTGTAAAAATAGCTGATTTTAGGACTGGGGCAGGAAATACATAAGATGTGACTGGAAGATCTTCTAGTGCTAAACGATGTAAGAAAGGAAGTACTCAACAAAAACATAATGGTGTTAGACACAAATGCCAACTAGAATAACTTCCAAAGGATAACAAAATAAAGAATACTGGATTATAACCCAAAGTATAAAATAGGTAACCATGAGGCCATAACTAATATAAATAAATGGTTGAATTTAAAAAGGGAGAATAGGCAAATCTCCTGGGCAGATGTATTCCAAATGTATATGTAGATACTCTGTGCTCAAGGAGATAGAGGATGGCTCCCTACTCCCTAAGTGTACACTTCACATATTGATTTCTTTCCAAAAAGTGCTGACTGAGAGAGGGAAGAAACAAAACTTAGTAGTGGTGAAAACTGACTTTCATGACCTCAACTAGATGATCCGGGTTGACATCAATAGAGATAAATTATGTTGATAATATACACCCTTCGTATGAACTGAAAAGAATGGCTCTTTATTTCAATTGTCTTCTTCCAAAGGAAAAAAAAAAAAGCATAAACCCTGTCTAATCGTAAGAAAAATATCAGAGAAATCCCAATAGAGTGCCATCCTACAAAATACTTAACGAGTACTCTTAAAACTATCAAGGTCATTGAAAACCAGAAAGGTCTGAGAAACTATTACAGCTCAGGGGACCCTAGGGGGGGCATGATAACTAAATGTAATAGGGTATCACATAACAGGAAAAAAGACTTTAGGTAAAAACTACAGAAATCTGAAAGAGTATGTACTTTAACTTATAATAATGTAGCAATATTGATTCATTAATTATGACAAACGTACCATACTAAAGTAAGATGTTAGTAACAGGATAAATTCTGGGTGAATATATGGGCATTCTCTGTGCTATCTTCACAGATTATCTGTAAGCATGACATTATTCTGAGATTAAAAGTTTATTTTGACAACATCTACCTTAAAATAAAAATTAAAAAAATGAACTTCCTTTTATAAAACTATTTCTAGAGACAAATAAGTTTTGATTTACAAAACTCCTATTTACAGCCACTTTCCAAACAGGCATTTGTATGACATTTAGAATGGTTTATTCCATAACTTCTAATAAACTATAAACTCTTTAAAAAAAAAAAAAAAGCTTACAATCACCTTCACAGGGAGGAAAAACGTGAGAGAAAAATTTGTTATTATCTTTTTATTATAAAATTCAGATCCCAGTGTTAGCAATTTAATGTTTCATTAGTGTTTTAATCTTTTATGAAAACATAATCTAGCTTATTAATAATATAATGTGTAGACATAATGTTCAAGAAATATGCACTTTTGATTCATGAGAAATGGAAACTATGCTTTTATTTCAAAATATATCATACAGAAGAGTATATACCACTTATATATAGTTTAAATAATAATAATAATAATAATAATAATAAATATGCTTGCATACTCACAATTGAGATATTAAAAAGTAGATAACTGTTAGCTTCTTAGCATTCCTCTACTCTCTTGATTACATTTCTACTTTTTATGTTAATCATTCTCCTTGACTTTCTTTTAATCTGTAGCTCTCCTGCAAATATCCATCCAACCACATATTGTTTAGTTTTGTCAAATGAAGTACGGAGCATGTGCCTCCCTATTCAAGGAAAGTTTAATATTGTTAATATTGATTGGAGGCTCCCAGCAAACATGAGTTTAATGAAGTCTCCGGCATACATCCCAGGTTTTCTGAAAACTTATAGGGGTCCTTTCTGCATACTTCAGTGGGAAAATCATGAGATATTGAGAGATAGGGCTCATCACATTTGGGGCATATGGCAGGGCTGCAGTGTGGGCCATGGACTAGATGTCCAGTAACACAGTGGGAGTCAGCTAACTTCTATTTTCCATCTCCAACCTCCCCATGAGCCATATGTAGCTCTCAGGAGAATCCAAAACAAACGTTTCTCTGGGGCCCTCTTTAGGTTACCCAACACAATGGATCATGGAAAAGAGAGCAGAAGTTTAATAAAGCCATGGTAAAGGCAAAGAAATCACAGGAAATAATCTGTGTTCAATGTTTCCAAGAAGAGATCCTTTATTTTACACCCCCAGGGATAAATGTCCACACTAGGAGTGTAGGAGAGGAGGGGGTGGAGAAGTGTCTCAAAGCCATGATGGTGGAAAAGGCATATGGAGACCTAAATATTTCCCAAGCAGTACTCAGTCAGTCATTTTTATTTTTTATTTTTATTTGTTTTAAGGTTTATTTTTGAGAGAGAGAGAGAAAGAGAGAGAGAGAGAGAGAGAGAGAGAGACTGTGAGCAGGGGAGGGGCAGAGAGAGAGGGAGACACAGAAACAGGCTGAAACAGGCTCCAGACTCTGAGCTGTCAGTACAGAGCCTAACACGGGGCTAGAACCCACAAACCATGAGATCATGACCTGAGATGAAGTCTGATGCTTAACTGACTGAGCCACCCAGGTGCCCCAGTACTCAGCCAGTCTTTCTTTTAACACCTTCCACTCCACTCTTATTTCCATGGGTGTGTGATATGTGGGTTCCTAGGCATTTTGAGGATTTTTATCTGTCGTTTTAGCTACTTTTTCAATATTCTCTTGTGCTGGATGGGGATTTAACCTTCTTGGTTGCACTAAGTCAGTTACCATTCAACCCTCTGTTTGCAGAATTCAAAAATTTTGCTTTGATTTCCTTCCCTATCCTTCTCATGCTTGTGGTATACACACAAGCACATACACACATTTTAATTTGGTCCTTTGACCGTAGTGTTTTGGGGATTTCAGACCAAAACAAAAATTAACTATATGTTTAATTTGTCATCTGAAACCAGAACTTCACAACTGAAATTGCTCTGTAAAATGATGAAGTCATAACTGACACAATCTTTGGATTTCAGTGTCAGCCAAGTGTGTAGCATACTATGATTGACCACACAGTAGTATTAAAATTGGTTAAATAAATGATGACATTTGCTTATATCATTATCTTCCATTCCTTTCTATACAAATACTAAATGTAGAACCAAATCTCAATAATAGATACAAGGATATTTAGGAGAGTAAAAATCAATAATTGGATCTTTAGGAATCAGATTTTCAACAGCCTTTCATTCCCAATGAACAAATCACAAGAATTCATTATAGTTGTAAACTCAGAAGTCAAAGATCACATTGATCCCATCCCAAGCTCTTGAAAAATAAAAAAATAAAAAAAAAACCTTTATTTTTCTAAATGACTATATCAACATTAACTGGTACTCAAAATGAGTCATTAGTGAACTGACAAGGAATTGAAATTTGCCAAAGTTATGACGTTACCACCACAGTTAAGTTACTTAAAATTTAAAGAAAGTTATACATATTACTTAGCAAATGCTTTAGGGAAATGTATTACCTGACTTCTGTCAGCTAGTTGCAAAACCATCTTATCCTGGATTTTCATGTATTGTGCCATTTATTTATTTTTTCTAAAAATAAGCCAGAATGCCAAGTGAGCATATAATTTTACCACTCTGTGACAAGTGCTATGGTAAAGGGATGCACTGAATGCCGTTCATATACAGGAGGAGGGCCAGACTGGGGGACACTAGTATCATGGAAGCTTCAGGGAAGAGGCAGTACCTGAACTGAGTCTTAAGGCATTAGAAAAAGGAGATAAAGAAAGAAGGAGCATTCCAAATAGAATGAACTAAGCAAAAGCAAAGGAGCAACACTCAGATATCGAGGCTACCTAGGTCCATCAGAATTGATGGAATGTAAAATAAGAGCTAGAAAGAGATGATGCCAGACAAATGTGTACAGGGCAGATTAAGAGGACTTTACATGCCATGCTGTGGAGGTCAGCCTTATCACAAATGCAGACTGAGTTTTTAAAATGTTTGAAACACTGAGGTACAATGGTTAAATTGCAAATTATATGCATCACTCAGGAGTCAGAGTAAAGGATGGTTTGTGCATCTTTTAAATATACAACTTTGAACCACTTTTGTGCCTTCACAAATGGATGCATGTACTTTTCCATTGGCAAATACTCCTGACTGTGAAACACATTTTCTCCTCAAAATATCCCTTTGAGCCTAATTCAATGAACATGAGAACTAAAACCCATAATATTTGTATATTCTGAGACCAGAAATTATTAATGTCTGAAATCTTGCTGTTAAGTTTGTAATACAACTGATTAGTGGAATTATTTAAGGATAGACGAGGAGTCAATATCCAAAGTGTGAGTTTAGAAGACAGAGAGACAATGAATAATTCTGGAAGGATGAAATCTTAAATACAGTTTAACTGTAGAATATTAGTGATGGCAAAATGATGCATTTATTTTTTGTTGTTTTTTTTTTTTTACATTTCCAACAACAAATTGCTTGCTATCTATTGCTTCAGTTGTCTACTGCTTCTTTACCCACCATCCCCCAGATGAGTAACAGACTAGAGGTGCATTATGTGTTATTCTAAGGTTGGCCACTCAGTTCCTTTGTTCCACATTGTATCATTGGCAACACACACACACACACACACACACACACACACACACACACACAACTTCCTTCACTTAGGTATTCAGCTGGGGCTAAAGATACAGAATGACTTCACCCACAGGTGGCCTTCACCCTCAGCTCAGTGAATGGAATTGGCTAGAGGCTTCCATGGGAAAACTCATAGACTGCAACCAACTCGTTCAGGAGTAGAGCTTGAGCTGTTTTATATGGAGGCCAGATCCTAAGACGATGAAAACAGAAATGCTTTCTGTTTGAAAGCATTGAGGGCAGCCATAAAGGTGAAGTAGCCACCATATTGCGTCGTTTACATTATGACAAAATGGAAATACATTTTGGTAGATGTTGAGGCAATCAACATACACCAACAAAAACTCAAGTTTCAAAAGGAAACAGCTGCCATCATTTTGTCCAAATTTTGTAATGTTACCTACTGGATTTTCTGAGAAAGTATGATTTAAATATGGATCACAACATGGAGTCTCACCAATATCTGAAGTTCTTTTGTGCTGGGATTGAGCAATATAGGTTGTGTAAAAAAATTAGTTCATCATATAAACGTATATCATAGACATGGCTATTTCACTGAATCTATACATTTTTAGCATTCCTATTTACCCCTTTATTTTATCAGGGATTTCAGCCATAAGAGACAAAGAAAGACACACTAAATGAGGTTAATACCAATTATAAATTTACAGCTTATTACACACTGTTCAAACTAATATAGATACAACATCATTTAAGGTTGAAAACTGTGGCTAAAGGAATTAATCTGCTCTGCATGGAACTCGGTTTATTTAATCAATGTTACTTCCACTAGAAAAGTGGATTAGTTTTTTCTTTAAGACAGAGTTAAAAGTTTGCAGCTAATTTATTTTAATAAGCGTTCTCACTGACGGCGCAAAAAAAAAAAAAAAAAAAAAAAAAACGGGGGGGAAGGGGGTAGGGCGCACTAAACTGTAATGAAGCACCAGGAAGGAAAGCATGACTTAATTATTTTTCTAGGGTGGATAATGAATAAATTAGCCACACTGCCAGCTTGCCATTTGTATAGAATTTATTACTTTTTCTTTAAGAAGCATATCATGACAAAGTCAATTTTTCTCCTGACTGCAAGCTGATTGATGGGGCAATGTCTGGCCGCGAAAGACTTCCTCTACATCATTGTTTGGGTGATGTTGATATCCTAAAGAGAGTTTGAAGTTTTCTTGAGTTCATGCTCTCCTATATAATTACAAATGACAAGTATGTTAACTCTTTTTTACAAGCTGTCTGATCATGTAAACTACAAAGTGAATAACTTATATGTGACCAAATGCATATACAATTTGGGGTGCTAATACTTACTATTTTTCTTGGAAGATTGCACAGCTATGCTGGGAAATGATATCACCATTACGGCTAGAGATGAGTGGGCCTTGTAGGGTATTACTTTTTTTTTTTTTAAGTGAAATGTGACAAATCAAGTTTCTAGGCTGGAGGAATTGATTCATAATTTTTTATTTTATATCATGCTGGTGATTTATAAATAGAAAATGAGCCTGCAAGCCTCTTGTTATCTTTGAAATAGTCTGTATTTTGTTCATTAAAATAGTTACATGTATATAAAAAAGATATATCTATATATTAAAATTGTTTTCTTTAACGGATTTAACCTGGCTGCCTACTTACATTTAAGATAGCAAATGGAAAATGAAAACAAACAGTAATCTAAGCTCAGTGTTGCAAAATGCAGAACCAAGTAATATTTATTTTCCTTCTTGCAATTGTACTTTATTTTCTTTCTTCCAAGTTTTTATTTAAACTCCAGTTGGTTAACATACAGCGTAATATTAGTTTCAGATATAGAATTTAGTGATTCATCACTTACATACAACACCCAGTGCTCATCATAAGTCCACTCCTCAATCCCCCTCCCCTATTTCACTGACCCCTCTGGTAACCATCAGTTTGTTCTCTATAACTAAAGGTCTATTTCTTGGTTTTCCTCTCTTTTTCCCCCCTAACTCATTTGTTTTGGGTCTTAAATTCCACATATGAATGAAATCATATGCTATTTGTCTTTCTCTCACTGACTCATTGGAGCTAGAGAGTATTATGCTAACCAAGCAATACTTTTAAGCACTCAAAAGGTCTTGGTAGTTAGGTATCAAGAAAGTCTATTGAAGAAAATACACACATATCTCTGTCTTTCCTGTGTGTTTATTTTTAAACAATCTTCTAAGTAGTACTTTTAATCAATTGAAGAGGGCACAAAATGCTTGTCTCTTTAGAAAGTGATCTTCAACTTCTATTTTCCTACAAGGGCAAACTACTAGTGTTTGCGCAAGAGGTACAAACTCAACCCTCTGCTAAAACTTTCTTACATAATAGAGTTCTTATTAAATTTAAGAAATATAGATGTTTTAGTCCTTACAGTTATATGAAACTTTCAAGCAATTTTTTTTTATTTTATGGAAACAATTTCATAAAATAATGTGTTTGTCAAATTTAAATTCCAAAGAAATGTACATTTTCTGTTTGCTGTCTGAAATTAGTTGCATTGCTAGGGTTCTGCCATCCTATTCCATAACAGATAAACTATTTGGAGGTTTCTTTGACCATAAAAATGCAATTATCTGTATTCATACCATATTATATATATGTGCAAACCAAATACATACAATCACACACAAAAAATGGCATATTGAAAATTTACTACGTGTCCATTTGTTTCCATTTTATGTTGTATTAACAGCAAAGCCTACATGCTTTCTTTAATTGAATACTACCATATTTCCTGATAATCTTGCCTTGCATGTAATGATTTTCCAGTTACCTAAAAATGCAATATCATACTCTTTGACAATAGTAATCTCTAATAATGTGGGAAATCTGTATTAAAAATAGACAGAGATGATAAAGACATGATGGTCACTTTTAGGCCTGGATCTATTGTATAGACTAAGATTGATGATGTCACCGTACCTCAAAGTAACTCAATGACTGAATCCAGTCCTTGTGAACATCTCCATGTGAGAATGTGCACCATATTACAAGAATAAAAAGTCTTTACTCCTAGGGTTAGGAAATCATTTACAGTTCTCTGATATTATCCTGCATCCTCATGACCCAGATCATCCCCAAATATGTGTAGCGCTATAAAAGGGCTAGGTTGTTTCAGTAATATTTTATTTGATTATAGTTCTGGGAGTGAATATTCTTTGTTCCTTGGTTTTCTCTCTCCAATATGCATTCTTCTTTAAGGCAAATGTCCCCACTCTCAGACTTACATTTGTTTTTGTTTTGTTTTGTTTTGGTCTTTTTTTTTTTTCTGTTCTCAGATTTTTTTCTTCCAGGAAGCTAATTCCCTGTGCTGAGAAGACACAAAGTTAGGAGAAATGAGCAAGAAAACACAAAAATCTAAGGAGAAAATCAATTTTTAAATGTTAAGTGCCAAGTTTATAAAGTTAAGATGAAAAACTGTCATTACAATTTAATGCATACAAATTATCTATTTGATAATAAACTAAATATCTGTTCACAGGAGTAAGACTGAAAATACAAAGCACAATTGATGCTATAAGGAACAAAAGGATAAAAGTTAGGAGTAGCTACATAATATGTGCATCACAGTGCATAATGTAAATGCAGTGCCCATTTTTCATAAAATATTAACAAGTTCTAAACAGTGAGACCACAGTATTAAATCAAGCATTGGACCTAAGTGCAGTGTTTTCTGCCACTGCAGAAATTGGATGCATGTGAATCTGGCCTTGATTTAAAAACCTATTGTATAGGTTTTTAACTTCATGGTTTTTTTGTTTGTTTGTTTTGGTTAGTTAGAAATTACTATGTAAAATACCGTTAATGCAGTAGTTAAAATAATATGCAAGCCTTAACTCTAGTAGCTAATGACATGAAGAAAAAAAATAGTAAGTTTGATTTTTCTCTTCCAAAACCTCTCATGGAAATCCATTTTATTCTGTTTAACACTGGGCCTTTGCCCACAAGCTTTCTCTATGGACTAAATCTATTTTTGCCTTTTCTTTCGTGGAACAGATACCTTTTCTTATCTATTTCCCTTCACATGGAGGCACTCCTTTGGCTTCAGTGATGAGTATAAAAAGCCTGAAATAACTTTGGCTACCTCCAGGAAAATGAGACTCCGCTAAGTGCTTAATTTAGAAAGCTATCCTTTTTATATCTCAAGATCACCCACAAAAATTTGATTTTCTTTTTTGCTTCAAACTTTGGAATCAAAAAGTATAAACACACTTTCTTACTATTCTAGGTAAAGGAAAAACGAATTCTCTTTCTAATTTAAACTATAGAACTGCTTTTAAAATGTGTACCTCCTGAAATTCTAACCTATTTCCTTGAAAGAAAAAAATTCAATGATAATAATTAAATAAAGGATGGAATTCTTACTTTAAATGCCTACAAACTATAAGAACTGGTATAAATTTGATTTTATGACTATATTTTTTGAAATCAAATTAGAGAACTTAAAGTGCTAGAACATTCTGCCTAAATTTAAAGTTTTTCAATTCCTAAAATGCCATATATTTCTGTTGTTGTTAGAAAATTCATTTGGGAAGACGTGATACCATAATCATTAAGTTGTGTTATTTACTGAGACCTGATTGTTAAGGACCTCAACTAAATTTTTAGGATTAACAAAACGTGTGTGTGTGTGTGTGTGTGTGTGTGTGTGTGTGTGTGTGTGTGTGTGTGTGTAGTGGTTGTTTTAAAAGACAATATCTATTTAAGATATCCACTAATTGAAAGTAAATATTTTCTGGCACTAGAAAACGATAATTTTAAAGTTTAGCCATCATTTGCCTTAGGAAAACAAGACTACAAATGTAATTTTTGTGATATTTTTATTATATTACAACATCACAAACATAAATATTATAAAGATACTAAAATGTACTTCTATAAATTGTAACATCATTTTACATACCAAAAAAACCAAGAATCCCAATAATAAGATTTAATATTGATAAAACTTGGTTATCTAACCCATAGTTCATATCCAAGGTTTATCAATTGCTTTAGGAATGTCCTCTTATAGATATTTTTATTTCCAGGATCCAATCTAGGATCAAGCATTTCATGTGATTTTTGTGTGTAATTTATTCATTTTTTTTTCTGAAATGATTCTTCAGTCCTTTATCTTTCTTGATGTTGACATTTTTAAAAGTAGTATAGACCATTTATTCTGTAGAATGTCCTCATTTGGTGTTTGTGTGGTGTTTTCTAATGAACAGATTCAGGTTATATATTTTTGGCAAGAATACTACAGAGTGGGATGTCTTTCTTAGAGCATTGTATTAGAGGTGACAGGATGTTGATTTGTACAATGTTGATGATGATAATTCTGATCATTTGGTTAAGGTGACAATGACTAGGTTTCTCTATATAGGGTTACCATTTTTTTCTTTTTGTAATTAATAAGTGATTTATGAGCAAATACTTAGAGGCTATGTAAATAATCTGTTTCTAATCAAACATTCACTTACCAGTTTTAGCTTCCACTGATAATTTAGTGAATAAATGATCACATTTATTCATCAATATTTATTTTTTGGCATTTTGTCATTAGAAAGGGATTTTCTTTTCCCCCTTTTCTGTATGTTTACTTTATATACCTAATAAATTAGAAAAAGAGAACATTGATAACATAATGAATATATTAAATCGGGTCCCTCAGCAAGCAAGTATTTTATTTTATTTATTTATTTTTTTTTTTTTTAATTTTTTTTTTTCAACGTTTATTTATTTTTGGGACAGAGAGAGACAGAGCATGAACGGGGGAGGGGCAGAGAGAGAGGGAGACACAGAATCGGAAACAGGCTCCAGGCTCTGACCCATCAGCCCAGAGCCTGACGCGGGGCTCGAACTCACAGACCGCGAGATCGTGACCTGGCTGAAGTCGGACGCTTAACCGACTGCGCCACCCAGGCGCCCCAGCAAGCAAGTATTTTAATGTTATCACCCTAATTTAACAAGCAATATTAACAACAAAAGCTATTTTAAAGATATAACAGTTGTTGTGTATCATGATAAGAAGTTATAGCCATGGACAACACTGAAATAGAGAATAAAGAAGAGGAGGAGGAATAAGGTGAAGGGAGAGGGAGAAGAAAGTAAAGGGGGGAAGAATGGAGGGAAGAACAAGAAGATAAGGAAGGAAGAGGGAGAGAAAGAAAAAGAGGTTAGACAACAAGATAAAGGAAGTTGAATGAAGACAGTTCTTTAATGTAGTTAAGATTGAAGCTATGATTGAATTATATCACTACAATTTCTTGTCCAATAGTGGTAATTTTTAATATTATTCTTGGGATAACAACAAAAAGAACAGCATTCTATCTGCCCTGGTACACTCACTTTGAGAAAGCTGTCTCCACCCTTGCCACCAAGTGAGCTAGACTAAGTCTCTGGAGACCACAGGAGCTTGAACACATACCAGACATGGATTAGTTCCATGTTTTCCCAGTTAAAAACTATTGCTGCATCAAATTTTTTTACTGATAGACATTTATTTTTAAGAATACAAAAATTAAGAACATACTGAGTAAAGAATCAAATTAAGAGTTAGTAATTTTAGCATATGATTGAATAATGTGTGAAAATTGTGAGTTAATTAAATAAGTTATGAGTCATTTTAATCTGCACTCAATTGGTATGTCTTTTCAAAGTAGAATAGATCACAGAGCATTTTTATACAATTCAAACCACCCAAGGAGCTAGAACATAAGCCATCTGTTTATTTATTTTATTTTTTATTAGTATCATTTATAATATTTAAAATGTACCAGAACAGGAATTTGTATGCCATTGATAGAATAAAAATAAGCCATGTACATATTTTTAAAAAATATTTCAAAGACTAGAGAAGAGTGAAACAGATTCTCCTTTATAACTTCCATTCTTCAACACCATCTTCCACCTTCCCCAGATAATAACATTTATTCCTTGAACAGACTTCTAAGAAAAGTACTTATTCGCATACTGTCAATTATTATATATTGAATTGTCCTGTCTTGCCAATGATTGTTTTTTATGTTGTTAACTTATTTGTCTCATTAAAAAGTAACATTTATTCATTGAAGACAGAGTAGAAAGTAGAAAATATACCTCAAGTAAAAAATGTAAAAAAAACACACAAAAAAATCCCATTAACAGCAGTATCCATAATAGGCACAGTTTAATATAGCACATTAATTTTTAGTATATGTTTCCTAAGGTTCCAGTTCTCTCATAAATATTCTTTATTATTCTCCAAAATTCTTATTATAATTTTATTTTGTCTATCAATATCTATCTATCCCTACCAACATACCTACCCAATATAGCAATTTACTTTCACTTTGAATTTTAATATGTATTATTTTCTTTAAATTATATTTTTGCTCTTGGTAATATATCAAGTAATATTTCCCTTCAGAATAGAATAGTATTTTAAAGTGCATGACATTTTAGTAATTTAATAGTTCTTTCAGTGAAAGTATCTTACTTATTTTTTTATATTTACATGTTTTACTTTTCACTAGTGTAATTAATGTTATAATGACATAAAATGGTAAAATTGTATAAAAATCTTGTATATATCTATGATGTTTTCTTTGTAATTAAGTTATTATAATAGCTATTATAATAATACTTAAAAGTTGTTCAAAAATATTGGTTTCACATTTTTTTTTTTAAATTCTGTACAGAAAAACAAATTGACAATGCATGATAAGAATAGTTTGGATTATATGGAGATGTCAGTGTTTAAAAAAAATCTTTGGGGTGCCTGGGTGACTCAGTCTGTTGAGCGTCTGACTTCGGCTCAGGTCATGATCTTGAGGTTCATGAGTTCGAGCCCCGCATTGGGCTGTATGCTGACAGCTCAGAGCCTGGAGCCTGCTTCGGATTCTGTGTCTCCCTCCCTCTCTGCCCCTCCCCTGCTTGCACTCTGTCTCTCTCGGTCTCTTAAAATTGAATAAACGTTAAAAAAAATTAAAAATAAATAAAATCTTTGACTCACACAAAAGACGGTTGGTATGGTTAAAGTTAATGTCATCAAATAATTTTCTGATTTCATTAAATATAACACATACAGTACCTCACCTCTTTGATAACTGGGGTATGTATGTTCTATTTATCTGCAATCAATTTCTTTTATGTCTTTACACATTGATTCTTACTAAACAATTTCATTAAACTACTTGCTATGAATTTGCAAGCATTTGATACTGTTCATGCTTTTATTTTACTATCAAATATTCTGCAACTATGTTATCAAATTTTCTGTATCCTTAATTTTTGTATTTTTATATATGATATCTTTTCTTTTGCCAGTCAAATCTTCCAGTCACTTAATTCATATTTTTCTGTTCCTTTTGTTTTTAGAAAGCACTTGGTTTCCCTGAGATCAGTTGAGTATCAGTCTGTTTCTTTCTGTTTATGATTTTATTTTTACATACTTTTGGATGTAATAAAACTAAATATTTTTCCCCCAAATAAGGTATTTTAGCATGCCCCTAGCATTTGAAATATTTCTTTCATCAAAACTAAAATTGTAGGGCACCTGGGTGGCTCAGTCGGTTGAGCGTCCAACTTTTGATTTCAGCTCAGGTCATGATCCCAGCATCAGGGGTTGCAGCCCCACGTTGGGCTCTGCACTGAGCATGGAGCCTGCTTGAGATTCTGTCTCTCACCCTCTGTCTCTCTCCCCCACTTGTGCTCTCTCTCAAAAATAATCATAAAAAAAACTAAAATGTTTATATGTGCTTTAGCTTTAGCTTTCTATTATATTCCTTTAACTATCTATGATTGTTCAAGGATCACAGTGTTTTGATTAATTTTATTAATAGTATAATCTGATAGGCCAAAGGGAAAACCCTTGAATTTTTTTCGTTAAATTACTATTCCTTCAATTTTCTTTTTTTAATTACGAAGGAATTAAATTTAGAAATTCATATGTGGATATTTAGAAAATAAGTCTTCCCACCGAAGAAGCTTATCTTTTCTTCATTCCTTTCTGTCTTTTTTTAGCAATAATAATTTTATTACAATTTGTTGACCACTTATATGTACAAGGTATGTGCAATGTAGTTTACAAATATGATCCATTCCTTTTGTAAGTATTTTGTTTAGAGTTTATTATGGGCTAGGCCCTCATGTAGGAAGCTGATAATATCCGATAATAAAACAGTTATGCTTTCTGCTCTTATGACGTTGATGCTTAATCAGAGAGACTGTTTCTGATAGAAGAGACAAATCTGGAAGGAAGTGAAGGAGGAAGAGGAAGCAGCCTCTAGGTAATGTTATGGAGAGGCAAATTCTTTCAATAGGATCATCAGAGATGCCTCTTTAAGGACAGATGCGTCCTTGAGGATCCTAGTATCCCATGAACTGCAACCAGCTTTGGTGGACTTTATCAGAAAGAGGAACGCATTTGGATAGCTAACAGAATTAATGGGAATTCTGAAGAGCAAGGATTGAAGAATGGTAAGAAGAAACGAGACCAGAAAGCAGCAGACAGTATTTAAGTCCCACTGCAGGACTGTTTGTGGCTAGGAGGCACCGCTTGCTGCTGGATGTTTGATTCCATCTCTACACCCTGGCATTGCAGCAAATAATCTGTAATTATTCCTGCATCTTTGTGTAACTTCTTCAGACTCAGAGTCTTAGGTGAAAGCATTGCTGCAGTCTAAGTTTAATGCCCATGCTCAGGCTACCAGGAAGCAAGGAGAAGGAATGTTTGTTGCTTTCACTTTTCCCTCCATTGTGTGTATTGGAGTTCAGTCACCAGTCAAGAGTCACATAATATGAGATTTTGCCAAATCGTATTTCAGATATTGGCAGGCAAAAAAAGAGAAAAAAGTTCATTATTTCTTGACACGAGCTATAATTTGGATGTAGAAAATGACTGCAATGCAGAGATGGCAAGCAAATACAAAGGCAGGGATGAGATTAAGACCTTTGAAAACAAAAACGGAGACTGGAGTTTATGGAACAATATATGATCTACGTTATTTTTGAGATGTTCTTAATCATAGCATAGGAAATCTTTCTAGATCTAACATTGAAAGCATGTTTTATTTTATTTTTTATTTTATTTTATTATTTTTATTTTTTTTTGAAAGCATGTTTTAAATAAGATTATGTGAATGCTTGGATAAGCTTAAAGAATTGCTGGGGCGCCTGGGTGGCACAGTCGGTTAAGCGTCCGACTTCAGCCAGGTCAGGATCTCGCGGTCCGTGAGTTCGAGCCCCGCGTCAGGCTCTGGGCTGATGGCTCAGAGCCTGGAGCCTGTTTCCGATTCTGTGTCTCCCTCTCTCTCTGCCCCTCCCCCGTTCATGCTCTGTCTCTCTCTGTCCCAAAAATAAATAAACGTTGAAAAAAAAATTTAAAGAATTGCTGTATCAATTTTATTTTTTTATTTGTATCAATTGTAATCATCTATTTCTTGTTACCTTTTCCCGGTAATTATGGTGATGTCCATAAAAATTTGTTGATATAAAACTGTTTATTTTAATATACTCCTTAACCTTATTCTCTATTATTTTATTCATAGATTGAAAATCTGTATTTAAAAGAAAATTTGAATTTTAATTATGTTAATGCTCTATCAATTTTTAATAATAATCTCAATGAACCCGGATTTATGGAATCTTTTGAAAATATTGTTCTTTATATCCAGAACAAATCATATAGCATGGGAAATATCTATATACACATATTTTTATGTGTGTATACATATACATATGGATATATATATTTTTTAATTTAAAAACAATATCTCATAAAACTATCTGTGTGCAACTTCCATATTTTAATTCACATGTCTCATTGACTACTGACTGGGAATGATTGACAAGTGTGAGCTCTGGTGGCACCTTCCTACATCCCCCCAGGCAGAGCTTAAGGGAGCTGCAGGTGCCTGTAGGAGTCATAGAATAAGTTTGGGGATCTCCAAACTTTCTCTACTTTTAGTAGCATTATTATTGCTATTGCATCAGGATTTGAATTTTTAGAAATGGCCATATATGTCTTGCTTGACCTGGATCTTTTGACTTACTTGAGGTCCTTGAAAGGATTACTGCTAGGTAGATGAACATGCTGACAACCCATTCCAAAGTTATTAGACATTTGATTGATTCATCACTTCCTTCATTGACTGATACAATAACTCAACAACAATTTATGAAACTTTTTCCTACTATGTGAGTATAAGTCATGGAGTCTATAACAGATTGTTTCCTGACCCAAATGCTTACTAGTTCTGTGCCCTGGAAAATTACTTAACTTCACTGGATCTCAGTTTCTATATCATGAAATGATGGTAACAATTTTATCACATTATAGACTTTTATTTTATTTTTAAGCTAACATATGGCAAATTACACTTATTTTGGTGGATAGTTCTAGGAATTTTAGCACTTGTATAACAACCATGAAAAACAGAGTACAGATCAGTCCCATAACCCCAGAACACTCACTGTTATCTCTTTGTAGTCATACCTTTCCCCTATAATGAACTCCTAACAACCACCAATCTTTTTTATAACCTTGTACTTTTGAAGCCATTATACAAATGAAATGATACAATATATAAACCTTTGAGACCCAGTTTTTCATCTAGGATTCAGCCTTTGAGTTTCGTACAAGTTGTGTGCATCAGTAGTTCAGTCTTTTTTATATATGAGTTCATTCCATTGCTTGGATGTATCACATTTGTTTTTCAAGTATTAGCTCATTGAAGAACATTTTATTGTTTCCATCTTTAGGTGATTTTCAATAATCTTCCTATAAATGTTCTTGCTCATGTTTTTGTGTAAATATGTTTTCATTTCTCCAGAGTAAATATATCTAAGAGTGGGATTAATGGGTGCTATAGAATGTGTATATTTATTAGAACTCAAGCTGTTTTCTGGAAAGGCTGTACAATTTGCATTCCTACCAACAGTGAATAAGGGAGTTGCATTCCATTCTCATTGGTACTTGGTATTGTCATTTTTTGGCATCCTAATAAGTATAGTGATAAACTCATCATGGTTTAATTTCTGTTGACTTAATGTCTAATAATATTGAACATTTTTTCATGCATTTATTTATTATTCATATATTACCTTTGGTGAAGTGTCTTTTCAAGTCCTTTACTTGTTTTTAGTTGGGTTGTTCTATTTTTTTTTTAACTGTTGAATTTTTTTAATTAAACTTTATTTTTGAGAGCAGTTTAAATTCACAGAAATATTCAGTGGAAAGAACAGAGAACCTCCGTATACCACATGCCCCACACACATACCAACTCTCCCACTATCAGTACTCCCCGCCACAGTGGTATATTTATTACATTTATTAAATTATATTTATTACTGATGAACCTGGATAGACACAGCATTATCACCTAAAATCCATAACACGCCTTAGGGTTCCTTCTTGGTGTTTTACATTCTTTGGGTTTTGACAAATATATAATGACATTAATCTTGAGGAGTCATACAGAATATTTTCAGTTTCTTAAAAATCCTCTGTTTTCTGCCTATTCATCTCTCTCCTCACTAACTCCAATAATGACTACTCTTTTTGCTGCCTGCATAGTTTTGCCTTTTTCAAGATGTCAGATAGTCGGAATCATACAGTATGTACCCTTTTCAGATTGGCTTAATTAGTTATATGCTTTTAAGTTTCTTCCGTGTCTTTTCATGACTTGGCAGCTCATTTCTTTTTAGTATTGAATAATATTTTGACTCAATGAACCACAATCTAGTCCATTCTGTTTATCCATTCATCTAACAAAGGAGATTTTTGGTTGCATTTTACATTTATGTATGATACATTTTGCGTTAAAGTTGTAAAGGGTGTAAGTTTACTCTTTTTTGCATGTGGATGTCCAGTTGTTCCAGCACCTTGTGTTAAAAAGGATATCTGTTCTTTATTATGTTGAATTTGCTCATTTATCAAATATTAACTGCATTTATGTAGGCCCTCTATTCTCTGTTTCATTGATCTGTGAGTTGTTTCTTTTACCAGTACTACAGTCTTGATTACTATTGCTTTAGTACGTCTTAAAGTCAGAGAGTGTCAATCCTCCAACTTTGTTATTCTCCTTCAGTATCGAGTTGACTATTCTGGATCTTTTGCTATGTCCATAGAAACTTTAGATTAAGTTTGTCAATCAGTGTTGAATTTTGGAAGTTCTTTATATATGCAGATACAGATCCATTTTTATTGCATAATTTATAAATATATTCTCCCAGTCGATGGCTTGTCTTTTAATTCTTGTAAGACTTCCTGTCTCAGAGCAACATATTTAATTTTTATGAAGTACAATTGATCAATATTTGCTTTTAATGATCATCCTTATGGTGTCATGTGGAGCTTTTTCTTCCGTGTTTTCTAACAGATGCCATTTTTGATCTATAGTTCATTTAGATTGAATGTCTCAAAGGTTGTGAGAATTCGGTTGAGGTTCATTATTTTTCATGTCAATTTCAGTTATTCCCACATTATTTGTTGAAAAGATTATCCTTTGCTTATTGAATTTTCCTGGCACTTTTGTCAAAAAAACCATTTGGCCATATTAGTGTGAGTTTATTTCTGGACTCTCTTTCTGTTCTATTGATCTATATACCTTCCTTTAAGCAATACCACACTGACAGCAGTGTAATACATCATAAAGTCATATGATAGTAGTCCTCCCATTTTCTTTTCTTTTATTTCCTTTCCTTTTCTTTTTTCTTTCTTTCTTTCTTTCTTTCTTTCTTTCTTTCTTTCTTTCTTTCTTTCTTTCTTTCAAAAGTTGTAGGTATGCTAGATTCTTTGCTTTTTTACATAAACTTTATGTTTTTATCACAAATAATATTCCATATATTTTCTTTTTTGTAAATTTACTTATTTAAATCAAGTTAGTTAACATAAAGTGTAATATTGGTTTCAGGAGTAGAACCCAGTGATTCATAATTTGCATAGAACACCCAGTACTTATCCCAACAAGTGCCCTCCTTAATGCTTATCACCCATTTAGGCCAAACCCCACTCTCCTCTCCAGCAGCCATCAGTTTGTTCTCTGTATTTGAGAGTCTCTTATGGTTTGCCTTCCTCTCTGTTTTTATCTTATTTTTCTTTCCTTTCCCCTATGTTAATTTGTTTTGTTTCTTAAATTCCACATATGACTGAAATCATATGATATTTGTCTTTCTCTAACTGACTCATATAAACTTTACAATAAGCTTGCCTATATTTACAAAAATCTTGCAGGGTGTTTACCCTTGGATTGCATTAAATTTGTACATCAATATGGATTTAATTGGCATATTTACTATGTTGAGTCTTCCAATTCATGAATATAGTTTGTCTCTTAATTTACTTCAGTCTTCTAAAAAATTTCTCTCAATAATTTTTTTTTCAAAATACAGGTTCTATGCATGGTTTGTTAGACTTTTACCTGAGCATTTTATTTCTGGGGCTATTATAAATGGTATTCTTTATTAACTTTAGTTTCCAATTGTTCATTGCTAGTATATAGAAGCAGAATTGATTATTTTAAGTTGAACTTGTATCCTGAAACCTTGTGAAATGTACTTATTAGTTTTAGGAGTATTTTTTTTAATTACTTGGGATTTTCTATGTAGATTCACATTATCTGTGCATGGGTACATTTTCTAAATTTTATGCATCTTATTTATTTTTCATCCCTTATTACACAGGCTAATACTGCATGTATGACATTAAATGGGAGTGTTGAAATTGAATATTCTTGCATTGTTCCCAATATTCGAGGGAAGATTTTATTGTTAAGTATGATGTTAGTTGTAGGTTTTTTGTAGATGTCCTTTATTAAAATAAGGAACTTTGCTTCTGCTCCAAATTTACTGATATTACTGGTTTTTATTATGATGAGATACTGAATTTTGTCAAATATTTTCTCCCCATCAACATATATGGTCATGTGATCTTTCTTCTTTAGAATTTTAGTATGTTCACTCTGTTAGATGGCTTATGTTGATTTAGTGTTTGGATATTGAGTCAGTTTGGCCATCCAGGGCTAAACCCTACTTGGTCATGGTGTGTTTTTCATCTTACATATTGTTGGATTCAATTTTCTAGTATTTTAAGTTTTTATTTCTATATTTTTTTTTTAATTTTTTTTTCAACGTTTATTTATTTTTGGGATAGAGAGAGACAGAGCATGAACGGGGGAGGGGCAGAGAGAGAGGGAGACACAGAATGGGAAACAGGCTCCAGGCTCTGAGCCATCAGCCCAGAGCCTGACGCGGGGCTCGAACTCACGGACCGCGAGATCGTGACCTGGCTGAAGTCGGACGCTTAACCGACTGCGCCACCCAGGCGCCCCTATTTCTATATTTTTATTGGTCCACAATTGCTTTTTTTTCTTTACTGTCTTTGTGTAAATTTGGTAGCAGGGTTATAATGGCCTCATAAAATGAGTTGAACAGTGCTGCTTCCTTCTATTTTCTGGAAGAGATTATATAGAATCAGTGGCACATTTTTTAAAAACATGTTTCATAGAATTCATCAGTAAACATTTGGCCTATAGATTTATTTTCTAAGAAAGTTACTAAGTATGAATCCAAGTCCTTTAATAGTGAGAAGATTACTGATTCTCCTGATACACTCTATGTCCACTCCGATGGCCATATCCGGCTTTGGAGCTGCAATGGTTCCAAGCCAGGGGACACAGAGAGGGAAAATAAAGTAAAATAACCATAAGTTTAATTTTAAGTCAAATTTTGGTCTTCTTCCCTACTTGGCCAATACTGTTTACTTCCCAGAGTCCATAAAGAGTTACTCCATGAATTCTGCCTAGCTTTCACAGCTACATTTAATGGAGAGACAAGATGGAATGTGCTTACTTCTCCTTATCTGACCCTGGTATCAAAATTATAGCACATTAGGTTCAATGTATTAATACATGAAAATTTCTTTGACTAGTTCCTGAAAAGTAGCTAGTGCTCAGTAAATGGCAATTATTATCATTGTTACTATTGTCCTGCACTGATCTAAGAACTGGGATGCATTCTCTGCCTTCATGGAGCTTATAGATTAGAAGAATAGATAGATATGAAAAAAGACACAAATCATTAGTTATCACTTTGAGAAGTGTTGCAAAAGAAGACCGGGACGAGACCATCAGTGTATCATTTTTGAGTGAACTCGTTTCATGACTTTGCATACATGAATGTGATTGTCAGTTATTGGGGACCACAACATATATTTTGGCTATTCAAGGAATTAAACACTCAGTGTGTTATCGGGATATTTTGAAATTACAAGTAAATTTACAGACCAGTTGTATTTTATAAGACTTTTTACTGTTTTATTTAATAATTAAATTAATGACTTCATTTTAATGTCTACTCTCTGCCAGGTATTGAATTACTTTTTTATTCAGGTTATCTTAGCACTTGAATTATATCATCTGATCATCATCTTTTACCATTCTTTTGATCAAATGGCAAGATAAGTTCCTGGAGTGTATCCAGTCCACCAATATTAAACATTGCCTACTGACTTCCAGAGTACTGGGCGAACATGTGAGAAGAAAGGATAGTGGCAGACCTCCAAAGCAGCTGCTCTGTGGCGACATGAGATAGAAGGTCCTTAGGCAATTTTAGCAGAAGGAATGCTATTAGAAGACATGTGAGAGAAACTTCCGGTTAGATCCTGATACTGGACAGAGACAGTGGCAGAAAGTTGGCTCCTCAGATATGAATGTATGTACCCACAATTTTCCCACATGTACCTTTTGGAAACCAAAATAGCACTATACTAAAAAGCTGACGAGAAACTCTTTATACATGCATTGCATGCATTAATACAGATTTTCATATCACAAATAATAGGACAGAAGCTTTGTGCACAATCTAATGCTTATTTTGTAGAGGAGGCTTTAAAAAAAAGATTTTTAATGTGTTAATGTATGCCAAAGTTCCTTAATGGAGCCATATTTCTTTCCACTGAAGGACTTTGGACATGCTCCCACACCTTTTACTTGAGCTTTACATAAAATTGATTTTGTAACTCAAAACTCACTTCCTAAGGGAAGATTTACCTGTAACCACCAGGGTCAGGTAGTTTGATTTCATAGATTCTAATACTTTTTAGTGGCACTTAAGCAATAATCTCTTTTGCTCACTGTTGTAATCCTTGTGCCAAACACTTAGTAGATGCTTCTTAAATTGATAATAAAGAGTGTAATTAACCACAAGTAATTACTGAGCACTTAGTAAGCATTAAACACTGTGTCACAAGGATGAAAAAATATGATTTATGCTGTAAAGATGTTTACAATCTAATATGGAAGAGCACACATGAAAGAAAAATAAGCCCACCTGAATTCTGTCCTTGCTATCCTTCAAACACATGAGCTGGTAGTGGTACAATTGCCAAGAAGGCAGTGGGCAGTCTTCTGGGTAGAGTAAATGACAGAGCTTGACAAGAGAGGTATCACAGGAAAACTATCATTGAATTGAAATATGAAGAAAGTTTTCCTCCATGTACTAGAAATAAGAATGCTTTTCTGAGTGTTTATAAATATTTATGTATATATAATATATACACATTTATGTACAGTATAAATTTGTGAAAGTGCTTGCATGTTATCTACATCATGAATGTGTGTATATAACATATACAGTAAATGAATACCCATGTGTATCTTTAATATATACATATGTAACTTGTAATTTTAACGGACCAGTCTATCAGCGTTATTATAAACCACCTCCAGCTACCTAGTGGTGTGTCGTGTATCAATTAAGACACCTTGAATATATACTTTCAGTACTATAGTAAGAGAAATTTCCCATGTATCTTTTTAATTTTACCCCAATTTAACCATGGCATAACCATGGCTTTTACTTACTCCTGGCAAAATGTGTTGCAATGAATTGTATACCTAAAAAAAAAATTATGAAATCAATCATTCCATGATCCAGTAACTATTATTATCTGGGTACCCTCTTTAATGTTTGTCAGTCTTTTCTGTAAGATAATATCGATTTGAACTTTTAATCCTCTCCCAGAGAAAACAAGAGTATCACAGTATGTTATTTATAATGACTATTTACAGAAATAACCTTGCTATTAATCAGGCATATTTTGTCTTAGACTTCAATTATCAATCAGACTCTCATGACCTTTTTCACTATTCTAGTGTCATGGTGTCTCAGCCACAATCTTGAAGTTCCTTTAGTCCTATCCTCTTGCATAGTGATAAGATTTATCCAACAACTTTATACTGAGGCATTCTGCATAGAACCAACTGAGAATATTTTTGTTCCTGCATCTGGGTATCACAGAAATGGAGTGACAGCAATGTGATTGAAAAAAAAAACAAAAAAAAAAAACACATCTGCATCAGTGTGGCTGGTTTTTATTCTGTCCATAAACTCAGACAAGTTTATGGCTAAATAAGGGTACCCATGAGTCCTAAAATTTCACTTTTTCTTTTATATTGATAACAGAAGAAATTAACTGTTGAGGTGAAAAAAGAAAAAAAGTCAAATTTTTAAGAGCAAAGGCTTTTCTCCTTTACCTTATTTAGCCTGAATAAATTGTAATGTCTTCAAGTAACACTGTGGGGAATGCATTTTTTTATTGGCCTGATGGTGATCCACAGGTGCAGGTAATTGCAGACACATCTAGATGAACTCTAGCATCACATCTGTGCTACAGAAAATGTGCTAACGCAACAATAAAGAGATAAATGAAAGTTCTGTTCACTAAGTGGACTTCCAAGCCTCCGTGTTAAACTTCCTTCTTCCTACTCTCCTTCGTCTTCCATTTGATGATCTGTATAAAGTCCTGGATGATTAAAGATGTACCTCCCTTATCTTTGAATTTAAGAGGTGTATTTAAAAATAAGACTACACCTCTTTGGGAATATATTACAAAACTATTAGCTTAAAATTATCTCTTTTATATTGAGAAGCATGTTGGAAGATGACTTAAAAGTTTCTCCATCATTGCTTTTAATTACTGATAGTGTCCCAATAGTTTCTTATCAGATTTTATAAATAATACAATGAAACTTTAATATGGCCTATGGATTTTTCAACATGTATTCCTTTTAAGCCCTTAATATTTGAATAAGTTATCACATTGACATTAACTTTCTAAAAAACTATCAACTGTTAAGTATTAGAAGAGCCAAGAAAATAGACTATCTCAGTTTTCTGTGAAATGTCTGGAAATCCACATACCTGAATGCTCAGTACTCATCAAGAATGATTATGGTGGCCTTTATTTTTTTAAGTTTATTTATTTATTTTGAGAGAGAGAGAGAGAGAGAGAGAGAGAGAGAGAGAATCTGAAGCAGGCTTTGCTCTGTCAGTGTAGAGCCTGATGTAGGGTTCCATCCCAGGAACTGTGAGATTATGACCTGAGTCAAAGTCAAGAGTTAGATGCTTAACCAAATGAGCCACCCAGGTGTCCCTGTGGTTACTTTTATTTATTAAACTCTTTTCAGGAATTATTTCTTTTAATCCATTTGTTGACTCTTTTTTTTTAATTAAAATTTTTTTTAATTAATTAATTTATTTTTTCAATATATGAAATTTATTGTCAAATTGGTTTCCATACAACACCCAGTGCTCATCCCAAAAGGTGCCCTCCTCAATACCCATCCCCCACCCTCCCCTCCCTCCCACCCCCCATCAACCCTCAGTTTGTTCTCAGTTTTTTTTTTTTTTTTTTTTTTTTTTGTTCTTTTTGTTCTCAGTTTTTAAGAGTCTCTTATGTTTTGGCTCTCTTCCACTCTAACCTCTTTTTTTTTTTTTCCTTCCCTCCCCCATGGGTTTCTGTTAAGTTTCTCAGGATCCACATAAGAGTGAAGACCTATGGTATCTGTCTTTCTCTGTATGGCTTATTTCACTTAGCATAACACTCTCCAGTTCCATCCATGTTGCTACAAAGGGCCATATTTCATTCTTTCTCATTGCCACGTAGTACTTCATTGTATATATAAACCACAATTTCTTTATCCATTCATCAGTTGATGGACATTTAGGCTCTTTCCACAATTTGGCTATTGTTGAGAGTGCTGCTATAAACATTGGGGTACAAGTGCCCCTATGCATCAGTACTCCTGTATCACTTGGGTAAATTCCTAGCAGTGCTATTGCTGGGTCATAGGGTAGGTCTATTTTTAATTTTTTGAGGAACCTCCACACTGTTTTCCAGAGGGGCTGCACCAATTTGATTTCCCACCAACAGTGCAAGAGGGTTCCCATTTCTCCACATCCTCTCCAGCATCGATAGTCTCCTGATTTGTTCATTTTGGCCACTCTGACTGGCGTGAAGTGATATCTGAGTGTGGTTTTGATTTGTATTTCCCTGATGAGGAGCGACGTTGAGCATCTTTTCATGTGCCTGTTGGCCATCCAGATGACTTCTTTAGAGAAGTGTCTATTCATGTTTTCTGCCCATTTATTCACTGGGTTATTTGTTTTTCGGGTGTGGAGTTTGTGAGTTCTTTATAGATTTTGGATACTAGCCCTTTGTCCGATATGTCATTTGCAAGTATCTTTTCCCATTCTGTTGGCTGCCTTTTAGTTTTGTTGGTTGTTTCCTTTGCTGTGCAGAAGATTTTTATCTTCATAAGGTCCCAGTAGTTCATTTTTGCTTTTACTTCCCTTGCCTTTGGGGATGTGTCAAGTAAGAAATTGCTACGGCTGAGGTCAGAGAGGTCTTTTCCTGCTTTCTCCTCTAGGGTTTTGATGGTTTCCTGTCTCACATTCAGGTCCTTTATCCATTTTGAGTTTATTTTTGTGAATGGTGTGAGACAGTGGTCTAGTTTCAATCTTCTGCATATTGCTGTCCAGTTCTCCCAGCACCATTTGTTAAAGAGACTGTCTTTTTTCCATTGGATATTCGTTCCTCCTTTGTCAAAGATGAGTTGGCCATACGTTTGTGGGTCTAGTTCTGGGGTTTCTATTCTAGTCCATTGGTCTATGTGTCTGTTTTCGTGCCAATACGATGCTGTCTTGATGATTGCAGCTTTGTAGTAGAGGCTAAAGTCTGGGATTGTGATGCCTCCTCTTTGGTCTTCTTCAAAATTACTTTGGCTATTCGGGGACTTTTGTGGTTCCATATGAATTTTAGGATTGCTTGTTCTAGTTTCGAGAAGAATGCTGGTGCAATTTTGATTGGGATTGCATTGAATGTGTAGATAGCTTTGGGTAGTATTGACATTTTGACAATATTTATTCTTCCAATCCATGAGCACGGAATGTCTTTCCATTTCTTTCTATCTTCTTCAATTTCCCTCATAAGGTTTCTATAGTTTTCAGCATACAGATCTTGTACATCTTTGGTTAGATTTATTCCTAGGTATTTTATGCTTGTTGGTGCAATTGTGAATGGGATCAGTTTCTTTATTTGTCTTTCTGTTGCCTCATTATTAGTGTATAAGAATGCAACTGATTTCTGTACATTGATTTTGTATCCTGCGACCTTGCTAAATTCATGTATCAGTTCTAGCAGACTTCTGGTGGAGTCTATCAGATTTTCCATGTACAATATCATGTCATCTGCAAAAGTGAAAGCTTAACTGCGTCTTTGCCAATTTTGATGCCTTTGATTTCCTTTTGTTCTCTGATGATGCTAGAACTTCCAACACTATGTTAAACAACAGCGGTGAGAGTGGGCATCCCTGTCGTGTTCCTGATCTCAGGGAAAAAGTTCTCAGTTTTTCCCCATTGAGGATGATGTTAGCTGTGGGCTTTTCATAAATGGCTTTGATGATCTTTAAGTATGTTCCTTCTATCCCAACTTTCTCTAGGGTTTTTATTGAGAAATGTTGCTGAATTTTCTCAAAGGCCTTTTCTGCATCGATAGACAGGATCATATGGTTCTTATCTTTTCTTTTATTAATGTGATGTATCATATTGATTGATTTGCAAATGTTGAACCAGCCCTGCATCCCAGGAATGAATCCCACTTGATCATGGTGAATAATTCTTTTTATATGCTGTTGAATTCGTTTTGCTAGTATCTTATTGAGAATTTTTGCATCCATATTCATCAGGGATATTGGCCTCTAGTTCTCTTTTTTTACTGTGTCTCTGTCTGGTTTAGGAATCAAAGTAATACTGGCTTCATAAAATAAGTCTGGAAGTTTTCCTTCCCTTTCTATTTTTTGGAATAGCTTGAGAAGGATAGGTATTATCTCTGCTTTAAACGTCTGGTAGAACTCCCCTGGGAAGCCATCTGGTCCTGGACTCTTATTTGTTGGGAGATTTTTGATGACTGATTCAATTTCTTCGCTGGTTATGGGTCTGGTCAAGCTTTCTATTTCCTCCTGATTGAGTTTTGGAAGTGTGTGGGTGTTTAGGAATTTCTCCATTTTTTCCAGGTTGTCCAGTTTGTTGGCATATAATTTTTCATAGTATCCCCTGATAATTGCTTGTATCTCTGAGGGATTGGTTGTAATAATTCCATTTTCATTCGTGATTTTATCTATTTGGGTCATCTCCCTTTTCTTTTTGAGAAGCCTGGCTAGAGGTTTATCAATTTTGTTTATTTTTTCAAAAAAAACCAACTCTTGGTTTCGTTGATCTGCTCTACAGTTTTTTTAGATTCTATATTGTTTATTTCTGCTCTGATCTTTATTATTTCTCTTCTTCTGCTGGATTTAGGCTGTCTTTGCTGTTCTGCTTCTAGTTCCTTTAGGTGTGCTGTTAGATTTTGTATTTGGGATTTTTCTTGTTTCTTGAGATAGGCCTGGATTGCAATGTATTTTCCTCTCAGGACTGCCTTTGCTGCATCCCAAAGCATTTGGATTGTTGTATTTTCATTTTCATTTGTTTCCATATATTTTTTAATTTCTTCTCTAATTGCCTGGTTGACCCATTCATTCTTTAGTAGGGTGTTCTTTAACCTCCATGCTTTTGGAGGTTTTCCAGACTTTTTCCTGTGGTTGATTTCAAGCTGGTGCATTGTGCATTGTGCATTGTGGTCTGAAAGTATGCATGGTATGATTTCAATTCTTGTCTACTTATGAAGGGCTGTTTTGTGACCCAGTATGTGATCTATCTTGGAGAATGTTCCATGTGCACTCGAGAAGAAAGTATATTCTGTTGCTTTGGGATGCAGAGTTCTAAATATATCTGTCAAGTCCATCTGATCCAATGTATCATTCAGGGCCCTTGTTTCTTTATTGACCGTGTGTCTAGATGATCTATCCATTTCTGTAAGTGGAGTGTTAAAGTCTCCTGCAATTACCACGTTCTTATCAATAAGGTTGCTTATGTTTGTGAGTAATTGTTTTATATATTTGGGGGCTCCCGTATTCGGCGCATAGACATTTATAATTGTTAGCTCTTCCTGATGGATAGACCCTGTGATTATTATATAATGACCTTCTTCATCTCTTGTTACAGCCTTTAATTTAAAGTCGAGTTTGTCTGATATAAGTATGGCTACTCCAGCTTTCTTTTGACTTCCAGCGACATGATAGATAGTTCTCCATCCCCTCACTCTCAATCTGAAGGTGTCCTCAGGTCTAAAATGAGTCTCTTGTAGACAGCAAATAGATGGCGCATTTAGTCCATTTACATTCAGTGTTATTATAGAAAGATATGGGTTTAGAATCATTGTGATGTCCGTAGGTTTCATGCTTGTAGCGATGTCTCTGGTACTTTGTCTCACAGGATCCCCCTTAGGATCTCTTGTAGGGCTGCTTTAGTGGTGACGAATTCCTTCAGTTTTTGTTTGTTTGGGAAGACCTTTATCTCTCCTTCTATTTTAAATGACAGACTTGCTGGATAAGGGATTCTCGGCTGCATATTTTTTCTGGTAATCACATTGAAGATCTCCTGCCATTCCTTTGTGGCCTGCCAAGTTTCAGTAGAGAGATTGGTCACGAGTCTTATAGGTCTCCTTTTATATGTTAGAGCACGTTATCTCTAGCTGCTTTCAGAATTTTCTCTTTATCCTTGTATTTTGCCAGTTTCACTATGATATGTCGTGCAGAAGATCGATTCAAGTTACGTCTGAAGGGAGTTCTCTGTGCCTCTTGGAGTACAATGCCTTTTTCTTTCCCCAGATCCGGGAAGTTCTCAGCTATTATTTCTTCAAGTACACCTTCAGCACCTTTCCCTCTCTCTTCCTCCTCTGGAATACCAATTATGCGTAGATTATTTCTCTTTAGTGTATCACTTAGTTCTCTAATTTTCCCCTCATACTCCTGGATTTTTTTATCTCTCTTTTTCTCAGCTTCTTCTTTTTCCATAATTTTATCCTCTAGTTCACCTATTCTCTCCTCTGCCTCTTCAATCCAAGCATTAGTTGTCTCCATTTTATTTTGAAGTTCATTGATAGCATTTTTTAGCTCCTCCTGGCTGTTCCTTAGTCCCTTGATCTCTGTAGCAAGAGATTCTCTGCCGTCCTTTCTACTGTTTTCAAGCCCAACGATGAATTTTATGACTATTCTAAATTCACTTTCTGTTATATTGTTTAAATCATTTTTGATCAGTTCGTTAGCTGTTGTTATTTCCTGGACATTTTTCTAAGGGGAATTCTTCCGTTTCGTCATTTTGGATAATCCTTGGAGTGGTGCGGTACTGCGGGGCACTTCCCCTGTGCTGTCTTGAATACCTTGCGTTGGTGGGCGGGACTGCAGTCAGACCTGATGTCTGCCCCCAGCCCATCGCTGGGGCCACAATCAGACTGGTGTGTGCCTTCTCTTCCCCTCTCCTAGGGGCAGGATTCACTGTGGGGTGGCATTGCCCGTGTGGGCTACTTGCACACTGCCAGGCTTGTGGTGCTGGGGATCTGGCATATTAGCTGGGGTGGATCGGCAAGGTGCACAGGGGCCGGAGGGGTAGGCTCAGCTCGCTTTTCCTTCAGAAATCTGCTTCGGGAGGCGCCCTGCGGCAGCAGGAGGAAGTCAGACCCCCCGGAGGGATGGATCCGCAGAAGCACAGAGTTGGGTGTTTGCGGGGTGCAATCAAGTTCCCTGGCAGGAACTGGTTCCCTTTGGGATTTTGGTTGGGGGATGGGCAAGGAAGATGGCGCTGGCGAGCACCTTTGTTCCCCGCCAAGCTGAGCTCTGTCGTCCGGGGCTCAGCAACTCTCCCTCCAATTGTCCTCCAGCCCTCCCGTTCTCCGAGCAGAGCTGTTAGCTTATAACCTTCCAGATGTCAAGTCCTGCTTGCTGTCGGAACACACTCTGTCCGGCCCCTCTGCTTTTGCCAGCCAGACTCGGAGGTTCTGCTTGGCCGGCAGGCCGCCCCTCCACCCTGGCTCCCTCCCGCCAGTTCGTGTAGCGCGCACCGCCTTGCCGCCCTTCCTACCCTCTTCTTTGGGCCTCTCGTGTGCTTGGCTCCGGAGACTCTGTTCTGCTAGTCTTCTGGCGGTTTTCTGGGTTATTTAGGCAGGTGTAGGTGGAATCTAAGTGATCAGCAGGACGCGCGGTGAGCCCAACGTCCTCCTATGCCACCATCTTCCCAGGATCCCATTTGTTGACTCTTAAACCACCTTTCAAATGATATAGATTTGGTCGAAATTTTGAAAATATGCGATTATCTCGAAAATCCCAGAGTATAACTATAAAAGTACTTTCTTATTTTTAAGGACATTTAACATATAGAGGATTGAAATATTAAGATTCATACCTGTTTTTCATTCAAAACCAAACATAATTGGTAAACTCTTTCCAAGCAGTACAGTTGGGCCCATTTTATAAAAATTGCCAATATCTGGTAAGATTCTGGCATCAACCTGCTATTTCACATAAGTGTATTTTAATCATAGACTGTTATTCCATCATGAAGATTTTGTTTCTCCTTCTTATTTGAAATAATATAATTGATGTAATATCAATCTGCTTTTCTCTCTGACATAGAGACAAAAGACAGGTTTTGCTGCAAATAGCTCCTCTCCCCTGCTGACAGTTCCCCACAATGGAGACCCCTGTCAGCTTTCTTGTTTCTATACAGGAGCTTTTCTGAATACATATTGCAAATTATGGCAGTTGTGATGAATTATCCAAATTTCAAATGATATATATTTAATATATATATGTATGTGTATATATACATATGTGTGTGTGTGTGTGTGTGTGTGTAAAATTCTATAGAAACCAGCTTGACTTTGGTTACCTGCCCATAGAAAGTATATACCATCTTCAATATTTCTGTTCATACACATTTAAGAATCTCTACACATTCATAAAAGTCCCTGGATGCATCTTGTACTCTCTTTCTCTAAGGACCTTCTCACCCATCTCCATTTGAAGATTGCTGATTGTTTGCGTCATAATTGTCTACTTTGTACTAAGATTCTGATTCTCAAGATTTAATATACGTAAGAATCAGATGGGCTTATTTAAAGCAGATTCCCATGCTGTGACTGTAGACATTCATGGTCAGTTAATCTGGGCTGGAGCTCAGAATATGATAAAGATGCACTCAGATTAGACTATAGACTTTGTAAGGGAAGGAAAACATTTTATGAAAATGTGTATTTCTGTTACTTGGAACCATGCATTATATATAAGAGACAAAATAATTATGTGTTGAACTGAATTAAGAGGTTTAAACAACAAAAAAATAGCTTTGGATTATTTGTTAATATTCCCTGTTGGAAACTTTATTATCCCAGTTAGAATGTGTCAAACTTTTGAGGCTAGGAACTGATGAACAAGTGGACGCAGGGAATATTCACCTCACCACTTTTCATATACATCTTATTAATTCATCTAATGACTGTTGCACACCTATCTAAATCTTAGCCTGTGTGCTAGTTGCTGTGATATCAAATTGCATAAATTTGATTCTTCACCCTCAAGGAATTTACACATTAGAAAAGAGGCATATTAAGTAGCCCTAAAATAACGTAATGATTTATAATAGAGAATAAACAAAGCATTGTAGAAGCCCTGAGAAATGAAGGCCAAGTGCAGTCGAAGGCTCTATAAATATTAAAACTTCAAGAATCAGCATATGGTTGATACTAATACAAATCATTCTCTATGCCAATTCTTCAAAAAAAATTGATGCCATTAGAAATTGTCAGTGTTCTAACACCGTTTGTCATTAAAAATGAAAGCAATAAAAATGTATACTCTGCACCACTATCCATTTCTCATTTACATTCTCATTTATATGTACTCATAAAAACTGTGCCCTAGATTTTAGATTCCTCTGACTTTGCTAGTAATAGTTCGTGTTTTCAGTTATTTACATATGTACCAGGTCATCTGTTCTTTACCCCAGTCTTCCTTTGATTAGCCTTTATGCTGCACCTCCTTCCTCCCTGCCGCACCCACTGGAACATTCCCTTTAAAATCGAGCTAATGTCTATTTTTGTTAAAATGTGAATACTCAAGGTGCCTGGGTGGCTCAGTCGATCGAGCATCTAACTCATAACTTCCACTTGTGTCATGATCCCAGGGTCATGAGATCAAGGCCGACATCTGGCTCTGTGCTGAGTATGGTGCCTGCTTAAGATTCTCTCTCTCTCCCTCTCCCTTGGCTCCTCTCCCCTGCTCTCTGTCTCTCTCTAAAAATAATGATGATGATGATGATGATGATGATAATACAATGTGAATACTCTTCCCTTCACTACTGTTTTTATCCCACAGACCCCATCTTTCTCCAGTATTGTGGTTGCCTTTACATCATCTCAACAATAAGAAAATGTTTCCAACAGCCCTTCTGGCTGACATTTATGACTGTAATTCCTACTTAGATGAATCCTCATGGTTGGTAGCCCAGTTTTGTGGAAGGAGGTCATCCGCCTACTGTCATAGAAGCAGAAAGAACAACTCCTCCCTGTTCCATCCTTTGACACCTAAGGATAGGCTTGTGACCTCAGCTTAGTCATCTGGATTCTTACACTTTAGAATTTGCATCTCCAGTGAGTGATGCAAAGATAAAGAGAGTTTAAGGAACATGTTGCCATGTGGCAACATCTTGGCCAGATAACTTGTTGAGCAGGAACTTCTGGTAGATTGTCTTTTGTTTCTGCTTATTTCAATTTTGTGACATCACCTTCAAAACTTACTTTTTTGAGGGGCGCTTGGGTGGCTCAGCTGATTGAGTGGGGGACCCTTGATTTTGGCTCAAGTCATGATCTCATGTGCTGATAGCACAGAGTCCGCTTGGGATTCTCTCTCCCTCTCTGTCTGTTCCTCTCCTTGCTAGCACATGTTCTTTCTAAATAAATAAATAAATAAATAAATAAATAAATAAATAAATATTTAAGAAAAATACTTTTACACTTAGAACAGCTAGATTAGATTATATTACTTCAACTAGGAATTCTAATTTCTAGTGAGTGAAAATAAGATCCAAACCTTCCTGATAGTTTTGAAATATGTTGGGTATTTTGTGGTAAAATTTCGTGGTAATTTTATGGACCCTTAGCAATGTTTTCATAGTGGAACAAATGGTGGATTTTTTTATTGCAATATGACAAAGTTTCAACATAATTATATATTATTATGTCAAATATGCTATGAGTAGATAAAAATATAAGTAGACATATATTGATAAGTTAGGACTAATGACATATGCAAATTCAACATTTACTTACGCCAAATAATATATTTTTAAATCACTTGTATCAATGTCTGTTTTAAAGGGTTTTTTTTTTTTTTTTTCGATTGCCATATAGCAGTGTGGTCTATTTGCTAGTCAGTATTTATGTCTCCCGTTGCTTTAAGTTGTGTGTTAGTGTGCCCTTACACCAATTTATCTATTTAAGTGATAATATTATGTCTAGGCTATTTTCAGAGACCAGTTTTCCCATAAAATTATTGCATTTGACAAAACAGGTACAGGATCCAAAAAAAACATAATAGTCTATAATCTTTAGAAATTCCATAAGTTATTAAATACTAAGGTGTCCATCTGGGGACAAAGCTTATGTCCTTTAAGTAGGCAGTTACTGCAATTTTCTTACTATTAGGCTCCTTGTGTTGTTGTGCCCTGAGAACTACACATAGATTTTAGTGAAATATAACTCTACAGAGTTCAGTGCAGGTCTAAGACCACATCTGTCAAATAGTCCACATACATTTGATATTTATAAATCTCTTTATGTTCTTCTGTAAAGGAATCACACTAAAGATAGAATAATGAAAAAAATATAAATATCCTATCTTCTATTTATATTTTCCCTGAGCTTATCATCTCTCTAATTTTTCACTTTGTTTCATATTTTTCTGTTGATTCTTTGCCTTCTGCCTCCACACATCAGATATAGGGCTTTCTTATTTCTATGGAGCATTGTGGGATGGTTGTAGGGAATAGATTATACAACAGGGCCTAAAAATATTTTGAAGGATGAAAAGAGGAAATTATAACTGTTTTTCTCCTATGTACAAATCTAAAACAATACCAACTTTGAAAGAATTGTGTTTATAGTTTTCTGGGCAGAGAAGCTGATACATAGTCCTTACTCATGAAAGGTTAATCCCTTTCACCAATTTATATTAAAGGAAAAACAAACAAATAAAATAATAAAATATGTTTGTGGTTTGAAACTGTTCACAAGCAACAGGACTGAATATCAAACACCAGAGTTACTAATCAAATATCCACAAATATAGTATAAAAAAGCAGCTCTTTAATTTGTTGCAGCAAAGTTTATATGTTTCTCTTGATTCATCTTTGTTACTTCAATTTTCTACAATATTTAGAGAGTAGAGTTATAACGGTTTCTTTATAAGTGCAATGGAATGAATTCTCTAATGTGTGTCTGTTTAAATCTGATAACTTAAAGAACAAGAGTCAATAAGCATTTTCTTCTACTGTGTAATAATGTTTTCTGTTAAACATTAATAGAAAACCAGGGATCTGTTAAATTTGACAAAGTTATCCATGTCTATAATAATTAAATGCCATATTTTATCAAAATAATTATATGAAAGCAGACACCTAATCTTGAAAATAATTCAAACATCATTTTCAAAAAGTACCATATCAAATAAAAATTAAATCTCTTGCTAATATTTCCTGGAAACTTCTCAGAAATCTGAGATTACTGAGTATTTCAAGGACCACAGATCATGCAATAATATGAAGAATTACAGATAGTGGACTCAGTGTAATATCTTCACTTGCACACATACACTTGTGGATGACATATTAGCAAGCTTTCATTTAAGCATGTCAGTTTCAAGCAAACTGTAGCAGTTCCAAAAGGACATAACGGGAATAATCTCTTACTTGTTCATTTTTTTTTACTTTACATATTTTTTAAAATTTATTTTTGAGAGAGGGAGGGAGAGGGCATGCGTGCACATGCAAGCAGGGAGGGGCAGAGAGAGGGGGACAGAGGATCAGAAGCGGGCTCTATGCTGACAGCAGAGAGCCCAGTGCGGGACTTGAACTCATGAGCCTAGAAATGATGACCTGGGGGGAAGTCAGAGCTCAACTGACTGAGTCACCCAGGCACCCTCAGCATTATTTTTGAACAAGACTTCGTGCTAGTTACTACAGATAAAAAGATAAACAGAACCTGATCCTTATCTTTAAGAACTTTAAAACATATGGAGGACGAGGAAATACAATTAGCTGAGGCAAGTAAAATGGAATATTCAGCAGCTTCAAGTGACACGAGTGGGGGTGAAGAGAAAGAAGCAAAATCTTACTCGGCCACGGATCAAGGAAATTTTCCTTTCTAAACAGGAGGAGTTGACATGGGTTTTCATAAAATAGTAGAGAAGGAACAACATACACTTAAGAATGACTGAAAATCAGGAGCAAATTCAGAGAGCCGAGGATGCCCCGGCATAAATGCAAGGAGACAGAATGTGAAGATGAACGGCATGAGTGAGGAGGGACTGTCTTCAGAAAGAGCGTGCAAGACTTTGAAGCACATTTCAGGGAGTTATTTTGTCTTTGTTAAGGCAATGGGGAGTCTTTGCAGGTTCTTGAGGTTGGGATGGCATGAAAAATCAATGTTTGAGAAAAAAAAGAGAGCTACATAATTTTAGAGGACTGGCACTGGGGATAAAATGGAATCAAATGTGGATAAACTGGTCATTAGAGGAAATGCTTTTTTACCTACTGAGTGGCCCTTCTGGAATAAATGATGTATTCTCAGCAAAAAACACATGGGTGATCTTCTATACTGATGTGCTGGCAAGCTCTAAGCAATCCATTATCAAGATGGCACAAAATTTTAATGATATAATATTATAACTGCATTTGTCAGAGGTCAATCTCCCTAAGAGCAGGACACGTTTGGAATATTCATAAAATTCTTTGATTTCGAGCATAAACATCAGAAGGTGAAAAATCCTATCTTTAGAAGAGGATGGTGTCATGTCATGTAGTGGACTATAGAAAGTAGAATTAAGAGGAATTATTAGTGAGTAGCAGAAAGAAAGCAAATGTTTTCTCCTTGCCCTATGGTGTTTTGTGCCACCTTTTATCCACGTAGCTCTCTCAGCCACTTTCCAGACAGCAGAGCACATTAAATGCATTCATGATTTGTAATTTAAAACTACAGTTGTGCGAAATTGCAGTTTAAGCTTGTATGGATCCATACCCATTGAGTTTGAATTAAGATTTACAAATATGTATTAGGTTTGATAGGACAGTCATTGAATGAAAAATACAATTTGTGGCACTGAAATGCAGCAAAAATACGAAAATTTAAAATATGTATGAAATCTTTCTCAACAATATGCTGATTAGATCTTAGGCAATGCATATGGCACATTCTAGTAATCAATCAGGGCGTATATTCTGAATGCCATGATTCTACGTTTCTTAATTTAAAAATAAATTGGAGGAACTTATTCCGGAAGTAATTATTTCAGAAAATTATCGTGTCCTACAAAACTCATTCACAGTCAGGAGACTCATAAAACAAATCAACCTTTTAAATTGTTGGTTTTAAGTGAGTAGGGCTGAAAATCTAAGGTTCAAGCAACACATTTTTTTTTTTTTGCCGTAATTCTTTATCTCTTCAAGCAAAGGGTAGTTCTAGAAGTACCCTAATATCCATACAAACAGGAAGACGAAGAGCAAGGCAAAGAGGTTGAAAAAAAGCATTGCCATCATGACCAATAATGCCAGAATCATATTTATTATCCAACACGGGAAGATTAATGATTGTCTGGTCTACAACCACCCTCAGTGCAGGAATTAGCTCAGCAACATTGTTTCTCTGGTTGTACATTACATTAGACGTGCACAGCCGTCAGCTCTAGATGATCTTATTTAGTAAGTCTATTTTTGCAATATCCCCAGATCATTTTAATGTGCCGTCATGGTTGAGAATCACTGCTGTCTCACAAAATATTAACTGAGATGAAACACATGATTTCCCAATTTAGGGATAATTTTGACTCTGGTAAACATCTTTATATGAAGATGTGATCTGGGTTCTTAAACTTTCATCCACTGAAATTACATCAGCCCTTCTTACTTCTTAAAAAAATAGTTTCCTGGGGCGCCTGGGTGGCGCAGTCGGTTAAGCGTCCGACTTCAGCCAGGTCACAATCTCGCGGTCCGTGAGTTCGAGCCCCGCGTCGGGCTCTGGGCTGATGGCTCAGAGTCTGGAGCCTGTTTCCGATTCTGTGTCTCCCTCTCTCTCTGCCCCTCCCCCGTTCATGCTCTGTCTCTCTCTGTCCCAAAAAAAATGAATAAACGTTAAAAAAAATATATTAAAAAAAAATAGTTTCCTATTTTTACTTATTTCCTTTCCTAATAATGTATACGTTATATAGCTAATGTGCTATTTAAATTGCTTTTATCACCATCAGTAATAGCTCTTATTTAATATGGGTTTACTATGAAGCTGACACAAACGTAGGTATTTATATACAATAATTTTAACCTTTTTATCAATTCTAGAAGGTAGATATTATCATTTCCATTGCAAATATGAGGAGATTGAAACAGCAGATTTCAAAACATACCTCAAATTGCATGCATGACTAGAAAGTGCTGAAAGTGGGGATCTGACCCCAACATGTATGTTCTCAACCACTACTCTATGTAAGAGAAGGCTCATTGCAGATCTGAGTTAACCAAATTGCAACTGCCAATCATTTTAATATTTATAGGAAGCTGTTATCCCTTCCTAACATTTTCAACAGCCCAAGAACTTTCACTTATTTTTGTATAACCTTGTTGCCTGCTAGGGTTTACTTGTCAGTAAGAAATCTCGTAGACTTGGCTTCAGCACTGATCCTAACTTGCCAATAGCATCTCCTGTGAAATTTAAAATCATATCCCGTGACCTTTAAGAATTCCTGGGGGCTTAGGTTCATGGTTTCCATCAACTGAATTGCCATTAAAACTTTTTATTCCACTCTGAATGTAAAACTCTTCTCCTTCATAGGTTTAAATACATATACCAAGGCAAAAGCCCACTCATACTATGCACTTTAAAAATTCTGTGTGATTTATTAAAGATTCTTGAGTTAAAGAAAAGTTACCCCAAGTGGAGTAAAGCCTTCTGATATCCTCTGAGCTCCGTTTTTTCTGCCTTCTCTTTTTACGTCTGCATCGCAGCCCTTTGCTCATAACTCAAGCTCACAAATGCATCAAATAACTCTGGAGAAAAAAGCAAACAAATGGCTTGTCATGAGCAGGATACACAACCTGAGAGTGCAGTCAGGATTATAAATACCATCGTTTATCCCATTAATTATGAACTTATTGTTTCATCTCTCACTGTCCTAATCACAATTTACTGAGTATCTTTCAATTGAATGTCTGGTTTATTTTCTAATTGGCCTGCTAGTTTTCCATTAGTCTGTGCTTCCCAACAAATCACAAATGAAGTATTCACTGAATCTCCCTTTCTCTTCTGTGACTGTTTCAGTGATAGTTGTAATAGAGAACAGTCCATTAACCCATTCAACAATCATGCTTGCAAACTATTCTGAATGCTTGCGAGTGTCTATGTATCACAGATTTTATAGCAAAATAAAACCCCGAATAATAATGGATAACCTGGCCTGAAAAAAGTGGTCTTGAATTTGATACCTTGGAAAAACAATAGTTTCAAAGTTTTGTTGAATTTTGTTGTTTTGTTTTTGGTTTTGTTTTTTAATATTTTGTTGGAGGGGCAGTCACCTTATAGAAAAATTATTACAGAAATCTCTGAAGTTCAGTGGATAAAATGTTTAAATTATGCAGAATAGCAACGATGTTATGGTAAATGACAGAGTTTAAGCAATGTAAGCAAATGAGGTAAGCCGCTCTGCTCCATGTTAAACAATAGTGGGCTAGGTGTATCTGCAGTTCATACTTCCTTTAGGAAATGTTTCTAAATGTTATTTAATCCCATTATTGGTTTTCTCCCCTTGGTCAAGATGTGTGTGTGTGTGTGTGCGCGCGCGCCACATGCATAGGTGCAACACGTGATTTTCTTCAAGCAGTTACCCAAAGTGTTGTCAATGTGTGCTTTTGTGTCTTGCTTATGTGTCTCGGCTTATACAATTATCCACAGGACTCTTGGCTATTCCTGTGGGTCCTACCATTCATGAAATGTACAGGCTTGGGGAAGATGTAGACCAACATAAGGTACTCAGGCAGATATCTAAAAGACAGATATCTAAGAGAGAAATTGGGCAGAGAGTATTGTCAGAGAAGCTTCTCTTGGCATCTTGTGTGATTGTCTTGGTGACTTTCACCTACTTCACTTCTTTTTAGTTTGTGGCACAATTCTCATCCCCTTCCAGACTACTCTCTATTACATATTGTAACATTGGAATGATTCAGAGCTAAGTCTTAGGAAACTATTCTTTGTTATCTACACTTTTCTCCCATAGGAAACACATCCAATCCCGTGACATTAAATCTGCTTTGCCTTTTTAAAAAAATTTTTTTAACGTTTATTTATTTTTGAGACAGAGAGAGACAGAGCACGAACGGGGGAGGGTCAGAGAGAGAGAGGGAGACACAGAATCCGAAACAGGCTCCAGGCTCTGAGCTGTCAGCACAGAGCCCGATGCGGGGCTTGAACTCATGAACCGCGAGATCATGACCTGAGCCGAAGTCGGACGCTTAACCAACTGAGCCACCCAGGCACCCCAGCTTTGCCTTTTTATACTATCAACAATTCCCAAATTTCTATCTTTGGCTCTAACATTTCCTCTGAACTCCAGACTAGGGCATCCAAATACAGATATCAGGATCTCTGTATGAAGCAGTTTCCTGAAAAAGACAGATGGAACATTACAATTAGATAATTTGGGCAAAGTTTAATCAATGGACAGTTTCAAAGGCCTGGGTAAGATCTAGGGACACCATGAGAGAGAGTGCAGGGCACTCTGCTAGGCCAGAAAGGGAAAAGTGAGGGAGAGGTTACCGGAATCTGCAGACAGACAGACAGACTGCGTACAGAGTGCCGCTTTACAGGAACCATGACCTTAGTTCACTGGAGGTCAAGGGAGGGAGCAGACCCATGGGAATGCTGCAGAGAGGGAGACCAGGGAAGCCATATTCCAACTTCGTTTTCCTCCCTCCAACCTTTTGTCTGTGCTTCCTGTTGGCAGAACTCTACTAGAAGCCAGAGAGTGTAAGAAAGATACAGTTGTAGCTCTCAAAATTAGCCCCTGGAGTACAAAGCAGGATGGAGAAGGTATATGTGAATGGGAACTAGTCCTATATATGTATGGAATGACACTACTCCAGGGAACAGCGTGTAGGAAAGCCAGAAGAAGAAAGACCTCAGACCAGTGAGTAGCTCAATATATCTGGAACAAAGAAGTCAGAGTGACAATTTATGAGGTGGAAGAGATAAACAGCAGCCAGATTATAAAAGTCTCTTCAACTAAACTAAGGACGTTAGATTTAAAATTTAGAAGAGTGTCATGCTAATATTTATGTTATAGAAGCCACATTCTGGCTGCTGGTTTGAGTCTGGAGCAGACACGGACTGAGGGACTGAGGGGGGTTAAAGGGCTGACAGTGAGAGAGCAGGGCACAGATCAGACAGTTATAGGATGGAAATAAAAAGATTGATGGGAGGCTGAAAAGGCACAATTGATAGGATTTGGTGATTCTTTAGATGCTGGAGGTGAGCGGAAAGGAGAAGTCAAGGATGATGTGGGCATCTGACACGTATTACTTCTGGGATAGCAGTACCATTTCGAGTGACAGGAAAGGGAATAGAGAGAATTAGGGAAGAAAATGATGAGTGAGGTTTTACACATATCTTAAGGCATTTAGTTCAAGTTGCCTATGAAACATTTTAGTAGAAGTGCCCAATAGAGATGTGGATATAATTATTGGCATATAATAGTTATTAAAGAAGTGGGATGGGTGAGGAAATTAGGTGACTCAGTAGAGCATGAAACTTAGGTTTGACCTAATGCTTACAGGCTTTTCAATACACCCAGCTAATTAATAATTGTAAAAGTTTTGTTAAAAAATAGATATGTAATGCCAATAGACATTTAATGGCAATAATAATAGCTAGTTTCTAAAGCCCATATTTTCAATTCTAAATATCTTCCATGGATGCTTCCTTATTTCTGTTTACTGACTTAATGCCTTATGGAATAAAAGCTTTTTTAAAATTAATTTATTTTGAGAAAGAGAGAGAGGGAGAGAGAGAGGGAGAGAGAGAGAGAAGGAAGAAGAGAGAGGGAGGGAAGGAGGGACAGAGAGAGAGAGAGAGAGAGAATCCCAAGAAGTCTCTGTACAGTCAGCACCGAGCTCCAAGTGGGGCTTGATCAAGAGCCATGAGATCGTGACCTGAGCAGAAATCAAGAGTCACACACTTAACTGACTGAGCCACCCAGGCGCCCCTAGAGTAAAGCTTTTTAAAGAAGTATTAGGGAAAAAAAATGAAGTATTATTGGAAAAGACAATACCGGGTATGCAAACGGCACAATAGACTCTGAGTTTTGGAATTAGAATGCCTATTCTGGGTCATTTAGTGGTCCCAGAAGTCTCACATTTTAAATGAAAAAGCAAAGGATCAAAGAGTTATATGAATTTGGGAGGCTCATCCCAAAGTTATAAAGAGAGTAAAATCTTTAGTTAAGATAAATACCGATAAGTATATGTATGGATTGAGTATCCCCAGTAGAACACTGTCCACGGTGTAAAGCAAATGGGAGGAGGGGAGAAGCAGTAAGTTAAACAATAGGGAGGATACATTATACGTTATACAGATTAGGTTCTACTTAATATCACACTGATGATCTGAGCCTCAAAAGATCAATCTCCAATGCTCCCACGAAACTGCATAAAATACAAATGTATTTATATTTAAAGGCTGAAATATGGGAAGCTGCTAAAAACATGGATGCTGAAACTGCTAACATTTCATAAGAGACAGAAAAAAAAAAAAAAAACAAACCCTCACAGCCTTAATGGAAACTGAACCAAACCCGTAGAGAAGCAGATGTTTCCCTTTAGCAAACTTTCAAAGCAGCAGGAACTTGAATTCAGTCAGGAAACTGGCAGAGCCTCCGGAGCCATTTCTAAGTGGCTAGGAGAGTTGCAAGAACGTCCTTGAAGACTCGTGCTCTGGGTAAAATGGAAGTGGGGGTTTTGGCAGACTGTGCTCTCGGCTACCTGCCAGCGACTTTGAAAAGCATGACAGCTAATGTGGCTGCCTGGATAGTTCTTTGGCTGCACCTCTGATTGGAAGACATGATTTTGAAAGGACTCCATACAGGAATTCCATTTGGCAAAGGCTCGCTTTTTGGCAAGGATATGGAAAGTCTTCTTGAATAAGCATTGAAGAATAAATTGTGTCTGCCCCAGGATAAAACTTCTGGGGAATAGGGAAAGAATTAGGAGGTAGATTATACAGAGGCAGAAAGTTTTCAGAATGGCAAGAGACACTAGAAATTTGCAATCAGTAAAAAGGACCCAATTGCAAGAAAAAAAAAGTTGGAAGTTCTTCAAAGGATCCAGGAAAAAAAAAAAAAAAAAAAGGAGCTGGTCTGGCTATTCAGTCAGTGCTCTGGATGAGAGAACCTAATAATGAAGATCATATGTGAGTCACAAATAAGAATATATACACTTCATTCAAGAAAGCGTTTATCTAAAATATTAAAAAGTACTTTGAATTATGCAAAACAGATTTTACAGTGTAGAAACCTGGCACCACACTAATCAGAAGGTCATAAATGCTGACTGATATTTGCAAGCCGGCGTTCCTCTGTCACCTGCTGTCTGAACTGGCTTGGGACCGGCTGCATTTTGGTTATTAGTATGAATCTAACATGGAACACATCGTGTGGAGTTTTCAGTGCTGGGATCCTCCCAGTGCCTAACAGTGTCCACATGCCTCCCTGACATGCAAAATGTCACCAGGACCTCGACCGATGTGTGAAAAGCCACATAGTGCCTTGCCACTGATTAACAGCAAAAGGTCATACTGACTTTTTTTTTTTTTCTCTTTAAAATACGTAATCATGACTGCTTGAGTCTTTGTGAGAAAGATCTTCTCCCTCTGGTTGCCAGGTAAAAATGTAAGGTGTTTAGTTTAATTTGAATTCAGATAAACAGCAATTCATTTTTCTTCTAGTGTTAAGTATTCAAATTTAACTACACATTCTATATTTTTATTTGCTAAATTGGGCAGCAAATTTTAGGGACCGTTTTATGAGTGAGGGAGATCTCTTCATGTGTTTCTGTTGCCATTAAATAGATAAATTCACTTAGAGTCCAATAATATATAGTCCAACTGTCTGTAAAATATTGATAGGGAAGCTCATGTTCAATCCTTTACCTGGTTTGTGAGTTTATTTATTTTTGAAGAAATGTGTTTTATGACTTGACCTCCAGTAGGGGTGCTGAAGAGATGGCCAGAAGATAGGCTGATGGAAAGAGGAGGGCAAGGACAAGGGAAAAGGGCAGGAGGAGAATAATGTACATTTTTGGTAATTAAGAGATAAATGTATGAGGTTGAATACCAGTTCTTGTAACCTTGTCTAATTTAAATAAAACAAGACCTGACAATTAGTGATTAGGGTGCTTGGCACATAGTAAGTATACAAAAAAACACATCGTCTGTGTCCTGTTAATGATTTTACAACCATCGATATGGGAAACCTGAGAGTGAAATCCGTATCTTTTACCCCCAAGAGCAGTGCTCAAAATACAAATGCTTTAAACTGGTATCAGGAAAGAGAGACATTTGATAGTGATTCAATGAAAGAGTCAAGGTGCAAAATGTAATTATAGTTTAAAAATTAAATAGACTGCTGCTGTTCTGCCTTTTTAGAAAGTGCTTAATCAAAAGGCAATTTTACCCAGTTACTAGAGGATATTTGACTTCCATGGATAATTGCCTAATGTAAACTCAGAGGACACATATTTACAGTCAGCAGTTTTGAGAAACAATACCACAGAGTATTAAAGTCTTACTTGTGATATCCATCCTCTTCCAGTTTAGTGTAGTGAGTACAGAGGATCATTGGGCTCAGAAGATTAAATCTGTGAGGTTATCTATTAGAATATTTGACTGTAGCAATATCATAAAGTGATGTGTTCATTATGAATTTCTGGGGAAAAAAAGTAGTTTAAGCATCTTATTTTGGCTTAGTCTAAAAATAGTTTCTACGGAAATGGTTCTAATGTGCACATTGTTCCTAATAGATTCATTGTTCCTAATGAACATGGAAAAGGCAGGGTCTTATCTATAGGTTCCTCCATGTATGATGGACACACATTGCAAAAATGGTGAATCAAGGAAAATACAAATTAATGAAAAGAATCATTAAGGAAGCAATAAAGGAAAGTCAGTATTCAGCAACTAGAATAATGCTTATGATGTTCATAAAAATTGTGTGACTAGCTCTGCTGAAATTGCTGAGGTATCGCTTCTACTTGCCTTGAAAACTACTAGGCACAGCCCCCCTCCCCCCACCAAATTCTAAAGAAGTTGACTATCCCTTTGGCCTATCACTTCTCTGACAAAAATGTATCATTTGTATAGGAGACGAAAGATAGTGAATAATTACATAAAGAAAAATTGAATTTCCAATTAGAGTCATTAATTTTTATTTCAATGTTGGGTTTAATATGGATAAGCTGCAGTTTATTTGTGAACAGTCCCTGACCCATATTAGGTGCTCAGTAAATTTTTGTTGAATGAATAAACCAGTAAAAAAAGGAAAATACGCACGAGCTTTTTTTTTCAAATTAGGTTTATAACAACAAAGATATACACTTTAAAGAGTTCGAAGAGCTCACAACAACATTTCTTAAATAGGTGAAATATTTGTCTTCAAATTGTAAGCTTATGGGTAAAAGAGCATATTATTTCCAACCTGCGCCATGAGCATGATAGTAATATCTACTTCATGGTGGAAGGAACTTATATTAAGAGCACTTAGACTAGATCTGCTGCACAGTAAGCACACTTTTTGTTTTCTGTTGGCTTTTATTATCATGTTAAACAGGTCAAGACTTTGAATATATGTGAAAAAGGATTAGTGTTGCAATCCAGAAGAAAAAATTAGCAAAGATAGGCAAGAGCCATAAATAAAAATGGGTACTGAGTTACATAACAGTTAATTAATTAATGGGGTGTTTATTTGTTTCAAATCAAATGTTTCTTAGGACAGCCATAGAAAGGAAAATAAAAAATATCGTAAAGCAGAATATTGTTTTTAAGCCATATCAAAAGGAAAAACCACACATTTGTCAAGTAACTGTATGTTTCCTTGTGACAGGATATATTTGCAGGTTCTCAGGCATACATGACTTACACTAGCCTAAACTTTCCTACCTTTAGCAATAATGCACTGTGAGCTCGAAGGAAGAGCCTAGTGCGGCAGTAGAAAGGCTGTTCACTCCTTCCAATTTCATCTCCTAGGAAGAAAGGGACTGCAAATATGCATTACTTTCCCTGACTTTACTAGGTCAATCCTCATCTCTTATTGTGGTGCTGTCCACTACAGGAATTACTAGCTGTGTGTGCTTATTTAAATGTAAATAAATTGAAATTATATACAGTTAAAAATTAATTTCCTCATTTGCAATTAAAAATCAATTTCCTCATTTGCAACAGCCACATTTGAGATGCTCAGGGGCTAAATGTTCTTTTGAACAGTGCAGACTTTAAATTATCTTTTGGGGCACCTGGGTCTCTCAGTTGATTAAGCATCTGACTTCGGCTCAGGTCATGATCTCACTGTTCGTGGGTTCAAGCCCTGCGTCGGGCTCTGTGCTGACAGCTTGGAGACTGCAGCCTGCTTCGGATTCTTTGTCTCCCTCTCTCTTTGCCCCTTCTCCGCTCACGCTCTGCCTCTCTCTCAAAAATAAATAAACATTAAAAATATTTTAATTCTCTTTTAAAGAATGTACCCTAAGTTGAAGTGATACAAGGCAAAGCCTAAATTCTTCCCATTGTCTGAAATCAAAGCTGGATCAAAAAAATGACTTGAAGAGGCAAAATTGACCATGCTGGGGAGAGAGGGGGCACTGTCAGTTCGTCATGACTTAATATAATTCAGTTATTTATATTATCTTGTGCCTAATTCACAGGAACTAAAATGCATAGAATAATGGCATGGGAGTTGATGCTGGTTGTGGTCAAGAAGCGAGGTGGGTTCATTATGAAAAGAGAAGGAAGGTAAATGAAGGTAAAAGGAATACAATGGGAATAGAGAGAAGGAAGAGAAATGGCAATAACTTTATAGTTTTGACAAAAGCAGGCACTTTGGTTAATAATAACAAGCAGGAGAAAAGCAGATTTTCAACAAAAGTGCTTTATGTGGACAAAATCTACTGAGCTAAGTGCACCTCAAATCCCCCAGCATAAAAGCTCAAAGAGCAAACATTTTTTAATACTGACTCTTTGAGTGTGTACAATACTCCCCTTCATGCAGAATCCAAGCACAGTTGTAATAATTTAGCTCTTGTCAATCTATCTGCTTTACTCTTTCATCATTATGCCTAGAATAGCAAGGTGAGATCTAGGCAAATTGGGTAGGGAACAGGGAGCTGGCTCTGAGAAAATGCATACTGAACTACAGACGCTTGACGGATATTATCTCAGGGTCTACCTGTGCCAAAAAGTAGGTTTATGCAAGATTGTTTTCCCCTTCTTGAAATTTGAAAACTGAGTGATAGAAGAAATTGAGTGATTGGATGGCGATGCTTTGCAGGATGTGGTCATTATATTTATCAGTGCCATATGACAATCAGAACTTCAGGAAATATGGAATGATTCAAGTGTGTAAATGCGGAAATGACACAATATTTTAGAAAGTTGGATTTGGCTTTGACAGGGGTGAACAAAACCAATTGTCATGGAATGGGGCAGAGCCACAACATAACATAAATACGTAATTTATTTAAAGTAGTGACATTAAGTGCTAGGTTGAGACGGTAAAGTAGAATGAGGGATAAAGAATGATGGTGGCTGATATTCTACATGGGATGGAGAAAAAAGGTCTTTATCAGGGGGACGTTTGAGAAAGGGTCTAAATGGAGCAAAGGAGAGTAAGCCGGTAGACTTCCTAGAAGAATAGCTTTCCAGAAAGACGAAAGATCACTTGAAGAAGCTATGTTCTCTGGAGAATTTTCAGAACAGCAAGAAGCCTGCTTGGGGTGAATCAAATCAAGCAAGGAAAAGAATATGATAAAATGAAGTTAGAGTCACACTAAGAATCTTTCAATATAGGGGATGTATTTTTAAATATATGATTAGAAACTGATCATTTCTCAGCATCGTCACTCCCACACTGGTTCAAGACACCACCCTTGCTTGACTGAATTATTTCAACAACCATCTAACTGCTTCTAACTCACTGCTTTAAAGCCCCATCCCCCCTGCCTTCAATCTGTATTTACTCACCAACCAGACTGGTACTTTAGAAAAGTAACTCATATCAAGACAACAACACTGTTTAAGACATGCACAAAACACCAAACTCTTCTCCTAGATATTCTTATCATAATCTGCATGGATGTGACTGTCATACCTTTTTCCTTATCTCCTATCGAGCTCCTTTGCATTCAGTCTAGTCCAAACTCACTGACTTCTTTTGTGGATTTTCAAGAATACCATCTGTGGTATTTAGCCTTGGAACAGGCTTTCTTCAAATGTTCCAAATAGCATGATTCTCCTTTCTATTAAGTTCTCTACTCTTCTTTTATCTCATCAGAGAGAACTGCTAGCACACTGCCACTTTCCGGCCAGTTTCTAGCCTCTTCACCCTTTTGCTTTTCTTCATGGAACTTATTAGCATATGATTCATTATTAATAAGAATGTTTGATTTGGTTACTGTTAATTTTCTGTTTCCTCGTACCAGAATAGAGGCTTCCTGAGGGCAAGATTTTTCTTTTACTCATTCTTTATTGCTAAAACCTAGAACTGTAATGGGCACATCAATGTTGCCCAGTAGTTTTGTTGTTGTTGTTGTTGTTTAAATACATGAATGAGAAGCTGAGGATGGCAGCAATTGACCTTGCTGATGATTTGGAGGTTAAATGTGAGAATAACAGAGGGATAGAGGAGGACTCCAAGATTGTAATCCTTAGAAACAGAGTTGATGGCAGCTCTATTCACTGAGACGTGAATCAGGGGAGAGGAGGAGCTTGGGGGAAACATCAGGTGTTCTGTTTGGAAGTGTTAACTTTCATTGCTTGAATTTAGTTTAAGGGCAGCTAAGGCAGAAGAGTGAAGCATAAGTACTCTTCCTTGAAGGTGGTTGGAAATAGGCTTACTAGTATAACATCTACCACAGTGTATGTTTGTTTTGGCCAAACATATTTGAACATGGGCTATTGTAGCAGAAAAAAAAAACACTTCAGAAATTAGGGGTTCCTTGGGCACCCTAAGGAGCACGTTGGTATACTGAGCATATGAGCAATTGTCCCTACCCCCACTTTCCACTTTAGCCAGAGTAGTTCTCATTTAATGGGAAATTTGAAGATAATTAATAAAGAAGTTTTACATGGCTCTAAACTTTTGAAATCAGAGATTTCAACCTTGTTTTTTTTAATGTTTATTTTTGAGAGAGACAGACAGACAGAGAGAGAGAATGAGAATACAAGCAAGGAGGGGCAGAGAGAAAGGGAGACACAGAATCCAAAGAGCTGTTAGCATAGAGCCTGACTGGAGGCTGTCAGCACAGAGCCGGACTGGGGGCTCGAACTCCCGGACCACAAGATCATGACATGAGCCAAAATCAGACACTTAACCGACCGAGCCACCCAGGCACTCCAACTACTGCTTCCTCCCCCTCCTCCTCCTCCACCTCCTCGTCCTCCTCCTCCTTCTTTTAATGTTTATATATTTATTTTGAGAGAGAGGGAGAGAGAGAGAGCACATGTGCATGCACATGACTGGGGGATGGGTACAGAGGAAGAGAGAGAATCCCAAGCAGGCTCCATGCTGTTAGCTCAGAGCCTGATGTGGGGATTGATCTCATGAACTGTGAGATCATGACTTGAGCCCAAATCAAGAGTTGGATGCTTAAAAGCCTGAGCCACCCAGGTGCCCTTGTAGTTATTGATTTTTATTACAAGAAAATACAACTTCCATCTACCAGAAAATGGTCAAAATAATCCTCACATACACTCTCTGGGAAAAATAATGTGAACTTTATATGATCAAGCAACATACAAGGCATTTCCCCCTCCCCCCTTTACTTTAATCTCTAAAGCCCCTGCTTAAATGTTGACTCACTTGCTTCTGCTTGCATAACTCTCCTCAAGTCCATATTTTTGGTGGGGGGCAGATGGAGAATGTCAAAGACATAAAAAACAAGGAATCGTGCATCATTTTGTTTTCAGTGAAAAAAGACTCTAGGAAAACCCTCCATCTGGGGCCTAAAGTTCCCCAGAAACACCCAGGAATGACCTTTTCTCTCATGTGAAACAGATGGAATTAATAGAATGAGCTTATTGTTCTTACATAGAATGTACTCTATTTCTGATACCCTTCTCAAAGATTGGCTGCATCATCTGCAGGGGAAAAGAAGTATATGTCATCTTATGGGTCTCACGTTGAAAATCAATTTTCTTACAATTTGTACTTGCTGGCTCTGGTATGATGTTTGTAAGAAAATCCTGGGAATAACTTGTCTATCAGTGTCCTGAATAAGATAAAAGAAGATGGGTTTGGGTGTCATTAATTGACTTGAAAGCTGTGTTATAATATTTCTCTATCTCTGTACAATCCCTGGTCATATTTGTAGGCTCTTAACTGCATGAAGTGGGCAAATAAATGTTCTGTGGGCTTTTCTCACTATCAAGAGCTCCATCTCCCCCAGGTGGATCAGATAGTTAGCAAGGAAAAAAAAAAGTCTGTATCATCTATCTCTATCTCTATCTCTATCTTTATCTGTATCTGTATCTCTATCTCTGTCTCTCTATCATCTATCTATTTATCATCCATCTCCCTCTTTCACAAGAGGTTTGGAAACAGTGCTAATTATGTCAGGCATTGAAATCAATGGGAAATAAACAGAAGGTGAATCACTAGACTGAACTAACTTTCATATTTGGTTTTCATTGTTCTCAAAAGAAGTAGGGAATGTCAAACATAACTTTCTGGATGCAAGTTAATTCTGGGATAGGGAACATATGTAGCTGCAAAAATGTGGAAATGTTCTAGTCCTTGACCTGAGTGTTTGGTTCATTATATTATTTTCTATAGCATATATTTATATTATCTATAGTCTCTATAGGTAGAATATTATATTACCATAATAAAGAAAATTAAAAGAATCAAAATATAATCTTAATTTTCACAGACACTAGAGTTAGAAAACTATCATAGACTGTTGCTAACTTAAATGCTCATTGCACATATAATAGGCAGGTGTTGTCTCTTGCTCTAAGAATTTAGCTCTATGTTTATCATGAATGCATTTTGTGCAATTAGAACATTGTAACAATTATAAGAAAATAATCATAAAATTCATGTCTTTTTCAAGAAAGAAAAATAAAAAAAATTAAAACATACTTTTGTTAAATATGAATGGTTTATTTGAAATGAGTATATTCAACTTAGGTAATAAGTGTTATTTCTTCCTTTTTTGAGAAGTGTCCTTGGGTATTAAGTACCATAAACCATTGCACATATGGGGTGAATTTTTAGAGAGAAAATCACTAACACCTGGATTGCAGTAACATTCAAAATGTCTTTTGTGTGTTTCCAGCTGGCAATATTTCTGCTCATAGAGAATGTAGGTTTATAGTTAAAGTCCTTTTTCTTTATCCAGACCATCCTATCTCCCTTATCACCTTTCTCATCCCTAACTTATGCTTCTTTAATCATAATAAAATTGATTTTACTCTAAGTTCTACAAAAACCTCCATTGACCTATTTTTTTTTCCATTTTCTGTTTTAATTTATTTACTAAGCCTCATGCTATATACCTGAAGTCTCTTCTAACATTCTTTTTATGTGGATGCTGAATGATACTACAGTTTTTGATATAAAAATTAATGGACCAAATCTGAACTCCTTTTAAAGTTTTATAATAGGAATGACAAATGTCTTCTAGAATCCACCAAGTTTTCCAATTTTAAAACACTTTCAAGAGGCTCAAATATTCTGGGTTATCTTTATAAATTCGATGAACAAATAATTAATTCAATGCGTTTCCCCCCTCCAGAAGTCATTCCACAATAGTGACTTAAGTTGGCAGACTCTTAGAGCCCAACAGAGATGAGAACCCAATCTCCTATATGGAATGTAAACACATTTCTCTTCTTGAGCTTCCCAGTATTGATCACTTCTATTTAAAATTTTCTTCATTAGGTAACTAAACCTATTGCATTCTTTCCACTTTTTCTTTCTCTCTTTTAAAAGATAAAAGGAGTGATTTTTACCTATAGGCAGATTTTTTTCATAACTCTAATTTATATTTTTTAACTTTTTAAAAGTCTTTATCTATTTTGAGAGCAGAGGCCAGAGTGAGAGGGAGAGAGAGAGAGAGAGAGAGAGAATCCTAAACAGGCTCAGTGCTGTCAGCACAGAGCCCGATACAGGGCTTGATCCCATGAACCTCCATGAGGTCATGCCCTGAGCCAAAATTAAGAGTCAAAAGCTCAACCGACTGAGCCACCCAGCCACCCCTAACTAACTATTTTTCTTTGTGGTTTAACTCTGTTATTACTGCAAGCTACCTAAAATGTATCCCAATGTCTTACATTTAATAAGCACATTAATAATTTGTGTTTCTATCATCATTAAAAATAGTTTCATGATGATACACTCAACAGACCTAGTTTCTTCAATAGCTTGTACAAATTAACAGCAACTTCCCCTTCTGGTTGTGTGAAGAGCCTGTATTAACATGGACCTCCAAGGACGCAGAGGGAATAGTGAAGAAAAGCAAGAGCAGGGGACCCAAATCCTTTGTCTCTTCTCAAATCTTTGCATTACGAGTGACTTCTATGTGGTTCAAGATCAAAAAGATGGAACAAAGCCAGCAGTATTATAACTGTAATAGACCATGATAATTCAAATGTGTGATTCGAAAAAAGGGCAGAAGGAAAAGTTCACAGAACATCCTCAGGAGTGTGAGTTTTAAAAATCTTCCAGAAATCCTAGGGGCATGCATGACCTTTATGGGACTACCTTGTTTCACAAACACAGCAACCCACCAGTTAAGGTCAATGAGGGGTCAGAAAAGAAATTTTTTCTTTTCAAGCAACAACCTCAGAGCATTCCTCTGTGTTACCTGTGCAAACCTTTTACGGGCTTTCCTCCATTTGTTTGTCTTTGCCTGATCTTTCTAGTTGTCAGAAGATGATGTTTTACATCTTAGAAGAAACTGTGAGGTACACAATGTCTCAGGTTAGGTGATACACATTCAAATCTCATGCTATTAAATTAGGGCAATTATTTGAGTCATTTTACATATAAATTATTCAGTAATTATAAATGCAGTACAGATCCAGTCTGCGTAAGTCATCAGAGAACATTTTTGAGTTTATTTTAAAGAAACATCTTTAGACTTCTTTCACAAGAAAAAAAATCTATCTGCCATTTTTTGGGAACTAAAACACACACACACACACACACACACACACAATTTAATGGCATTCTTTCTAAATCTCTACATAAAAGAGATTTTTTTTTGCCCTAAAGCAATTTCTGTCCATTAGGGACACTTACCAGATGACATAAGATCTTCTACACTGGCAGATTCAGTGGCTATTTGGAAAGCTTCGCTGCCACCTGCAGCTGTACCTGCTGTGAGATTTTGCTTATAGATTCCTTAGTGAGTTCAAAATCTATTGCCTAAATTAGTAAATGAGCCTAATCCTAAAAGCAATTTTCTAGAATAGTTAAGGAGTTTCCTTGGGTAGGAATGGACTATGCAGGTAGGTTTTTCCCTTGCAAATGTATATGAACTAATGGATACATGAACAATAAATTGTGTATTGCAATGTAATTTTCTTCATTAACTAACATTATTATACTAAAATTACCTACATCAGAGTTTACCATACAGTTAGTCTTCAGATATGTAGTGAGGAGAAGGAGAAGGGGACGGGGAAGGGGAAGAAGAAGAGGAAGGGGAAGGAGGAAAGGAAGAGGAAGAGAAAGAGAAGGGAGAGGAGGAGGAGGAGGAGAAGAAGGAGAAGGAGAAAGTAGTTGATTTTGGAATCCTCTACTTTCTTTCTATTTTATAATTTCATCTGCTTCTGGCAGAAACTGTTAAAAGTGTTTGTGTTTTGAGATTTTAGAATGCTGTATTTGTCTCAAAATAAGTAATTTTTGACTTATCAAACCAGAAATAAAGAATCTAATCTTTGTACTGTGTTCTCAAAGGTGCTGGTTAATGTGGTCCCAAGCGGTATCTTTTGTCTCAGGTTCTACCACTCTCCTAGTTTATTCTTACACAGTGACTCTGGTCCCTTGAGGATTTTCAAATATACTAAGAATATTCTTGCCTCAGGACATTTAGCAATGCTCTTCTCTAGGTCTGAAACAGTCATTCCCCAGCTATCTGCATAGCTGGTTCCTTTGCTTTGTTTAATTGTCTGTTTCAATGTCATCTAAACAGAGAGGTCCACCCTAAATACCCCTTTAATTACAGCAGTGTCCTCTCCCCTCATCCATCATTCTCTATCACATTGCTCTGATTCCTCATTCTTCTAATTCTCACCACCACCAGATATGTTACAGATTTATTTGCATGTCTGTTTATTATTTTTTTTAAATAATGTTTATTTATTTTTGAGAGAGAGAGAGAGAGAGAGAGTACAAGTGGGGAGGGGCAGAGAGAGAGGGAGACACAGAACCCGAAGCAGGCTTCAGGCTCTCAGCTGTCAGCACAGAGCCCTATGTGGGGCTTGAACCCACCACCCATGAGATCATGACCTGAGCCAAAGTCGGTTGCTTAACTGACTGAGCCACCCAGGCACCCCTATGTGTCTGTTTACCAATGGTCTCTTCCCAAAAAGTATAAGCGCCACAAGTACAAGGACTTTGGGTATTTTGTTTCCATGGGAAAGCCCCTTGTGCAAAGTAGCATTTCACAGATATTTGCTTAATAAATTAATAAAATAATGGCACATCAGATTCTGATATAGTTTCAATGGCCATTTTTCTTAATTTGGTTTTAAAATTAATAAAATATGGTACTTTTGACAAATTAAATAACCAAAATTGACTTTTCTTTTATGAAGTTGGCATTTTCAGGAATTGTATAAAGTAGTAAGCTAAGCTCTTAATAATATTTTAATAGATTGATAATATGGTAGAGTTAGAAAACATTTTGGTAGGGGCGCCTGGGTGGCGCAGTCGGTTAAGCGTCCGACTTCAGCCAGGTCACGATCTCGCGGTCCGTGAGTTCGAGCCCCGCGTCAGGCTCTGGGCTGATGGTTCAGAGCCTGGAGCCTGTTTCCGATTCTGTGTCTCCCTCTCTCTCTGCCCCTCCCCCGTTCATGCTCTGTCTCTCTCTGTCCCAAAAATAAATAAAAAACGTTGAAAAAAAAAATTAAAAAAAAAAAAGAAAACATTTTGGTGAAGGCTTATGGAGTCCTTTTCTCATTCATGATCTTGTTTATGTAGCCCAGCATTAGAGCAGGACCTTGCCACCACTATTACGAACTCTGCTAATATATCTAAAGAACCACTAAGTGAGAGGTTTTAAATGAGATAAAGACAGTCTCAGAGTCACTTAAACTCAAATCAATATAGCTTCCTCTCTTCCTTTTATTTATTTATTTATTTATTTATTTATTTATTTTATTTATTTATTTATTTATTTATTTTTTTCAACGTTTATTTATTTTTGGGACAGAGAGAGACAGAGCATGAACAGGGGAGGGGCAGAGAGAAAGGGAGACACAGAATCGGAAACAGGCTCCAGGCTCCGAGCCATCAGCCCAGAGCCCGACGCAGGGCTCGAACTCACAGACCGTGAGATCGTGACCTGGCTGAAGTCGGACGCTTAACCGACTGCGCCACCCAGGCGCCCCATCTTCCTTTTAAATGAGATTTGGACTACACAAATTTCAGGATGTTTTCAAGTTAAGATGCTCATGGTTTCAACATTGTCAATTAACTGGAAAAGTCTGCTTTTACTCAAGATGTCAGAAAATTTTGCTTATTGAAGAGTAAGTTGACTTTCTGTTAAACAAAAACCTTATCATATGTTTCTCAAAAATAAGCAAATACATAGAGATCATCTGAAGATTGAATGACATAATTTTCTTTATATAGATCACATTGAGTTTAAAAATGGTTATGTTATTTTTGTTGCGAATTTTCTGAGCATTGTTTTGAAACAAAATTTTTATTTAGTAATCTCAGATGAAGACTTGGCAGAGTTTTTCCATTTCAATATTCTTTGCCAAAAGTGTTGAATGAATAAAACAATTTGAAAACTCTACAAAATTTTTTAATAGTTATGCTACAGTTTTGAGAACAAAAGAATTACCATGTGAAAAACACTCATAGTATGCTCTTAGTGCTTTTTTTTTTTTTAATTTTCCCTCAGAAAACAGTTGTTAGGTCAATAATGAAACCAGATTTAATATTTTAGATCCTAGTAACAGAAAAAAATGATAAACTCCCATAAAGTTGAGAAATATAGGATCAGAGAATGATATATATGGGATGATTGAAATACACTACGGTGTCTTTGTGCTTAATACACACTTAATACACACAGATGTGCATGTATAATTTGCTAATATGCATACATATGGTTGATCTATTGTCCTCATTTCCAATTTAGTAAGTATAGATCAAATGCAGTTTTTCTTTTTCTTGTTAGAGAGAGGGTGAGTGGGAAAGAAGGGGAGAGACAGAGAGAGAGAGAGAGAGAGGGAGAGAGAGAGAGAGAGGATCTTAAGCAGGTTCCATGCTTAGCATGGAGCCCCACGTGGGTCTCTGTCCCACACTAGATCATAAATGAGCTGAAATCAAGAGTCAGACGTTCAACCAACTGAGACACCCAGGCACTCAGACCCAGTGCGGTTTTAATACTTATTTTTGGCACTATTATGCTTTGGATGACCTATAGCATATGCAATCTTTTCTAATGGTGTTCCATATTTGATACCTTATTTTTTTAGTGAAAAAGCGTTATTATGCTATGCCAAATTTGTCAGATCTTATGTAGTATTAATATGAATTTCACCTCTGTGGGTCATAAAGTAAATTTTTTTTGGCTTAAACAACTGAAGTTTCTTTTCTTTTTTTCTTTTCAAATTTTTATTTAAATTGTAGTTAATTAACATACAAAGCAACATTGGTTTCAGAAGTAGGATTCAGTGATTCATCACTTACATACAACACCCAGTGCTCATCATAACAAGTGAGATCCTTAATACCCATCACCCTTCTAGCCCATCCCCCACCCACTTCCCTCCATCAAACCTCAGTTTGTCCTCTATCATTAAGAGTCTCTTATGGTTTGTTTCTCTCTCTCTTTTCCCTCTCCCATATGTTGATCTGTTTTGTTTCTTAAATTCCGCATATGCATGAAATCATATGCTATTTGTCTTTCTCTGACATATTTTACTTAGCATGCATGATACTCTAACTCCATTCACATCCTTGCAAATGGCAAGATTTCATTAATTTTTATGGATGAGTAATATTCCATTGTATATATATATACCACTCCTTCTTTATCCATTCATCAATAGGTGGACATTTGGGTTATCTCCATAATTTGGCTATTGTTGATAATGCTGCCATGAACATCAGGGGCATGTATCCCTTCAAATCTGTATTTTTGTATTCACTGGGTAAATAGCTAGTAATGCAATTGCTGAATCATATGGTAGTTCTATCTTTACCTTTTTGAGGAACCTCCATACTATTTTCCAGAGTGGTTGCACCAGTGTGCATTCCCACCAACAATGTGAATGGGTTCCCCTTTCTATGCATCCTCACTGTCACCTGCTGTTTCTTGTGTTGTTCATTTTAGCCATTCTGACAGGTGTGAGGAGCTATCTCATTGCGGTTTTGATTTGTGTTTCTCTGATGATGAGAGATGTCGAGTATGTTTTCATGTTAGCCATCTGAATGCCTTCTTTGGAGAAGTGTTTAATACACACTCATGTCTTCTGCTCATTTCTTAACTGGATTATTTGTTTCTGGGGGGTTGAGTTTGATAAGTTCTTTATATATTTTGGATACTAACCCTTCATCTGACATGTCATTTGCAAGTATTTTCTCCCATTCTATTGGTTGCCTTTTAGTTTTGCTGATTGTTTCCTTCACTGTGCAGAAGCTTTTTATCTTGATGAAGTCCCAATAGTTCATTTTTGTTTTTGTTTCCGTTTCCTCCAGAGATGTGTCTAGTGAGAAGCTGCCCCAGCTGCCTGTGTTCTCCCCTGGAGTTTGATGGTTTCGTGTCTCACATTTAGGTCTTTCATCCATTTTGAATTTATTTTTGTGCATGGTGGAAGAAAGTGGTCCAGTTTCATTCTTCTGCATGCTGCTCTTCAGTTTTTCCAACACCATTTGTTGAAGAGACTGTCTTTTTTTCCATTGCACACTCTTTCCTGCTTCATTGAAGATTAGTTGGCCATATATTTGTGGGTTCATTCCTGGGTTTTCTATTTTATTATGTTGATTTACGTGTCTATTTTTGTGCCAGTACCACACTGTCTTGATGGCTACAGCTTTATAATATAATTTGAAAGCCAGAATCGTGGTGCCTCCAGTTTTGTCTTTCTTTTTCAGGAATGCTTTGACTATTTGGAGTCTTTTGTGGCTCCATACAGATTTTGGGTTGTTTGTTCTAGCTCTGTTTAAAACATTGGTGGTATTTTGACAGGGATTGCAATAAATGTGTAGATTGCTTTGGGTAGTGTAGACATTTTAACAATGTGTGTTCTTCCATAAAGTAAATTATTCCCAGGATTTAATTCCTTTTTTCCCAAAAATAAGTAATTTATAAGAATCAATAGGAAGGTAAGTGGAAATTATCAGAAAAATACATGGTTTAAGTTGTTTGGCAAAATATAATGAAACAACACATCAATCCAGTTTGGAAAGTAGAACCAAGTTACATATTTTTGTTTTTGTTTTTGTTTTTGTTTTTGTTTTTGTTTTTGTTTTTGTTTTTGTTTTTTCAGTAAAGTCTACCCCCAACATGGGGCTCAAACTCACAATCTGATATCAGAAGTCAGATAGCCCTACCAACTGAGCCAGCCAGGTACCCCTACCAAGTTTCATTTTAATCAGTATTACCTTATTGTGGTAATCAAAGCGAGGGGGGAACTTTTCAGAATTCTTAAGGATAAAATAATGCAATGTAATTTACCCTAAATAGCATTAGAAATCATGTAAGAGCAAGTATAAAAGTTCAGCATTTCACTGATTTATTCATTCAGTACGCATTGAGAGTTCACTCAGTGCTAGTCGCAGTCAACAAGTTACAGTCTAGGGACAAAAATATTATACATGATTAGGATAAGGCTTTGAATGTAAGAGAACAATGAATGTTTTAGCTGTAAGCAACAGAAAGTCAAGCTCACAATGATAATAATAATCTGTTTCTCTTATATAATAAGAGTCTAGCTGTGGGTGTTAGTGTGGGTTTCTTGAGTCAATAATGTCTGGTATTTTTCTCATCTGGCCTTCCTGGTAGCAAGACTACTGAATCTCTGGGCATCTTCTGTTTCAGGGCAAGATAAATAAAGAAAGAGTGGAAATCAGTAGTAAAGTATAACTTCCTAAGCTACCCCAAGAAATTCTTTCACTTACATAATTCATGGTGTCACCTTAAACCTCTAACTGTAGGCAGGCAGGAAAAGTATTTTGTGTTCCCAGCCTCTTTAGTAATTGGAACAAAGGAAACAGAGTTTATTGTGAACTCATAAATTTTTGTGGATTTATATCCTTCAATACTCTACATTTATTATTGTTTTTTTTTTCAACGTTTTTTATTTATTTTTTTGGGACAGAGAGAGACAGAGCATGAATGGGGGAGGGGCAGAGAGAGAGGGAGACACAGAATCGGAAACAGGCTCCAGGCTCCGAGCCATCAGCCCAGAGCCCGACGCGGGGCTCGAACTCACGGACCGCGAGATCGTGACCTGGCTGAAGTCGGACGCTTAACCGACTGCGCCACCCAGGCGCCCCTTATTATTGTTTTTTATTCTCAGTTCCCACACCTTCAGTGTGGGAACCTGTTCCAGGTGACTCCCTTATACTTTTGACCTGACTACTTTAAAAAATGAAAGGCTTCTTTGGTTTTCTGACATAAAAAGATGTTCTAGAGTTACCATGTACTTTTCCTTCCCCTAGAGTTAGCCATTTCTACAAGATATTCCAGTTTCTTTCAACAGGAAGGAAAATTGGAGAGGACACTCTGTCAGGATGTCTATTACTATGGGAGGTGATAAAACTTCCAGACAATATTACTAAAGTAGCAAGAATATTTACATTTATTAAATCATAGGTTTATATTTTTCAATTTATTTTTAAGAATTTTTATTTATGTCTTTGATTTTTAATTTTATGTATTTTTATTTGCTTTATTTTAAAAATAATGTAAGTTTGGAATTTATTTAGTTAGTTGAGTTGCTTAGAATGCATTCCACTAATAAATTCATCCCATATATTGTAGTCTAATATCTCTTGAAATAAATCATTTTTCTGTGTCTATTGTTGGGGGAAGAGAAAGTTTTCCTTCTACCCTTCCAAATTATTTGCCTGACCCAATAAATAAATTAACGACAACAACAAAAAAACAGATTAACAAGAGAAAAAATAATAATTATATACATATGGGGGCTCCATGAAAATATGATATGAAAGGACAAGCCTAGCAATTGAGGCTTATGTCCCATCTTCAACAGGGAATGGAATAGGGCCCTGAGGGTTTAAAGGGAAGGAGGGTGATTCACAAGGTGATAGGAAAAACAGCTGTTTGGTAATTAGATATTTGCCCTGCCATACAGATAGCTCATTAAATTAAAAACAAAACAAAAACAAAAGAACTATCTCTTAGTAATAGTTTTCTTTCTGAGGCAGGCCCCCTTATCAAACTTATTTTAGGTACCTTAAGGAAGGGGTAAAAGTTTTTCTTGAGTATCCCGAGTTTTGATTACCTTTAGCACAAAATAGTCCACATACCAAAATGGCACATTTTAGGGAGACTTGTTCTGAACCCCTTCACAATATTACTGTTTTGATATTTAATCAGTTTCATCTGTTTCTTTTGTTTTCGTCTATGAGATTAAAATAATAAATGCATATGCATAATTAAAAGTAACACTATAGAAACTCTAGTTTTCATTGCTGTCCTCCCACCACATTTCTTTCCTTCCCTAATTTTATTAGACTATTGATAATTCTTATAGATGTGTGTGCATGTATATGCTCTGCTTTTTAAATAAAATAGCATATACATTGTTTATTCCCCTCACTTATCCAAAAGTTAGTATATGATACACATTATTCTGTACTTTGCTTTCTTAAGTTTGCAATATATACTGGAGTCCTCTTCATATTAGTATATGTTATTTTTGAAGGTGGCATAGTAGTCCGTTGTGTAGAACTGATATCATAAATCAGTCTTTTTTGCTGGATATGTGAGTTGCTTCTAATGTTTTGCTAGTATAAACAATGCCACAATAAATAACTTTGCACATATATCGTTTCATATTTTGTTAGATATGCATATCCCAATTAGATTCCTCAAATGGGCATTGCTGTGTCAAAGAGTATGTGTGTTTTGAATTTTGAGATATTGCCAAAACCCTTCCACACAGTTTTACAGCAACAACAAAATGTAAGGACGTGCATTCTCATAGCTTTGCCAGCAAACATTTGGATTTTAGCCAATTTGATATGTGAAGAATGTCATCTCAGTATAGTTTTAATTTGTATTTATTTAATATGAGAAAGGTGGGACATCTTTTCATTTCTCAGAAGGATATATATATGTGTGCATATATAAATACATAAATATATCTTTTATTATGAACTGTTTGTATCTTTTACTATTTTTCTATTGAGTTTTTTTTTGTCTTGTTCTTAACAATTGCTAGAAGGCTCTTTCTCTATTGAGGACATTACCATTTGGTTGACATAGGTGGCAAATATCTTTTCTCAATTATTTTCACTTTTATTTTTACTGTCTTTATGATATTATTTTTGTCATGCATTAATTTTCTGTATTTTTAATGCACCTAGTTTTCGGTTTTAATTTTTCACCCGAAACTCACTGAATTGAAAATTCACTATGATGAATTTGTATATGTGCCATAGCAAAAACATTAAAGAAACTCAAGCGAATTAGAGAATGTGGAATGCACTGCTGTCATGTCTCAGCTGTTGTCCCTGTAGGATCACACCTCCTTCCAGGAATGTTTAGATGTTCTAACTCTCACTAACCTTTACCCACCATTGCTGCAACAGTGCCTGTCGATTTTCTCTTGCCATCAAATCTCACTTGAGCACTTCTACAAGTGGTAAACAGCACATTTTTAAAGTTGTCTTTTTGTTTATTTTGTTAAGTGTTACTTGCATTTTTTTATGTTTGAAACAAAATATTTCATGGGGTTTATTTACATGATAGCTTATATGCATTGTAATATGAAAATAAAGCATCATTTGTATAGAATACCATAGAAAATCACTACATACTGAACACTAACATACCAACCAATACATTCATTTAGTGTTAAGCTATTGGGTAATTGATATTTTAAATGCTTTATGTTATGCAAATGTTCTTGCAGTGTTGTTTTATTACTGTTTTAGAGTGTTTATTGACATTTGGGTAAATTAGCTGGAGATTTTGGATAGACCAATTATATTATTATTATTTCCACTTAATAAAGTGGAATATAGGCTCTCTCTACCTGAAAATGTGCCATTCAGCATGTTTTTCAGCATGGATTAGATTCAGATAACAAGGTTATTTGTAATTCTACAATTTCTTTTTCCTTCCTTCCTTCCTTCCTTCCTTCCTTCCTTCCTTCCTTCCTTCCTTTTTTCTTTTCTTTTCTTTTCTTTTCTTTTCTTTTCTTTTCTTTTCTTTTCTTTTCTTTCTTTCTTTCTTTCTTTCTTTCTTTCTTTCTTTCTTTCTTTCTTACATTTGGGATTTACTCTGATGTTTGGTATGATCTATAGTTCCATTTTTTCCCTTTTTCCATATGACTGTGTAGTTGTCCAAACCATTTATTAATAGACTCCATCTTTACTGAATTTCTTTGGTATTTTGTAAAGTTATAGTCACCTATGTACTTGTGTCCATCCATTTCTTGAGCATTATTATTCTTTGGGGTTCTTCTTATTCTTCTTACCACCCATAAGAAATTTTAATCATTCTTAGAACTTTATCTTCTATGTGCTGGCGAGTCTCAAGTATAAATTTCCAGCTCAGTTTTCTCTCAAACATCATATATCTGAATATCTAGTTACATACGTGACTACTCTACTGTGCCAAAGGAATCTCTGCCTCAAAATGTCCATAACTTAGTCAAACTTCTTCTTCATGCACATCCAATATTAGGTATCTTCTTTGTCAGTTAATTTGTCCCACCTCACATGAAGTTGTTCAAATATTTACTTCCATACTCCTCAACCACATCCACATCCAACCATTAATTATCTTCTCTCTTTTTTATTTCTGAAACGTCAAAACTATTCATTCTCTCCACTGTCATTACTACTATCCTAGCCATGAAATCATGAGGTGAACTATTTCTCTTCCTTTGCTAATTTTTGTGCCACTGTAGTTCCACTCCACACTGTTTCACACACAAAGATCATTTTCAGTAGATATCTGATCATGCCATTTCCTGATCACAGTCCTATAATGGCTTCCACTTATCCATACACTAAAGTCTGATATCTTTCACGTGATTTATAATGCTCCCCATGATATGTTAACCCCCCTCTCACCCATGGTATTTAAACTTCAGACATATGGATTTCTTCCAAGTCCTGGAACAAATCATGTTTTTCTTTGGAAACTTTACATTTAGTAGCCTCATTTCCAGCAATTGTCATGCCCCCCTTGTTCATTTTCCTGGCTAAAATTAATTTTTAAGTCTCAACTTTAAATGACATTTCTCAAGGAAGCATTCACCAATTCATTCCTTCAATAAATATATATTAAGATCTACCTATGTATCAAGCACACTTTGAGGTACTGAGGATACAGCATTTTACAAAGTCTTATGGAAACCATGTTCTAGTATGAGAGGAAGAAGATAAAAGCTTGTGTAAATATGTTAATGCACTGAATAATTGAAACAGGCAGTAGTGATACACACTCATGTACCGGCAAGATCATCCTGGTTCTGGTGGTCAAAATATTCAGATACTATAGCTCGTGTCCTGAGCTTCCAAGTGTCTCCTTGTGAAGTGATTAACCCAGTTCTTTACTGCAGGGCTCCCAGATCAGCTAATAAACAGAAGGTTAGTGATTGTCACAGCAGAGTTTCTCCTGCTCTGCCTCCAAAGCCATTTAATTCTTCAAAGATCCCACATTCCCATGCACTATCAATGGGATCCTTTAGGAACTCTGAAGATCTCACCCTTCTTACATGCATACCCCGTGACTTTGGTAAACCACATTTAAGCATTATTGAGAGGATTATCCTACTGTCCAGCCCACCAATGCTTCTGTTGATTAATCTCTCCCTTTCGCTTCTTGGTACCCCAGGAGCCTTCCCAGAAACCAACAGGGGAAATAACATCCCCTTGAGATAGCACTGGTACACTAGCAGGAGTATATACAGTACTGCTCTCCAGTCAAGGCTATGACCATCCACTGAGTCACCCTCTCGTGGCTACTGGTAGAAAGTTCTTGATGGAAATGATCCTGTGGAGAAATGATAATGATGCAAGAAAGATGGAAGCAGTGCCAAAAAGATTCTTTGAGTAGGCTTCAGGGAATGGAGCTTTATATACAAGTGTATAATCAACCGTAACTACAGGAGTGGCTCATACAAAGTTGCAAGATGATTTGGGGCACCTGGGTGGCTCAGTCGGTTGAGTGGCTGACTTCAGCTCAGGTCATGATCTCACGGTTCGTGAGTTCAAGCCTTGCATCGGGCTCTGTGCTGACAGGTGTCGGAACCTGGAACCTGCTTCAGATTCTGTGTCTCCCTCTCTCTGCCCCTCCCCGGCTCATTCTCTCTCTCTCTCTCTCTCTCTCTCTCTCTCTCTCTCTTTCTCTCTCTCAAAAATAAATAGATATTCAAAAAAAATTTCAAAGTTGCAAGATGAAGGCAGGGGATGTAGAAACAATGATTTTTCTTTTATTCTTCAGTAAAATAAGAAATATGTCATTAAGTGAGACAGACTATGTAGCAAAGATTATAGATCTCCTAGACTATACTAAATATTCTTGCCACATATTTTCTGACAGCCCTTTACTTCCTTTTTCCTAACTCTTATCATATTTTTAATTTCTTACAAAGCATATGCCTGGCCTAAAGTCTACCATCTTGTTTTCAGCTTTGTCTGACATAGTACGGCCACACAATAACTATTGATTGAAGAACTAAAATAAATTTTAAGGTATGGAATGGAAAGGAAAACAATGGCATGGAAGCAAAGTGGGACAGTATGGAATGACTCTGTGCTTATTTACCAAAAAAAAAAAAAAAAATGCAGTAAGAGAAGAATGTTTATGAGGAATGATAAATTCGTTTTTGAGTGTGTAGATTTTCATGCAGTTAGAACCCATCCATCCGGGGGTGGGAGGGAGGAGAGGGTGGGTGATGGGTATTGAGGAGGGCACCTTTTGGGATGAGCACTGGATGTTGTATGGAAACCAATTTGACAATAAATTTCATATATAAATAAAAAAAAAAAAAAAAAGAACCCATCCATCCAAATGGAGCATTTACATAAGTAGGATATACAAATGGAGAGTTTAGGAGTGAGAGTCACGCTGCATGCATAGATTTGGTGATTATCAAGCTGTAAGGGTATAGGTAGTAGTTGAAACTATTTATTTGTGTGTTTTGTCACCTAAGAATGCTTTGTAATTAGAAACCAAATGAAAAGTCAAATCTCAGGCAAAAATAAAGCCTGAGATGACAGCAATATGTAAGTTCATGAATTTGATTTTACACTTACATTCCCTTTTCTTGTTTGTCCTTTAACAATTATTTGTGCATCTCCTCTCCCCCATTTTTTCTTTCTGCCAGTTCAGGGTAGATTTTAATATCCTGGAAGGTAACATTTAAGACTTTTATTTCTAAACTCAAAATGCTGATCATATTGAGTTGGATAACTATTTGTCACTTACTTATCTAGCTATGTTGGTATTGATAGAGGACAGGTATATTAAGTTAAGGTCCAAACTTTGAAAACTCCTTTGGAAAGCTAATTCAGGTGACATGAAGTAGTAGAAAACAAAGTAGGTTAAAAATGGCAAACAGGTATTGACAGCTAAATTACTTTTCAGGAATTTTGAATATTAGATGACCTTTTTAAAAAATTCTCAAGTTAGTTAACATACAGTGTAGTCTTGGCTTCAGGAGTAGAACCTGGTGATTCATCTGTTACATATGATGCCCGGTGCTCATCCCAAAAATGTCCTCCTTAATTAGCCCGTCACCCACCCCACTCCCATCGACCCTCAGTTTATTCTCTGTATTTAAAAGTCTCTTATGGTTTGCCTCCCTCTCTGTTTTTATCTTATTTTTCCTTCCCCTATGCCCATCTGTTAACTTCTCATTCTTTCTTTTATCTATTATGGTCCCCAATCCTTGTTCATTCAAGCCCTATTATATAACAACACATTTCGTTTCCTTTTGAAGAGCTCCCATATCCTTATTCTTTAGAATATAAATATAATCCACTTTGGGACAAGCACTTGACACTTAAGGTACTGGAGGCTCTTCTCCATCATAAGCATCAAACCCAGGGTGAGACTAATGTCGCTGACAGGCAATGATCTTGAACCCTACTGAAGACCTTTATGAATGAAAATAATCAAAAGCACATGTGTGAAAAAGAAAGGCTGACACTTCAGGGTCCAAAGGGCAGTAGCTGGTAGCAATTTAGCAAGGCAGTAAACAGCTTTTAATAAAACTAAATTTTATTAATGAGGTAAGAATTCTCGATTTCCCCATAGGAATTACATGTTCATCAAGCTCAGAGAAACATTCTGAGTATTGGAGGAGATGCTAGTGGACTTGGAAAGCAGTTCTACTGCGTTTGCTTTTTAATTTAACAAACGTTCTGCTGAAATTGGAGTAATAGAAATATTGTGACTTATCTTACTTATAACATCAAGAAGAATTTTAGTGTAGACTATGGTGAATTCTTATCATTTTATTCAAATACCAAACCAGAGCTTCTAGAAATGATAGGAATTAAGGTTGTTAGGATTCATTTGCAAACTGAACCCTTTTTTTTTTTAAAGACCACTGACGTTTAAGTCTGTCTGTGGATAAACCCTGTCCTCAAATCTTTTTCTTGTCCTGGCCTGGACATACCGATGCTGCTGTGTTTCCCTTTGCATCTAAAATCCATTGCTTGTTGTAGTCCTGGAGCTGACTCAACTGATTCACTATCTCTGTGTAGACGCAGCCAGTGTTTACTCCCCTGTATATTGTATTAACCTGCTGAGGTGGGAAGTGATAGAGTAGGCAGGCATGACTTCAAGGGAGGAAAATGGCATCCATAAATATGAGGGAGAACAATGCAATGCAAATCGATGATCAGAACAACAATGCTGTGAGTGATGCACCCACAAAGTGAAAAAAATATATATACTCTGCAATTGCTACACTCCCCATGCTTGATCTTGCATGCTGTTTATCTACCTTTGAACATTGCGAGGGACCAAGCTAAGAACAAAAGATTTAGAACACTCCAATAGGCAAATCCTCGCCTGGCTTGTCAAATTGTACATACTTACTTTACAATTTATCACAGCTGGTATTCCTGACCTGACTCCAGGCTAAGAGATTCAAGAGCAGCATGTCCCTCTACCTAAGCATACTCACCTATAGAGATATTTGATAGCTTCTTTGGAAAACTGTATCATGCTCAAAGACAAAATAACTAGGAGGTTTTAACCTCACACATGCTGAAATATAATTTATTTTCTTTACGTGTATTTTTATTTTGATCACGTGTTTTGTTTCACACGTACTTTTTTAATGTTTTGTTCAGCTGGATTATGAGCTCCTGTAGTGTGTGGACTTCACCTACAGTGTTTATTGAAGTACCAGCTACCAAATGCTACTACAGGCAACTGTAAATATGTTAAATATGTGGAAAGGGATGCCCGTTTATTTATGGATAGCTTCAACAATTGCATATTAGTCACTAAATGGTAGACATTATGCTATATCCTTGAGATGCAAGTACAATGAAAAGGCTTCCAATTCATGGGAATTTATTTCTTTTTGTCTGTGTCTCCATAAGTGATAACATATGCAAAGAACTACAGGTCAATTAGAGAATTGGACATTGTTCCTATACTTACGAACTCGTGAAGCTTGTTCTCTGGGATGAAGACAAACTATGGATTTTTAATTTTAATTCTAATTTGATCATGCTGCAAACAAATATATGAGTGTGTATCAGGGGAATGAGCCCTAATCTGGAATGTTGTATCATAATGTGGTTTTGTTTGTTTGTTTGCTGTTTGTTTTAGAAAGTGACATTTGAGTTGATCTTTAAAGACTGAACATATGAATAGGTTGTAGAAAAGAGATCATTCCAAACAGAGAATGGTTCATGTAAATATCATGACGAGGAAAGATGGGAAAACATGAGTCTTTAAAAAAAATCTGATGAGGCTGAACGAGCTTCATGAGAAAGGTGGTTATAAAGTCATGGCCATTCACAAGTGTCTACAAAGATATTTTTTAACTCGCATTTAAATAAAATAAGCCACAATTTCATTTTAATCATGGTGCCAACATAATTATGAGTCAGTGCTGTCAAATATTTTTGCATACTAGCTATTAGCATTCTGGCACTCATGAAAATATTTCGATTAAATCATACAAGAATAGACAACATGCAAAATGGGTAAGAACTCTTCAGATTCACCTTATAAATTCTCACATATTAGACTAGGTCAACCTCATGCAAACACATGTGTCACTAACCCCAGTGTAACTTTTCACACAGTGTCTTCCTCAGACTCACTGAAGTATCTATCACTGCTGATGCCTGCTTGGCTTCCTTCAACGTTCCTGACACTGTTTTTTCAAAACCCTCGGATCCCTCTCTTAATAATGTCATAAATATTTGGAACACTGGGACAGTTGATAACATTTATAATAAAATTGAACTTTAATTCAAAGTATTAACATATTGGGTTGAAGGGTAGAGGAATTGCAATTAGACAGAGCTTGCTTTGATCTAAAGCTTAACGTAGCGGTCAGGTCCAGTCCCCTGCAGCCACCAGTCTCCATTTGGCAAGACACCATTATTTTAATTTCCTTTGCCTTGAATATTTCATGTGGAGATGGATGGCAAAGGTCTGAGGGGGATCTGTGATTTTCTATTTTCACTGAACACAATACCAGTAAGTAGGTTCTCTCAAAAATTACTTTTATTTTTCATTTAGTGAGAGAGATAGAAGGAGAATCTAAATTTCCTGACTTCAAGTACCACATTCTTTGCCTCTTATTTAGCTACCATTAGAGATTATATACTTTTTCTCATTATCTACATTAGTGGACTGTTTCCATTTCATGCTTGGGTAAATTGATTTTTGATAATAACTTTTAATTAACCTTCCTTCCCTCCTCCCTAATGATTTTGTTATTTGGAACTTTATTCAGCAAAATTTGACCCTTTTGACTATTTCATCCATAATTAACTTTACATTTAGCATTCCTGCTACTGTATACTCAAGGCTTTATTATTATTATTATTATTATTATTATTATTATTATTAAAAAGCTGTTTAGCACACATTTATTTGTGGCTAGCATGAATTATGTGAATTCATACTATAACCTCTCACAGTATCCTCCACTTGCTTCTTTTCTCTTCCTTCTTACTCTCCCTCTTCTGCTTTTTCACACTCAGCTTATTTGCAAATTCCTCTTTCATAAGAAGTGGTCTTTGTGATTCATAAGTCATGGCTTTCATGTTTACCTTTACTTCAAAGCTCCTGAAATATAAAAGACACTCAAACAAATATTTAATGATTCAGAACACTTATACTTACTGAGCACCTACTATGTGCAAACTGTGTCATAAGTGTTCTACATATGGTATATTACTTAATTATCAAAGTAATTCTGATCCTATCATGCATTATTTAAATTTTTCATTGTTTTTAAGAAATTTAGTTCTATTTTGTAAACTTAAATTTGGAACTATTTTTTAATGTTTATTTATTTTTGAGAGAGAGAGAGAGAGAGAGAGAGAGAGAGGTGCTAGTGGGGGAGGGGCAGAGACAGAAGGGAACAGAGGATCCCAAGCAGGCTCTGTGCTGACAATAGAGAGCCCAATGTGGAGCTTGAACTCAAGCTGTGAGATCCTGACCTGAGCTGAAGCTGGAGACTTAACCGACTGAGCCACCCAAGCACCCCTAAATGAGGAACTATTTTAAAACAAATCTTTTATTGGTGGAAGAAAAGAGTTGGGGGTAGGGGAGGTTGTTTATGTCCCAAACCCTTAGCATTAACAGATGCCTAAATTAACTTATGGAACTCTACTTGTCTCAATGCAATATTTATTTATTCATCAGCTACTATATACCAGTTATTTAAAAATCTCCAACTTCAGTTTTTATCTTAGCTCACAGGGGTTTAATTGCTGGGGATTAAAACAAATTCTGTATATTTTTAGGAAGATCTTTGGTAGAAAAAGGGAGGGGATGACTTTTATTGTTTTAGTAGTTTACTCCAAGCAAAGAATAAACTCTAAAGACAGAGGACACATGGACAGAAAGCTGCATATCCTCTGAGCCAGTATCCAATATATGCTGTTTCTCTGATAGCCACAATTGAGAGGTGCAGGATTCAAGAAGTGGAAATAGGAAAGGCATCACTCACTGTTACCCCTATAGACCCACTAGTAAAATTTTGCTTCTTATTCTTACACCATATGCTCTGCTATGCTCTGCTGGCCTAGAGATCTAAGTTCCAAAAGGGGCAATGCTTCCACCCAGAAACACAACAATAATTCCATTAAACTGGAAAGTATGACTGCCACTTGGCTACTTTGAGCTCCTCACCCTTCTGAATAATCAGGCAAAAAGGGGTACTGGATTGGTTGGAGTGATTGATCCTGACTACCAAGAGGAAATTAGATTACTATTTGACAATGGAGGTAAGAAAAAGTGTGTCTGAAATACATCTCTTAGGGCATCTCTTAGTGTTACTAAATAATGTAACAATACATTATAATACAATACAATGTAATAATAAATAGGATTTGGACTCAATTCCAATGTGTGTGTGGGAGGATGGGTTCCTCCCAACCCATGAAGAAATGCTCAGGACACCAGCTCGATATCCTACATCCCATAATTCACCCAATTCTAACACTACCGAGAAAAACATCAGATTCATGAGTAAAGGGCTCAGTCCCACCAAACCAGCATTCACTTCAGATGCCAGTGGCAATTCCAGGTAGTTACCTGTACTGCTGATTGGTTGGCTATCAATTAGAAGTTCCCCCAACCCCCTCTTTGGGTTTGATTAATTTGCTAGAGTGGCTCTCAGAACTCAGAAAACCTGTTTATTCATGAGACTATTGGTTTATTACAAAGGATGTTGTAACCAGACCACAGCCAGATGAAGAGATACATAGGGTGAAGTTCTGGACAAAAGAGCTCTCTCCTCATGGGGCTTGGGTTCCAGTATGGTGGCTTGTGGAAGCTTTCTGGCTGCCCAACCTGGAAGTTTTCCAAAACCTCTCTTTTTGGTTGTAGTCATTAACATAAACCAAGTTGTAGTGTAAAGGGTCTTGTTATAAATAATAAGACACCCATTTCACCCTTGTGGCTTTGAAGCATTTTCCAGAACAAAAGGATAAGAGGACAAATATAAGAAAAGATGCTCTCGTTGCTCTTATCACTTGGGAAATTCCGAAGATTTGGGGAGTTATGAGGCAGGAACCGTGGACGAAGACCAAATATATATGAGAAATATACTTTGGCCATCTGTTTGACCAAAGATATATTTCTTATAAGTCATAATGCCACAGTTACAATGTGTTGTGATTAAGGTCAATGAAGAACTACAGTAATTGAATCCAAGCATGACTATTAACGACCCAATTATTTTGGGAATGAAGATTGGCACCACACCACAGGTAAAGAACTACTACCCTATGTGGTGGTTATGTAAGTAAAAAAAGGAGTACAGACACCCAACATCACTAATCATCAGGAAAAATGTGAATCAAATCACAATGATATATATCACCTTACACCTGTCAGAATGCCTAATATCAAAAAGACAAGAAATAACAAGAAATAACAAGAAATAACAAAGGTGAAGATTTGGAGAAAAAAAAGGCTTCCTATAGTATTGATGAGAATAGAAATTGATGTAGCCACTGTGGAAAATAGAATGGGGCTTCCTTAAAAATTAAACATTAAAATACTGTATGATACAATAATTCCATTAGTGGGTATTTACTTAAGAAAATGAAAGCACCAATTCAAAAAGATATGTATGCATTTCTCTGTTTATTGCAGCATCATTTATAATGGCCAAGATATAGAAGCAAACTAAGTATCCATTGATAGATGAATGAATAAGTTGATATATGATATATATATATATATATAATATGCCATATATATTATATATATACTAATGTGTTTATATGTATACATACACACAATGGAGTATTACTGAGCCATAAAAAAGATGAAATATTGCCATGTGCAAACATGGATGGACCTAAAGTATATTATGCTAAGTGAAATAAATCAAAGAAAGAAAAGTAATATATGAGGTAATATGGAATCTCAAAAACAAAACAAATGAACAAACAAAAAAAAAACAGAAATAGACCAATAAACAGAGAATAAACTGATGGTGTTCAGAGGGGAGGGGTGTGGGAAGACAGGTAAAATGGGTGAAGGGGAGGTGGAGATACAGACTTCCAGTTGTAAAATGTATAAGTCACAGAGAAGAAAGGTAGAGCATAGGGAGTATTGTTAGTGGTATTATAATAGCATTGTATGGTGACAGATGGTAACTATATTTATGAATACAGCATAATGTATAGAGTTATCAAGTCACTATTTTGTATGCCAGAAATTAATGTTACATTGTTTGCCAACTATATTTTAATTTAAAAAAGCACATTAAAAAATCACATTTGATACAAAACTAAACATGAAGATTTTATTTAAAAATTGCTTTATATTTAAATGTTTATTTATTTATTTTGAGAGAGAGAGAGAGAGAAGAGAGAGAGAGAGAATCCCAAGCAGGCTCTGCACTGTCAGCACAGAGCCCCATGCAGGGCTTGATCTCACAAACCATGAGATCATGACCTGAGCTGAAATAAAGAGTTGGACGCTTAACCAACTGAGCCACTCAGGTGCCCCTAAAAATTGCTTTGTTTTTTAATCAAGTCTTCAGGTAAATTATTTATGTTTTCACTACTTGTTTATCATATACAATGAAGAGTTACCTGTTTCAATTGATAAACCCCTAGCCAGACTTAACAAAAAGAGAAAGGACACAAATAAATAAAATCACGAATGAAAGAGGAGAGATTACAACCAATACCACAGAAACACAAACAATAAAAAGAAAATATTATGAAAAATTATATGCCAACAAATTGAGAAATCTGGAAGAAATTGATAAAATCCTAGAAGCATATAAACTACCAAAACTGAAAAGGAGAAATAGAATATTTGAACAGGCCCATAAACCAAAGAGAAATTGAATCAGTAATCAAAAATCTCCCACCAAACAAGAGACCAGGGCCAGATGGCTTCCCGGGTGAATTTTACCAAACATTTAGAGAAGATTTAATACCTATTCTCAAACTGATCCAAAAAAATAGAAATGGAAGAAAATTTCCAAACTCATTCTATGAGGCCAGTACTACCTTGATTCCAAAGCCAGTCAAAGACCCCACTAAAAAGAAGAATTACAGGCCTTTATGAAAGTGGATGTAAAAATTCTCAATAAGATACTAGCAAATTGAACCCAACAGTACATTGAAAGAATTATTCACCATGATCAAGTGGGATTTATTCCTGGGCTGCAAGGTGGTTTAATATCTGCAAACCAATCAACATGATACACCACATTAAAAAAAAAAAGGATAAAGACTCATGATCCTGTCAATAGATGCAGAAAAAGCATTTGACATAAAACAGCATCTATTCTTGATAAAAACTCTTAACAAAGTAGGGATAGAAGGAACATACTTCAACATCATAAAGGCCATATATGAAAGACCCACAGCTAATATCATCCTCAATGGGGAAAAACTGAGAGCTTTTCCTCTAAGTTCAGGAACAAGACAGGGATGTCCACTCTCACCACTTTTATTTAACATAGAACTGGAAGTCCTAGCCTCAGCAATCACACAACAAAAAGGAAAAAACAAAAGACATTCAAATTGACAAGGGAGAAGTCAAACTTTCATTATTGCAGATGACATGATACTCTATGTAGAAACCCTGAAAGACTCCAAAAGGTGCTAGAGCTAATACACAAATTCAACAAAGTCAAGGGATACAAAAGCAATGCACAGAAATCTGTTGCATTTCTATACACTAACAATGAAGCAGCAGAAAGAGAAATTGAGGAAGTGATCCCATTTACATTGCACCAAAAATGTAGGAATAAACCTAACCAAAGAGGTAAAAATCTGTATTCTGAAAACTATAAAAAGTTTATGAAAGAAATTGAAGAAGACACCACAAAGAAATGGAAAAGCATTTCATCCTCATGGATTGGGAAAAAAATGTTGTTAAAATGTCTATATAACCCAAAACAATCTACACATTTAATGCAGTCCCTATCAAAATGCCACCAGCATTTTTCAGAACAAACAACCCTAAAATTTGTATGGAACCACAAAAGACCCTAAATAGCCAAAGCAATCTTGAAAAAGAAAAGCAAAGCTGGAGGCATCACAATTCTGGACTTTAAGCTGTATTACAAAGCTGTAATCATCAAGACAGTATGGTACTGGCACAAAAACAGACACTCAGATCAATGGAACAGAATAGATAACCCATAAATTGACCCACAACTATATGGTCAATTAATTTTTGACAAAGCAGGAAAGACTATCCAATGGAAAAAGTCTCTTCAACAAATAGCGTCTGGAAAACTGGACAGCTACATGTAAAAGAATGAAATTGGACCACTTTCTTACCCCATACACAAAAATAAATTCAAAATGGATGAAAGACCTAAATTTGAGATAGAAACCATCAAAATCCTAGAGAATAACAGGCAGCAACCTCTTTGATCTCAGCTGGAGCAGCTTCTTACTAGACACATCTCTTGGACGCAAGGGATAGAAAAACAAAAATTAACTATTGGGACTTCATCAAGATAAAAAAAAAAACTGCACAGCAAGGGAAACAATCAACAGAACTGAAAGGCAACCAATGGAATGGGAGACGATATTTGCAAATGACATATTAGATATAGGGTTCGTATTCAAAATGCATAAAGAACTTACCAAACTCAATACCTCAAAAATCCACAAATAATCCAGTTAAGAAATGGGCAGATGGCATGAATAGATACTTTCCCAAAGAAGACATCCAGATGGCTAATAAACACATGAAAAGATGCTCAACATCACTCATCATCAGAGAGATACAAATCAAAACCACAATGAGATATCACCTCACACCGTTCAGAATGGCTAAAATGAACACAAGAATCAATAGGTGTTGGCAAGGATGTAGAGAAAGGGGAACCCTCTTGCACTGTTGGTGGGAATGCACACTGGTGCAGCCACTCTGAAAACAGCATGGAGGTTCCTCAAAAGTTGAAACTTTCTATGACTCAGCAACTGCACTATAGGTGCTTACACCAAGAATACAAAAATACTGATTCAAAGGGGCACGTTCACCCTGATGTTCATAGCAGTATTATCAATAATAACCAAATTATGGAAAGAGCTCTTCTATTGACTGATGAATTGATAAAGAAGAAGTGATATATAACATATATATATATATATACGTATATATATATATATATACACATATATATGTATATATATGTACATATGTATATATATGCACGTACAGATATACATACACATGTACATATATATACATATGTACGTATATATACATACATATGTATACATACATATACATATATAGATCACTAATATAATGGAATATTACTCAGCCATAAAAAAGAATGAAAACTTGCCATATGTAATGACATGGATGGAGCTGGAGTGTACTATGCTAAGAAAAATAAGTCAGGGAAAGGCAAATACTATTTGATTTCACAAATATGTGGAATTTAAGAAACAAAACAGATAAATATGAGGGGGAAAAAACCAATGCAACCCAGAAAAGAGACTGTTAAGTATAGAGAACAAACTGAGGGTTGCTGGAGGGGGGGTCAGGGGCTAATTGGGTGATGGATATTAAGGAGGGCACTTGTGACGAGAACTGGGTAAGTGCACTATGTAAATGATGAATCACTGAATTCTACTTCTGAAACCAACATTACACTATATGTTAACTAACTAGAATTTAAATAAAAATTGAAAAAATATACAGAGTTAACTGTTTTAATTCTCGTTTTCCAAAACAAATAAAATTATAAACAGCTTAACAGTTTAGTTTTTATATAGCTTTACATTTGCATATGTTTTCGAATAATCATAGTATTAATTCTCATGAAGTAACTAAATAGAATAAATCAGGGGTCTGCTGTCATTCTTAAATCAACTGAAATATATACTGAATCACTCATTAGGGGTATATAGTAAGTAGTATTAAGGGCTTGTTTTATTTTTAAATACTTTCTTCTTTAAAAAAATCTCCACAGTACTTTAATGATTGGAAATTCTCTAATGATAAGAGATAAGAATGGATTTTTAGTTGGCTAATTATTTGAAAGGTGTTAAGAACTATTAACTCTTCTATATTTTTACCTGAAGGCAGTTATATAAAGTGATTTGCTCTATGAAACCAAATTCAGCACATGGTATCTTTTTAAAATAAATTTGCTTTTAAATCATTTGTATATGTAGTAGTCATATATATAGTAATCCAATAACCACTTTTGGCCTTTACACACTTTGAAGTAAAAAATCCCTGAGGATTTTTATTTCATTTACAAGTGTCATTTGCTTGAAAATATAACATATTTCCCTTTCTTGAAATGACTTGTGTTAGAAAAGGAAATAAATGCTAATAGGAACACAGATGGAGGCTACAGTCCTGGGAAAATCAACTCTGAATACATTCATTGACAAGAATATATTATGTGTGACTTTTAGACCATACATTCACACAATTTAAGGAAAAGAGGGGGGGTGTTGGAAAGGAAGGAGGCGTTCCGCAAAGCAAATATTTTATATTTTAAATTAGTAATGTTTTTCTATTTGTATGTATGTATGTATGTATATATGTATGTTTCTTTTTATGAGAGATTTGTGGTGGCTAAATCGAAACATTTGAAAATGGCCTGTTGAAGTGAGCAAAATAACCATTAAGTAATAATCAATAACTAATTTTATTTCTTAATTATTGCACTAGATTAGTCTTTGAAAACAAAAATAATAAGAGTAATTGTGTTAATCAATTAGTCATCTTTATTCTAAATTAAAAGGTAAAGCTTGAGAAAAAAATAACCGTCATGAGGCAATAGATATGTGACTATCACTGTAAAATAGGGATTTTCAATAGAGGTGAAATTGACCCAGGAAAAAGACTGTCCTGGAAGGGTGAAAAAAAAAAACCTTAAATATTGACATATTTTTGTCCATCCATAGCTCAAATCTATGAATTCCTAAGTGTTTAATATTTTTTTGTTAGTGTTGTAGTAATTTCTTTTCACAGACAATAATGAAAAAGATTGAGAAACACTGCTATAGAGTATGTCAAAAATTTTAACTGTAAAAAATAATATTTAAAAGCAAAATGTTTGTTTGGAAAACATAAAACACATATGTATTAAGATTTACTTTCAGGGGCACCTGGGTGGCTCAGTCGGTTGAGCATTCAACTTTGGCTCAGGTCATGATCTCATAGATCGTGGATTTGATCGTGGTAGCTGTCATGACATATCTCAGATGATTTCTTTAGAGTAGTTTAAAATCCACTACCAGCCAAAAAAAAAAAAAAAAAAAAAAAAAAAAATTAGAAAACAGTGTTGTGAAATGTACTACAAAGGTAGATTCATAGATAAATATTTAGAGGCATTATTTCATCTCTCCTCATCTAGTTTCAGTGTTTTCTAATATGTGAATTAAAACACCTACAGAGAAAATATTTTTAAATCTTATTAATTATTCGAACCTCAGATGGATTAAACTAATTTTATTAATGCAAGAAAAAGAAAACTAAATAAAATAAGGAGACTAAATAAAAACTCTTTTAATAAACCTTTAATCCTTTTTTATAAATGCAAAGTTTTAACATATTCCTTTGTAAGGAATTTTGGATTTTTTTTCAATTTTTTAATAGTGGAGCAACACTGACATCCAGTAGTTAAGTGAATCCCAGCAGCATTTTTAGTATTGATAGAAATATACAATCAGAACAGACATGCACACACACACACAACACGTTCTGCATCAATGACACTGAACAGGACTTCTAGAATATTCTTTTGCATTTTTCATGTTCTGGTCTGAATAATTTTAGAACATAGTTTATTTGAAAGTTAATGCTGTCGCTTGCATTATTCTAACTCTCCATATGATATTTTATATTGCAGTGAATGACTCATCATCAGTCTATTCCCTAAAGTTCTGCTTCCAAAGTTCAACATTATAGTGCAAACAAATCACTTTTTTGGATTTTTCAGCCCTACTCCCAGGAAAGGGGAGTGAGGCAATAGATTAGAAAATGAAATTATGAAGTAAAGACTAATGACATAAGGGAAATATAATGTCATATTTGTCTTCATATCTCTTCATAGTCTTGGTAATAATATTCTTCAATCAAACTATTTCCTTGAGTTATGTATACAGAAAAATGTACATCTTATTCAGGCATTCAATAGATTCAAAAGACATCCATCCATGTCCTGAAGGTCATGTGTCATGCAAAAATAAACAGTATAAAGTTATTTGCTAATGCTAAGGTATAAATGGCAATTAAAACTCCTGACCTGGAAAAAGTATAAGCACCCATGTGATTAAAGCATCTGAAAGATAAATAAGAAATGAAAGCAAATAAATCACCCTGACCACAAATAGTTATGTTTTAGAAAGCACTGTACCCTTTAGAGTCCAGTTTCTTATTGGTAGTTATAATAAATAGTTATATAATCTAAATGCTTGAGAGCAAATTAGGTTTGGTCCTCATGCAACCCCGATTTTCTGGTCTTCTTGTACAATACTATACATTGAAACAAATCTCGTCATAGCCCTCTTCTTTTTAAGGTTGCCTTTCCACATGCATAGCTGAGAGCTGGCCACTTAGGGACAGGAAAGAAAGAAAAAGAGAAAACTTAATGAATCAGTAAGTGCTTTTCAAGAAAGGTACAGAAAAGTTGTGTATAAATGATGTATGCTTTTTTTAAATGAATTTTTCCCTTGACTATAATTCATAAGTGAAGTTCTAATCATTAACATCAGGTTTAATGTTCTGTGCATAACTAGGAAAATGTTTTATTTCTATCTGGAACTTGAGTCTTTATGTAGCTAGCCATCTTTCTGGAAAACAATGGTTGCTGTATCATATATATGGAGCAGCCCATATTGTACTTTCCACAGAGAATTATAAGCAGCTAAATTTGTTGCTTTGAGATCAATTTAGGGGTCTAAACTCTTCAAAGATATTTGCTTGCTTTGGAAATTCTTTTCCTCTCTACATGCAACTGAATGCCTTAGAATAAGCTCTTCACTACATGAGCTGCATCCAAGAACTTGCTGTGCTTCTAATAATTACTCACCTTGCTGCTGTTCAGATTCAGAAGAGAAAACTGCTGTGGAGAAATAGCTCTAGTAGTCTGGCATAGAGAGAAAATAAAATACATTTTTCTGATGGTAATCTCCACCTCACTGTAAATTTTTGGGCGGCTTTCATGAAACTTACCATGAAAAAATAAAATGAGGACTTTATACGTGTAATGCATTGTTTTTAAAAATAGATATATGAAGATCAATAAAGTCTTCCAGTTTAGTGCATGAGTTGCCCAGAATATCACTGGACTAAAAAGACCCAAGTTGGCTCCAGCACTGTGTAGGACAGCTGTTTCCATTTCTTCCTCTGAAGGGGTCCTATGCATTCCTTTCCCGGTAAACAAAGGGAACTTGGATGGCCAAAGGAAAAAAAAAGTCTATGCTTACATAATGGCAAAATAACCAGATGATTATGTGAAAAGCAAATTAATTCACAAAATAAAATTGACACCAGAGAATAAAATAATATACACTAAATGGTATTGATAGCTTGTAATACAGATCGCCAAATTAATCAATAATGATAAATATATAACATATTATGAACTTTGACACATTTCACACTTTATAATACTGTTTCGACAACTATCAATTATAAAAACACTTGAAAATATGTTTCTTCTCATCCCATGGTATTCTTTAGGGTTGATATGAAATTAACCCCAATTCATTTATTTATTCAATAGCTATTGACTTTGTATATGCCAGACCCTTGTATATGCCAGACCCTTGATAAGACTGAAGAACTTAAAGATGAAAATTAACTCCTACCCTAAAAGATTCTTATAACTATCTTAGAATGTTTTATGGAAGTATGATGTCCTATGTATATACCTTGCAATAACAATAAATTCAAACTATTAACAAATACGATTTATTTACAATGACAGACAAGAAATCTAAAATGAAGATCAAACCTCTTTTGTAGTGTATACACTGACACTAGCTGTCTTTTAAAAATTCAACATTTATATGACAGATCTTTTATGGTGCAACCTCATCCAAACAAGACAGAACAGGGTAATAAAGTAAACTGCAAAGAAACCATATCTTGGTTGATGATGGCCCAGTATAGTTCTATCAATATGAAGCAAGATAAAAAAATATAAATAAAAGCCAAGTGTAATCCCCTCCCCCCACACACATACATATATTTAAAGCTAAAAACAAGAAAAACAGAAAAACTGTGAGGTGGGCAGAATAATGTTCACCTCCCTCTAAAGATGTCTATCTTCTAACCTCCAGACTCTGAATATGTTAGGTTATATGACAAAGAGAATTGCAATTGAAGATGTAATTAAGGTTGCTAATCAGCTGACCTTAAAATAGTAAGATTATTCTGGATTATCTAAGTGGGCCCATTGTAATCAGAAAGATCCTTAAATGTGAAAAGGGGATGCAGAAGAGGGAGAATGCAAGAGATTTCAGGGGGAGACTCATTCCAATGTCATTGGCTTTGAAGATTGACGAATAAGGCCACAGGCTGAGGAATGTGGGCAGCCTCCAGAAGCTGGAAAAGGCAAGGAAAAAAATCTACCCTCAAAGAACAGCCCTGCACACCTTGAATTTAGCTCACTGAGATACCTTTCAGACTACTGAATTTCAGTACTATAAGATAATAAATTTGTCTTGCTTTAAACCACTAAGTTTGTGGTAACTGGTTACAGCAGGAATAGGAAAATAATGCAGATAAGTTCAACAGAGAAACAAATTAGTAAATTGGAGGAACATTTGAAAAACTCTTCTAAGAGCCAATAGGGAATATTAAAGAAACATTGCGAGATAGAAAAATGACAAAATCAAGAAAACAAGAGACCTGGGGAAGAAGGATGTGCTTCAGAGCAAAGAAACTACTTGCAGAGGAAGAAACTGAGGGTCTGAAGGTTAAATACATGCTGTAGGTGACAGTACTGTGAGTGGACCCCAAGCTTCGTCACAGATGATCTGATTCCCAGCGCCAGAGCTCTCTTGTGACAACTACCTCCCTAAGAAAGATCATCAGAGAACCAGAGTAGATCACCTCTCAAATAGCTTCCCTTCTTCCCCAGAGTTGTCCAATTATTTACCCTGTTGTGTAACTTTTTATGGAACTTACCTGCATTGACATAGATCATGTATGCAATTAGCTTCAGTACTGTCTTCACCTCATCAAGAATGCAAAACCCTTACAAACAGAAACCTTTTTCATCACTGTATCTCCAGCACTTAAACCTATGACTGATCCATAGTAGGACACGACATTTTTTTGAAGAATAATTTGCAAACTATTAACTATGTCTAAGCCTGGGAACATTCTTCTTAGGTCACCCTCACTGCTTATATAATGAGGATTAAAATAGACTTCAGGGAGTCTAGCTAGCAGTCAGTTTATAAGGAAACCATGGCAGGAGCATCTGGGAATGGGACAAAGTGAAGGCGAACATTTTGCCTGTGTAAAGTGAAAACAGCTGTGGAAATAGAGTGAAGTGCATTCTGGGTACTGGAGCTAAGGGACTAGGGATGTCTTTCTAGGTAGCAAGGTGATTTAAGTTATTCACCTCTTCCCCAAATCTAGAGAGATCTAGAAAATATTTCCATAATCCAGCTACTGTAAATATATTGAATAGGACAGAGATATACCTTTAGCACTTGTGAGACCATGTGACACAGCAAACAGAAAACAATACTGCAGAATTATAAAAATATAGTTAACAAAGGCTGTAATTGAGACATTGAAATTGAGAGACAGAAACATGAATTTCTGGCAGCTAATTTATTAATTAGTGTTCAATCTGAAGTGAGTCAATATGTAACATGTATGGAAACAGAATACAGAATTTGATCCTTGAAAATGAGTCAGATGGGGAAAAAAGACAACCATACAGTATGAAGAAGCAATTACTCTCCCTGTCTCATTTTACTCTAAGTGCCAAAATGATGAGATGTTTACATGCAGGTATTGCTAGGATCACACAGTGATCATTCCTATATACTAATTCTAGTACATATGTATGTAGTGCACACACATATATTGGTCTTAAACTTATGAAAATAAATTGTATAATATATATTTACTTATCAAATACTAACATACACATGAATGAGATAAATTATATATAGTATTTAGTGTGTGTGTGTGTGTGTGTGTGTATATATGTGTATATATATGTGTGTGTGTATGTATGTATACACATATATATATTTGTGTGTGTGTAGAGATTCGTTTCAATGGCTCTCTCCTATTTTTTTAAACTTCTGATTTTTTATTATTTTATTTATTTATTTTTATCATTGTTAAATGTGCTCTTTAATCCCCAGAACTTATTTCAACCATCCCTCCACCCACCTCCCCTCGGTGTTTGTTCTCTATAGTTAAGAGTCTGTTTCTTGGCTTCTCTCTTTCTCTCTTAGTGTCTTTCCTTTGCTTGTTTGTTTTGTTAAATTCCTGAATTTAAAATAAAATAAATAAGACCATGATGAGTAACTAGCACTATACCTTTTTTCTCACCCTAAACAATTTATAGAACTAACCAAAATTATGAGACAGCTACAATCAGATAATAGAACTGTAGCATTGTGATCCTTGAGAGAAAGGAAATGAGCCCCAGTTATCCCTGGTTCTTTGACAAGGCTAGTCTTCTAACCATGCACAGAGTGTTGGAATCTAACGCAAGCATGGTAGTCTTGCTGAGCTGAGAGAAGACCTGAAGACTTCGGAAGTGCTGTGTTGTGTGTGGAGAGCAGGGAGCTGTGTAGATGGACATGGCCCAGAAATCTATGTCGGGGCTCCCTCTGAGTTGTTGGCTGAAGACAGGTTACATATGCCCAGGGCATGAGTCTGAAAGGCATAAATATTTACTGAGACTGGCTGAGGCCTAGACCAGCTGTAGATTACATGGGTGATGGGAAAGTTCTTTATCAGCCAGAGTAAAGAAACCTGGCTTAGCACCTTGCACATTCAGCCAAGATGCCTAGAGAGGCCAAACTTTAGAACAACCACCTCCTGGTGTAAGGGCCATGCCTTGGGAAAAATAGCGAAAATAAAATAGACCTACTGTGACAAAGAATAAAATCAAGCCTGAAAAAATTAAGACTATCACCCAGGAATTTAATTGACTGCAGGGACACAATTCAATTCCCTTTAAGAGAACACAACAGAATCCAAACCTGCTAAATTGTATCATGCAAAGTATTTCAGGTATAATCAAGATTGCTTGTATAACTAAGCAAAAAAAAGAGAAAAAAGGCAGGTAATTCAGGAAACTAGTAACCAAAATGATGGAATCAATAGTAAATAACTTTAATCATAAATATAGCCAAAACTTAAAAGAGAAGATTGACATCCTGAGAGAAAGGATGGAGAATCTTAACAGATAAATGATAACCATAAAATATATCCAGTGGAAATTCTAAAATTGAAAAAAAATCAGTATATAAATTGAAGACTTGGGTTGGATGGAACTTAACAGCTGATTGAACAGTCAGCAGAAAGGATCAGTAGATCAGTACAAAGGTGATTGATAGAAATGATCAAATCTGAAAACAGATCAGTAGCATCCATCTGATGAGCAGAGGAAAAAGGTTGAAAAAATATGAAAAGAACTGCAAGTGACATGAAGGACGGTATCAAGCAACTTAATATATACATAATTTTAGTCTCAGAAGAAAAGACAAGAATGCAATTCTGACAAAAAAGTTAAATAAATAATAAATGACAATTTCCGTAATTTAGCAACAAACATCAATGTAGAATCCAAGAAGAAAACCATTCCTCAGCACTTCACAATCAAACTGCTAAAAAACAAGGATGAAGAGAATATCTTAAAAGCATCCAGGAGGGAGGGAGGGAGGGAGGAAGGGAAGAAGGAAGGAAGGAGGGAAGGGTGAGAGAGAGACAGAGACAGAGACAGAGAGAGAGAGAGAAAGAAAGAAAGAAAGAAAGAAAGAAAGAAAGAAAGAAAGAAAGGAGGGAAAGAGAAAATATCTAACCCAGTGCAGTGTAGGCAGAGGTTCAGAAGGCAAAGGAATTCTACGGCCAACAAAATCATACCTGAAAAATAGAGGTAAAATAAAGACAATTTCAGATAAATAAATGCTTAAAGACTTTGTCACAAGACCTACACTATAAGAGAAATTGACAGAAGTTCTATAGGATCAAAGGAAATAATACTATAAGGAACATTTGAATTTATAGACTTGAATAAGGGGTACTATAAATGGTAAATATGTATGTAATTATAAAAAAACTTTTTAGTTGATTTCAAAGATAAAACTGATTTTAAAGCAAAAATAACAATATTTTGTGAGACTTATAAATGGTCATAAAATATTTTCAAATTGTTTAAAAAATAGAGGATATATGTAAAAATCCTATACTGAAAGTAAAATAATATACTAAAATATTCATTTAATCAAAACCAAGGCAGGAAGTGACACCAGCAGGAAGAGTAGAGTAAGAGTCTCCAAAACCTACCTCTCCATAAAAAGATCAAGAACACTGGTACTCAGTCAGTTAAACATCCGACTCTGGATCTCAGCTCAGGTTCAGGATCTCAAAGTTGTGAGTTCAAGCCTTGTGTTGGGAATCTGTGCTGGACATGAAGCCTACTTGAAAAAAAATGGGGGGGGGGGTGGCACCTGGGTGGCTCAGTGGATTAAGTGTCGGACTTAAGCTTAGGTCATGATCTCATGGTTCGTGAGTTCGTGAGCCCTGGGTGGGGCTCTGTGCTGACAGCTCAGAGGCAGGAGCCTGCTTCAGATTCTGTGTCTCCCTTTCTTTCTGCCCCTCCTCCTCCTCTCTCTCTCTCTCTCTCTCTCTCTCTCTCTCTCAAACATAAACATTAAAAAAAAAGAACTAGCTAAAAAATGGAAAATTATTTTTTCAAAGGTTTGAAAAAATCTGGAGAGCATTTATTCAAGAAAAACAGGTGACTCTTTGTTAGAATAGTGGAACTTGTGGCATTCTAACTTGCTCTATACCCATCCCTTTTCCCCAATTCATTGGTGGTCTTTGTTTTGAAATGTAAAATCTTACTATTATTGAGGTATGGTGAGACCAACCGATGAGAGTTGATTTTTTTTTTAATTTTTTTTTTCAACGTTTATTTATTTTTGGGACAGAGAGAGACAGAGCATGAACGGGGGAGGGGCAGAGAGAGAGGGAGACACAGAATCGGAAGCAGGCTCCAGGCTCTGAGCCGTCAGCCCAGAGCCCGACGCGGGGCTCGAACTCACGAACCGCGAGATCGTGACCTGAGCTGAAGTCGGACGCTTAACCGACTGAGCCACCCAGGTGCCCCGAGAGTTGATTTTTATTGAAAAGACAGTGTGTGACTCACAGTTCCAGAAAAAGGAGGCCCCCATGCCATGCAAATACACGAAAAAAAGCATCGAGGTTCTTCAGGATACAAATAGTGTGAAAGGAAAACATGGACAAGAGCTTTTATTGTGGTTTATATGCGAAGGGATGGGCAAGGCAAAGCGATTTGGCTTAGGATTGACTAGTGAAGGGGATGTCTAGTGTCTGATACCTGGCCCTGTACTGATTAGGACAGAAATACACACCTAGACATCAGAGTCAAACTGGAAAGACAAAAATAAAGATACGATACAGATAGCTTCAAGAGAGGAGTGACTCATCAGGTACATAAGATCCTCAATTAACATCCTGCTCTCTTGTTTCCTATATGGCTTCTTTATGGAAATAATGTTTGAATGGAATCATTAAAAGTGAGTAGAAATTAGTTTTCATTTCACGTTAGCCATTAATTTACTCATCTCTGAGTTCCAAGTGTCACACTCAAGGATGTGTCTATCTTGTTTACTAATATAGTTACAGTGCCTGACTCATAGCTTGTGCCCAGTCAATGAACCTAATGTGGGGAAGGGTTTTCTTTTCTTTTTTTTTTTTTTTCCAATATATGAAATTTACTGTCAAATTGGTTTCCATACAATACCCAGTGCTCATCCCAAAAGGTGCCCTCCTCAATACCCATCATCCACCCTCCCCTTGTAGGGAAGGGTTTTCATGAGCAGTATATAAAAACAAAATTAGCTTAGAGGAACTGTGAAGGAATGATTCCGAGTTTTACATTTCACACATAGGTGACAAGGCGTATTTATAGAGTCATGAAAAATTTTAAAAAAATGTATTTTCTAAATAGCCAGCATGGCATATGACCTAAATATGGCTTTATATTATATTAATAGAGAATAAAGCCCATAAGTTATTATTTCATCAAAACTATGATTTTTGTATGTGTTTTTATTGTGGCCAAGGAATATTATTTTGGAAGGATATATATTCCTGACTCTCTCTCTCTCTCTCTCTCTCTCTCTCTATATATATATATATATATATATATATGTGTATATATATATATATATATCTGTGTGTGTGTATGTGTATGTGATGTCCTGATAGGTAGGAGAAAATTATGTTGTTTTAAGGAGATTTTTGAGCATGAACTTTTCCTTTAATATTTTCTAAAAAGATTCCTCAAGTTTTGTTTGTTTCTTGCTTGTATTACTTAGCTTACTGAGCTTTATATTTGGGCAAGTTTATTACTGGTAATTACTAGTTGAAATAGCCAAGCTGTTGTGTTTATAGAAACATGTAGATTATTGCTAATATAATATAACTTTGACTTTTAATGAATCTGGCAAATTTTACAAACAAGTATGCCAGGCACATCTTTTCATTACCGCCTAAGACTCATTAATATGATTATTTTGTCAAGCATCTTGACTGACAAGTTAAATATTTCTGCCACACTCATGTAAGTTGTAAGAACAAAAACAGTGAAGAGGGAAGCTCTCCTTCTTTGCTTCTAATTAAACAGGTATTATCTAACCATTGTTGTTTTCTGGGTACTACATGCTTTTCAGGTTCAATAAAGTAAATGTGCAATTGACAAATAGCGTGCTTCACTACCTGGTTAATCTCTATGGAAGGTTACTTCCTTAGGATATGTAATATCTCTCAGCCACAACCACATTTTATTCAATTATATGTTACAGAGATCTAAAGCTATGTTCTTATAAATAAATAGTCATCGGTGTGCTATGGTGTAGATGGCAGATAGCAACATAGTTGCAATAAAAAGAAAATCAAGATTTAGCTTTGGTCGATGGAAAAATGCCTATTGAATTATGGTTTGCAGAAAGGTCCCATTTAAGACCACTATATTATACAGTGCACACCAAAGGACCACTTTGGAGGACTTATCAATTCTTTCATAACCAATATAATAATACATCTTACAATGTATTGCTTCTTCATTTAGGAATCATAAGAAAATCTCTCCTATTTAATTAACTTCTTTGTTATATATAAAATCCACATAGTACTGAACACAGTGAGTGGTATAAATTACATACATGCATAAAGGAGCAGAGTAGAATGAGCCTTAGCATTTTGTCTGTGTGTTCCTATCACCTTACGGTGGGAAACTGATGAGAATGGGATTAAATGTCTTAACAGTATCACCTAACAAATCATTGCTAGTACTGGAGCTGAAAGCACTTCTTTCTACCCTTTTGCCATTTCTCTTTCCATTTTAGGAAGACATTAATATTTATAGATTATTATAAAATAAAACTGTATAGTTTTGCTTCTTATTTGGAAGCATAAACAGGCACAATAAAGTGTAAACCAAGAACCATTTTGTTTTATGCCATCAGTGCCAACAGATGGTTTTGTGGGACTTAAGCCTTCCATCACCATCAATCCTATTCAGGGTCCCTGATGCGCGGTTTGTATTTCCTGTGCAAAGTATTCAAGACAGTCACCGGGTGCTTCATCAGCCCAATTGCACGCCCATTCCAACTGCATGTCTTCTGTGAAAAGCCTGGAAATGTAGCTGTTGTTTGTTAAAAGAAAATAGACTGACTTTAGTCAGTCCTCAGAAGGAAAGATAGTGTTAAATTTTCATGTTCTTTAGAACTAATTCCTTTCAAGCATGCCCTATATGCTGAAGAAAACTGCCTCTTGAATATCACCCATCTTCTCATGTATTTCACGTACCCCATGCAATGCCCTCTTAGGTTACAAATTAGGATTTTGTTTGCTGATTCCTTTTTTTTTTTTTTAATTATTTATTTTGAGAGAGAGAGAGAGTGAAGAGCATACGCACACATGTGCACACACCAGGGAAGGGGTAGAGGAAGAGGGAGAGAGAATCCCAGGCAGGTTTCATGTTGTTAGGGCAGAGCCCAATGGGGGGCTCCATCCCATGAACAGCAAGATCATCACCTGAGCCAAAATCAAGAGTTGGGGGCTTACCTGCCTGAGCCACCCCGGTGCCCCTTGGCCAGTTCCTTTTAACAAACTAATTCTATCAGGCTTGTCGTTAAAAGACCAAACTAAGACAAAACAAACAAAATGACAACTAAGATTCTATTTCTCCATCTGGCATTGTGGATAGAACAATACGAGGCTCTGAACTAAGTCTGAAACAAATACCAGGATAGATTTGTTTTGTGTGCTTGAAATGTATCATGTAATTAATACTGTGGTGTTCATCACATTCAATTACTACACTAGTTTATTGTCATGTACTGGTCTAAGCATTATATGTAGTTAGCGTTGTTTAATCATTGCAAGACCCCTATGAAATTCCTTCACAATCATATCATGACTCCATCAAAGGCTGTGTTTACTTAGTGCTAATAATAGCTAATTCATACCTATCAGTAAAAATCGTTTCCTATTTTAACTGTACATACGTGCAGTAAGTTATTTACCAGAGCAATGTTATGAGGCAAATATTATCCCTATTTATACCTGAGAAATCTGAAGCACAGAAAGTTAAGTAGTTTATCCCAGATCATCTAGCAATAAAGTTGTTGAGTCAAATTTGGCTTTGAATTTCAGTATCGTAGTGATTCAGGAACACAACACTAGGGAATTAACCTAGAATGCCGTAGTCAGCCATAATCTACCGCCCAGCTACAATCTAGCGAAGGAGCCTGGAACTTTGGCCACAGGGATTGGTAAACCTCTGACTCAATCACATTAAAATTGAATCACATTACCTTAGTCACTCCCTACATATAACATGGAGATCATTTGGGTGAATAAATGAGATTTTCCTTTATGAGAATAAATTCAGCACAGTGTCAGTCACACAGTAGTTGCTTAACGATGACAATCCATAATATATGTTATGTTAATAATACACATATGTACAAAAAATTAAATTATTTACATGGCCTGTGCCCCTGTTTAGAAGAGAAGAGGTTGAGGTGAGAGAGATCATGTACACAAGGAATGTTAGCAATTAGTAGCTGTGCTACATCGTAAAAAGCTGAATGTGAAAACCATGCCTTATCCCTTTTATACCACTGCTTCAAAGCTATCTAGCATATTCAGAGGTGTTCAGTAAATCATTGTTGAAATAAACTGAGCCCTCACTATCATGCATGTATTTTTTGCTAGTATAAAATCTGCCTATCTAAACAAATACAAAAATACATGTATTTGGTGCAAATTAGAACAGGCTGTTAGTCAAAGAGACTTAAACATACCTATGCTGAGTTCCTTTTTCTCTCCTTATAGCAGTCCGAAAATATTCCTTGGTCCTCACAGAAAACTGGATGCTGGACATAGGCAGAATGTGAACAGGTGGGCCACTGGGGCAAATGGAGGGTAGGGCCGTTCTTGGGCGCCCTGGTATGCTTTCCGGAATGAATCCGGTGTTGTCACTCCATTGTCAGGACCAACTAAATTCTACATAATGCTTACAGTTCCTTAGGAAATTTCGTTTCTCCAAATGGCAGGCAGAAGCTAGATTTTTGTAGTCAGTCATGGAGGAGATAGGAGAAAGAATTTTCCTCCCTTTTTTTTTTTAGCGGCCTATTTTTTTCTCCCTCTATATATCATTTCATTTCATAGAACTAGAAAAGAACAAATGAGCAAGAGAATTTTAAATTACTAGTTACCTTTTCCTTACACTTAACCTTTACGAAGTTGCTTAGAACCAGTTAATTAACCCAATTCGTGATTGCAATGGTCATGCTGAGCCTCCATGTAAGTACATTTTAATCTATGATTCTCTCACTAGAGGACCAATTTGTTGTTCTTGTTCAAAAACTTAGAAATTAAACTACGTATAAATAGAGTGGAATTTACATTTTAAAACATCCTTTTTTTCTTTAATGTTTTGCTTCTAACTTCCTTAAAATTTTGCAAAGGAAAAAAATCAATATTTTCTCCTCTTTCAATGCATTTTCATTTTGTTACAGCTTGCTTATTAGCATTTTTTCCTCACTGTTTGTCCTGATAAATGTTTATTATTATGATTACCAAGAATATCAGTTAGTTCTAGTCCCTTCAGTAAGGTGTGTGTTATTATTTTAAAGAGGATAATCAGATGGGATGATTTATTAGCATTATGGTCAGAAAATTTACTGAAAAGTCTAGAGGCAAATCACACTGTTGAACATAACTTCTCTAACTGAAAAACAAACATATATTCCAGTTAAACTGAATGTTGTAGAGGAATAGAGGCATCTGTTCACGTAGGGAACCTGAGGGATGTTTAAAATGGCCTTTAAATAAACTGGCAATGGCTACTATGTACTCATTTGGAGGAAGGACAGTATGGAGCACCTGTGATCAGTGCATACGTTTAACCATAGGTGTACGAATAAAAATCATCCAAAAATTTCAAAAAATGCAGTATAATTTATTTAGTTTTGGAATTTCAAAAAACTGCATTCAGTATCACTTTAACTATAACTAAATAGAGAAAGATCCACGATTATAATTTTGTTGCATGAAATACTCCAGGTGATTACTACGTTTATTGTGCCAACACAAAATTATGTTTTCTCTAGATCACTTTACCTTATGTTGTAGTTATCACCTAGAAGAAGTGAGAATAAAGGATTCAGTGAAGAAGCAGCTAAAGTCCCTCAAAATCATAAATACCTGATAATGTCAGGTAACGTACCTTCAATGTTTATAAAGTAAAAGTTGGTGGAGACAGATAAAGAAATGTTGGACATTTTAATATGCCTCTCTAAATATCATATAGAACGAGAAGAAAAATAGTAAATTAATAAGCATATTGTTAATTTAAAAGATATGATTTTACTAACTTTAGCTGATTAACCTATATAAATGTGCATTCTTTTTAAGTACTCATGTACATTTACCAAAATAGACAAAAACAAGTCAAATTAGTAACTGATCTGTGGTGACAAAAGTCATAACAGTGGTTATCCTTCGGGGAAGTTGAGAGGGAAGGGCACAGAGAAGCCTCTGGAACGCTATAAATGTCCTATATTTTCTTATGGGTAGTGCTTACACTATAGTACACAAATGTATAAATTCATGAATTTGTGTAACTCTGTGTGATGGTATGTAACTTGTACCACAATGAAAAATAAACTAGTATCTAAAAAATTCAACAAGAATCTACAGTTCTACCCTCATTAAAATAACATTTGTATGCTAGACACTGAAGGCTCTCCATCTTTCCCTCATTCTTAGATATCTAAGAAATGAAGAAATGAGAAAAGACATAAGCTACTTTATTAATTGTAATCACTAATATATATATATATATTTAAGACACCATCTCTTGACTGACAATTCACTATATGTGGTTGTCTGTTACAATGGTAATCCCGAATAAACCATGCCTCTATGAATTCCAGTTAATTTGGGCTGAGGCTATGATTTGCTATAACAAACAGAATGTGGTATAAAGGACAGTGACCTAAGGGAAAGGTTTGGGCTTACGCTTTATGAAGTCCTGGTAGCTTCTACATGCCTGAAAACCCTGAAGAACCAAGAAGGCTAGCAGTTCTTCTGGGGAGACCATGTGGAGCAAGCCCATGTAGGGGTCATACAAAGTGGGAGAAGACCATAACCATGAGGAAAGAAAGATAGAAGGCCAGCTGTTCCAGGGTCCTAGCTAAGCCCGGTCTCTAGCCAACCCACTGCTTGAATACACCCATTCAGTAGACCACTCACAAGCTGACCAGCAAGACAACCACTCAGCTAAATCTAGCCCAGATTGTAGGATTGTGAGCAGATAAAAGACTTGGTTTTTAAACTACTAAAATTTAGGGTGGTTTGCTATGCAAGAATAGATAACCACAACACTGTATCATTAACTTAGCTTGAGGTTTGATGTTAAGTATGATAATTAGGCAGAACTGAAATGGAATGGGCATTGGGTTTGCCATGAGAGGGAGAGACTTTTATGTTCACCTCAAGTAAGAGTGATGAAGCATATAATGGATTTTGAGTCTTTTAAAATCTAGCCTGAATTTCTATCAAAAGAATTCTCTTTATCTTAATTGGAGTTGAGTTAGTATTATGTTTGCAAAATAGCCACAGGGAGGCCTACTGACCTAGCTTTTGTATAGGAAATGAAAGTGTGAATCTTAATTTCACAGGCATTGAAGAAGTTCCCAGCTTGTGTGTTTGAATCCAGAGGCTGGCATATTTAAAGACTTTTCATACTGTGATATTAGGGTAGTGTAAAAAGAAAGTAAAACAATGTGTATTCCGCAAAAGAGAATGTTTCTTTTACTTGCTTGGATAATTCAGAGAGGAAAAAAATGCCAAATTGCATAAACAGAAAATAGTATAAATATGCCAGATGAAGTACAAGGCACCAGTCATATTGGAACTTCAGATAACAATGAAAAAATTTATTATAAGTATGTCCTATGCAATATTTAGAACATACTTATACTAAAAATTATTTCTTACTTTATATAAGTTTCAAATTTATTCTCTGCTATTTTTACTGGCTACATCTGACAGCCCTAAAATAGTAATAAAGTCAATGAGTCAGGTAGCAGAACGCAGAATGGGATGCAGGGGTATGATAACTGATGGAGGAAGAATCAGAGAAGTAGGCAGGGAAAGGATGGAGTAAGGAAATCAGAGAAAAGAGGTAGAGTCATTGTTTTGGAAGTGGAAAAATAAACATGTTAGCAAAACATAATGATATTTCAGGAAAGTATACAATGTTTAGTTAGGAACGAATAAAAATATCACTGCATCATTTTCTATTACTGATCTCAGCTTCCTGTTGTGTTGCCCAGGTGATGGGGAACAGAAATTTAACAATTCATGGCATCTTGTTTTTTTCCCCTTAGTTTAACTTGTCTTTGTGGATGACTCAAGCTACTCCCAGAATATATACAACATAATCTTTCTGATTTTACCCTTTCCAACTCACCGTCCCTGAGATGGTGCTTAGTGGGGGTATGAGCACCAGATAGTGATAAGGGAGGGAAGCACCCGCACCGTGGCTTTGAGTTGAAACATCTGTTTCCATCTGTGTCTGCATCTGCATGTTGGCGTCTATTCTCGCCAAACTTGCTGCTGATGTAGGGAGCCCTACCTGGAGAAGTACATGGCACCCACTGTAGCCGAGGGCTGACCCTTACTCCTTTCACACTGTGGGCTTCTCTTAGATACCTACACACAATAAGAAAGATGCAGGAATCAGGATTTTTACACTCTCACATTTCAAAGGAAAAGATTTGGCCAGAAATGTATGAAAAATAATTTACACATAATTCCACTTTTATAAAATAGTCTAGATTTTGAGTGGAATTATTTTCAGTTCTTTATTTGAAAACATAATGGTACTAAGAAATAGGTAAAGATCAAAAATTTATAAAAATGCAGGTAATTTTTTAATACCAACTGACAGATGGCCCCTATAGATTCTGTATTTACTGTCTGTGCTTTGCTCCTACCAATCTTCTTCATTCCATATAAACTTAGTGTTTACCTGGGGTATATCAATAGTTTATGAGTTTGATTTTAAATAAGAATCCCTGTGTTGTGGCATAGTGAGACTTATTTTTCTGCTTCTCAAAATGTAATCAGTACCCCAAATCAATATCGCTATTTTTTGTAAAGTCTAAGTTTTTATGTTAAGAGAAAGCTGATGCTTTATTAGTCTAGAAAAAAAAATGTTCCTTTTGAAACATTAAAAAACACGAACATCTTAAATATTCATTAGAAACTATTAATGCTGAAGGGAGATCTGGCTGCTATAAATATTCTATACAGAGCCTCTTATGTCTTTTGAAAGGTAAAGTTAATTTTTCCATGACAAAATATTACAAGATAAAAAGGGCTAAGTATGTATTTTGAATTTAGAAATGTTTTGTGAGTCGACACAAAACATTGCAGAATTTTAACTCTGAAAGCTGAATTTTTTTTTCAGATTTTAAGTCATTAAAATGTATTTTTTCTTTGGTAGTGAACTTGTATTCTAGCCAAACAGCTGTGTCTGTGAGCTGCCAGAGTAATTCTTCACACTCTCAGGTTATTCGATTAAATTGCTGTATACATAAGAGACTTTCCACAGAGTGATTAAAAAGTGGACAGGGTAATGTTAATTATATTATTCTCAGAAGAGAAATCACGCAGAGAAAAATCTTTGTTGAAGTTTTAATGTATTATTTGTTATTTTTGCATCAACATTTGGCTCAAGGAACAAAATGCAAGTTATAACAAAACAATAGATTATTTAAGAATGACATTACTACTTTTTAATTGATTTTGAAGAACTTTTTAATTAATTATATAATTGATCCTCACAGCAGGCATATGCTAGAGAAATGAGGAGTATTTCCCTGCTTTCATCCATGGGGTGAGTAAGCCTCACACAAATCAACTGTATAAGCACAAATGTCAAATGTAAGTGACAAAATGGGCCCCAATTTACCCTGCTCTCCATCTAGTACTCTAGAACCTATTTTCATTTTTCTAATTGCTGTGGGTTTAAAGTGTTTAAAGTTACATTCTTTTTGGGGGGCGCCTGGGTGTCTCAGTTGATTAAGCGTCCAACATCAGCTCAGGTCACGATCTTAGGGTTTGTGAGTTCGAGCCCCGCGTCGAGCTCTGTGCTGACAGCTCAGAGCCTGGAACCTGCTTCGGATTCTGTGTCTCCCTCTCTTTCTGCCCCTCCCCTGCTCACACTCTGTCTTTCAAAAATAAATAAACAAAACAAAATTTAAAATTTTTGATATTATTTTTTTTCAATCGGAGTATAGTTGACACACAATGGTACATTAGGTTCAGTTGTACAACATAGTGATTTTACAAGTCTACATGTTACGCTCTGCTCACCACAAATGTGGCTACCATTTGTACCCATACAATGCTATTACAACATTTTGACTATATTCTCTCTGCTGCGCCTTTTATTCCTGAGACTTACTCATTTCATAACTGGAAGCCTGTACCCCACCCCACTCCTCTTCACCCATTTTGCCCATCATCCTACCCCCATCCTCTCTGGCACCCCCTTGTTTGTATTTATGAGTCTGTTTCTGCTACATTTATTTTCTTTGTTTTCAAAAGTTTCACCTGGAGTGTATTGAGAGTAAGGACTGTACCAAATACACCAATACACGCTTAGTGAAGCAGAGTTTCAACTTTAAGGCCAAGGTTGAAATGACCTTATTATAGAAATTGGAAATGAAATTAGAAACCTTCTGTTTCATCTTTAACTGGGGGAAAGAAGGAACTACATAAGTTTGGTAGAGTATTCTTTTCAAATAGAATAGTGATCACACTAGATATTAAACATAAAGCAGCACAGGCAGAACCAACAGCCAGAAGTCACATCTGCCAAATTTGGAGAAACAACAGCTTTGTCTTTCAAATCAAAGCTAAACTCTGTAGGGGAAAACTTATTTTGTGATAAATAGAGTCCTAAAGTATTATGCAATTGGCAAAATTTACTATGCATTTATGGTATTATGAGTTTACTGTATTTGGGTTTGTTCAAATAATTTCACATATCTAGTAGAAATTGTATCTTATGTGATGATTTAATATAACCACAGCTGTGGCAATATAAATTACACTTAAGACTATGCTGATTGATTATAATCAGTTGTAATCATGTCTTATAATTACATTGCATTCTAGAGGCAGAGGCTGTTTAAGCCTACTCAGCACTGAGCTATATAAAGAAGATTATTTGTTACTTCTGACAGCCTCAGTCAACATTCAAAATTGCCTGCAAACAATAAGTTTTATTAAATTTATTGTCCAGGCATCAAATAAGTTTCTTGATTTATCCGCAAAAGTTGAAATGGAATTGTAAGCCAGTCTAAAGCTTATTAACTACTATTTATACCAAAAATATCTTAATCTATAAAAACATTCATAATTCAGAGTATGGATTACATTGATGTATCATTTTAGGTACATTGTACTTCAAAGTATGCACATTTTATCTAAGACATAATCAAGCAATAAGGTCGGGAGTATGAGAGGGTATAGATGAAACAAAGTTGGGAGAACATTGATAGCTTATTAAAGCAGGGACATGAGTCCATAACGGTCTGTTATACTATTCTGTTTAGTGTATATATGCTTAAATTTTCCATAATTAAAATCTATACAACACTTTAAATTCTCAAAATCCTAATGCACTATTTTGAACGCTCTTGATATGATTTCACTTAAAGTTAAAGCTCTGTTCCCTCCTCGTATCCTAGACCTCCCATTCACTCACATGGTGATGCATACTTTCCACCCACACTCTCAGGAAGCCATTGCAGGCCGCCACACAGCACACATTGCACTACTCCATCATTGATGCCTTATTATTAAAGATGATTATACTTTATACAATTAACACAGCTCCCACAAGAAATATATTAATATTATGAACAGGTTGCACATAATCGTCAAGTAAGGCTCACTCTGATTAGAATTCTACCTATATTAGGGTAGAAAAAAAGCTAAAAAGTAAGATTTTCTATTTAGATTTTATATTACTTACTAAATAAATTTCTTTAGATCATGGCAACTTACTTGACATTCTTAGACCTAATGTTTTAATCTTTGTGTGTCTGGATAAAGTGAATGTAAACCCATGTGTTACAACTTGGATCTATAGAATTAATACGGGTCAAATATTTGTTGTCTCTGGTTTTCCATCCACACTTATTTTTTAATACTTATTGTCTAATTCTTTATACACTTGAATTAAGATTGGACTATGATTTGCCAATTTATTTATGGAACCAGAACAGGTCTTTTGTTTGTTTGTTTGTTTGTTTGTTTGTTTTTGATTTGGCATTTGACTCAGGTCTCAAAACTGAAGACAATCGGTTTCAAATGCCCACATATTCAAAAAGGAAAAAAAAAAAAGAATTTCTATTGTCCTATGACCTTAAGATAGAACTCAAACTAATTTACCACAATAGCGTCTCATGCCCTTTCACCATATGAAAAGAAGAAGGCCAGATTTAGCAGAAGGGAGAAGCCTGGGAGTGAAGAGTGTCAACTGATAGCTGTGTGTATCTCCAGTCTCTACTGTGGAAAGGGGGAGAGAGAGTCCACTTCCCACTTTGAGTCATAGGATAACTTCAAGGGTTTGGGTATTATGAAAACCATTGATTGACACAGGACTGCAAAAAACCTAAGGGAGAAAAGGTGGTAATATTTGCCAGCGATGACAGATAGTTGGCAGTGAAAGCCAACTGCTCATGCACAGAAAGGGTACACAGTTCTTAGGATAGTATAGAAACCAGAGAAGGTGGGACCAAGTGAGGAATCTTGAAAAGACCCAACAAGGAATACTTCATAACTAGTCTGTGTGATATGCATAGCCAGAGAAAGAGCCGATGAAGTGATATATAGCAAGGGACTATGTCACTTTGCTGAGCAGCCACTGAGAAGCTCTCAAAAGAAGAAAAGTGAGGGTGCCTGTTATGGCTCAGTTAGCTAAGCAGCTGACTTCAGCTCAGGTTATGATCTCCCAGCTTGTGAGTTACAGGCCCGCATGGGGCTCCACACTGTCAGTGTGGGAGCCTGCTTTGGAAACTCTGTCCTCCTCTCTTTCAGCCCCTCCCCTGCTCTCTCTCTCTCAGAAATAAGTAAACATTTTTTTTTTTTTAATCTCTAAAAAGAAGAAAAGTAAGGCTGATTCCTGAAAGAAAGAAAAAAAAAGAATAAAAATTTTCCTAGGGGAAAACACTAACATTTGAGAATTGGCCACTCCAAAAATCACATTTCCAGGTTACCACAATGCTCACTACAAAAGATTGCCCTTGCTTCATCAAGAAAGTGCCCAATAAGAGAGGTGGTAGAGAGGGAAGAGGGAAGAAAGCAATCCCTTCTCTACTATTTTTTTTAAATTTTTTTGATGTTCATTTTTGTGACAGAGAGAGGCAGAGCATGAACGGGGGAGGGGCAGAGAGAAAGGGAGACACAGAATCCGAAGCAGGCTCCAGGCTCTGAGCTGTCAGCACAGAGCCCGACACGGGGCTCGAACTCAGGGACCATGAGATCATGACCTGAGCTGAAGTCGGACACTCAACTGACTGAGCCACCCAGGCGCCCCTCCACTATTTTTTTTCTTAACCTGGATGAGGCCTGAGCTGTAAGGATAGGGGACCTGGGTAATTGAGGGCTGAGCTGAAGAGGAAGGGAGAATTTAAAACTGAAGTGAGTCCAGTGATCCACGACAATTCTATAAGGCAGGGCCATGCTTATTGCAAAATATCAATTGGAAGCCAGAACTATGAGGGCAGTCATTCACTGATCTCAAAAAGGTAGGAAAAAAAAATCAACTTTCCTCTATTTTTTTTTTCCTATAAGGATTTTTTTTCTCCCTCCCCAAAAGAATTGTGATATTCTGAGCCTTGTGAAAAAAATGAATGATCATGTCAAGAAAAGATTTGGAAGAACAATGCAAGGCAAAAGAAGGGAGACTAAATTCAAATGTTTACAATAATGATCATAATGAGTTGTTTCCTCACTTATTCTCATAAGAGTATCAATGACTGAGAAGAATAACCCCCCAAATTAACTTAAATGAGAAAAGAGAGAGAGAGAGAGAGAGAGAGAGAGAGAGAGAGAGAGAAGCAAAATAAAGTCTCAAGCTTACAAAACCAACTCATTCACCAAAGAGATTCTTTTATCCCATCTGATCCAGATAACTGACCTCCCAGAAATTCTTTAGAGAGAAAATAAAGATAAAAGTAATACTTTTGAGGTATAACTCTGGTGTTATTGAGGTTATGGAAATGTGAAAAGTAGATGCTGAATTGTTAGAGGTTGTAAAAGAGGCTTCTTCTATATAATACATTTGTGAAAGAATTAAATCAGAAGGAACCAAGAAAAATGAGGGCACGTGATAGTAACATATTGAAAATACAGTATGAAATCTTAGGTTATATACACCATGCTTCAGTATATTTTACCAGAATGGGTCAATCATTACCCTAAGGCGTGTCAGTCATTAAGTGATCATCAAACTTCCTCTGTAATAGGTTTCTTGACTAACCAAACCATTGAAAACAGAAATCACCATCAAGCCACAGGGGGTGGAGGGAAAGATGAGAGATTGAAATTTTGACATTAAACTAGATTGGATTATGGAAAGACTGAAAATGGAACTGTCTGCTAATAGATGACATTTATATGCAAAGTTGGGCATCTGCTGTAGATGTCATTAGTGGGGAAGGTCAGGCCCAGGGGGCTTTATGCTATTGATATCAGTTCATTTGTAAGCCAGATGCGCACACGTTATCTATTCAGATCTCGGCAAAGACCTTTATAGAAAATAAAACACTTTAAAACTGATCAAGGAATATGGTAATGATTAGAGAATCAATTATTCAATTATTTTTATTAGATAACTATGAATTACCAATAATAACAGAATATGGCCTCTGACTTCAAGAGACTCGCGATTAGCAATCTAAGAAGAGCAAACAGAAAATCCTAATTCAAAGCAGGCATTTGCAAGAGTTCATCTATCATCACATTTAATTGCATCGCTATCCTATCTCTGGACAAATGTATGGTTGAGTTCCCATCAGAAACTTGGACTTACAGCCTTTCAAAAAGTGAAACATTAAGAGCCTGCAATCTTGAAGCGGTTATTCATTTGCTGGTGGTGTTAGAGCCTAGCTTTTCGGGTTTTTGTTTGTTTGTTTTGTTTTGTTTTGTTTTTGGCCATTATCTAATTATAGGGATGACAAGTAGGCTCTGAGTCACATGCCAATTCTAGTTGTTTAGTAGTAGTTGCCTACAGAGCTGCCCAACATGATGCCCAGGTTCATGGGGATGGAATGCTGGGTCCATCAGAAGTCCCTGAGACGGAGGAACAGAGGCACACACCACAGTTCTCCCATCTTTGGCTGAATTGCTGGGCACAAGAGCGCTTCCCTGAGATTTTTTAAATAAAGGCCACGTTCAGATATGAAACACGTAATTATAACAACCACATTTCCAAACTAATGGCTTAAGCAGTTAAGCCTGCTGGAGTCCACATTTTAGGAAAAAAACAAAAAAACAACTTTTTTGGCAACTGATACATGGCTGTCTGAAAATTTAAAAATCATCGTTGTATCATATCTTAGAAATTTTTTGAACTTACCACAGATTTACTAAGTGACTGACTGAAACTATCTCAACATTGCCAAACAAATATCTTCATGAAAGATCTGGAGCCCAAGTATAAGTGGTATATCATTCATGGCTAACACAGTCTAAAACTATTTACAATATTTTTTCCAATTTTTTTGCATCATCTGATGAACTGAAATTGATATGCTCCACATAAACTTCTTTAAGCATATTCTTTAAATATATTTAAACATTAATAAAATTATGGTCAAATGCTTTATTAAAAGTTGTTTGATTTTAATAACTGACATAACTTGGATTTTCTCATATTTTTCTGAAGTTAAAAATACCTCTTGTAATTGGAATTAGACAAAATTAATTTTTGTCTTTCATTCTCTTTAAAGTTCATCTGGAAATTAAAACTCCACAAGAAAAGACAATGAAGATTAAGTCCAAAGGATAAATTTAAGCGCCTCTGACTACATTTTGATAGTACCACCTAAAACTTAACATATGTGCAGCCAGGTTACCTGAGTTCCAATCCTGGCTCTGCCATTTCCTAGGAGAGGGACCTTGGACTCATTACTGACCCTCTTCTAGCTGCAGTTTCTTGGCTGTAAAATGGAGGTATTAATACCTCATAGAATTATATGGGGGACACACGTTTTTATACCTGAGGTGTTTAGACTCAAGTGCCTGGCAGGTAACAGGGGCTTTATTAAAGTTAAGTGTTATTATTGAAATCTATGCTAGGAGAATGACATACAACGCACACACTCACACACACACGTGCACACACAACACACACACACACACACACTTGATAAAAGGTGAAAAATTGATCTCCAGCATGTATAAAAGCCTTGACAAAAGGAAACTAATATAATATTTTACCACTTAAATATACACATTACTATTACACTTTACTGGTGCCAAAACAGAACCCCAAAGCATCTGTTTGAGAGGCGTTGGCAAATAGAAACTACGGTGAGGTTGGCATGCATGAATATGGCTGTGGGCTAGGTAGTCCATATAGAATGCAAATACACGGTGATGCAATTATGTTTTAAAGACATTTTTTAATGCTTATTTATTTTTGAGAGAGAGAACGCAAGCGGGGGTGAGGCAGAGAGAGAGGGAGACAGAGAATCTGAAGCAGGCTCTGTGCTGACAGCAGAGAGCCCAATGTGGGGCTCCAACCCACGAACCGTGAGATCATGACTTGAGCCAAAACTGGACGCTTAACCGACTGAGCCACCCAGGCATCCCAAAGTCATTTTTATATCATCGATATTGTCTGATAATTTAATTATGGGTATTGTTTATTCAAAGTGTTTGCATCTTGTTCTAGACATCTGTGGCACTTCATTACGCTGCTGTTACACATTGCACTAACTGCTAGTAACTGATGATGACATTTTCAGGCCAATTCTGTTCCTGGTGTTAGTGGCAAAAGCTCTGTCCTGTGTTCTGTGCTTGGACAACACTATACCTGGAAAACATGGCTTTGTTGCAATAATAGACCGATGGGAGCAATGGGAGCTGAAGATCTTAAGCGATTTCAACTTTCTTGCTTCTTTAGCATTGGGTCCTAAAAGCAGTGTAGGGTATTCCTGGGAGGATGGCCTCTGGGATCAGGAGGCCTTAGGTTAGAATCCTGGCTTCTCTCTGTCATCTTAATAGGGTGAAATACTGAACCTATTAGGTAAGAGTCCTTTTCCTTATCTGACTGCTGGTCAAGGGGGATTCAATACAGAGATGTGCTAAGAACTAAGAAAGAACTACCTGGCTTCCTTCTCTTATGACAGCTCTAGGAAATGATACCTGCTCAGATAGATCATTCAACATGATCAAATGGGCTTGGACTGCTTCACTTACACTGAAGTAGAGAACCAAAGTAATCCTTGTAATTCAAGCAGAGAAAACACTTAGTCTCAACTATTTAAATATTTCAGGCAAAAGAGTGTCTTGGGCCTGAATTATGAGTGGTTGCCCTGTGCTCCACTTTACTCACATGGGTAAACACAGTCCAAGTGTGCAGCAGCGATTTTAATGAGCTCAGTCAGCCTCAACCCTCATGTAATGGTTGCAGATGAAAAGCCAATAGCATTTTAACTCCAAGCCAATGCATTGAGGGTACTGAAAAATCACCTGGGAAAGATCAGTAGGACAATTACATGGACAGAGAAACGCTACTAATTGGTAATGATCAGCTAAAATACATGTAGATGCCTGGGATGTTACTGTACAGGTGTGGGATTCCATTTGACATTTGTCTTAGATTTAATGTCTGACATTTGTGTAACTTCCAATTAAAACAGAATAATGATAATTAGATAAGAAAGAATCTGTTGGTTAAGCTCTGAAATTTTACTACATTCCTACATACAATAAACTTCACTACTTTGACATTTAACTTTTTTTCCCCCGCTCTGGCTCTATGAAACATGTATCAACAGAAACTAATGAGCTTTATTACATTCCCAATATTTTTTAAAATGATAGCCTAGGCAAAATACGAATACATATATTAATAGCCCTATTTTTTTTTTTTTTAAATCCATGCACAGGGCCAATGTGCAGCCAGTATGCACTAATGTTGTTCTACCGGATTTTTTTTTTAATTTTTTTTTAACATTTGTTTATTTTTGAGACAGAGAGAGACAGAGCATGAACGGGGGGAGGGCCAGAGAGAGAGGGAGACACAGAATCTGAAGCAGGCTCCAGGCTCTGAGCTGTCAGCACAGAGCCTGATGTGGGGCTCGAACTCACGGACCGTGAGATCGTGACCTGAGCGAAGTTGGACGCTCAACCGACTGAGCCACCCAGGTGCCCCAGTCTATCGGATTTTTAACACTGGTATCCATTCTGTGCCTTTCTTTGTACCGTCCACATTCTTTGTATCACCGTCTCATTGGTTAGCGTCTACATGGTACCAACTGATAAAATTTCAAGTGTCAACCTGGTTCATAAATATCATAAAAAAAATCTCTTTGCTGGTATTTATACCCTCGATTAAGAATTTCAGAATACTTTACAATATGATACTAAAAAAACTCTTCTTATATGAAAAAAAACCATTTTATGTGTAATAGTGTGATGAGCTCTTATTTAAACGAGGATTTCTTTTTTTTTAATTTTTTAATGTTTATTTATTTTTGAGAAAGAGAGACAGACAGACAGACAGACAGAGTGTGGGGGTGGGGGGAGAGCAGGGAGGGAAACACAGAATTCGAAGCAGGCTCCAGGCTCTGAGCTGTCAGTGCAGAGCCCAACGCGGGGCTCGAACCCACGAACCACGAGATCATGACTGTGAGATCATGACCTGAGCCAAAGTCGGACACTCAACTGACTGAGCCACCCAAGCACCCCTAAATGAGAATTTCTAAGTATTACTGATTAATTACTGTTTGAACTTTGTTTTCCATACATGTCATTTAATTAATTATCTAAACATTTTAAATCAAAGAAACTTTCACTTATAATATCCACATAATATTGTTTAATGGTCAAGTTATTTAAATTTGATTTCTTAATTATCCAATTTGGTTGTATGAATACAAACAATTGCAAGGCATACTTATACATTTCAATGTCTCTGGGTCACTTTTATTTATAATCAGTATATTTTTTTGTCATAAGTTTTATTATCCCTCATGTTTGTTGTGTATGTCCATGTATGTTTATTATGTACGTATGCATGATTTTTATTATGTATGATACATTTAGAAAATCTTACTGATTCAAATTGAAGAAAAAAATAGAAAGAAGGGGCACCCGGGTGGCTCAGTTGGTTAAGCATCTGACTTCAGCTCAGGTCATGATCTCTTTGTTCGTGAGTTCAAGCCCCACATTGCACTTGGCACTGATAGTATGGATTCTCCCTGGGTTCTCTCTCTCTCCTTCTCTTTCTTCCCATCCCCCATTCACACTCTGTCTGTCTCTGTCTCAAAATAAATAAATAAATTTTTTAAAAAAAGAAAAAAATAGAAAGGTACTAATTTGATCTATTAATTCTGAAACACATTTAGGTGATAAACATCTCTTTTTGGAAAACTGGATTAAAAAAAAACGTTTCTCATATCCCAGTGGAAATATCATTCCTTTACCGTTGGAAGATAGTTTATTCCCAGTCTGGGTTTATGTATAGGTATCAGCTAACATGCTTCCAAAACACATTAGAGATGTTACTGATTCATACCAGGAAAAAAAGAAAATACAAGTCGATGGTGTTTTGAAGTAAGAATTTATGTCACTTTATCAGAAAGGGACCACTCTTAGATTTAGAACTGAGAAAGAAGAAGCAGTCAAGACCCAAATGGGACAGTGAAGATATATAAGTACTTAATCTATAGTAGCCACTGACAACCACCAAGTTTGATCATGGCTATATTTATTTAAGGGTAAGTAAATCATTTATGGGATGATGTTGAGAAGGGGTAGATAAGTGCACATGTAAATACACCAAAATTTAAAAAGCTACTTGTTAGATGGCTATGTTCTAAATACTTTGTAATACATTCTATATTCCTTAACTTATGTGACCCATAAAGCAGATGTTATTAGTCTCATTTGCAGATAAGAGACATTAAACTGCTTCCCCAAAGTCAAACAATTATAAATGGCAAGAACAACATTCATTTGAGATCTTTCTGGCTTGAAAGCACTTGCTTACTGGTTGTTAGGGGATAAACTCTATAGATAGCGTCAGATACTACAAGGTTCAGTCCCACAAGACTGCCTCCCATGTCAGATGCCATTCAAAAGTATTAGGTCCTGAGGTTACCCACAATTCTGTCTGAATTGGCTACAAATTGCAGGTTTTCGTATCTGCTTCATTGAGTTCTATTAATGTGCCTAAGAGGTTCGCAGAACTCAGAGGAACACTTATATTTATCAGCTTATTATAGAACATGACAAAATGTACAGAACAACCAGATGAAGAGATACATAGGGCGAGGTCTGGAGATTCCAAAAGCAGGAGCTTCTGTCCCTGTGGATTTGGGTACGTCACCTTCCTGATGTGTGGATGTGTTTGCCAACCTAGACATTTTCCAAACCTGAAACGTTTGGGATTTTTTTTTGAGGTTTCCTCACGTAGGCACAATCAATTATTTACTCTATTTCTAGTCCCCCTCCCCTCTCTGGAGAATGAGGAGTGGGCCTAGATATTCCTAGTTTCTAATCATGGCTTGAGCTTTCTGGTGACCAGCCCCTTCCAGGAGCTATCCGGGAACCTACCCAACGTCATTTCATTAGAACAAAAGATGCCCCTAGTGCTCTTATGGCTTTGGAAACCACAAGGTTTTAGGAGCTTTGTGACAAGATCTGGGGGCAGAGACCAAGACATCTATGTTCTATTTTACCTCCCACTGCTCTAAATGCTTTGAACGCTCTGAGAATGTCACTATAATTTCTCTACAAGTAATACTCATTTAGAAACATTGTATGGATTGTCTTTTTTTTTTTTTTTTTTTTGGTATGAAACATATAATGCATTTTTCCCATAAAGAAATTCAAGAAAAGGAAAGAGATTAATGTGGAGACAGATATGTAAGGAATCTAAAGAAATTCACATTCAATAAGATAATTAAAATTTCTATTGCAGGTAATAAGGAGCAGTATGTATGCTATAGAAAATGAAATCAATATATTGATTTAATTTTATGTTCTGTCCCAAAATGCCCCCAGATCTGATTTTAGCCATTTTTCCTGGATCTAACTTAATTTCTTCCTTCTTTTCTCCTGCAGATTAAAGTAGATTTGACTAAATCGAGGCTTCTTAACCTTGGCACTACTGACATTTTGAACCAGTTAATTTTTTAGGTATGGGAAACACATCTCTGACCTCTACCAATTAGATACCAGTATCATTGTCCATCGCCTTTTGCCAGTTGTGACAAACAAAAATGTTTCCAGAATTGCCAAATATCCCTGAGGGAGCAAATTTGTCAACGTTGAGAACGACTGGTTTAAACAATGAAATATTTATCATTTTTTTATTTTGATTCACTTTGATTGAATGACAAAAATTTATGGAATTAAGCTTTGCTTCCGCATGATGAACATCCACTGAAAGTACATAGAAGACACAAAGGAAATATATTTTTTAAAACACTCGAGAATTTCTCCCCATGTTCTGTGTTTTTTATGGCTCTCCTAGTCCTATAGGACTATACATGTTTCCTATACATGTCTGAAAATTCAAGTACTTGAAAAATAGAGAGACAGGAACATTTTGAGTAAGCAAATAGAGTGGGGGTATAACCAGTAAGCTAATATACATATTTTAGGATAGCCAGTGGTGGTAAATGTCACTCCAATGTATACTTCTTATTCAAAATCATTTGTTTCATTGATTTCTGGTAAGTGTAGAAAACTGAATTCAGAGACATTCCTAAAATTATCAACAGATCACTAATTACATGACAAGAGTCTAGCTGTGGCGTTATAATGGTATTCTCCACATTTTTTGTGTTTAAAAAACAGATGTAAAAGCAGTGACATTTTTTATGCCTAAATTGGTTTAAATCAAACTAATATTTGCTCTAGAATGCAGGGTACCTCAGGGAATAAACATCAAAAACAAAAACAAAAACAAATAAACCCCCACGTCTACCCTTTTCTTCTCTACTATATTAAATATTTTTATTCCTCCACATCCTAGTACGTTCATCTCTTGCTCTGATTTCTCCAGGAGAGCAATGAGTTTAACTCAAACATTGCAAATAGCTTTAAGGACCTGTTTTTGTAGCTTCCTGTATGCTTTCAACTCTATTCTTTGCACTTTTACCTGGGAGGGTGGATTTTCATGTGTAACCCCAAATCAAAGAAAAAACTTAGAGATTGAAAAATAATGAGGAAACACTGAGTCTTCTTAAAGCAAACAGAGAGGGAAGCATATTAACAGAAATTAATTGTTGTATTACTTTTTCTGAATATTCAAAGCAATGATTTCAAATGCATATGTGCCATATACTATAATATATGCATGAATAGTCTACTTACTATGTCTCCTGTGTATATTATGTAGTAAGTGAAGCAAAAAGCCTTTCAGAGTCATGCTGTAGACTAACTGTGAGGCATATATTTATTGGAATTAGCCTTATTCTAATTATGATTGAAAGCAAAATGACACTATTATTCCTAATGTTGTAAAATATTACCATTTCTTATTAAACTATCCCATGACTTATGTAATTTTTCATACATTCACATTTATACATTGTAATCAGAAAGAAACCATTTCCTAGTAATATTGATCATTCCCACCTGCATTGCAAAAGAGGTCATTCTCAGCAGATCACTAATATTTCACTGTCTTTAAATGAATCCCTTCATTACATTTTAACTTAATGTATTTTGCAGAGAAGAATCCAAAGCAATCCAAAATTTCTATAAAATCATAGTGAAAAAAGCATAGCATACCTAAGTGAGTGTGTGTGTGTGTGTGTGTGTGTGTGTGTGTGTGTGAGAGAGAGAGAGAGAGAGAGATAGGAAAGAAAGACAGGCAGCCCCTTTTACTTCACTATTAGGTGGATTTTAAAGATGCCATATTGAAGCCAAGTGACCTTTTGGTTGTCATTCAAAGCTTACATCCAAATCTATGATGGTCCGACTCCATGAGGACTAATGAGTTATCCCTGAGAGTGTGATGGGTACTGAGGGTACATCATGGAAGCAACAGCTACTGTTTGAATAAGGAAAAAATCATTTCAAGTTTGAATTTACATCTGAGGCTGCTCCATTGTCATCCTAGAGATTTGCATATTTAACCAGGCCTTCCTAGACTTGGACATTTGAAATGTTCGGATAATAACTCAAATTTATCTGAAGGATCTTTGTGTGATAACAACAGGTACCATATATATTCAGAACTTACTACCATGCACTCCGTGCTACATGCACTCTTTACAACAATCCAGTTAATTATGAATAAACATATTCATTTTGTAAACAAAAAACCCTGAGGTTTAGAGAATATAATAATCTACCCAAGATCACTATCTATTGAGGAACAGAAGTAGAAGACTAACCAAGGTTCATCTGAGTCCAAACGTCGTGCTGTTTAAACAAATGCTAAACAAAAATATGTAGAGAAAACATCAGCAACTGTTCAGGATATTTTCTTAAAGTTCTTTTTTTTTTATCTACAACTTTGGGAGTTGATATAAGAAAACAACCACAATAATAATAATACCTAAAAATGGGGCGCCTGGATGGCTCAGTCGGTTAAGCATCAGACTTCGGCTCAGGTCATGATCTCATGGTTTTTTGAGTTCGAGCCCGCATCAGGCTCTGTGCTAACAGCTCATCAGCTCGGAGCCTGGAGCCTGCTTTGAATTCTGTGTCTCCCTCTCTCTCTGCCCCTTCCCCCCTCATGTGTTCTCTCTCTCTTTCTCTCTCTCTCAAAAATAAGTAAACATAAAAAAAGTATTAATACCTAAAATCTGCCATGTGCCAGACTTTTCTAAGTGATTTACATACATAAACTTACTTAATTCTCTCCAAAATGTTTTGAAGTAGGTCCTATTGTGACCCCCATTTTAATGATAAGAAAACTGAAAAACAAGAAAAGTGCCAATGCTCAAATAGTAGAAATTTTTAACTTTTCAAAATAGAAGCAGAAATTTGCATTGATATAATCAGGGTTCTATGTTTGAGTATGATTTGGTTAAAATATGTCATGAAACATAACTGTACTGCATTTAGAAATCCTCTTGCTCTACTGGAACCTTGGGAAGAAATATAGCTAACCCAAAACAGGAGTCTCCATTCCAGGTCTAATGTGATAGCTGGAGGACACCTAACAGAGTGAGCAGGATTTTTTTGGTGGGTAGAAGGTGGGAGTGGAGGAAAGGAGGAGAAAAATAGAAAAAAATCTGAGCTCTGTAGTTTCAATTCGATTCGTCATGTTAGATTCATGTCCTGTGGTACAGACCTATAAGTCTGCCTCTCCCTGAGTCAAGAAAGGTGAAGATCTGAGGAGCCCCAGTGTCAATGACTTCAGGTTCACACGACCTTGAGCCGAATAATCCTATGATCATGAGGATCTTAGCCCTCATATCAAAGGAGGGAGCATGGCCAGTGCTGGGTAATTGAAGCCATTTCTAACTTTCATTTTTTCCAGGTAACCAAGGAACTGGTCTCTTTACATTTCATACATGCCGGGTGTTAAAAAGCGTTGAATTACTTGAATGATGTGAATGGATTAAGTAGACATGGGATATAAAGCACAAAAGTTATCCTAGAAATCATTCTATGATTGAATATAAATGTCAGGACTAAAACCAGAGAAAATAGCAGATTCTCTTCAGTCCAATGATTTTAAAAGGGTAGGTAAATATTGGTAGGGCCCAGTGGCTAGTCATGAAGGCACAGCTGGAATTTTTTTTTTCTTTTCTTTTCTTTTCTTTTCTTTTCTTTTCTTTTCTTTTCTTTTCTTTTCTTCTCAACTTTATTTTTTTTTTAATTTTTTTTCAACGTTTTTATTTATTTTTGGGACAGAGAGAGACAGAGCATGAACGGGGGAGGGGCAGAGAGAGAGGGAGACACAGAATCGGAAACAGGCTCCAGGCTCTGAGCCATCAGCCCAGAGCCTGACGCGGGGCTCGAACTCACGGACCGCGAGATCGTGACCCGGCTGAAGTCGGATGCTCAACCGACTGCGCCACCCAGGCGCCCCATTTTCTTCTCAACTTTAAATAAGGATCTAGGAGTAATCACTAGTTAGCCAATAAGTAACTGGAGTCATCACCAGTTAGCAAAAGAACCAGAGAGACATGAACTTCAGAATATACAGAACAAGGTACATTATTACAGATGCAAACAAACAAACAAATAACAACAAAAATGACCTCACATAATGCGAATTATTTTCAGTATGTTTAGTCCTGACCCTCTTCCAGGAAGAATTTACTCAAGGTCCTCAGGGCCCCTTCTGGCCACACTTAACCCTGGGGCCACCCACAGGCAGCGGGTGTTAAAAAACAGGGCAGAGATCAAACGCCCATGCAAGAGAACCAGAGCTCGTGTATCTCATGCTTTAAAATGCCTCCCCTTTTCTTTCCCTCTGACTTCCCCAACTCTAATCTTGCTTGTTCTCACTGCAGCTGATTTCACAATTCAGTCTGCCTAGGGCAATGGTACCTGCTCTCCTTTGAGCCAGGCATCAACTCTAGAATTCAACATTCGCTTCTTTCTTCCGTCCCATTGTTCCTTTCTATGGAATAAGACACGATTTCCATAAAGACAGAGCCTACTTCAGGGCGTTCAATAAATATTCACATTGACTGAATGTATTCATTCATGTAGTCAGGGAATACTTTTTGCACACTTAAGCCTTCCGTGCTCTACTTATTTTCCTCCATGTAAAAAGAGATATAATTGAGGTTACCCAGGGTTGTTGTGAAAATTAACTGAGGTAAAATAAATACAGCGCTTAGCACAGGGTAAGCGTTATTGAAGGTTTGCCATCATATAGCTATCACTAGAGTTAATCAATGGAATGGGTACGGAAACCCCGAACCCAGTCCACTGTCTGGCTACAGTCCCGTTTCTCACTCGCATGGATCCATCATGCAGGCCAGAAAGTAGGTCTGCAGGAACTGAGGGAAGCTGGTTGAATAAGGGGACAAGTATCTGGTCCCTGTCATAAGAAAGCACCTTTATCACCGAGACAGGATTTTGTCTGTTTGCTTGACTTTTCCTTTTAGGCCCCAAGCTCAGAGGTTGAACATACTGTCTGTGAATGCAAGAAACAATCCCAGCGTGCTCCGCCTGGCAGAACTGGTAATTAGGAACACCTAGCTCAGGTGGAAGGCGGCTGTATGTGCAGAGGACAACAGCTGGTTCCAGCAGGCAGCCCCTGATGTGGGTAGCATAAAGTTGGGCCTTCCTCGAACTATTCCTAGAGCTCTTCCTGTAATGTGCCCAATCCTCCTCCCCACTATGTGTTGCCCCGCACTCCAACTGTTATTTTCCTCTGAATTTGTGGTTTCGACTGTGTGTGTAAGACTGGTGCAAGAGAGGAGAATTCTCCCTTGGCAAAATTCATTGCTTTAGCGCTGACAGCCGAGACACAAGACACAATGTTTTCTTGTTTTCGTTTTTGTTTTTTCTACTCTGGCTCAGAGATCCCTACAGGATTTTGGCTTAAGAGCCCATTCCTGAAACTGCTCGCAGTTCTTTTGCTTGTCCTGTTCACAGTTAACCCACCTCTGCCTCACTTCCCTGTTAGAGCCAAGCCCTTGCTCCTATTCATTCCTTTGATGCTAAATCGGAGTGACCCACCGGTTCCATCTTATGCTTCCCAGACAAAAATTTAACACAATTACCTTGTGGTAATATCTGCACTACCATAGAAAATAATTGAGGATGAATAATTTAATTAATGGACAAACCAAGAATCACAGAAAGGATATAGGGAAAGAAAGTGTAAACAATATAAATGATTTAGACATTTGTAAGATAAACACTTGTATTGATGGCTACTCTGGAATGTATAATTGCATAACAGTATAAACACGTAGGAATTCAACTTTTGCTTGGTAGAGATATTGGTACTTAGAAATGTCACAAGAAGCCCAGAAATCTATTAAAGTAAGAAAACGTGAGAGGAAGGGGATAAATTTCTTTCTTTTTTTTTTTTTTTTAATTTTTTTTTTTTCAACGTTTATTTATTTTTGGGACAGAGAGAGACAGAGCATGAATGGGGGAGGGGCAGAGAGAGAGGGAGACACAGAATCGGAAACAGGCTCCAGGCTCTGAGCCATCAGCCCAGAGCCTGACGCGGGGCTCGAACTCGGGGACCGCGAGATCGTGACCTGGCTGAAGTCGGACGCTTAACCGACTGCGCCACCCAGGCGCCCCGAAGGGGATAAATTTCTTACCATTTAAACTATGAGAAATTCTAAAAAGAGCAAAGCAAAAAAAGGGATCTTTGACTAGCCTTTTTGTCTGACTGAGGAGTTCTTAAGTGTGAAAGTAACTTCTACATCTCCCTCTAAATGCTTTCATATTGAGAATGAGGTGCCTCTGAGTGGAGAAAGAGTTTAAAGTCTCAGGTCTCTGATAGAGAAAGCTTTCCCCCATCTTGAGAGCTTAACCTTAGGAGCAGGATGTTATAACCCTGTGCCTCATAAAACATAAGCACAAAATGTAGTGCTCCCTGGGTTTGGACAGACTACATCCCTCCCCATCCAAGGATTTAGTTTAAAATGGAGTCCAAATTATGTGTTCAGCAATTGTAGGAAATGGAAGGGAGAAAGGCTATTTGACCTGATCCTTTGAGTGAGATAGAAACAAATCTCTTCTTTCAAACCACATTAACTCATGTCAAGTACCCAGAATCCGTTTAATAAATTGCTTTTTTCTAGTGACCAGAAAGAGTTAAGATACTTCTAAATGGCAAGCAGTTCTTGACCTTCATGGCAGCAGGATGTGAGATGAGTTATTAAGACAAGTATGAAGTATGGGAGTTAATAAAGAAGGGGGGTGATGATCCAAACAAGTTTCAATTAGGAATACCACCTCCTAAGATGTACTTATTAAAACAATAATGGACACACAGATAACTGCACAAAGGGATCTGAAAACATAAAACAAGAGTGAGAGTAATTATGAAAAATAAAGTAAGATAGTGAAAAGGACACTAACAAAATCTACAGGTGCATTTCCATTAGAGTACAGTTGAAATTTATGCATACTCACCTCTTTGATCTCTTCTGCAGTGCTCCTTCTCCTCCTTTGAAATCTTTTTTTTTTTTTAATTTTTTTTTCAACGTTTTTTATTTATTTTTGGGACAGAGAGAGACAGAGCATGAACGGGGGAGGGGCAGAGAGAGAGGGAGACACAGAATCGGAAACAGGCTCCAGGCTCTGAGCCATCAGCCCAGAGCCCGACGCGGGGCTCGAACTCACGGACCGCGAGATCGTGACCTGGCTGAAGTCGGACGCTTAACCGACTGCGCCACCCAGGCACCCCTCCTCCTTTGAAATCTTTTAGAGGTCAAAGGAGACCTGGAGACTATTCCTGTCTTAGGAGGAATAGAGAAAGAGAGGTCACTGATGGTCAAGTCCGTGGACACAACCTAGACAGTGGTTCTACCCTCTGGTGATCTTCCTCCTTCCTATATACCTGAAATGATTAACTATGATGGCATTCAATTACATTTTGAATATTTCAAGTCCTTTCTACAAACCCTTCTTCTTAATATGAAATTAAAGAAAAAAAAAAGAAAACAAAATCACTAAACCTGGGGCCAAAGCAATCTATAAAATTGTGATATATATTTATCATAATCATTTTTCATCCCGATTAACCTACGTGAATTTCATATAATATGTAAACCTTATTAAAGAGAGTAATCATTATTGTGTTCAGCTAAATTAGGTTTTTATGGTATCATCTACATCTCAAGACAGGAAACGTACATTGTCATTAAATATATTTTTATTAACAGTACTCATTAATATTGTTACTGACTATAGCATATTCATGCATTGATACAGATATTTATTCAGGTATTTTATTCCAAGGATTTCACAAGGTGTTAAGTATGCAACTATGTCTTCCACTATATTCATAATGCACCGTTTTAAAAAAAATGAGACTGATGGATGCTATTGAACACTCACTGCCTAGTTTCTGGCATAGAGTGAATGTTCAATAATCATAGGTCTTTCATTGGACATTTGTTGGTGAGAATTAATCTTTCTTTTATTTTCTCATACTGCATAATATAGATTTCTCATATTAGTCAGCTTTATGCACGTCTTTACTATTCTAAAATTGGATGCTCCTTGAGGGCAAGTGCCACTTGTATCATTCAAAAGAATCTTTCAAATCTTCAGAAAGATAGTCATGCACAGGTTAAATTTTTAAATAAATGATACTTGAGTAAGGGACTCATCGAACAAATTTCAAATGCCTAAAGTTTCAGCATCTTTAGCCATCATACACCTGGCAGAGATCTACTGGCCCAATATTGATTAATTGATTAATTAGAAGATACATTAAACCTTTTAAGAAACATCAGAGTAAAATAATTAACTATAATCCAAAGTATAGTTTTATATCTGGGGAAAATTTGCAAGCAAAAATACAGATCCTTTTCCTTTGACGTTGTATTTCTTACAAATATCATATCTGATGTCTTTTAAAATTTAGCTTTAGTTAATTTTTAAAATGTATTTTATTTAATTGATTTATGTTTTTAAGTTTATTTATTTTGAGATAGAGAGCATGAGCTGGGGAGAGACAGAGACAGAAGGAGAGACAGAGAATCCCAAGCAGACTCCGCATCGTCAGCACAGAGCCCAATGCAGGGCTCGAACTCATAAATTGTGAGATCATGACCTGACCTGAAACCAGAGTCAGATGCTTAACTGACTGAGTGGCCCAGGCACCCCTAAAATGTATTTTACATATTCACATTTCCCCAAACATGGAAATGTATATCAGAGTTTGATTTGAAGAACTCAGAGAAAAAAGTAATTAAAAGCTCAGGGAATTATTGTTATTATTTCTACTATGATTACTATTTTTATCACCCTTTTGCTGAACATGAGTAAGGTAATACCATGCAGTTCCACCCAAGTAGTTATCAAAAGTTTGTTCTAAAATTGGGAAGTATGAAGGAGCTGCACTATGGAGGGCTGCATTAGATCTTTTGCTTTTATATCTTTTTTCAATCTTTATTTACTTATTTTGAGAGAGAGAGAGAGAGAGAGAGAGAGAGAGAGAGAGAGAGAGAGCGCACATGAGTGGGGAAGGGGCAGAGGAGAGGGAGAGAGAGAGAATCCCAAGCAGGCTCCATGCTCAGCACAGAGGCAGATGTGGGGGTCAATCTTACAACCAGGAGATCACGACCTGAGCCAAAATCAGGAGTCAGACACTTAAAGGAGTGAGCCACCCCAGGCGCCCCTGTTTTTATATCTTTATAAGATGATCTAAAGATGTTAATTACTATGTTTGTATGTTAACTGAGCTGTCCATTAAATCCCTTTACTACGCCTTTGACAAGTTTTGGAGCCCACTTTATTTTCTTAAGTGAGCCTCGGAATATTTTATTTGTTTAGCAGTGGTCCTGTAAACTGTCACTAAATTGGATCATAGTATTACTGAAGTATATTCCACTGTGGTGCTGTTCTGAGCTCTCCAGTAAATACTGTGGATTATTTAAGCAGTTTTTATGTATTACACAGATTTGTACATTTTTATGGTGGCTATACATATTTATAAGTTTTTAAAAGAATCATTTTGTTTACTTGTACAGTTCAAGTTTATTGGGAAATATATATATTTATGAATGTTTAAAACCATGTTATAGATTATATGAATACTCATTATGTTACTTACTCCCAAACTCCTGACAATTTCTTTGCCCCAATCATTGTACATTTTATTTATGATAACTCCTTTGCAAAGATCCCTTTGGACATTTTCTCTTTTCAAAAAACAGTAAGAATTCCTAAGTGATCATTTGTGTTTTGTTTTTAGAAATCATTTGGGAAATTTCTAAAAGAAGCACCTATGATAGTGAGAAAATCATTTCTAATTAGAATTAATTCAAACCTACTGGAAGGCAGGGACTTTCAATGTTCTGTCTACTCCTTAAAACATGCAGAATGCTGAGCTTCAGTCATTCACGTGCACATTTATTTGTGCCTAGTTTGTCACAGCTCACTGTGAGAGACAAAAATGGAGACCCAAAAGTGAAAGTGATATTCAACATTCTCCTGTTGTTTACGTTTAAATATCATGAAATTACCTATTAAAATTATTCATATCATTATAACATTATAACACATTTCAAGTTATGACACCTGTAAGCGCTCTATTATTTAATGATATTTCATTAAGATTTGGCAAGGTCTAGAGGAATGTGCCCCCTCCAGTTTAACATTCTATTTTTTCTCCTCTTCACAGCCAAAATTTTAAGTAAGTTCTCATTACCCATCATTTTCATTGCCTCACCTCTGATTTACAAGTCAACATTCTATTATCTGAATTCCACTTGGCACTTCACCAAAAACAACTTCAACTAAAGTTTCCAGGAACTTCTAGATTACTTATTCCAATGGACATTTACCATTTCATGTCTTCCTCAGAGTACCAGCAACCTTTGATACAACTTCTTCTTGAAACATTATCTTCCTCTGGCTTCTATCACATAACCCTGTCCCAGGTTTTCCTTCCATTTCTTTAAATGCTGATACTGTTTCCTTTGCATTTTTGCTCTATTTTCCCAACAGCTAAGATAGCTGTGTTCTTCAAGGCTTATTCTGAGGTAGGTCCTTTTAGGTTCTCATCAATATCATTGTCTCCTCTATTTCCATGACTCAGCGACAGATCAAACAGTAGATCAAAAAAGTACTGAGTATTACCCCCACCATCATACCACCCCCAAATGGTCATCTGCCATATTTTCTACCTTGAGAAATGACACCGTCAACCATCCAGTTACTTCACTCAGAAACCTATAAGCCAACATATACATGAAAAGATGTTCAACATCACTCATCATCAGGGAAATGCAAATCAAAACCACTATGAGATACCACCTCATACCAGTCAGAATGGCTAAAATTAACACAGGAAATGACAAATGTTGGTGAGAATGAGGAGAATGGGAACCCTTTTACACTGTTGGTGGGAATGCCAACCAGTGCAGTCACTCTGGAAAACATTACAGAATTCCTTAAAAAGTTAAAAATTGGATCATCCTATGTCCCAGCTATTGCACTGTTAAGTACCCAAAGGATACAAAAACACCTATTTGAAGGGGTACATGCCCCCCCCAGTGTTTATACCAGCATTATCTACAATAGCCAAATTATAAAAACAGCCCAAATTTCCATTGGCTGATGAAAGTATAAAGAACATGTGATATGTATGTGTGTGTGCATATATGTATATATAATATATATGTATATATAATGTATATATAATATATACACATATGCAGTGTCATATTAACTCAGCCATAAAAAGGAATGAAATCTTGCCATTTGCAATGACATGGATAGGGCTAGTGAATATTATTCTAAGCAAAAACAGTCAGAAAAAGACAAATACCATGTGATTTCACTCATGTGTGGAATTTAAGATACAGGAAAGGAGAGGAGAGGAGAGGGGAAGGGAGGGGAGGGAAGGGGAGGGGAGGGGAGAGGCAAACCAAGAAACAGACTCTTAACTATAGAGAACATACTGATAGTTACCAGAAGGGAAGGTGTGGGGGAATTGGTGAAATAAGTGATGGGGATTAAAGAATCCACTTGTGATGAGCACTGGGTGTTGTAGGGAAGTATTGAATCACTATACTGCACACCAGCATCTAATATTACACTATATGTTAGCTAACTGGAATTAAAATAAAAATTAAAACCAAATGCATGAACCTTTCTTATCACCTAACACTCCCTCGATTTCATTTCTAATTCATCTCCAAGTCCTAAAATGGAATATCCCTAAATATTAGAATATCTCTAAATTGACCGCTTCCCCCCATCTTCCTCATTACCACCTTAATAAACACCATCATTATCTCTCATCTGGACTGCTTTACTGCTTTACCATGTGCTCTCCACATATCCCATCTTCCCAACCCTCTCCCATTTTAGACAAAGTAATCTTTCCCAAAAGCATTCCAAACATGGGTCAATCCCTTGTATTTACACCATCCCTTATTCTCTACAGGGAATTAAAACTTTTCAGTTACTTTCTGATAATCTTTAGATAAAGATCAAAATCTTTAACCCAAGGCCACAAAACTCTGCACAGCTTGGTCCTTATTTTTATCTTCAGTGTCACCTCAAAACTCCACTCCACACTGAGCCTGGGTGGCTCAGTCAGTTGGGCGTCAGACTTCGGCTCAGGTCATGATCTCGCGGTCCATGGGTTTGAGCCCCGCGTCGGGCTCTGTGCTGATAGCTCAGAGCCTAGAGCCTGTTTCAGATTCTGTGTCCCCCTCTCTCTCTGCCCCACCCCTGCTTGTGCTCTCTCTCTGTCTTTCAAAAATGAATAAAAATTAAAAAATAAAATAAAAAAAACAAACTCCACTTCATTGTTTGTTACCTTCTTGTGCATCTATCAGTCCATGGGGGCAGGCATGTTTCTTCTCACTACAGGACCTTTGTATATACCACTCACTATTTTTGAATGCTTTTTATAATTTTCTTTCCCTGGTTAAATTTTTCCTACCAAAGACTCCTTAAGGCACACTCTAGAATAAGTTTCTTTGTTAAATATTCTCAGAGGGCTGTGTTCCTTTTCCTAAGGCCATTATTTCAGTTTGCCTGATTGTGTTCGGATCCTGCCTCTGCACCTGATTCACTGCATGATCATAAGCAAATTACTTATCCTCTTTTTCCATTTGTTTTCTCTGTTCTACAGTAGAGATAATGATGGGGGACCTGGGTGGCTCATTCAGTTAAGCATCCGAATTCAGCCCAAGTCATGATGTCACGGTCCGTGAGTTCGAACCCTGCATCAGGCTCTGTGCTAACAGCTCAGAGCCTGGAGCCTGCTTCTGATTCTGTGTCCCCCCTTGCTCTCTGCCCCATCCCCTCTCCCACTGCCTCCCTCCCTCCCCTAATGTAAATGAACATTAAAATAGAGATGATGATAATAATACCTTTTTACCTACCATGTTCTAGGGATTAAATAATATATTTAAAACACTTATTTTTAATTTTTTTTAACGTTTATTCATTTTTGAGAGACAGAGAGAGAGCATGAGCGGGAAAGGGGCAGAGGGAGGGAGAAACAGAATCTGAAGCAGGCTCCAGGCTCTGAGCTGTCAGCACAGAGCCTGAGCAGGGCTCGAAATCACGAACTGCGAGATCATGACCTGAACCGAAGTCGGGTGCTTAACCGACTGAGCCACCCAGGCACCCCTATTTAAAACACTTATAAAAGTGCCTGACACACAGTAAGTTCGACATATTTGTAGTAGTTCTTACTTGTTTTCACATTCATTGCTCATTACAACATCTCCCTCTCTAAATAGACATGTAACTTCTCTAAGAATCATATTATATCCGTTAAAAATGACTATGATTTTTGACACATTAAGAGTCACTCCGGGGGCGCCTGGGTGGCGCAGTCGGTTAAGCGTCCGACTTCAGCCAGGTCACGATCTCGCGGTCCGTGAGTTCGAGCCCCGCGTCAGGCTCTCGGCTGATGGCTCGGAGCCTGGAGCCTGTTTCCGATTCTGTGTCTCCCTCTCTCTCTGCCCCTCCCCCGTTCATGCTCTGTCTCTCTCTGTCCCAAAAATAAATAAAAAACGTTGAAAAAAAAATTAAAAAAAAAAAGAGTCACTCCGTATAGATTTGTTGAATGAATGGATTAAAGCAACTACTAATGATATTAATAGTATAGAGTCAAAATGGGAAAAAAGGACATTATTGTACATAACTGAGAACACATGTACACTACCTTTATATGTGCACATATATGCATATTACATATATACATACTTATACATAAATCCTTGTGTTTGATATGTATACATACATACACTAGGAAACTACATCAAATGTAAGAGAAAATCTTAGATATATTTTCACAAAATTCAGAAATGAGATAAGACCACCCATTTAGATCACTTAACATGTTTCTGCAAGTTCTTAAATGATGTACTTTGCAAAGGAAATTAGGAAAAAAACTAAAAAAAGAGAATAAATAATTATGTGCTGATGACATGTTCTTTTCTTAGAAGTAACCATGAAATTCACCTTGATGCAATTATAATATACAGAAATGTCTTCAATTTCAAGATTAATTTTTTACACATTAATGCTTTCAAAACTGGAAATATCCCAAATGATTCCATAATTGGAATGTGCCTTAAAATCTATGTGTAATTATCATGCAATAGATTTTTCTTTATTTATTTTTAAATGTTTCTCATGAAAACAGTTATCAAACCAATAATATACTTAGTAATGTATAATGTCTTAAATACAGGATATATGATGGTTTTGTAAAATAACTGATTAAAAAGCAAATCATATTCAATAGATTTCATCTACATCAAGACTAACCAGCTAATAAATATAGCAAAACTCCCCAACATCCCATTTCTAATAATTCAATTATGTACAATGAATTAAAATAAATTAATAAAAAAGAAGATATATGACAAGTATAATAGAAACCACACATCTTTACACAGGACCAAAAAATATTTTAGCAAATTAGGAGATGTCTTATAAAAACCCTGGTTAAAATAAAAAGAGAAGAGATTTTTAAATTTTTTTTAATGTTTATTTATTTTTGAGACAGAGAGAGACAGAGCATGAACGGGGGAGGGTCAGAGAGAGGGAGACACAGAATCTGAAACAGGCTCCAGGCTCTGAGCTGTCAGCACAGAGCCCGACGCGGGGCTCAAACCCACGGACCGCGAGATCATGACCTGAGCCGAAGTCGGCCGCTCAACCGACTGAGCCACCCAGGCTCCCCAAAAGAGAAAAGATTTTTAAAATTCAGGATGTCTCAAGTAAACCAATTAATAATATGGTTTCAGGAAGGGAAGGAACAACAATCTTCTCTCAATTTCATATCTCATTGTATATTTCTAGATATAGTCATCCTCTAGAATTATAGCTTTTGCTTAGTTTCTCAAATAAAGAATATGTACATACAACTTGAAATATATATATAATTTCAGAGAAGGAGAGAGAGAGAGAGAGAGAGGGAATAAGTTAAAGAATAATGAGAAAAGAATTCACTGTAATTCTTATATGGTCACTTGATGTATGTGTAAAAATGCAAATTCCTAGGCCCCATCCCAGAGCCTTATATGTCTTAGTGTTTTTTTTGTTTTTTTTTTTTAAGTTAATTATCTTAAATCTGGTGAACCAGCTCACTGGGAAGCTAATAAAAAGGATCAAGAAATGAGCCCAGATGGGTATAAAGATTTGTGTTCCTTCATTTTTAAGTTAATTTAATGCATCATGTGAGCCTGAAGGGATTTCTAGCAGGATCTAAACATATCATTATTCTATAAACTTATAGATGTTCATGTAAACTATGCTAATTAAAGTCATTTGATATTGATGAGATTTTTTTAATTGGCCGTCTTCATGAGAAAGTTTTAGATAATCTAAAATCATACTACTCAGTTCCTGTTAGCTGGATGAGAAAATATTGAATATTGTAATATAAGTAATTTCATAAAAGGATGAGAGTACAGTATTTCAGAAGTCTCAGGATACTACTGTTTCTGCCTGATTTGCTGTTTAAAGTGGCCACAGCACAGTAATGCTTAAGGAAAAATGTGTAATCATTATTTGGGATTTTTTGGGGAAATGGCCACAGGACCTTCTCCCCTTGCCATCTCTACTTCTTTTAAAAATTACAAAATATAATGCAGAAAAACAAAAAAAATTAATATGTGGCTTAATGAATTATTATTATACCTTTTTATTACTATCCAGAACAAGAAATACAACTTTGCCAATCCTTCCAGAAGCTTCTTGCAAACTGTGTCCAGTTGCATAACGCCTTAATCTTCCCTCTCCCTAGGTGATCACCATGTTAACCTTTATAGCAATGACCTTGATACATTACTTTATAGCTTTGTTACCCAAAATTTCTTTCTTGGACACTATAGTTTAACCTTATTAAAACACACACACAACTTAATGTATTTTGGGTCCATTTCTACAGATTCCCTCCCTTTTTGTGCATAGAGTAGCAAGGTAAACATTTATCTATTTATCAGTTAGTGGACTCAGCCATTTGACCTTCTGGATTTTACCTGTTACATATTCTTTGTACTTTCATTTTGTTCCTCTGCCCTGATCATTTCCTTCAGATTGGCAGCTGAATCCAGAGACTTCATAAGACTCATATTTTAATCCTTTGACAAGATTCTAGAAGGCATTGTGTTCTTTCAACAGGAAGCATATAGCGATTACTTGTCTCCTTTTTGTGATGTTTGCAGCTGGTGATGGTTAATACCTAGATCCATTTATTTTACTAGGGATTACAAAATGGTGACATTTAAATTCTGTATTTGTTTTTTCATTACTTAGTTGGAATCTTTTATAAGCACTTATTTCTCTCATTTAATATCTGGTTACTGGAGGATATAGTTGATGTAAGAAAGGTGGGCTAAAGCCTGAATCTTTCCTGCAAGTACCGGTTTTCAAGATAATGATTTAGCTCCCTATCCCCGTACCAAGCACATTTTGACCAATTTTTATGCACTCATGAATTCAAATATAGTTGATGTGTCTCCATACCTTGCAATTGTTGTTATTCTGGACATGCAAATTGTCCTGTTATTGGCCAGTGGAGCCAGAAGTTGCCTTGAATCCTTCGGACATAACTTTAATAGCGTTGGAAAGCTTCCTTAAAGTCTATTATCACACAACATTGTCCAGGCTTATTTAGTATATTTCCTGCCTCAGAAAGTACAAAGCTATAATTACTTTTGGTGCAAAATGGTATTTTAAGATCACAATCTGGTCACTAGGGGTGTTCACTGTTACTGGGTTTGTCATTGAGTCTAGACTTATTCAGTAAGTAGAACTAGAAGTGATATACATCCAAAATGAAATCCCTCATGAGCTCATGCTGACCCTCACTTGTCAAATAGAGTTTTTACTTAATCTATTTTTTTCTTTTTTTTAAATTTCAAATGTTTATTTAAATTCTAGTTAGTTAACATATATGGTAAAATTAGTATCAGGTGTAGAATTTAGTGATTCATCACTTACATATAACAACCAGTGCTCTATTTAGTCTGTTCTTTAACATATCTGTATTTTCTTCCTATGGCAGTTAAATAGTCTCAAAATAACCCTACAAACATTGCCACCGATATTATTACTGGAAGTGTTAAAAAAATTGTTTTCTCTATTCTCACTCCTTTTTTCAAAAAGTGTACTCTCTAGATAGAGTATAATCATTCTGCACTGTACTGTTTCTCTCTTATTACTTGCTTATTCATATTCTATAGGAATCTACATAGTTAATGCTCACCACCTGTACTTTTGTGTATAGTCATTTTGCTTTTATGAGTATCATTCTGTAGTAGATTTTTCAGGAAGAAAACAAAATATTCTGAGTTCTACAATAGTTTATCTCTGCCCTTTCAACCTGGCTTACAGATTCTTTCCTTAGAAATCTTAATGTGCTACTCATTTTATTCCAGTGCTGTCTAAAAGTTGAAGATAGTCTAATTTTCTTTGCTTTATAGTCATGTGATTCGTTTTGTTTTTGATGGCTAAAGAATTCTTTCTTTCTTTAAGTTACACTGACTCTACCAGAATTTGTCTTGGTTTTGTTCATGCGGGATCATCATTCTCAGGTTTATAATATGTTCTTACAATTTGTACCTTTTTTAAAAATTTTATGAAAGTGTCCTTTACATATGGTTTTTAGAATTTCTTTTACTTTCTTGATTTCAGGGACTCCTTTTATAGGTATTTTGGATCTTCTTTTGCCTGCCTTTAGCATTTGCCACTTACTTTCAAGCTTGCAATTTTCTTCCTTCAGCTATTTTTATTTCTATTCGATTTTACTTCTTTTTAAATTTTCACCTGATATATCTCATAAGGCATAATCTATGTTGTTTATTCCATTTATTCTTCCTTCTAATTTTGTCTTCATTTCCAAAATAAATTCCCTTTATTTTTAATGATTTTCTGAATTTTATTATGTTAATTATATAGTTATCTTCATTTACTAATGTCTTATATCCCTGTGTTCTGATTTGTGTCTCCTAAAGATGTTGTGAAATCCTCACCCCTGATACCTATGAATATGATCCTAATTGGTACTAGTATCCTTGCAGATATAATCAAGTTAAGATAAGGTCACACTGGATTAGAGTTGGCTCTAATCCAATGACTGGTGTTCTCGTAAGGGGAGAATTTGGACACAGACCCACCGAGAGGAGAATGCCATGTGAAGACAGAGATAAAGACACACGAGAAAAGACAATGTGAAAATTGGGGCAGAGATTACAGTAATAGGTCTAAAAGCCAAGGAGAGTGAGCAACTTTCAGAACCCAGAAGAGGCCAGGAAGAATTCTTCCCTAGAGCCTTCAGAAGGATCATAAACCTGCTAACACCATTTAGACTTCTAGTCCTCAAAATTGCGAGAATAAATTTGGGTTGTTTTAAGCCAGTTGTTTGTGGAACTTAGTTATGGCATCCCCACTAAGTTACAGTTTTTATTTATTTTGTGGGTATGGGTATATCTTTTGGAGGTATTTTTCTTGTTATAGTGATGTTATCCTGTGTTATGTCATTTTACTTTTTCTTGAAGTTTTGGAGTGAGTAGATATTCAGGATTTTTTTTTCCTTCCTCCCCCTTGCCCCCCACCCCATTTCACAACATTCTCATCTATTTCTTTTGAATAGTGTTCCAATCTATCATGGCCTTTTCTTTCTTTCCCCTGGGTGTTCTGAAATCTCCCCTCCTATTTTTGTCTGGAGCTCTGCTTTCTTCATCTTTGTTGTCCCTATATTCTACAACTTTGATTCCACTCTCAGAGTTTCTCCTCGGTATGACTTCTTGAAATATAAGTGAGCTTTGACTCATCAGTTTTGAGGCTTCTTCAGCTTCTTCAGATTTTCTTCCTGTGTGTCCCTTGTAATCATCTGCTACTTAGCAGGGGAAAACTCCTCCTAATATCGGCTGCTCTTCATGCAGGTCTACTATGATCTCCACGTAAATATATGTTAGCTATTTGGGGCTTTCCTCTTTTCAGGACAGTCAGTTGCCACCTGGTGCTTTCTTCTTTTTCCTCCTGAGAAGGATAGTATGGAGGTCATGCAGCTATTGGTGATTTGTCCACACTGTCTTGGGTTTTGAAATCCACCGGGACACATTGTCACCTAGTTTTGTTGTAAATGTCTTCTAAGAGTGTTAGCTTTCAAATTCTAGAGATGAGAATCCATGCTGCTACCATTATCTTCCTGGAATCTGTACCTAGTACCCATCTCAATAGTCACTGACTAAAATTTATTGAGCACTATATATATGTCAGTCCTTGGGCTAAGCAATTTACTTACATTTTATAATTTAGTACTCAGAGCAACTTTATAAAGCCAGTATTGTTACCAGCTAAATTTCAATGACAATTATACCAACATGCTTGATATAAATAATTTACCAAATGTCAAAGAGCTACAAGTATCCAAAGCTGACACTTCTGAATCTAAAGTAATGAAAAAGTCAAGACAACTGGTCAAAGTAGCAGGCAAATGGATAATACTACAAATGCATAATACTAAATGCATAATACTACAAAAAAGTCTCCTGTGGGCACAGATCTTAATGGCCTGGAAGAGCATTGAGACATTGAGCACAGGAAAAGTGCAAATGAGGAAAAAACAGCGAATGCCAAGTAAGTTCACTTTTTACTTTTGTGACAGACACACCTACAAGAACTTGTAACTGAGATAAACAACCCAAGCTTTCATGAATAAAACAACAAAGTATACCACAAATATAAATCCGAACAGCCAACCTTTCAAAAACAGTTGCACTGACTCTAAGAGTCACTGTGTCCTGTGCTATACAAGGAGGGATCATTCATTTGGCATATTTCCTTCCCTCAGAGATGTTTCAATTTAGTAAGAAAGATAATATGGGCTCATGAATAATTTAAGATAGTAAAAACTAAGAACCATTTATTGCTACAAATAATAAAAGCTTTAGTAGGAGTTTAGAAGAAGGACAGAGCGCATGTGACTAGGGTAGTAATGAGCATGTAAATCAGAGCTCAGAGGTTAAGTGAGACCTTAAAAGAAAATTAGAACCAGAAGGAGAGGCATAAATAGAACAGGGTTGTAACTGTGAGATCAGAGCAATGAGTAGATGTCTTCAGGACAAAAAAAAAAAAAAAAAAAAAAAAGTCCTACAGGACTTGCTAATTATTTTAAATAGTTTATCCTGATTTTGTAGATCAGGAAACAAAAGCTTTTTTTTTAATAGAGGGAAAAATATAAAGGCTGTGACTTACATTTAGGAGTGGAGGAGTCTGAGGAGGAACAGGGAATAAATAAAGACAGAGATTAGTAGGAGACTTTGGACAGTAGCTTCCAGGAGGCTGGAATGGTGGAGAGCCATACCATGCCTAGAAGTTCCAGAGGGTATACCCAAGGGATGGATAGGTTACACCCATTTACATATTCATAGGAATTATGAAAAGAGGTGAATTAGATTCCCAGACATTCACGGTGACCTGCGTGTTCCTTAAGCTTTCCCATAGTACAAGATTTTTGAGTGTCCTTTAACAAAGTGTTCTTTACTGATATCTACCACCGATCATATTTGAGGCCAAGCTGCCCTGGGGGTTACTCTTTGAGGCATATTAATCAGGGCTGATATCAGATAATATGGCTTGACAGTTCTGACTGTCAGAAATGGCCTTGGTAATAGAGACATAAAGATCCATTTTAATGCTAATAAACACAATTCCGCTGTCATAAATCTCAGAAAAGTTATAAAAGAAAGGATTCAGGTTACTGAAAGAATGAACTATATCAGATCCAGGAAGGTAACCCTAGACCCCATTTTAATATCATTTGGCCCAGGAAACAATTCTACAAGGTAGAAAAGTCATAACGTTGCCTTCGAGTAAAAGGAAAAAAAAGGAAAAAATGACCCTTCTGCTGTTATTTCAAAAAAGCTTAAGCTAGTTTGACTGTAGATGCTAACCACGGAAAACATGTCCTCAGTCTCTCCGATCTAATGAATTGTTCATTCTCTGGAGAGTCCAAATGAATTATTTTCAAGAAGACATTTTAAAGTTTACATCCTCATAAAATGCAGTTACGGTGTTTTAAGGTTGTGCATTTGCATGGAGTTTTGTACATTGTGTATTTGCTGAAATGCATAAATGGGTGCACATTTTATGTACTCTTTAAATACAATTAAAGCAAATGAAGAAAATACTCAGAACCTTAAAATTAGTTTTATATTCAATAACTAACCAAAAAAGTAAAACGTCAATCATGTCTTTTCTAGCTGTATGCTATAATTCCAATCAAAAGAAATTGCTGTTTCACAATTTGATTTTAGGAGAGTGCTAGATCAATGTTATTGACTTGAGAGAATCATTCATTATTTATTTTAAACTTTGTTTATTACCCAAGTTTCATATAGAGACTAATTATTTAGATGGGAAACTGCAACTGTCTAAATTAATATTAGGAAAATTGAGCATTTACCCTGAGGCAGCACAATTGGACTTTGTCAGGAAGCCGATCTGAGGAGGTTGTATACTACAAAATGCTTAAAATTGGCCATTAAAGGGAAAGAGTCTACAGCCATTATTTCCCACTAGAGCATAATTAAATACAAATAATAAGGGCTGTATTTTCTCTTAAGTTTTACATTTTCTGTTTGCAGAAAATGGATTCATGAATGGCAGCTGTCAGAGGGGTTTGGCTTACTAACACTAACCAGTGAAAGGGTTCTATTTGTACAGTCCTGAAGAAATAGCACTTTTTGCTATGGGATCACCTTTGACTAAAGCAGAGACTTCTATGACCATGGCCAGTGGCCACCCAACAAAAATGCAGCTTTTTTTTTTTTTTTTTTTTTTTCAACGTTTTTTTTATTTATTTTTGGGACAGAGAGAGACAGAGCATGAACGGCGGAGGGGCAGAGAGAGAGGGAGACACAGAATCGGAAACAGGCTCCAGGCTCCGAGCCATCAGCCCAGAGCCTGACGCGGGGCTCGAACTCACGGACCGTGAGATTGTGACCTGGCTGAAGTCGGACGCTCAACCGACTGCGCCACCCAGGCGCCCCCAAAAATGCAGCTTTGAAACAGAGCTAGATAAACAAAGACTTTGGACAAAGAAGGTCACATTAAGAACAAGCTCTCTTTTCATTCATTCTCTGTACTGCCAAAGCAAAATCAGCAGAGGGTTCATACCCATCCCTTTGAAAATTAGCATGGAGGGCTGGTGGGTCACGTAAGGATAATCACTCAAATAATTTTGACAGCACCTCTCATTAGTACGATCTTTTCCTATTATTATGCTGACATTTACGAATTCATCTGATGCTCCAAAAAATCTTCCAGATAATTTTTTTAACCTCCTATTCAAAGCATGAGAGGAGATGTGAGCTCCAGGGTTGAAGTAACGATGTGGTACAGATTCAATGGGCTGGCTAATAACTCTAATACATACAAACCCATTCTTTTACCACATGTGAAAGTATATATTTAGGATGTATTCTAAATTTTTTTTTCAACATTTATTTATTTTTGGGACAGAGAGAGACAGAGCATGAACGGGGGAGGGGCAGAGAGAGAGGGAGACACAGAATCGGAAGCAGGCTCCAGGCTCTGAGCCATCAGCCCAGAGCCCGACGCGGGGCTCGAACTCACGGACCGCGAGATCGTGACCTGGCTGAAGTCGGACGCTTAACTGACTGCGCCACCCAGGCGCCCCTAGGATGTATTCTATATGGCAGATACTTGTTTTAGATATTGGGTAGGTCGGTATATGTTATGCATGTATAATGCTAGTTATGCCCCTGTACTTTGGTCTTTATTTTTTTTATTTTTTGTTTTGTACTTTGGTCTTTAAAAGAATCAAAAAGATACCTATTCCCTAGTGAATACTTGACTACATTTTTATGAATCCTACGAGTGGTATATATCTATGTCTCTCCATAACACTACATAACCATGCAATTGAGGGAAAAAAAAGAGGGATAGGCCTTACGAATTACAGAATACCAGGAGCAAACACTGATATCAAAACTTTAAGTAATTAATAATAAATGAATGGCTGCATAGAGAGTTTAACTATTGTTAATCATTAAAAATATAATAGCTAGGACCACTCTTTCCTTTTTCTTCAATCCCCTTCTTTTGGTAAGACTGGTAAGCTGACTTTCACTAAATTTTACATGAGACTTGGTTTTGTTCACATATCATATATTGTTTCATAACTCTAGGGGGGTTGTAGAAATAAATTTAAAGTAACAGAACTTTTAATAAATGCAATATAAATATGTCAAAAATATTTTAGAGTTATAATGCAATTTGTATACGTTCATGCAGATAGTCGGTCTTTATGTCATAAGAAATATTTAAAATAAGTTAATTTGAAGACAAACGCTCATTGAATCTTTTCTTATCCATCGGGATACATCTAATTTCATACCGCATATATGTTTGTACATGGCCAACGGCATCACTAGATTGGAGACAGATGAGCTATATATTTTCTACATACATTTAAACTGTTTTCTCCCTCTCAGGAGGTCTGTTGTATTTGCCACATGATAGCATCAAAGAGCTGCTCTAACATAATGCACTTTCCAGCTGTTTCTCACACCAGTTTTCTTCCTCATTCATTCCCTGGTTGCTCTTGTTGCCCCAGCTGACCCTAAATCCCCTTTTCTGTACCCATAAAAAATATTACTATGGGAAAAACCAAATACATATATTCTGAAACTATCTGAAATGTTTCTCAAGTCAGAATTTTTAAAACCATGAAAGCATATCATTATGTAATCCATTCTCTCTCTAAGACATTTGGATCTATTAAAATTTGATTTATTCAATTTTAAAGAAGGTTTTCTTGAATGAGTTTCTTACAATTTTAACGAGACGCATTCTATTTTTGGCAAATTCCTCCTTTTTCCTAATGTGCATGCCATTTCCTCTAAAGATGAAAGGTAAATTCTACAAGGGCATAAAAAGTTTAGGGTCATATTTAGTAGAAAATTCTAGTTCCACAGGTGCCAGGTGTAGAGGATCACCAATATCCATACATTAATGCTCACTGCAACCGATCCAGGCGTAGACAAAAACATCTCCTGTGGGTGTTTCCTGCGTGTCTGGCAACAGGTGAGAGGCTGTGTAAGACACAGGAGTAGTATTCCAACCTGAGATGACCAGGGCAGGGGACGTTCTGACATCATGCAAACAGATTTTGCAAAGTCTTGTCAATTTATTTTGATAATCTATCCTAAACCAAAGGAGCACTCTGAAAGAATTAACATATTATAACAGATATAGTAAAAGCCAGAGAGTGAACTTCACTTAAACAAAATATGTTTTGGAGATATCCTATGTGTAAGGTACAGTGATATTGGGTACTGAGCCCGCATTAAACAAATAAACAAACTATTTAAATTTATCTTTCATTTCACAAACATTCACACCTAAAAGCTTACCAAAATCAAGGCGTATATGAAAATCGCCACATGAGCAATGAGGCAAGGAGTGCCATAAGTTGGAGCAGTCAGAGAAGGTATGAGCAGAGTATTGGTTTTCTATTCCAAGTGATCCTTAAAGAATAATAGGTTGGATTTTTAACATAATTATGCATTGTTCTATAATCTAATAATTGTCATCATCAGATGTACTTTTAAAATAAATGTTCTAACAAATTGATCAGTGATTGACAGAAAATACTTTAAAACTTCATAACCATGAAAGGATTGTTAACCATTTTTAACATGTCAGATATTTGAAATGGATTTCCAAGTTCTTACAACAGATTTTTAACTGGGTAGATTAAGTTTTAAAAGTAGGGCAAATTATAAACACACACACACACATACATACACACACACACACACACACACACACACACACACACACACACCACACAACATAAAACAATCTCTTTCCAGTAGTTTTTAGGTCAATGAAATGTAGATTTCAACTAAATGGGCTCCATTCTTCCAACAGAAAATGATAGATTCTTTGACGGTTGAATGATAACAAATAGCATATCTAATTACTCTTTGCCTTCTTTGGAATTTTAATGAAGAATTCTAGTAAATGATTATAAGTCAAAAGGAATTTGGAAGGCAACTTGATCAATGTGATTGGCCAATGTATTTGACATTCATTCTCCACAAATATTCTGCAGTAGCAATTAAAATGGCATCAGCCATAAAAACAAATCCATAATTTTGAAATAAATCCAAAAGCAGGCATTTTTCTGAGTAGCAGTAATGACTTCAGTGAAGGACATTTCCTGGGGATTACTGACTGCTACAGCTTTATTGAATTCAGCTTTTGCAAAACCCTCAGATTTTCCCAAGCAGTCATTACAACCCTGAAATTGCCCTCTGTGTTCATTATTTTTCCTTAATTAAGTTTCTATATTGGGGAAAAATCACAAACAGTAAGGATGTAATAATATATAATCTAGAGTTAATTTTTCACTTCATGTTATTTTTTTCCTTGAAGTTGACAAATGATACACAATAGAAATTCCTTTCCTAATAATTCTGAAGCATAGGAAAGGAAACTAGCATTCTTCCGAAACTGATATGATAGTATTTAAAGGAGAAAGAAGAAACAGTTATGCCCATTGCTTTCCAAAAATCGCCAGAAATTTCAGCTTGGCATTTTATAATGGTTAGTTCTTATTTAAGGCATTTAGCCTCCATATGCCCTGAAAAAACCATGGTGTCTCATCCTGTATAATCCAAATGGAAAGATTGCCAAATAATAAGATATATGTAAAAATGTCCAACAAAGCTCTGAAGTATGCCAAAGTGACTACCTGATACTTTTAAATATATGTATATATATATTTTAATTTTTTAAAATATAATTATAAAAATATATATCATACATATATCTCAGATAACATATTATTTCAAAAATTTGTGCTTTGTGACTATTTTTGGCATATGCCCTCAGCAAGTACTAAGTACTTAGCCAACCTGTTCAGTAGGGCTTCAGTAAAGAAAGATAATATAGGGCACTTGGGTGGCTCAGTTGGTTAAGTGCCAGACTTCAGCTCAGGTCATGATATCACAGTTTGTGGGTTTGAGCCCTGCGTTGGGCTCCGTGCTGACAGCTCACAGCCTGGAGCCTGCTTCCGATTCTGTGTCTCCCTCTTTCTCTGCCCCTCCCCCACTTGCACTCTGTCTCTCTCTCTCAAAAATAAATAAACATTAAAAATATTTAAAAAAAGATAATGTAGAATGAGCAACACAAAGATACACATATATGTATTATTTTTCCCACTAATGAGCCATTTTTGCATTGTCAATATAGCAGGTGTGATTTTCTTAGCATTAAGCAATTTTCAATTACAAAGAGTGACTCTAGGGCATAGTGGTTAAGACTGCAAACGCTATAGCCAGATGAAAAAGATTTAACACTTCAGTTTCCTCATCTGAAAAATGGGAATAGTCACATACCTACTTTATAGGGTGTCATATGGTTAAATGAATCATGCACGCAAAGGATTTAGAACAAGGTCTGGTAGATGGAAAGTGTTCACAAAGAATGCTAGGCATTATAATGACAACATCCAAATGTATATTCTGTAAAACCAGAAAGTTTATCTGTATCACCACTGCTCCTAATGACCCAGTGAATTCAAATGAAACACTGGGTAACTGAAGTTATCACCCACATTTAGGAGAAACTTCCACTTTACTCCAGAGAGGAAATCCTAATTAGCAGCTGATGTCATCGTGGTAACGATGGATACAGCAGACAGAGGTCGTCACAGCCCCTGGATCAGAAGGAAATACATATGTCAATCATGATGTGTATCTGCTCACTGTTGCCATCTTATCCCGTACCGCTGCTGCTTCCTGTCTTCCGGGGTGATTAATATCGAGAAAGCTACTTTTGAGCCCAAGGCCAGACAGAGGCAGTCTTCTCCCAAGGGTTTTGTAGCTGAGTTGATAGCCCCAAGTGTTGCAGCTGCAAACATTACAGCTAATTCCTGGGCCTCCCAACCTGGGGGAACGGCTGCAGCTGGGCCTGCTCCCCTTCCAGGCCCGCACCAGACTCTGGGCCTTCAGGCCCACGGATCACTGGTCCTTTTGGCACCATGCTTGAAAGAGCCTGGGAGGAAGTATAATGGCCAGTCATTTCTTTTGCTGACAGAAGTCTTATTTCATCTTAAAACGGCCGTGCTTATATTCGAACACTGTCATCATTCCAAATGTGGAGTGAGGCAAAAAGCGAAAAGCCTTTTGTTACCGTTCTTTCACTGAAATTTGTTTCTAGCAAATTAACTTTATAAAATTTGTGAAGCCTTTGATTGCACTCAGAATTCGTTTTTATTCAGTGCTTTGCACAAAATAAAGGCATGTTGTTTCGAACTGACAAAATATTACTCTCAGTTTCTTTAAATACCTCACAGCAGTTACCGGCGTGTTTATTTAGGAATACATCGTGGATGTTGGATGTGTTTCCTTCTCTGATATTTACTGTTGTCTGTAGAAAATAAAATGTGTCACCTCATTCTAACTTCTTATTCTTCCTTTATCCACACTACTGTTTCTCCTCACAGGCTGCTACTGCTTTCCTAGTCTGAGTCACCATGCTGACAACCAGTAATACTTGGGTGCATTTAGGTAAATAAGTCTTACAGCTTCTAGAGTCCTCCACATACATGCTCTTCTTTCAGTTTTATAACTACCATGAGGTGGGCAGAGTAAGGGACATTATCTACATTTTAAGGCTAAGGGACCTGAGGTACACATGAGAGTAAGAGGCTCGTTAAAGACCAGTTACAGGGAAATGGGTTATAGGATCTGAAATCCCAATCATTTGCTATCCCATTCTTGGTTTCTAGGCAGGGTAGCCTAATTGAATAAGCATGGGCTTTACGTCAGAAATACGTGGGTTTTGAATCTGGTCCTGCCACTTACTTGTTGTGTTACTTAGGGAGATCAACCATCTTAATTCACCTGAAAGTGGAAATCCCAGATAGCTCAACCAAGATGGAGTTTAATAAAATATGAAACAAAAACCAAAACAAAACACAAGAAACAACACAATATAATGAGAGCCATGAATGGCTTGACTATATTCTCTCTCCTTGCATATTTATGTGGGCCTACTATTCAAATAAAAGTAAAGTGTTTGGTACCATATGGAACTGCAAAGTTTTAAAGAGAAAATGGTCAAGTATCAGCAATTCCATATGGTTCTATCTAATTCTTACAGAGCCTTGAACCTGTCATATTCTTTCCAGCTTTCATGATGTTTTGATTTTGTTTTTGTTTTGGCTTTGATATGTGATTAATGTTTTTTTTTTCTTTTTTTTTTGTTTTTTTTTTTTTACTGAATAGGTTTTATATACATATTTTAGAAACAATTTGAAATTTCAAAACACTGTACAGGAAATATTAAGTCCCTCACTCATCACTGGCCTCTAGTAACCATTTTCTCCTCTTGGAGCAACTACTAACGGAAGGCACCATACTTTCCAAAGATGTTTTATTCATTGACAAGAAAACAGACTGTCTAATTTCTCTATTTTTGTACTGTATATTTGTCTAATAGATAAATTTTACCTCTTGACTGAACAAAACCAAAAGAACATGACAGATATTCCCCACAGATGCATGTAGTAGGTGAAGGGAATTAATTGCACAGTAGAAAATTGATAAATATTCTTTTTTTTTTTCTTCAACGTTTTTATTTATTTTTGGGACAGAGAGAGACAGAGCATGAACGGGGGAGGGGCAGAGAGAGAGAGGGAAACACAGAATCGGAAACAGGCTCCAGGCTCCGAGCCATCAGCCCAGAGCCTGATGCGGGGCTCGAACTCACGGACCGCGAGATCGTGACCTGGCTGAAGTCGGACGCTTAACCGACTGCGCCACCCAGGCGCCCCGAAAATTGATAAATATTCTTAAAGAAGAGAGAAGGGATGCTATGCAGTCACAAACAACAGATGTTGACTTACTAACCAAAGGCACAGAGCTGAGATAGCAGGACTAAATCAGTGTTCCTAGAGCTTCTTTTAAAGCAAGTACACATAATATGCTACATATATGACATATTCTCCTACTAGACTTTAAACTCTCAGAGGGCAGGAACTTGAATTTGTTCATTCCTGTACCCATAACATTAAGCATACTTGGTTCTTGACAGGACAAACACATTTTGAGGGCATACACAAACATTTTACTACTTACTGAGAGGCATGAGGGCCGGATGGCTATTTGGCTAAGTCACTGAACAGTAGATATAGTAATCCATTTAAAAAAAATTTTTTAACATTTATTTTTGAGAGAGAGGGAGACAGAGCATGAGTGCTGGGAGGGGCAGAGAGAGAGCGAAACACAGAATCCGCAGCAGGCTCCAGACTCTGAGCTGTGAGCACAGAGCCCGATGTGGGTCTCAAACTCACAGACTGCAAGATCATGACCTGAACCGAAGTCGGATGCTTAACTGACTGAGCCACCCAGGTGCCCCGTGGTAATCCATTTAAAAGAGAGAACCACCAAGTATAGGATAAAGTATACTTTTTAATATAAAAACAATCACATTTAAATGAGTACACAAGGAGTCTTTTCTGTCTCTAGAAAATACAGGTACAATGTCTATCACAGAGACTGGCAGCCAGCTGTCATCCTGTATTGGGCCACTAGAACAGACCAGACTATCTTGGAAGTGTGAGAGCACACAGAACTAAAATATCAAGGCAGAATGGGTTAATCTGTTTCTTTCCCAAGTTAATTTTCCCTTCATGGGGCAGAAATAAATTCTTTCCCCAGGACTGTACACTCGTATTGTAATATTTAAGTTAAATTCAAGGAGAGTCCACAAAGCAGTAAGCCAAGGGGTGCTTGAAGATTATCGCAGACTGATGGACAAAGCCTCTGAGATACAAGCACACGTTCTTCCATTCCAGTAAGGCCTAGTGCTGAACCTCAGTATTGGAGACTGACTAAAAGGAAGGAGCTGCTGAAAAAGGGAACTAAAAGAGGCATTAATTGGAAGCTAGCAATTAAGAAAAAAAATGAAATGAAAATGAAAACAAATTTTACCAGCTTCCACTAATACATGACAATTATAGGTTTAATTCAAATTGCTATTAGACTCAATATTTACATCTATCAGGGGCGCCTGGGTGGCTTAGTTGGCTGAGCGACCGACTTCGGCTCAAGTCATGATCTCGCAGTTTGCGAGTTCCAGCCCCGCGTCGGGCTCTGTGCTGACAGCTCAGAGCCTGGAGCCTGCTTTGGATTCTGTGTCTCCCCCTCTCTCTACCCCTCCGCTGCTCATGCTCTGTGTCTCTCTTTCAGTAATAAATAAACGTTAAAAATTAAAGAAAAATTACATCTATCAACTTCAAATTGTTACTAGGATTACATGAAGTTTTGCAAACTGAGAAGAATTACTTTATTATTTTCTTTTCCGCAGTATCTAATATATGCATTGTATGGATTAATGTGCTCAGTGCCTCGGGGTGAATGATATAAAATTTAGATACCGGTTTTCTTAGACTTGAAAGTCTCCTAGTTTATACCTTATTACCTATAGTTTGTGCTTAAATGGGAATGGGATTTTAAAGTGATACACAATTTAATCAATTAGAGGCCTTTTCTCTTTTTAAATGTGGACCCATCCTGTTCAGCCATGTGGCTCTCAGCTATATCTCACCTGTCTTATTGAAAACTCACCCTCAGTGACTAATGTGGCCTCTTTCAGATATTAAGGTAAATATTTGTTGAGTGAGTATTTCAAATAATAATAGGAGATATAGTTATAAGTAATACATTAATCTACTATTAGTCAAAACCTTGAAAAGCAGACTATGAGTATGAAGTGCCTTGAAATCAAACTAAGCCAGTATCTCAAGCTATTTCCAACCCAACCACTGTGAACCAATAGTAATAGAAACCAAAATGACTTATTTCATAAAGAGAAAAATCCTTATATCAAACTAGACTTTGTGCCCAAATGGCAGCCTAGTAGTTGCATGTGTACGTAGATTATTTACAGAATTTCTTTTTCTGTTCTGATTGAATCTTCCTGCACAGTACTGGGCACCCCCCAAAAAACACAGTCTACCATTTGTTGAATTAAAATGACAATCGCATAAGCCCAACCATAACCATTGCTGCGAGCTGTGATTTGCCTACTCCATAATGTCAATGAGGCATCTGGTTCCTACTCTGTCACTTTCCCCCTGAGGCTTCAAAATGAAAGCTATAGAGGAAAAAGTGAGATCATTATATATGTGGCTAGAACAAGAAGTACGCTGCATAGGTTCTGAAACATATTTCAGCAATTTCATAAATGGCCTGTATTTCAATAATAATCATCAAAACTTTATTAGTTTCATTTTAGTTTAGCTATAAATGAGTTTGTTTCCTATGAAATCACTCATATCCACATTTTCCACTATTTTAGTGGTAGTTATTCTCCTAATGATGATGGTCTTTCTCTATAACAATTATGTCAGACAAGTTCAACCACTCCTGTAACTAATTACTTTTTTGAGACATAAAACAAATTATTTCTTTTCAAACAAGCTTCTTTTTTTTAAAGATGTTGCTTTGCATTCTTTTGTTTTTGTAAACCTCCAAGATTAGCAAATCCATTATTCATGAGCCATTATTACAGGAGACTCATCAGCATATTGTTCCTATGACATGTGCCCTCCTGTTACTCACACGCATAGGGATGATACAGTTTGATATGTTTATTGATTATATTTTATAATTATTTTTTTAATGTTTATTCATTTTTGATAGAGACGGAGTGAGAGCAGGAGAAGGGCAGAGAGAGGGGGAGACACAGAATCCGAAGCAGGCTCCAGGCTCTGAGCTATCAGCACAGAGCCCGATGTGGGGCTTGAACTCACAAACCATGAGATCATGACCTGAGCCGAAGTCAGACTGGCTTCACTGACTGAGCCACCTAGGTGCCCCAGTTTACTGGTTATATTTTAAAAGGCAATATAGGGAGTAAAGTTAAAAATGTTCACAGTATACCATATTTAATTGACTTAAATATTTTTTTTTTAATTTTTTTTTTTTCAACGTTTATTTATTTTTGGGACAGAGAGAGACAGAGCATGAACGGGGGAGGGGCAGAGAGAGAGGGAGACACAGAATCAGAAACAGGCTCCAGGCTCCGAGCCATCAGCCCAGAGCCTGACGCGGGGCTCGAACTCCCGGACCGCGAGATCGTGACCTGGCTGAAGTCGGCCGCTTAACCGACTGCGCCACCCAGGCGCCCCTACTTAAATATTTTTAAAAAAAGTAAAGCTAGTATTGAATTTAGTACTACATTCTTTGACTTTAAGCTTGTTTGTTTACTAAATATTTAGCTTCAGTGCTGTGCATATTTGTGATTTGCGCTACATAGGAAATTATTTCTTTTTTTAATGATTATTTATTTTGAGACACACACACACAGTCACACACACACATGCACAACACACACACACACACACACACACACACACACACACACAGGTGGGGGAGGGGCAGAGAGAGAGGAGAGAGAGTATCCTGAGCAGCTCCATGATGCTTGGTGTCCTGGATTATTTATTTCTAATGGAAAGTCAATTTTATCCTTTAAAAACAAGATTAACGGATGTTTCCTTGGTTTCACTATATAATAATATACAGTAATCTAGGAAGTACTGTTAAATTGTTAAGTAATGACATAATATAGATATCATAAATTGACCAAAATACTTACTTGTGTTTGCTTTTCTGTCAGCATATAAAACTGATGGTAAAAGAAAACAAAAAAATAAATAAAAGAACAAAAAACCCCACATTTTTTAAATGAACCTCCAAGCCCCTGAACAATAAGCAGGAACTTATTTTGACATGTAATTTATCAAGGCGTGAGACTTCTACTATTGTAAACAAAACAAAACAAAAATAAAGAAAAAAACACTTAAAAATGAATAATACGACTGCACTCATGGGGAAATTCCTTTGAACCAAATGTGAATTTGGGTGTTTTTGTTGTTACTGATATAACCTGTAAAGCTGGCCTATATAATTTCGCCTTTTTTTTTCTTTTTGTATTTGTTAAAAAGTGAAAAGCAGTAATTGGAAATAGTTGCATTACTTTCACTAAGTAGAGGGTAAATCAGCTTTTGACCATGCATTTATTTTGATAAATCCTTTAAAAATACTGATATTTTCATAAAGCTCTTAAATTAATCCTTCATACTTCAGAGTGCTAAGGCTAGATTGGCATGGGATTTGAAACAGAAGGAAATTTAGCTGATTTTGAAAGGATTATTTTCTGCAGCCTATATTAATGTTTACCACACCAAGTATTACCTTGATGCTGTTTATTCCTCTGTGCTGCATAGTCTGTTTCTTGGTTAATCACAGCCCCGGATAAAAAAAAAAAAATAATTCTCCTTTTAAATGATTCAAACCAACAATGGTGACTATGAGGTTAGATCATGTCACTGTAGTGCAAGGACTCAGTGGAAGAAAAGAGTTCCAACCTCGGTTTTGTTTGTTTTTTTCAATTCTAGTTCTAGCTTTAAAATTAAAATGTTGCCTTTATCTTCATGAATGCCCTTGCTTTTCTAAAAAAAATAGTCAACGGAAAGCTAGGACTCTTGGTAAAGTGTCAGTTTTATCAGCCTTGGGGAATTGCTTCCTTACTTCTCAATATTTCCATCTTTGCTCTCCTTCAAGAAAGGCACAAATAAACTAGCATTTCATGAAAATATTTTGTGGCTCTGGAGGCTTTTTACTAAATGTATTAGTCTTCTGCTTAAATCGCATTCTAATTATGGAAGCTCATGTAATATCAAAAGGGCCCCTCATAGTCATTTAGAATGTTTTGGTGAGCCTGCTAATTTTAAGAACTTAATGGCCCATGATATTTCCTTCAAATCCACTATGATCTATGGCATAAGTGTTCTAGAAAGACTATGTTTTTGACCTTCCATTCTTTGGAGTCAGCCCAGCACACACCTGTGTTAGACAAATCTGATCGCTTTATAGCCACTTTTAATTCAATAAAATAACACCCGTGAGTTATGTAGATTTCATATTCAGGTTTGATTTGTATGGCTAGAGAAGACAAGAATAAATCGACCCCGCTATTAGATATGGAAGTGCTTTGGGACTTTCTCCTGATAGGGCCTATCTATATGCAGTTCTAGATATAAAGCTCAACCTAATTAGTGCAGCTATTTGGACAAGATGAAAGACAACCCGTCTGTGCTGTGCCCGAAGCAAATGTTAGCGACCTCTCTCAAGAGCTGTAGAACTTACACTTCATCAAATGTATTAAATGGTAAAAAATAGAAGCAATGGATCACCAAGAAGAGGTTCCCCATTCTGTATTGGGAGAAGGGTGTGCATGCCATGTGAGTTTCTGTTGATTATTTCCTGTTTAAATATACCTGTGCTGTAGGGGCACCTGGGTGGCTCAGTCAGTTGAGCATCTGACTTTGGCTCAGGTCATGAGCTCGCGGCTCATGAGTTCGAGGCCCACATCGGGCTCGCTCTGTGCTGACAGCTCAGAGCCAGGAGCCTGCTTCGGATTCTGTGTTTCCCTCTCTCTCTACCCCTCCCCACTTGCACTCTGTGTGTCTTTCAAAAATAAATTAAAAAAAAATTAATATATATATATATATATATATATATATATATATACCTGTGCTGTAGATGTGCATGCATCCCTGTGTGTGGACACATCAGCATTACCTATTGAAACAAATGGGAGTCAAATGCATGTATTCTTGAATCTTATTTTTCAAATAATTCCATTTTTTCAAAGTTACTCTAAGAAAGCATCAGGCATTGTGATGTGGTGTCTGGCACTACGTAATTCCTTATTTAATAGAAGAACAAGAGAGCATTTACAGTAAAATATTCATAAATTGTCAGTACATCTGTTGTTTCTGCCCCCAGGGCCACATTCATTTAAGGCTCCTATTTTCCAGACATTTTTCTATTTTCAAATATACACTGTACTTTGATCTGGCACGTGACCAATCAAGCTGCCTTTTATAACCTAGCTACACCTGTTTCTGCAGGTGTGGTAACTGAGGGAGAGCATTTTCAAGATGGAGGGGAAAGACTACCTGGGATTCATTTAGAGCTAGCCATTTCCTCCCTGCAACCCAGCAGGCAGCCTCTGGGAATTTCTCATGAAGCACATCAGTAGAATTTTTCTCTTTCATATCAGTGTGTCTTCACTTAGAGTGAGAATGTCTCATGTCATATGTTTTTCAAGGGAGGTATCTATGACTCAGAGAACAGGTATTTTAAAAGGATTATTATTTTTCTTTTTCATAACATTTTGACTTTATTTTGCTCCTTTTTATTAACGTTGTCATATGTGAATTTGCATGTTGTTGTTGTTTTTTTAATGTCTAAGTGGCTTTTATATTACCATAGTATTTTATTTTACACTACCTCATCCGTGTTATTTAATTGACGTTTGCTGAGGGTGCGTGATTGACAGTAACACTCATGTGCCTGGCCTTCGTGCGATCTTGTCCCCCAAGATCAGGCACGTTCCTTTCCCTCTGTAAAGCATACCTCCAGGTGCTCATGGCACACTGAATATCTGCAGCCATTTCACTGCCTCTAGTACATCTGTGCAACTGTGCTCTGTCAGTTGAGTTGAATGTTTTCTGGGAGTCAGAACTGTTTATAACATTTGAACTTACTATTCAAATTAGGTAAACACATTAACTATGGCATGAACATAAGGAAACAAAAGTATGAAGTGTTTGGTATTTTTGCCCATTAAAACCTTGAGTGTTTTGTAATAGCCCAGCAATTCACACAACTGTCCCAAATGCTATTTAATTTAGATGTGAACCATGAAATCATAGACTATTTGATGGGGAAGGGGGGTAAGTTGGAAACATCTAAATCGATACAGTAGCCACCTCATATTCAAATTAATTAGGATGAAATAGTATTAAAATTTTTGTTCCTCGGTTGCTATGTGTTCAATAGCCACACGCAGCTTGTGGTTACCAAATTGAACAGCACAAATATGGAACGTTTCCATTGTCACAGAAAGTCCTATTGGACAGCACCAAAAGGAGATTCTACACTCATATAAATCTCCAGTTGTGTAATTCCTTGCTCCAAATGAAAGAAATCAAAACTAAAAATTGTAGATGAATAATATCTTTGTGTTTTGGGCAAGAAATAATTCATAACTCTAAAAAGTTGACATAGTGTACATGTTTACATTTCAGGTTTAAGAATGTGAATTTTTTTAATGACTCTCCATTTTAACACGTTTCCATTAATTTACTGTTTATTCTCCATGCCTCTATCAGATAAAGCACTTTTACTCAGATGTATGGGATAATGATTAAACATATCTGTGTCAGAGAGTGGTGATTGTACCATGGCTCTATTGCCAATGCCCTGTGGCAGTTTGGGAAGGTTGTGTTTCCAGACTTTTTTGTCTTTACCCAAAAAATAGACATCTTAACAAAGCTTATGTGATAGGATTGTTATAAAAACTAAATGAGTTAATGATGGTAAAATGCTTTTGTCTGTGACCAGCAGAGGAAGGGGAATGAAAAACTAAAGAGTTGTGGACAATTTGCCAAATGCCATCATGTACATTATTTCATTTAATTCCCAATTTGTTATTTTCTTATTTTAGATAGAAAAGATGACTTACAGAGCTATAATTAACTGCTAAGTTTGATGTTTGGTAATTCATTTCTCTGACCTCAAAAGTTACAGCATTAAATTCTTCTTATGTAACACTTCCCTTCATGAACTACTCAAAAAAAAAAAAAAAAAAAAGGCGTGCTACTAAATTCTTTTCATTTGAACCAAGACTCCTGATCTGTTGTTCATTTACAGATTTTATCAATAATAGACATGATGGCAAAATGTTGTGATCTGAGAAGCAGAAGCCTAGTAGATCTATTTCACTTGTTGTTGTCTAGTCAATAGAGCAACTTGGTTGTGTTTTGAAACAGAGAGAATAACAAAATCATTTTCCTCCAGCTGAGCATTCATCAATGAGTTCATGTAAACCTATTTCAGAACAGGAGAAAACAAAGAGAGTTTGAATTCATACTTATCTTAATTTTAAATCACATACTAGATCTAGGATAAGGTTTTCTATACCAAACCACCTGGATCCTTGCTGATTGAGAGGAATTTACACTACAAACCAGGTCAATATCACAATAAAGGACAAAGACAAGTTCTGCAGGTGCTAACATTTGAATGTTGATTTCCTATCTAATATTGAAAAAGAGCTCTTTAATCGCTAATGTTTATGGCTTATACTAGTTGTCTCCCTCCAGAAAATTAAAGACTGGTGAAAAGAGACAGGAGTTACACAAACTATTGTAATACAAAGAATACGTCAAATACAGTAAGAGATGCGTATGGTACCAGAGGGATTTTAAAGAACATGGAGTTTACGTTATATTAGGGACATGAGATTCAACTTCATGGAAGAAATGGCCTTCAATATAAATATAAAGAAGAAATAAAGTATGAACTGGAAGAGATAAGAAAAAAGCTATTCTCTCTTTTGGATGAGCTAAATTTTCTTTTTGGTGTCTTTGCATCATTTCCGATGTTTTCTACACTTATCCTGTATTTCAGAATGTGGGAAACTGAATTTCTCAAATCTCTTTGCCACCAAAGTTCTGGTTTGAATTCTAGCAATGGGAGACCATCACATGCAGTTGGAAGGCAGAAGGTACTTTTGTCTCCACATAGCACCAGTGACTGCAGTAGGCAAGCCCAGTTTGTACTCAGCAACAAGAGCAGACACACCGGGCTCCTATAGCTCCTAAGTGTGGACACCTCATATGGGAGCCACAGAGGAATCCAGATATAGGCAGTAGCTCTCATACCTTCCTACAGCTCCTGATCTGAGTAACACCATTTGACCTTTCTACTCTTTCCAACAATTTTATATCCTAGTATTCTTTCTGTTTGGAATACTTAAGCAGATTCCTGTTTTGCTGATGGAGCACTTAATGATAGAGTTAGGGAAATGCAAAACAAAAACAAAAACAAAATCCATGCGTATAGAAAAGTTGAGACGTGTTTTGGGAGAGGAGTTTTCGTAGCAATTAGACTTGAAATACATTTCAGAACTGTCTTATATTGATATCGTAATGCTCAACTGTTGAGTTTGTGATTTAGTAGTTTTCTGTTCTACATTTCTGACCATTCCTTTTTAGAGTAAATGCTTTACCTTGTCACTTAAGCCACATTTTTTTAAGGTTTGAAAAGATGAGAACTCATCAAATGCAAGGTAACTCTAAAAATCTTTAAAGAAATATGTTCATAAAAACCAGGAGAGAAGATAACAATTTAATGCCTGTGATTTAGCCCAGTGAGTTTATATACTAAGCTGTGGGCACAGTAGTACTGGCAAAATGTCATAAGAAAATTAGGGCCTGGAGATATGAGGTAAATCAGTGTTGATTATAAATAAAATTTCTAATGATATAAAATGAAATCCCCAGATAATATCCACAGTGGTTTGTGGGTTGTGTAGGGGAAAAAGCCAAACTAAGTAAAAACATCCCACAAAATATGTCTTGATAAGAGACAGTTATAGATACTCATTGATATTTGATGTTTGAAAAATACAAGTTTCAGTAATTCTATTATGTATTTAGTGATGTATAATAAAAAATTAGATGACAAAAGTATACCATTCAGACTACAAGGATGAAAAATCAATTTAAAGAACACTTAACACTCAACAAAAGACAGAAGGGAAGCTAAGCCAATAACAATAAGTTATGGCACATAGAAAACACAAGGTAGGTATCAGTTGGGATAAAGATACATTATCAGTACTCATTACAATTGCTAGTGGTTCAAAACCAACATTTCTCAGATTAAATAAAAACAGAACAAAACAAAAGAATCCACAACCAAATTCAGGGAAAAATGGCCTAAATCTATAAAAGATATATAATTTATATTGATAGAAGTAATAACATACTAAGACAATGAAATAGTCACTAATATTCATACCCCTAAAATCTTCAAAATTACTTTAAAATTAAAAAGTGACAACTAACATGAAAACATTTGAATCTTTAGCAAGATATTTTACTGCATCTTTCTCAGAAATCAGTAGATCAAATAGAATAAAAAAGAAACAACATATCAAATATTTCAATAAAACAATTGACTTGTCTACACTAGTAAGTGGGTATGTGTTATTTAAAGACAAATAGAAAGTTCACACTTTTTAAAAGCATCAATAGAACATTACTAGACCAACCATTTGTTGATTCTTTTCAATTAACAACAATCTATTCATTTGACAGTTACCAGGTATGTTCTGTGTGTCTCATGCTATTCTGTTTCTGGGGAAACTAAATTGTAGTAAGATGTTAATGCCATGGTACAAAGATTGGGAAAAATGTGACCTACTTTACATTTCAAAACTCCCAATCTACACTGGATCATAAAACATAATTTAACTTATAAAAGCTCCACAATTTTGTTTTCAAAATTGTTTATATAAAATAAAAGACTAGAAAATTTAGCACCCATCCCATAGTTCATTTAGCCTGTATCTCAGGCAAGAGATACAATGCTTCTGGCAGAGTTATTGGAAGAAAAAAAGACAGAAAAGTGTGTACTGTCCTTAATTTCTCATTAAGAACTAAATGAGATACAGGTAAACAATAGTTAATACAATATATTAAAAAGAACTGGGAGACACTGATAAAAATTTCTATGGTGTTGTACATACAAAAACCAATATCTTTTTGGAGGTAAATTTTCCTCTGCACACTATTTTCTTCTTCCTTGATGACTTTAGAATTTAACCCTTGAAAAATGCCAAAACATTATATTTGTTCTCAATATTTACCTAACACGTTAACTGTTTACGTGACTGGAAAAATAAAGAGCATCTTGGGAAGGCAATGAGAATATATATCTTCTCATTTATCTGCATGATTGGGCAATTCCAATTCTTGAAATTTACCCTAGGTATATGTTCATGAATATGAAGACAGGGAAATATTTACAAAAAAAAAAGATCATTCTAGCATTGTTTATAATGAAAAATTGGAAGCAATCTAAATGCCTCTTAATAGATGAATGCTTACACAAGTTATGGCATTTTCTTATCATAGAACACAAGCAGCACTTAAGCATGAGTAGTACTTGGAAAGGTCTTTGTGGCATCTAGAGCCGTCTGTTTCACATAGTTTACCACTATTTAAGTTAACATAGGCACATAAATTCATGAAAAATGTTACAGTGGATAAACACCAAACTAGTAACAGTAGTTGCATTTGGGAAGTGGTATAGCATAAGGTGGGTTTGGAGAAGAGTCAGAGGGAAAGGATTAGGCTTTATTTAGATTTAGGTTTATCTAGAATATTTCATTTTTTAAAAAAAGGAGAATTCATTCTTATATGAAAGAAGCGTTCACAGCATAGAAGGAAATAGAATACTGAATTGTGAAAGTATAGTGTCAACAATTAAAAACAAGATACTCATACAAATACAAAATGGACATATCAGCTATTTTTTCAAACTATTAATTAATGAAAAGAAGTAATATGACAAAGGATTCAAGTTTATATAGCGGGCAGAAAATATATAAACCATATATATTAAGTATTTTAAATATATACATTAAACATATATTAAAAATATATTTTTAATGTTTATTTATTTTTGAGAGAGTGCAAGCAGGGGAGGGGCAAAGAGAGAGGGAGACACAGAATCTAAAGCAGGCTCCAGGCTCTGAGCTGTCAGCGCAGAGCCTGACATGGGGCTCAAACCCACCAACAGTGACATTATGACCTGAACCTAAGTTGAACGCTTAACTGACTGAGTCATCCAGTCACCCCAGAAAATATATTTTTTAAATGTGGATGTTAAAATAAAGTTATTAAAGTGTATACAAAACTGAATAATATCCTACAAGGCATTAATTAAAACTGCAACTTTCAGAATTATATTTTCTAGTGGATACAAATCTACAAATAACATGTAACTCCAGTGAAAGAGCAAAGCCAAACACAAGTACATTTACTAGGAGAGTTAAACAATTCTTAGGTGTGCTTATAAAATAATAGACCAGTATAACACTAAAAGTATATGTCACATACTCTTTTTGCTTATTTCTAAGTATTATGTAACTTTTCTTAATGAAGTGCAAAAACATAAATAAATAAAGACGACACTGCACTGTTAAGAATAGTGGTTGAAACAGATATTTTAATCACGTATTATGGAAATTGATTTCAGAAAATATGATACAAGTATCCAAATACAGATGGTGGAGACGTAACAATATGAAAAATATTATTAATTGTAGAAAGAGAAAATCAAAATTCATTGCAGTTGGTGTATAAACCCTGATACTAAAAAATATCCACTCAAATGCCAAAAAGGAAATAACAGAAAAAGATAAAAGTTTTCAGATAAGACCAGAAGAGATTGCTATTAGTTACATGTAGCTCCTTTATTCCCAGTGAATGAGATTTACTGTCATTATCAAATCTATTCAGAATCTTATTTTTAGTTTATGTGTTTTCACATCGAAACTACACAGTATATTCCCATAGGTCATTCTCCACTTGTGTGTGTGCCTGTTTTACACATTCTTCTGCTGTAATCAGAACGTTACAAATGTCTACAGTTATAGATAAAGCAGGATAAACTAATTCCCAATTACAATCAAGATTCAAGGGACTACTGTGAGTTCTGAATAAGAATGATAAGCTAAAAAATTTACACGGTGCTTGGTGTGCCGTGTACAAATGGAAAACATTTGTTAAAAATAAGTTTTCCCATTACATAAACCATTCTTTTTCAAATATTAGGCTTAACTCAGGATTAGCCTAGTGAAGTACTTCCTTTCACATTTTTATTGAACTTATTTTATCCTAATTACTTGAAGAGATTTTGTTTAATAGACTGTAATACAAATAAAGTTTGATTCACTCTATGCAAAGAGATAAAAAGAACCCTTGACATCCCTAATAATAAGGAAATATTAGTGTCTTTACATGTCATGATCTTAGTTGAACTTTCTGATATATTTATCCTGTCTGCTGGAAATCTAGCAAGAGAAAATATCAGTCAGTTAATAAAAGCAGAGTATCAGATTCTATTCTAAAATTGAGAAAACAAAAACTGAAACATGCCTACTATGAATAGTTGGAGAGTTTAGAATTACTGTTATAGGGTAACTTAAGGTATCAAAGGAGATTCTTTCCCACTAGTATTAGAGGACTAAAGCAAAGCCTCTATAGTAAAGAATTTTGAAATGGTAGCCCTCTCAAGGAATCTAGGGCACGCATTTTTTATGGCTTTATATTAAAAACAAAACAAAAAGCAAAAACCCCACATTGATTTACATACATTTGCATATACTACTTAAGTATGTAAAACTAATTAGTACAACTGAAAATGATGTATTCAAGATTCACATTTAAGGTCATTCAAAGAACTGAGGTCAACCAAGTTTTGCAATTTATGAAATCTGACTCCAGCAGGATATTTCTCCCAAAGCAGGGATCATTTTCAAAGTGCTTTGCCTAAAGATAAAGGCTTCCAAGATGATGACTCTGTGAAAACAAATGTCTACTTCCTCAATGTTAAAGAACCCCCTAAATATTTTTAGTGTGCTTGGGGCTGCTAATCTCATTGACTCCCTCTTGTCTTCAGATGGCATGTTTTATCATTCTGTCTGTAAGCCGAGGAGGCTAAGTGAGCTGCCTTAGACTGATCAGGTCCCTGATAGGAAGTATTCAGTGCTCTAAAAATGGCATGCAACCCCCAAAAAAGTCTAAAAATTGTCAGCTCTGTTTTTAAACCTTAGTGGCTTAAGCTGTTTATAAAGGATCTTAAAATAAGAAAGTTTTCTGTTTTAAATAAGATAACCTATGAAGCTTTAAAAGGTGCAACATTCTGGGCATTATATTTTCTTTTCCTGAGTTATGAGGGAACTTTAATAAAAAGTGTCAGTAATCTCAAATCCATTTAAACTTGCTTCCTGGGATGTACTGATTTACAGAGCCATGATCTGCCAGTGATGGATCATAGCTGATCAGGTCATTTGCTGATAAACATATTTCAGAGGATTTTCCTTTCCATTTTGTGTTGAAATTCTTATACTGTATGGTATGTCCTTGTAGAGTCTGAACTGACCCCAACTTTTCTTCTTTCAAGAAAACTCTATTTTCTGGAAATATGGCTCATCCTATAAACTACACTTGCTATTTATTAAAGACATAGACCCTATCAAGTAAATAAAGTTCTAAACATTGCGATAAAAATGCATTTAATCAAGCAGTCAACTTTTTGAGCTCACTGATACTCAGCTTTTGGATATTTAAGATCAGTAAGGTACTAGCAGGAATTTTCCCTTTGCTACAGGATGAGTTTCTTGCTTTTGTTTTTGTTGACCTTGACCTGGAATTTAAGGATATGTTTTCTGATTTTCTGATGATTTTTTTTTAAATGGGCGTCTTTCCCATTATTGGCAATACTGCCAAAGCATTGCATTTATCTTGGTATCACCCCATTTAATAATCTTCAGAGGGGACTGACTTATTCATTACTGTTAGGGAAGAAAAGTTTTTCTCAACCCCTTCAAAGTCGTTGGCGAGGTCAGAAAATTAAAATGATACAGACATATTGGGGCGCTTGGGTGGCTCAGTCGGCTAAGTGTCCTACTTCGACTCAGGTCATGATCATACGGTTCATGAGTTCAAGCCCTGTGTCAGGCTCTGTGCTGACAGCTCAGAGCCTGGAGCCTACTTCGGATTCTGTTTCTCCCTCTCTCTCTGTGCCCCTCCCTTGCTCACACTCTGTCTCTCTCTCTCCCCCCACCCCCCCCCAAAGTAATAACACGTTAAAAATTAAAAAATAATAAAATAAAATGATAGAAACATATTAATAGTTAAAAAGCAAAAAGAGCTATTTAATCTAATTTTTCATAACATGGGAGCCTTCCTAAGGAAATCAAAACCTAAAGAAACTGTTAAGCCTGAGTACTTTTAATGCTAGGTTTGATGAAGAGCAGACAGCATTGGAGAAATATAATAGGGCAAAGAGTATGAGTAGGTGTAGTGAGCTGGCAGAAATTAGCATGGCCTGTTTTATTTGGATTCTTCTTGGCATCCTTTTGTCTTCAGAGATAAAGATGCTCCTTTGCTGAAATAAAGGAAGGGCACATCTCACGCGAGGGTTTTAGGACCTCTTTCACCGAAGAAGGGCAGTGAGAGGGAAAGTCAGTGTGACCTTCCTGCTTCTGCCATTTTCTCAAAATCATTCAGCTTAAAATATTCAATATACCACGGTGCCTATTCTGGGGTATTGTCTCCTGACCCCCATCACTACCCAGTGCGTTCAAACTCCACTGTCTGCCACTAGGAGGCCTCCGTCTCCTGGCCCTAAAGGTCAGTCTTTCTTTGGGACTCTCGGTCTTCCACTGTCTAAAACACCTTCACTGATTCTTCTCCTTTCTAAGTTTTACCCATTTGTTTTAGGATACAGCTTATTTCCCACTTGCTATAAAAGACTTCATGACTACTGTATTTCATCTTTACCTAAACCAAATCCCAAGTTCCAGCTTACATTCTCCCTGTTTAATACCTCTGACACCTTTTTACCTACCTCTTAAAGCCATATTGTTACCTATAATAATATAGTCTCTCCATTTATTGCACATGGATTATACCATTTTATAGATGAGAAACTGAGACACAGGGAGATTAAGAAGGTTGTTCAAAGTAGCAAAGCTGGGATTCATACCTATTTTATTTTGTGTTGCTCTCTACAAAGCTCTTGCTTGTAATTACCATAAATCTACTGACTTCCTAAATAGAATTCATTCATTTCATCTTTACTAATATGCTATTTTAATCAACTAATAAAATTACTTATTCTGTTTAGTAAGATTTGTGCATTCATGAAATGTTTAATATATTTTTTTTTGTTTTCTAAAACTTAGACACATTTCACAAATGAAATGTTAATATGCTTCTTAGCTGCACTACAGTCATTTCAAAATAGTGACAGGTGCAATATAAAAAAATAAATAGGAAGATATTGAGGCACTTTCTTTTTTTTTTTTTTTTTTTTTAATTTTTTTTTTCAATGTTTATTTATTTTTGGGACAGGGAGAGACAGAGCATGAACGGGGGAGGGGCAGAGAGAGAGGGAGACACAGAATCGGAAACAGGCTCCAGGCTCTGAGCCATCAGCCCAGAGCCCGACGCGGGGCTCGAACTCACGGACCGCGAGATCGTGACCTGGCTGAAGTCGGACGCTTAACCGACTGCGCCACCCAGGCGCCCCGTGGCACTTTCTAAACTACCAAAAAACTTACTAAACTTTCTTGTTTTTTAGAAATGCCACTGATTGGAAAATTAATTATAAATTTAATAATATTTTCAGAAAAGAATCCTGGAGCATTATAAAAACACTTTGGTAATAAAATACATAGACATATATATATATATATATATATATATATATATATATATATATAAATTATATATAAATTTTGAGACCATTTGCCAATGAAATAGTGTTTAGAAATATGGAAAAATGTAATTAAGAATGAAATCTTTCAATTTTCTACCAGTTCTTTGACTTATGTAAATTTTTTAAAAATAAACAAAATATTTCCCCTCAAATTCTGTGAATTATTCATGAATAGTCGATCAACTCAAAGTTCTCTGGTTATTTCTGACTCTGGGCATTTAATGCATCCTTAACTGTCATTAAGTGTTATAATAAGCAGTGTGAAAGAAACAGAAGAAAGAATGTATCTAACTTGTCTAATTCTCTTCGATTTTATGTAGATAATATTGACTTCATCTTCCTCTGATGCTTAAAAAAATATTAATATCTGGATTCTAGAGGCAAAATCCTAGGTCACTGAGCTGCAAAAGAAAATTTTACCTTTATATGTCCACTACTCTGTATCTTTCTAATCCTTTCTCTTTCTTTCTCTATCTTCACTTTTTTTCATTATAACTTAACTAATTTTATTTATTTTTTTAAGTTTTTATTTTAATTCTAGTTAGTTAACATACAGCGTTATATTAGTTTCCAGTATTCAACATAGTGATTCAACACTTCCATACATCACCCAGTATTCATTACAACAAATGCACTCCTCAATCCCTATCACCTGTTTAACCCATCGCCTCCACCCCCTTAACTAATTTTATTTTTAATTTAAAATTCAATAATTGCATGTCGTCTCTTAATTATTAGTTTAGAGAACCACTAAGAAAATATTTGTAAACTGTGTATATGACAAAGGAATATTATCTACAGTATGTAAGGAACTCTCAAAACTCTGTAGAAAGCAAACAATCCAATTACAACATGGGCAAAAGATATGGACAGCTACTTCACTGAAGTAGATGATAAATAAAGCGCATGAAAAAGTGTTCAACATCTCTAGTCATCAGGGAAATGACTTTCCTGATGTTTTTAATACAGATTAAAACTATGATGAAATATCATTAAATGCCCACTACAATGGCCAAAATGAAAAAAGGTAATACCAAATGCTAGTGAGGATGGAGAGAAACTAGATCATTCATGCATCATTGTCAATATTGTAAAATGGTACAGCCACTCTGGAAAATAATTTGGCAGTTTCTTAACAAGCTAAACATTAAATTATCATATGACCCAGATATTGAACTCCTTTGCGTTTATTGCACAGAAGTAAAAGCACATGCACACAAAATATGAATAATCCAATTTAAAAATGGGCAGAAGACATGAATAGACATTTTTCCAAAGAAGGTATGGATGGCCAATAGACACATGAAGAGATACTCAACATTACTTTTCATTAGGGAAATTCAAATCAAATCTACAATGAGATATCACCTCACACTTGTCAGAATGGCTAAACTCAAAACACAACAAACAACAGGTATTGGAGAGAAAAGGGAAAAATGGGAGTTGGAGAAAAGGGAACCTTTGTGTACTGTTGGTGGGAATGCAAACTGGTGCAGCCATTCTGGAAAACAGTATTGAGGGTCCTCAAAAAGTTAAAAATAGAATTACTTTATGATAAAGCAATTGCACTATTAGATATTTACCCAAAGAATACAAAAATACTAGTTCAAAGGGATACAAGCATACTGATACATGCATGCTGATTATCGATAATAGCCAAATTATTGAAACATCCCAAGTGTCCATTGATAGATGAATGGGATAAAGAAGATGTGAATATATATATATATATATATGTATGTATATATATACACACACACATATATATATGTGATATATGTGTATAATGTGATATATATACATATATGTATATATATATGTATATATATATCACAACCCCCCCAAAAAATACACACATTCACACAGAAACCTATATGTAAATATTCATAACAGCTTCAAATGATGAATAGTTAAGCAGTGGCACCTAAACACCATGGAATGCTACTCAAAAAAAAAAAAATAATGAATATTAGTATGCACAACAGAGAATTGTGATGAGGGAGAATGGTCAAATCCCGTAAGGCAATTTTATTGTATGATTCTATTTATATAACATGATGATAATTTGGAAGTTTAGAACAGATCAGTGTTTTCCAGAGCTTAGAGAGTGGGCAGGGATGAAGGGAGGAAGTTGTGTTCATAAAAAAGCAAAATGAGAGATTCTTGTGGTGATTGAATTGGTCCATATCTTGACTGTATTGGGGATGCATAGACCTATACATGTGATAAAGTTGTATAGATTTAAGTGTACACTTTCATCCCCTCACCCCTGCACACACAAACATACATGAGTGCATGTTATCTGGGGTCAATGCAAGTAAAATCTATGGATTGCATCAATGCCAAGATCTTGATTATAATATTGCCCTGTAGTTTTAAATCTTACCATTGGGTAAAGGATTCATGGTATCCTTATTTTAGATATTATTTTTTACAACTGCATGTGCATCCACAATTATTTTAATAAAAGTTTGAATTAAAATAGTAAAATAAAGGCATTTTATTTTATATAATGCTGAATAAATGAAAATATAAAAGTGAATAAATGAAATCATCGAATAATCATAATCCTGTGGGTCATTCTCCCCACATATATTGCTATTTAATAATAGGAACACATATTCACATATCCATTTAATAGGGCTGGAACCAGTATCAAAGTGGAGGATGGATTTGGAAGTATTGCCATGCAAAATACATGTACTGTGCAAGAGTAGGAAGAGCAAATGTTTGGGGTAAAAAGGCAAAGTGTGTCAAATGAATAATTAAGAAATATTTAGGTCAGTGGCTCTGAAATTATACTGTGCCTACAAATTAGGTGGAGAACTTGCTAAATATGCAGATACCAGCATACCATCCAAGAGGTCTTGATTCAGTAGATCTGGGACGGGTTCTGACATCATCCATGGTGATCTTGATGACATCACTTCACGGTTGACGATTTAAAAATCATTGATTTACAAATAATTCATTACAGGATAATACACAATGTACTCTTTAAGTATATAGAAATATATAGATGGTTACAAACATCAACGCATTTAATATCAATTGAAAATTGAAATTTTAATTGAAAGAAATAGATAATTTAACTACCTATTGTATCAGTGAATGAATAGAATATCATATTTATTGACTGCCTTAGGACAGAAATGGAAAACTTTATCTTTACATTAGAAATGCTTTTGTTTTGGGGCGCCTAGGTGGTTCAGTTGGTTAAGTGTCCAACTTCAGCTCAGGTCATGATCTCAACGTTAGTGGGTTCGAGCCCTGCGTGGGGCTCTGTGCTGACTGTTCAGAGCCGGGAGCCTGCCTGGGATTCTGTGTCTCCCTCTCTCTCTGCTCCTCCCCCACTTGCACTATGTCTCTCTCTGTCTCTTGAAAATAGATAAATGTTAGAAAAAAAAAAGAAAAGAAAAAAATATTTTTGTTTTGGGGGCACCTGGGTGGCTGTCTATTAAGCATCTGACTTCAACTCAGTTCATGATCTCACAGTTTATGAGTTCAAGCCCCACATTGGGCTCTGTGCTGACAGCTTAGAGCCTGGAGCCTGCTTCACATTCTGTGTGTCTTTCTCTGCTCCTCCCTCACTTGTGCTCTCTCTCTCAAAAATGAATACACATTAAAAAATTTAAAAAAAAAGAAATGCTTTTGTTTTTTATTAAATAGTTTGCTCTGTCTAGAAGAGTAAGAAATTTTAATGGTGTCATAAAGTTGATAAATACTCAGTTGATATTGATTCTGAAAAATCTAGATATTCTAGTTGATTGACCAATTTATTTCTTATGACTATTTTCTAGACCAGATTCTTTTTTAATTTTTTTAATTTTTTTTAATGTTTTATTTATTTTTGAGAGAAAGAGAGATAGTGAGAGCAGGGGAGGGGCAGAGAGAGAGGGAGACACAGAATCAGAAGACAGGCTCCAGGCTCTGAGCTGTCAGCAAAGTCGAACACGGGGCTCAAGGTCACGAATTGTGAGATCATGACCTGAGCTGACGTCGGACACTTAACCGACTGAGCCACCCAGGCGCCCCTCTAGACCAGATTCTTAAGCAATGAGTAGACTCACTATATAAACAAAGTAAGCACAAGGCATTCGTGTACAAAATACATGGATATTTTTCTCTATTTTTCAGAATCTTATAGTTTTTTTTTTACACCTACATTTGTTTTTGAATATAGATGTGTCTATTAGACTTTCTTTTAGCAGCTACCAACACTGTAGTACTGAATACAAATATCCCTAAATATAGTGGCTTACATATTATTATGTTTATGGGTTGCAAATAATCTGGGGTGGTCCCAACCTGGGCAGGTCTGCTTCTACATGCTGATAGGTGGATAGACTAGGACAAATCTCCACATATCTCATTTTAGGAATCAGTCTGGAAATACAGAGAATATTTTCCTCATGACAATGGCAGAAGCATAAGAGGATAAGGCCAACCACCCAAGCACATTTGTTCACTTCAGATATGCTAACATCCCATTGACCAAAATGAGTAACACGATGAAGCCCAAGTCACAGAGCAGGGAAGTTTACTTCAACTACAGTGAAGCTATTGCAAGAGTGAGGATGTATACCTATATTCCTAGGGTGTGTAAATTTAGGTGAGATCATTAACTCAAATGATCAAAGGATCACCAGATGATACTGGTAAGCAATATTAGCATTTAGACATAGCTTGTTTGGGAGTTATAAGAGATACCATATTTATTTCAATTGATTTTTATAATTAGTTCTTTAAAATGTTAATTCTAACTAAAATCAACTTTGAGCTGCTTACTTCTTTTACCTATGGAATAACTTACCTTCTCTAATAACATTTGTTTCAATTATCTTTTGCAATGTAACAAATCATCCCAAAGTTAGGAACTTAAAACACTGATTTTTTTTTTATTTGCTTACCATTTTGTGGGTGAACAATTTGGGCTGAGCACAATTTGGGCTGTGCTCAGCTTGGAAATCTTGCTCATCTAGGGCCTCTGCTGGGATAGCTGATGTGTCTGGAAGACTGGATCTTTTTCTCCACGTGTCTCTTATCCTCAAAAAGTCTAGGCATGACTTGTATTTCTGGCAATAATGCTCAAAAGGGCAAGAGTAGAAAATTCAAGACCCCATGAGGCCTAGGGACTCACACAATGACACTTCCATTACATTTGATTGGTCCAAGCAAGTTACAAGGCAAGTTTTGATATGGGGAATGAACAGTTATGGTCCCTTGTATTAATGTGCCAATATAAATTAGGTAGTTTTGATGAATGAAATCTATAAAATGTCCTTATGTTGTGTACTTTTTCATGCTTCTTGAGCTAGCATAACGTCGTTAAAATTCTCCATTTCTATACTTTCCACATAGAACTGGATCTTTGAGCAGAGATGTCTAAACTTTTTAATTGTGCTTACTATCAAAATTCTTTTGACTTTCATCCCAAGCAAAATATGTAAATATATTTAAGAAATACATATTACCAATAAGGCATATGTTAAATGGCAGAAAAATTTTCTTTCTTTCAAATTCGTGAAAACATTTGGAAGTAAGTTTTTACATTTTTTCATTCCCTTTCAAATGATTCCTTTGCTCATCCCTAGGAAGACCACTGTGTTAGATTATTATGCAGCTTTCCTAATAAGCTAATTCTTATAATGAGTAGGTATATTATTCTGGATAGTCTAACTGTGGTTAAGAGTAGATCTGAAAGTATCTGAGACTTACTAGAATTTTTTTCTAACTTACATAATTAGTCCTAGTGATTGGCAGGCAGTCTATAATAATGCCAACATCCAGACTCCTTCTATCATATTGTTCTGTCCTCTTCTAGATCATCTGGGCACTCTCTATTCATCCAGTGGATGATTAAGGGGAAAAATGATACTTACATGGGAGATAGTCTAGGCCTAGAAGTGGCACATATTCCTTGTTCCCATATTCCATTGGCAAGAATTAATTTACATGGTCACATCTAAATGCAAAGAAGGTTGATAAATGTGTTCCAGCTACACACCAAGAAGGAAAGGAAATGGGCTTTGGGGAAGCTGTAGTACACTTTGCCATAGTGGAAAATACATGACACGTTATCCTCTACTCTTTTACTAGTAATCAGTGATGTGTAAAGCAATTGCTATGTCCTTGAATTTTGTCTGTCTGATTGTTCAACTCAATGAGTAGAACTTTTTAGAGACAAGGCAGGGTATAAGTCTAGCCACAAAGAATTCCCCTCCATGTACGTTTCCCGGGACTTGTTAAAACAAACCCCAGCTGCTATTCTTTAGACTATAAAGTAAGTTTCTCATTAATTCTGCCCCTTTAGCAGCTGACAGGCAATTTGACTGCTTGGAAAACACACTGGGTTTTTATGACCCACACGTAAGTAATCATAACCAGCCATATGTAAAACCACAAAGCATAAATTGATGGAACTAATACAATTTTAGCTAACAATATTACAGGTTATATTTTAGCACTACAAAGTCCCTTTTAACATTTCAATGTTGTCCTATAGATGTGCCCTGGATTTGCTTTCCTATAAGAAAGATACATAGTTTTGCTAAAGTTGTTCATTTTTTCTGTTTAACTTTCCTTTTCACCTTGCAAATGTTGTTTTCTTTTTATATTGCTGTGTATCATATTTGAAAGTTTGTGTTAAAAATCTAATAATTAATTAACATAGAAACATTTTAGGAGCTATTTCAGGGGGGAATAATTAATACAGAAATTCATTTTCTTGTTTTCTGTCCAAGGATTATGTTTTCTTCATCTATTATTTTTAGAACAAGTACATCAGATATTTCGCAGAGTTTCATCTTGGTTTAAAATAAGTTGTTTTGAGGATAATGAGTTACTCATAATAAGGTCATAGGGCATTACGCTCTACCAATGTCTGTGTGTGTGTGTGTGTGTGTGTGTGTGTGTGTGTGTGTGTGTACATATATAAGGTTGAATTGTGTGTCCTCAAATTCATGTGTTGAAGCCTTAACCCCCAATATCTCAAAATGCGACTGTTTTGGGGCACTTGGATGGCTCAGTCGGTTAAGCATCTGGTTTCAGCTCAGGTCATGATCTTGTGGTTCCCTAGTTCAAGCCCCGCTTTGGGCTCTCTGCTGTCACTATGGAGTCCACTTCGGATCCTCTGATCTCCTCTCTCTCTGCTCCTCCTACTTATGCGCGCACTCTCTGTCTCTCTCAAAAGTAAATACACATTTAAAAAATGTGACTGTTTTTGGAGATAGGGCCTTTAAAGAGGTGATTAAATTAAAATGAAGGAAGCTATTAGAGTGGACTGTGATCTAATCTGACTGCTATCCTTGTGAGAAGAGGTAACTTGGACACATAGGAACCCCAATGATGAAGACACAGAGAAATGAACAATGCGAGGACACAGCAAGAAGTCTGCCGTTTACCAACCAAGGGGAGAGGCCCCAAAGAAATGAAATCTGTTGACACTTTCCTCTTGGACTTACAGCCTCCAGGTCTGTGAACAAGTCAATTTCTGCTGTGGAAGCCACCCACTCTGCAGTATTTTGTTACGGCAGCTCTAGTAGACTAAGGGTAATAATATATACTAATATTTTATACATATATGAAGATACTATAAGAAAAAAAGCAGTGTTAAGTATAACAAATATTAAGTGGCTGTAGGCCAATTCATTTTTGTAATGCCTTTGAATATTACATATTTTTGAGTTATATTAAAGTTCATTATTTAATTGCTAAAGTTACTACAAAGTTTATTTACATCTCAGAAAAGAAATGAGGAGATGTCTAAGTTATCACAGGCATATGGAATTGTTATTTTTCAGAGCAGATTGTTGCTGATCAGCTATATGTCCAACCTAACAGAAAATGAAAGAAAAATATAAAATCCAAATTTTATAAGGGTTTTATTGCTAATCCAATTTTAAGGCTTGAACAGTATTTAGAATGAACTCCTTTATGTTCACTGCAGAAAATAGCTATATAAAAACAAACACATTGGTAGAAAAGGATAAGCCACTTATATATCCATTCCTAATCCCATCTCTAGAGACTTGTGACTCTTTCAGTTAATAAATTTTATATGAACTCTGCTCAAATGTCACCTATCCAGAGAGACTTTACCTGCCCATCCCATCATAATTTCATCTGTATTCATTCTCAGTTTCCTTCTTTTACTTATTTATTTCCATGTAATTTACTTGAGAGTATATTATATACTTATTTATTTGTTTAATATTTATCTCCCACACTAAAAGAAAACAAGGATTTTTTTATTGCCTTACTTCTATATCCTTAGCCTCTAAAGAAGTTTCTAGCACTTAGAAAATGCTCAATAACTATTTACTGAATGGATAGCTTAGTTCATATTTACCCATTGGTTTTTTGTGCTTATTTAACTCAGTATAATTGTAATAGTCTCAGAGTTTCATAACTGAACCCCACCTGAACCATGAAGATCACAATCTAATTGGGAAGATTAGAAGATGAATGAAACAGAGGATAATTCAATTTTTAAAAAGTGTCCTAGGTATCCACGGCCACTATGGAAAACAATACAGTGATTCCTCAAGTATTAAGATAGAGTTACCATATGGTTCAGCGTATACGCAGAAGAAATCAAAGCAGGGACCCAAACAGAACTGTGTACGAACATACTCATAGTAGCATTAGTCACAAGAGTCAAAAGGTGGAAGATATCCACATGTCCATCAACAGATAAATGGATAATCACAATGGTGTATACTTACAATGGAATACTGTTCAGCCTTCTAAATGGAAGGAGATTCTGGCACATGCTACAAGACGGATGAAACTTGAGGACATCATTTCTGAAGTAAGCTGGTTACAAAGGATGAATATTATATGATTCCACTTGTATGAGTTATTAAAGTAGTAAAACTCACAGAAACAGAAAGTAGAATATGCAGTTGCCAGGGTTTGAGAGGAGAGAGAAATGAGGAGTTCTTATTTAATGGGTATAGAGTTTCAGGTTTGAAAGATGAAAAAGTTCTGGAGATTGGTTGTGCAATTATATGAATATCCTTAAAACTATTGAATAATACAGTAAATGGGTAAGATGGCAAACATTATGTTATATGTATTTTACCACAATTAAAAAATGTGTACTATCCAAAAGTGAATTTATGTAGTGCTTATAAGAGCTGAAATATTCTTGACATTTGCTCTTAAAGAAAAGAGTGGGACTAAAGATTATACAAACATAACACATTCACTCCATTATAGTGTCTATATTAAGATCCAAGAATACCAAAAGTTTTCATACCGCCTACTGGATTATGATTCCAATAAAAAACGAATAATGGAGCTGAATTCTTCATAAATAAACACATTTTGCATCTTCTTAAAATAATCACATTTGGTAAAATATTAAAGATTATTACGTTTGAGATTTTAAAAATTACATGGATGAGTAAAATAAAGCGCACACTCTTAAGTCCATTGAGATGAAACATAAAAACTAGGTCTCAAGACTCACAAATTGTTTCTACCATAGATACTTTTTCTTAACAGTGAAAGAAAATAAGAATTAAAAGTTCATATTTATAATTTAATCTGTATTTGAGATTTGGTTTTATTAATATTTTCACAGTTATTAAAAAAGTTTATGTTATTTTTCAAAGACTACTAACCAACATATTAAGGCAAACTCAAGGGGCACCTTGTTGGTGCCTCCAAACTTGATTTCAGCTCAGGTTGTGGTATCACTGTTGTGGGATCGAGCACCACATCAGGCTCTGTGCGGAGCATGGAGCCAGCTTGGGATTCTCTCTCTCCCTCTCTCTCTGACCCTTCCACACTTGTGTAAGAAGCATGTTCTCTCTAAATAAGTAAGTAAGTAAGTAAGTAAGTAAATAAATACCTTAAAATAAAAGACAGATTCTAAACTACTTCTAGGTGTATTTATGGTCCTATCATGGAGTCATCAAAGTTGAAAAGAAATTTTCAAGTAATTGTTTGAAGTAAAAATAGAAATGGTAATTATAGTAACAATAAAATAGATAAAAATATTATTGTCACTGTTAGATTTATAATTAATAAATAGCATTTAAATAGGTAACATTTCCACATGCAATTCTATATGGCTTTCGTCTTAGGTCAATAAAAATATTTGAATATTACCATCTCACAAAAAAAAATGCTAACAGATAACATATTTTGCTTCTCTACTCTTTTTTTGAATAGGTATTTTTCATCTTAAAATCTCTAGGAAGAAAAAAGCTAATTAGGGAATTTTTTAGAAAGCAAGGGTAAGTGTAAATATACACTGTCATTGTGAATATATAATAATGTTGCTTAGGAAAAAGACCAAGGCATGGGCTCAGTATTTGAAGCCAAATTTGTCCTATTAGATTATAAAAGTCTCTGGCCTAAGATCTGCCCTTATGATAAGGCCTTTGCCTTAGAATTAGAGATAGATTTTTCAGCTGCATTTTTCAGCTTCAACATCAACTCTCCTACGCTTTCTCTGACTTCATTTCTACTCTTGAGAAAATTCATATGGGAACACTCTGAAGGAGGACACAATGAGAATATGTGTGTCCTCTGGGAGAACTTGAGTTCAAATACATTTCTGTTATCAAGATCAAAATTTGCAAATGTTACCAAATATAAAATTGTTAGGACTCTCTGAATACTGCTAGGTCAAGTGCTAAGTAAAATCTGTCCTGAACAAATTTTGAAGACACCAAGCATATTTGGCAAGTGGAAATGTGTTCCCTCTTTTCATACTGTCAATACAAAGAGTGTTTTCTTAATCAAGCCCTATGTTTTCTGCTTATGGCAAAAGTTATAAGTGACTCAGGTCAATTGTGACAGTAGGAGAGAAACACAATCAGCCTAGGGGCCAAGAATTTCAAAATCTATGCCAGCTTTCATTTATTCAGTCTGGGGAATATTCAGTGTTGTTTCTTCTCATGTTTTCTGTTTTATCCATCCCACTGATGGAAAAACATCATCCTCATCATCATCATCATCATCATCATCATCAACAACAACAACAACAAAAGAAAAAAATCTTAAAGCAGAAAAGGAAAGGAAAGTAGCTAAGGCAGCTCTTAAAATTGAATTGCTCACTCAAAAGCATTTACTCAAATTAAGCACCCAAAATAACAGGTAGGAAAGTTTGAAAATACTAGTCAATGTTTCCCCACAGTACTAGAGCAGAGACAACACAAACTACCAGGCAATGAGGAATCTTAATGGGAGTATTTTGAATTACCCTAAATGTATGATTTATGTGTTGATTTCAGTGCACAGAGGTAGTATGCATATGCAACACGGTATGCATATAGATTATATGTTCTGAACACAACTAAAAGAAAGGGCCACTTTACAAGGTAATTCATTATATAGATACATACACATGCACCTATATACATTAATGTAACAAATAGTTCATGTTTGTATATATGCTAAATACAGGCAATGCACTCTGATCTTTGCTTTCTTCTTTAAATTTTTTTGTTTTAATATTGGTGGAGATCTAATCAATGGTTTCACAGTCCATTAATGGTTTCTCAGAGGAGTTTGAAAGGAATGATGTGCATGAATTAAAATGAACCAACTATAATTCCCCCTACTAAGTCACCTTTAAATCATTACAACTTGTTACGAGATTATGAGGAATAAATTGCTTGATATTAAAATGTTATGCAAAAACTTTATTATGCTATTTTCAATTCCAAATTCTACCTAATTAAGATTTCATCTCTTCTATTCACCCTTCCTTATATCCACAATCAAAAGTACTCTTGGTATTACTAAAATTCAAGAGAAGTATAATGGGCTTTCCTCTTTCAGTGGGCACTGAAAGATCTAGATTTTGATAAATCAACAGGTGTATTTGCCTTCTTCATTAGATCATAAGTTCTTTAGGCCTTTATATACATTTTATAACTCAAGTTTGTATCCCTCATGGTACTAACGTGATGATTTCCAAGTAAGCACTTAACAAATGTCTAGTGAACAATTTAGGAGGCAGGAAAAGAGCGAATGGTGAATGGTCATATAGGGATTTCAGAAAATTATGATAGCTAAGAGTGAATTTTAAAAGGTCAGAATTAGGATTTCATTTTTCTCCTTTTTAAGTATTTATAAAATGTTCTATCTGTGAAGACTTTTTTAAAAAATTTGGTTTGTTTTTGCTTTTACTTTAAAGAGAGAGAGAGAGGGAGAGAGGGGCAGAGGGAAAGAGAGAGAGAATCTTAAGCTCTTGAGTTCCCACACGGAACTCAATCCCACAACCCTGGTATCATGACCTGAGCCGAAATCAAGTGTGGGACACGCAATCGACTGAGGCACCCAGGTGCCCCTCTATCTGTGAGGACTTTTTAGAACTACTTTGTATATGAACTTACTTTTAGGTTCTTCTTCATAACTAAAAACTTTCTAATGTGTTACACTCCTAGTTCTTCTTCTACATGATTCACGTATGAGCTCACACAATGTAGAGTTATTTTTCTTCCAACCACAGTAACATGATCCTCCTCTCACTGCTGCTCTGAAGAATTAGTGGCACCTCCATTCAATGTGGAGATCTTTTACCTACATTTGCTACCTGTCTCTCATGGATATTGGATGCCAATCTCCTTGGTTTCAAGTAATGCAGGTGTCAACTGATTATTTTGAGCCATGGATAGATTTGTAACTGCTAAAAATGCCCAAATACAGTCAGCTTCTTATTTCCCACACAAGTTAACTTTTTAATGACACACATTTTGACACAAACTGGGAGATGAAAGAATGGTTTAAATAATCAAGTATGTTCTGAATTTACTTTATCTCTTTGTTTTTACTGATCTCCATTTCCAGGTGAAATATGTGAGTATTCTGGTTAAATTGATTTATATGATTAAGTCATTTGGGGAGCCAAGCTATGTCAGACCCTTGGGCTTTAACAGACATAATATACACACAAGGGTGAACTCACCTGACATCCAACCCTCAATGATTGAAGGTGGGTTATGAGAGAATTATGCCAGGCATCCCAAATAATTTAAAAGGAAAAGATATGGTAGGGATTAATACAAAAACAAAACAAAACAGAAGACGGGTCTTTAACTCTGACCTATGAAGATAGGAACAACTATTTGGGGAAAAGTTGTCAATACAAAGCATTAAGCGAGTGATATGGCATGATTCAAGATTAACCAGGAAAAAAATCCCTTCATCTCTTTCAAGTAGAAAGGGGCTTAATAGAGAATATAATGTGCTCAACACATTGGGGAAGATGGAGTACTGATAATCTGAATGGGATCTGAGTAGAGGTCCAGCTATGGTCCAGGGAGATGGAAAGTTGCAGTTGTCACCTAAAGGTTAGGAACCTATAGATAATTGCAGCTGACATCACAGCAACTCAATCATGCATGACCTTCAGAGCACAGCAATTCAGTCAGAAATTAAATAAAATTCACATCTATCCAAATATCTGCCACATCTTTCACGAGAAAAAAAATGATTTCTACCCCTTGCTCTGTCTTTTAAGTATCTCATAGTAAATTTCATGTTTAGCAGAACCTAAAACATAAGAGGAATCCTCAGGAAATTGGAGCTGGAGGGCAGTCAAGCCAACCAAGGCCAATGATAGCATACACCAGACGCCTACTGGTGAAAACTCACAAAGACAGAGTGGTAGCAGATATGTGGGGCCTCTCTTGCCACAAAATTCTAGAGGTAGCACACAGAAATCAGGCAGGGGCAAATGCCAGATTTTAAGGGAAAGGGTCTGAAACTTGAACAGTGGTGGGTTTTATTAGAGACTTCTGATCAGCAAAATAATGGCAAGATCAGGGAGAAGGATATAACAGCAATGTGATGTGTCTGTATGGTGGCTGTAGTCGCATCCTTTTAGCTCAGCGTACATGAGATTGGAAATATTAACCCCTCCCCTGGTATGATCAGGAGGCTGTGTGCATGCCTTGTGACTGCAGTTATAAAATTTTTTGAACAAATGGCATTACTCATTATCTTATCTTGATTGGGTGACTACTAGCTCCCTTCTTGATGTAACTAAAGAAGTTACAGGCCAAGTATTGCAATTGACCAAGATAGAGTGCTTTAATTATTGGAGGAGAGTAGCAGGCTTTCATGAAATCAACTCTTTTCATGTCTTGGACAAGTTAACCTTTACTGTGCTCTTCTATTTCCAGTCTGTATTTCTTTTATCTGTGAAGACTTTTTTTTTCAGAAACAGATTGAAATTTTCATTACTTGAGATAGCGTCATCATGCAAGCAGTATGATTAAGTGTATTGTTTCCAAATCTTCCATTCCTACCTGTTATAGAACTATGCATTTATTATGACATATAACTGTACCTCCCAGCAGGATAGCCAGAGTATATTTTCTTGCTCTTTTGCTATTGGACTTGTCCATATGACTTGCTTTGACCTGCAGAATGTTGGCAAATATGATGTAATCAGGAGCCTTAAATATGATTTGCTCTCTGTGGTCTGACACGAGAAGATCATATTCCAGGGGAAGATGTTGCTACCCCTTCAGCTGAGATTCAGAAAACTAACAGAAAAGACCTGAACCCTTCCAGAACTGGGGATCCAGCTTTGTTCAGTTGAGTTTAGCCCCAACCTGCCTAACCTCAGCAGACCTAAATACCAGGGAACCTGTGAGTGTGATGTTCGTTTTCATTAGCCACTGAAATTCTTAGGTTGTTGTTTTATTGTTACATAGCAAAACCTAATACAGTTTTGTTGGTTGCACTACTTTAGTCTTCAATTATCTTTGCCTTTATTTTTCCTCTGGATATGGTAAAATTCATCCTTGGAGAATCTTTTGAGTATCAGGCTGAGTTCTTCTCGTTGTATAGTAGTAACATTATTTGCCTATGATAATGAGGATTAATTATTTCAACAAGTAAAGTAATTTTTTTCCCTACTGGTCCAGTGGCATGAGAAGTAAAAAAAAAGTGTCAGTCTCCATTTCTACTCCGTGGGAGTATTGCTGTGTCTTCTGGTAGAATCATTAATCTCTTGGTGATTATGGTCTTTGTGGCAGAGAAAATTAGGGCCAACAAACATTACCACCCTTCCTTGAAATTGACTTAGGCTCATGTGGTTGAGTTCTGCTGATGGGAATGTGATTGGAGACATATCACGTCTGTGGCACTTCAGAGATGACATGTTTTATTCAGGGTTCTTCCTCTGCTGTCAGCAAAATGTTGGAGGCCATGTATTAAGAAAGAAGTGCTACAAAAAGGTTATAGCCAGTCCTTCCACATAGTAAGGTAGAAGAGAGACTCTAACAATATTTACATGAGCAAGAAATAAGCCTTTGTGGAGTTAAGACACTGATATTTTGGAGATTGCTTGCCATATGACTAAAATTAATACATAATTAATATAAAATCTAACCTAGCAAAGTCCAAAGTTTTGAGAACAATAAGCAAAAAATTACTGAATGAATTTTACACTACAGCTATACTGACTTCCGTTCTTTGGCACCCAGAAAATTATAGTTGAGCTATAAGAGAAAGATCACCATATGGTAGTACTCATTCAGACATATTCAGAATGGCATCTGAAATTCCAATGTTTTTCTCCTAATTAGGACAGTAACTGAGTCTTCAAAAACTTATTTCAATATCCTTTAAGGCCAACTACATCTGGGTAGTGGAGGAAATGTTAAGACCCATACATTGTATGGGGTGAAATGATTGCTTCATTTATTTTGCTCTAAAAGCAATTCCTTGAACAGAAGCAGAATTTTTCATATAAAACTATAATGATGAAGTATGTCTAGAGATGTTAGTGCTAACAAAAGCTTTGCAGGAAGAAAAGGCAAATGCACATCCAGAATAATTTTCTTTCATAGCTAGGTATAGAAATTCTATGATTAAAGAGTTCAAATTAAATTAACTTGCCTACCATATGGCTTTCTAATTCCAATGTTTAGAAAGAAAGTAGCAGTTAATCCAGTGCAAGTGATGATTAGCCCAATGTTATTACTCATTGTTTCTTAGAAGAGATTAATAGTTAATAAAATAATCATAAAAGTTTATTCCACTGTGATTATTCAGTATTTATTTGAGAAATCAAAATTATGTCCTTGGTGGATATCTTATTAACTGAATGTGGCAGAATAGGCTAGCTCTTTCTAACCAAATCTATTTCTTGCTAGGCACACAGCTACATTACTATGGCAAGTTGCACCTTTCTTTCTTTCTTTCTTTCTTTCTTTCTTTCTTTCTTTCTTTCTTTCTTTCTTTTTAATGTTTACTTATTTTTGAGAATGACAGAGACAGAGAATGAGCTGGTGAGGGGCAGACAGAGAGGGAGGCACAGAATCTGAAGCAGACTCCAGGCTCAGAGCAGTCAGCCTGACATGGGGCTCACACCCACAAACTGTGAGATCATGACCTGAGCAGAAGTTGGGTGCTCAACCAACTGAGCCATCTAGGCACCACAGCAAGTTGCCTTTTCTAAAGATGATTGCAACAGAACCTCCCATTGCCCATGATTTCATTCATTGTGATCTTGCTACACTCCTGTTGAAGAAATGGAGCCTATTTCTCTAATATTGCCATTAAAATATGGCAGAAGCAACACTGTGCCAATTCTAGCATAATCGTATATTGAACAGGCAGTTTCCTTTTTCCTGCTTCTTGGAATGTTTGCTCTTCTCAGAATTTAGTTATCATCTTATAAGAATCCCATGTCACATGAAAAGACTTCTTATGGATGTTCTGGTCAACAGTCCCAGCTGAGCTACCAGTAAATAGCCAGTGTCAATTTTCAATTATGTGAGGGGGCTATGTTGAATTTGAAAACCATTGACTAGACTCTTTATGATTATTGACCCATCCAGCATCAAAGTACAACCACATATGACCTTACTTGAAAGCCATCCAGCTAAGTCTGGTTAATTTTCAGAACCAGGAGAGATGATAATGAATCCTCCCGTGAAGGCATTAAAATTTGGGATGGTTTGTTTAAGATTTGGGGTGGTTTGTTAAGCAGTAATAGATAACCATAACAACTACTTTCCCAACCATCTATGTTGTTCAATATGACTCTGGTCATAGAACTGTGTTCTGGCCAGTGAAATATTCATTGGAGATGTTAAATAGTATTTTCAGACTTGACCCATAAAAATAATAAAAATTTCCATGTAATCCAATACACTTTCCCTCATTCTCTCTCTCTCTCTCTCTCTCTCTCTCTCTCCCTCTCCCTCTCCCTCTCCCTCTCCCTCTTCCTCTTCCTCTCCCTCCCTGCCTCCCTCCCTCCCTCTCTGTCTCTGTCTCTGTCTCTCTGTCAGAAGCTGGTGCCCAAAATGACTCTGGAACCACATTGTAAAGAAGTCAGAGTGTAAGTCACACTAGGACCTTGAAGAACTGTATAGAGGAGAGCCCCCACTACCAGCATAAATGGAGCTTAGACTAGATTGACCAAGCAATACATTTTTGGGAGGTTAAACAGATAAGATATGGGGTTGTATATTATAGTAGATGGAATTACATTAACTTATATTCACTTATATTATGTGATATTCTGGCATGCCCCTTAACTTTCATGTCTGTAAAGTAGAAATAATAAGCCCTGATCCTCAGGTGTCACTGAGTTCCTATAAATAACAGATTCTATACTGGTTCCTAAGATGCTTCTTTTCTTTAAAATGTGTATTTACGGGGCGCCTGGGTGGCGCAGTCGGTTAAGCGTCTGACTTCAGCCAGGTCACGATCTCGCGGTCCGTGAGTTCGAGCCCCGCGTCAGGCTCTGGGCTGATGGCTCAGAGCCTGGAGCCTGTTTCCGATTCTGTGTCTCCCTCTCTCTCTGCCCCTCCCCCGCTCACACTCTGTCTCTCTGTCTCTCAAAAATAAATAAACATTAAAAAAAAATGTGTATTTACTTTTCAGAGACAGAGACAGAGAGAGAGAGAGAGAGAGAGAGAGAACAAGTATGGAAGGGGCAGAGAGAGATGGAGACAGAGGATCCAAAGTGGGCTCTGTCCTGACAGCTGACAGCCTGATGCGGGGCTTGAACTCACAAACTGCAAGATCACGACCTAGGCCAAAATCAGACGCTTAACTGACTGAGCCACCCAGGCACCCCAAGATGCCTTTTAAACTAAAAAGTAGAATAAAATAGCAATCATATTGATAATTAAGTGTTTGCTCTTGAAACAAAGTATGAAAGGCTGCATAACATGAACTTTGCAATCAAATGTATTTGATCCATCAGTCCTTATTGGAAGGTATTTGGGCTGTTTGTGAAAGTGTAGTGAGATCATAATGTATAATTTGCTGTAGTTAGAACCTGTTAGTCACTCAACTTACATACATTTCCTTCTTAGAAATAAATATATCAGTTGCTGAAAGGAAACGTTATTAGCACCCATGATCCTAATGGCAGAAATCGTAGTTAACTATCAGCTTCAGAACTTAAAACTCAACAAATCCTCATTTGACTTTGACTTCAGTTTTTTCTTTTTTTTTTCTTTTTTGCTTTGGCTTAATTCCTTAGTTTTTATTGGTAATTACTAGAAAATGAATGAATATAAATTTTACTTTCTATTTAACACTTTGGTAAGCAGAAGGAGAAAAAAAGGAAACAATCCAATAGTTTACTCTTATTTTAGCAAAAACAGTATGATATTCTTCTTCAAAAATATAACAAGTGATTAAATAATTATGTATAAATAGAAAACATGGGTAAATGAGGCAAAGCAATTGTCACAAGAGTTGCACGGAGAGATCAGCATTTCTCTGTCAAACACAATCCATAAAAAAGAAAAGGAGAAAGTTCTAATTTGGGAAATGCATTCTAGAATACAAACTGGAAAAATAAAGGTTATGTAAAATAAAGATATTTACCTCAGAAGAGGTATGCAGTTGAAGAAGATAGTTTTGAAATAAAGAAAGAAATACAATGTTTGGGATTTCAAGGAGAACAAATCATGAGTTATTGACTCATTAAAATGACTGTAGGCTCACATCAACACTGTTTTAATCTGCAATATGACAAATTTTCAAGCTTATAAATATTTAACAACAATTTAAGTGATCGTTATAAAGACTATGGCCAATTAAAAGTGCTATAGACTGTATAATACAGAATGCAGCATCTTTTTTTTTCTTTTAGTTTGAAGTAATGGTATATTGCCAATAGTTTGTGACTCCACCTGAATAAAACATTTTAGCATTTTATGTCATTTTACGTATAATTAGGGAAAGGAGCACTTGCTCTTGATGTGTGGAACCGTGTAGAAACCATTTTATATGTGTGGTCTCCTAAAATATTTTTAATTGGAAAAATACTTTACAAATTTAATATCTCTTCATGTCTGTTTCATAATTAACTTGAAAATGGGAGTCCATATGGCAGATGAGCAACATTTAATAAAAATAGCTGACTAGCTTGCCAGAAACAGTGATGTTGTAGTGAAAAGATTTGCACGTTACATAATTCATGATTTTTATGGGAGACATAGGGTTAGTCATAAGAACCGTTTTGAGTTTAGAGCATAACCAAGATATACCACCGTTTTGATAATGAATAATGCAAACGACATCTACCCTCCATGAACTACAGAGCAGAGAAAGCAGCCATCTAACATAACTCATTAGGAAAATAAATAAATAAATAAATAAATAAATAAATAAATAAATAAATGTGAAAAACATCCAGCTTGATGGAACTTGATGGAAATCTGCAAAGAAAGATTGTTTTGTTTTTTTCCCTCTGTTCTTGATTAATTTGTAAAAACAAGTTTGCACATTGTCTAGTTCTTAAAGCCTTTGGGAAACTAAAAGCTAATTAAGCAACGTGGTCCTTCTTCCCCCTTCTTTTCCGATGACCTGATGCAATATTTTATCATGAAGTTTTATTAGTGCAAATGATGCAGGCCATCCACATGATAAGACGTTAAAAATAAATAACTAACAAGCTCATGCCTGGAAAGACACAATGAGCCCAACTCATTATAGTGCCTTCCCAGCGCCAGACTAGGGTTTGCATTGTGTCAGCATTTCCATGACTTGCGTCTGTTGATTACATGAATGGAATTATAAAGATTCATTTCAGATTCCAACTCAGACTTCAACAAATAAAGTATACTTTTCTTGGTCAACTTCTTGAGAAATTCAGAATATGACACATTCTCTTCTTATAATTCGAGAATGCATAATTCTTCAGACCCAAAAAAGAAAGAACTTTACCCACGACCCTCAACTACAGCCGCAAGGAGACAAAATTTATGATTTTCTCTGTAATTTTACTTACTGTGCAAACTTTTTGTTAGTGTGTAAAAGTAATTATATGTTTATAAAGAAAAAATATTAAATGGCATGTAGAGTCACTGTCTAAAAGTCTCTGATGACAATTGGTTGGACAATGTTTGAAAATTCAGACATTACAGACATATAAAAAACTGTCTTCCTTACTCCATACTCTTCCAATAACGTAAAACTATTAACTTATTTATGTTCAACTTTGCAAAAGAAACTTTTATATACATAAAAAAGGAATAATACTAGTTCACTCTTCCATTTCTTGCTTTTTTCATTTAAGTGCCTATTGTTTTCTTCTTTCTGTACCAACATGTATATATAACTATGTGACTCTTTTTAATGGCTACATAATATTCTGTTGGGTGGGTATATCAAAATTAATCAACAAGTACTAGCCACATTGATAATTTATGTGGATTATACTTCTTTTGTTACTATAGACAATGGTTTGTTGACCGTGTTTAGATACCACACTACATTCTAATTAGGATGTGAACTCCTCAGTTAGTTATACATATTGTGTAAAAAGGACCTTATCTTTCTTGTTAAACCATTTTCTTATCACTCCCAAGAATACTTGTTTCACAGGTGAAATTCAATAAATATTATATGTTGGTAGAAAATGCATTTATATCATTTGTGCGAAAAAGAGTTGAGTAAATTTCTAAAAGTGAAATCCAAGTCAGTTGGTAAAAGCATCTTTAATTTTCATAGCTATTGCCAAATTTTCCTTCAAATAGCTGGCACCAATAGTAGTTGAAAAAACTGTATATTTCTCCATTCCTTCACAAGCTCTAAATGTTATCAAACATTTGCATTTTCTGTATCTATTTGGTAAAAAATAAATAACAAACGTAATATCTAATTTTTAATTGCATTTATTAAATTTTAAGTGAGACAGAAATACTTTCTAATGCAGACTGAGTATCTCTAATTTGTTTTTATTCAACATGTCTATTACTTTAGCAGGCTACTTTTCTTGAATCCATTGTAAACTAAAGATATTAGCTCTTTGTTGGGTCGCCTGGGTGGCTCAGTCGGTTAAGCGTCCAACTTCGGCTCAGGTCATGAACTCAGAGTTCGTGAGTTCGACCCCCGCATCACGCTCTGTGCTAACAGCTTAGAGCCTGAAACCTGCTTCAAATTCTGTTTCCCTCTCTCTCTGCTCCTCCCCCACTCATGCTCTGTCTCTCCTTCAAAAATAAATAAAAACATTTAAAAAAAATAAAAAAAGATATTAGCTTTGTCAACATTTTTCTTGGTTAGTTGTGAGGATTTGTTTCCCTGTTCTTCTCATTCCAATATTTAAAATTTTTATCTTCTGTATAGAGTATGTTACATAACTTCTATTTTTTCTTCTACACATTTCATTTTTATGAAACATATACTTATTCATTGTCTTTATGTGGCAGATACTCTTCTGCGTGCTTAGGATACATTACTGAATGAAAAGATGTTCATCCTTGTGGGAAAATAATTATCACATCAACCCATATATGTGTTGATATTAGGAATAACATGGGCAACTCAGTTTCATTTTCCCCCAAATTGGGTTATCTTTTTTAAAAAAATCTACTGAATTATTTTCATTAATTAGAAATACCCTTTTTATCATAAATTAACTGCATTTTGTTCTATTTATAGTCCCCTACTCCATCTCAATTTCATATTCACTGATTTGAAGTTTATAAGATTCACAATGCATTTTAATATATGGGGGTGCTAGTCTTTCCTAATAATGAATCCTAGTTTTCAAGATTTTCTTGTCTACGTGTATATATTTTTGTCTAAGTAGGCCTCAGTCCTGGTTTTTTTTTTTAATTTCCCCAAAATATACAAAAACTTAATTTGTTATTTTATTACTATCACAGTGGATGGATACATTAATTTCAAGAGAATTATCTCCTGTTTCCAACTGTGATTTTCTAACAAAAAACAGATTATAACCTTCAGATTACTCAAAGATTGTAGATTTTTCTCTTTAGTGTTCTAAAGTTTTACTCAAATATGTATTGGACATATCTGAGCAGGGCTAATTTTTTTTTTTTAATATTTACTTATTTTGAGAGAGAGAGAGAGAGAGAAAGAGAGATGGGGGGGCAGAGAGAGAGGGAGACGAAGAATCTGAAGCAGGCTCCAGGCTCTGAGCTGTCAGCACAGAGCTGGATGTGGGGCTTGAAATCACGAACCGTGAGATCATGACCTGAGCCAAAGTCGGATGCTTAACTGACTGAGCCACCCTGGCGCCCCAAGCAGGGCTAATTCTTAATTACATTTATTATATTTAATTAAAATTAAACTTTTTATTTTATTGTAAGTGCCGTTATTCTTTCCCTATATTATCTTCCTGGTTATGGGTTTTACATTTCATGTTAGAAAATGATGTATTAGTTTGCTAGGACTACTGTAACAAGTTACCAAAACCAGTGTTTGAAAACATCAGAAATTTATTCTTTCTCAATTCAGGAGGCCAGAAGTTCAAAATTGTGTCAATCGGGTTGCTTTCATCTGAAAGCTCCAAGGGGGAATCTGCTCCTAGTCTCTCTAGTTTCTTTTGGTGGCAATCCTTAGCATTCCTTGGCTGGTAGGACCATCACTTTTATCTCTGTCTAACTCTGTTATCACATAGCCTTCTCTCTGTCTTTTCACATGACTGTCTTACTTGAACAGCAGTTATAAGGTTCATGGCCCACCCTAATCTGGTATGACTCATCTTAACTAATAACATCTGAAAAGACACTATTCCTTTACTTTTTTTAAATGTTTATTTATTTTTGAGAGAGAAAGAGCATGAGCAGGGGAGGGTGAAAGAGGGACAGAGACAGAGAATCCAAATCAGTCTTGCTGCTGTCAGTGTAAAGCCTGACATGGGGCTCAAACCCATGAACCTTGAGATTGTGACATGAGCCAAAGTTGGATGCTCAACCACTGAGCCACCCAGACACCCCAAGTCACTATATCTTTTTTTTAATGTTTATTTATTTATATTTGACACAGAGAGAAAGAGATGGGGGGGAGGGGCAAAGAGAGAGGGAGACACAGAATCCGAAGCAGGCTCTAGGCTCTGAGCTGCCAGCACAGGGCCCAATGTGGGGCTCAAATTTATGAACCCTGAGATCATGACCTGAGCCCAAGTCAGATGCTTAATGGACTGAACCACCCAGATGCCTCTCAAGTCACTATTTCTAAATAAGGCTACATTTCAAGGTTCCAGATAGTCATGAATTTTGGAGAGGCACTATTCAGCAACATACCAGGCATTGTACTCAAGTTTATCTTTATTTCTCTCTGTTCCTCTTTTTAATGAGAGCTACTACCTCTGCCCTGGAAACCACAAGTTTGCTTTACGGCACTATAGATTAGAAGTTTCCCTTCTAGAATTTCATATAAATATTTCCTATTTTGTGCCTGGCTTCTTTAACATTTTCTACAAGTCATCCATGTTACTGCTTGTGTCAATGATTTGTTCCTTACTAATGCTGAGAAGTGTCCCATTTTACTGATATGCCACAATTTATTTGTTCATTTACCAACTGAGGAACATTTATGTTGTTTCTAATTTTTCTATATTATTAATAAAATTGCTAGAAATATTCATGTATAAATCTCCACATGGGCATAAGTTTTCATTATTCTTGAGAAAATTACAATTGATGAGGGGCGCCTGGGTGGCACAGTCGGTTAAGCGTCCGACTTCAGCCAGGTCACGATCTCGCGGTCCGTGAGTTCGAGCCCCGCGTCAGGCTCTGGGCTGATGGCTCGGAGCCTGGAGCCTGTTTCCGATTCTGTGTCTCCCTCTCTCTCTGCCCCTCCCCCGTTCATGCTCTGTCTCTCTCTGTCCCAAAAATAAATAAAAACATAAAAAAAAAAAACTTTTTAAATAAAAAAAAATTACAATTGATGAGTTATATGTTATAAGTATTGGGGCGCCTGGGTGGCGCAGTCGGTTAAGCGTCCGACTTCAGCCAGGTCACGATCTCGCGGTCCGTGAGTTCGAGCCCCGCATCAGGCTCTGGGCTGATGGCTCAGAGCCTGGAGCCTGTTTCCGATTCTGTGTCTTCCTCTCTCTCTGCCCCTCCCCTGTTCATGCTCTGTCTCTCTCTGTCCCAAAAATAAATAAACGTTGAAAAAAAATTAAAAAAAAAAATAAATAAGTATCTTTTACATTTTAAGAAACTACTAGGCTGTTTTCCAAAATTGTTGCATGATTTTACATTCTTACCAACAATATATTACAGGTCAATTGATGCTGTATAGTTTTTTATCATAGGAATTAGCATAATCTATAACTATATACATAATTATGTAATTATCTCCATGATTGTATGTAAGCTTTATAAGAAAAAGGAATTGCCTATTTTTTATTTACCCCAGACATGTTGTGGGCACATGGTAATTATTTGTTAATATAGAAAGAATTGAATCTAAATATTGGCTTCAAAGGTGATGTGACTATGTTTTCAGATTTAAAAAATAATAATTTAATCTCTTAGGTTTGATGTTTTTCACAGTTAGCGAAAAAGCCAGGCCTTGCTACATTTCCAAGCCAAACTTGTGGCTTCAATTGCTAATCTAAGGGTAGTTGATTGTATATTCAGTGTACAGGGTATTGTTTGTGAAGCTCATCCTTTATTATTTTCTTTTGGCCACAGGCAACATGTGCAAACACAAAGATAACCGTAATCAACAAAGGCATTGATTTCAAAATAAGAAAATTATGTGGATATTTAGAGATAATGAATTAAATTCATGAGATTGCCACCTAAAGTACTTTGAAATGCTTATGATTATATCACTTTTAGGGGAAATTTTAGCAAGAACAATGATAAGTTCACTAATGGAGCTACTATTTATACCAGAATATAAGAGGGGTATGTGAAACAGCTAAATAGTGATTTTGGAACTAGCACTCCACTGAAAGCTTTCTTAGTTTAACTGCCTTTTTTCCTACAAATCAGTTTTTCTTAGGGGAAAAAAAGCACAAATGTTTATTGAATAGAATTGTGTTTTACATGATGTTTTTTATACCCATGGCAACACTGAACAATTCAAGAAGTGACTTGCTGAATAAAAATAGCCATGATTATCTGCTTAGTCACAGGATAGGAACAGCATTAAACATTATAAAAAATTTGTTCAAAGAGACGAAACCCTCTAAGAATGTTTAAATCATTAATAATGCTATCAGGAGCTACTTTATTAAGTGTATGGCATGACACTGGTGTTACATTATTTCTTTACGTACCATGAGATCTCTAATATTGGCCTAGAGAATTGTAGTAAACCATCACAATTTACTGACATATATTAAGGCCAACTCATGAAACAATGCAGAATCTCTAATAGACATGAATTCATGGCTTAATATGAGCTTGAAACAAGGAAATAAAATTCCAAAGGAATTCCAGTAGTCTTTGTAACTTGGTGTGTGTGTGTGTGTGTGTGTGTGCATGTGAGTGTAGTATTTGCTACCTTTCTGATTAGTGATTCTGAAGAGGAAATATGCTGTCTTAATAAATTTATACTATGAGCACAAACAGTAGTCAGTTACTAAATATTTTAGTATGCATGCTAACGAGAATAGCTTGAATGATAAAAAATGAAATCATTTGACAGAGTATATAACTTTCCCAAATATTAAGAATAGATAGTCAATTGGTAACCTTTGAGTTTTTCACACATTGGAAGAAAATTTGATACCCATGATTTAGATTAAGAGGTCTGTGTCTATAGAGATAGAAGATTTATCTACTTATTTTTAAAGTCTACTTTTCTCCCTCATGAGATTCCTTTTTTCATATTTAGGAATGGAATAGGTAAAAACTAGATACTGGGACAATTCAGGAAAAAAGAAACACAACAAAGAAATAAAAGAAAGAAAGAAAGTGGAATCTAACTTTCTGAGTATTTCATTTCATATACAAACTGTGAGATGTTGTAAGTTCAGGATAAAAGTCGTAAAGGGAAAAACATTTTTTTTATCTTTATGTAAATTTATATGCTAATATTCAGGTGCACCAAAGGGATATTTTAATGCTTTTCTAATCAGTTGTCTTGAGTAACTACAGAAAAAATACTTCATAGTTACAAGATAATTCAAGAAATAGAGAACTGGGTAAATGTTAGAGAACTGAGGCACATATTAGATATAAAAAGAAATTAGTCTGGAGAGAACAAGAGGACAGTGACCAATTTCCAGTTATGTTGGTGGTAGTTATAACTTTTCAATGAAATTTTGGTATCCTGCACATTTAGTGTGACTTTTCTACTATAGAGATCCAGGTATACTGAGACAAATTCCCAATAGCAGTAGTGTTGCATTTAAATGTATATTTTTGAAGGTAATGAGTTAACTTCATCACTCTTTTTTCCTCTTCTAAAGTGTTTAATATCTTGTTTTGAGTGTACATGGAACATTTTCCAAAATACGTCACGTATTTGGCCACAAAACAAGTTTCAACAAATTAAAAACAGATTGATTAAAGCCATATCATGCATCTTTTCTGACCACATGCTCTGAAATTAGAAATTAATCACAAGAAAAAATCTGGAAAGAGTACAAATACATGGAGATTAAGTAAAATCTACTAAATAATGAATGGGTCAACCAAAGAATCAAGGAAGAAATAAAAAATTACATAGAAAGAAATGAAAATGAAATACAATGGTCCAAAATCTTTGGGATGCAGCAAAAGCTGTTCTAAGAGGAAAGTATATAGCAATACAAGTCTACCTCAAGAAGAAAGAAAAATCTCAAATAAACAAACTAACCTTACACCTAAACAAGCTAGAAAGATTACAACAAATAAAACCCCAAACAAGTAGAAAATAATAAAGATTAAAACATAAATAAATAATACAGAAACTAAAAAACAGGAGTGCCTGGGTGGCTGAATTGGTTAAGCATCCAACTTTTAATTTTGGATCAAGTCATGATCGCATGGATTCATGAATCAAGCCCTGCATCTGCCTCTGCACTAATAGTGCAGAGCCTCCTTGGGATTCTCTCTCTCTTTCTCTCTCTACCCCTCTCCAGCTCACTCTCTGTCTGTCTCTCTCTCTCTCAAAATAAATAAACATTTCTTTAAAAAATTTAATAAAGAAACTAAAAAACAAAATGAAACCAAACCAACTAACCAAGCAACCAAACAAAAAACCCAATAGAACAGATCAATGAAACCAGGAGCTGCTTGTTTGAAAAGATTAATCAAATTGATAAACCTCTAGCCAGACTCATCAAAAAACAAACCAAAACCAAAACCAAACCAAAACAAAAGAAACAAACAAACAAACAAAAAAACCATGAGACACCTCAAACAAAATCACAAATGAAAGAGGAGAAATAACAAACAACACAACAGAAATATAAATAATTGTAAGAGAATATTATGAAAAACTGTATGCTAACCAATTAGACAACCTGGAAAAACTGACTAAATTCCTAAAAAACATATAACCTATTAAAACGTAAAGAGTGGGTAATAAAAATGTGACCAGACTGATTATCAGCAATGAAATTGAAGCAGTAATCAAAACAACTCCCAATAAACAAAATTCCAGGGCCAGACAGCTTCACAGGTAAATTCTACCAAACATTTAAAGAAGAGTTAATACCTATTCTCAAACAATTCCAAAACATAGAAGAGGAAGGAAAACTTCTAATCATCCTATGATGTCAGCATTACCTGGTACCAAAACCAGATAAAGACATAACAATAAAAGAGAACTACAGGCCAATATCTATGTTGAACGTAGATGCAAATATCCTCAGCAAACTACTAGCAAGTCAAACCCAACATTACATTAAAAAAAAAAAAAAAAAAAAAAAAAACACAATGATCAAGTGAGAGGCAAGGGAGGTTCAATATTCACAAATCAGTCACCATGATACATCACATTAACAAAACAAAAAAGAAAGAGAGTAAGAATCATATGATCATTTCAATAGATGCAGAAAAAGCATTTGACAAAGTACAACATCTATTAGTGATAAAAGCCTTCAACAAAGTAGGTTTAGAGGGAACATACCACAACATAATAAAGGCCTTATATGAAAAACCCATAGCAAACATCAAACTCAGTGGGGAAAACCTGAGAGCTTTTCCCCTATGATCAGGAAAAAGACAAGGATGTCCACTTTCACCACTTTTATTCAACATAGTACTAGAAGTCCTAGCCACGGCATTCAGAAAACAAAAAGAAATAAAAACCATCCAAATTGGTAAGGAAGGATTAAAACTTTCACTATCTGCAAATGACATGACACTATATATAAAAAAACCTAAAGACTGAACCAAAAATCTACTAGAACTGATAAATGGATTCCATGAAATCATAGGATAAAATTCAATGTACATAAATCTGTTGCATTGTTATACACTAATAATGAAGCATCAGAATGAGAAATTAAGAAGACAACCCCACTTTCAATTGTGCCAAAAATAATAAAATACTTAGGAATAAACTTAACCAAACAGGTGAAAGACCTGTACTCTGAAAACTATAAAACATTGATGTTTTATTTCTAAAACAAGAAATTGAAGACAACACAAAGAAATTTAAAGACATTCCATGCTCACAGACTGGAAGAGCAAAGGTTAAAATGTGTATACTACACAAAGCAATCTACAGATTTAATGCAATCCCTATCAAAATACCAACAGCATTTTTCGAAGAACTTTAATAAACAATTCTAAAATTTCCATGGAACCACAAAAGACCCCAAATGGTGAAAGCAATCTTGAAAAATGAAAACAAACCTGGAGGTCTCACAATTACAGACTTTAAGTTATATTACAAAGCTGTGGTAATCAAAACAATATGATACTGGCACAAAAATAGACACATAGGTCAATGGAACAGAACAGAAAACTCAGAAATAAACCCACAACTACATGGTAAATTAATGTGCAACAAAAAAGGAAAGAATATGCAATGTGAAAAGGTCTCTTCAACAAAAGGTGTTGGGAAAACTGGGTAGTTACACACAAAAGAAAGAAACCAGACCACTTTCTTACATTGTGCACAAAAATAAACTCAAAATGGATTAAAGACCTAAATGTGAGACTTGAAACCATAAAAATACTAGAAGAGGCAATGACCATAGCAAAATTTTTCTAAATATGTCTCCTGAGGCAAGGGAAATAAAGCAATTATAAACTATTGAGACAACATCAAAATAAAGAGCTTCTGCAAAGAGAAGGAAACAATCAATGAAAATAGAGGCAGCCAGGGTGCCTGCGTGGCTCAGTTGGTTGAGTGTCCTACTCTTAGTTTGCTCAGGTCATGATCTCATAGTCTGTGAGATCGAGCCCCATGTAGGGTTCTGGGCTGACAGTGCAGAGCCTGCTTGGGATTCTCTCTCTCCCTCTCTCTCTGCCCCTCTCTTGCTCATGCTCTCTCTCTTTCTCTCAAAATTAATTAATTAATTATTTAAAAATAAGTAAAAGCAACCTACTGAACAGGAGAAGATATTTGCAAGTTGCATATGTGATAAAGGATTATATGGAATAATATATAAAGAACATACAATACTCAACAACCCCACAACAAAAAATCCAATTAAAAAATGAGCAGAAAACATGAACAGACATTTCTCTAAAAAAGCCATGTAGATGGCCAACAGACATGTTAAAAGATGCTCAACATCACTTCATCAGGGAAGTGCAAGTCAAAACCACAATGAGATATCACATCGTGTGTTAGAATGGCTAAAATAAAAAAAAAATAAATAAACACAAGAAACAACAGATGTTGGCAAAGATGTGGAGAAAAAGGGACCCTCATGCACTGTCAGTAGGAATGCCAACTGGTGCAGCCACTCTGGAAAACAGCATGGAGTTTCCTCAAAAATTTAAAAATAGAGCTACCCTATCAGCCAGCAATTGCGCTACTACATATTTACCCAAACAATACAAAAAATACTAATTCAAAGGTATACATGCACTCTGATGTTTATTGAAGCATTATCTATAATAGCCAAATTATGGAAACAGCCCAAGTGTCCATCAGCTGATGAATGGATAAGGAAGATGTGCTATATGTATACAATGGAATATTATTCAGCCGTGAAAAAAGAACAAAGTCTTGCCATTTGCAACAACGGATGGAGTTAGGGAGTATAATGCTGAGTAAAGTAAGTCAGCCAGAGAAAGACACATAGTATGTGATTTCACTCATATGTGGAATTTAGGAAACAAGCAAGGAAAAATAGAGGTATAAAGGCCAGCCAAGAGCAGACTCTTAACTACAGAGAGCAAACTGATGGTTACCAGAGAGGAGGTAGGTGGAGGGATGGATGAAATAGGTGAAGGAGATTAAGTGTAAGTACACTTATCATGATTACCACTGAGTAATGTATAAAATTTTGAATCACTAAATGGTACACCTGCAACGAATATAACACTGTATGTTAACTGTACTGGAATTAAAATTTTAAACTTTATAAAAAAAATAAAACATACACACAAAAATACTATCCTGTTCTGTTTCAGATAATGTTATTGAGACCAGATCTAACCTAATTTTTCACATATGAAAATGTCAGTTTAATGAGTAACATATGTTCTTCTTTAAATAAATTCTAAGGTTGTGTTTGAAAGTTTTAACACATAATATTTATTTATTTATTTATTTATTTATTTATTTACATAATTTTGTCAAGTTAGCTAGCATACAGTGTATACGCTATGCTCTAGGCTTCAGGGGTAGAATCCCATGATTCATCACTTACATAAAACACCCAGTGCTCACCCCAACAAGTGCCCTCCTCAGTGCCCATCACCCATTTTCCCTGCCCCTCCCACTCTCTTCCACCCTCAGTTTGTTCTCTGTATTAAAAAATCTCTTATGGGGGCGCCTGGGTGGCTCAGTCGGTTAAGCGGCCGACTTCGCCTTAGGTCATGATCTCTCAGTCTGTGAGTTTCAGCCCCGCGTCTGGCTCTTTGCTGACAGCTCAGAGCCTGGAGCCTGTTTCAGATTCTGTGTCTCCCTCTCTCAGACCCTCCCCCATTCGTGCTGTGTCTCTCTCTGTCTCAAAAATAAATAAACATTAAAAAAATTTTTAAAAAATCTCTTATGGTTTGCCTCCCTTTCTGTTTGTAACTATATATATATTTTTTTTTATATATATATTATATTTTATATATATATATATTTTTTTATATATATATTTTTTTCTTTCCCTTCCCCATGATCTTTTGTTAAGTTTCTCAACTTCCACCTATGAGTGAAAACATATGATACCTGTCTTCCTCTGAGTGACTTATTTCACTTAGCGTTATACCTTCTAGTTCCATTCACATTGTTGCACATGGCAAGATGAAAAAGCACTGCACCTTTTTAACTAGCAATTTCTTTTTGTGATAAGATGATCTTTCTGACCATGTTGTGGGATAAATATCCTAGTAAGCTGCGGAATATGGTCTTACTGTTACATCTAATGTAATTGTTTATCAGCCAAAACTTAATAGTGTTTGGGGCAGGGTGAAACGGGAAACATTTCTGAGCTAGGAGAATTGTTAAAGTCACATGAAATGAGACTCTTGAGGGCAGAGATTTTGTATGAAACAAATGGCTGGAAAATAAAGAAACTGAATGAATGTTGGATGGTGATAAGACTGATAATAAAATAGACTCACCTAACTTTGTAATTTAAAATCTCTACATATTTTCTCTTTGTTCGCAATGTTAATTCTTGCATTGCAGCATATTTCTCTCATTTTTTATTTGCTTAATGAAACTATGCAATTGCACTATAAATTATTCCCATTTGCAGTTCAGTGAATATGTCCTTTGTATTGCTTACCCTAAAGCCATGGTAAATTCCTAAGTATATGGATTTTTCTATTTCTTATGTTGCATTTCCCAGATGCATTAACTATATGCTTAAATGAGCACACATATAAGAAATATTTCTTGATTATAAATACCAGCATCTGGTTTCTTGAAGGCAGAGAAAAATAACCTCTCAATGTCTCAAGTCCTGCTGTCAAACATGAGAAGTTAATCAATTTTGGATTTGACATCCCACTATTATTTTGTTTTGTTTTCTAATAACTTTTCTCCTTCAGCTCTGAAATTATTTCAATTCAGCAATAAGAATTTATTTAAATACTACTACATGTCTTGAAGTATACACAAAAAACATCATGAAGGTACATCACAAAGATATATTACAATCTAGCTATACAAAAAGAGCTATCTACGTAAAAATATAACTTCCTCAGAGGTTTCCTTACCTCTGAACTCCCATCTCTCTGAACATTCTTATCCATCACTGATAAATGAGACTTCTTAAAACAAAGGTCCCAATTACAACTCCCTGCTAAAAGACCATCAAAGTTTATATGGAGTGTAAATCCAATTAAGTATAAATATCACCATTGGGAATTAAAACCTTCAACAAAGTGATATTTTCTGTGTAATTTCCCTCTCTTCCCCATACAAAGCTATGATATAGATAAAGTAGGGTTTTCTTATTCTTCCAACATGCTCAGCAAAATTTCCCTTCTCGGCTTCCTTCTTCTGTTTCTTTCTTTTCTTTTCTTTTTTGCCCCTATATGTCTTTTCTCTATCACTTCTTGTAAAAGCTCTAATCCATCTTTCAGAGTTTACAAATACCATGTTTTTTGAATCTCTATTTTCTCAAAATGAATATAGTACTCTTCTTTACTCTGACCTCCAATACCACTTATTTTCTTGTAGCCATCTTTTTCTTTTTATGACATTAATTTTTCACGCATACTATACTGCATTCTCCTTTCTAGAGTATGGGAGATTAACATATTGATTTTTGTACTTAAATTAAACATCTGATAAGATGATGTATTTGAAGTCTCAAAGTTCCACTCAGAAAGAGACATGATTACTAAAAGAAAAAGAAAAAGAAAATTCTTTCAAGACAAAATTGTCTTATAAAAAGTTATCTTGTCACGTGATTCTTCAACTGTGTGTATAGTTCTCATTGTTGGAAAGATGCAAAGAGTAAATTTCAGTCAGTTAAAAGCCACACATGTACAATTGTGAAGAAGAAAAGCAGAAGGTAGATTCGTGTGTTAATAAGAACCTGATACTATATGAATGGATGGGGAGAAATGGACAATTCTCAAACATTTGCTGGGTAATGAATCAGATTTGTTACATCATGGTGTTGAATTTCACTGTCTCCTGGACTGAGCAATTAGCATAACAGGGGACAGTATCTGTAATATTGCCAGACTAGAAAGGTTTATTTGGAGAAGAGTCAATGCTATGATATACTCTTTTAAGAACAGTTAGCTGATGGACAAAATTATTATTATTTTTATCTCATGTAAAAGAAGTTTGAAGATAAAATTTCCAGGGTAGGGTGGTTACATGAAACTGTGAAGACACATTCTCTTGATTCCAAATCAGACTCCAGTTTGGCTGCCAGAATTCCAACCATGATGTTCACAGAGATGTATCAAGGAAGAAGGGCTGAAGCGGGATATGACCTCTCCTCTGAAAGAAATGTCTTAGAAATCTGTCAAGACAGCTCTGATTAAATCCCATGGGCTACACCCAATGAGATAACAAGTGCTATGTTAATCAAAAAGGAATTGAGACGTGTTTATTCTAGGTCGCCATATGCCTAACTAAAAACTAGGAATTTTCTTAGTTTTGAAAGAGAGTATATATTAAGAAATACCTTGCAGGCCGTCAGAAAAAGCCATTGGGTCTTATAAGAAGATATATTTTGATATCTTGAGAGTATGTTTTTGCAGAATGATAAAAATGAAATTGTGGAGATATTAAAGAGGGAATAGCCAGAAAAATGAGATATCACATTCTCAATCAAAGACATTTGCCTATGAAAGAATAGCAAGAAATAGGAAGGTTTCTAGGGAGGGTGTCAAGGTTAAGGGAAGAGAAGACTTTGCACTTTTGAAGGAAGTGTGGTTGGAACTTTGAGGTACAGTTGGAAACGTGGCATGGGAAAAGATCTGAGAAATATCTCTTGCAGATAAGTTTGAAAGAACATATATACAGACTAAAACATGTTGAAAAGAAGAGGGCAATAGTTTGGCAGATTCTATCAGATAGCTAATACCTTCTCAGTTAAAGAAGCATAAGTCATGCATTATAAGTGAGGGTAAAGGGAAGCAAAATAGCCCAGGAGGGCAATGGATAATGTTTGAAATACAGGTACGGAAGTTAAGTAGCTCTCTAAATAAAATCAAATTATAAGGCATGCTTCTGAATATCCCCAACTCTTCTGGGTAAGAATTACTTCACCTAGTCTTTGAAGGAAACTCACATATCTATTAAGAAAGCACTTTATTGAAGATTTTGCCTGACTTGCGTTGCCCGGATTTTGCACAACTTGAAGGAATAAGTTCTCTCAGAAGTCAGAGTTAAGATGTATATTTTACAAAACTGCAATTGCCTTCCTACAGGTATTGTTATTGTTTAATTATGGATTTCTCAAAAAAAAAAATCCTCTTGAAAATCTTACCATCAGAGACAAATTCTTAGCTGGTTTTGGAATGTAATGTTGGCTTCTCAAGCATAAAGCTAGTTACGAGAAGTGCTACAAATTCACCACTAGCTTTTTCATTGAAACTAAAAATAGCGTCTATATTGTGCCTTGGGAAAACAAGCATGGGTTCAAAACTTGATTAAAAGTTTTTTCTTCCCTTAAATTGCTATGTAAGTCATCTGTAGGCTAAAACTCCTAACTTAAGTTTTATCCTTAGCAGACAAAGATGAAGGTAATTGATTTGTCTGACTATATCCATCCCGAAAATATTAACACAAAATATGTTTGGAGTTAGGCTGAGAAAACTTCTAAAAAGTTAGTTCACAATATGTCTCTTGGATTAATCTTTAACTAAGGTTAGGTCCAGTTTTTAAATAACATTCCCCCAATTTTTATGTTTTCTGATCATTCCCTAATTGTTTATAAAGCAGGAATCTGATTTATTGTAATGTATACTATTCTCCTGCATGTATTAAAAGAAATACGTCTTTCAAACAATCTGTCCCAGACAGGTTGAGTATATTGCTTGAAGAGAAAGACGTATTTCATTTTATTATTGGTCAGAACACCTGAGAAATAGCTGTTCAGTTTTGAAAGTTACTTGAGTGAATAAATTGCTTCCTCCATTAAAACAAAGGGGGTACCTGGGTGGCTTAGTTGGTTAAGCATCCAACTTCGGCTCAGGTCATGATCTTGCAGTTCATGAGTTCGAGACCTGCTTTGGGGTCTGTGCTGCCAGCTCAGAGCCTGAAGCCTGATTTGAATTCTGTGTCTCCCTCTCTCTCTTCCCTTCCCCACTAAAACTCTGTCTCTTTCTCTGTCTCTCTCTCAAAAATAAACTTAAAAAATTAAACAAATAAGAGTAAAACAAAAAATGTTTTATCATCACAATGCTTTCTTTCTCTGATTCAAAGTTTATCATTAAAATAATTTAAATCAACACAGGAATGGAGTATTCGTGTCTAAGGCAAAAAGATGTGATGAAAGACAAAGACAAAGTGAAATACAATTATAGTTACAAAACCTCAAGCAATGTGGCTTGTTTTAACGGGTTATCCTTTCACTTACCCACTCCCACTTACATCCAATAAACCTATTGGAAAAAAAAATCTCTTGATTCCTTTAATATATTTTTCTTTTGAATTTAATGGAATTAAATTCACTCTATATATGTCTGACCCAAATCCCAGAAAATCTAATCAAAAAGAAACCATTCGCTAAAGATGGGAGCAAATATCTGGTTTTCTTAGAGCTCATATAAAAAGGTGTAGTCAGCACAATACATCATATCCACACCAAAAGCTCATTTAGAATGAATTTGGAGCAATTGACCTAGAGGAAGAAGGTAGCTGTGCATGGAAGAGACTGAAGAGACTGGAATCTTGACTCTTTTGAAAGAGCAAAGGAGATGAAAGGAAATAACCCAGACTTTTGTCTGGAGTGTGCAATATGGTCTTTGAAGTGCCATTACCTTGTTATAGAACTAGCTGTTCCATTTTCTAATTTTTTTTGTTGTTGTTGTTGCTATAGAGATTTATGCTAGGAAGTGGTTGCAGGACTTGTGGTCAGTTTTTTAGATAGGCAGTAAGGTTTTCTCATGGTAATTACTAACAAAAATAGAAGGATTCAAAAAGATAATCTTTCTTACTTTATTTTGGAACTCTGAAAAGAGCTGGGCTTGGGTACATTCATAAATTTAAAAATAAAGTTACAATTTCAGAATGCATTATTCTGTGATAACAAATATCACATTGAATTGTAATTATTTACTTACATTTCTTTTTCATTTAGACTTAGATTGTAAGACAATGTGCTGTATTCATTTTTTTAATCCCCAACCTGATATAAAAATGCTTGGCAAAAATGTTTGTGTAATAAACGAACCTGACTGTGTTAACCATGTTATCTTCCACTTTTTTTTTGTTCTTTATAACTTTTTTTTTTTAACATATAGGCCCTTTCTCTTATAATTCACTATTCTTAATCAGATTTTTACTTTTAGTTAATTTAGGTAAATGTTTCATTTTATGAGAATAATTAACAAATATAGAATGTATATAGCAGGGGTGAAAGAATGAGAATGGATATAAAAACTATTTCTTATGAGAAAACATTACACAAATAAGTCCAGTCAATGTAATGGCAGGACATACATGAATGATCTTCAAATTCTTGAAGGGCTGTATTATGAAAGAGCACAGAGTCTGCACCTCTTAACAAAAGATACATTCACAGGGAGTTTAGATCAATGTAATAGTTGTCCAAATATGCAATAGTTGCCTTTTAACATGTGAGATTCCTGTCCTGGTGGGGCAAAATGGAGACTGGGTTGTCTGCTTACAAGGATATTCTCAATAGCATACTTCCTGGAATGGAAGAAATAATTTGTTTATTCTCATACCTATTCCTCTTAGGTGTAATAGTTACCTCATCACTTGACCAACTGCCATCCACCTCATGATAATGTTATGAGCATATCTCTGACACAGATAATTTATAAGCTGCAGTCTCTCTCTCTCTCTCTCTCTCTCTCTCTCTCTCTCTCTCACTTTTACTCTATATGTACTTTTATTTGGGGCGGGGGGGGGTTGTGGATAATTGTCTTTTTATTGGTGAGTTGTAACGGATCTAGATACAAGTACCTTGTCAGATATCTTTCTTGCATATCTCTCATTGTCTGGTTTATCTTTTCACTTTTTTAAAAAAAATTCAGAATAGTTAACATACAGTGTTATATTAGTTTCAGGTGTACCATATAGTGATTCAACAATTCTTTTTTTAATGTTTATTTATATGAGAGAGAGAGAGAGAGAAAGAGAGAGAGATTGAGCATGAGCATGGGAGGGGCAGAAAGAGAGGAAGAGACAGAATCCCAAGCAAGCCCCGCACTGTCAACACAGAGCCCAATGTGGGGCTGGAACTCAAGAACTATGAGATCATGACCTGAGTTGAAATCAAGAGTCAGACCCTTAACCAACTGAGCCACCTGGGCTCCCCAATTCAACAATTCTGTACATTACTCCGTGCTTTCTGTATTTACTTTTTTTATATATAAATTTTTTAATGTTTATTTTTGAGAAAGAGAGACAGAGTATAAGTGGGGGATGGGCAGAGAGAGAGGGAGACACAGAATCTGAAGCAGGCTCCAGGCTGTGAACTGTCAGCACAGAGGCCCATGCTGGCTCAAACCCACAAACCACGAGATCATGACCTGAGTCTAAGTCAGTCACCTGGCTGACTCAGCCACCCAGGTGCCCCTCTTTATGTACTTTTGACAACTGCTTTGCTAAATCTTGGGGAACAGAGAGATTAACGAAGATACTTTTCCCTCTGGATATTCATAGTTTACAGAGGGAGGAAAGGTAAAAAAAAAAAAAAAAAAAAAAACAATTTATGATGCAATAAGTACAATATAAGCAAACTAGTCCTCTTTTTTTTTCCTCTGCTGATTGTCACGTCTGCCAAAAATATTGTTACTTTGCAAATATAGATGGAAAATGCACGTATCTATTCTTTGCAGACCTGGGTTTTTCTGTGTTCTACTTTCAGGAAAGAGAACCCTTTTATAATGTTTTAAACAGGGACTTTCGCCTAAGCAGACAATATGTACATATTCATATAAGGAATCAGACTCTGTTTCCATATAGATACAATGATTTTTTAGAATCTGATTCTTGAGTTTTCTAGAATCTGATTCTGTGATGTAGCAATGGAAAGTAATTTAACCAAGGCAGTAAAATGATGGTGCAAAATTAGGCAACAAAATCAATACAAATTTATTGGATAATGACAGCTTGATTGTTTAGAAAAGCCAAAGATGTATGTTATTTTCCTATTATTGTAATATAAACTTGATGTCCCACAGTTCAATGTTTCCCATCATATCTTAATACATTTTTCAATGTGCCAAATTCTCTTCCAACTTCAAACTTGCAACTGGACTTCAAACTTGCAATTCTCTGTTTAGAAGTCCTATCCCTGCCATCCTTCCCCAATTAATTGCTGATACAACTCTTCAGAAGTTAACCTTCCTGCATCTCATAAATTAAGCCTGTTCTTTACCAGTTAAATAGTTTCATTGCTGTAGATATTGTTTCTTATCTTGACTTTCAAATATACGTGTGTGTGTGTGTGTGTGTGTGTGTGTACACGACACAGTTGGTTATATTCATTTATAATTATATTATGAATTAATGTTTTTCTACTTTAGTATATTATAAACTGTTTTAGCTCAAAGCTTCTAACCTTTTTGTTTACTTTTCTAGGCTCAGGAGAAAATTTGGCAAATAGATTTTGAGAGGCTGAAAGGAGGTTTTACTGATTACTAAGGTCTAGTTGCATTAGCAGAGAATGAAATTTAGAAGCTGGCTAGCCTTCTGCCCAACAATAGCCAGGTTTTTAGTTTATTAATTATTGCTCAAACAAAGTAGAGTTGTTTTCCTAACCATCTATAATAGAATGATTCTACTCCCTCCTAAAACACTCTTAGAGTTCTATAAATAAATAAATTGATTATTTCTAATATTTTTCTCTACTGGTTATGCTTACTAGGTTTACAAATGTTGTATCAAGGATTTTAGTGTTATTTGTTTAGGTGGAATTAATATTTACATATTGTGTTACTTTTAATTGTATTCTAAACACATTCATTTGATTAGCTATCAATATACAATATAGGCAGAGAAAAGGAGCTTCTATCAATCAAGAATTTCTATTTTGAAAAAAATTGTTCAATTCAATTATTAACATATCAATAATATAATAAGAGCTAAAGTTGTATGTCTATTTTTAGTTTTATATTGAAAACCTTATTACATTAGCCAGTGATTAATACTCCATTTCATAGCTAAATAAAAACAAATTCACTGCAGGTAAACTGATTTACTCTCATAAGCACTGTTAGCGTTATTCATTTCAGTTACAGAGACTGTATTTTCTCGTCTGTATAAAAAGGTGTTTCAACTAATGAGCCCTAGTGTCTTGCCTGGTTTATCATTCTATGATACTACACATTTCAGTAAGTTAATTTTGTATTTCATCTACATGCTAAGAAGATCATAACAGAAAAATAACGCTCTAGATAATTGTATTCTTTGTGTATTTAAAGTTCTCTGTTAACAAGAATGAAGATAAATGATGAAGAAATCAACACTTACATATATTCTATGTGTTAGTAATCAGAGAAAGAAAAACAAAATTCTCAATTAAATAACAAAACATCAGCATTTACTAGAAAACTTTATCTCTTTCAAATATCAGTTCTCTGCACTTCTTTTGAATAGCTTTTATTAAGTTTGCTATTCTATGATTGCAAGATCCTTCCTCCCTTCTCACTGAGTATCATGAGGTCTTATCTCCCTTATTGAGTAAGGACCTCTTTTCCTACTGGACACAAAGCAATTCTTGTAGTGGGGCTTGATTTATAACACAGCATAAAAAAATCCCTTGTATCTTTGTATTAAGTATCTGGAGTATGAGCATCATTCAGGATACAGCTTGTAAACACTCTCTTCCCTTCGTCATAAGCTTCAAATGTTTATAAACAAATAAAGGGTGGTTTAGAAATAATCTATATCTCTAGTCTTGTTATTACATACCCCAGTGTCTTCCATTTTACTTTCATGTATACAGGTAAGTTGATTGGGACAGGAAATAAACTTCACTCTAGGAAGGTAATAACTCATTGATCTCAAAGAGTATAGATAATATCAAGTCATGTTGCAAATGATTGTCTTATTTCATGACTTCTGGCCTCCAATTCTTTGTGGTTTGCAATTGCAATAAATCTCACATATGTTATGAAATCACAAATGATTTTCAGAAGCCTCAGTAATAGATATTATCTCTCTGTGTGTTTCAAGTCCCACAATATTATATTCTTCCTAACTAAATAGATGTATTCAAAATTTCCATTTGTTTTGGGAAGATAATTTAAATGTTTAGAAGTTTCTATGGAACAATTTTGTTCATCTTGTCATCTTGACATTTAGTTATAACAGTTTAGGAAAAAAATGAAATGCTAGAATATCTTGAATCCTGATATTTTTGAAAACTTTCTAAGAAAGAAAATCTAACAATGTAAGTTAACTTTAATTTCTAAAAATCCAACTTGTTTGGTATTTTTAAGACATATCCTTTAGAAAAACTGCAAATAAATTCAAGAGCAATATATTGCTGGTATTGTCCTACTTGCTGAATCAAAAAAAATTAATACCTGCCAATCAGATAGGGATTTTTTTTATAGATTTATCACCCAGAAGTTGTGTTTCTGGGCCAAAAGGAGTAGTTAATGTCAAGGGAAGAAAATATTGAAAATCCTATTTAATTTGGTTCTCTCTTAATGATCTAGCACATTTTAATCACATTTCTCCTAGATCGTTTCTTGCTCCAAATTTATATCAGTCTATTATTCTATTTATAAAGACAACCATCTGATTATATTTTAATTATTTTATGGTAACATTAATGATGAAAGCATATTATGTATTAACACCTATTCCCCAAAATTAAAGCTTACATCAAAATTTTGGGAACACGTTGCAGTATTTCCTACAGTGTTTATGTTATAAACTCTTCATTTATTTCAGATGCAACGATATAACAGTCTAATAATGTTGGAGTGCATACATTTGTGTGGGCTTACTAATAGCATGATAAAGTCTGTAAAAGATAAAGGATATTTGTTTATAATTGTGCTATGTACTTTTACCCAGGTTATTGATTAAAGTGAAATCACGAAGTGACAGTAATCTTTTACATAATACGTTTCCCAGAATAAGAAAAAGGATGAGTAAATGAGTCTCTCTAACCCCCAGTAAAATTCAAGCAAGATTGATTTCATCTAAAATTTTCAGAGGCAAGATTTTTTATAGAAGTTCAGTTACAATATTGTCATTTTCTTGTACTGAATATTGTATTTACAAAATGAATATTTTGAATATTTCAAATAAAACAAGCTGTAATATAATTTATATGCAACATTATATTTTACTTGCAAAACTGTCAGACACTTTCACTATGGCTATGAAAGTATCTGATGAATATACTTCGTATTATTTAAAGTTTATGGTAAAAAGAATGATGTTTATTTGATTATATTTTAGTATTAGGGTGAATGAATATTAAACCAAAAATTTTATGCGTTAGAGAATCGGGTTTAGAAAAACTAGTTCCTATAGTAAACTGCCTGTAAAAGTGCAAAATGTTGCATTCAGATCAAAACATGACATTGAAAGTACATTTTTTTGCATCTGTTCAAGAGTTCTAAAAGCAGATAGAATCCAGATTTAGCATACTTTCTTTAATTTCTCCTGTTTTATAGTGGGTGTCAAGAAAATAAGAATGAAAACCAGGATGAAAGAATAATGACATTGATCTTAAACATTTCATAAAACCCATATCTTCTTCAGAAGAGTCAAATGAGGAAACATTTCTACTTAAAAAAAAAAGAGGGAAAGGGAGAGAGAGAGAAAGAGAGAGAAAACCACAAACATTATCCTTTAATTTAATTCAATACATCTCAGTTTTGCACTTACTTTGGAGTACCAGAGAATCACTTGTTTTTCCCAAACTTAGACTTCTTGGTAAGGTGATGATAATAAAACAGTGTGAGAAAAAACAATATCCAATTAATATTTTAATCACATTCCAAAAGGATATTAGAGCAGATATTGGTAGAGAGCCACATCTATCAAACAGTATACATTTATGGAGATTCTACTACATACTTGTTACAGTGCATGTGAGTGGTAAGTGTTTCTAATCTCCACACTGATACTCACCAGGGTCCCATTTTAACCATTCATCTAGGAGCTCATTCATCCAGCAATATTTATTGTCAGTTACTACGCTGTTCAATGTGGATACAATAATGATAAAAAAACAGACGCTTTCTCTGCATGCCCCAAATTCACAGTCTGGTGTGGTGACATATACTTATCAATAAATCACACAAAAGAAATTGTGGTTTATATACACAATGGAATACTACATGGCAATGAGAAAAAATGAAATATGGCCTTTTGTAGCAACGTGGATGGAACTGGAGAGTGTGATGCTAAGTGAAATAAGCCATACAGAGAAAGACAGATACCATATGGTTTCACTCTTATGTGGATCCTGAGAAACTTAACGGGAACCCATGGGGGAGGGGAAGAAAAAAAAAAAAAAAGAGGTTAGAGTGGGAGAGAGCCAAAGCATAAGAGACTGTTGAGAACTGAGAACAAACTGAGGGTTGATGGGGGGTAGGAGGGAGGGGAGGGTGGGTGATGGGTATTGAGGAGGGCACCTTTTGGGATGAGCACTGGGTGTTGTATGGAAACCAATTTGAAAATAAATTTCATATATTAAAAAAAAAAAAGTAAGGTTATACTGGGAGAAAGAGATGAGACGAAGCAATGCATTGTGCTACGAGATTGTAAATTAGAAATTCTAACGTATTTAGAGAGACTAGGAAAGGTCTTCTTTAAATACATTATGATTATCTTGGGTTTGAAAAAAAACATTAAAAGTTAATAGAACAAACAAAGTTTAAGAACTAAGAGAAAAAAATCCAAAGAGAAGAATATGTAAAAAACTCTGGCAGAAAGGAAGTTGGAACTTCTCCCAACAGGGGTAATGAGAAGACACCTAGCCCTAAAGCCAGAGAGCTTGTTAGCTAAGGTTGGCAAACCCTTGAGTAAGGTTAGTGGTTAAATCTTTCCTTTTGGCACAACCACATTATGGTGTCTTTACCAACCAATAGCACCAAAGGAAATTAAGATTAAGGTTCCAGTTGAAATCACCAGTGTTGGAAATCACATTTAACCCTATCCAACTACAACTGGCATTATGACATGGATTCTCACTATGTAGTCGTGTCTGGAAATGGCTAATTAAAAACAACATTCCTAAGGGCGCCGGGGTGACTCAGTTAAGCATCCAACATTGGCTTAGGTCATGATCTCACGGTTTGTGAGTTCGAGCCCTGCATTGGGCTGATAGCTCAGAGCCTGGATCCTGCTTAGGATTCTGGGCCTCCCTCTCTCTCTGCCCTTCCCCCTCCCATGCTCTGCCTTTCTCTCTCTCTCTCTCTCTCTCAAGAATAAACATTAACAATTTTTTAAAAATGACATTCCTAAACTACAGAAGGATTTAGGATATAATTAGGCTATTTATCCATATATTTTCTGCATATTCTTAACAACTAAGCATGTTTTCAAGTAATTTTATGTATTAAAATGAACTTTAATAAAGATTTATAGTGGAAAAGATGAGTCACAATTAAAAATTTTATTGGGAGAGTAGCAAATTCTTTATTGATGTCTCACTTAAAGTATGTTGAAAATATCACCAAGATTTCTGCTGGTTGTTGCTTCCTTACTTCTAAGGCTGAGTCCAAAAGCAAGCTCTGTGCCTGGCACACTTAGGGAGGGGTCTTAAGGTATATATATTTTTGCATATCCTCAGCATGGAACTCCCACAATAGCTCAACTTCCATTGTGACACAAATAATCCCTTGTCATCAACTAGGTATCCTTTTGAACAGAATGGTTTAGGAGGGTCAGCAGCAAGATGCTCTCAGGAAGAGTAGCTTCAATGGTGTCCATTCTGTCCAACAGAATTTCATGTGTACTTGTTCCACACAGGAGAATGCATACTTCCTCTTACCACACTCTCCAGTGGAACTGCCAGTTTTGTTTTTTTTTTTTTCTTTTGCTACTCTCCAAAGACAAGCTGAAGCAAATTTGTTTACTGCGAGTGAAGGGCTCAACAGATGAGTGTTTATTATAAGCCTGAAATCATGGAGGACAATGTGATGGCTAGTTTGTTGTCTGTTTGGCTTATTGTGGTAGAATATACATAACATTAAGTTCGCCATGTTTCCATTTTTAAGAGTACAGTTTTTGGAGCAAGTTGGGCAATTGAGGCTTATCTGCCATTTTGAGCTAAGGAATGGGATACTGGCATGAGTCTTCAAAGAAGAGGGGGACACTTCACAAGACAGTAAGAAAAACAGACTTTGTTCCTTCTTTCTTAAATTTCACCATGCCTTCTAAAGATTAGTGTATTAAGAGACAAGTTTAGTTTTTTTCAAAGGTTTCATAATGTGTTCAGTTTGAAACCTATCACCATGGACAGCAAGACTTAATATAGGAAAATTGATATCCTTGCTTGTCTCTCTTTCCCTGTTTCTTACACTTCTATGTACTTATTACACTATAGGTTCTCAATAAATGTTTGTTGGATAAATTAACAAATGAATGGATAATCCAAAAACACTTCCAACATTTTAAATAAGAATCTATGAAGGTGAAAAAAAAAAAAAGAAAAACAGATGTTTGGTAGTTAGATATTTACCCTGTCATACAAATAGGTCATTCAGACAAAAGTTATGTCTGACAATAGGTCTCTCTGAGAGTTGCCTCCGCTCCCCCATTTAAATTATCTTAGGTAGTTAAGGGAGAGGTAAAAGTTTTTGTTGAATCTGATGGGTCTTGGTGGCTTTCAGCTCAAAATAATCCATATGCCAAAGTAGTATATTATGGGCTCAAGTGTTCTGCTCCTCTTAACCAGAAGGTAAATAGGTGCTAAAACACACTAAACACACACACACACACAATGACACACAGTGACACACAATGATGGGCATATGTCAAAGGAATGCAGGGGCCCACTAATAGAGCTCCCAATGCCTAACGCTGAACAACTTGATCAGCAAAATAAAGTAGTAGTAGATTATAATCCAAAGTATACGATGTGTAGAAAAATCCCAAACACTACTTTGGAAATACAGATTATGCTGATAGTATGTACACTTGATAAGACATGATGAAAAGGGAAGTTTACTTTTGGGATCTTCTTGCCAAAAACATACAACCCCAGTCGACTCATGAGGAAAACGTAAGACAAATCCCAATTGAGACTGGGATTAAAAAAAAACAAAACAAAACAAAACAAAAAACAAATAAAATGACTAGTACTTCTCAAAACCGTCAAAGTCATTAAAAACAAGAAGCTTGACAAAGTGTCACAGCCAAGAAGGCCCTTAGGAGACAGTTACTAAACTTAATATATTCTGGGTGGGATCCTGGAACAGAAAAAATATATAAAAGCTATAGTGAGGATTTTGGTTAATAATAATGTTGTTTTATTAATTGTGATAAATGTATCATACTAAAGTAAGATGCTAATGATATAGGAAACTGGGTGTTAAGGTGTATAGGAATTCTTTTCATTGTCATCACAATTTTTCTGTAAATCTAAAACTGGTCTAAAATTTAAAAAAAAACACTCTCGGGGCGCCTGGGTGGCGCAGTCGGTTAAGCATCGGACTTCAGCCAGGTCACGATCTCGCGGTCCGTGAGTTCGAGCCCCGCGTCGGGCTCTGGGCTGATGGCTCAGAGCCTGGAGCCTGTTTCCGATTCTGTGTCTCCCTCTCTCTCTGCCCCTCCCCCGTCCATGCTCTGTCTCTCTCTGTCCCAAAAATAAATAAACGTTGAAAAAAAAAATTAAAAAAAAAAAAACACTCTCTTAATAAGATTCTATACAGATACCACTTTATGTAGTTTTCCTCCTATAAACGTCGATATAATAATGTGTCTGAATCACCACTGTAAATATTTGAGCACTAAAGTTAGGCCAGAAGTCCTTATGTTGCAGTCTTTATACATTTTCAAGCAATATTCTCATTTAAAAAATAAACTTAAAGCACTCGTTTACATTTGGTTTCTTTGGTATATCAAAGCATTAAAATCCCTCCGTTAGAGTGATAACTTCAGAGATGGATGGTCAGAGTGGGTGCTAACATATGGTGTCAACCTGAAAATCAATGAGAGGTAGATGAGTGTATATTTGGGATCAAGGAATAGCGATTCAGGGAGAACAGATTCAGGTGGAAACTCAAATAGTGTCCAGCTTGTAATGTGGAAGCATGAGGTTTTTCTAAGGAAAAGAATGGGGAGAAAAGAAATGAGGTTTTAACAAGCTAAACTACTCTGCATTATACATTGATTGAATTCTGATTCTCTTTTTTTAAATTTTTAATTTTTTTAATGTTTATTTATTTCTGAGACAGAGAGAGACAGAGCATGAGTGGGGGAGGGGCAGAGAAAGAGGGAGACAGAATCAGAAGCAGGTTCCAGGCTCTGAGCTGTCAGCACAGAGCCCAACTCGGGGCTCGAACTCACAAACCGTGAGATCATGACGTGAGCCGAAGTCAGTCGCTCAACTGACTGAGCCACCTAGGCGCCCCCTGATTCTCTTTTCAGAGAGTCCAACACCATCAGTCGTGGGATCAGGATGCCCTGTCACTTCTGAAGTAATTGATTACAACAACTATCGTTTTTCCCAGTCCCAAGGTTTTGTCCCAGTTCAAACAGACAGGCAAGGCAGTTTCTCTGTGGTGGCCACTCTGGCTCAGTTTTAAGATGGCTCCACTCATGTCAGTTTTTCACATTGAGAACTACAAGGAATGGGTTCTTCTTCCCCACTGGATCTGAATATGAGACACTGAGGCAGCTCCTGCTACACACATCTTGTCACCGTGAAGGAATAGGAAAAAAAAACAAAAACCCAAAACCAAAAACACAGGCCAAAGGAAGGAACACTACCATCTGGAAAGAAGAAAATGGTATTAGTTACATTGCTTATTCCCCGATGTCAGATCCTATTTGAAGTCTATCGCTAGGCTATTCATGTATGTGAGCTGATATATTCCTTTTATTTTGCAAAAATTAGCTTGGGCTTATGCCTATACAAGAGTCTTAACTGACACAGAGGGATTTAGAATTGAACAAGAGAAAGAGTTCAAGTCATTGTTCAAAACTGGTTTCCTCAAAAATCTCTCAGACTTTTCCCTATTTAATAAAGTCTAGTCATGTTTCTATTTCTTTTCTCATCTCTTCACTTCTTTTCTTCCCACTTCCCACATTCATATTTACTTCCAGTGATGAGCAAACAATAGTTTCTTCTGCTGTGTTTTTATCTTCTCTTCTACCTCATGAGGCTTCCTTATTTTTCTGAAAAAACAAAACAAAACAAAATAGCCCCCCAGAGTTGCCTGAAACGAATTCTGGTGACAGTGATTAAGGTGTTACATTTTTCAGCTATTTTTTACTACCCATTGCTGTTGATTTACTTGGTTATATCCACCAAAACACTGTAAACACCTTTCGAGCAAAGACCCTGTCATTTCTGAGTTCTACCATCAATCCAGAATATACCACATTGCCTGAAAAATAAACAATATTTGTGGGGTCATACATTATTGTCTGAGAGCAGAAAAATAAATAATATTGTTTAGAGAAAAGATATATAAACAGACTTGATTTTGCTGTGATGTTGCTGTCTTTTATTTATATAAAATAAAATAAATAATCCATTGTCTCCTTTTATGAAATAAAGTATTCAGGCTAAAAAGATTTAAAAAAAAATTTTTTTCAAGTTTTATTTTTGACAGAAAGAGAGACAGAGCATGAGCAGGGGAGGGGCAGAGAGAGAGGGAGACACAGAATCCGAAGCAGGCTCCAGGCTCTGAGGTGTCAGCACAGGGGGGCTCAAACTCACAGACCATGAGATCATGACCTGAGCTGAACTCAGATGCTCAACTGACTGAGCCACGCAGGTGCCCCAGGCTAAAAAGATTTTTTTAAGTTTATATTCATTTATCTTGAGAGAGACAGAGAAAGAGTGAGCAGAGGAGGGGCAAAGAGAATCCCAAGCAGACTCCACACTGTCATCATGGAGCCCGATGCGGGGCTCGAACTCATGAACTATGAGATCACGACCTGAGCAGAAAAGTCAGATGCATAATCACCCAGGTGCCCCTCAAACTAAAACGTTTTATGACTGCTACAATTCTAAAGTCTATGAATACGAAAGCCTTTCAGCAACTTCTATTCCTTAGCCATAATTTGGTGACTACAGTTTTATGCAAACCAAAGTGTCCTGTTTTCCTCTATTCATCATTGTTCTGACAATGCAAAAAGACTGGATATTCCAAGACTATTTGTAGAACAGCATATGAAGTACTATTCGCTTGTTAGCTCTAATTCTTCCAGAACCAACGTGGAAAATGGAAACACAATCAGGGTCCTGCCTTGTTTTCATAAGATAAAAATAAAAATAGTTATTCAGGAGAAGCATTATTCTTACTGATATGGAAGTCAGAGTTGATTTATTTAAAGCCTCCTCCTAGAAACTGGTATCAGGGAGGAAATATTCCTGTCCCTTTTAAGATCCTTTTAGTCAGAGTAAGAATCAAATTGACATCAGAATGATTAACAGGAGAAAATAAAATTTAATAGCATATGTACAGGGAATCTATACAGACATGGGAATTCCAAAGACAGGCAAAATGAGGTACAGTTGTCATTCTGAAATAAGGAGAAGGAGAGGTAGGGGTCTGCGAGTTCAAAGGGAAGGAACACAATTCACAAGAACATGAAAAAGAGTCAATATTTGGTAAACAAATATTTCCTGGGTCACTGGGAAACACTGGGACAGAGGATTTTGATCAAACAGAACCTGCAAGGTCCTCCCTGTGTACTCTACCTAGTTTATATCACAACGTAGTTATCTATGATACTAGCTCTCTTCGTAGAGCAAGTTCTCTATCTGAATTAGTTTTAGATAGTTGAGGGGAGTGAGTAAAGATGTTTTCCTGAAACTGTTGGGTTTTTATCGCTTTTTAACTCAAAATAATCTTCATACCAAAGTGGCTTATCTTGGGGCATCCTGCCTGTGGCCCCTATAGTGGGTAGAGAGACATGAGGTAATTCATTGAATATTTACCATTTACATTCATAGATTATTTACAAATATATATACTAACACAAAATAGTCTGATGGCACCCAACTAAACAAGCAAGTAAAAACAAATGACAGTAATACGTTTGATTTTACAAATATATTTTTAATGCATGAGATTTTAAAAATCTCATTTTTTATCTATAAAATGGGAAAAGAAACTTTACTCTCTAGTTTTACTGGGAAAAGTAGATGAAATAATACAATAAAATCCTGAGATCACAGCCTGGTTAATTGATGGGATTCAATACCTGTTAGCCAGAACATAATATGATTAAGAGCAAGTACCCAGATTTTGGATAATTTGACTTAACACCAAGGTAAAATTTTTTTAAAGCCTGGAATAATATTTACAGTATCTAGAAATAATTTCTTTATTTTGCTGATTGCTAAATTCTCAGTGCCTTTATGTGCTAATGTGCTGTTGGGAAGATAAAATAATTTTCCCTCTACCCTTCTATGTTCTTGCCTGGGATGCACCTGTAATAATAAAAATAATAAAGATTAGTATGAGAAAAATAAACAGAATTTTAATAACATATACACCACCTATATATGGGACATGCCTAGGAAACCTGAATAACTCTCAAAAGATTTCAAGCTGCCATCTTAAATAACATCTCCAGCTAAAGACAAAAGAAGATATTGCAGGTGAGGAGTCAGTTATGAGAGGTTACCAGGAAAAGCACAGTAAACAAAGGTATGGTTGTCAGGCAAATTTAAGTCATTGCCTTCTCTACTGATAAGAATGTTAGAAATTTAGAGTCTTTCTCTTCCTGGTACAGAGAAGGAGACACCCTAACAGATGGAGATTGTACATTTCCTCATACATGTAAATGTCTCTTACAAAAGGGTAACTTGTCAGTTTTTAGAGCTTTTCCTGTGTCAGCTGTTTCTTTTAAAAATCAGCTCAGAATAATGCCAAAGAGGCATAGTTTGGGGTGGTTGTATTCTGCTCCCCTTCAGTGCCGATAGACCTCCTGGAAAAGCTATGCAATATATACGCACAGATTTCCTGCATGTATCTGTTCAAAACCCGATTTATTTAGAGCATCCAAGAATTCCTTAGAATACATTCTTACTAGAGTAATGGATGGATAGCATATCCATCATAAAATCCATCAAATATCTTGTTTCCCTCAGCCAATTTTTAAAAACTGAATTACAGTGAATTTGAAATCATACTTCATTTAGGTAACTGGAGCTCATGTAGCCCATCTCGCATTTGACCATATAATGATATACTTTATTAATCAGTACAATTTTAGGTAGGGTAACCATTCTCTTGTGAAAAATGAAGGGCCTAGGAAACTACCTCATTTCTGCTAAATACATACATACATACATACATACATACATACATACATAAATATATAAATAAAGCTAGGGTCTCCTGGATGGCTCATTCTGCTCAGGTCACGAGTTCACAGTTCCTGGGTTCAAGCCCTGCATGGGGCTCTGCACTGATGGTGTGGAGTCTGCTTGAGATTCTGGCTCTCTCTTCTCTTTCTGCCCCTCCCCCACTCACACTTTCTCTCTCTCTCAAAATAAATAAATAATAAAACTTAAAAAAAAAAAAGAACCAAAGTAGTATCCATAAACAGGGCTAGAATTTGCTTCATAATACCATTTAGATTTAGATTTAGATTTAGATTTAGATTTAGATTTAGATTTAGATTTAGATTTACTCCAACAAAGAAAAAACCATAAATGGCAAAAGGTCCACATCAAGAAAAAAATTGGAGAGTCAGTAAGACTAAGATATGTCATAACATTAGATGTGGAAGATTAAAAATTTGTATAAAAATGACCTTGAGTAAGTTTTATGAATTTTAATACCTGACCTAGATTATCAAACTGACCAAAATGTCTTAATACTTTCCTTCTGTCCTAGTTTATACAAATTTTAGAGGCCTTCATAACTGGAGCTACATGCTTTATTGGTATCTTGCTAGTGGCCTGTCTGCTCAAGTTTAACTTATAGTATCACCTGTTTTTAACCCAATTCCTCCTAATTGGCTTATCATATAAAGTGACTGAAGTTGAAAGTAGGTAATGGATTGAAACTGTGGTTCTGAAACTCCCATCATTTTACTACTCAATGTGTGACCCATGGCTCAGGAACATTAATTAGCCCCATTTAGAAGCCTATTAGAAATGCTGAATCTTTGGCCCCACTTCAGAAAAATTGAGTCATAACCTGCATTTAACAAGATATCTAAGAGGTTTGTATGTACATTAAAGTATGAGAAGCACCACTTATTAAAAATTCAGATTCTTGAATGCATGCTCAGAAATTCTGTTTCAGTCAGTCCCCAGTTTCTAGGAATTTGCAACCAATCACCCCAGTTGATTAGAACTCTGGTAGTCCAGAGACAATACTTTCAGAAATATGAGCTTATTGTGAGGGTCGTCCTAGGTGTATTAAAATAAACGTGTAGGGGATTCTAAGAATTCAGCTTTTTAAGCTAAACTAATGCATCTCAGATAGCATACATAGTACACCCAGAGTTGGGGGAATGTTTTAAGCTGAGGTTGCTTTTTTTTTTTTTCTACACTTCCTGCACTGATACAGAAAGCCAACCTAGGGGCAGTGGGCATTCTATAGGCCCAGGCCCAGTCTCAGCAAATGCACAATCTACTTTGATGGAATCGTTCATGTGCATTTTGTTCAGTGAAAAGGATGGGTCGTGGGCAAAATAGGAAAGAAGCTTGTAATAACATTCAGTTAAATAACAATCCCATTTTTTAGTTCGCCTCTGTATCTAATCTGATCTTGCCTTTTATTCTACTCTTTCCTTTAGCTAATCTATGAGGGACCCAGAAAAGTTCTTTGTTGTTTTGAGTTAGAAGCCCCTGATTTTCTATTTTCCTTATCATAAAAAAAAAACATGTAGTCATGAGAGTAACACAGAGGTGAGGGAGTAAAATTCCCCTGAAGTGCTGTAAAACTGTGATACTATTAATTCCCAGTCCCAACCCCACCCCAAAGCAAATTAAAACTGCAGTTTTCATTCACTTCTGGCAGGAACATAAATTGGTACAACCTTCCTGAAAAGCAATTTGGCATTATGTTTCAAAAACCTTTAAAATGCTCATACTCTTTAAACCAGCCATTCCCTCTCAAGTAATTTTTCCTAAGGTGATGCGAGCAAAGATTTATGTACAAAGACCTTCATGGCTCTGTTATTTGTGGGAACAAAAATTGGGACATTACCTTATATTCAATAATAGAGGAGTAGTTAAATATTGAGGTAGACATATGGTGGGGGCATGGATAATTATGTTAATTGATCTATGACAGACTTGGTAATTAGCAAGCAAAAAGCTGGACCAGTGTCTGCTCTAAATGGGAGAATAAGCTTATACGGATATGGAACGGATAAGGCAAAATGTTAGCGGAAAGAATACAGGGTTTGAGTTAAGAAGAACTATGTTCTCATCTAGGCTCAGGGTGTACAAAATGCAGGAATAAATCTAGTAATTTATCAATTCAGAGGCTGAAATTTTCCCTGACTCATGTGAAAACAACCTGTCTTAAATGTTTTTGTGTGGCTGAACATCTGAGCTTCCATACATGAAAGTTTAATTTAGGTACAGTGTTATGTAAATGTGTTAGTTGAGTGATACTGGGTATGAAGAGTTAGAACCCAGAGGGAAAACTTTAAGTTGAGAGAATTTGTAGGATACAAGAGTTCTGCAAGTAATGTTGGGAAAACTGGACAAAGTATAGACTAAAGAGATATATTTATTATAATATTCCTACGCTTTTCAGGGCCAGTGATGATAGTTAGAAAGATGGTTTATAATTGTTCAGAGCAAACATGCCCATTTCCTCCACTTTTGGTCTGTGTTCTCATGTCATAGTTGATTCTAATTGTAGCATTCAAAATGGAGGTATGATTTAGGCCTGGCTCAGATTACATATGACCATAGTTAACAATACTGTATTGCATACATGAAAGGTGGTAAAGAGTAGATCTTGAATGTTCTCACTGCACACACACACACACACACACACACACACAAATGATAACTATGTGAAGCGTTGACTATGTTAACTGACCTTATTGTGGTAATAATTTCACAATATATACATGTTCCAAATCATCACATTGTACACCTTAAACTTACATAATGTTATATGTTAATTATCTATCAATAAAGCTGGGGGTTAAAAAAGGACACTGTTGAGGGTTGGGCACATGACCCAATCAGAGAAAATAGTTTACAATGACTCTTTTGTGGAGGTTGTTGAAAGAAAAGATATCCAGCTTTCTACCACCAGGCTTAAACCATGAAGCTTAGAGCTCCAGGCAATCAGTTTGCTACCATGTGGTACCTGGACATGAAAAGATGTGGGGGAGAGTTGAGTCAAAAGATGGAGGGAGGGGGCACCTGGGTGACTTAGTCAGTTAAATTAAACTTTCCTCTGCATTAATAACCTTCCTTGTTATTTGAGTAAGACAATAAAAACGTTTCTACACTAGATAATTCAAGTTTGATTTTCACCCCACCAAGAGTCTTGATTAATCATATACTATATAAATACAGGTTATTACTAAATGTATTATTTTAATGCCACCTAAGTTTATTTAATTCTTTAAAGTGTATTTATTTATTTTGAGAGAGAGAGAAAGTGAGTATGAGCGGGGGAGAGACAGAGAATCCCAAACAGGCTCCATGGTATTGATGCAGAGCCCAATGAGGGGCTCAAGCTTACGAACCCTGAGATCATGACCTGAGCCGAAGTCAGAGGTGTAACCAACTGAGCCACCCAGGCACCCCTCATACCACATAAGTTTAAAAGGACATTCACTTCAAAAACATAGTATCTGTTAATATAGGGAATGATTTAATAAACAATTTATGGAACATATAAATATAAATTCATCAGCAAACACTTCCTAAAAATAAATACCCAGAAAAGCCCAGTATAATGCCACAAGACAAATCATAAAATTAAATGCACTCTTTTGCTTATATGTAAGGAGTCTATAAACTTCTCCAAAAGAGTTAAAGAAAATAAGAGAGCACAAATGATAAATTAATTTAGTGACTGTATTATAAACCACTTGGGAGACTTTATGGTCCAGTGGGAATATTTATGACTTTGCACTTGAATTGTCATCTCTGAACTTCAGTTTCCCTATTTGAAATCATGTGATAATTAAAGCTGTTCTCAGTGTTTGAGTTTGTCCACATGAAGTGCAGAGGGCAATGCCAAGCATATATGGCATCAACGATTGCTAACGACTCAGTGAGTCTTAATTTTCTCATCTCCTTCCAGCAGTGCTGTAAACATGTGATATGCTGACATTTGGGAGAAGTCTTAGAACTCGTTTACTCTTCTATTAATTCTGTATCTTCTCCCAGTGCAGCACTTACACAATATTCTAAAATGATAAAAAAATTCAATATATACTTGCAGAAAGACCTTTTACATTTGAAATTCACTAAAAATGTATTGACAGCTCACATAAAACTGGTAGAATTTTCTTACAGATAAATATGGATTAAGCTATTTGAAATGAAGAGTGTGTATTTCTCCAGAGGAAGCAACTTCATAGCAGGGTGCTGAAGATGCTGTTAGTAGGCGAAGGGCTGTTCACCTCTGAGTGATCCAGAGGATATGGTAGACAGTGAGGTGTGAAATTTCTGCTGATCACCAAAAATTATTTAGGTTAGTGGAAAAACACGCAGGATTATGAGGAAATCCAGAAGGATCTAATTAAACTGGGTGATTGGGCAATGTGATGACAGATTAAATTTAGTGCAGATAAGTGCAAGGTAATGCATATTGGGGAACATAATTTAAACTTTCCATGCACACTGATGGGTTCTGAAATAGCCTGAACCTCTTAGGGAAAGCATTTAGAAGTCATTATGGATAGTTCAATGAGAAAGCTGCGCAATGGGCAAGATCATTTAAAGTAGCCAATAGGACACTTGTAGGTATTAATTTGAGCATGTGGAATAATATGAAAACTATTAACATGTAATCACATAAATCAATGGAATTCTCATACTTGGCTATATTTATCTCAGGTACTTTATCAGAAAATACTAACGAATGACTGACAATGTGTTCAATTGTTAAATTAAAAGTGGACAAATAGATTGTGTGTTTGTTTAGGAATAAGGTAGCAGCAAGACACAGCTTTAATAGGCTCAAAAAATAATGAGTGCCTCAGCAAAAATCTTCTTTGGAACATTTCTTTTCAATAAGTACTAAAATACGAGGATAGGATGACATTGGGGGAACTAAAATCTACATTTTAACAGAAATAGCTTTAATATGACTCAGAATCAATCTGTAATTCACTATTGAAGTAAATCATTGAGGCAAATAGCTTGGCAAGATTCACAGGGATTAGATATTTATATGACTATGAATAACATTTGCAGCTCTACTAGCTACACCCGGTTCAGATGTCACAGTGTATATCACTCCTTTTGCTCCACAGTTTAAAGAAATTATTTAAGAGGCTCAGGGAAGATTTGCTTTTCTTAATTTAATAATGTAATTCATAAGTGACTGGAAAAATAATGTAACAATTGGTCATTATGCTATTTATTTTAAAGAAACTATTTGAAGTGTCATTCCATATGGATTAAAATTTTTTTTTCATGTTTATTTTTGAGAGAAGGAGAGAGAGAGAGAGTAGGGGAGGGGTAGAGAGAGAGGGAGAAAGAATCTGAAACAGGCTTCAGGCTCTGAGCTGTTAGCACAGAGCCCGAGGCCAGGCTCAAACTCACGAACTGCGAAATCATGACCTGAGTCGAGGTCAGGTGCTTAACCAACTGAGCCACCCAGGCGCCCCTCCATATGAATTTATATTTATAAAAATAACTCTGCAGGAATGTAAATGTAGTCAAGCATAAAGTTGCTGATGTAGGTATTGTCCAGCTAGTTAGAGGGATCATGGCAAAAAAAATCAATTAAAATATAAATAAGTATAATGTAAAAATTGTGTTAGCAGTATTGTTATGGTTCATTGATTTAATAGATATGTATTAAGCATATACTTTGTTCCAGGAAGTATAGAGGTTACTAAATATGCAAAATAAACTTTCCTTACATATCATAAAAAGAAATATAAGCAGAGCATTTGAAATAGGTGCAAGTTTATGTTGTAAGTCCAGTGATACAATATTTCCAGAGTTTGGGCATAGTAAATGGACAAGTCAAACCTATTCCACAGAGAAAATCATTTTTGAGACAAGAGCTGATAGAGTTTCTTGATCAAGAGAGGGAAAAGGGTACTCAGGTCAGGGAAATCAGTCTGAGAAAAAAACAGAAATCAGGCGTGGCAGATTTGAAGAACTGCGTACATCAGTAGACTGACTCATACGATGCAAGGCCTTACTTACTACTATGGTTGTTTTCTTATAAAACTCAGTTTGGAAAGACTGGTTTCATATGAAACCACTAAAAGTCACACATGTTAATTAAAACAATATTAATGGCCATGTTTTCAAAGTTCATTGTTCGACTCCCCCAAAGTGTCTGTAATGACCTACTTTTGCTGAGGAATGATGGTTGAGGATGTATATTTCTTAGGCCCTTTGTCTGGTGTTAGCCTGGGGCACTGTTTGGTGATAATTACTAAAGTTTTCTAAACTTGAATAATATTCATCCTGGGAACCCTGCACCCCAGGTTGACTTTAAAAATCAGCATGTCTAGGGTGAGAGACCAGTATTTGCTTCACATGTCAGAAAGAATCCCCTCATTAACAACTTTGGAAATAACTCCTTTTGGTATTTACCAGAGTACTGTTTACACATGGCTATATATTCTCTTTTAGAAGACCACTAGAGACTGACATTATACCCAATACACAGACCACTTACTTTGGTAATCCATTCATGAGAATTAAATGTTCTGTGAAAATATGCTAATAGGAAGTCAGCTTTCCTTAAAAAATAATGTTTATGCCAATCATGAATCTAAATATGAAAGAAATGTGTCATAAAATACTATATATGTAAATAAATAATCATATTGGAAACCGAGATGCTTAAAACAACCAATTATTGATTATCAAAAATATTATGGTTCTTAACACATGATTGACTTTTATACTGGGATATCTTTTTTTTTCCCATTATAATGGCTTGTCTCACTCATTTTGCTTCATTATCTACTACATTTTCCAACTGTTTCCAAATATGTTTAATTAGTTGTACAAAAGCAGGTAACATCAAGAGCTAAACATTAAAGGCATTATGGAAATGTGTTCCAGAAAAGCACACGCTGACAGAATAGCTCACAGAGCAAGACTCTGTGGATTCTAAGCAGTTTTCATAACATGTCCAAGCAATCATGACATTTGCCAATTACATTTTTAACGCAATTTGAGACTTACCTCACACATCCTTTTGTTTAAAATGCTCTAAGATCTGGGGGTATGAATGTCACCATACATTCATGGGCCAAAATGTGGTAAAAATACATATCTTCTATAAAATTTGGCTGTGAAAACTTGAGGTACTGGAAAGAATAGACAATTCTTCCATTCCAAAGAACCCCTTACATATGGGCTGGCATGCACATAGTGACTTCCTTCCTAAGAGCACATTATGGAAAGAAGGAAAAAAGAATAATTTTATCGTAGAGAAGCTTTGCAGATACTACCGCAGCTAGGTGATTTGGTCAAGGTCAATAGTGATAACACTAACACTGGCCGCTGAACCCTTCATGTGATATGATGAAACTGGCATTTTACCACTGTGGCCTTTCCCACTAAAACCCATAACCCAGGGTAATCATGAGAAATACAAACCCCCGATGAGGAACAACCTACAAAAGATTTGCCCATATTTTTCAAAATAGCCCAGGTCATTGAAAACAAGGAAAGCATGACAAACTGTTAGAGTTTAGGAGTTAAGGCAATATGATGGCTAGATTGAATGTGGTATCCTGGATGGTGTCTGAAACGGAAAGATGACATTAAGTAAAAACTGGACAAAGTATGAAACTTAGTTGGTAACAATTTATTACTCTTGGTTAATTGGTTAGGACAATTGCCCAAACTAACATAAGATGATAGGAGGAGGAGCTGGGTGTGAGACACAGAAGTCTCTTTGCAACCTTTCTGTAACTCTAAAACTATTCTGAAACAAAAAGCTTACTAAAAAAATAATAATAAAGAGACAATTTACAGGCATACTTGTATTTGGTTTGGCATTTCTGTGCATCTCAAGTATCTTCATCCTATAGCCCATCTAGAACATTTACAAGGGAAAATGAGCAGGGTTAAGTGTGTGTGTGATGGAGGGGAGTTGTCAGGTGCGGGGAGCAATGTTGTCTGAGAAAGACCAATTGTGAAAAATCATCAGTAGTAGGTCTCACGCATTGTACCTTTTGTTCACATCAAACTTTTTTTTAAATTCTGTTTTTCTTTATTTACTTAGAGAGAGAGAGCAGACTGGTGAGGGGCAGAGAGAGGGAGAGAGAGAGAGAATCCCAAGTAGGCTGTACACTGCCAGCATAGAGCCTGATGCAGGACTCAAACTCACAAACTGTGAGATCATAACCTGAGCTGAAATCTAGAGTCAGATGCTTAACTGACTGAGCCACCCAGGCTCCCCCATATCAAACTCCTGCGAGGTAAGCTGGAAGGTATAATCTGAAAGTCAGAGACAGCACTAAATTCTAAAGTGTATCATGATAATGACTTTTCAGTGCCTTAAATTATTAACCTTTTATCTATAAAATTCTACTGAAATGGAGCCAACACTTTTGTATACAAGTATAAAGGCACTAAGATCAAGGCTAGACATTGAAAGCTGAGACCTGAATTTATTTGAACACATCCATTTGTTAAAGCTTTTCACGTTGGAAACTTGCTTAATTTTCTAAAACCTCAGTTTCTTCGTATGTAAAAATGAGGACGGCATGCATGTCTAATGTAGTTATGAAGATCAACCATACAGAGTTTGTTGAATTCTTAGTGTTGCATTATGTTGAAGACAAGTAAATTAAATAGTGTTAACTCTACTAATTTTTATCATTTGCTTTTTGATAATACTCTGTATTTAACCTATATCCCCAAATTCCTCATATTTATTTGATAAATCTAAGGTATAACATCATGAAATTTTTTTTCTTCCACCTTGGTTTTACACATTAATATGTAAAACTATCATGGGTGTTTACATCCACATAAAGGGGTCTAAATCTAGATATTCATATAGATACAGTGTTGCCTCTTTACATAAATCACAGAGCGAGCCATTAACATCCCTCATAATTCTTTTTCTAATGGTTTAATAATCTCTGCATTTATTTCTTCCATGTCCTAAAATATAATTTCAAGTCTGGAGGAACTTGCTGTTCTAATAGAATTATGTAATCACAGACCTTCATAATTGGAAGGGTCTATGAAATCAACCAATTTGATCCATTAATAATAATAATAGCTACTTTTTTTTCAGAGCTAACTATGTGTAGTCATTGTGATAATTATTTTACAGCTGTTCACTGAATTTCATTCAAGCCTCAAAACACCCACAAAGGTCATTAACTTCATTTTTCAGTAGGAGAATTTGAAGCCTAGAGATGTCAAGTATCTAGCTCAAGATCACACAGCTATAAACTTTCTTGACTTGGACTTAAATATAAGTCCTTCTGTCTATCTGTCTCTCTCTCTCTCAAAACTGTGGTCTTAATCATAATGCTGCCTGTTTCCTGATAGTCCGTTTTCCTTTACAATACATACGTCAAACAGTATTCCTACTGATCTTGTCCCATACTGCAGGGTTGCAAAACTCATTACTTGTAAAGACAGTTCATTCTATCTTTCAACACTTCTGTTCTTATGCTGGAATTATCTTCCTGTAGTGTCTAATAATAGGTTCTAATTCTACCCTGGAAGAGATTATTCACTACTCCATTCATAGTAATAAATGCAATGATGTTTGGTTAACAGCCATAGGTTAAAAAAAATTCTTAAAAGTTTACAAACAAAAAAAGAACATACCCCTGTTTTAAAGTTCTCTTAGGAAAGCTTCTCAAACTTGAAACAAGTGCTTGAGGTGTAGAAATTTGATAATATGTCTCAGTGTTAATCTGAAGAGAGAGACAAGGTTGAGTTAGCCATAAATATGAAGTAAACATTAGTTGCAGTAGGGCTAAGATAAATGTGAACCAGATCACAGGAAACAGGCTGGGAAAGGAAGATTATCCAGGTAGTAAAGTTTTATAAACTCAGAGGGAACAAGCTATGAGGAGAAGAAAAAAAGTAAGCTCCAGTTTAGATGGCAGAGGGAAATCATGTAAAAGTTTCCTTAAGGAAAGAAGCTCAGAACAGGGTAGTACAGTTTTATCAAGAATGCTAGGGGAAATATCTAAAAAGTATAAAGCAGTAGTGCAGAGCTTCTGTATCACCATTAAAACATCATAAGTAACATGAAAATCACAGCAATAAAAGAGAGAATAATATTAAAAATCAATGAGAGGACAAAAATATGCCTGAAAGCTCTGATTCCAGTATATCTGATAACCATTTATATAAAACTTGGAGTAAAACCATCCTTCATTAACATGGACGACTACATGAACAGTGTGATTTGTTGTGAGTATAGATAAAATATATATGTTAAAATATATAATGATCAAGATTTTATACAAAATATACATGCAATGTATAAAGTGTGTATATATAAGTATTATATATATATTATTTTTACCAGTCGGTTCAAGCAGACAAAAAGAAACCATCCTATACCACTTCAAATAGAAGGAATTGAATTCGGCCATACCATCCCCACTCCCCTCTGTAATTTTTATCCAAACTCGTGGCTTATAATACTTAACTTGCAGTTAGAAAACTGAAGCCTAGACTCTTCCTTGAAATGCAGACTTATATATCCAACCAGCAGCAACATCTCCACTTGGTTGTCCCAAGTATAAATTGTTCTAAAATTAACATGTTCTGAAGAGAATGTTTATTCCTTTATCCCCAAATCTGCTTCTGGTTGTCTTTTCCATCTCTTATGGATTTTGCTTTTTTTCTATACATCTCAAAAAACTGACCACTGAAACATAATTTTTCTTTGTTCTTGACCCTCTGCAACAAATCTATTAATGTCATCTTTCAGCTTCTTCTCCCAAGCTATATGTAGAATGTAAGTATTTTCACCTTTTCTGTTGCTCCCAGTCTCAGTCAAAACCCCTTCCTCTCTTACCTGGATCGGTGCACTAGTGGGTTAACTAACCTGTTTCCATTCTTGTCTCTTTACAAATCATCCTTCACACAGTAGCCCGATAATCTTCTAAAATGTAATTAAGGTTATGTAAGTCTCCTGCTTATGATTTCTTATTGCCCTTAGCATAAAATGCAAACACTTTACTATGGTCTATAAAAACATACAAAGATAATAGATATCCTGGAGATAGTATTTCCCTAATCAGATTTTTTTACTGGACATACTTAGAAACAGTAGATCACTAAACTTATTTATCCACATATAGGTCTCTTGACCTTTTAGGCCTCTAATGTCTTCTTAAACATTTAGGCCTTCTAAATGTCTTTCTTAAAGAAAAACTCAGTATTTTCTTTAAACATAACTTTAAAAAATCCGAAACATGCAGCCCCATAACTTAAATTCCTGGAAATGGAATCTACCAGTGGAACTTGAACCAGCTCTCCATTAACAGAGATATGCCTTTATGAAAAGCAAAAAATTAAATCTGTTGGTTTCCCAGCTATCATTTTCAGCATCTGAATCAATGATGCAATCCAAGGACTGCAGGCCCCAAAGCAATCTCACCCCCAATCTCATATTAAAAGCAAAGAAATATCAAATGGAGATGAGAGAGTTCTATGAAAGATTACCTGTGACTGTGGCCTGCTGCCACTTGGTAGGACAATCAGCATGCATGGGGGATTAAGCTATATAAACTCAGTTGAATCGAATCAGCTGTCCTAATGGGCCAGAAAATCAACCAGTCTGAGTGAAAAATTCACTTGAAATGGTTGACTGGCACTAGTTGAAGAAGCAACTGAAATTTGTGGAATCCTTAAAATGCCCCAAACTAGGAGGAAAGATACACATATAGTTTTTCCGATCTCCATCTGAGTGCTGGACATAGTCTAGACATAGCCTTAGGGTTCTAAACTAAAAGGAAAAAAAAAAAAAAAAAAAAAAACCCAAAATCAAAAAATAATCGTTTCTCCTAAATCTCTAAAAACATTCTTTAAATTATCAATGATACCCATCACCGTGTAAACCAAGGACAGATGGACCATTATTCTGAACAATTTGTGTCTTTACTTCATGAATAATTTACTCAACGGTCTTACATATTTCTAAGTATCGTCCTTTATTATAATACCCATTACCATAAACAATCTGCTTTTCATGTTGAGTTTTGACATGAAATGTCCCAAGACGTTTTAAATTAGACATGGTTATTCTTATTAATTCAGAAGGGAAACCTGATACTCAGGCATGATAAATGATTTGTTCAAAACCATGCACGTGTGGAATGATGAAGCTGGGATTCAAATCAAGGCCTTCTGAAAATCTATCAGGTCATGTTTTTTTCTTGAAAATTCCCATTCTTAATGGCCAGAAATTTTGTGATAGTTTCTCATCAGTTTGCCTACAAGTAAATAAAGCCATGCAGTAATGCTCGTTTATTAAGCAGACCTCACTATAAGAATCCATTAATATACTAAGTGACTTGTAGAATTGACTATGATTTGGTAGTGCAAGTAATTCTATATCAAGCCCATATTTAACATGACTTAATAATACCAAGAAAAGAACGTAAAACCCTTTTGCACATAGGTGATTTTTTCCTAAATTATGCATTTGTATATAGATAAAATTCTTAGAGCTGCCACAGTTTTTCATTCTGAAAAAACCTCAAAATGCTTTGCAATGAATCAAGTTCTATCTTGAATTGAGTAAGTAAATAGTTCATTTCAGTAGAAACCGTATTGTCACTACATCAGCAATTCTCATTTAAAAAATGTGCATTACTTATTCAGCTATTTGAAAGATGGTATTAAAGAGGAGCTATTTTGTCTTTTTTTTCATCTACAAGCCTTCATTTTTAAACTTATAACATTTTGTGTTTTTAAGATATCAATTACCATTTTAAAATCTGCCAGTCTATCTTGAGTTTCTCAGCAAGTTTCTAGGCCAAAGAAAACACTAATCCTTTCAATTTATTGGGAATCAATGTTTAATCCTCTTTTTTGTTCTCATACTTATTACAAATCATAAAGAATTCTGAGTGTCAGTTTAAGAAGTGAAAGCCCTATGTAATATTCCTATTACTTATTGATCAGTTTAAATTAAAAATTTTAGTACTTTCTATTTGAAAAGTAAACCAAAAAATTATGTTTCACATAGAAATGCTTCCAAAATATAATTTTAAAAAGTGTGTTTATGGTAATGTTTCAGACTATAGTTTAAAATCCATAAAAATGAAATTTTTATTATTAGTTAAATTCATGATGATTACTTAAAACTTTCATAATCGGCAAAATCAGCCTTGGTTAACTTTACTAGGAATGAAGAACGTGGAGAATAAGCTGATGGACATTTGAATGCAAACTTTAAAATAGTAAAAATATCCTAAAATTATTTTATATATAGCCTTTTTAAAACTTGAAAGCTCCATAAACCTTTTAAAACTTCAGATAAAAATAATGTTTCATATGGCTCAAAATCTCTCAGAAGTGCCAAATTAGTCTATTTTCTTATATTTCTATAAAATACTTATTACAACATACCTTCCTTAGATCAATATATTTTATTTTTAAGCATATTGAAATTATAGAAGATTCTATATAGACATTCATTTTTATTTTACTTTTAGTGTTTATTTATACACATACATATATTTTTATGATGATGCATATATTAGATCATATTATTCCGTTGTTTATCCTCTACACAAATACTTAGTAATATCCAAACATATGTCCAACATGGTTTAACATCAGAGGACAAAATGTACAAAAATGCCATCCTCTTTAAGCTCCATTCTAGAATGGAAAGCAGACACTAACAAAAACCAAAAGGAAAAATGTGAGATAGGTTTATGGCAATAAAAATGCCATGGCTAAAAATAAATCAGGAAAGGGGGAAAGATAGAGGGACACAAGATATAAACCAATACAAGGATTTTGGCTTTTGCACTTATTCAGATGGGAGGCCTGGAGAGGAAATTAAACGGAGAAAGACACATCTGACAACTCCATCCATTGTGTTACAGACAGAGCTGAAGTGTGTGTGGAAGAGCAAAAATAACTATTTAATCGATATTTCATACTATTGACTCTGTAAGTCTGGTAGCAGTGGAAATATGAAAAGTGGTCGGGTTATGAATATATATATTGAACATAGGATATGTAAAATATTTATTAATGATTAAATATGAAATCTAAAGAAGAAAAGCAAAAGCAAGGACAAAATGATAGCAATGTCCAGACTGAGATGGAGAACATAGTAGTGCACTTTCTGCGTCGTGGGGTAGTTCTACTTTTAATTTTTTGAAGAAACTTCATACTGTTTCCAGGGTGGCTGCACCAGTTTTCATTCGTACCAGTAGTGCAAAAAGGTTCCTCTTTTTCTGCATCCTCGCCAACATCTGTTGTTGCCTGAGTTGTTCATGTTAGCCATTCTGACAGATGTGAGGTGGTATCTCATTGTGGTTTTGATTTGCATTTCCCTGATGATGAGTGATGTTGAGCATTTTTTCATGTGTCGGTTGGCCATCTGGATGTCTTCTTTGGAGAAGTGTCTATTCATGTCTTTTGCCTATTTCTTCACTGGATTATTTCTTATGGAATTATAATATTCTATGAAATTGTACCAATATTTATTAATTTTTCTGATAATAATCATACTCACTTTTAGTGTTTATGATTTCAAACAATGCTTCTACAAAAAATCATTTCATGTGCAATCATTTGTGTTCACATGCCCGTATCTGAAGATTGAATATCTTCCAATCCCTGGAATGGGATTTTGACTTAAGAATTAATTTTTATTTTAACATTAAAGTTGGCTTAAGGACTGTTTTCCACCCAAAACCTGTAAAACCCACATTATACCCACAATGACTTAATTATTTTTAGCCATTCAGATTAGCATAAAATATCATTTATGTTCTTTTACATTTTCTTGAATACTGTGAAATTTGAACAATTACTTAAATTTTACACGCTTTTGGGTCTGCTCTTCAGTAAATTACCTACACTTCACTCAACAAATCATGTTCATTTTTCTATTGTAGAAGTTGTCTTTCCTTGGACAATATATAAGATAATTGTCTATATTAAAGATATTAACGTGTTGCCATTTGTGTTAAATGTTTTTTTGTCAAGATGAATCATTTATTTCTTAATGCTTAGAATTTTTACATATATATATTTCTATAAATGCATAGGTCTCCCAGCTTCAGGGAGGCGAGTCAGTCAACATTTCGACTCCATTTGTGCCATCACTACTAAGAAGATTAGACAGGGTCCTATAAACCTTATGCCAAGACACTCCTTATTCCTGTATCTTTGGAACAATGCCTTTCTGTGTTTTCCCTCTTTTATGTTCTACTCAAGTGTCCCAACGTTCCTGCTAGGCCTTTGCCCAACAAAAGGGGAAAAGAGAGGAAGTCCCACCAAATTGCCTTGTCAAGAACCCAAAGCATATTTTGAATGCGGCTAATCATGGTCCCGAGGAGCTACTGTGACTCAGTAAAAGATAGACTAAAATCGAGACTGAAGAATATGTAGCTGAACTCATGCCACCATATTTAGACAATCTCCTTACACACTCTATTATCTAAAGTATGTATTTCTTGAAGGCACTCATAAAGATTTATTTTGAGAAATTTAATCTGTCATAGTCTTATTGTTATGTTTAGAATTCCTATGTCTTGCAGAGAAAGGCTGACCTAAGTTTATTTTTTATATGTTTTTCCAATCAATTAATTCATTCAGTAAATACTCTGAATACCATCTTTATGAAAAAACCAAACCAAAACCAAAACAAAACAAAAAAACTATTCTCGACTCTAGGTATACAGACTTGAATAAGGCAACTAAGGCCCCAGCCCTTTGGAAGAGATAGACATTACACAAATAAGTAAATATGTATATAAAATAAAAGTATAAAAATAATTTAAATTGTGGGAAGCCTGGGTGGCTCAGTCGGTTGAGTGTCCACTTCGGCTCAGGTCATGATCTCGTGGTTTGTGAGTTTGAGCCCCGCGTCGGGCTCTGTGCTGACAGCTCAGAGCCTGGAGCCTGCTTCGGATTCTGTGTCTCCCTCTCTCTCTCTGCCCCTCCCCCACTCACGCTCTGTCTCTCTCTCCTTTTTTTTTTTTTTATTTTTTATTTTTTTTTTAATTTTTTTTTTCAAAGTTTATTTATTTTTGGGACAGAGAGAGAGCATGAACGGGGGAGGAGCAGAGAGAGAGGGAGACACAGAATCGGAAACAGGCTCCAGGCTCTGAGCCATCAGCCCAGAGCCTGATGCGGGGCTCGAACTCACGGACCGCGAGATCGTGACCTGGCTGAAGTCGGACGCTTAACCGACTGCGCCACCCAGGCGCCCCTCTCTCCTTTAAAAATAAATCAACATTAAAAAAATAATAAAAAATAATTTAAATTGCTACAAATGTTAGTGATATTAAAGAGAGTCATTTGACAGAGATAAACTGATTTTACAAAAAAGTAAACATTTAAATTAGGATCTAAAGGATAATCTAAAAGAAATGCAAGAATATTTGCAAATCACGATCACCTTTTACCTGAGGGCTAAATGCATAGTTCATTATCATTGGTTTTACAAATGTTTACAATTGTGCTGTTGACAATTATGTAGAGAGACAAATATATTGATATAGATATAAGTATATGTAATATATATGGATACATATATATTCAATAATATATATACACATACATACTATTACTATATATACACATGTATATAGTATGTTGTTAAAATATATGTTAATGCATAATATTTGTTATGAGGATTGAGTCAAATAATATAAATAAATAATAGATAAAGTGCTTAAAATGGTGTCTAGCGAAGAGTAAACACCGTGTGGATTTTTTTTGAGAGAGAGAGGTCAAATGTGGGGGGGGGGTGGCGAAAGGGGTGAGAGAAGGAAAGAAAAAGAGATAGAGAGAGAGAGAGAGAGAGAGGGGGAATCTTAAGTAGGCTCCACACCCAGCATGGAGAAGGATGCAGGGATCTATCTCATGGATGGGGAGACCATGACCTGGACTGAAATCGAGAGTCAGATGCTTAACCAACTAAGCTAGCTAGGTGCCCCTGGATGTTTCAAATTATTTGAAACAGAGAAGTAATGATTTGTTATGGTTCAGTCATAAATAAAAGGTGAAAAATGGGGGGAATGCTAAAAATAAACAACAAAAAAATGCCTGAATTCCTATGAAGAATTTATGAAGCATTTATTCTCCTTTACAATAAATTCCATCTTGTAGGTGTTTAAATGCATCATTCCATTTCATTTACCTAATGTGCAAATATCAGATAGTTTTTATGCAATAATATCTAGTAGATCAAATGGATGAGTGAAAATGCTGTCCTATGCATATTTCTATCATTTTTTGAAGCATAACACATACAAAGAAAAATTTATAAATCTTTAACATACAGCTTGATAAATATGCAAAGTAAAAATATTTGTGGACCACTACCCTGGCAAGAAATAGAACATTAACATAATTTCAGATGCCTCCCTCGTACTCCTTCTTTATCTCCCAGTGGCTCCACTGTCTGGATTCTATTATCATAGATCACCCTTGTCTGTTTCTGAGCAGTATGGGACTGGAGTCACCCAGTAACTATTCTTTTGTGTCTACCTTCTGCTGCTTAGAGTTAGGTCTGTGAGTTTCATCCATGTTGCATATAGAAAAAGCTCATTCATTTTCATTGCATTGTAGTATTCCATTATATGAATGTGTAAGAATTATTTACCCATTCTTTTGTTAATGATTATTTGGGTTGTTTATTTATTTATTTATTTTTTTTACAATTCTGGACTTCAAGTTATATTACAAAGCTGTAGTGATCAAGACAGTATGGTACTGGTGCAAAAACAGACACATAGCTCAATGGAACAGGAAAGAAAACCCAGAAATGAATCCACAACTATATGGGAAATTAACCTTTGACAAAGCAGGAAAGTATACTCAATGGAAAAAAGATATGCTGCATATCAGAGTGTGGGGAGGTATGGGTTAAACAGGTAATAGGTATTAAGGAGGGCACTTGTGATGGGCACCAGGTATTGTATGTAAGTGATGAACGACTAATCTCTACCCCTGAAACTAATACTGCATTGTATGTTAACTAGTTGGAATTTATTTTTTTTATTTATTTTTTTTTATTTATATATGAAATTTATTGTCAAATTGGTTTCCATACAACACCCAGTGCTCATCCTATTTGGGTTGTTTACAGTTTGGTTGAGGCTGCTTTAATGATTCCACTCTGAATATCTATGAACATGTATTCTGGCTCACAAATGTAAACAATTTTGTTGGATATTTATTGTCCATGGGATTGCACATATGAAATTTAGTGAGTATTGCTAAATATTTTTCCAAAGTGGTATGCCTTTTTTATTTTGTAAGTTAAATGCTGAGAATTTGTATGTAATATTATAGAGGATGAGAAAGGTATTATCTACTGCCAGACATGATTCAACTTCTTTTGTCCCTTAATGTGAATCAAAGCAAATTAAGTTGAGTGGGGAGTTATTGTTAAATAGATGCAGAGTTTCAGTTTTATAAGATAAAAAGAGTCATGGAGATGGATGGAGGTGATAGCTGCCCACCAGTATGAATGCATTTAATACTACTGGACTGCACGCTGAAAAGTGGCTAAGATGGTAAATTTTATATTATGTGTATTTTACCACAATATATATATATAAATGGAAAAAAAAAAAAAAAGCAGGTCAGGTGGACTTGGTCAAAGGGACAAAAATGGTAGAATTGTAAGTCTTCTGAAGGTTGTTTGTTTGTCTGGCTTGGTGTTACTCCCAGATCATTACCTGTCAAGGGTCACAATAAAAAACCTGATGCTTTTACCAGAGCTTCTTTCTAAAATAATCCCTGAATTCCAATTTCTCTTTCCTTCAATTTGGGAATCTTTGTAAGAGCCTGCTAATTTTTTTGTTTGTTTTTGTTTGTTCATTTATTCTCCTCAACAGTTACTTTCTGTTTTGTTTCTTTGCCTCAGGCCACCATCTAGTTTAGGAATTCACAGTGAGGCTGCTAAAATCTGTAAGCTTTCACTTTTTGCATGGCTTCTGTATTTCAAGTTGGGAAACAGAGATTTGTCCAATTGGAAAAATGGTAGAGAGAGTTGGACTCACCTCTGTGTATTCCGTTCCTTTTAAGGATAATAACCTCTCAGGTCCTGATTATTTTGGTTGTTCTCTAATGCTCTCCAATTTTTAAAGAAAGCTGTCCAGTTTTAAAATAGCCCTTAGTAGAAGGGTTTATGTGATACAAACTATAACCAGAATTAAATATATTATTATAAATTGTAATAGTAAACTTCAATGGCTCTTATCACTCCAATAATATCGTGTTTAAAACTAAAATTAACATTACCAACTCTATAACACTTCCATAAGCACTGTTTCATTTAAGTGTCATATGAGTTGGATAGTGTAGTATTGTCTTCCCGGTTTTATGGAGGAATATGAAGATTTATAAAGACTAACTGAAGGGTCCAAATGATATGGTTTATTAATCTAACACTGGGATTCAATCTTACTTCACACTCTAGATTCTCAGATGGGTCCTCCTACTAAAACCTACAGGAAAATTAAAATATCTGCAATTAAAATATCCTTATATGAATAACCCAACCCCTTGGGTACCTCAAAATCGATAGGTATAAAACTGATCATCTTCCCTTAGTTTAATTTCCCATCACAGTTGGTAGAAAGATGATGTTGAGAGTCACATTGTCTCTAGTCCACCTCTTGTTGATCCTTGATATCAATCATAGTTTTGTTCTCCAACCAGATCTTTCTCTTTCTCTCTCAGGATAAAGACAACATGCAGTGACTTGTCACTAGATTTATTAGTGTTCACTAGGATAAACATATAATAAATGGAACTTTTCAGAGTACAAAGAGGCACTATTAATAATTATGATAGGATAAAAGAGAAGAAAACTGGATCTGTGTCAGGAAGACATGAACGTATGATCACCCTGTTGAGCATTGATTTGGCTTGGCTTATGGTCCTAAAGTAGATTCATGTTTGTCATTACTAACTCTTGATGGTTGGAAGTGTTGGCAAGAGAAGAGTCATAATGCTCAAAAAATTGAGACAATATATTAAAATCATCTTAGGTTTAGAACCTGGTTCCACGACATAATAGCTGTGAAAAATTGAGCAAATATTAACCTCCTTGATAGCAAACCGTATTGGTTTGCTATTCTTTCTTGTTGCTCCAAATGCCATGCCTTAAAACTACAGTCATCTATTGTTAATTCATGTATTTTCAGGCCAGCTAGGGTTCATCTGATTTAGACTGACTTTAGCTGAAAATCCCTGTTTCAAGCTATAATAGCTAGGCATCTCTTTTTCCCACTGCAGGTCTGTGTATCAGCTGGGGCAGCTCTGACACATTTTTGTTTCTTATTAATTGTGAACTAGCAGGCAAACTAAGATGTGTACTTTATTTTGCAATGGCAATGGTGCAAGAAGTGGAAACACACCAGTCTTTTATAAAGCCTAACTCAAAATTTCACACATCCTATTTTCCAAAACAAGTCACCCACGAACAATTTTATATATATATATATATATATATATATATATATATATATATATACACTTCACCACTTTGTTCAAAGAAACTACCACAAGACAAAGTTCATGGATGCAGAAAACATTAAGGAACTGGAGATAATGAGGCAATTTGCCATTCATTCTGAGACTCAGTTTCTTCACTTATAAAATGAGGATAATAGTAGACCCTTGAAGGCAAAATATTCTATATACAATATAATATAACCCTTTGAGGGCTACTTCACTATTATTTGTTGGAGTGTTTGAGATAATGTCCATACAGCATCTAGTTCATAGTAGATACCTGGAAGCTAATTCTCTAGTTTTATTATTATTATTATTGTTATTATTATTAATTATTGTTATTATTAAGAGAGTAATATGTGATGATAAGGGACATTTAAGGAAAATTATATCGACAATTACTTTCAAGTATCTTTCTTTGCCTTTCTAACTGTATTCTTAGTAGAGATCAAGGGAAATGTATGCCTGAACCTCGATGCTCTTCAGCAAAGGAGTTCCACAATCTTAACATTTTTTTATTTAAAGTTTTAGAAAAATAATGTATTATTCTTGTCATAGTCAGCATTTTTTTGTGATTAAAATTTCATGGAACATAAAGTCAAATACATTTTTGGGCACATGTTTCTCAATTTACTTTTGATGAAACAGGTAAAAATTATCTAAAATGTAATTATAGAAACACCAAAAATTCAGAGTGAGAGCGCTTAAGTAATCCAACAGAAAAAAAAAAAAGTATAATGTGCAATGGTGCTGGTAAATACGAATAGGACTTATTTTCCGTTTTACTCTCATTACTTTGGTTTTATTACATATGAAACAGATATTCCAATTGCTTTTGTCTTCTGAATATATACTTTAAATTGATTATTACCTTTTAAAAGTTAACTTCATTTGGTACTTGAATGCTTTATGGTATTAAAACCACACTACAGGAAATAACAAATGCGTATCTTTTCAATATAATCTGAATCATAGTGTATCAGAGTCAATGAGATTGAGTGTTGATTTATTGGGATGATTTAGCATTCTGTCGTGCCAGGTAATAGCAATCCACCAATAATTAGTTAGGGGAAATATTTTTATCCTAATCTGCTGGTTTGCTAACTGCATACCATATTGATGTACTCGAGTAAAGAAAATGGGGTGATAATTATCATCACTATTGATTGATGAACCTCAAATATGGTGGTTATGATTTCAAATGTCAGATTCCAATTAGTCTGAACATGAGGTTTAGGTTAAATATATGCATCCAGATTAATAGAGACATGTCTGCTTCCTCTCTCTTCCCTTTCCTGGGGTCATTGCTCTCTATTATTTTTTAAATAATAAGACTACCTGTGACACCTGAGAGGCTCAGTCGGTTAAGTGTCTGACATTTGATTTAGGCTCAGGTCATGATCTCACATATGTGAGATTGAGCTCTAGGATGGCTGTGTGCTGACAGTGTGGAGCCTGCTTGGGATTCGTTCTCTCCCTTTTTTTCTCTTCCCCTCCTCTCCCTGTGCATGCTGTCTCTTTCTCTCTCAAACTAAATAAATAAACATTTAAAAAACATAAATAATAAGACTATCTTTTTTAAGATTTCTAACATTGAACTAAAATATTTCATGCATTTATTGAGGAATGTTTATGGAGCTTCTGCAATATGTAAGCATTACTTTTGGTGCTAGGATGATACAATAAATAAAGGGCTAGGGAAATAAAAAGATCTGTCCAATCCAATGAGAAGAGATACATGTAAAATAAAATAGCATACCTTGTTCATGAGACGCTGATAAATTTGATGGAGAAAAATAAGGCAGGTTAGAAGTATCAGAAGACTCCATCTTGGTGGTGGTTTGCCTGGTCCGAGAGGTCTTCACTGAGTAGGTGGGCTTTGAAAAATACTTAAAGAAGATAAAAACAAAAACAAAAACACAGCCATACAGATTCCTGGGGCAGAAATGTTGCAGACGGAAAGAACCCCAAATGCATCTGCCCTGAGGCCAGAGCTCACATGCTGTGTTTAAAGCAGATCAAGGAAATCTACGCAAGCACATAAAGAAAAGTGGTGAAGACAAACAGGCAGGAATAGCATGGTGGTGACAGTAGGATTGTAAGGGCCTTGGAGGCCCCTGTGGTGTTTTATGCTGAGTGGGGTAGAAAGCCATTGGAGGGCTTTGAGATGAGGCACAACATGATTATGACTTCGTTTCCAAAAGATGATTCTGGATTTTGTTAATAGTAGACTCTAAAGGGATAAGAATGTCAACAAGGACAACAGCTAGTGGCTAGCATGAGAATTGAGGCGACCAAAGATCACAGCTTGAGGAGGGTGGTAGTGGTGGTGGTGATGAGAAGTGGTCAGACAATGACTCTATTTTTAAGTAGGTCGAATAAGGATTTCTCACACATTAAGCGGAGAGTATAGAAGAGAGAAGTGAAGTGTGAAATGAAGGCTTTGATGGTTTCTGCTACTGGAAGGATGAGAGAGATATTTCCTGACATGAGACTAAATAAAGAGAAGTTGAATTTAGAGAAGTTATCAAGTTAACTTTGAAATGTCATGAAGACATGTAGATGGATGTGCCAAGTGCATACTTGGATATCCTGGAATTCTGGAGGAGAGGTCTGAATGAAAAGTAAAAACGTAGGAATTGTCAGTTGGAGCTAGTTCTTTAAAGCCACAGCAGTGTTATATCCCCAGAAGAGTGAGTGCAGATGAGAGAAGAGGTCCAGGAACTGATCTCGGAGTGCTCCAATATTTAAAGGTGAAGAGAAAGGAACTAGCAAAGAAATTAGTAGCAATAAGAGAGGTTGAAGACATCAAGTGAATGCCAAAAGCCAAAAGAAGGCATCTTATGTGTCAAGTACGGCTGATAGAACAAGAATAAAGAGAACCAAAAATTTCCCATTGGATTTTTATCACAAGATCACTGGTGAAGTTAATAACAAGATTTTCAATTAGAGATAGATGAAAGCCTAATTAGAGAAGGTTTAAGAGAGATCAGGAAGACAATGCCTAAACCCAGAATATAGACACCTGCTACATTTCATCAGTTCTAAGATACATATTATTTCACACTTTAAATCTCAGAATTTAGGGTATATTTAAAAATTAATAACATTTTATACTTATTACTACCTAGACAACTATTCTGATGCAGATGAATAAGTTGCCTGCTTATTCATAAACTTTGTCACAGTTGTTTAAAATTTCAGACTGGTACATAAATAAAAACTAAAAAGCTCTTTCAATATACATAAAATAAAAATTCTAAGTGATATGAAAGCTTTGATCATAGCTTATTTAGCATTTTTACTTTTGTAGTAGTACATACACTAACTGCAACTTGTAATCAATGTGACTCAAATACAATAAATATGATTATCATGGAGTTTAGCCATAAGAGGAAAAAAAGAGAGAGAGGTCAAGAGCAGGTTTGCTTATGGGATTTAATGTATTTAAGATGGTCAAAATTAGGAGGCGTTTGCATGCTGATGGGAATAAGCTAGTAGTAAACATTGGATGCAGCATGATAGACTTGAAGTATGTCTTCTCCATACTTTTGAACATGAAAATATGGCTGCATTGAGTTTATCTCTCAATGGTGTTTTGCTGAAATCATTTAAGATTTCCATTTTGTGTTCACAAGATAGAGAGAAGTTGCTCTAAAATCCTCTGTACATTACAGATACAGAGATCAAGCCCAATGAAAACTATATTTTATGTATTCAAGAAGTATCAACCATTGCTAATAAACATTAACTTACAGTATTTCTACACAACTCCCTATATCTATACCCATTCAATATCTTATATAATTGTATAAATAAACAAGTAATTTAAAATATAAAGGGACTTCAAAAGGGAATGCTTCTATTTATTTTTAACTGAGATAAAAGTTAACTTTTGCATGAATTTATATACATGCATTTATTTTGCCTGAAAATCTCTATATTTTATATCCAATGCATGGGTAATAAGGTGTTTTTCCAACTTACAAATGGGCTTACATTAACCATAAAAAATGATTATCAAAATATTTCTAGAGAAATTAATATTACTGGGAGCTATGATAAATGGTATATATGACTTCCTACAATGTTAAAAATTCGGACAAGAAGTATAATAAAATAACTGATTTTACCAACAATGAGATTGAAATACACATAGAGTATATTTCTTTAGAATAACTATGGTATATATGGAGTGGCTAGGTTTTAGATAGTCAAATATTTATGTAGTTCTTGATTTATTAATTTATGGTTCCTTTGCACTGATCCAACGAATATATTTATTTTCCTATTTCTATTGCTGGATAATCAAATACTTCTGGAAATTCTAATAGGTGTTTAAAAAAAGTGTTCCATATTTTATAATTAAAAAGCATAATAATAGAGCTGATTGTGAAAAAAAACTCTCATAATTGTAAAAGCTAGGTATCGCATAACGTGTAATTCTTAACCCATGAATTTATAAGATTAAAAATGTGGGTATAAATTCATATTCACATTTGATCTAATAAGTACCATTTTAAGGTACACTGATTGATGATCATCTGTTCTTTTATTTTTGTTTCTCTTTTCTTTTGGTTATATTTTGACATTTGTTTGTTTTGCTCTTTTTTTAATAAGTATTTTTTAAGTTTATTTATTTATTTTGAGAGAGAGAGAGAGAGAGAGAGAGAATCCCAAGCAGGATCCATGTTTTCATGTTTTCAGCATGGAACCTGATTCAGGGCTTGAAGTCAAAAACAATGAAGTCACAACCTGAGCCGAAACCAAGGGTCTTGACTCTCAACTGACTGAACCACCCAGGCACGCCTTTGATTGTTTTGTTCTTAATAAAAAGCTGTTATTTAATTTACTTCAAATAAATTTTTGATTGTTATAAAAATGTAAAAGATAAAAACCACATTTTGACTATTCTTGGCAACTATTAATCTGTGCTCATTTTTCTTATCCCGTGTATCTTATCACATCAGGTATTTTATGAGTGCATGTTGCTGTACTATCAGCATACAACATTCTATTAAATATTCTGTGCAGAATAAATTCAAGAAAACGTCATGTTACTGACCAGGGGCATATTTTCTTATTCCAAACATGTCTTGATGACCCAAATTCTTAGGTTATTAATTTCAAGTGTATGCTGAATATGTATATATTCATATAAATTAATACATATATATGTTAAATTTGTTTTTAATATTCATATTTCTAAAGAAAATTAATAATTCCATAGTGGCTCACTGTGCATGTTAACTATCACACATCTAAAAATTATCACTAATGGGGTGCCTGGGTGGCTCCGTCGGTTAAACGTCAAGACTTGATTTTGGCTCAGGTCATGATCTCGTGATTCATAGGTTTGAGCCCAGCATTGGGCTCTCCGCTGACAGTGTGGAACTTGTTAGGGGACTCTCTATCTGCCCCCTCTCTGTACCTCCCCCCACTTATGCGGTCTGTCTCACTCTCTCTCTCTCTCTCTTAAAATAAATAAGTGAACTTAAAAATACTTTTAAAATTATCTCTAATTGACTACATTAAATTTTAGTAGAAAAGTATATTTTAAACAGAATTATTGAGATATATTATGAACAGTTTAGTAATCTATTTTCTGCATTTTTAGTGTGAGGTAAGGTAATGACTCTACGTAGTTGGGGGAAAAAAAGTTTGGTTATAGATTCCCAAATAATTAAAGGTCATTTATGAAGCTACCTATGAAGTGTTCTTATCTGAACTTGAATAGTCATTCTGTATTACTTGGCTAAACTGTACAGTTTTTATATGATAACTTTATAGGAGCAAATTTGTAATATAGTAATGAAATTGAATGTTAAGGTTCTGCAATATGAAAACATGTGCCTACTAGAACATTATAAAAAAGAAACACTTCCTCTAAATCTTGAAACTCAGTGTTTTGCTACATAACTCATTCAGCAACAAGGTCACTAGCTATAAACACTTTCATTTTCATCAGCTTGTTATTGCTTCTACTTTGTGTTTGCTTATTTGTTTTTTGTTTGTTTGTTTCTGTTTGTATGTATGTATGTATGTATGTATTTTGCTTTGTGGTTAGACAGACTTTGGAATCCACAGTTGAGATTGGTAAAATCTTTGATTTTGTGAAGTTTGGCAGGTACTCAGATGGTCATGTGCAAAGGAAATTTCACACAAATGACTTGGGCATCTTCATTCTGGACCTGACTGTGATAACACTTTATACTCTGTGTGTGTGTGTGTGTGTGTGTGTGTGTGTGTGTGTGTGCATTTGCACGTGGGTGTGTTTGTCTCCTGCCTGTCTCACTCAGTATCCTCCTTGGAAAGAAGACTTTTAGAAGCCCCTCCCTCCATCTTGTTTTCACCTAGGCTCATTGTATTACTTTTGCCCTAAATATATCTAGGACCTCTCTTGGACTCCCAGAAACAAGGAAATTCTAACTCAACATTTAATTAGAGTTGCCATTTACTGAGCATCAAACATATCAGTTTACATATTTTATTACCAATCCTTAAAATAATCCTGAAAGATAGGTACAATTTTCTCCCTTATTATAGACGTTGAAATTAAGACAAACAGCCAAACCACAGAGCTGGCATTTGCCATATTTGGGCTACAAATTCAGTTCTACTTGGCTCTGAACATTATTCAGTATCCAATTCTGGCTTGATGGGTAATCTAAGAAGTTAGTTTCTACACAATAATTAATAGCTAATAATGACTTCACAAAATGTCTCTTCCAGATCATACTTTTACTTTCTCTTTAGGGCAACCAATTGTCTAAGGAGAGACTATGACCAGGGCCGACAGTATAAAGATGAATAAAGAAAATTATTTAAATAATGTGAATTGAAAGACTGCTGGTTTATGAGTAGATATAAAAAACACAAATCAGACATATTTATACATATTTATAAATGCAACAACTACCAGAAACTATATACATGAGATCCAAATAATGGATTTGATCAATTCTTATTTGATCAAATAAGAATTACTAGGGGATTTGGTTTGTTTGGTTTGTGTGGTTGGTGTTGATTTTTTTTTTAAGTGAAGAATGGAGAGGATAACCTATAAAGGAGACCTACACTGCTTGACCCAAACAAAATCATAATGAGATAGAATAATCACTGACCTTGAAAGCAAAGCTATGGCTCATTTACCGGGGAATATATTTTTTGGTTTTTTTTTTTTTGTTTTTTTGGAAATTTGTGCTTCAGTTTCTTTTCATAAATACAGATATTTTATTTTTAAGTCCTTTGAAATGATATTTAACAGACTATACAAAATTATCATAATAATCTATTTCTAATAGAACAATGAACTGAATTATCCTTAAATTCTTTTGTGCCTTTGAACAATCAGCTGACTTGTTTCTATGACTCAAGAACAATGTAGCCATCATTCATCAGGAGTAAGATAAATCGATCACAGTGTTTTTGCTATTAGTTTTCAGGTTAAAATAAATTTCAGGTTACAAGGTGATAAACTGTAACCTAGATATAAACAAGCAGGGTGCATTCTATCACAGATTTCATCACTTAAACTGAGTCAATATGGTTAGTGTAATAAGCTTTACTAAATGTGCAGAGCTTGGAATATAAAATACTTAACCGTCTTAAGATATTATAGACTTACCTTATCTAGTAATATAAGTGAAAACTCCAGTCACACATTCAAAATCATTAAAATATACAGTACAATAAAAGAAAAACAGTTTTTATTCTGATTTCTACTTAATATACCCGGAATATTTCATATTATTTGAAGACATCACAGTTGAATTTGTTGAGACGGTTCAAAAGTAAATGGAGTTCCCCAGAGAATAATGGAGAGTTGCAATGTTGGTGTACCTTTGTACCTCCCTAAAAAATTCACCTCTTCTAAACTTATATATTCAATTTCCATGTAAAACTAAAATATATTCCTATGCAACAAGCTCAAACGTCTTATTTTTATTATTTCACTTCTTAAAAAATTGAAATCTCTGGTTAAGATTTCTTTAGTGACATTTTTAATATTGAATAAATCCAATCCCTAGTCTCCAGAGCATTGTATGTCTTGTATTCTGAAGTTGTGCCATATAAACAAATTGTTTTTCTAATCCTTTTATATTTTTTAAAGTATATGAAACGTTTAACCTAATTTGTACAACATCATCAAATTTTTATTTCCTAAGTCTTATTTTATTTGCAAACAAAACTCGATTTCCAAAGATATGGATTGTTACTTATATAACTGGATTATGGACTACAAATCAATCCATTTGATATTATTACAGTTAACGTTTCAGCAAATTGTGTCACCAATGGCACTATGCATTAGTCTTGTTTTATTCTTTTTAATAATTCAGTTTCTGTTCTAATGTCATATTTTTATTTTGAAGTAATTTTTCTAAGTAGAAGGAAATGGCATGATGAATTGTAGTGTAACAAATCAAACAAAAGAATTTATCTACCTGACTAATTTATTTTTCTTGTCTAGTATTAGTTTTTATAATGTCAATATTCATATCCCCTCCAAAAAATGAAGACTCATTATAAGAACTGTTTTATTTCATTTTCACACAAAGGTCAGAAATAATTCTTAAAGAAGGATTAAAGATGAATAAATTTGATTATGAATTATAATTTCTTTTTAAGCACTCCCACACACATTATCTCATTAAAACAACTCTAGTGTAGGTAATGACATTACTCTTTTATGGATTATGAAAGAAGTCTCACAGGCTTGCCAAAGCCAACACCTTACACCTAGGTGATCTGAGGCTCAAACACATTCATCTGGTTAGAGGATTGATATTTCTTCCACTGGATTAAGCAACTAAGAGCCAACATTTGTTATGCACCCATGTTTGCTTAGTTGTAAATGCTTTGGGGTATTAAGCCAAACCCCATTATCTTTCTCACTCTCTCCCTACCCCCATCCCCGTCACTATCTCACTCTCTTTCTTAAATGTGCATGTACACACACATGTATACCACTTTGCAGATGAGAAATTAGGCCACAGAGAGATTAATTAGCTAACTTGTTGCTGTAGTTAATAACCTAGTAAGTGGCAAAACTAAAATCAAAGTATAAAGCATACTATTTCCAGTTGAGGCTGTGAAGGAAAAAAAACAACAAAAAAAAAACAAGCCTGAATCTTATCTTTGATTTACCATATTATTCCTATTTAGTGTTCTGAAGACAACAGTGTTTCAAAAGGTCTTGTGCGTTAGCCAATTGTACTATTTTTCGTAATTATATTGATCTCCCTTTCTAGTATATTCTGACTTATTATGTTGATTCTTTCCCATATTTTGAAATTGTTTTAAATTTCATTAATTTCTGTCCATCTCTTCACTAGTTCTTTTTTATCTCAATCTTTAGTTTTAATCAGGTGATTATTGTCTAACTACTATAATTGACATATAGCAGACCTGCATTTAGATATTCTTGTGTTTGCTTACACTAAGAGTGTTAATTACAAGAAACATTCTCCAAAATAGATCACAAGGTAGGCCACAAGACAAGTCTTAATAAATTTAAAAAAGATTGAAATCATATCAAGTATCTTTTTCAACCAAAATGGAGTGAAACTAGAATTCAATGGATAAGGAAAAGTGAAAAATTTGCAAATATGTGGAAATTAAACAACACACTCTTGAACGACGATAGGGTCAAAGAGAAACTCAGAAAGGAAATTAGAAAGTATCTTGAGTCAAATAAAAATGAAAACACGATATGCCAAAACATATGAGATACAGAAAAAATAGGACTAAGAGAAAAGTTTATAGTAGGAAGCACCCATAAGAAAGATCTCATATCAGCAACCTTTATACCTCAAGGAACTAGAACAACATAAGCCCAAAGTAGAAGTACAAGTATTGAAGAAGGAAGGCAGTGTTAAAATTAGAGCAGAAATAAATGAAATAGGTAACAGAAAACATCAACAAAACTAGGAACTGGTTTATTGACAAGATAAACAAAATAGACAAACCCTTAGGTAAGAAAAAGGAGACAAGACTCAAGTAAAAAACATCAGAACAAGTGAGGGGAGAGATTATATCTGTGTCCCAGAAATAAAAAGAATCTTAAGAGACTACTATGAGCAATTATATACCAACAAATTGAATCATCTAGAAGAAATGTATAAATTACTAGAAACAGAAATCCACAGTGATTTAATCATGAAGACATAAGCAACCTGAACAAATATATAATTAATTACAAACAGGAAATATAATGTTATTTGTTATGTATGTTATTGTTTATATGCTTTTTCTTATATTATTTCCCCTAAATTATAAAACTGATATATATATATGAAAGCTGATGTATATATATATATATATATATATATATATATATATATATACACATATATATTTATATATGCAAAACTTACAGTTTTTAAATTATTGACTTTATTTTTATTATTCTGACATATGTCCCTGTTAGTTAAAGTTATAATGGAATCATCTGAAATCTTGTTTCAGAACTCTTCTCTTAATGCTGCCATCCTTTTTGTTCTTTCCTGATAACTTCTGGAACTTTCCTGATAACTTCTAGTCTTTGTCTTTTAACTCACCAGGCTTTCCTTTTATAGTGTAGCAGATGGATTATCTTTACCAATCCTTCACCCCCTCCCTATAATTAAATTACACATCCACGTCCTTTGTCAAGTGGTTTTGCAGTGCCTGCCTCTACCGTAGGCAAGATTTATAACACAGTCACACCGACTTCAGTTTAACATAGAAATTGTCTTTAGTCAAAGGAGTGTGAGTAGATGTGAAATAAGCAGACTTGAACTGAACTTGCTTTCTTTGACCTGTTCTTTTGTGATTCTACCAACTACATTGAGAATAGTCTAGAATTAGCAGACACAGGTGTGAGAAAAATAAAATGTAATTGCTTTTAGCCTTTGAAATTATAAGATTTTTAAAAGTATAATATTTGACAGTAATTAAGCCCACCAATCAAGTTATTTTATAATTACATTCTGATATAAAGTATTTGACACATATAAAAATAAAATAAGATGTCACTATCAGTGAACTTACTACCCCAGTTAAGAAATAATTCATTGCCAAAGCCATTGAAACTCCTTATTTACTCCTGTCCAATAACTTTATTTCTCCTCTATTCTGGATTTTGTGTTTATCATTCTACTGCTTAACTTTAGAATGGCATTAGATATGCATATGTATCTAAACAGTGCATATTATATATGAATATGTCTCCACATAATTTTTAGATTTACCATATTACTATGACTACATTTCTTAGATTTTATTCACAGACTTATGATCAATTGATTTTTTGACAGTAGTTGTATTAGTTGCTGAGTGTAGCTCTAAAAGCCATCAATCTCCTGCCTATTCTCTGTATTGAAATTTGGAAAAGAAAACTAATCCAGTAGCCTTAACATGCCTAGAATAAGTAGCCAAAAAGAAACTTTTTTTGTATAAAAGACTCTCCTTGAAGTGTTGTTCTTTTGATATCAAGATTTAGGATTTTAAAGGCCTAACTGATTATAATTACAGACATTTGTTTCATTATACTCATGAATGATGAATGATTAAAAAGGCAGTCTATTGAATTCATATATTTCTAATCTATTTTTAAATTAGAAACTCAGAGGCAGTAATTTAGAGTAACAAAGCAAAGATTGTTTTATGGTCCCAGACTTCTCCTTTATTTAATTAAAATTGCTTTAAAAATAATTATTGGGAATAAAGTGTTTTGTTTAACAGGATATTAGAGCATAACACCTTACTGAGTATGCTTTTGAAAGAAGTAATCCTATTTTGCACAAAATTATAGTGGGAGGTTCGCACATAGGATGCACATTTCCAAATATGATGTATACAGCGTTTTGCTCAGTTCTATGGTAATGTAAACATATAGTTTGATTTTAGGGTTGTGGTAGGTGGAACGTGTCAACCTGAAATCAAAATGAAATTTGTTTTGTGACAAAGCTTTCTTTCTTTTTCTTTTTAAGTTTAAAAATAATCACATCATATCAACAAATTAAAGTTGTCGTGTTCTCTTTTAATTACAACATATAGTATATGTTTAATCACAACATATCCCATAAATGTGATATGTTATAGTATACAATATACATATTTTGTAAAGAGACATGTTTTAATTACAACATGTAACATATTAGGACATATATCCCAGATGATGATGGCCCTTGATGTATTTGCACTGAGATAGAAATGTTCAACTGATTAAGAGCAGTTCAATATTTTCTGCTAGTTTCAGAATGTCTCTTTGCCCTAATTACTGGTGGCACTTTAGTGTGTGTACTCCAAGGCTTAACATCAGCCTAGAGAAGATGGTAATGAACACAATTTAAAACATGAAACTTGCAAATATCCTTTGAAACGGAGTAAGGATTCATCATTGCTTGTTACTTTATTTGGATCTTCTTTGGGTTTTCACATCAGGTAGTACTATAAGACACAGAGATGTGCGAAAATATTTATTACCTTATTAAGGTAAACTGTCTTCCCTGCCGGTGGATGATACTTTATAGAAAAAAATACAAAATCCTATAAACTTCACGGCTGGAGTCCTGCCACTTTTTAGCTGACAACACGGCCACCATTACTTTTATTCTAATTTTAAGGACAGTAGTAGCAGCACCTCAATTAACCAATTAATCAAAATAATATTCAAGTTTCTGCACATCTAGTTCGTAAAGGCTCTCCCTATTGCACATTATTTCAAATGAATGCCATCTCCTGCTAGGGTGGGTGTTCAACTGCCCTAGAAAAGCACAGTAGTGAGCTCTTTTCATTGCAGTGAAACAAGTTAACAACACTGACACTTAAGTGACCATAATTAGTCCATTGAGATGGATGTGGGAACTTTGTACCTCTCCCGGTGTCACTGTCACAGACTGATGACACCCTCTAAATTGCAATAGTTCATTGGTTCATTTTCCAAATGGTTTTCTCACTTAGAATGCCTAGAAGTCCATTTTTTTAAAAAAATAAAGGTCTTGGATACTTTAGAAAACAGCCTTAATCGAAGAAAGTCTAAAGGGAGACCTTATGCCTTTCAAATTGCAGTGAGTTTTTTCAGTGTTTGTAGGAGAAAGACACATCAAAGGACCATATGTAAAAACCAAATCCTTGTAATTGATAATATTAAATATTTAGTAGAGCAAATGTGAAAGTTTAGAAATTAATTTTCCATGAATACAAGTTAAAAAACATAAAAGAATAATAAGAAGGCAAGTTCTGCCCTATTCAAACCAGTTCTTTCAAATGTTTGACAGGCTTTATGAAACTAAGTTTATAATAATAATCAGACTTAAAGTATGTTTTCAGGTTACAGATCATGTGACAACTAATAAGCCAATTTTATTTGAATGCTGTTATATAGTAGGAGAGAAAAATATGCTGGTGTGTAATTGTTTTTATATGAATATTACTATAGTTTATTTTAAAAATGCAAATAGTATTTTAAAAACTACTTTAGATAAATTTTCCTTAAAAATTAGGGAATTCAAAGTAAACTATTGGCACATATGCCTAAAATTCATATGCAAATTCTTGTGAATGCATAGGAAAGCAGAAAGCAGGAAAGAGAGAATTGCACAGTAATAAATGCAAAATGAGTAAAATGTTGACTTATGTAAGGGCATTACTCAACTCTTCACTTTCTCCTTTGAGCCAGCGTAGAAACACAAGAGGTATTTAGAAATCAGAAGACTTGCCTATAAAGCGAAGGAATAGCCAAATTCCTTGATTTTCCAAAGCAGTGATATTATTATTTATAAGGACTCCCTCCACCTGTTGCTATAGGCACCCAAAAGTTTTGGATAAATTCAAGAACATAATATCATACTCAGACTTTCAGAATTGGTTGCTTCATATCACAAGGAAACATTAGTATGCAGCTGATTTGAGAGATTCTGGGACACAAGCAATGTTATCAGAGACCTCTTTCTGTATCTCTCCGTTCTGCTTATCTCTGAATATAATCTTCTTTCTACAGTACAGTTCCACCTCCTGAAAAAGATAACCTCCATCACTCTCAAATTAGTCACCCCAATAAAGATACATGCTGTTATCTCAGGAACCTCAAAAGAAACAGAATGGTTTCATTTTTTAAAGTCCTACCATTGACCCAGCTTTTGTGGTGTGCCTATTCTAAGAGCTAGTTAGACTAGCTAGTCACAAGGGAGACTTGGAAAATTCCTCCCAAAACACATACTATGGATTCCATTGTGAAAAAAAAATAAGATTCTGTTACCAGAAAAATGATGAAAGAGAGGTATCAACTCAATTAATACAGAAATCAAATAACCATCCCATAGAAAGAGAGGGATTCTGGACACCAAAAACACATGAAGTTGCTACTGGTCTTATACAGATTGGCTTACAAGTGTTTTGTGGACATTAAAAAATAAATATTTAAGAGACGTCATTAAATGTTCTCTGAAATGAAAAGTGGACATATCAAACTATCTTCTTTTACATTTTTGATAGGATGTCTAGATTGATAAGTGAAAAGGCTTTAGAGATGCACTGCGCTTAAAATCTTTCAAATTACTGAATAACATGATGAAATTTGTACTTAACTATTTTACTCATGGTAATTTCTTAAATAAATTTATCAGAAAAATGTTCATTAAGGGGTCGATATTGATGTGAAAGAAAGAGTTTAAGGTTTTATTCTTGATCCTAATTCAAATTCTTTTTTCAACATTTTGGATGAGGATTTAGAAAATAAGTTAGTAATATGTGTGGGTTATAGAAAGTTTGGGGGGAAATGATATATATTGTATCTAATATCTCAAAAGTATCTTAACATAGTAGATTAATAAAAGAAACCTGATGAAATAAAATTAATTTAAATCTCAATGTTAAAAAAAAAGCTTTTAGATACATTGTGAATCAAGCTTAGATGTAAACAAAGAGAATTATTGGGAAGCTTTATCAAAAGACTAATGGACATTAACTTCAGGTAACCTGAACACACATTAACAATGTTATATTTTCACTAAAATGAATTAAAATTATTGGATATATTAATTAAGATTTCATTTTATAATAATGATAGGTGGGACTTTCATAAGTTGAGAGATGTATTGATAAATTTGAGTATGTCCAAAGATGAAATAATTAACACAAAAAAGGATGTGGCAATACCTAGATTAGAGGGAAGGATATTTAACAGGAAAGTAAAAACTATTCTAAATACTTGAAAGACTTTGACATAATTTTTAGTTCAGACTTACTCTGTGTACTTCCAAAGTTTTATCCAGAAGTTGTATTTAGGTTATAGAAGTCTGGGATCCATAATGAAGGACATTTTTTTTTTCTCCAAATAGTGTACTTTTACTTTTGGTTTTGAAATTACATATATTTTTAAATGGTTTTTATTAATTATTGAATTTTCTACAATAATACGATTCAATATGAGATTCAGTATGATTCAATAATGACATCTTCTGATGTCACTACAAGACAAATCCACACAAAAAGTATATGGTTAGACTAGATAACTTTGAATCCCAGTTCAAAATATTAAGGCCTTGGATTTCTATAAAATTATTCATGGCTGAGGAAGCAGGATATTGGAAGCATCTGGTTGAAAGAGTAGTTTTCAAAGCAGGTCACAGAGAAATGGCCTGTCTAGCGGGCAGTAAGAATTTGTGATCATTCCACAAAGAAATGCAGACCTAAAGACTGAAAAGCTCAGACTCTTTGGAGGTTTACGAGATAAGAAAAAAACCTCTCTCTCTAGAAATTGTTTTAGGAACTTTCACTAAGTAGACAGTCTTAAAAGAAAAAAAAAAAAAAGCAGTTATGAAGGACAATGAAAGGAGAGATTAGCAGCCTGAATTAAGGTTAATAGCAATTAGGGATTGTTTTTTTCTTATTAATGAATACTTAGTACATTGGAGTTCAAAATGTAAGTGAATTGAAAAAAATTACAAAAAAAAAAAAAAAGGAATAGCTCATTTCCATACTATCCAACCTAAAACATACATTTAAACTACTGTATGCTCAGTTTATTTATATCCCCCATTCCCCAGGAGAGATAATCACTATTCTTAATTTAATATGTAACTTCCCCTTGGTTTTATGTATAGTTTTACCAACAGGTCTGTATGTGTTTTGCATGCTTTGATATCTATACAAATTCATTTTTGTGTATATATTTTATACATATATTATACTTTTTTAATGTTTATTTTTGAGAGAGAGAGACACACACACAGAGCATGAGTGGGGGAGGGGCAGAGAGAGAGAGGGAGACAGAATCTGAAGCAGAACCCAGGCTCTGAGCTGTCAGCACAGAGGCTGAAGGGGCGGGGGTGGGTGGGGGGGGATCGGGGCGGGTGGGTGCTCAAACCCACGAACTGTGAGATCATGACCTGAGATGAAGTTGGAGCTTAACTGACTGAGCCACCCAGGTGCCCCTGTACATATATTATATATACTCCTCTGCTACTTGCTGTTTTAGCTCAGAGCTTCATCCATTCATCTAACACAATCACTACAGTAACGTATTCTGGTGTATTTTATATACCCACTCTTCTGGTGGAAATGTGTTTCCAGTTTTGTGTATGACTCTATTTGTACAAATACAAATGTATTTTATAGTCTTGGTTCCCAAAATGTGTTATCCTGCCTAACCAGCAACATCATCTTGGAACTTGTTAGATATGCAAATTCTGCATCCCCACTACATACCTGCAAAATTAGAAATTCTGGGTGGCAGTGGGGCCCAGCAGTCTAAGCAATCTGTGTGGGTGAATCTGATGCACATCAGTTGCAAAAAACACTGGTATAGACTATACGTGAAGGAAAAGAATTACTGGGTCATATATTGTAAATCTTCAAGCTTATCAGATAATCCTGCATATTTTTCTAAAATGCTTACACCAATTCCCAGTTTTACCAACACTTAAATGAGCTCCCATTGTTCCAGTTTTTCAAAACACCTGGAATTGTCTGATTTTTCAAAAATTTTTCCAATGTAGTGAGTGTAAAATATTGTCTCATTGTGAATTTAATTTGCTTTTAATTTAAATGGTAGTTGTACGTATTTTTCTAATTTTATAAGATATTTGTACTTCCTATTCAATGAACTTCTTATAAATTCCATTTTAGAATTGGATTCATTGTCTCTCTTAGTGGAGGATTTTTTTAAAATTGTTGTTGCCTTTTTTTCTTCTTTTATTTGAATTATGATAGATCTCTATGCTTATCATTTCTTGGTTAAATGTGTGGCCAATATTATATCCAGTGTATAGCTTGTCTTTTTGTCCTTTTTTACAATGTCTTTTGATTCATTGTAGTTTTTTTTTTTTTTTTTAATTTCAATAGAGTTGAACTCATCATCTCCTTCTCTTATGGTTTGCAGAATTGTTCTTAAGGTTTTACTTTTATTCCAGTTATCATACAGTGTAGCATAGTTTCATTTTTACAATGTATGATGTAACACTTCCATACAACACCCGGTGCTCAACATATTTTAATCCCTTTACCCATTAGTATTACTTCTTAAATTCCACAGATGAGTGAAGTCATATGTATATGTGTTTCTCCAACTTGCTTATTTCACTTAGCATAATACGCTCTAGCTCCATCCATGTTGTTGCAAATGGCAAGATTTCATCCTTTTAATGGCTGAATAATATTCCATTCTATATGTATACCACTTCTACCTTTTTTTTTTCTTTTTCTCCCTCACATCTAGCGTTAGGGTTTGAGATAGGGTTAGGGAAAGAATTTTTTACCTTGTTTTGAAAACACTTCTTCTATAACATGAAAATACATTGTGCTTTTTTTATTCTAAGGATTTCAGGTTTTTATTTTTAACATTTTTTATCACCATGAAATTATTTTTACATGAGTGCTAAGTAAGGATCCATTTTCTTTCCATAAAGATAACCAGTTGTTCCAGAAAACGTAATTCATTAGCTCATCAGTCCAGTAATCTTCAATGATGCATCTCTTATATGCCAAATTTATGCATATGCATAAATTTTTAAAAAGATTTTTATTATTATTTCATTGCTTAATACTTTATTATCTAATATGATCTCCTGTTGCCTTAAAATAACTCTATAATAATCTATAATACTATAATTCATATTAAACCACTGGATTTTTTCATCAGGAGCTTCTTGATGACTTATGACTTTGTGCACACAGACACACAGACACACACACACACACACACACACACACACACACACAGGATTTTGTTTAGTTGGGCATTGAGTATGAGAATTGACATCTTCATGATACTGATATTTTATCCACGAGTGTGGTATATCTCTCCATTAATGTCTGTCTTAGCCTCTTACTGTAGAGTTTTATAATTTTCTCCGTGAAAGTAAAGCACATTTGTGTTTACTACTGGGTCTTTATATTATTTCTTATTGCTCTAGCAACTGCCATCTTTTCCTGAATTAAAATTACTCTTTTTTATCAGTGTGTATAAAAGCAGTTGTCCTTGGGTTTTGGCATTTTACTCAGCAATGTCAATATAGTCTCAAATAAGTCTAGTAATTTATATAAATTATTTTGAAATTTAATGTAGATAAGTTTTTCCTTAAAAAAAAAGCTTGATATTTTGTGTTTTTATTATTTGTCTTATTTTTCTGACCATGACCTCCAATACCATTTCAAAATAAGTAGTAATAGTTACATTATTTTCATATACATTTTTGTGGAAGTCATCTCTTCAGGTTCTGGAGATGAACTTAGGGTGCCATAGCAGTGTTTTTTAAAACATATACGGATGATCTTATTGAATGCTTTCTTTATTGTTGAATCTATTACTATAATATTTTTCGTTGTTAGTGTCCTAACGTAATGAATAACCTATATAGATTATCTAATCTTAAATTATAGTAGCATTTCTGGTGTAAACCCACCTTCACCATTATATATACCTATTTTTATACATTGGTGATTCTATATCTTAATGTTTTTAATTTTTGCATCCAAGCTCATAAGTGAGATTGGCCTGTAAATTTTCCATTTTCATGAACATTTTCTTTTGTCTGCCTTTTAAATGAACTGAGACTAGTGGGGATTTATTGTTTTTGTTTTGCTTAACTGGCTTTAGTGTCTGGGAATATATTTATAATTATGAATTTAATTCTTGCAATAGTTTCAGACTATTCAAATTTTGACTTATTTTAATAAGTTGAATGATCTACATTTTACTAAGAATTTCTCCAGTTTGTCTACATTTTAAGATATACTGGCTAACATTGCTCACAATTTTCTCCTGTTATTATCTGATACATTTTGTGTCTATATAGATAAGTCTCTCTTTTTATTTCAAATAATCTTTGTGTTCACCTTTATGTATATTTCATTAATCTCACATGTTACTTCTCTCTTAGTCTTTTCTAAGTACTGAATGTATTAGAACTTTTTTTCTCAGTGATCCCCAAAGCAAAGCAATTAATTTCAGATTCCCACTGTATCTCTGATTTTTTTTTTTCAACGTTTATTTATTTTTGGGACAGAGAGAGACAGAGCATGAACGGGGGAGGGGCAGAGAGAGAGGGAGACACAGAATTGGAAACAGGCTCCAGGCTCTGAGCCATCAGCCCAGAGCCCGACGCGGGGCTCGAACTCACGGACCGCGAGATCGTGACCTGGCTGAAGTCGGGCGCTTAACCGACTGCGCCACCCAGGCGCCCCGATCTCTGATTTTTAAATTAATGTCTATAAACCATAGCTACCCAGTTCTCAGTAAATTTAAAGGGGACTGATTTATTGAACTCTTTGAATTCAAGTTCCTTTTCCTTTGGAAAGAAAGTGGTATTTCCAACTAAAAATAATTTGATTATGAAAATAATGATATAACCATTCAGCAATGTATTACCAGAAAATCTTCTTGTGTGTTTTAATGAAAGTCATATAAAATAAGTTTGCACATGGGTAATAAACACATTGCTCATTTACTCAGAAGTTCTACCCTCTCTAATCTTAAGATGATGCATTGTCATTAGCAAATGTGAATTTCTTAAGCATGTTCACCAAAATCAGTGTATTTAACTCTGAGTGTTAGAATTACCAGAGAAGCTTTAAATACCCCAGACTACTTGAATAGAAATCTCCCTGTGTTGGGCTTGAGCCCAGGAGATTCAAATATGCAACAGGGTTGAAAACCACTAGCATAAGTTATATATTTGTGAAACCCTATGCCTTAAATTCATTTTAACATTGACCTACATGGTTCTTTATTAAAAGAACAGACTATTGAGGTCAAAAACCACTGCAGCTAATAGCAGAGTGCTCTTCCTGAACTAATTCGACCATTATAAGACACTTCAAAAGCAATTTCCTAATCTGTATTTTTACACTGTTTAAAATGCTTAAATACTATGCTGCACTTTGTCAAACATTTTCCCATGTAGAATTAACTGTTTTATGCTTAAGAGTATATTTATCTTACTTTAAACTCTTTCCTGACATTAGTGAATGCTAACCTATTTTTAATAAAGCTAGTCAGTTAATCTCAGTTGGTTAGGGCACGTAGTCAATACCAAAAATGGGGGGGGGGGGGAGGGGTGGAGGGAAGGAGGTGTTCCTGTTTAATGTTGTGAAACCAACATTAAGTCTTTGTAACAAGATACCCCCAGATTTGAGTGAGTGATGTGGTAGAAGGAATGGGTGCATATTTAAAAAATGTAACTGACTTTAATCCACAAAGAAATATACTTTTGTGAAAGAAAATTTATGATGTCAATTTTGTTGTTCCTGTCCTAATGTAACGTGCATTTATGTAGCCATTTGTTTTTCTTAGTCAAACATGCTTTATCAATTGAATCAATTGCTTTTCATTTCTGTTTTTCAGTAATTACAAGACATAATGTAATCACTGTCCTAATTACTTTCATACACTAAAAGGGGTTGGGTGTTATTTTTTTTTTTTTAAACTTGTGCTGTTAATGTAATTTTCTTTTTATTTTTGAGAAAAAAAATAGTGTAGTCAATACTAGACAATTGTCTATCCTTCCTATTTACTTTTGGTAGATCCCTCCTGATTTCAGCCCAATTTGAATGAGATATATATCATCGTCCAGCAACATAGATGGGAACCATATATCAGGTCTGGCCATCCAGTATATTTCATCTCATTGTATGTATGCAGAGGAGGAACACAGTGAGGGGTCCATGACCTAAAGCAAGCCAAAGAGATTCATATCTTTTAGGTTAGGTAATAAAGACAGAAGAAGATGGACATCTGTACTACAAATTAAAAAAAAAAATTGACTGTCAATGAAACCAACCAATGAAAGTAGAGCTGAGAACTGAATTTTGAAAGATTCCCAGTGGTATAATTCGAGTCTTTGGAAACAAGTGTTTCCCACATGGTTTTTAGTATGTTGGCAATACATCCCCTTATCCAGTTAATACTTAGTTGTTTTTTGTCACTTGTAAGGGGCTTTTGATTACTAAATACTATCCATGTTTAAATGATATCACTTGTAAGGAATAATATTACAGTATTTTATGTGCTAGCCAGGAAAGAAAAACATAAAAGTTGTCAGTTTAACATTAAGTACACAATAAATCTCAGTTTCAAATTTGTTAGAATTAGAAAAATTGGTCCAATAGAAACACTGATATATAGTAATACAAAAATTAAGAATGTAGGTTTTTGCAAATGACATTTGGTAAAATATGACATTATAGACACTGAGATAGTACATGGTATGCCTCAGGTTATAAAGGGTCAACCTTTCTCCCATGGTAAATTGTTGGATACTGCAACTCAGGCCATGTGTTTATGTAGGTTGGGATGTATATAAAATAAGGATATTTAAGTCAGTTGGCTAATTATTATATCTGATCTTAAGTAAATTCTTACAAACGAAATAATCTGACTTGAGCAGACTGAAGGAAGGAAAAACAGCTTGACTTAGAAGATATATTTCTGTCCAGGGTTCAACATTCCAAGAAATCTGATTATAAGAGAGCCATGTACATTTTAGTGCTGAAAAACCCACATCCCAAGCTCTGTACTAAAGAAAAAGAAAAGAAAAGAAAAGAAAACAGGAGGTAAGAAAAGCTCCAAGAGGGAGCTTGATGTGGCCATCAATACGCCCCGAGTATCTTTTGATTTACAGACTGCCTATGCATAGTAAAAAAAAAAAAAAAAAAAAAAAAAAAAAAAAAAGGAAAAAGAAAAGAAAAAGAAAAAAAAAATCCACACTTTAAAAAATAATATAAATAAAGAGAAATATACTGGGATTCACTGAGGCAGGGATAGGTTCACTTTATTGTTTTAGAGGTGGAGATCCAGAGAGAAGATGGAGAACCATTATTCTAAAGACAAGAGTTATGAGCAAAATATTTTCAAGGGCAGTTGCCAAAAACAAATACCTATGCTGGGATTAAAGAGTAAAACCTCTAGATCCTTGGCTCTGTTGATTACCCCACAGAGTAGATTAAATGCAGATTTATGGGAGGCCAACATAGGTTTCAATGGAATTAGTTGTATTGCTTGATAAATTCCCAAGTTTGGGAAACAAAGTCTTACAATTATTTAACTCCTAAAGCAATCCCCAGACACTATGATCCAAATCCGTACCAATGGGAAGGCAAGGCTAAACCACAACAATTGCCAGAAAGGTATTTTTCCAAATCTCTTTCTCAAATATATTATAGGAAAATGAAACTGTGAAAACTTCCAAAAAGAAGCAGGAACAGGAAGGTTGGTTGATCAGAGAACTCTCTTCACTGCAGAGCAGGGAGTCTTTGCCACGTGTACAAAAAGGACATTGTGCCTGGTGTGGAAAGATGAATACTATATACCCTTTCTCTATTTTCCCTATCCAAATAAAGTTTTTACTGAAGATGTCCTCCTTACTCACTACAACAGTGTATTGAGCGTGATGAGGGTGAGTTCCAGACCATAAGCAGTCACTCTGATCCTAGACAAGAGAAAGGCTTATTAGTTTACCAGATATCTTAGATTAGGAGTTTTACACAAGAAGTGCATGAGATATTAGGTAATCCCATACTAAGAAGGCTTTGAAATGTGTCTGAATTAGTTTATGGTATAGTTGTACCATGTTAAGAAAAGCTGCTTTAAGATTACCTAAGTTGAAGAAAAGATGGGAATGTCAGGCAGTAGGACATTAATAAATGTTCTGTTCTGTCTGACCTAATTCACAAGCACAGCCCGCAATCAGTCCATGTTGTTCCATTGCTGCATGAAATCTAGGGCTGGGCATATGACCAAAGCCTAATTGGAGAACTCCAAACACTAGCCACAGTATTTAGTCAGAAAGCAAATCATGGCTTCATTGAAGCCAATAAAAGTTATCCCTGAGATCTGTTGAAGATATTTGCAAGAGATGTTCCCCTGTCTCTGAAATCTGTAGCTGTGCAAACAACTTAGGTTAAATATTGTTTAAACTGAGAACGGAGCCAAAGGAAAGAAGAGTCTAATGAAAAGCAAAGGGTATCAGAGCTGAAACAAAACTCCTGGAATCTCTGCATTCTGGTGTTCCTTAAGAGAGCTTCATCCCTGAACTTTTCAGTTATGTGAGCAAATAAACTCATTTGTTTTGCTTAAACTGGTTAGAAGTGGGTTTTTTTTTTTTTTCAGCAGGCTAAGTGGGAAAATAAAGTAGTAGTCACAAATTCAAAACCTGTGGGGACCAGGAACATCACATATATAAAAGTTGAGAAACTGAGTAGGCAATAAAGCCATAAGAAGTAACAGGGACAGTGAACACCAATACTTTGCTACGCTGATTGTAGGAATTCATTCCACAATTTTATTAGTTTTTCTGATCTTTAAAAAAAAAGTATGAATTTTAATATGAAGTCTTCTAAAATCGAATTATTGGCAATTCATATTGTTTATTATTTTATAAACTGTATCATGTAGGCCATTTCTTAATAGTCTACGGTTTTTGATACAAATACTTAAAATATGCAAATAATTTATTCATCCCCATAAAAATAATAGACGTCTAAAATTTAGTGTTCACCTTATGTTGCTTCTACCCCATCATCCACCCTAATGTTTCTGAGTTTCTGGCAGTAGAAAAAAATAATTTACATTCTATAAATGTTCATATATCACAGATTGCCTGCCTTTTAAAACAGAGAATGCAAACCTTGCATGTCTCTTGTGGCTGGGAAGGTGGTGTAATAGAGCTAGTAGAAATAGTGGTTAATGTGGTGAAATTTGTCCTTGACCAAAAGGCAAGGATTATCCTCACCCCAAAGCATTCTATGTCAATTAGAAACAAAACCAAACAAAAGACAGGGTGTGAAACAAATTTGTGTAGGAAGCTGTATTTCCGAACTACCTGTTTGAGATATTTGTGACATATTCTTAAAAAGTATATATGAGTATTTCTCTTATGTGTTTAATATGCATCCTAACTTTCCAGAACATCTTTTAATAACGGACTGTTTGAACACTCAACAAGGCATGATCTTCTGTGTATGTAAAAACTTACACCAATACCCCAGAGGTCAACGGCCTCCCTGGGTACAGAACTAAGTGAAGAAGGAAAAGGTTACTACATCAATATAGAAATGGCCTGATGTAAAAATACAATGAATTCTCTGGACAATTTGGCAACCCTGCAAAATTTATTATGCCCTGAATATGTATTGCACCACACTGAAGGAGAAGAAAAAAATTATTTTTGAATAATTGAAATGAAGTATATAAAGGGCATAAATGTAAGCTCAGAAAATAAAAAAAAGGTAAAAGTCATATTGATAGGAGGACTCTGCATCTCATCTCACAAGAGTCCAGAACTCTCTGAAATTCTACTCCTTCCTGTAAGGTGCAGGCATTTATAAATATTTTAGGAGGAATTCACATATGAAAAGGAAAGTACTATGGTCTGAGTTGTGTGCCCCAAAATTCGTATGCTGAAGCACTAAAGTCTGACATGACTGTGCTGGAGATAGGGCTTTGAAATGTATAATTGAGGTTAAATGAAGTCACAAAGGTGGGACCTTAATCCAACAGGACTGGTGTCTTTATAAGGAAAGGAAGAGACAGACAGTAGGACTACACACTTAAAGAGAGAAGACCATGTGAGGACACAATGAGGAAAACCATCTGCAAGGCAAGGAGAGAGACTTCAGGAGAAACCAAACTTGTCGACACTGTGCTCTTGCACCATCAGGCTCTAGAAACAGTGAGAGAAAAGTATCTGTGCTTAAGCCACCCAGTCTGCGGCATGTTGTCATGGCAGCCCTAGCAGACTGATAACAAAAGAGGAACCCAACCCATTTCCTCTCCACCCGGGCTCAAGTGGTAAAATATCCCCCTTCTCCCCTTCCCAATAATGGATCTACAAACCCTGAACCAGACTCATTTTTTTTATTTTGTCGTTTCAATCCAGGAGCAACTGGGACATGATCCTTTTAGTAGAGAGGAGTGAAAAATCCCACGAAAAGAGGGAGGCAGGAATAAAGGGATTCAGGATTGTAGGAGATAGAGAAGAGAAGAGATCATTCCAGATGGGAGTTGGTATTTTTTAGACTCCTGAGGAGCATAGGGATATTATATGCAACTCCTCTAAAATTCTGGGGAGTGAGATCCCACTCCCATCTGAACACAGGAGTAATTTAATGAGGCCAAGAACCAAGTGTCATAACCACTTCCACACCAATGTACTCTCTTTATGACTACTGGGGCAGGAGGGATGGAGGGAGAGAGAAAGAACTCAAATGATAAATAATGATCCAGTACTCCCAGGTAAATTATTTTTGGAAACACTTTCTAACTTAAAGACATAAATCTACTAATGAAAATTTTAAATGTCATCAAAAAGCAGCAGGAATTCTAATTTGTGGCTTTAGCTCATTTCTAGTCACATCACATTGCAAGTGACTTGGCCACTCAGTTGAGTTCTCACTCACTTATTAATTTCTTCAGCATTACTCACTGGGACAATTAGGAAGGATCCAACATTATATGTAGCACAGAGTCAGTCGTCAATATGAACACCCTCATTCGTTTGTGGCAAACAATCACTGAGCTCCAAATAACAAGGCTTATTTTGATGATGGGAATATAGTGATGAACAAAATGCATGTCGAGTTATATTCTGTAAAAAGTTACAATCTAGTGGGAAGATGAATAAGAAGTGGAAAGGGGAAGATACAACTATCTTATATAATGGGAGTAAGCCTACGGTGTGCTATAGGACCATCCAGGAGGGATGCTTTATGTTCAAGCTTCTGAAGTCAGAGATAGGTACCACACTTGGGAATTGCAGAGAGCCTGGGATTGGATTCTGGCTCTGCCATTTATTAGAAATGTAAATCTGGACAAATAACTTAACATCTCAATGTGTCAATTTATTCTTCGATGCAGTAGAAATAATACTGATGCCTATCTCTAAGTATGATTGAGAATTAAAACGAGTTAATATATATAATACTTAAGAGTTCTTAGCATGTAGTCAGTATTCAGTAAAAGTTATTTGTTTTCATTTTATTATAATGAATGTATCATGTGTTTTTATCAGGGAAATAACATGGTCCTCTTTCTTATACATTAATTTCTCTTTGCCTAACACCAAATCTGTTCTACTCTAATATCTCTTGCCTTTTGGATGGTCTTATTTCATTTGTGTACATTTGCATAAAAGTGAGTGAAGAAACATGTAATGACCTTGAGGGAAAATGTACATTTAACCCAACTTTTAAAAATGGCCCCAATACTCTGGGGCACCTGGGTGGCTCAGTAGGTTAAGTATCTGACTTTGGCTCAGGTCATGATGTTGCCATTCGTGAGTTCGAGCCCCACATAGGGCTCTCTGCTGCCAGCCCAGAGCCCACTTTGGATCCCCTCTGTTTCCCTTTCTCTCTGCCTCTCCACTGCTTGTGCGCTCTCTCTCTCTCTTTCTCTCTCTCTCTCTCTCCCTCTCTGTCTAAAAAATAAATAAAGATTTAATTTTTTTTTTAAATGACTGCAATACTCATTGTAGATTTTCATAATGGGAGAAACAAGACTTGATTCCTCCATCAGATGACAATTTGGAACATGATACATATCGGTCTTATTGTACCACTGAAGGAAGAATTTGTAGAACACATTTCTGAGGCCCTGGCAACATGACCATGCCACATGCTTCTTTTGTATTCTACAATATATTCAGACTCTCCCTTTGTTTTTTTTTTTTTTTTGTTTTGTTTTTTTTTGTAATGTGTGTATAGCGAATTTTAAGGAAAATGTGGGATAGAAGCCTGCCAGTCTGTTTCGCACCTCTCACATATCCATCTTAGTGGGAACTTTACATGGTCTCCGAATTTTGAAAATCTATAAACAGCTAATTGAACATAACCTACGTACCAAACACAGCATCGGAGTGCTGTGTGCCAATGCCAAAGTCACACGTCTCTGTCCCTCTATGCTCATTTTGTTCTGATCCCCCTGCCAGCTTATGACTTTCCTGTCTTGGGTTCAGTACCACTCGTCCTCCTTCCACATTTTTCCCTAACTCAGGCTTCCTGCCATATTCTTTCTTTGCCTTTTGGATGGTGCTATTTCTTTTGTGTTCACTTACATAAAGTCAGCTTGAGGAACACAAATGCATCTTGTAAGAGCTAGGCTCTAAATGTTTTTAATTTTTCTTTATTCCATTTTGTTATCAGCATCAGTGCATTATGTACCTCTACACTAAGATACAATTTTCTATCTTTGAAAAAGAGGCTGATTTTATTTTATTTTTTCAAGATAACTGGTGGCTTTTTAAAAATGAAAAAGACGGATTAAATGGAGGCAATCATACAGCCGGGTTTACAAGCATGAGTTACTCACAAAGACTGCAAATCGCCAAATAACTTCTTTCTATCTGATATTTTCCTTGACTCAATTCCAAATACATATTAAGTAATGGATTAACTGTTTCCAGGATGAATGCTGATAATAATTATATCACATATAGCTTATGGGTGATAGGAATGCTAAATGCCACTAGACTGAGCCCTGGTTGATTTTCAATTTACTTACCAAGGCAAGCCTTCTGATACTTCTATACGCCTTTGATATTTGTGCATTTTCATTCATTTTCAGTTTGATTAACTTATAATATGGTATTAATTAGAATTATACTGATGGAATCATCAACTTCATATCTCTAAAGACTACCTCCAGGAAATATTTACAGCTTACTCATTTTGTGCAAGGCATAGTTTTAAAATCTCAATCCTTTTATAGTTTAGCAGATTTTATGGATAAGAACACTATGTGAGATACAAGAATAGCAGCTTCAGTAAATAAACTTCTTGCTTCTCAATATACGTATTTTATTTGACTTATATGTGATCTTCATTTTATATTTATATTATGAATAGAGGAGTTTACTTTCTTCATTTAAATTTTCCATCTAAACAAACAAGCACTTTAAAAGCGAATGTATAATCTCTAGAAAATTTGACTATAAAAACAACCAATTCTGCAGATTATAGCTTCTGTGTTAACTGCTATTGAATGTGGTTTAATGTTTTGTACCATCAATATACAATTATGTATACATTTTTCCATTTAGAATTTTTTTTTCAGATTTGCTGATGACAAATTATCTCAGAGTTGTCTTATCTAAAAATGGCATTTTTTTTTTTTTGTTTTCATCTTTGAAGGGTATTTTCAACAGACATGGAAACCAAGTTTTCACTTCTGCCAATATGACATTCCATTTTCTTCTGGTTTCTGTTTTTTGTTTTGTTTTGAAGGAGCTATTTTCAAGATTTTTTCTTTTCAGAAGTTTGACTAAGATATATCTTAAAAAAAACTTTGCTGTCTTTGGATTGTAAATAATGCATTTACAAGGTTTTCTAGGTTTCCTGGAACTATGAGTTTGAAATATTCTTAGCCGTCCTCTCTTCATTTTTTTCTCCTTTCCTATTCTTTTTCTTTCCTTCTGGAACTCCAGTTAGGCATATATTGTATCTTTCTACACTGTAATGCACATATCTCTTAGGCACCTAGCTTTATTTTCAATTGCTTCTGCTCTCTCCGCTTTACTTTAGATAAAGTACATTCCCATTGTCCTGTCTTTCACTTCATTAGCACAATTTTTTGTAATGTCTAATCTCCTCTTGAAGTCATCTGATGAGTTCTTAAATTTCAGACAATACATTTCTCAGGTGTAGATTTTCTGTTTGATTCTTAAGATAGACTCTAAATATCTTACGCATTTCTCCATTTTCGTCTATCATGTTCCATGTTATCCTCCCTGTTTTATGAAATATATTTACAACAATTATTTAAATTGTTAATCTGAAAACGCCAATATCTGTGTCACTTATCAGGACCTTTAGATTCTCTCACTCTTTCTTTCTTTGTTGTCCAAATGTTTCTGCTCATCATCACGTCTAATAACTGAATCCTCGACCTTGTATTAAAACAGTTAAAAAAATATAATGGTTAAGAATTCAAATGTTGTTTTCTTCCTTCATAGACATTTCAAGTTTGATGTAGCAGTGAGCTGAGCTGAGCTGAGGAAAGTTTATTGTTTGGGTAATAGTCTATTTCTGATTTGTACCTGTCCCTGGGATGAATCTCTACAGGATTTTTAAATGAGAGACTGACCAGATTACTCTCATTCAGCACTCTGAACATATCACTTGAATATATCTTATATCTTATATGAGTGGTTTTTCCACAGATTCATCAGCAATTGGTGTCTCTTTTTTTTTTATTTACTTTTTAGCCATTCTGATAGGTATATAGTGATATATCACCATTATTTTAATGGTGATTTTAATTTAGCCTTCCTTAATTGCTAATGATGTTGATGATCTTTTCATGTGCTTTTTTACCGACTGATATCCTTTTCAATGAAATGTTTCTTTATGTCTTTTTTTTCCCGCTTTCTGTTGAGTTTGAAAGTTCTTTATATATTTTAGTATTAGTCCTTTGTCAGATGCGATTAGAAAATATTTTCTTGGGGCGCCTGGGTGGCGCAGTCGGTTAAGCGTCCGACTTCAGCCAGGTCACGATCTCACGGTCCGTGAGTTCGAGCCCCGCGTCAGGCTCTGGGCTGATGGCTCAGAGCCTGGAGCCTGTTTCCGATTCTGTGTCTCCCTCTCTCTCTGCCCCTCCCCCGTTCATGCTCTGTCTCTCTCTGTCCCAAAAATAAATAAACGTTGAAAAAAAAAAATTAAAAAAAAAAAAAAGAAAAGAAAATATTTTCTTCTGGTGTTTACCTTGTATTTGTATTGTCTTAATATATTACTTAGAGAAAATGTTTTTAATTTTGATTCAGTCCACTTTTTCCTTTCCCTTTTTATTGATTTTAGTTTTGGTGTCAAGTCTAAAAGAACCTTTTCCTAGCCCGAGATTCCAGTGACGTTTTGTTGTTGTTTTATGTTTCACATTTAATTTTGTGGTCTATTTGCCTTAGTTTTATACAAAGTTATATACTATATATAAGTATAGAGACTTAGGTTGAACTTTCTTTCTTTCTTTCTTTCTTTCTTTCTTTCTTTCTTTCTTTCTTTCTTTCTCCTTCCTTCCTTCCTTCCTTCCTTCCTTCCCTTACTTATTTACTTTTTGCTTCTGGATGACCAGTTGCTATCGCACCATTTGTTGACATTATTATCTTTACTCTATTAAATTGCTATTGTAAATTTCTTAGGCATAATTTTGTCAGTCAGACCTTGGCTTTTCTATTATATTCCATTGATCTTTGTGTTTATTTTTATTTCAATACTACACACTTCTCTTTACTATAGCTATATAATAAGATTTAAATTTCAGGCACCTGGGTGGCTCAGTTGCTTGAGCATTGGACTCTTGACTTGGGCTCAGGTCATGATCTTATGATTCTGAGATCGAGCCCTACTTTGGACTCCTCACTGAGTGTAGAGCCTGCTTGGGATTTTCTCTCTCTCCCTCTTCCCTCTCACCCACTCTCTCTCTCTAATTTTTTTTTTAAATAAGTATATTTAGGTAGACTGGTATTATTCTAGTTTATTGTGTATTTTTGAAAATTTTCTAGCTATTTCAGTTTCTTTCCCTTTCCATATAAAATTTCACTGGGATTTTAATAGTAATCATATGAAACCTGTATATCAATTTTGGAATAACTGACATCTTTACTATGCTGAGTCTTCCAGTCCATGAACATAACATGTCTCTCCATTTTTTAGATCTTCTTTGATTTGTTTCATCAAAGTCTTGAAATTTTCAACTTATAACTCCTGTACATGTTTGTTTGGTTTATACCACCATATTTTTTTGAGTAATTTTAAAGATGCTTTATTTGAATTTTGATGTCTGCAGATTCAATACCATGACACTGATGAACCATGATGATCTCATGGTTTTGTGAGTTTGAGTCCCATGTTGGGCTCTGCACCAACAGTGAGGAGGCTGCTTGGGATTCTCTCTCTCTCTGCCCCTGCCCCACTCATGCCATCTCTTTCAAAATAAATAAATAAACTTAAAAAAATTTAAAAAGCAAATTCAATTCCTTGATAGGTAGAGGACTATTTGAACTACCTGTTTCACATTTGGTGAGTTGTGGTAGTTGTCCATTTAATATAAGTTGTCAAAATTTTGTGTTTGCTCATAGTGTGTCTTTATTTTCCTTTTGATATTTGTACATCTGTAGTGATATCCTCTGTTTCATTTCTGATATTTATAATTTGTGTCTTCTTTTGTTCTTTGTCAGTATTTGTAGAGGTTTGCCAGTTCTATTGATCTTTTCTTTAAAAAACGAAAGCCAGCTTTTTGTTTTATTGAGTTTTCTCTATTTTTAAAAAAAAAATTTGTTGATGTTCTAGTCTTATCTTTATTATTTCTTTTACTTGCTGGAGTTTATTTTATTCTTTTTTTTTAATGTTCTCGAGGTGAAAGATAAAATTATTGATTTGAAACTCTTCTCTTTTTTAGTATGCATCTAATAGTGTATTAAGCACTATTTTAGTGTGTCCACAAATTTTGATATATTTTCATTTTGGTTCCATTCAAATATGTAATTTTTAAAATTTCTCTTGAGAATACCTGTTTGACACATGGATTATTTAGAAATATGTTGTTTAGTTTCCAAGGGTTTGGAAATTATCTTCTTATCTCTCTAGCACTAATTCCTTTAATTCCATTTTGATCAGAGAACATTCTGTGTGATTTTAATTAATTTCAAGTTGCCAAGGTTTGTTTTATGATCCAGGATACAGCTATCTTGTTACACATTTCATGGATGGATGCTTGAAAAGCATGTCTTTCCTCTATTGCTGAATGAAGTATTCTATAAATGTCAGGTAGGTGTTGCTAATTGACGGTGTTGAGCTTCCTCATACTCTTGATGATTTCTGTCCAGTTATTCTACCAATTGAGAAAGGGGTGTTGATGGATGCAACTATAATTGTGGATTTGTCTGTTTCTCCTTTTAGTGTTAATGGTTATTGTTTCACGTATTTTACAGTTCTCTTGTTTGACCCGTAAACATTTAGGGTTGCTATAATTTCTTGGTGTATTGACCCTTTTATCATTGGGCACTTTTTGTTTGTTTGTTTCTGGTGATTTTCTTTACGCTGAACTTTATCTAATATTACTATATCTACTCCTGCATTTTTAAATTTTTTTAACGTTTATTTATTTTTGAGACAGAGAGAGACAGAGCATGAACAGGGGAGGGTCAGAGAGAGAGGGAGACACAGAATCTGAAACAGGCTCCAGGCTCTGAGCTGTCAGCACAGAGCCCGACGCAGGGCTCGAACTCACGGACCACGAGATCATGACCTGAGCCGAAGTCGGACGCTTAACTGACTGAGCCACCCAGGCGCCCCTACTCCTGCATTTTTAAATTGAAGTTTGTATGATATGTCTTTTTCCACCTGCTACGTCCCTGGTTGGGAAAAGTATATATCATGGACACATACTGGAAACGAAGCTGTATAAAACTTCTGAATGATCACTCTTTGGTCACTCTACAATTCATTTGGTAATAACCAGGCTTTCCAGTGTTAAACTGTATAAGAATAATGTTACATGAATAAGGTCTAACTCAGAAGTGAGAGGAATATTAGTTATTTGGTTTGGCTAAAAGGATATTCTAATGCTTGTAATGATCAGGGCTATACTTCATGAATCTGTTCTTTTTCTTCAAAAAGCAAGACAAAAACAGCTCTTACTGATATGTGAATTTACAAGATGACTAAAATTACATAGGCATTCAAATGAATAAAACATATTAAGAAAACTTTTTTCTTGTTTGCCCTATTATTTCAAAAAGACCAGAAAATGATGTATTATGCTTGCTTTTCACAATCTGTACTGTTATTCAAAACAACAAAGAAAACACCAAATAAAAAGCTTCATAAATGGTACCTTATATACTAAATCGTTTTTTTCCAAAATTATAACCAGTAATTCAAATAACATGTTTTTTTCCTTTTTTAGCAAAATTATATGTTTTATAGATCCTCATGTTTTAAAAATCATTTTAAAATGACCAAGATTCTAATGGCTCTTGCAATATAGAAAGAAAATTCTTATGAGGAGCAAAATGGATTATTATGGTTTTATTATGGGTGGTCAAAACTCTGCTCAGCTCTACAGATTGGTCCATGAGTGAACGAGTAAAATTACTGTTTTATAAGAATGTATTATTACATGTTAATCTCTCAAAGTTTATATATTTACTTCATAGCCATTACTATAATAATGTAATTCTTCAATTAACATTTGATTCATAATTCTTTGTCCTGAGAAATTTTGGTCTTTTGGTAAATATAATGGTGAGGTATAATAATTTACATTAGAATAAACATTTCTTATATTTTTATTTCTCTAAGATTAATACACTTATAATCAATTTCAAATATACTAACTAGTGCATAGTTGTTCAAAATTTATAATTCAATATAGATATATAAAGAAATTTGAATGAATAGATTGTTTTCCTTAAAGAAAAAAAGAGAAGGCTGTTCAGAACATTATTTCACATGGATTTTTTTTCTTGTCATAATAAGAGGAATGTATAAAAATGAAGTAACTACCTTCGTGTTATAAAAACTAAGGTAAGCTGTTACTGATATTTAACGCATCATGCATTGGATAACATGATTAAGTAATTATCATGTTTATTTGATTATTTACTATTTATACTTAGAGCTTTTGTTTTTGGTTTGTTGTTTTCTAAGGAATTTGAATCAGCTTCAATACAGTGCAAAGCAATTCTGTTAAACATTCCTTCCAGGGCCTGCCAAGAAAAAAAGCACTTTAAGGGAAGAGAAGAATTGCTATTATCAGGCACCTGTGATGAGTCAATCACTGTAGATAAACACTGAATTTATGTCTGTTCATCTTGGCAGCCAAAGCAAAAAGGAAAAATGTGGTTCTCCCAAGGTTGTCTTCAGACACAAACATTTTCTTGGCTCATAATTGAAGGAAGACTTTAACATGTGGTTTCTTATGTTTCGGGACACTGAAGAACATAATGGAAGATGTCTTCACACATTTTTATGAAAAATGTGGACATTGTTCAGCTATACAAGCTACAAGTTTAACATGAGAAGTAATTCAATGAAGACCTTTTTTATGGGACACTGAGATAATGAAGTCCACATATGCTGCATCCTGAAAACCTAACTTAAAACAGATTGAGTCTACCTACCAAATCTGGAGGAAGAGATAATTAACCAGTACAAAAGAAAGCCTCTTTCAAGTATCAGATGTCTCAAATGAACATTTGGCAAGAACTGCACCACTGTCTATGTAAAGGTCCTGGATTACTAATATTTGTTTTGTTATTTAAAGATGGAGCCCCACTCTTTGATTAGCTAACCTACAGCCAAATAACAACACAACAACAACAACAACAACAACAAAACAACAGAAGAACAAAAACTGTCCACAAAAAAGTTTTATACAAAACATGCAGACCTCAATATAATGCACTTGACAAAGTAATCTTATAAAATCCATTCTAAATGGTAGTTGGATAAAATGACAATAAATGAAATTGCTCAATATTGCAATTATTTGTGTATTTTTCTTATTTGTATCCTACTTCCCTTGAAGGAAGTTTGGTGTTGTTGTTGTTTGTTTGTTTGTTTTTTGGCTTATCTTTGTCTTTTCTACAGCAACGAATGAGTAGAGACACCTTCAGTGGTACACATTTAATAAATGCCATTTAATCAGACTATGTTGTCCATTTCTTTGCTAAGACATGTACGAAAATACAATGCATTTAGTTTTCAGGTAATTGATTTTAACTTGATTTTTTAAAACAATAATTACTCAAAAGTTATGCTAGACTAACTTTAATTTCTCCTTTGAAATATGAAAGAAATGTAATAATGAATTTAAGCTAACCATTTAAGAATCTTTTTAAAAGATACAACAAATAATAATTTTAAACAATACAACAAAATAATTTTAAAATAGATTTAGTTAACATATGAGAGAACATTTCTGGGGAAATGGTAAATAAGATAAAGGTAGTCCATAAATTTATGGAGATTAAAATTTAGTGGGGGAAAAGAGAAAAAATTATTTATTAAGTGTGATACACATTAAGAATAAAGAAATTTAAAGGACACAGTACAATATAAACATGTAATGATGTGATTTAAACTATATTAGGGATTCACAAAAAGGCCGAGAAAATAATATTTAATGTGATATTTGAGGAAAGAGTAGAAGTTAGCTGAGAAATGGGAGAGTGAATGAGAGAATATTCCAAAAAGAAAAAAAAGCAAATTCTATGCTTGGGGGATACATGGCATGTTTCAGGTCAGAAATACAGAATGACTGAGGCTTAGCATTGAAAAACAGTGACTGTGAGAAATTGACAGATCTCAGAGGATCTTGAACTGAGATTGAAGATTTCAGAATGTGTTGGCAGCTGAAATTCAGACTATTGGCAAGTTGACCATTTTATTCTATTCTTTTCCTTTATTTGAGGGGCTAGATATCATAGCATTATATATTTCAGGATTCCTACGGTAAGGATCTGGATCAGATCTACAACTGAGCAGTGATTGCTTAACTTTTGAAAGGTAGAGGAGAAATAGAAGTTATTATTATTTTTCCTTCTGGTAGACAAGTGGGTTTTGTCACAAGGGTGATTTCAAGGTGGCTTTGTGGACTTCCATTCCACTTTGATGTTGAGGGTATTTATGATCACTGCTGGCAGTCTTCTGTGCTTCTGGCAACTTTTTGACTCCCTAATATCTAGCAGACTTTTGATTTATGTAGTTTCCCTCGATATTTAATTACATAAACCCCTAAATTAAATGCATTTCTGTTTTCCTAACTAAATCCCGACTGATAGAGATTTTGGTGTAAGAAAAGGTGGGTAGAGTACTACCAAAATTAAATTTTAAGACATATGGCAGTGGCTTCGTCATGTAAGGTAAGACAACGAGAAATTAAATTTAGTAGACTGATAGGAATACATAATTTTGTTATTCTGTGAAGAAATATATGGCAAAAGAGGCCCCTCAATAACTGTGATGGCAGAATAACATGCTTATTAAGTCTATAGTCTATGGAAAGTAGTTTGAAGGCTTTAGAATTTTAACGTGTGCTGAATACTACTTGCTGCATTGACAAAGGTGGTACAGAGAATAGGTAAATTCATTCAAGATTCAGCTGATTTCAGGGACAGATGAAAGTTAATGGAGAAAATTCAGAAATGATGGGCCTCAAATTGTTAAAAAAAAAAAAAAAAAAAAAAAAAGCTGTTTTAGAACTCTGGTTATGAAGGAAAAGGCCAGAAACGTCTTCAGTGACAAAGGTCCAGCTAGACTTCTCATTATACAAATTGGCCGAGCCTAATAACAAATATCATAGTGAAGGTTTTACTTTAACAACAAAGTGATTGATCGTCTCGGGTATCCTTACGATAGCTAGCCTTAATCTGAGAGAAGGGGGTCACGTGAAAAGGAAAGGCAAGTGAATCAGACTTGGGAATTATGTCTAGAAAAATGAGATGTAGTTACTGGGATGTAGATCTGAGTGGAAATAAACAGATTAGAGATCAACTAAGTTTTTAAGGGACTATACTTGAAAGAAGCTGTAAACTATTATTTGAAACTCTACATTTTTACCATTAGGGGACACCATGCAACATCTCTTCAGACCTCAGGAAGCTGTTTCCCCAATACATGCTGGTGATATAACTGTAAGGAATAGAGGGCAAGAAAGAATCTTCCAGAAAATAGACTTGGTGCCCTGAAAATAATGGAAAAATTACTTCCCATGTAGAATAATCATTATCTAATTAAATTTTCCCCTACACTTAGGGTAAGAGGTCTTAATAAGGTCTGACCATCAGGATGTCTCCCATTCTTTCCATTGCATATGGAAGTTATTATTGATGTTATTGTGTCCCAGCTTCTGTGTCTGAGTGTGTGTGTTAGGGATGGAAATAAATTGTCTTTTTTGTGCACAGGTTCTTGTACCTGAAAAATCCATAACTGAACCTGATAGAGTTTTCTGAATTTTGAGTTGTATATTGTCACTGGAAATACTTGGTATTGTCTCACTTGGGGAAGCAATGAGTGTTTCCAATGTGTGAGAATAAATAAAATGCATAGTGAATGAAAAATACAGTGGGCTGGGGCACCTGGGGGGCTCAGTCAGATGAGTGTCCAACTCTTGGCTTTGGCTCAGGTCATGATCTCATGGTTTGTGAGATTGGAGCCCTGTGTCGAGCTCTGCACTGACAATTCAGAGCCTCCTTGGGATCCTCTCCCTCTCTCTCTGCCACTCTCTCTCTCTCTCTCTGTCTCTCTCTCTCTCTCTCTCTCAAAATAAATTAAAAAATAAACATTTAAAAAATACAGTGAGCTGTAGAAGAGACTCCTCTAAGTGCTACAAAACCCTTATCTTCATCCTCCAGCCCATATGATTAGATTTTATTTTCCAGTCTTTATTGTAGCTAGGTGTGGTGATGTCACTGGATTCTAGTCCATGGAATGTAAGAAGACACATGTGCACCACTTCTAGGTCAAGCCCATAAAACTTTTCAGTACATGATTCCTTATTCTCACTCTTTATTCCCTGTTCACGCATTTCCCCGTGAGGTTCTAGAGAATGGAGGAACCATAGGATGCAAGGCACATGGGTCTTTGAAATATTTCTTTAAAGACAGCTGTACAGGAGTATCACGTGACTAGAATAACTAGTATGATGGCAGTTAAAAGGACACACTTGCTGCAAGATAGAAAGTGCATTGGAAGTGGGCAATAATAGATGTAGGGACACCAGTTAAAACCTTGGTGGAATAGAAGTTATGGTGAAGATTTTTGTGATAGTATTAAGCGCTGTCAAAAGCTGCTAAGAGGTTATATTAGTTTCTTGGGAATGCCATAAGAAATTACCACAAACTGGGTGGCTTAAAAAACAAAAGTTTTGGGGTCACAGTTCTGAGTGCGAGAAGTCCTAAATCAAGGTGAAATCAGTTCTTGTCATCCTTGGAGTTATTCTTTCTTTTTCTTGAAGGTTGACACATGTTTGTAACCAAAGAGTCCTACTGGCCATTTGCTGCTTATTGAATCCTAGAATTCCAGCACCCTGGTTTCATTTCTTCCCATCTCTGCCCCTTTCAGTTCAAGTTTGCAGTGTTTCTACGGAGATGGTTAACTGACCCCGTGAATCACATGTGTAAACTCTTCAGCAAAAGTTAATGCAGCCCCACCCTTGGTGTTCTCTCACAGTATGCTCTGTCTTTTTTTTTTTTTTTTTTGGAATTGGATGGGCTGTGACCTTTCAAATCTTTAGTAGTTCCTATTTTCTTTATAGTTTCTTCTTTAATTTCTTTCTTTACTCTTGTATGTTATTATAAGCGGCAAGGAGAAACGAGGCTGCGCCATCCACACTTTACTTGGAAATTCCCTCAGCTAAATATCCCCTTTAATCACCTGCAAGTTCTACTTTCCCCCAACAGCAGTACACAATTCAGCTGAGTTTTCTTCCAATTTATAATAAGAGCAGTCTTTCCAAAGGCATTTCCAAAATCATGTTCCTCATTTCCATCTGAGACCTCACCAGGACTTTTAGCATTCATATTTCCTATTAATACTCTCTTCAAGGCAATTAAGACTTATTCTATCTTGTCCTTCAAAATTTTTCCAGCCTTAGGGCGCCTGGGTGGCTCAGTCAGTTAAGGGTGTGACTCTTGATTTCGGCTCAGGTCATGATCTCAAGGTTCGTGAGATCGAACCATGCATCTGTCTCTGCACTGAGCTTGGGATTCTCCCTCTCCCTCTCTCTGCCACTCTCCTGCTCGCTTCCTCTCTAAATGAATAAATAAATAAATGAATGAATAAACACTAAAAAATTCTTCCAGCCTCTACTCATTTACTCTATCCCAAGGCCACTTTTATGTTTTTAGGTATTTTTTACAGAGGTACCTCACTTCCCAGTACCAAAATCTGTATTAGTTTCCCATGGCTGCCGTAACAAGTTACAATAAACTATGTAGCTCACAACAAAAGATTTTATTATCTAGAATTTCTAGAGGCTAAAGGTGCAAAACCCAGGTATAGTCAGGACTATGCTCTCTCTAAAGTCTTTAGAGGAGGATTTGCTCCGTGCCTTTTTCTTTGTTTCTGGTGTTGCTGGCAATCCTTGGTGTATGTTAACTTGTAGATTCATCAGTCCAATGTCTTCCTCCATTATCAAATGGTCTTGTGTGTGTGTGTGTGTGTGTGTGTGTGTGACTCTTCCCTTTTTATAAGGACACCAATCTTTTTGATTAGGATCCAACCTAACTCAGTATGATTTCAACATGACTTGATTGCATCTGCAATGACTATTTCCAAATAAGGTTATGTTCACAATTACTGAGGTTAGGATTTCCATATATTTTGGTGGGGGGCACAATTCAACCCATAAACAGGATAAAACAAGAAATGGTCTAATTGGTTTCATTGGTTTTAGTAATGTGAAAATTATTGGGGATCAGAGAAAAAGCAATTAATAAATGTGTTATATAAGAATCAAACAATATGATATGACTGCTAAAATAAATAATGTACTGTAAGATACTTATTACAGCTTTATATTTAAAGGAAAGATTTGTGTAATTCTATATCCCCTTCCTTTTTTTTTCCTAGTCAAAGTCTGCCTATATCACTAAATTGTATTCTGGCATCACAAATTCAGAGGGTCTAGGAGACTAACTAGGATAGTTATGTCTGGAAACAGTGATATATTTAAAAATAATGTGCTTAGACTGGAAAGGACAGAATTTAAGGGCCTTTCATACCTATTTTTGATAGCTGTCTCTTATACTTGATAAACTAGCATTTAGTTGAGAGATTAGGCTTATCCTGTGTAAGTTCAGAAGATTGAGTTAAATTGAATGTAGGCAAAGAATACTTCATCTCAATATGAGAAAGAATTTAATCATTATAGGTGCCTAGAAGTGAAATGTGCTTATTTAAACGATAGCAACATCTACAGTGAGTGGAAAACTTTCAACTGGGGTAAACAAATAAAAAAGTGGATAACATTATTGTCACGTTCTCCCAAACCGTGTGTTTTTATTATTTTTTTAATTAAGATGTTGCTTAAGCTAGCTGTACAAATTTATGTAATAGACATACAATTATATGCAACTCCTTCTATTAGTTATGACTGGACAACTTTAATTCAAATCACTGAATATTTTGCTAAATTATTTTCTAATTTTTCTCTTTTAATTAACTGTAGTCTAATTCTTAAACTATAATATCCCCCTACCTTCAGCCTATTTTCCTTATCATAACACTTGCTTAATAATTCTTGTTTAATATGTCTCTTACCTGTACTGTAAGTTCCAAGGAAGTATCGACAATGTGGGTTTTGATCAAAGCTCTCAGTTCTGTATCTACATCTACATTCCATCTGATGTATAAAGCCTATCCAGCTTTATAAAGCCTATTATTTTTGTAAATAATAAATGCAGTTTTATCTGACTTGAGAGGTTTTGGTCAACTGCTCTTCTATCAACTCTTTTTTTTTTTTTTTTTCAACATTTATTTATTTTTGGGACAGAGAGAGACAGAGCATGAACGGGGGAGGGGCAGAGAGAGCGGGAGACACAGAATCGGAAACAGGCTCCAGGCTCTGAGCCATCAGCCCAGAGCCTGACGCGGGGCTCGAACTCCCGGATCGCGAGATGGTGACCTGGCTGAAGTCGGACGCTTAACCGACTGCGCCACCCAGGCGCCCCAACTCTTATACACAATTGTGATGGTCTTTTGCTGATTGTCTATATAAAAATCAATGCCAAGAGAAATCAATGAGGTATTAAAAAAGTCACTTTTCACTTACGGTATTTATCACTTTATTTTATTACTAAATACATATTTGTTGAAATTTGGGGAAACATGAAAATTTAAAAAGACAATAAAAACATCATCTACAACTTGAATCTTCTCACACATAATCAACCACTGTTAGCATTCTCACGTACTCTTTTAAAAAATAGATGATAAGTCATGGGACTAAAAGGCACAGCATGAGGAATATAGTCAATAATATCGCAGTAGCATTGTATGGTGACAGATGGTAGCTACACTTGTGAGCATAGCATAATGTATGAACTCGCTGAATCGCTATGTTGTACATCTGAAACCAATGTAGCATTGTGTGTCAACCATAATCAATTAAAAAGAAAGAAAAAGTAGATGATTTTTCAATACAGTGATTGCACTGTATTCCATAATTTTGAATTTGGCATTCTATGATACCCAATACCAATTCCAGCTACTACATTTTCCTACATTTTTAAGACTTTTAAATACATGAAAACATCGCCCCTATTTAACTCTTTCAAATAATATTACTATTTCCTTAATATTGAGATTGCCTCTAATTTTAGTAGAATTTGTTTTAATAAGTGTGTATATGCTGTCTACCAAAAACAAGGCACTGCCCTAGGTAGTAGGGATACAGAAGTATACAAAACAAGCCTTTCCTCTTAGGAAATTCATGTTCTATTTGGGAGAGAGTATAAATAAGCAAGGTAATGTCCACTGACTGGGATAAAAGAAATTAAGCAAATGGCTTTATAGAAAATGTAAAATGGGATGAAAGCTACCTGAGATAAGAGATGAAAGAAGAGATCTTGGGAAGATGACCCCAAATATGAGATCAAAATGTAGAAAAATAACCCCTATGGGAAGAGTCTGGGCAAAGCATTCTAAGGAGAGAGAGCAGAAAGTTCAAATACCCCTAGGTATACCTAACTCTGTTTTTTTCAAGGAGTAAATTTAAGGGACTGGTGGAGCACAGCAAACAAGGGTGCTGTGGGAATGGTGGCAGATAACAGAGAGTGTTGGACATGCTGCTACTCGTGTTTAGATGTTTGAATTCTATTCTAAGTCAGATAAGCATTCATTAGAGGATTTAAGAAAGGTGTGACATTATTGATTGGTTGTGTTAGAAGGTAAATCTATCTGTCCCACAGAAAAGAGTTCAGGGCACCAGTGGAAATAGGGAAATCAGTTAGGAGGTGTTGAAATAAGATTAAGGGCAGAGATGGAACTGAACTCCTGGCATAAGAGAAGGAGCCTTAAAAACTACAGTCGGTCCTGTCTATGGAACTGGGACTGGGAACAGCCTACTCTGTTGGTACTGGTTCCCACATGAAACTAGTCAGACAGCAGTAGGGCTGGTGTGGAGCATGAATCACCCATCCATTAGGAAGGGGAAACAAGTTTCTACCATCTTTGCACGGATAGAAACTTTAGCTAAGAAAGTGATAGGAAAGTGATAGGAAATACAGCCGAAGTACAACCGAAATACAACCAAAGGGAGGTTGCCACTGCCTCGGTCACTTGCAAACCTTAAGTAGGGTGAGCTCACTCTCAAATTTATAATCCAGAGAAAAATGCAAACATTTGATGAAGGAGTCAGCTAGGAGAAGAAACGAGAGATTTGTACCTAAAAAAAACTAGATTATAACCAGTTTATACAGCAAATGTGAAAGTAATCTAGGAAGAGTTTACCAAATAATGAGACAAATAATTCTTATTTTATTCAATGTTTTTCATACGTTCAGAACACAGAGAAAGCCACCCATTTCATTCTCTGAGGGTAATATAGCATTAGGTGGGAAAAAAATAAACTATTTAATAAATACTTGGAAATGATTGGAAAAATGTGAAGTAAAATGCAACTGAATAAGGAAAATAAAATAAAATAAAAATCACATTTTAAACTCATTTATAAAATTAGATGTGATATAGCAAATCAAATTCCACAATGTATAAAAAATAGTAACATATGATGATCCAGAATGACTTATCCCAGTAATGCAAAGACAATTCAATATTAGAAAAAATCTGATTAATATAATCTCCTACATTACATAAATATAAATTCCTAAAGTATCATGATAAAATAATAATAATAGTAATGAGGAGGAGGAGGAGGAGAGAAAAAGGTACAAATATAATATTGGACAAAAGTCAGTAATCATTTAAGGTAAACACTTAGCTAATTAAGAATAGAAGGTGCATTTAGAAAAATCTGTATTTTTGTTCTTAGAACTATGTAAGATAGGTATGTCAGGTAGTATATCCATTTTAAATTCAGGAAACTAATATTTATGAATATTAATTTGGTTAATGTCACACTGGTAGGAAATGAGCAGACTTAATACTTAGACTTTGAAACTGTAAGATGATTTTTTTCCCATATAGCTTGCCACCTATTAAATTTCTTGACTATATCTGTTCAGTGTTCAGAAAATGCAATTTAAATAGCTCCCCATTAGAAGTACCACGTAAGAGAATCAAATTAGTTCATTTAAAAAAGTTTCTAGTGATGCGTGAAAGTCTACACTGTTAATAGGAAATTACTTATGGATCAATACTATGTATTTTGCCAAAGAAACATGCTGAAACACAGTAGGTCTGACTCTACCTAGTTTATCTACTAATAGTTAAATAGCTAAATAAATTGCTAACTAGCTAGCTAAATAGCTAAATAAATAAATAAATAAGTCTCTTTTTTTTTAAATGCTTACTAAGTTCCTCCAGGACATGAATATTTTATGCACTATTATGACACAAAAGATCAAGTGAGGTTTTTGTTAAATATGGAGATTTATTTCCTTTGCTCTGTAGTTGAATCTTTGATGCAGAAGAAGCCATAGTTAATATGAAGAGCTAAACACAATTTAAGTACTTAATATTAATTATTCCTTTCATACAGAGACATGGTTTAGGCTTTATGAATATGCTATTTTAAGTATTCGAGCATTTTTTTAAGCCACCAGCCAAAGAACATCCGCTTTATACTATTTTCTGGGGGAGATGATGGGTTACTTCTGAGCCCTCCAGAATGTGTTCATTTACTTTGATCTATAGACCATATCAGAGATGTAGCTAATTGAAGTTAGGTATACAAATCAGCAAAGTTCACCGTCCTATAAAGGAAATAAATATCCCATTACCTTTTTATTAATTGTTTCCAAATAAAGTATAACTTTATAACTTTATATTCCACATAGAATTGTCTCAGTTTCCAAATGCTTACCTATCTTTCTTTATATACCCATTGACTGCTATGCATATATGCACAATTTTTATTGAAAACTTATTCTTTTCCAAGCAATATTTTGGACACTAAGTTATGATGACTGTCTATGACTGACATGTAAACTTTCCTCTGGAACTTGGTTTACTGCTACAGACCAAATTTATTAAGATAAACACAGAAATGAATACAATATTACAAATATGATAAATGTGAGCAATTCTTAAAAGAAAAAACATGTGGTCATGGGAGGATAGTTTTAGGAGGAGCTGACCTACCCTGTGAACCCAAGGAGGAGAGGAAAGGATTTAAATTGAGGTCTAAAAAACTAATAGAAGTTAACTAGGCAAATAGGAGATGTGGCCAGGGAGATTGTTTCAGACCAAAGAATACCATATGTTTAAGAGCATGTATACAGCTGCTTAAAACTACCCGTCAATAAAGAGGATGTAATAATTAAAAAAGCAAAAATGACACCAATGTAACGCTTCTGTCTCGAGACAATTACACTTACTGTTCCTGCAACAAAAATTTTTCCCCAAATATCTTATAAACATAGCCAAATATCCCCTTTGTATTGAAATCTTCCTTAACTATCTTTCTAAACACAAAAATGATTCCTTCAGCCCAACTGCTACCCTTTAGAATACTATATTTTCCACCATAAAATACATTCCATCTGACATATTCTATATTTACTTGTTTATGTTTATTGTTTGTTGCCCTCTCAGTAGTTTTCCTGAGAACAAAGATTGTATTCCCCTGAATCATTGTCTAGCATATCATAAGTATTCAACAAATTCTTTTTCAATTCTCAGACAGATAACATAGCCTTTCAGAATGCATACTGTATGCCAGTTACTCTGGGCTTTTTAAACATACGTTCTCCCATTCTATCTTCTTAAAACTATAAAGTTTGCATTATTCCTATTATACTAATGGGACATTTTAGGCTTTGCTAGTTCAATAACTTGTCCATGATTATATAATTAGTAAGTGGCAAAGGTAGAAATTGGACTTGTCTCCATGTGACTCAAAACCCATACTTAAAAAAAAAAAAAAACTACATTGCCCTGCATTTTAATTTTATACTTTGTTACCAGAAGTACTAGTACTAAAACTAGAAATAATAGAGAAATAAAAGAAAAATGTGTTCCAGCGTATAGATTTATTCTCAATGGGCCTCCCTTTCCTCTGTTACAAGACATAAGTGTTCTAGAAAAGCTACACATTTGTCACAATTCCTTGTTAAAAGACTTTAAACTACATATTTACTAACTAGACATGATTTACCTAGTTTCAAGTGAGTGGTATAGACCCAGTTGATTTTTTGTGTAGCTAAACCAAGTCTTAACTAGATCTCAAATGCCTGGGAGAGGGAAAGAAAGAGAGAAAAAGAAGAAAGAAAAAGAAAGAAAGAAAGAAAGAAAGAAAGAAAGAAAGAAAGAAAGAAAGAAGAAAAGAAAAAGAGAAAAAGAAAGAAAAAGAAAGGGAGAGAGAATGGAAGGAAGGAAGGAAAGGTGGGAGGAAGGAAGGAAGGAAAGGAGGGAGGAAGGGAGATGGAAAGAGAGAGAAAGAGAGAGAAGGGAAGGGGAGGGAGAGATGTTTGGAAGAAGGAAGGAAGGAAGGAAGGAAGGAAGGAAGGAAGGAAGGAAGGAAGGGGAGAGAGAAACAGAGAAAGAATTCCCTCTCCAGTGCTTTCACAGTTGATTCAGCAAAGGAGGTAGAAATTTGCATCTTTTTTTTTAAGTTTATTTATTTATTTTGAGACAGAGAGAATGCAAGCAGAGGAGTGAGAAAGAGAATCTCAAGCAGGCTTCACGCTGTCAGCAGCACAGCCCTATGCGGAGCTGGAACTCAGGAACCCCGAGATCATGACCTGAGCTAAGACCAAGAGTCAGTTACTCAACTGACTCAGCTACCCAGGTGCCCCATTTTATTAAGTATTTTTTTTATTTTTAGATTTATTTAGATTATATTTAGATTTTAGATTTTTTATTTTTAGATTATTTATTTTTGAGAGAGAGAGAGAGAGAGTAAGCTGGGGAGGGGCAGAGAGAGGGGATTAGAGGATCCAAAGCAGGCTCTGCACTGACAGCAGAGAGCCCAATGCAGGACTCGAATTCAAGAACCGTGAGATCATGACCTGAGCCCAAGTCAGATACTTAACCGACTGAGCAACCCAAGGTATCCCAAGAACTTGCTTCTGTATCCTCCAAAGTCAGGTAGATATTTTATTAGAAAGTGTTTTTCAAATGATCTGTAAATCACTGCATCACTATATTACAATATTTTGTTGTCCTAGTTGGCAAAAGTTCCCAGGCCTTTCTCCTAAGCAGGCTAAATTCTCACACCAACATTTCAATATTTCCAGCTGGCTCCTTTCTGGCTTTCATATTTGTAAAGGTGCCAGTACATCCTTTTCAGCATATGAGCCAGTCCTGGACAATCTCCATAAACATGGGAAGAATCTCTATGACACTAATACTGAGGCCGACTTGGCAGAAGGAAATCACTGCTTTCCCCCAAGCATGGAAAAATGCACAATGTCCATGCCAACTTCCAGGCTGCCCGTGTGTTTGGCATGTTTTTCATCTCTAAACTATAGATTCTCTGATATTTGTTATCCGTTTTATTATTTTCTTGAGCCAAGTCACCTTCTGGCATTCATATCACCCAAACAGAGTAAAGACTTTGTTTTGATATATGTTTGTTTTCCACTTTTAATTTTCACAATATAGGCAACGTTTTTCTCCTTTTCTTTTTTCTTTTCTTTTCTTTTTTTACCAGCAGTAGTTTTCTCCTCTCCAGAGAAAGATTATAGACATATTGTAATAATACCCATGATTCACAATATAAACAAATAAAACAAATTTTATATAAATTTATAAAACAGGCAGTTTGTCTTCATTATTCCTCAAGTGATTCATATTTTGTAACTTTTGGCCATGTCTTATCTTGAATTCAAACTACATTAGTGTCAAAGCATGGGAAAAGAAAAGGAGACAGAGACAGGAGGTGGTGAGCAATGACCGAGAGAAAAATGCTTTGTATTGCACAATATTACTGAAAACTGGTCATCACTGTCCCATATAAAACATCCTCCCTATCTGGACTTTCCTTATTGGTAAGGATTATTATTTCATTAATGCACTAAATTATCTCTTATTTTCTTATGTAACACTGTACCTGAAAAAGCAGAAGAGTTTATTGCAGCCAGTTCAAACACCCATGATCAGAGGTTTTTATTTAGGACATTTAAACCAAAATAAATATTTAACATGACATTTTGAAAATTTAAAAGCTGCTAAATTATTTGATTATAAAGAAGATTTCTTAATGTGTCTGGATACAGAAAATGGATGAATGTTACAGTACCACAAACCAAATGGCAGATAGGTTGAGGTTGTCCTGAAAAGTATGTGATAATATTGGGAGCTTGAAAAATCAATGATGTCCCAGCATTGGAATCTCAAAGTTATTCATGACACATATTTAATTTCACCTATAGGTGAAGCCTTGGACATGACTCTGAAATAGAACTAATAATATCCCTACTACCTTACAATGCTTTATGATTTTCTAGCTATATTGACAACTACCTCACTAGGTCTGACCATTTTCAAATTTTTAAGATTTTAATAATATTTGTGTTAAGTTTGTTATGAGTTATTTAAAACATTTATTTATTTTGGTAACTGAAAAGTGTCACTATTAAAAAATTTTAAAAAATTGTTTCATTGACATTTTCCTTTAAAGGTTGACAAGAGCTCAGGTCTGAGAATCAGAGTCCAAACATCTACCAGCATATTAAAAAAAAAAAAGAAGAAGAAAAAATGTCATCTTGTTCTCCAATGCTTGTTACAAATAATTCAACGTTATTGTGAATGCTTTTTAAATTTTTTTAACATTTACTTATTATAGAGAGACAGAGCAAGAGCATGGGAGGGGCAGAGAGAGGGGGAGACAACAGAACCTGAAACAGGCTCCAGGCTCGGAACTGGCAGCACAGAGCCTGATGCCGGGCTGGAACTCACAAATCCCGTGATCATGACCTGAGCTGAAGTTGGGCGCCCAACCGACTGAGCCACCCAGGTGCCCCAATGTTACTGTGAATTTTAATAGTAGAAAACCTTGTTTAAAATAGAGTTGGGACCCCAGAAGGGGAAGTTCTCACACCCTACCACTCTATTAATTGCAGGCCCAAAGGGAAGAGAAGTGCTTTCAAGTCAATACTACTTTAGCTACTACTTCACTAACCCACCAGGAGGAAGACTTTCCTCCTCTCCTGGCAACAGCTTAACCAATGAGAGACAGTGACATCTCAGCCAATGAGAAGCCACTAAACTTTGAACTCCTAGTTTACTCCAGTGGACTTTTTGTTTACAATAGCCCTCTAACTTTCTTTCTTTCTTTCTTTCTTTCTTTCTTTCTTTCTTTCTTTCTTTCTTTCTTTCTTTCTCTTTCTTTCTTCTTTCTTTCTTTCTTTCTTTCTTTCTTTCTTTCTTTCTCTTATTTATAAAAGCGTGTTTTTCTCCTTTATTCTCTAGACTTAACCTATGGTTTTGCTATACTTGCTTGTTTCAAATTGCGATTCTCTGCTATTCCTGAATGAACCCATTTTTGCTGGTAAAATAAAATATGAAAATATGTGTGATAGGAGAAAATAAGTACATAATTAATTATAAAGATGAAAGGTTATAAGGATTCTGGATATAGAACCTTTTATATGGTGAGATATAGAAGAATAGTTACAGAGGAGTCAAATTGTTATTATATATATTAATATGTTAGAAATGCAATATATAATATTATATAAACCCTAGAAGTTATGTAAAAACTAGTTATTCTACACGATATTACTATCCCATTTTTCAAATTAGAATACAAACTGCTATGTTTTTAGTGTAGTAATTCTCCCTTCAATCCTTCATCTGCCCACACCCTGGCATGTTCCTTCTCCTAATCAACTTTATTTCCATGGCATCTAACGTCTCAGTGAATACTGCTATAGCAGAATCAGTGAACTGAATATTGGAATGATATAAAACCTTGTATGGTTCTGTGAAAAAGATTACCTGGACTGAGAGGAGAAGAGGAAAATTATAGTCATTAAGAAGGAATCTTAAGTGAAAGGGCATTCAGAAGGACCCCTATGACTTGCCCCTATCTCCAGGTGGAGTCTTGAGGCAAGGTGAAAATGACAGAATAACAAAAATGTTTGGAAGGATCTCAAAACACAGGGAATGTGTGCAATTCTTTCTAAGGTAAATGGCAAGCTTCATAATTATATCTCATCTAGCCTTATAGTGTCCTATGCACAGTGTGGTAGGAATGGTAAAATACTGCTAGGAGAGTAGTCAGTAAAAACTGCAATAGACTTACATAATTTTCCCATGCTCACTAGGACTTGGAGAGTAGCAAATATTTTCTGTGCTCTCAGGAAGAGAACAGAAGTAGCTGGGATAGTCAGACTTGGAATCTCATTGCAACCAGTAGAAGGAGAATGGAATATATGTATGGGCTAGTATACAGCATTTAACTGTACCTAAAGGCAAATGAGATCATAATTCATCTAGACTTCTTTTTAAATTAAAAAAAAAATTAAGGGGCGCCTGGGTGGCGCAGTCGGTTAAGCGTCCGACTTCAGCCAGGTCACGATCTCGCGGTCTGTGAGTTCGAGCCCCGCGTCAGGCTCTGGGCTGATGGCTCAGAGCCTGGAGCCTGTTTCCGATTCTGTGTCTCCCTCTCTCTCTGCCCCTCCCCCGTTCATGCTCTGTCTCTCTCTGTCCCAAAAATAAATAAAAAATGTTGAAAAAAAAAAAAATTAAAAAAAAAAAAAATTAAGACATGGTGAGGGAGAGAGGGGGAGAGAGAGAATCCCAAGTAAGCTCCACACTCAGCACAGAGCCTGATGTGGGGCTCAATCTCATGACCCCGGGATCATGACCTGAGCCTAATCAAGAGCTGGCTGCTCAACCAACTAAGCCACCCAGGTACCCCTCATGTAGAGTTCTGAATGACTTGCCATGGATAGAGTTTACAAGGAGTTGGAGGTGTGGCTAGAGAGAATTCCATTCTAGAAGCCAAGAGAAGAAAGTTTCAAGAGAAGAGGGAGTATAGAAGTCAAGACAGCTAAGGACTGAAAAGCAACCAGCAATCACTGGTAACTGAGCAACAGCTAGATCAGTCCTGATGGTTGCAGATACCAAATTGCAAGTTTTCAAAAAATTGGAAACAGCATTTTAGGTGAAAATAGTTAATAGTGTACTTAAGATAGGACCACAAATATTAGCAATGAGGACAAAGCAGTATTTGAGGGGTATACAGTTGAAGGGAGGTGGTATTATCACTATTGTTTTGACTAGTGGGAGATCATGAAAAAAAATTAGTTGTTGAAAGAAACAGAGTAAGAAGGAACCAAGAGAGATGGCATAATTTATGGAATAAGTTACCAGTGGGTGTAATTCAAGTCACAAGAGTAAAGTTGCATCTTTGAAAAGATGTCCAGTGGCCATTTGTTGTGTTAGATTTTCTCTTGGTTATTCAGAGATTTAAGTATTAGCATAAATAAGCCTAGAGAATGTGTTATAAAAACACATTTATATGGAAGCTTCTTTCTAGTCACTTTTTATTGAGTTCAATCTTTTTAATCTTGTTTTTATTCAGCATGGACTAACTTTCTGTTTTATCGATAGCCTTGCCTTTCTAAATATTTTGGATTTCTGTTCTTCTTTGCTCCTCCTTTAAATTTTCCTGATCTGAGTTTCCCCCGTACCTTCTGCTCACACCTGATGGCAATACGTAGTTTTGAAAAATGCCATATTATGTTTAAGGCATATGTGCATCATCTGAAAATAGTTAGAATGTGACTTAGACATTTTAGAAATAAAAATCACTATAGCAAAACATCCCAATTTAACTGGAAGTCTGAGCATTTATTTGAACCGCAGACCATAAGTTGTATCACTTGCTATAAACCTCACTACATTGGAGGAGCCTTTGGGTGGCTCAGTCAGTTCAGCATCTGAATCTTGATTTTGCCTCAGGTCATAATCTCACAGTTTTGAGATAGAACCCCGCATCTGGCTCTGTGCTGAGCGTGGAACCTGCTTAGGATTCTCTCTCTTCCTCTCTCTCTCTGCCCCTCCCCCATTCATACTTTGTCTCTCTCAAAGTAAATAAATAAACTTAAAAAAAAAAAAACTCACGACACTGGAGTTTGGGCTTGCTAATAAAGGTTTCTGTAATATGCACCATTTCTATTACATTGGCATAATTATTACAAAAGTCCTATAGCTTGTGAGAGTTCTGTCTTCTCTTCTTGTTTTCTTTCTTTTTTGTCATAATAGGTATGTGTTCCACAGTGAGTTGGATGTTTAGGTACTCAACATTTATAAGGAAACTTTATCCAACACTACCGCATTCCATAACGTCTCATGGGTTAGTTCCAGGAGCCCAGTTAGAGTGAATAATGCAATGGTTGTTCAGCGTTTTGATTAACAAGGTCAAAAGATCAAATACCACAGCGACAAAATGTGTTTTTACCATTCTAAATAGAGGCAATGCCAAGGTATTACTTCCATCACTGTAAGTAAATTAAGGAGAAATAAACATGTATATAGAATTTTTTTTAAATATTAGGCAATATGGGTCAATATGAAGTTTAAAAAAAACAAGGAACTTATTAAATCAAACCTCAGGCAAGGGTAACAAGAAATATAAATATTTTATTCATTTTAAATACCTAAATTTTGCCTTTTGCCTTAAGGAATCAATTGTAATTTCCATAACTGTAACACAGAAGCATTAAAAGGGATTAAGAAATTGTCTGCCAGACTACATCAAACTGTATAATTGTTCACCAGAACAAACAAATTTGTAAAAATGGCTAAGTTGAATAAGAGCTAATGAGGATAGCTGAGTAATATTTATATTCTTCTTTGCTATTATATTTTTTGTGATGAAAACACACTTGTTGCACCTCCACAGAACACAGAGAATCATAAGTTGCATCAGATCCCATAAACACAATTCCCATTGTTGAAAAGTCCTCTCTCTTTGAAATTATGAAAGGGATAGTACCATTGTTCTTTTCTTTTTTTCTCTTTCCTTACTTTTTTCTTCTATTCCACCTCTTGCCCTCTCCCTTCTTTCTTACACTCCTCGTTATTTTCTTCCCTTTCATCCTTCCTTCTTTCTTTCCTTCCTTCCTCCTTCCCTCTCTCCCTTGCTGTCTTTTTTTTTTTAAGATATCCATAGTATATTTACAATTCTAAAACTTGGTTTTATTTATCTCTACCTACATGGCTTTTAAAAAAGCCCTGAATCTCTTCTATTTATATGACACCATTTATCTTACCAAGGCCCTATTTAGCCCACCTTTGAAATTTTGTGTTTTACATATTTATTCTATTTTTAGTTTTATTATGAAAAAAAACCATTTAAGCACAAAAACTGAGACATAATGTATACGAATTTAGAGAAGAGTAACATAGGACTTACTCCTCTAATTACCCAGAAGATGTCTCTCCACAATCACATCTCTTTCCTTCCTCCACAGAGAACCACCAAATTTTGAAGTAATCATGTTCTCACTTTTCTTTATAGTTCCTAACACCTATGTGTGTCCTATGTTTTTGAACATTATATAAATGGAATTATCCTCTATATATTCCATTATCTTGCTTTCTTAACATTATGTCTTTGAGATTCACTTAAGTTAGTACATGTTACTTTCATTCATTCATTCATTTGCACTGTTGTATTTGGGTTGACCATGAAATATTTATACATTCTACTGTTTATGTGCACTGGGTTGTTTCTATCTTTTACTATTATGAACAGTGCTGGTTCTGGGTGTACTAAAAGAAGTATGGAACTGAAATTAACAGCTAGTGTAGGGCTATGGGCCATCACTGACATGATGCTGAAAAGAACAGCAAGCAAACAAAATGGGAAAAAGCCTCCATTCCATTCCCTGCCACCCCAGTCTTCCCCAGTGTCCCCATTTGCAAAACCCAACAGGAAACCGCATGAAAATACGGTGTGTCATCACTGATACATGTGTCATCACTGTCCCAGCCCCCAAATCACAGAGGTGATTTTAGAATGGCAAATTTGTAACTCAGAGACAATAGTTTAATAACCAACAAAATAGTTGAAATAGTCAATGCAAAAAATTAGAAATATTGGCAGTGCCAATAGAAGATCAAATATTAAGGATGAAGACTGGAATTTACAAAATGTATGAAACAAATACAAGATAGAAAAGGCAACCAGCACAATGGAAATACCCTGGGAAAGAAAATACGCAGGGTTTGCGAGGCATTTGAATCCAGATCAGTGTGAGTCCATGTGCCCTGTCTTTTAGTCGTCTTACTGCCCACCACAGAGGATACTGAATTTTTTTTAGGAAAATATCCCTATTTAATTAGACAGACATACCACCTATTTTTGAAATAATTGGAAGACCAAACTTATACCAAAATTAACTAGAAAATGTTGCTTCTCAAAGATTTTCAGATGAAACTGTTTAAAATAGTCTGATCTGTTTTAGAGAAGGAAAATAACAGCAGTAAAGATCTTATTATTAATATTTGCAAAGAGGTAATAAAATTATTGCTCATATGAGACTAAAGGAGGTTGATATGAAATAATATATGTCAAAAATATAAACTGACATTTATTATCAATGTGTGAAGAAAGAGGGGAATGGGAAACAAATACCCAAAACTGGCAAATCTTCAATTACTACAATTGGACTTTTCTTGACAAATTAAATAATTAGTGATTCAGTAATATGAGGTATGATGCTATGCCTTGATCTTTATGTCTTGTTTTTTTTTCTTTGAAGAATAAGACAAATTTTTTCATTCACTCACTTTTATAAAGTCAGCTATTGTTTGTATCATTTCTACTTAATTTTTTTTCATACCATTCCTGTCTTTTTTGTCCTTCCATAGAGTTCAAATTCAGTCTTCCTAAACTTCATTCTATAAAATTTTAAGTGAGCATCTGTCTTTGGTAAACTCAACTTTTGCTTGTTTTAAAATGCATTTCACCTGCTGACTTAAACTTTGTAAACAATTCTAGTTTAAACTTGATTTTTACTTACACAGTGTACTCTTTTAATTCATTCTCTTTTGCTTTTTATTTTTGCTATTGAGACATCTAGTATTTATTAAATTGTAATCTTATTGTAAGTAATATTTCTTTTTCTCCTTGTTTTTGTTTTCTTTTGTTTTTGTTTCTTTGTTTTAAGATTTTATTTAAATTTCAGTTAGTTCAGGGGCACTTGGGTGGCTCAGGTAGTTAAACATCTGACTTCAGCTCAGGTCACGATCTCCAGATTTGTGAATTTGAGCCCCACATCTGGCTCTGTGCTGACAGCTCAGAGCCTGGAACCTGCTTCAGATCTCTCTCTCTCTCTCTCTCTCTCTCTCTCTCTCTGCCCTTCTCCCACTCACACTCTGTTTTTGTCTCTCAAAAATAAATAAACATTAAAAATAATAATAAATTTCAGTTAGTTAACATAGAGCATAATATTCATTTCAGGAGTAGAATTTAGTGATTCATCACTTACATACAGTACCCAGTGCTTGTCACAAGTGCCCTCCTTAATACCCATCAACCATTTAGCTCATCCTTCCATCCACCTGCCCTCCAGCAACCATCAGTTTGTTCTCTATAGTTGAATCTGTTTTCTGGTTTGCCTCTCCCTCCCCCACTCCCATGTTCATCTGTTTTGATTCCTAAAACTTATTTTTTCTGAGTATTTTCACATTGGCATAATGCTCCCCAGAGTAAACATATTTTATTTTATCATACTTGATGCTTGCTGATTTTACCAAGGCTGTAAAATCATTATTCTGTTAGGTCTAGCTAATTCTCAGCTAACATATCATAAAACATGTTTTTTCTCATTCTTTGTATTCTTTTCTTCTGGAACATATGTATGGTCTACATGATAGGAAGATGATAGTTGGGAAGATAGAGAGGTATATTATATGTCTATATATGATATACATATGTCAGACTTGCTATCTATCATGTCTCCTCAGTGCTCATGGTTTTCTATTTTCATGCCATGCTTCATTTTAGGGAATTTTCAGATGGTCAGTTTACTGATTGTCTTTTCACCTGCACCTGTTTTACCCAATTTATTGTTTTACCCAATTATTTATTCCAGTTAATTACTCTGTAAAATAGAGGCTCCTGACAACATAATGATGCATAGTTTTATACACTGAAGACTCTGCCTCCCTCAGTGTGTACCAACACCATTCAACTTCAATAATGGTTTTCACTCTTCCCACAAGATCGGAAACGTTGTGTTAAAATAATTTGTTTGGGTTTTCACAAGACTAGAAATATTTTTTCACACTTACGCTTTGTGCTATACAGAAAAACCTGGCTTGCTATCATGGAAGCTTCCTACTTCCTTGAATGGTCTGTGAAAATAACTTTTGAAGTAAATAGACCTTATATAATTCCTAAAAATAAAGAGAATTGCTATAAGTAAGAGAAATGTTCTTCTATTGCATCAAAGGCTAACAAGAGCTCTGACGATGCGGATTATTTTCACAGAAATCAAGATGGTACAACTAGAAAATATGAAACCACAGAGGGACTATACAGTTGTCAACAGAGAAGAGTTACAAGAATCTCCATTTACCTTAGTTGTACATGCTGCTTCCCTGGAGTTGCAAGTTCTAATTTGGGTTATTCATAATCCTGTGGTACTTTCTGTCAATCACAATGCCTTAACACACACACACACACACACACACACACACACACACACACGTCTAAACAGAAGTACTCTACAGCATAGGTATATAAAACTTGTAGCAAAAAAAAGTAATAAAATGACTACCTCCTCACATTCTAAATGCCATTTGACAGCTTTAATCACTTTATCTTCCCATCATTTTTAAATGTCAAAACCACCTCCAGAGGTCTCATCAGAACAAAACATTACTTAACTTGAAAATGCAATTCCCCAAACTTATGTCCCTATTTGGAAGTGGAATAGGTTGCTTTGTTTTGAAAGAAATAGATATTTCCAAGCCTAATCAGTAAAGAGAGTAGCATTATTTCAAAATAAAGTCAATCTGTGCCTATATATATATATATATATATATGTTAATCTTTTTAATGTTTATTTTTGAGAGAAAGAGAGACAGAGCACAAGCAGGGAAGGGGCAGAGAGAAAGGGAGACACAGAATCCAAAGCACGCTCCATGCTCTGAGCGGTCAGCACAGAGGTGGACACGGGGCTCGATCTCACAAACTGCGACATGACCTGAGCTGAAGTTGGATGCTTAACTGACTGAACCACCCAGGCACCCCAGTGACATTGCAGATGCTACAATGTGTTATTTTCCTTGGTTAAGATCTTGGGCAATGGAACAAAAGGACAGGATTTTGAATTCTTGCCCTGTCAGGTTTTTTTCTTTTTTTTATCTTTGTTACCATGAACATGTTATTTTCTTCCTCTGTATTTGTGCTTATATAAAATGTCATGACATCCAACATCTCTTTGAAAGTATTACTAGTTAAGTTAGGGAATACTTGTAAAGTGCCTGTAATTTTCTTCATACTACATTGATGTTACTAGTTGTTACACTACCGTTATTCACATGCAGTGCTATTGACAACAGGAGATAGTTTCCGCTTGAAGTTACTGTCCAGGACTATGTGGTGAGAAGTAAACCACTGCAATTATTCCCAGCTGGGAACAGCATCCCTGACCCTGAAAGAACTCTTAAAGGTAGGGATTTGGTTAAAAGTACCATTTACTGATTTATTTCCTGCATTCCAAATGTCCTCAATGATTGTAATCTTGGTTTGCACGAGATAAAGTTTTCTCAACAACACCACAGTGATTGTTCAATTACTATTTCCCTTCTAAAGGGTCTCTTAGACTTCACTGCCTCTGAGCAATGTTCAGACCAGCTGTAATTGGCACCTTGTATCCTCTCAAACCAACATCACTACTAAATTTGCCTTTTTGAATAAATGGCTTGCATTTTGTTTATGAGTTTATTTTTAAAGTTTATTTATTTATTTTGAGAGAGAAGAGAGAGAGGCAGAGGGAGAGAGAGAGAATCTTAAACAGTATCTGGGCTGTCAGTACAGAGCCCAGTGCTGGGATGGAACTCACAAACCGTGGGATCATGACCTGAGCTGAAATCAAGAGTCAGGCACTTAACCAACTGAGGAGCCTCCTTGGCACCCCATGGGTTGAGTTTAAAAAGTGTGCTGTGCTTCGTCAAGTGGACATGCTATTTTTAGTTTTATGCACTTTGATTTATCTATATGTAAGAAGTTGCAAATTGAAACAGTTTTAATAGAAAAGATCATGAAATTATAGATATGAAGTATAATTTTGAAAAAAAAGTTGTGAAATTTTATAAAGAAATGGAGAAGATGTTGATATAATTTTTTATGGAATCTGATATGTTCTTTAAGCATTTTATTTTTTAAAACTTAATACATTATTAAATGGAAGTAATTTATACACCATAAGTAGTTGGAAATGTCCTCTTTCAAATGTGTTTCTATATAATGAAATATATCATTTAATTGGGATGTACTCACAAACATAGCTTCAATGTTTACATAGCGAATATTCAATAAATATCTACTATATACTGGTCACTGCTCACACACTGGGGATATGATGATTAACAGGGTAATCACTGACCAAGGAGTTTCCCATCTGGCAGAGAAGACGGACAAGAGGACAGATATAAAAATATTACAAAAGGTGCAATAATGAAATACGCACAGAGTGTCTGTGGAATACATAAAGGGCCCTGAAACCACTCTCAGGTATAGGAGAACCTCCTCAAAAGACTGAGTACGAATGTTCCAGATTAAGGAAGCAATATGAACAAAAGACAGTAAGGCTGTCTTACTGATCAGGGAAAGGGGGTCTGAAAACCAAAAGGTGGAAGCAACTCATTATGACAAGTGCATAGAGACTGACCAGGGGGGTGTGGAGAGGTGAACAAAACCCAGATCCTAAGACTCCATGGGCCATGCTAATCAATTTTTATTTGATCATGAGAGATACAAGAAACTATTAGAAGGTTTTAAAATGAAGGGTGATGTAACCAGATTAGCTTATAGAAAGAATGTGACAGAGGACCAGAACCCACCTGCGGAGGAAAGGACCCAGTGAGAGTGGTTGGGCACAGGCAAGCAGGGGGGGTGGTAGTGTCTAAATCAGAGTGCCGGTGAGGATGGTTTAAAAATTTTGTACAGAGAATCAGTGTACTTTGGAGTCAACCTCCTCATGTCAATTTGGGGTCATATTTGCCTTTCTATTTCAGATTGTGGTCATGCACACTTCCGTGAGTTAAGATGAACTTTCAGGGGCGCCTGTGTGGCTGGTTGGTTAAGCGTTGGGCTCTTGGTTTTGGTTCAAGCCATGAGTTTGAGCCCCGTGTCAGGCTCTGACCGCGTGTCAGACGGTGCGGGTGACTTTGCTACCCATGTGTCACTTGTGATTGGGAACACAGACATAGGTCATCAGGTGAGCTTCCATGTCCCTGCCTAATTCTACATGGAGTGGGTAAAAGTGAGTTGAGGCAAAATGATTTCATTGTTGGAAAATGTTAGCCTCATCTACTACAGAACTTAATGAAGAAGGAGAAAAAAACTGTGAAATGTCTCGAAATATTTCACTTACAGATGAAATCATAGTTCAGTGCTGTCAGTGAGATTAAGTCCAAATTGTCATTAAACTGACACCTTTTCTGAGCAATAATTGAGAATTATTGTATAAGAACTCTACTAATCATTAATTACTACCATTTGTGAAGATCTTACCATTTGCAAAAATATTTTCCAATCCGTTATCTCATCATGAGAAACTTTTCTTATAATATAATGTATTGTATGTGATATCAGCAATATATTTCGCAAAGTTGAGATCACTCAGACGTCCTATGTATGGGTTAGCAGACCCATGCTTGTTGCATATTCTCTCTTGAATGCAGCCAGCCACATCCTTACAGGAATTCATATGTTTGAACATATTACCCTTTATTTGAAAATATCTTCATTGTCTTCCCATAAAAATCTGTATTGATTCTAAAGTTTTGTTACTCACTTATAAGGCACTTAATGGCCATAGACCAATATGCATGCTGGATCTGTTGTCTCTATATGTCCCTTGTTGCCCATTGAGGTCACGATGAGCAGGCTATTTAGTCCTTCCAAAAGCATAAACTCAAATCCCTTGAAGCTGAGGCTTTTAGAAAATATGTTCCCTGATTGTGGAATGTAGTTGTCATTTCAGTTCATTTTATTCCATCTGTCTGCATGCACACAAAACAAAACAACACAAAAAACAAAAAAACAGTGTATTTGGTTACATCTCAAAATGTTTAAGATTATTATTTTTGGCTGTCCTATCTCTATATCTTAGTATATCTTTAATGAAATCTGCTGATATGTTTTATCTGGTTTATTAAGTTTAAAATTGATCATTTTCTAGCTCCACCAAGGGATGTCAAAATTCCTCCTACTATGATTTCCTACTGAAGAGATAAACAGGTTGTTCTGGCACTTGTATTCTAATAAACCACATAGAAAAACAAATTCTAAAAACAATATAAACTCCTTTATTTCCAAAAAATCACTTTAGGTTCTCAAAGAAAAAACAATGTGATTGAGTCAGTTACTTTTAAAACTAGAGAATTCGAATTATGAAAAGAGATGTAAATTGTATATAATAGTACAATTGCTGCATCTCAATATACAAAATAAAATGTAGACAAATCATCCTTATAGAAGAATTCCAAATAATTTATGCAGACATTCTTCTCTCCAGAAGGTAGAACTTGATTCTCTTCTACTTGGGTGTGGGCTAAAAGAGTAACTTATTTCCAAAGAATTAAGTATAAAAAGGGAAAACTACTTTACAATAGAGACAGTTGGCAAACATTAACATCACCAGGGATATGTCATCGATATCATGTTATCTGTAATATGATGTAATTAGAAGGCCATTTCACCTATGTGGTACTCTTTCTCAAAACTCCTAATCCCACTGTAAGCATGAGACACCCATCAGACAAATCAAAATTCAAGGACACTCTGTATCACACCCAACTACTTCTCTTCAAAACTGACCAGGTTACTAAAAATAAAGACAAAGGAATTGTCACAGATGTGAGGATACTAAGGAAATGTGATTACTAAATCCAATATGATACCTTGGATTTGATTCTAGAACAGAATAATGTTCCTGGCAAAACTGGAGAAGCCTGCAGTTAGTAGTATATCACCAATATTACTTTCTTTGTTTTGAGTACCATGGTTATGTAGGATGTTTCTATTAGAGGGGAGTTTCTAGAAGCCACAGTATATCTGAAATTTCACAAAATGTGTTTATTTTACAAACATTTATTAAGCACCTGCTATTCTTAAAAGCCTGCTAAAAATAGCTACATTTACCATATATTCAATATCATTCTCTTTTTAACATTTGTTTTAATATACAATATCCATAAATGTTTTGAACCTAAATTTGAAGAATTGGAGAGCTCAAGATGGTAAATGTTTATTAGTCAAGTAACCCTTTACTTTATGGATTAAAAAAAATAGTTCATAGTACCTATCTCTGTGATGAATAATTTCAACCACACACACACACACACACACACACATAAAAGTTAAGTTTAAAGGCAGTTTTACTTTTCTTCATTATTTTACCTTTCATATTTTATAATATTTTGAGGTTTTTACATACTAATTATGGAAACCAAATAAAACATGATGTAACATGACATCCAAAAAAGGCCACTAGCCAGGAATAAGTCAAGGTACCATCCACACTAACAGCTTTTGGGAAATTTTGACCACTTGGAGTTCTGTCTCAGTGTCTAAAAAAACAAAGAAAGAAGTGATTTTTAAGAGAGCTTTTAGAATTCTAAACTTTATAAATGTTGATAATACCATGAGGAGAGAAATCCTTGGCAAAGAATAGTTTAAAAATAATTTTAATCATTTTCAACTTCATATTTTTGTGAAATGTTTGGCAACATAATGTATAATTAAAATCACGGCCATATATTCAAGCAGTCATAACAACTGTAACCTCTTTATGAATATTTTCTTTGTACTCTTTACATTACTATGCCTAATCAGTTAATTAATACAATAATAAAATTTCAAGTGTATAGATGCATAACAATTGACTAAGAGATAACCTAGTATAGTATACCAGATACTTAATCTCATGCACAGCAAAATTTCTGTCCTCTCTCTTTCTGGCAACATTTTCTAAAGAACTTTCTATGTCAGTCTATACCTTCAAGGAAGCAACAGTGGAAAAGGGTCACTCTGCAATCCCAGTATTTCCTCAGAAACATGTGAAGTTCAGATTTTTGATACACTCTCAGTGAGTTTGGAAATCTCAAAGGATGAAACTTTCAGCACAATCTTCAGTATTTGTATTTTATCTGTTTTATAAATATATGTGAGTTGTGTGTTTTTATTATTTATAGTGTTGCGTGGTTTTTGTTTTTTGGGTTTTTTTTTGGACAGCAAGACCATATAAGATTAAGGAAATATAGTGATAGAGGGGGAAAGAGCATGCAATATAAGATGTTGATGTAGGAAAGCATGCTCTGTGGAAAAAAGAAGGCAACATTAAATAAGATGTGTCCTTCTCACCTCTAAGTACTTTCAACCAATCAGGGCACATGATGCAAAATGAATACAGCTGATCACTGAGACACGGACTGTGGCTTGTCAAGACCTTGAGCCAAACAGATATAGCAAGTCACTCAGTTCCTTTTCCTTTTCAGAAAATCTTTCTCAGCAAGAGGCAGCTAGTTTTTTCGCACAGCAAGCAAGACTCAGCATGTGAAGCTTTGAACAATCCTGCACTGCGGGGAATGTTTTGCAGAAACTGCATGACAAGATTGCCAAAAAGATTACCTCTTGATTTCCTTTGTCCTTGGGTTTATTTCATCTAATAATGGGGCAAAGATGGTGCCTTCTACATTGAAGAGAGAATTTATTCATGAGTCATATGCAGCAAAATTGTTTTAAAATCCTTGTTCCTCATAATTTTCTAAGAAAACAATACCTCATTGAATATAAAATGTATGTTTTTACTTTTAAAAAATGTTTATCATCCTATGATACATTGTAAGTGTAGAATAATTTGTTCTTGCAACAGCTTGAAGCCACAATCCTAAAAAGAAGCATTTCCTCCTTCTCTACTAAAAAGGTGTGAACAGCCATCAGAACATAATATACGGTCAAAGTAAGTGAAAATCAGGCCATTTAACTACAACAAAAAATTCTGTAAACAACATAATACCATAAATTCCAAACATGCTACTTTCATCTGTTACTTTGAGGTGTGGCAAAATAAAAAAAATCTTAGATATCGATTATTATTACGCTAACATATATGGCTGTCTTAGCCTAAGAAATACCATGAGGTTAGTCTCAGAACACCTAGATTCATGTACATTTCTATCATTTATCACTTGGCATTTTAAATTGCATTTTCTTACCTATGAATTGAAAATAAGGATGATTAGCCTGACTAGCACATATGATAATTTTGAGGATATAATAAAGTTACATATTTTGTTAGAATTTATAAGGGTATGTTTCATGAAAAGTAAATAAAACACTAGTGCACAGAGAAATTTGTGGTCTGTCACTTTCAGTTTACCAAAATTATTCCATTTATTAGTCATAAAGTCAGGGAGTTATGAGTTATCTAGGAACTCCACTTACATCAATGTATAGATCATCCATGCATAAAAATTAAGAGACATCAGTTTTATTTAAAATTTTTTTTAAAGTTTACTTATTTTTGAGACAGAGAGAGACAGAGCATGAACGGGGAGGGTCAGAGTGAGAGGGAGACACGAATCTGAAACAGGCTCCAGGCTCTGAGCGGTCAGCACAGAGCCTGATGTGGGGCTCGAACTCACGGACCGCGAGATCATGACCTGAGCTGAAGTCGGAGGCTTAACCGACTGAGCCACCCAGGAGCCCCAAGAAACATCAGTTTTAAATGACACATTAGACCAGATAAACTTATTAATATATGCAGAACATTCCATCCAAAAGCAGCAGAATACACATTCTTCTAAAATGCACATGAGAGGGGCGCCTGGGTGGCGCAGTCGGTTAGGCGTCCGACTTCAGCCAGGTCACGATCTCTCTGTCCGTGAGTTCGAGCCCCGCGTCAGGCTCTGGGCTGATGGCTCGGAGCCTGGAGCCTGTTTCCGATTCTGTGTCTCCCTCTCTCTCTGCCCCTCCCCCGTTCATGCTCTGTCTCTCTCTGTCCCAAAAATAAATAAACGTTGAAAAAAAAATTAAAAAAAAAAAATAAAATGCACATGAGAAAATATGCAGGATAGATCACATTTTAGATCATAAAACAAGTCTCAATAAACTAAAGAAGATTGAAATCATATCAAGCTCCTTTTGTGACCACAAGGGTATAGAATTGGAATCAGCTACAGGAAAAAAACTGAAAAATTCACAAATAAGAGGAGATTAAACAACATTTTCCTGAACAACCAATTGGTTAACAAAGAAATCAAATGAGAAATCAAAAACAAAAACAAAACTAAAAACCTTGAAACAAATGAAAATGGAAATACAGCATACCAAAATCTGTGGAATGCAGCAAAAGCAGTTTTGAGAGGGAAGTTCATAGCAATATAGACCTACCTCAGGAAACACAAAAAAAATCTCAGGTAAACAATATAATCTACACTTAAAGGAACTAGAAATAAAAGAACAAATGAAGTCCAAAGTTAATAGAAGAAAGGAAATAATAAAGATTAGAGGAGAGATCAATGAAACAAAGACTAAAAAGACAATATAAAAGTTCAATGAAAATAAGAGCTGGTTCTTTGAAAAGCAAAATTGACAATTCATTACCTAGACTCACTAAGGAAAAAAGAAAATGCTCAAAAAAATAAAATTAGAAGTGAAACAAAAGTTACAACTGATTCTAAAAGAATACAAAAAATCATAAAAGACTACTATGAACAACTGTGGGCCACCTGTAGACAACCTAGAGGAAACGGATAAATTCCTGGAAACATACAATCTTCCAAGATTGAATCATGAAATAATAGAAAATTTGAATAGATCAATTTACTGGTAAGGGGATTGAATCAGTAATCAAAAACCTCCCAACAAAAAAAGTCTAGGACTAGATGGCTTCACTGAGTAAAGTTCTACCAAATATTAAAATATTCAATATCTGTCCTTCTCAATCATTTTCAGGAAATTTAAGAGCAGAAATCATTTCCAAACTCATAGTACAAGGCCAGCATTACCCTGATACCTAACCCAGACAAAAATGCCACAGAAAAAGAAAATTATAGGGTGATATCTCTGGGAAACATAGATGCAAAAATCCTCAACAAATTTTAGCAAAATGAATTTAAAAATATTTTGAAATTCATAAGCCATGATCAAGTGAAATTTATTCCAGGGATACAAGGATGTTTCAATAACTACAAACTAATCAGTATGATATACCACATTGACAAAATAAAAGTTAAAAATCATACAATCATCTTAACAAATGCAGAAAAACACTTGTTAAAATTCAACATCCTGCCTGGGGAATCTTGTTAGAAGACATGATAGTCTCCTTATATTTTAGTTCCCTGTTGTTTCAGTGGTGTTTAGCTTCTCAACAATCTGCTTGTATAAATAACATCACCACACCCCACAACAACCAAATGAGTAGATAAGTGCACAATGTAATGCATTTAGTGATGATTATAGGACTATCTAATAATATCCCAAATAGGGACATCAGTGGGAATGTCAAATCCAGTAGAGAGAAAATAGTTTCAAATGGCAAAAACGTACATGTATGTCTGTGTTTAAGTTTTCACATACATGTATATATATGTATGTATATGATATATGTGTATATGTTATATTATATATGTAAACATATGTACACATGTGCACATGGATTATATATATGTATCTCTTACAGTATCATTCTTCTAAGAATGTTTTATTAAATCCCTCACTTATAATGTAAAAATACTTTTTGAGCAAAATGGTAATAGGAAAAATACTTGGAAGCATGTGAGGGAGTTTTCTACTCTCTCTCCACATGAATTCAAGTGGAAAAGAAGCAATTATCATGGTAATTCAAAGATAGAATAGAAAAAAAAGTGCCTAAATTATCTGAATAGTTAATGAAATATCTGAGCTTGAGGCCTCAATTATCCAAGTAAATGAATCTGTTTTCTACTATAGTTTGCATGTACATTTAATGAATAAATTAAATTTGCCTAAAGTTCTAATTTGCCTAAGGTGCCAGAGAAGCTCTTCTCTGTCCTCAAGGTACAATTAAGTTTCTGTTGGGCTTGGCACAAGATTATTCAACATATAGCATATTATTGTTATTCCCAGGCATGGTCTGGTAAACTGTGACCCAAGCACACTGAGCATGCAGGCTATATTTACACGTAGCCAAACCATCCATATGAAAAGGTGCAAGTCAGCTTGCTTTGCCTGAATGAATGCCATAGGAATATTGCTCATTTGATAATTAATGAATCTTGATAGCTTAACTTTTTCTTTTTATTAACGTTTTAAAATATCAAAATTATAACCTCAAACAGTATTTAATTAACATGACCAAAGAGGCCACTGCCTGTTCAATTTGGGTTTTTTGGGCATTTTTAACAATCGTGCAAATTAAAAAATACAAAATATTATTTCTTGCCAAATAATTGAAGTTAGCCCCATTTAAACTTTCAGAATTCTAAAATGGTAAGATGTGATCACAGCCTCATTTTTGTAATGCAGATATAGGAATTCCTTGAATATATTTAAGAACTCCTAAACTCATAGCATACCCTTGATAGATGTATTCAGTTTAATTGATTTAAATGAATTATTTAAAGAGGATGGGTGGAGTCAAATTTCCAAAGAGAGTGGTTTTGTTTATTTTAGAAGTGTCATTATCATCCATGGTCTGTTGCCATCTAAAAACAAAAGACCAAAGGGCATGTCTATAGGGATATTGGCAGATGTTCTGGGCTAAGTCGATTGTAATTCTAACTTTATTGTAGAGCACATTGCACATTTTGAACTTATATTTATGCTTTAAAATGCAGAGATCATCGCTGAAGTGACTTCTCAAATATATCAATAAGAAACAGCTTGTTTAGTAAATGAAGTATCAAAATGCTATGATCATAGTCTGTTCTCTTTGATAAATTGAGTACTGTACTGTGAATCTCCCTCTGACACCCTTTTTTCTTATACATACCTAAAATTCAAAATTAGATATGCATGCAACTTGCCAAGAGCTCAACAGTACTGAACTGCCCTAAAGTTTTCTTCTAGATAAGATTCAGCTGCCTTGCATCTGAAAGCAATTGAGGACACATTTTAACATGAACTGAAATAGACTCAGGCTGAATGTTCCATAAGTGGTAGAGAGGGCAAATAATAGATTTTTGGAAGTGGAAACCATATGAGGTCAAACCTAAATTCAACAAGTTAGATTCATGCTGCCAATGATCATGGTCGTAAGAATCAAAAATAAAATTGTTTTGTGTTTTGTGCAACTATGCAGACTGATTGTGGCTGGTCATGGCCAAATACATCTTAATATCTTCACTTATCTATACTTTAAAGAACTTTACACATACATGGTTTACTTCAATTCATACAAACACTATGAAATAGTCAAGTCAGAGAAATCACCCATATTTTCCATGTAAGAAAAGTGTAACTTTCAGTTATGTGAGTTGTTCAAGGTTTCATGAGTAAATAAGTAGCCTCCTTCACCTTTACTCCTAGCCCCAATCTATTTTCATCACACTAATATTTTGCCAATGCCTAATGACCCATTTATATCCCCTCAAAATTCATTATAAATACCATCAATCTGCTAAAAGAGCAAAAGATCAAAACACTGTTATTTTCTTCATATCTTTCCTTTCTTTTCTTTTTTCATGATAAATGTACTCCTTAATGTTCATCGCGTCTTTCACTCATCTCCCCATCTACTTCTCCTCTGGTAACCATCAGTTTGTTTTCTGTAGTTAAAGGTCTGTTCCTTGCATTTCTTCTTCCTCTCTCTCTTTCTTTTCCTTTGCTCATTTGTTTTGTTTCTTAAATTCCACATATGAGTGATATCGTATGGTATTTGTTTTTCTCTGGCTGACTTATTTAGCTTAGGATTATACCATGTTGTTGCAAATGGCAAGATTTCATTTTTTAATGGCTGAATATATTCCATTATATATGTCACATCTTCTTTATCCATTCATCTATCCATGGACATCTGGGCTGCTTCCATAATTTGGCTATTATATAAAATGCTGCAATAAACATAGTGGTGCATATATCCCTTTTAATTATGGTTGTTGTATTTTTTTTAGATAAATACACCGTAGTGACATTCTGAACTGTAGGGCAGTTCTATTTTTAATTTTTTAGGAACCTTTATGCTGTTTCCAAAGTGGCTGCACCAGTTTGTAATCTCACCAACAGTGTAAGAGGGTTCCCTTTTCTCTACATCCTAGCCAACACTTGTTTCTTATGTTTTTGATTTTAGCCATTCTGTTGGGTGTGAATGGATATCTCATTGTGGTTTTGAGTTGCATTTCTCTAATGATGAGTGACGCTGCACATCTTTACATGTGTCTGTTGGCCATATCTTTGGAGAAATGTCTGTTCATGTCTTCTGCCCCTTTTAAAATTGGATTGTCTTTTTTGTATCTTGGGTTGAATAAGTTACTTATATATTTTTCCATACTAACCCTTCTTAGATGTGCCATTTACAAATATCTTCTACCATTCTGTATGTTGTTTTGTTGTTTTCTTCACCATGCAGAAACTTTTTATTTTGATGTAGTCTTCTTCATGTCTTTCCTAAAATGAATTTTTAATAGTAGCAAATACAAGTAAATTAAAAACAATTTCTGAATCAAACACATTTGGAGGAAGAAAATTATGACATTATAATGCAATATTAAAAATACATTTTGTATCTGACTATAATTTTTAATTATAGTTTTGAGTAAAGTAATGAATCAATTACTTATATTTATAATCATATCTATAAACGATTTCTTATTTAAATCTGGTGCCTTTCCTAGAATGCTAATACAAAATATGCAGAGCATGACATACTCTAGAATTATTTTTCTTATTCTTGACATATCAAATATAAAATATACCTAATATATGATTTTGAAAATGCACAATGATATGGCTTCCAATGGGAATTTTTCAATAAGAATTTGTACTCTTTTTGGCATTTATATTTATAAAGCCAATGTTTTTTTTTAATTTTTTTAAAGTTTACTCCCTTTTGAGAGAGAGAGAGAGAGAGCACGAGTGGGGAAGGGGTAGAGGGAGGGAGACACAGAATCTGAAGCGGGCTCGAGCCTCTGAGCTGCCAGCACAGAGCCTGATGCTGGGCTCGAACTTACGTACTGCAAGATCATGACCTGAGCCAAAGTCAGATGCTTAACCAACTGAGCCACCCAGGCGCCACTAAAGCCAATGTTTTAATGTACATCCTTTTAGTATAGACTAAAGAGTTAAAATAATATTGATGTTATTTATTCTGTATGAAATTATACATTCTCAACTTTCTTTGACCCTTTCAAATGAACAATATAGAGCCTGACTTTAATACCAGCACAGAACAATAAGGGTGGAAGTTTTTTGTTTGTTTGTTTGTTTTTGTTTTTTTAATTTTTAAAGTGTCTTTATTTTTGAGACAGAGAGAGAAACAGAGCATGAGTGGGGGAGGGGCAGAGAGAGAGGGAGACACAGAATCAGAAGCAGGCTCCAGGCTCTGAGCTGTCAGCACAGAGCCAGATATGGGGCTCAAACTCACGGAGTGCAAGATCATGTCCTGAGTGAGAGTCGGATGCTTAGCTGACTGAGCCACCAAGTGCCCCAAGGATGGAAGTTTTGAAACCAATTTTGTTTTGGAGAATTTTAAATTTGGATGCTGTTGTAAGAAATACTTATGGAAAACTAGAATTAATTGGATTGACTGTTAAAATTCTTAGCTGAAATTTGTTTAGAATTAATTTTATTTTGAGTCTATTTTCCAGATATTCAGCAGTTTTCCTATGTATTCTACAATCCATATGTATGGCAATCTTGATAAAATAAGGTGGCTACTGTCTTCACATCTCTGGGACCTACTGAAACATCTTGGGAAGTAACTACTTGGCATTTGAAAAGTAACATTTAATATACCTATCAAGCAGTTATTCTGTCATTATTGATATCAATTCATAATAGCAGAAAAGTTGAAAATAGCCCATGGGGAGAAGATTGTATGAAAAAAAAAACTAGTTCTTTTGTATGTTGATTTTAAGTGTACATCATATACCTTTAATAATATCTGAGACATGAGCTAATAACCAGCTTAAGTCAGTTGCCTCCTCCAATATAGAAAAATTAGCCTATCATTCAATTATATTAATTACTTTTAACTGTTTACTTATTTTTAGAATTGAGAAAATCATTTTACTACTAAAATTAATGAGATTTGTCAGATCCAGTAAAATAAGACCTATGCTTTCTTCAAGTTCCAAATATATGTGAAGAAAAGATAGATAACTGAATTTCAGTGTGATTGTTATTCCATGAATACAGACTACCAAAAACCATAATGTCTTTCTTATTCCCTTGGCTGAAAATACTAGGTAATGCTTATTGACTGCATTCTATATATTGAGCACAGCCCTATGAAGTTAATATTATTATAAAGTCCATTGTATGGATGGGGAAACTGAAGTCCTATGAGGTTAAGTAAAATGCTCATACCCATTCAGTTGGCAAGTGAATTTAGTCATCTAGTTTATCTAGTCTGGAACTCATGCTCATATTTACTAAGCTTATGTGAATCTTCGATGTGTGTTGCTTTTTTTTCCCATTAGCGTTATTTGACATTTGCTGTTGCTGTTGTTAATCCCAGAAACCTGTATTTCTTACTATCCTGGCCAAAATGGGACTTTTATGCCTTATATTTGATTACATTATTCTAACTCTGTTTATCATGCAGAAAGTTAGTTGTCACCTAAAAGAGTTTCCATTCAGAGTTAAATAACTATGTGTATAGTAGAGTTTTGCTATTATATTCACGTGAATTTTTGATTTTCTGAATAAGTTAATTTTGTTATGTCAAACATAATCAAAATATTCTCACAGATTTAATCAATGCATCATAACCCATTCAAACTATATCAAGTAGGTACTCCAAGCTATTTTTCCTTGATATGTTCACCTTGGTTAATTAAAGCAAAACTATGAAAATTAAAACACCCAGTATATTTTCTATATCCTACATTAGAATATGCTGACAATTTTACTTTATTTCCTTGGTATATGCACCATGGCCCTGATCTTTGTATTATGTATCATTGCTTCCTCAATGTCTCCTCAGTGAATAAAAGATGAACTTTAAACCTTGTCAAGTGGTGATCAATATCAGTCTTCAAGGAATAGCTTATAACAATAGAACTTCAGGACTCCTTAAAAAGATACACTGTTCAATCGCTTTAATACTTTTCTGTCAAAAACTGTAATACTATGTTTGAATGTAAGGTATTTTGCATGCTATATATAGCATTTACAATGTCAGAAGTGACTGTTCCTATAGGATAGTTTTCTCTTATGAGCTGATATCAACATTTTAAATGATAAATAATAAGATTTTGTCTATACCAACCACATTACTATATCCAATACAAATCAAGAATAGCTATCCATGGTCTTATTTGTTTATTAACTGCTAGATATTTTACACAAAAACATTAATTAAGAAGAACATTTTCGGGCGCCTGGGTGGCGCAGTCGGTTAAGCGTCCGACTTCAACCAGGTCACGATCTCACGGTCCGTGAGTTCGAGCCCCGCGTCGGGCTCTGGGCTGATGACTCAGAGCCTGGAGCCTGTTTCCGATTCTGTGTCTCCCTCTCTCTCTGCCCCTCCCCCGTTCATGCTCTGTCTCTCTCTGTCCCAAAAATAAATAAAAACGTTGAAAAACAAAATTAAAAAAAAAAAAAAAGAAGAAGAACATTTTCGGGGCGCCTGGGTGGCGCAGTCGGTTAAGCGTCCGACTTCAGCCAGGTCACGATCTCGCGGTCCGTGAGTTCGAGCCCCGCGTCCGGCTCTGGGCTGATGGCTCAGAGCCTGGAGCCTGTTTCCGATTCTGCGTCTCCCTCTCTCTCTGCCCCTCCCCCGTTCATGCTCTGTCTCTCTCTGTCCCAAAAAAATAAATAAATAAATAAACGTTGAAAAAAAAAATTTTTAAAAAAAAGAAGAACATTTTCAATCAAATTCAGTTATTCTACTTTTCAATATAAGGGGACAATAATGTTAATAAAACCTAGTAGTAGGGTTGTTTTTCTTCACTATTTTATGCCCATTTGTGATTAGAAACATATATTAGTTATATTCAGGACAGGCACAAGGGAAGGAAGGGTTTTTATAAAAACCAGAAAAAGCCCAAAGCTATGATTATATTTAAGTTTTGTAACTTAGCCAAGTCCATTATTCATATTTATAATTTAAATAGTCATAGTGCTCTCAAAATATTTAGACCCCTCCTGATTATATTAATATTTGATATTTGATTAGGTTAAAATGCAAATGTGAACCCTCCATATGGTGCAGAGTAGCAAAGGAACAATATGTTCCATGTGGCCAAGCCACCTTGGATCTTTCAATAATAAATATTCACAAGCTCCATTAACACCACATCATCACTACTTAAATTTTAACCTACCAGGTTTTGGGTCAGTGATAAAATTTGGTCAGTATCTATCTAACAGCAGAATTAATGCCAGTAGAAATTGCAGGGCATGAGAGTGGACAATTTTGCTGAAATAAGTAAAATGAAATCTTGCAGTAGTATTTTCTGAAATGCAAAAATTGGTGCGAAATAAGAAAACACCCTTAATTCTAGAGAGTGAAAGAAAATATCCAGTAAGACTAAAAATCATGAAAAAAAAATAAAACAGTCTAAACAAATTAGGTTCCTCTTTTCTTTCCTTTTAGAAGGCAAAAGGAATCTCAAATAATGGAAGACAGTGATTCTGATAGGCATATATTATTTTAGATATGAGAGTGGATAGTGAAGTCACTTTGCAAAGGCCATATATTTTAGATATATTTTTCAAGAGCAAAATAGGTATGAAAAACATTGCTGGAGGGTAGTAATGTTGCTTAGTGCATGGAGAAGAAGATGCCAGAGTAATGGAATTGATCCCGTGATATTTCATGTCGAAGGTGAAGTTCACAGGGTGATTTTTAAGGATGACGCCCAGTTTAGAAGAAGAGCAAATACAACAAATAGGGCATTTTGGGTTTGCTCTTCCATCTTCCACTTGGAGGAACCATGATGAGGAATCACAATTCACCCAAGACTGAAAGTGAGGCTTGGGAACTAGACTAAATGAATTAGTTTGTAAAAGGGATAGGTAGGAGGCCCAAACAGAGTACAAGATCCAAACAGAGTACACTTCAGAACTACCACATGGTTTGCCTGGACAGAGATTTCTTCCTTTTAAATGTGTTAATTTAGACGGTGAAATGCTGCAATCGTTTTTGTATGATAATAAAGCCAGTTTATGAATAGAATGGACAATAGGCAGGGCACAGTAAATCATAGATAAATATATCTAGAATCTTGGTGACAAGGAGAACAACTTGATGGAACCATACTGAAGTTCACAATATTTCATGACTGATTCAAGTATCCATGCCAATAAATATCTTTCATTAAAGCAAAATCGATTTTTTATTATTTGCAAAACAAGAATCCTAATCACAGAAGGAAAGAAAGAAAGTAAAGAGAAAGAAAGAAGAAGAAAAAGAAAGAGAAAAAGAGTAAATGGGCCAAGATTTAGTCTCACAATTAATAAAAGAAAAAAGGTGAACACTCACACACACACACACACACATATACGTGCTTACAAGTAACTCAAAGCAGATAACTTACTTAAGTGTTTGATGTTATTCAAATTCTAAAATTTCCTAAGTCAGATAATGATCTTTTCTTGTCTTCACTTTCATTATTTTTAGCTCCTTGTTTTTAGCCAGAGTTTTCCCATGTGAGCTGAGCATAGAGAATATTGGAATTTTCCTGTGGATCTTAAAAGTCTTATTCCTTGAAGAATAGGGGATTGCATTATTCATTGAGGAGTTAGGAAATGTCATAGCTTGGCAATTTCACTACCTTTAAGGAGATGGAGGAGGTCAAAGAACTTTGATATTTTGGGCTTCTGATCCCATATGAACCTTTCGTCCTTGTGGTGGTCACTCATCACACGCTTGTACTTAGATGCTACAGTAGCAGTCTCAGCAACTTAATCTGGGGCTTCACTAGAAAGAATTTTCCTTCGCTCTCCACTAACCACCTAATCTTAGCTTATCCCTCTGGGAGCCCACACTCTCAGCATTTTCTTTCACCACTCTGTAGAGTCTGTGACTGCAGTGTAAGCAACACCCAAATGGCTCATTAAAGCTATTATTATTAGCTTTAGACAGTCCCATGAGGTCTGCATCAGCTTTTACCCTATTTAATTCTATCTTTGCACTGAGTAGGACTATATTAGAACAAAGATGCCTTGGTTCCTGAATAAGCAGGAAATAGCATTATTAAAAAAAAAAAAACAGGGGCGCCTGGGTGGCGCAGTCGGTTAAGCGTCCGACTTCAGCCAGGTCACGATCTCGCGGTCCGTGAGTTCGAGCCCCGCGTCGGGCTCGTGGCTGATGGCTCAGAGCCTGGAGCCTGTTTCCGATTCTGTGTCTCCCTCTCTCTCTGCCCCTCCCCCGTTCATGCTCTGTCTCTCTCTGTCCCAAAAATAAATAAATGTTGAAAAAAAAATTAAAAAAAAAAAAAAACAGCAAAATGCATAGAGGTAGAGATAGCAATGGATTTAGTGGGGTTTTAACAAGCTACATTGATGATGAAAATTAAGATTATTTCCCAATATCCCCAGAGAAGGAAATTCATAATTAACAGGGCTTTTATTATCCTCTTTAAAACTGCATATGAAGTATTTTGATATGACTAAATAATATGCTGCAGACCTGAAAGTTCTATTACCTGGAATATCTCATTCTAAGTGTTTGTGGTTTTGTGACTCATTAGTTTTATTTTGTGACCCCTCAGCCCACTACTGAGTCCCCTGTGAATTATTTCTGAGAGTTCTGAGGTGATGTCTTATATGTGTTCAATGAGTCCAGTGTTGGTGCTCTACTCTGCCAGGTTCTTGTCTTAGTGCTCCCATAAACTCTGCCTCTGCCCTAGTGGGTGTCAGAGGTCTCCGAGAGCATTCTCCTGCTTCGCTATACAGCTGGTGTTCCACTGCTTCTCTCTCAGGTGGTAGCTTTCCACAAGCCTCCACCTCCTTTGTCATCTCTCCACCTCAATGCCTGGCCCAGTAGTAGTCAAAAATGTTCTCTGATGACTCAAAGCTGTGAGATTTTGCACTAATTTTCAGGAAATTGCAGTGAACATCTATCTCTGATTTTAGTTACATATTATGGGGAACACACCACAGCGCTGCCTGGGTATCAAGGTGTCACAGAGTCCACTGAAATGGCACTTCTAGTCTTTTTTCTCTCTAAGGCATGGACCCAAAAGACTGTAGACAAAGATACGTGCAAGTTACCATGTTTTACTAAGAGCTAACACTCTAGACTTTCTTTTTTAGGTCACATTTGTTTTGTTTAGCTCAGTCCCTTAAAATGAGTTGCTTCCCATGGGAATCTCCAGATTTCCACAAAATAGAATTCTGTTTGCTCTATCACTTTAGATCTTCATGTGCCCCAAATTACCTATAACTCAACAGCGTACAATTTAGAATTGTAGCTCAAATTAAGCTAGTTCATATTTCTGCTACTTTTATCTACCGTCTACTTGAGTAGCAGGAACTGATTCACTCATAAAAAGTAGGTTTGCAAATTCATGAACATTTTCAAATTTATTGGAATTATCTTCAACTAAAAACTGAAAACCTCACTCGATGCAATAAACATTTGAATTCAATTCAGAATTGAATTAATAGCATCCTAGTTTGACTGCCTCTCTGTAGGTTCGAGAGTCATTTCTTTCCCTATACAAGTCTAAACCCTTCAACCATCTGCAAATACATTGTCAATTCCTTTTTTTTTCAGTGATCCTGATTTATAGATTTTATCCTGTCTCTTCTTTATCAGATTAATCTCTTACAAATATGAACATATCCACACTGTACATTTTCTAATGAAAAAGGGGAAAGAGTTGGCCTCAACCCTATGACACACACAAGGTAACCTCCTTCCCTTCTTCCTTGCCCAATCAAACCTCATTTATATATCCTTACTCTTTAACTTGCAATCTAGTTTCTGCCTCCCAACCCTCAAACCAAGTTGACATCACAGGGAAAACACAACCAAATTAAAAAAAAAAAAAAATCTCACTTTTCTCCTTCCCTCAGTTGCCTGTTGAATCAATCTATTGTCTGAACACAGTAGAAAGCAGAGGACAAGAGTCTGTTGATGCAGTTGGCCTCCTAGTGCAAATGAAAATTTCCAACCAAAGTGTTCTTGCCAATATCATACCCATTTCTTTGGCACTGCTCCAAACTCATAGTGCGGGCAGAAAAGATGGATTTAAATAGTTGTAGTTGTAACGTATATTCCTGTTCTCATGACCACAGCTAGTTCGGGTTGGAACATAATCATTGTCTAAGAAGAATTGATCATATTCTGTTTCCAGGAAATTTGCATTTAGGGCACAGAAAGCCAAACACTAAGATGCTGCAACAGTAAGATCTTGCAGAATATGGGCACGAGCCAGCGACATGGTGAGATGAGGTCTGAACAAGCTGTTTTAAGCAAAGGCATCCTCTCAGCTAGAGGAGACAGGAACAGAAAGGTCCAGGAAAAATGAGTTCAGAATCCATTAGCCTCCAGATGAGTAGCTAACTAATAACTTCATACTTCTGAATGAGGTCAGTTTTAATTTATGTAGAATTCTATTTTTTTATTTTTTTAAGTTTTATTTTTATTTATTTTGAGAGAGAGATAAAGAGCAAGTGGAAGAGGGGCAGAGAGAGAGGGAGACAGAGTCCCAGGCAAGTTCCACATTGTCAGGACAGAGCCTGATGTGGGGCTCAGACTCACAAGCCGCAAGATGATGACCTGACCTAAAATAAAGAGGCGGACTCTTCACCAACTGAACTGTCCAGGCACCCCTAGAATTTCTATTCTTTTTGAAGTGCATTTTTTAATATGAGCAAACTTGCACGAGTTTTCTTCCTTCCAAATGGTGCATAATTAAGACTATTCAAAGAAAGATAACAAAGGATTTATTTTTTAAAAAAAAGAAAAATCAAGGAGAAGTTTGTATGTTTCTCCAAAGACACAGAAAAATACATATTGAAAAAATATATTTTCCGAGTGAACACACTTCACTGAATTATACGGTAAATTGACTCAATTCTTATATTCTAGATTAGTGCCCAATCACAGTTTTTTAAAGTGTGAGTTTAGTCAGATATTTATTCCTATAAACCCTCTATCGACAACCAATCAGATTTTGAATAAGTATGTGAATCAACACCTGCCAGAAAAGCATATTGATTATTAACTGACATCAATTAGAAAGAAACTGACAGTCGTGCCCACTTCTAAGTATTTAGCGTAGAATCTAGGGTTTCTATTTCCATTCTTTATGCCCTCTTATGTTTCATTTTGACCATAAAGTTGTTAAGAAACGACACTAGTTAAACACGTCTTTTGAGTGTTTCTTAGACAGCTAAAGGGAACTGAAGATAAGTCACCAAAATTATTTATATATTTACCTATGGAACTACATTTCCACTTTTGGAGTCACTATGGTATATCTCTTTAGCAGCAGCAGGTGATGAGAACTCAAGAGTTCTTTTTGTGTACTACTTATATAATGTACAATTAAAACCAAGTCAGTTTCACTCACTACAACCATGTATACTGTGTAGAGCACACCTCCAGAAAGTACTATTTATATAGACCATGACGGAAATGTTCATTTCCTCTCCTAGCTGGGCAATGTAAAAATTGAACATTCAATTGAACAATTGAACGATCATTGCCAGGACTTGGCAATTAGGTCACATCTACCAGAACAATTAGATGCTTTCGGTTTGTGTTTCTGAAAGCTCCCAAAGGGCAGGACTGTTGTTCTTTTAGTTCACTGTGTATCCACACCTCCAAGACTAGTGCCTTGGATATGATAAGATTTTGTTGCATGAATGAACGCTAAAAGCAAAACTATTAAAATCGCTTGTGTCATTTAATGAAAGAACACCAGAAAGCTGAGCTCCCTCTAAATGTCCTTCATAACCATATCAAAGACTGGGCATAAAAATTAATTGACTATTGGAAACACAATATTTTGGAACCATCATTGTTGATTCGCATCTAGTCACAACACTAAATGGGCAGACTAAATTCTGGATGGATGTACACAGGGAAAACTCCAATCCTGCACTCTCAACCCAACTGTCAAATAGAGTCTTTCTGGCAAGTTTATGGCCAATAACACTTAGGGAAAAAAACTTGAATGAAAAAAATAAGATAGGAGATTTACAGAGTATTTTGTCTGCTCTACACAATGGCAAATAATAATTTAACTAAAACTTTGAAAATTAAATAAAATCTAAAGCTCTCTTTGAGCCTTTAATTAAACTTACTCGTATTATAGATAGAGCAGGATGGTCTAACTTGCAAAGGAAATGGAGATTATAAAGTATGGAAATATGGTTTACTCCTTAAAATTATGTATTTTGCAAGGCATCAATATAAGGTTTCATGATATCTTCATTGTGAAAATTAATATTTACCAAGTCAGTTCCTTGTGCCTTTATATATGATACCTTTCAATAAATGCTACATGATAGTGTGTGTTATTCATAAAGGAATTAGATAGCTATTTAGATCTGCTAAAGTTCATACAAAAGTTAACATGTATGGGAGGGAAGACAAATTAGTAAAGCTATTAATTGTGTTGCTGAGTCTAATCATTTGTTTGTTTTAGCTAGAATTTTCTGCCTTTATTGCAGTCATTAGTATTGACAGTGAATAATCTTGTGTTGAAAATTCCTAATTAGATTAGGATTTTTTTTTTAATTTGTTGCAAGACCTGGGATTCTGTCAATAGGGGTGGATATAGTGATACTTATAATAAAGTCATGGGGTCTAACTTAAGCTAAGAAATTATTTTCCATAGTAGAACCATGAATAGAGTTCACAATTTTGCTGATGGTTCTTCTCTCTGCAGACATTAGCCATCTAAAGGCAAGAGCATGTTGTAAATCAAGTAATGCTTCCATTAATCATAATGGGAGTTAAATGTATGTCAAGAGAATGAATCCCCTTAGGTATTTAAAATGAGTTTCAGTTACTATACATCTGTTGATATAGCTTGGTAAGGTATTTTCACACTTTGAAAGAATCACCCCTTTCGGCAAGATTAAATAAGAAAGCATCAGATGAGCATGTCTTTGCCAAGCTTCTGAATTTCAAACGCTCCTGAGGACTCCAGGAAGCATGTGAAGCAGCATCTGTGAAATTTGCACAGGAGGCTGGGAGAGTGATCCAGACTGCCTGCACCTCAGGTAACTTAAAGACACCCAGCATAACACACTTTCTGCCAGCTACCTGCTGTAGCCCCACCAGATCTCCAAGCAAGGCAGAGTTCCTCACCCAATGCAAAAATGATAAATTTGTCTTCTTGCCAGGTTTATGTAAATACAATGAATTGAATTGTCTGACTTACTTTTTGTAATTAAGTCATATATATATCCAGCAAAGGCAAATCGTTTCCTAATTTAGGGCATTGTTACCTTTATAAAGAAAAAAATATTGGAAAACTGTATCTATGGATGCCTTACAGAGATTAAAAACGAAGAGGAAGAAGAAATCCAAACAAAGTTGTTTAGAACTCTTTGGCCTTTCATGATGTTCAGGTTTCTCTATAATAAAATTAAGGATTAAAGGTTTAACGTATAAATGCAGAAGTACTTCTGCACTGAAACATCTTCATTTTTATGTAATTGGAATTTCAGAGGAGCTGGAACCATAATACTTAATGGTATAAGAATAATAAAAATGAAGGCTAAGAGACAAGAGACTAGGAGGGAATAAATAAGTGTGTGTGGAAGACATCATCAGCATTGAGAATGTATAATATTAACATTAAGAATGTTAAGGGCCAAAGACTAAATCCCACAGTTTTGCCAAAGTTTCATACAAAGAATAGTAATAGAAAAAAATAAGAAACCAAGAGTCTAGAGGTACTAGCTTTCCATGATTGACGTGTGGACACTATAGATAAAAGCTAGTAATATATGGGTGGGACCATACGTGCCTCAGGGTGGATATGTTTTGTCATGACTAGTCACATTTCACATTTGATATTTAAATAAATGGCACAGAAAGGAAATACATGGTGAGATTCATAATTTTGAAAATAACACCAAACTTTTGGCAAGATAGCAAAATATCAAGTTAATCACTATAAACGAGGAAGATTTTATGAGGCTGTGCAGGTGGTTAAAAAAAGTGGCAGAGAGATTTGAACACATACAAGTGTAAGATAAGTACTGAAGTATAATAAGAATGCATGTGTAAGATGCCAGTAAGACCAGGAAAAGGATTTAGGCATCATTTTCCTGATGACGGTAATCCAATATGCTACGTGTTAAAAACACAATCCAAAAATATTTCATCACTGAAAAACGCACTGGAAACAAACAAAGGAAAATGGTTAGGTATTAAAGTGTATCTAATATGGCAGGCACTAGTCTAAGCTCTAAGGATAAAACACCTGATAAGGTCCCTAATTTCATGGAAGTACAGTCCAACGTAGAGGAAAGACTACTACCAGTAGGTATATTTCAGGAATGTCAAAGCACGCACCTGGAATTTTCTCCCTGCAGATGTAAGCAAAGCTCACTTCTTCCGCTTCTTCAGGTTTTGGCCCAAATCCCATTTTCTCAGAGGCTTTTCCTGAGCATGTATTTAAAATTGCAATGCTGTTACCGTTGCTCAGCACCCTCCGTTTTCTCGCTTTATTTTTTCTATAGAACACTTATCACCGCTAACATATCAATGATTTTACTTGTTTATTTGTTTATTACCTATGTCTGTCAACTGGGATGTACATTTTATGCAGATATGAGCTTTTGACTGTTTTATTTACCGCTATAACCCCAATGTCTGGAAGAGCCCTAGGCACTATAGGGACTTAATACATTTTATTGAATTAATGAGTACTGTCATGTTTTGAAGAAACTAAACCAATTGGATGAAGATTCGTATGGGTTGAGGATTATGTTAGATAGTGGGGTCAAGAGGGCCATTTAAGTAGATGATGAGAAATAAGAAGGAGCCTGTCCTATAAAGATCTGGGGAGAAGCAATGTCAAAAGGAAATAGCAAGTTTAGAAGCCAAAGGCAAATATGAGGTAAGAGAAGGGTTGTAAGGGGTGGGGGGGGGGGGAGTAGGAGTGGGGACAGAAGACAAGATGGAATCATCAGAGAGGCAACAGCCAAATTAGGTATTGCCTTGTAGACCATATAGTGTTTGGGTTATATTTTGAATACAATTAGATATTGTTAGAATTTTTTTAAAAAATACACTCTTTAGCTGTTATATAGGGTATTGATGAAAGGAAAATAGTGAGGAATAATAGAAACGGGGAGAACCTTCAAGAAGCTTTGGCAGTGGTACAAATGTTAGTAGGTTACGGCAGTATAACAGCATTGGAAATAGTAAGGGAGGGGCAAGATCCGGGTCAAATCCTTATTCAACTCACAAGCTTAGTGATATTGGGCAAGCTATTTAATCACTACAAGCTTTGGTTTATCAATAAAATGGGAATAGTAAATTTCTTACTTTGAGTCTTGGATGATTAGGTCATGGTAAAATATTTTTAGGTTAAAAAAACTTAAATCTGATGATTTTTGCATGGACTAATTCTCCAGATGTAAAGATATACGTGCATTATTAGAAACACATGGTAGGATACCCACTAGATATAAATAACAGATACGACATTTATTCCCTCTTGGAATATATGATTCAGAGCACTTAAAATTTGGACATATGCCTGAAAACCACCTGCAGATGAAACAAAATACCTCAGAGAGACTCAGAAACTGGGCATATCAGGAGCACATGCTCTGTTCTGATTTCAGCTCCTCTTCTAGAATTAATGCTCCCCATAAGCCTGCTTTTATAAGTTAATGCAAAAGAAGGTGAGGAGTCCATTTACCCAAAGCCTGTCAGAATTTCAGCTCCTATTCTGTTCAAAGAAAACATAAACTAAAAGATTTTGTTACTATTGTTCACCTTATATTGATAAAATTATTCTCGAAAAGTTATATATTCACAATTAAGGCAAAGAATCAGAACTTATGTGACTAATATACAAAACCGCGTTTCTAATATTGATAACACTCTCTTCAGTATTGTCATATTTATTTTCAAAAACGGACTTAAAGACAACTATTGAGTTAAAGACAAACTATTACAATTTTCTTAATATTACTGTCATTTTAAATATCATTTTCACTGCTATGGAGTAACACCTAACTCCACAAGCAACTGTGAAGCAATATGTAAACCACTGAAAGAAAAATGAAGTGCTCAAATAAAAGTATAAAACACTATAAATCACGAGTAATAAACAGTTACACTGTAACATAATCCTTTTATCAATATCCAAGGCACTAGGACTTATTTATTCATTTATTCTTACAGAAAGAGCCCAAATTTGATTTATTTATCTCATTTCAGTTAAGGAAAAGCTGCCAAATCTGTTTGTACAGTAAATCCCAAAGATCTGTTAAGAAAAATAATCCAAACATGGAAAAAGGCAGATAGTTTTTACTATCATCTTGGAGCACTGGAGAGCAGGCTCACCCAGTATTCCTCCTCTAGGGGAATGTACCTTTGTTTGACTTGCTATTTACTATAGATTTACGGCCAGAATTTATAAAGGTTAGCATCTACTTGTATATCGTTGTCTAGTAGAGAAGCAAATGATTTCTTTCCAATATAAAATATAACCACAAACTTTGCAGTTTTAATGACCTATTGGACGTTAAACTATTTTGTGTCTATAGCTAATTTATTTCTTTCCAGCTAACTATAAAAATTCGTGTGTCTCAAATGTTCTCAATCTACCTTACCATCCTAGTGGGTGCGTCATTAATTAATCAAAAACATCTTTGATATGTGCTCACTATATATTTGTTCGAAACATGATTTTGACAATGAAAGTTACACTGACAATTTTCAAGCTTCCAACAAAATGTTGAAGCAGATTAAGCCTAATTTATAAAAAGAAAAAAAACTATCCTGTGCACTTTTATTTTTCTTTGGATTTTGGATTAACTCCTAAGGTGCAATAATTTACCTTCACTAAATTTCTTTCTTGCTCTCTGGTTTTATTTTTGTTTCTGGATCTCGGCAAAGTTTGGTTCTTCTGCTGGTTGGTTCATGTTGAAAGAATCATTCCCTATAGGGAACAGCAATGGTTGAGAATCAAATTTTTTGTTCTGACCATTTGGTGATCTCTGGCAGGAACCTCTCTAGGGTTGGAAATGAAAAAACATTTATTTGTTAGTCTTCTTTTTCCTTGTTCTGCTCTTTATCCACAATGACTTTAATCAATTAAAACACTTCATGCCCACTGGAAAGAAGAATCACCTTTGAGACCAGGGAAATGAGCTTTTATGTTCCATTTAGAAAAATCTTGGTTAAGATGCAGACCACAAACTGCAAGTTCTCTGTGTGTCTCAGTATCTATAATTGAGGAAAGCCTTTATTCCTTATGTAAGAGTTTGATTTTTTTCTTTTTCTTTTCTTTTTTTTTTTTTAAGAGAGAGAAAGAGAGAGAGAGAACTAGTTGGGGAGGGGTATAGGGAGACGGAGAGAGAATCTTAAGCAGGCTTCATGCCCATCACAGGGCCTGACATGGGTCTTGATCTCTTGACCATGAGATCATGACCTGAACCATGATTAATTTGGAGGCTTAACTGACTGAGCCTCCCAGTTTCCCTGATGACCCTGAGTTTGAAACATTTTTGTTCCTCATAAGTGTACACAAATTAGATTATAACTTCTCTTAAATAAAAGAATTTCTATATTTACATTTTATAGAAAAGAAAATAAAGCCAATAGTAAAAAGTAACATAAGATTTCTAGGGATGGAGAAGGAAGAAATGACTTCACACAATTTGAATGTGCTAGTCTTAAACAAGGAAAACAAGTTTCTCTCAAGTTGACTAACTCAGAACCATTTTACATAAGAATTCAAGTTTACATAATCAAGGTGAATCTCAGTAAAGGCAGGCCAGTTTTATAATCTTGGTTAAAATGACAATATTTTCATCTGATCTTAATCATTTGAATTATGATACAAATATGCATCATATTTTTAAATATGCTTTTGGCTTATTTCTCACAAAATATTAATTAATATGAACTTTCTAAACTTCTTATTTTGGTATATAGATCACATAAACTAATAGTACTACTATATTAATGTTTAAGATTATAGAATATGTATATTGTTAAAACACATTAAATTATAATTTAGTGAACTTTTAGGAATTCAACAGTGCTCTTACTCTCCAGGATGTCAGTTTAAACATAATTTCTCAGATTATTAGTTAATTTAAATTCTTGGGACACAATTAGATTGAATTAATTGTAACTTTTGGATACCTGATAATTACTAAGTAAGAAAAAATTCAGAATTCTTGCCCAATTAATATATATCTAATTTTATTTTATAATTTAAAATGTCATAGAATGACTATTCCTTTTGGTCTTGTTTATAAATGTTTATTTTTGCCATTTAAGAAAACGTTAAAGAAATAGTTTAACCTGTAACAGTTCTCACTATATATTTTTTGAGCTTTGATCGTGTGCAAAATATTCGTTCTTAGTGGCCTACCTCCCAATTTTTTCTGCAACATAGAAATTCCTAAGAACAATAATATCAAGGAAATGCAAGTGAAGGTAATGGGGTGTTTCGCTCTCCTTCCTCTATCCCTCTCTCTCCCCCACTGCAAGGGAAAGTACTTTTGTCCTCAAACAAAATGCCAGTGTCTTCCAGAATGGGAAAAAGATACACAGTAAGACAAAACTTAAGTGAATAATACAATCTGTAGAATGTTTGGGTAGTTAATTGTATTTGCCTTAGTTTACAATTTATTATGAGTTGAATTGTGTCCCCCCAAGAGATGTATTAGAGTCCAAATCTCCAGGTCACTTGTAAATGTGACCTTATTTAGAAATGATCTTAGCAGATATAATCAAGTTCAGATGAGGTCTTAGGGTAAGCCCTAATTTGGTATGACTGGTATCCTTACAAGAAAAGGAGACTGGTACAGAGGGGAGAATGCCATGTGAAGAAGCAGACAGTCAAAAGGAGGAAGAAGGCCCTGTGAAGAGGGAGACAGACATTGGAGTCTTGTTGCCACAAGCCAAGGAATGCCTGGGGCCACCAGTAGTTGGAAAGAGCAAGGATGAATCCTCCTTTTGTAGGCTGCAGAGAGAGCATGGCCCTACCTATAGACTTCTAGCTTCCAGTACTGTGAGAGAATAAACTTCTGTTGTTTAAAGCAACTGAAATATAGTAATTGGTTATGGTAGCCCTGAAAACTAATATACAATATCTGTAAGCATTGAATCTGAAAATGAATGGTGACATTCATCAAAACGTCAAAGTTGACTCCTTTTTTAGGGTTTGTTCATTAAAAAGGAAACATTTGTGGATTCACAATTGCTAAACGTTATGTTAAAAGCAAAACGAAAATTTTGGTTTTCTCATGGATAAAAGGACTAATTGGTCTTAGGGTATTCAGTCTGTCCTTAACAAATAGTAATAAGTACTAATTTTTATCTTTTGGATAATCTTCCCATATATCAGAGACAGTATTTTGCCAGAATAATTTCCTGTGGTTTCTTTGGTCTTGGTTTTATCCTTGATTATTTTTAAAAACAAACAATGAGTATTCCTCACTTCAGAAAAAGCTATGTTTCCTTAAATGTGTATTTCCTTTTTTTAAGTATATATTTTTAAATATTATATTGTCCTTTCGGTTAGTAGGTGATTAAGCTAAAATTGTTTTTCTCAGGCATGTGTGTTCATATCTTAATCAAATGTTCATAACTTCTTTGATAACTCATTTGATTTTTGCCATCTCAAGATCATACGATAAATTCAGCAGAAAATATAATTTTCAAGATGTCTTTTATGCCCAAAATTATCTTTGATTTTCCCAAATGGCTATTTGCAACACCATAATCATTTTTTTCTTTCACCTGAAAAAAGGAGGATACCAGAAATAATTAAATTTGTTTTGTGTGCTTCTTTATTACCAATTAGCTGAACAAGAGAAGAAGTGTCAGATAAAAGGTGAAGCTAGCCTTTCTTAGGTTAATTCAAAACAAGTAAAAATTACTAGTATAAATGTCTTAAAATTACATTTTAAGATGTATCGATTTCCCTGGGAATGTATCAAAGCCTTCATTGCCCATAATATGTTCTTACCCTGAAGGGAAACAGTAATCAGTTTCTTAGAAAAGAGTTATTTATTTCACTCCAAAACAATCTTGTCCATTATGGTACTGTTCATTACTGTAAAGAAAAACAATCTCTATTCAGCCCATCAAACAGGTGATTTCTACTTTGCCCCTCATGCTTGCCTGAAGGCTCTGCCACAAACTACAGATTTTGTTGAATTGTTAGCAATGAAGGACAGTCTTTCTGGGGAAACAACAACTATATCAGGTATTTTGTTTGCTTCCTTGTTTCCAGAGAGAGAAAGAGACAGTGCGCGTGAGCAGGGGAGGGGCAGAGAGAGGGAGAGAATTCTAAACAGGCTCCCCGCTGTCAGCGTGGAGCTCAGTGTGGAACTCGGTCTCGTGACCATGAGATCACGACCTGAACCAAAATCACGAAATCAGACGCTTAACCAACTGAAACACCCAGGACACCCACTGGCTTATTGTACATTAATTGACTTTGTCTCTAATAGAGCAAACTTATATGCATCCTGAGAGATTATCTTGTTTGTTTTTCAGACTCTTAAAGGAGCTTTGCCATTCTTGATCTATAAGGATATATAAATATTATCTTCTATATATATATATGTATATATACGTATATATATATGTATATATATGTATATATACATATGTATATATATAATTTTGGAATCCAAATAATGGAGATGTTAAGAGCTACACATTGCTATCAAAAGCACAAATAAGAGATATATCTATTTTAATAGCTAGTGAGATTGCCATTAAAACTACTATGCATGAAAGAAGTTCTTTTCTAAAGGGGTTAATGATTTGTTACTATAGAGAATTTTAATCAATTTTTAGAAAAAAAAGATTTGAATTTTAAGGATTTTACATGTTTATTAAAATATGTTAAATAAGCATTTAAAACCAAAAGGCAAGTTAGAAATTTGTATTTGTATACTATAAAACTGACAAAGATTGTCTTGAAGGGCTTCAAGAGCTCTTAGAAAGTTGTATGAAAATATAAATATCTTACGTTCTAGCAATGGGCAAAAGATATTTGGAAAAGAGAAAATATAAATAGTATACACATAAAAATGTTCAACTTCACTGGCAAAGGAACTGTTAAGAGCTACTTCTACACTGCTATCAAAAGCAAAAATCAGAGATATCTGTATATTGATAACTACTGACATCACCATTTTTAATTATACACTATTATTATATAAATATGCTCCTTCCTAAATAAGTTAATGATGTGTTACTACATTTTACAACATTCAAAGTGCTAAAATTCGATGTTAAAATTCAATGTTACAACAGCTGTAGTAAGCGATTCAACTTTTTGTTTTATAATGAGATGATTTCTTTTCTCTTAAAAATAGTCCCACATGTATGCATTTAATGTCATAAATTTGTGAGGTGGTTAACCAAATGAAGTGGTATATTGATTTCAACCCAGATAGATGTCAGTTTGAATCTACTCAGATTTATTTTACTATAATTTAAAAACATTTTTATTTATTTTATTTATTTATTTTGAGAGAGAGTATGCCCAGTGCCTGCATGAGGCAGGGAGGGGCAGAAAGCGAGGGAGAGAGACAATCCCAAGCAGGCTTCAAGCTGACAGTTCAGAGCCAAACACAGAGCTCAGTCTCAGTAACCATGGGATCATGACCTCAGGAACCCAGCTATCATGACCTGGGCCAAAATCAAGAGTCAGACACTTAACCAACTGAGCCACCCAGGCATCCCATGTTTTACTATAAGTTTTTAATTCAAGAATATGCCTACTATAATATATTGAAAAAATATTTAAATATAAAGCTTTAAGAACATTATATAGAAATTCTTGATTATTATAAGATAATTTACACAACAACACATGTCCTTTTGAATAACTGAAATAAATCAGATATTTTATAGGCATAACTATAGGCTATATAGTTAAGTCAATTGTAGTATACCAATTCAAGGAAATGTTTTGTGATCACTAAAAATAATTATTAAGAGGACTGTGTGATAATTTAGATAAATTCTATTTTGTAATATAACAGAAATAATATATACTATTATAATTAACATTTCTGTGCAAAAATTAAGAATGAAATGCTCTAAAATGTCATATATTTTCAGTTTCCTAAATGTATGTAATATTGTTAAATTTCATATTATCAAATATTTAATTAATGATTCAAAAAACAATTTATGAGTCCTTTATATGCATTGGTTATATTGAAGTGATGATAGCCAAATATATTTTAAAATATGAATAATGCTGTTATGAGTAAATTCGGTTATCCTCAATAGCTGGTATATAGTAACTACCCAAGAGAGGTCAGGTGGCGGAAACCTCAAATTTGTCACCAAAGATGAATCCCTTTGAATTACTCTTACTTTGGCAATTTTAGCTTTTATTTAATTATCCATTTGGTTCCGGGAAGAGCTGCAACAAATCTTAAAGGATAAATCACTCTTTGTTTTGCAACATTGACATGTCTACATATGGTAATCACATGAACTCTCTTTCTTCTAAGATCACATAGATTGTAGAGGCAACTAATGGGGATGAAAGAACGTTCCTGAGAGTAGTGTGGAGACTCTCACACCATGTTAAGAAAGAATAAGGAGCTAGGGCCATCCAAAGCAGCGTTTCATAGCGCACCCTCAAGTCTGACATTCTCCTCCAGGCTCCTGCTAAAAAATTTGCTTTTAAAAAAAGATATCAATAAGTTATGTGGAAATCTAAGAATGCCTATCACCACTGTGGAAACAAGATTCAAGTAAAGGTGCACTGAGGGAGGATCTGTGCTGTACCTCGGGTCAAAGATGTCCCTGCTATGAAGGAAGAGTTGCCTGTGCTTTGACACAACAGAATTTAAGCCTAAGAGAGGCCAGTGGGACATTGCCCTCTCAGAGTCATCCCGGCTACGGTGCAGAACTTTGTAAGATGCTGCATGAAGTGCAGATTGGTGCTTAGACGTGGAGTGAGCTTTGTGAAAAGGCGCGCCCTCATCAAAGAGCTGTGCCGCAGTGGTTCAGAGAGCGTGCTGTCAGACTGTAAGAATTCAATCCCAGCTCCACATATTATTCACTGTATCCCTTGGCCAATGACCTCTCCCAGCGGTTCTCAAAGCTTTAGCGTGCATCAGAGTCACCTAGAGGCCTACTGAAAACACAGGTTGCTGCTTCCCATGCCCAGAGTTTTTAATTCAGTGTGTCTGAGATTTGGCTCAAAACTTTCAAGTTTTGAAGGGATGCCAAACCTGTAATCTGGGAACATTCTTTGAGATCTAGCGTTTCACGTCATTATACTCATCTATAAAATACTAATAAGCAGAGGGCCGGTGTATGGATTAAGTGAAATAATCTATTTGGGGCTCTGGTATGGTGCTGGCTCCACAACAAGCCCTATCATTAACTAAAATGAATGTACGGTATTCATGCATCTATTCATCAAACTTTTTATTGAGTCCCCTGTTCTGGGCCAAACAGTTAATTATAGCAATGAATGGATTATCAAATTATGGTAATCCTGCCATCACAGAGCTTAACTAGGGATGTGAGGTAGACTGAGTGTCCGTGTCCCCTCCCGCATCTGAATTCACATGGTGAAAGCTACTCCCTGATGTGGTGGGGTTTGGGATAGAACCTTTGGGAGGTGATTGGGTCATTTAGGGTAGAGCCTCATGAATGGGATTCTTGTACTTAGAAAAAAGACTCCTGTATGGCTCAGTCGCTTAAGCCTCTGACTTTGGCGCAGGTCATGATCTGGCAGTTCGTGGTTTTGACCCCCACCTCAGGCTCTGTGCTGACAACTCAGAGCCTGGAGACTGCTTCAGATTCTTTCTCCCTCTCTCTTTCTCTCTCTCTCTCTCTCTCTCTCTCTCTCTGTCCCCCCCCCCCCCAACTCGCTGTCTGTCTCTCTCTCCCAAAAATAAACAGTAAAAAAAAAGAAAAGAGGGGCCCCTGGGTGTCTCAGTCTGTTAAGCGTTCGACTTCGGCCCAGGTCATGATCTTAGGGTTTGTGAGTTTGACCCCCGCGTCAGGCTCTGTGCAGATAGCTTGGAGCCTGGAGCCTGCTTCGGATTCTGTGTCTCCCTCTCTCTCTGCCCCTCCCCAGCTCATGCTCGCACTCTGTCTCTGTCCAAAATAAGTAAAGTTAAAAAAAAATTTAAAAAAAGAAAAGAAAAAAGTCCCCAAAGAGCTTTCTTGCCTTTTCCACCATGTAAGAACACCAAGAAAAGACAACTATCTCTGCACCGATAAGCTGATTCGCACCAAATACCTAATCTGCCTTGATTTTGGACTTCTCAGCTTCCAGAACTGTGGGAAAAAAATTCTGTTACTATAAGCTGCTTAGTCCATGCTATTCTGTTATAGCAGCCCAGACAAACTAAAGGTGACAAATGGTAAAGTAATAATTAAACCAGTTAGGTAGTATGTCAGATGGTTATTAAAGTCGTATCAATGCTATTACTGTTGGTGATGTCAGGGGGCTGGTGAAATAGGACCATCAGGCAAGGTCTTTCTGAAAGTGGTATTTATATAACTACTTGGAGGAAGTGAGGGAACGAACCATTCAGTCAGTGGGAGAAGAATACTCTAGGTGGAGAGAATAATATTATTTTTGCAATATGTAATTCCATTGAAAGAAGAAGGAAGGTGAGAAACAGAAGAAAAACTGTAGGTGTGTAAGGAAAAGTCCCAAGAGGATGTATACAAGAAAGTGAACAAGGATCAGTTTTCAGAATCCATATGATTTTTTCCTTATTTTGTTTTTGTTTACCTCGAGTTTTTCCATAACTGTTTAACAGTGTCAGCTACGTAATTTGTGGGGTCTATTGCTAGATGAAAATGTGGAGCCCTTGTTCAAACACCTGAAAGTGTGCTGTTAGCTGTCTCCCTTCTTGCACATTCCTTCTCTCAATTTGGTATGATATTTTTTGTTGCTGTTATGTAATTTCATTCTCCTGCATTTTACCATTCTTCATCATACCATGTAATCCTAGCTTTAAATGCAAAAGTTGGAGCATTTGACTTTCACCAGATCACCAAAATTTCATAAGTCATATTTCATAGCTCGTGCACACCCATATGTTTCTTATTACCAGAACAGTAGAAACACTGCATAAAATTAACCCCACTTTATTTCACGTCCAGATATGTGCACACCCTACCGGTACTTTCTACATGCTGTGGACTGAGTAAGGAAGAGCTGAACAGAAAAGGAACTATGTGTTTTCCTATTATTCCCTTTCTTTCCCTGTCATCATTTTCAGTGCAGGTGGTTGGCTAACAATTGAAGTAGTATGAGCCAGAAGTGGCATGACGGGGGCCTCTTGGCATTTGTATTTTTTTTAGGCCACAATCGCCTTCTTGTGTCCCAAGCATGCTTTAGTTTGAATGACAAGTGTGGCCTCTCAAGGCTGTTAGGGTCTCTGTCATCTAAGTCTCTCTTCTAAGTTACTTTATACTGGCTTTAAGTCTTTCTGTTCTCCCCTGCATTGTGGGTTCACCAGTATTCTGGATTTGGGGGGCATCATGAATGCTGTAAGCAATGGTGAGGCTAGGAATGGTGAACTTCCATTTGCATAAGTCTTTTGTCCCTTCAGGCTTCACTAACAGGGCATGGTTTTCAAAGTAAAGTTGCTAAGCATTTGGAAGGAAGGAACAGATCCCTGAGCTAAGTACAGTACCTTTCTGAGCATGAGGCCTTGCTTGGTTGCACAGGTCACATGCCCATAAAGCCAGTTCTTCATTATAACTTTAAAAATCACATCCTCTGGTTATACTAAATAATCATAATGTGCATGTGAAACCAAATATTAAAGCAATTAGAGTTTTAATGAAGCCACCAGGCTATAATAGACGTTGACTCAGTTAAAAGTCTATCTATGGACTTTTTTTTCTAGAATGTGTAGAAAGTATTCTCTGAGCTCCTTCATTTCCCCACCACCAAGGGGAGTGGAAGTGTCTTTATCTCAAGCCATAAAAGAGATCTCAGATGAATGACATGATAAACCACCCATGTGTTTCTTGTGGCTGGAGGCTCTGTGACCTGGTGTCTGGTCCATGCCTCAAAAGGCTAGAATAGTCAAGAGTAAAGCAAGAGAGACAATAAAGAGCTATGATTGGGAAAAATAAAATGATTCATGGTGGAATATGTCAATGGTCACTGCTTTCCAGAGACCATATGTGGCTTGTGGGAATCAGCAGGCAGAGATAAGTCCTGTCCCAAATGACTACCTGGAAAGGTGAAGGCAACATCAACAGTGAGAGTCTGTGTGTGGAGTGAGTAGCTCACAGAGGAAAGAGCCAAACAGAGGTCTCTTCCAAGTGGGTAACAAACGCACTGTTAGGAACCAAATCAGCCATGTTAAAATGTGGAATTTGAATTCCAAGATAATCTATGAACCACAGCCACTTTGTAATTCCAGATGGAATGCTCTGTATCTTTAAGCTCCCTCACCAAGACATCATATCTTTTTTATAGCAGATGCCTCTTGATTTATGAGCATCAAATTGCTATCTCATTTTCTGAGAGATAAAACCTTAATACTCAGTGGCAAATATGTAGTGGTAACCATGTTGTTTTCAATTTAGAAAAGCCTAGGAGGAACTATAGATTATTTTAAGAGACTTTCAAACATCTCTGCCTTCTATGCTTCAGTTACACTTAATATAGCACATTAACATTAGTAACAATGCAAGCTCTATTCTGGATCAGAGACACAAGGCATGGACACCCCAATTCTTTCATCACCCCTATGAAAGTTTAATGGTGATTTCCAAAAGGGCTTAAAACTGCTATTATTGCCATTATCAATTTATAGAATCCCATATTAACAATGACAGGAAATAAAAGGTCTTCCTCTTAATGACTTTCTTGTTAACAGGTTTTTTTTCCAAATTTAATCTTTCATTAATTACTGATTTCTGATCCAATAAAGCTCGAGTGCCTACAAAACCAATTATACAACTTTGACAAAAACAAAGTTGTCCAACTTCTTCTTCTTAAAATTAGCGTTTTTTTTTTTTTTTTCCTACAGCACACTTAGATTGTAATCTCCTCCAGGGCAGGAGCTATAAATTCAGAATATTTTTAAGTACTTCAGAGCTTCTAGAATTGTATTCTATACACAGTATATACTCAATCAATATCGATGGACCGCCTGCCTATAAGATCTGTACAAAGTAATTTGCTGCTCTGTGGAAACTCAGAAATTTGAGTCCCCAAAGATTACCACTGCCCTAAAGGGTAGTGAATAAGTAGGGGAGGGAGGACATAAAAGATTAATGGTCATTTTCACTGTAGCAGATGTTTAGGAGGGATTGAGCATAGCCATCCTCTGCCACATCACACAAACCATTTTGTTCTACTTCTGGATTCTGTTTGCCTTAAGGTACCTGCTGTCCTGTTCTTTGAGATGACAAGGAGATTTACAGCCAGAAACTGTATCTATTTTATTAAATGATGCAAAGCTACAGACCCTCATGATTTTACAAATATATATGGCAAGAAGGAGAAAGAATTTGTGAACAACAATAAAAAAATCAGCAAGTAAGGACATATGCCAGTGTTCATTTAGTGGGAAAGAAGTTTACATGGAAGTAAAAATGGTTAATAAAAATGAATTTGATAAATTAGCTAAAAGCAGGATAAAAAACAGTCAAAAACAATTCCAAGGATTCTATTTACACAAGACACTTGATTAGAGACCTTAAAAACAACACTCTCTTTGTGAGTATCATTAGGATGGGCAGACTTCTCATGTTCTGAAACATATCTGTCCTTGAGATTTTTCCATGCTGCACAAATCTTTCTGTTCATTCAGAAATATTATGGGTCCTACAAATTCAGCATGCCTGGATCAGACATTAGAAGTGTGTGTGTGTATGTGTTTCTGTGTGTGTGTGTGTGTGTGTGTGTGTGTGTGTCCTTCTTTTTTTCTGTCTTCAAGTGTTGATAGATTAAAATTTGCCTCCTTAAAATGAAAGGAATAACCCCCTAAATAGACAGATCACAATATTTTTGGTACTGAGGGTCATACATACGGTCTCTGTACTCATCACTGCCATTGCAATGTGAAAGCACATAGACAAAGTGAAAGTAAATGGGAATGACTCTGTTCTGATATTTTACTTACAAAAACAGGTAGTGGAGCAGATTTGGCTTGTAAAACTCTAGTATTCCAACTCCTGCTCACTAGATTCAGTCTCACAAATGAGCATTTCCGTGGGTTCCATTGGTTTTCATCCAGTGGATTTTCAGAAATGGAGGAGACACTTGTGTAAGCTGTAGAATCAGGCAAATCAAGACATATGATTCTGGAGTAAATGAATTAATGTTGAATTACACAAATCAACCTGGCTGTGTTTTGATGATAAATTTACCAGGAATACTGTTATAAGCATATATTGAGATCTGACAAGATTTCATCAAAAATATAATGAAAACTAAATTCAGGCTCATATGTCATTAAAGCACATATAACTTACTATTTATTTTTGTGTCAAGAAAGAAATTTACAGTGTGGATAACACCTGCTTTTATGCCAAGTATCTTGTCGATATGTAGTAAATAATAAATAAAACACCCTTAATTCCCATTTTCTTAGCATTTGTTTTATTGAATGGATTTGAATATTTAAATAAATCAGTCTCTTCTTGCCCACTGCCACTCCCCTCCATAGCCTAGATCAATGGTGTGAGGTCAGGAACCTCAGACAGATTGAGATCAGGGAGACAAACCTCCATGGATCTGTTATTCTTTCATTAACATGAAAATACTTCATAAAACTGAAAACATACAAATCACACTAACTTTTATGACTTTCTGTTTACAAATACATATACATCATTCATCTCTGCTAGTTATCCCATTTGAACAAATGTCACTGGGTCATTCATAACAATAGCTCCGATTTTAAACTGTCGTTTAATATCCCATGTCTGAAGAAATAGACAACAAAAGGATTCATGTGTTAAAGAAGAATAGAGAAATTGATTAGAAAGATATTTTCCAAATGATGAAAGCATCTTGAGTAAAAGAAAGCATTATTAGAAAAAGGAGGCCTAATTTTATATAAATTTGTATCAACAGCAGTGATATTGCCACATGATTCCAGGCACACTATGGGATACTCTTCTGGAGGCTATCTTAATCTTAGTTATCAAGAACGACAGGAAGGCATGGAGACTCCTGGATGTTCCTTTTTGTTGTTGTTGTTTATTAAAAAATGTGTATGTGTGTGTGTGTATTTTCCGAACAGGTGTAAATCACTCCCCCCCCCCCACTTCTCCACACTTTTCAATCTTCCAGTTAAAAGTTCTAATTCATATATATACCGACCCAGAAGCCAAAATTTGAATAAACTCCACATTAAATGATGAACTAAATATATTTCAGTATTTGTCAGGCCCCAGTTGGCTAGCTAATATTCAAATCAAAATCAGAATGCTCATGAAAACCAAATGCAATCTAAAGAGCAACATCTTAATCCTATGAAATTGTCTCTGATTTTTTAATTGTAAAATGATGTTATTTTATTAGAATAATAAATAATTCATAAGGTATATATAGGATGAAAATAAAATCTGTACCTCTGTAGTTACAAAAAGCTACACATAAAGTTAGAGCTTAATTTTCTTACCCAAAGTTTTCTCCACTGTGTTGTTGATCTGATCATTTATGGTCTTCAATCTGCATATATATTTGACATCATTTGTGAATGCTTTATGACCTACTCCAAAGATTTAAGTCAGTTTTATGTGTTATATATAACTCTTCTGCAAAGAGTTGTTTGTAATAGGCCTAAAATCCATTTGATCCTAATGTCCTTGTATTATCTTTCCAGTGTCTAAGCATAATGTTCTTAGTCGCCATTAAGCTTAATGAGAGCTATTTGGCACATCTATGAAAAAATATCTTCTGTCTTCAGAAAATTTGACAGCCAGAGAAATATCATGAGTAGGATTTTTTTCCCACTTGCCAACAGTGAAATTAATACAGTAAAATATTAACCCCCAATTTACATTTTTTTAAAAGTGTAGTAAAGATGAAATAACCAGGATGCCTTCAATAATAAAGCATAAATAGCAACTTCAAAAACAAGTTTCGACCTTTGAGAAGACCAAATCCATTTAATGTTAAGTGAAAAGCAGAAGAAGATTAATTTGTATTTTTTCAAATCAAAAATTATCTTCTATATGTGGTGCAGATTTATAGATTCATGTAAACATAATTTTTACATTTGCTAAAATCAGAAAGAAAGTGCTACTTTTCTTGTCAAAAACAGAAAACATGGGTAAAGACAAGTGACTTTACTTTTGCTAAGTTTGCTTCAAACGTATACATGGAAAAAGTCAAATCAGATTTGTTAAGTATAAACCTTGAACAGACATTAGCATCAGTGAACTATCCTTTCCCTTTTGGTTGGATAAAGTATTAAAGAAATGGCTTAAATTAACAGAAAACAATAAAAATAACAACATAATAAGGCAATATCCAAATCAGGTGAATAAGAGTGGCATCCGACTCTTAATTTCAGCTCAGGTCTCATAGTTCATGAGTTCAAGCCCTGCATTGGGCTCTGAGCTGACTGTGGTGCCTGCTTGGGGTTCTCTTTCTCTTCCTCTGTCTCTACTCCTCCCTCATTCTCTTTCTTTCTCTAAAAATAAATAAACTTAGGAAAAAACATCAACCACCACCAACACACAACAAACAATGAAAACACATGATTTGAGGTTCTAATGGATATTTTTAATTTTTTTAAATATTATTTTAATGTCCATTTGTGTTTGAGAAAGAGAGAGAGACAGAGCACAAGTGGGGGAGGGACAGAGAGAGAGGGAGACACAGAATCAGAAGCAGGCTCCAGGCTCTGAGCTGTCAGCACAGAGCCTGATGCGGGACTTGAACTGACAAACCGTGAGATCATGACCGGAGCTGAAGTTCCACAGTTAACTGACTGAGCCACCCAGGCACCCCCTCTTATGTATATTTTTAATTTTTTTAACATTTATTTATTTTTGAGAGACAGAGCACGAGTGGGGGAGGGGCAGAGAGAGGGAGACAGAGAGTCCAAAGCAGGCTCCAGGCTTTGAGCTGTCAGTGCAGAGCTCAAAGCGGGGTTTGAACCCACAAACCCTGAACCCACAAACCTTGAACCCACAAATCAAGACCTGAACTGAAGTAGGGCGCTTAACCACCTGAGCCACTCAGGTGCCCCTCCTCTAATGTATATTTTTAAATATTGAGAAGCTTCTATATCAAGTCAGAAGCACTGAAATGAAATAATTAAAATTACCTACAAATAAATGTATATTCCTGGACAACATTTGCCAGTTCATGAACTTTAAGTATGGGGGAAATAAAACCATTTACATTAAAGAGTCAGGGGTATAAATAAACTGCACTAAAACTTTGCAGCAAAATGGATTTCTGAAGGATTTCAACAATTTAAAGTTAATAGCAATTAGGTTTAATACTAAATCCAGGACTTACAGTTAAAGTGTCTAATGGGAACAGCCCTATGGAGATTGAATAAAAACTATAAGTAATAGTGAAAATTACCTTTATTTGATGCCTTTTATGTGCCAGATATGCTTCTCATCCTTGATTATTATGTGTAATCCTCATTGCAATCCTCCGAGATAGGTGCTATCATTGTCTGTATTTTACTGAGATAGAAGCCAAAGAACAGATACTTTAAATAGCCTACCAATATCCCAAGGTAAATGGAAGATAAGTGGTAACATGTCTCACTTACCTACATGTTGGCTACTCTATCTCCCTTCCAATACTTTATCAGTCAGGAATATGGACTAAAATGGATGTTTCTTCAGAAGGTTTAACCAAAGTGAGCATAATGTAGGGATTATCTGCGATGATTTGGGCAAGGTTGAAGAAACTAACCAAAGCTGAAGAAACAAGTGTAGCAGATGTGGTGGTGTTCTGCCCAGCTCTCTCCTGGATGATTATCCACTCCTTTCCCCCACTATGAGAAGTGCTAGGCTCACAAAAATTGTCCTTTGTCAAAGAAGGATATCTCATCCAAATTTATGTCCCTTCTCTGGGAAGCCCACATTTATCGACAGATCCTCAGGGAATGAAGAGTCCCAGGCTGCCCACCCTGAGAATCAAGCTTCTCTTAAGGGCCATCCCAGCCTCAGAGCTGAAGTCACATTGTCACTGCATCAGAGGGTAACTTTTCTCTCTGTCCATTCCTGCTCCCTTCCATCTCAGCAGCTCTTTTTCCTTAATAGAAATATTCCTCTCAGAGTCCATTTCTCAGGGAACTGACCTAAGACATCCAGCAAGCTGTTAACATCACAGGGCCTGTCTGGGCAAGAGAAAGACAAAGAGGTGCTTCTGAAACTCAGTAAATATGAGGGCCATGAAAAAAGAACTTGCACATCAGGAATGGTGCCTGTAGGAATGCAGCACAGCTAGTATTTTGATGGGGCACGGAGGCATAGAGAAGGATAAATATCCAGAATGTTCTCTCTTGATTTTCCTACCGCATGCCTGTGACTTTTGCTGCCTGATCCCAACTGAAGGAGGAGAGTAGGGGCCATAGGCAATATACTTTATGAAGTATCTATGAAGTATTTAGCCTCCTGGAGCATAGAAAAGGACAGGAAAGACGAGGTGGACAGTCCAAAGAGGAACCACAAACCAAGAATAAACAGCACAATTTAGAAGACGAGTGGCTTACATGGTGCTCAGTCTTAGATGATTTGAGAATAACAAGGTTCACTGGGATTTACAAACCAGGCAGTCTTTGTAAATCTGGAGGCATGCTGCAATTAAGTTGTCCTAAATAAAGGGTCAAATAGAATAGAAAACCTTGAGATAATATATAGTCAACAGTCTAGCTTCTATAACTTTCCTCAAAAGGGTATTAGGGTTTGAAAAATGCCTGAATTGAACATAAATAATTTATCATTACTCACCAAAACAAGCCAAGACTGGAGTAGATCAAGGTATAATAAATGCCAGAGATGGATCAGGGGCCAAAGACGCTATAGAGAAAAGGAGGGTCAAAAGACGACACGAATAAATCTTATTGCCTCCTTCAAACATTTATTTTTTAAATAAAATCATCTAACTTTATTTTTTTCAAAAATGTGTACATTATTAGTTCAGTTGGCAGAATTGTGAGAATGAACAGAAGAAACAGATTTGAATGTGTAGATTTCAGGTGGACAAACATAGCAAGCATATTTTTAAAGAAAGGACTTTACCTTCCTTTCCTAATAACTTCCTGCTTCATTTTTTGTGAAACAACTAAAAAAATAAACCTTGATTATTAGTAGTACCCAGTGAATTAATTTAATTTAATTTAATTTAATTTAATTTAATTTAATAATTTTCTCATTTTGGGGTGCCTGAGTGGCTCAGTCAGTTATGTGTCCCACTCTTGATTTTGACTCAGGCTGCAATCTCATGATGAGTGAGATCAAGCCCTGCATCAGGCTCTGCACTGACAGTGTGGAGCCTATTTGGGATTCTCTCTCTCTGTCTCTCCCCTCCTCAACATAAATACATAAACTTAAAAAGATTTTATAATATGCTTTTTTTAAACAAATGTGTTCTTCACACAATCTCAAAGTATATGTGTACATACACACACACGTATAGATAGATAGATATAGATAGATATAGATAGATATAGATATAGATATAGATATAGATATAGATATATAGATATAGATATATAGTGAAAGACCAGAACAGGTGCCTTAGCAGAGGTCTGGGCACAAGCTGATACTATATGCAAGACCCTCCCTTCTCCTCTCATCATGAACTAGAAAAACACCTGAATTTTCTAAAGGATATGTGAAAAACATATGGACTTCAATTTGGTACAAGTTGCAATTATATTATTAACTTTGAAGAATTCCAGGTACATGTAAGTTCTATTTCAATCATATCTTACACATTAGTCATAGCTGCAAACAAATTTCTTCATTTGATCAGTGGGCTGGCTATAGTGCGGTATACCACTGAGAGGGTAGAATAAGGTGATGCATTTAATGGAAGGTGGCTAGCAAGAAAGGGGAAGATAAGACAGTAGCATGCTGCCTTATGAACAAGTGAATTAAGTAATAAAAACAACTCAGAACCCTGGAACTATCCTCTTATTCCAAGCAATCTTTTTGGCCTAAGGTTATAATGCATCAATCAAGTCTTGGCACCAAAAGTTACATTGGCTCTCACTGGCCAGAGTAAGAGAATTTAAAGGGACAAGATAGGGGCGCCTGGGTGGCGCAGTCGGTTAAGCATCCGACTTCAGCCAGGTCACGATCTCGCGGTCCGTGAGTTCGAGCCCCGCGTCGGGCTCTGGGCTGATGGCTCGGAGCCTGGGGCCTGTTTCCGATTCTGTGTCTCCCTCTCTCTCTGCCCCTCCCCCATTCATGCTCTGTCTCTCTCTGTCCCAAAAATAAATAAACGTTGAAAAAAAAAATTTAAAAAAATAAAGGGACAAGATAAAGTTTTCTTACACACAGAGGTCAGGCAACATTCTTGTTGAAAATGGTTGCTAGAACTTGAATTTTTCTGAACTGGAAAGCAATTTCAGAAATTGTAGGTTATTTCCTCTTTATTATACAAAGAAGGAAACTGAGACTTGGGGATAGAGTTAAACAATAAGTGACATGATCGAGGCAAGACCTGGGCTTTCTGAAATGCTTCCTCTCTTAGATGGTTCACACAGATATGTCTACCTAGTCTGCAGTGAGCCCAGTGGTTTTTACCAACAGATCACATCTTGACAATTCTGGACCCAAGTGTTATTATGGCTATAGTAATGACAAAAATAAACAACACACAACAGTTTTATAAGCAATAAATAATTGCTTATACACAGTTATGATTGTTATTGCTATGAATAGTATCTCATTCCTGCCTTCTCCTATGTCGTACATGGTGGGGTAGAGTGTGGAGTTTCTCTGGTTTTGCTCCATTGATCAGGAGAAAAAGTGATGGATTAGCTTTTCTTATAAAATTAAGAGGGTGCCTTATTTGTGGCTTGAAATCATTTAACAGAATATAAAGAGCCCTAATGTCTGACTGTTGTGGATTGCAGTGTTCACCTCCATACATCTAATGGCTATGACTATTGTTTTCAGCAATACAAACCAAATATTTCATCAGCATCCAGTTAATAAATGAGGAAACTGGAACAGGGTGGCAAAGTTTAAAGTTACCATGAACTGAAAACACTTGTTCTGAAAAATATTACTTCAGTGTAGAAGACAGACCAGCAGAAAAGTATTAGATAAGGGACAGAAGGAAGGAACCAGGAAACAGAGGGAGTGAGAGAGTGAGGGAGAGGGGGAGTGAGGGAGGAACACTTTCCTCTGAAACACGTCAGCCTTTCCAGTTTAGACCTGCATTACTTTGATTCCAGAATGGAATAGATCTTTTGGACTGTTTAATATAATATTGCACAATTAAGAAGTGTACTCCTTACATTCATCCAGAAATAGCTCCACACCTTGAGCTCTCTATCTGTAACCTAGATACAATTTCCCCTCTTATGCTTACACCACCTCCCCCCTCCTTCTTGCCAATTCTGTCATCCTCACCCCCACCTGTCCTTCAGCCACCAAGTCCCTGATTCACTAGTACCTTGAGGACATTTTCTTTCTTGGTCAGGTCAGTCAAAAACATGTGCAGATGTTCAAAACATGATCTATTTTATGAGTTTGACATTTTTACTGCATTTTTTCCCTCAGAAGTTAATTCAGTTTTACTGTTGAAGAAAACTGTCATTTCGCTGTACAAAAAAACACTTTGCTCTGAAAATGGCAACATTTCTCCCTAGGGCAAAATGGTGGCTTGTGAATTCTCTCCAAAAGAAAACTGAGACGTGACATGAAGTCATCATTTTCATATGAGCTGCCTATTCGTCCTTCCATTTCTCTGACAGAAGTGAGTTTTATAACTTCAAGGATAAAGCAATTTTTAGGAGACGTTCTGGGTTTCCTGAAAAATAGATCACAAGCTATTTTTGTTTTGGAAATTCTGAATACAGGACCAGAAAAGAAAGAGCAACCAAATTGGAGACTGATACAACTAGAAACTCTGAACCCATTATCCTTGCAAGTATTCACTTGAAGAAGTGTAGTGTATAACAAATTATTTACTATGCTCATCTTCTCATTTGCCCCCTTCTCATGGAGGACATATTATCCTGAAACTGGGTTATATTAAAGATTGAATTTGTTATACTTATTGCAGCAGGCTAAATCGTGGTCCCCAAAACAAAAAAGGATATATCAAAATTTTAATCTATGGAACTGTAAATATTATGGCTAGATATAGGTTTAAATTAAGCTCTTGAGAAGAAGAGTCTGGATTATCCAAGTGGGCCCTAAATGTAATTCCATGTATCCTTATACAGCAGAGTCAGACAAGGAGATGAAATGTGACCGTCAAAGCAGAGATTGGAGTGATGTGGACACAAACCAAAAGAATGTCTAGAGATACCAGACAGTAAGGTCCTGGCAACACCTTGTTTTCAAAAATTTGGCCTCTAAAACTGTGAGGAAGTTAATTTCTGTTGTTTTAAACCACCAAGTTTGTGGTGATTTGTTACAGGAGCCCAAGGACACTAATAAGCCTATTGAATGAAGAGTTGGTGACAACAGCTCATTGAAATGATGACTGAAATTTTGGTAGGACATGCCAAGGGCCACCTACTATAAGAGTCAATGCAAAAGCAACAGAATCTTCTGCTGTTGGATTTTACACAATGCCTAACCTATATCACAACATATGATTTGCTTATTCCAGCTGCTCCTTGGTGATTGAAAACTTGCCCATGGATTGAAATTGGAATTGGGCAATTCTATGACTTGTCTCTCCTTAAGCATGTTTAGAACTTCCTCAAGAAAGTTTTCTTTCTTGGGGTGCCTGGGTAGCTCAATTGGTTGAGAGACCGACTTCAGCTCAGGTCATGATCTCACAGCTTGTGAGTTCGGGCCCCGCGTCGGGCTCTGTGCTGACAGCTCGGAGCCTGGAGCCTGCTTCCGATTCTGTGTCTCCCTCTCTCTCTGGCCCTAACCCACTCACATTCTGTCTCTGTCTCTCTCAAAAATAAACATTTAAATTTTTTTTTAAAAAAAGAAAGTTTTCTTTCTGAAGTGTACAAAAACAATCTGCCCTTTCACTGTTTTAACTTTATCTTTATATTAAATAAACTATTTTACCTAGATATTCATTTAATTTATTATATTATTTTAAATACATTATTTACCTATATATTTATTTAAATATAAAGGTGATGATGTCATAATAATTTTCATTGTGATCAAGGCAGCTTTAAATTACTTTTATTCTTTTATAAGTGTCCATATAATGGATGTCATTGATATTTCCATACTTGTTCCTTCCATGGTGTCTAGAAAATCGTGTTTTGTAAGCAGTGCTTACTAACAAAATAGCTAGGAAAAATGATGCTACATAATCTTTTATGTCCCCCTTCCTAATTTCAGTAGTCATACCTAGAAATTACAAATGAAAAGAGAAGAGCAATGGTGTAAAATGACAATTGGATGGAACAAAGGTGCAAATCAGAAAGCATGGCAGAATTCAGGGATTTAGGATTGAAAAGAAAATTGTCTGTGGCCATGTGATTCTCATGTTCCCTCCTCTTCAGCATCGAGTGGACAACTTAATATGTGAAAACAAGATGCTTTTGAAACAGGACATAGTCCATTCAGGAGCTTTCAAACTTTCTGGACTCAAGAACCATCTATATGACACAGGAGGCCTGGACAACACTTTAACAATCCTTGTTCTGCTCTGTGCCATTAGGCACATGGTCTGTATGAGCATTGCTGTAATTCCAAATACTGTATCTCAGAGCAAATAAAGATATAAAGGTGGAAAATTCACGTGTTAAAACAAAAGAAAAAAAGAAAAACAACTTCTTTTTTTAACTAGCTGAAGGCTTCCCTGGGTGAAAGAAAGAAAAAAAAAAAAGCCTTCTCTCATCGACCATTGTGTTGTCGGTATTGATTCTGTCTGAACAACAGTCAGTTAATTAGAACATGAGTTGAATTTATTATTTCCTTTGATTCACTAGTATATGTTCCTAAAACTCTTTTTATTCTCTTTCCATTAATTAATAATTCTATTTTGCTCAGAGAGTACTTGGACATCTACCTGTGCTCACCACGTAGCAAGTAGTGTTTTATAAAATCCAAACTTTATAGCAAATATACAAGATAAATATTTCAAACATAACTAACTATTCCTTATGGTGGTTGGAATTTGAACTTTCAGGGATCAACAGAAACATGATTCAAAGAATGAGCAAAGAGAAACTAAGCCAAAGAGAAAATTTTGTTAAACGGGAGGAAGGTTGTTTATAGTGACTCTTCAAATTTTATTTTCTGATGAATGTGCTGCAAATAATCCTCATATATATAATTCTATTATATGTGTATAATTTTTGCATGTAAGAACCCTAAATAAACTAACTGGTTTCCAAAGTGTTTTGTGAATATTTATGTTAGAATTTTCTTGAATTCGTTTTCTAGGCACATAATTTATTATAGCTACTATTTATTTTAGGATTCTGTAGTGCCTTATTGTTTATAAAATACGACAGGGCTAAGCCATTTCAGGACTGACTGAAATAAGTTAACATCTGATATTTAATAAGGGATTGTGTTTTAAGAAATAGAGCATCTACACAATATTTAGAGCTGGATGGCTCATAGTCATTTTTTTTTTAAGTTCGTTGGTATAAAAGTTAACTTTGCACTTCAGAAAGTTTAAAATAAAAGTAAATGATAGGTACTTGCCAAGGAAGACTCCCCGAAGAGATCAGTGTCAAAAATTCTTATAACTAGCTTAGGTATCTTAGTAGAGAAAGTGGAAGTGAAGCCACCTGTGAAATATTTGTACAAAGGTAAGGAGAAGTCACTTAGAAGTCATAAAGTCTCTAGCCACAGAGAGCCATAGAAGTCATTCTGGACAAACTCCTCCCCTTTAGAGAGAAGGGAATTGAAACAATGCTCTCTGCTGATATTTGCAACTCTCGGAACTATGGATCGTGTCCTATGAAGGAATGCACAGAGTCAAGGGATAATTCATTCTTAAGATGAGTGGTAAGCACTCATTAAGTCCCAGATATTCTGTAGGTGTGGGGAAAATAAAAACTAATAATACCCAATCCTTGTTCTCAATGAGCTCATTGTCTTTTAGAGATCAAGAGAGAAATGTGAATAGGAACAGCTGCACTGACTGTTCTCAAGGAATAATGATGAAGAGATTTGTTTAAATTATAATGAACATTCCAAATACGTAAGGCAGGGAGCATATAAAACAGGAAGTATGGACAAAGGCAATTAGCCCTAGTCTTCTTTGCCACCTTTTTTTTCCCACTTAAACTCGCCTCTTACTGTTTATCCCTTCAACTGAACAAATTCTGCAGCTCTGTCTCTTATTCTCTCATTTGCTCCCTTGCTCTCTTCCATTTAGCCTTTTGCAACTCTTGCAACTCTTACTCATTGATTGACAGTTCCATCATATTTTCAATCTTTATTTTAAAAGTCCCCTCCATCTTTTACCCTTGCTGTGACTTGGCTGTTCTCTTAGTACAGATTGCATCTCTTCTTGCCCTCTTTGGTGGAGTCTATTCTCATATGCCTCAATTATAACAGAATCAGGAGGAGAGGTCAGTGTCCTTTTTGCTTTTTATCACTGTCTCCAGAACTTTTTGCAACTTTCATCTTATTAAAATATAAAAACAAAATTCTGACTCCTTCATGGCTCAGAGCATGCCACTTAATCCTTCTATTTGTTCTCTACTAAATGCCCAGTGGACTTCACTTATGAAATGAAAACTTCAGCATCTGGTTCAGCTTCTTTGCCCTGGCTTCCATTGTCTCTTTTAAAAAGTTCTACATAACATGCAGATCTCTTAATTCTTTATGTCCCTTTAACCCATTAGCTATTCTTCCACTCCCATAAAAATAAATATAGCCTAAGACAGCAGTGGGAAAATAAAATGGCATATTTCATATTGATTACTTGTTGAAATGATAATGTAAGGGATATATTGCGTTAAATAAAACATATTATTAAAATTAATTTTATTTATTTATTTTTACTTTTTACTTCCTTTTATGTGGTTACTAGAAACTTAAAAAGAATATGGGTGGTTCTCATTTTATTTCCTTTAGACAGTGCTGATCTAGGCCTTTCTGATATTTCCCTTTGGTTAATCTTAATTATTGAGACGGATGAGTTAAAACAAACCTAGAAATATCATTCATGTTTGTCCTCAACAGAAACATCTCATTCATTTCTTTTGCATCCTATAAATAGAATTTCTGTTTTTCTCTCCCTGCTCACTTATACTTCAAGTTCTTTGAGGAAATCCCCATCTGGTTTTCATCATCATCACTTCCCAAGGAACTCACAACAACTTCATTATAGGAAGTTGAAAGGATTATTTTCAGCCAATATCATATTTGGATCTCCTAGAAACATTCAGAACTGTTGACATTTTTAAATGTTTTATCCTATGACTTCCATAATCCTTTTTTTTTTTTTTTTTTTTACCTACTAGCTTATTCTTATTTTACCTACTAGCTTATTCTCTCTCTTCCAAAGATCTGTATGTAGGTATTTCATGTCCATTGTTTATCACTAAAAATGTAGTTTGCACAAATGTGTTTTTTTCTATAATTCAGACACTCTCTGTACATCCTTGTCTGCTTAATTGTTCCACTCATTTAAAAAATTTTTTTAATGTTTATTTATTTTTGAGAGGGAGAGAAACAGAGCTCAAGTGGGGGAGGGGCACAGAGAGAGGGAGACACAGAATCCAAAGCAGGCTCCAGGCTCTGAGCTGTCAGCACAGAGCCTGACGTAGGGCTCCAATTCAAGAGCTTGAGATCATGACCTGAGCTGAAGTCAGACACAACTGACTGAGCCACCCAGGCACGTTTCCACTTGAATTTTCTAAAGCCAATCAAACAAAACATGTCCAGAACAAAATTACAGAGGCTCCTCATTTCCTTTCTTACACTTGATTTACAGGTTCTTACTTCCTCACAAATGTTACCTACACATCTAGTTGCATAAGCAAAGAACATGGAATTATTGTTGATTCCCCCCTCTTTTTGATTTCCCAGTATAAATGCATTCATAAATTCTATTAATGTCTTTCGAATGAGCCTAATTTTCTTCATTTCTACCACAACCACCTTGGGGCCTGCTTCCATTCCTTAAGTTATACTGCAATAGCTTCCTGTCTAATATATGTGTGCATCCCCTTGGTGATTTTCTAATCAATTCTTTACATGCAGCTGGCCTGATCTTTCGAAACACAATCTGATTCTGTCACTATTTCCAAACTGGTTACAACCCTTCGGTACATCTAGGAATGAAAAAAGAAAAACAAAAGGTGGGGGGCAAACATGCACACAAATGGAAATACACCTTAACATGTCTTCGGGTTAGTGCGTGATCTAAGTACCATCACTCCAGCATCATTTGCAACAGAGCCCTACCACTCTACCTCACTCTCCATACATTCCAATATCAGCCTTCTTTCAAGCCCTTAGACCAGCCACCATCCCTCCAGAAGAGGCTTTGGAAATGTTTTCTTTGGGTAGTCTTAAATCTATTCTATATGTAACTTATTTTGGATTATCATTCAAATCTCTACTTAGTGCACTGTTTTTTGTTTCTGTTTTTTCCTTCAGGCAGGTGTCCCTGACTTTGTTAAGTCAGATTTCAATGAATCTCATTGTACCACATACTCTTCTTCATATTCCTAGTGCAATTTATATTTATGGAACTATATGATATTTTTTCTACCCCCCCCCCAAAGATCTAATGTGCTGTGAAAGCATAAACTGTTTCTTTCTTTTCCTAACTGTTGTACCACAAACCTTGGCGCAAGATCTTCTCATGCAGTAAGGCACCGGAAGTATTTGTTTAATAGTAAATGTTGAAAGGCACGGGCTATGTATGTTTCAATCACTTCTGTATACTTAACATCTGCCAGATGGCCTAGCACAGAGTAAAATATAAAAATACATATATACATACATATAAACAAAACCAAAAATCTGATGAACTAATGAATAAATAAATTATACCAATTGAGTTAAAAGAACACTGAGAATTTTAATAAAGTGAAAATCTTCTGATATGTGGATAAGTGTAGAAAAAGCTTAGGAACCCTGCTTTGGGAGCCCCAGTTGGCATGATAAGGAGTTTGTGCATAATTTGAATGTCATAGAGATCAACTAAAACATTTTGACCAGGAGTGTCACCAAATCAGATTTCCACTCTAGAAAGATTAGAAGTTGTGCAGAGTTGAATGAAGGGAATCAAGACCAGAAACACAGAGACTATTTGGGGAAAAGTTACAATTATAAAACGTAGAGATAAGTACATAAAATAAGGAATAAGGACTGGAATTGAAGAGGAAGCTCCAAAAGAGGCAGAATCCACAGAACTTGAGGCCTGACTGAATATATATGACAACTAAAAATGGGGTAGGATCATAGGAATAAAAAAAAAAAACACACACAAAATGAATACGCATAGACATTAAAAGAAAAAAAAAGTTTCTAGTTTATATACCTGAGTAATACTTTTTTTAAACACAATTTGGAATAGAGTTAGGAAACATATTTGGGGTGAGAGTAACTGTTTCTGAACATGTTAATTTAAATATATGTGTAGTATCAGAGTATAGATGTTCAGTGGACTGACTGATAAATACCTTGGGCTCAAAGAAACCATTAGTGATATATACTAGAAACTCATCAAAATGTTGTGTCATAGGAACTGAAGTCTTAGGAGTCACAGAGATTACACAGGAAAAGAAGGTCCAAAATAAAAACCAGGGACACCAAAATATGATGGGTGCTAGATAAAGAGAAGCTAGAAGAGAATATCAGAAAGAAATAATCCTATATTAAAGGGCAAAACTTGGTGCCATGGAGCTCAAGGGAAGTTATAGTTTGAAACAGAAGAAAATGACCAATAGCTTTACATACTCCAGAAAGGTCAAATACTAGATCTGAAAGGAGACCATTAGATTTACAATTAGGAGGCTGTAGGCGACCTTTGGCTGGGCAGCCTCGGTGGAAAGCTGCAGGTGAAAGCTTGATTGAAGTGTGCTGGGAATTGGGAATGGGAAGAGAATGATTTCTAAGTAATGTTTGAAGAGCTTGAGAGAAGGTCAAAGTTTATCATTAGAAGGGGATAATAAAACTGAAGAAGTGTTGTGTTTAGAAATTATTTTGCCATTATTCGTATTTCATAACATTCTATACTGGTAAAAGATTTTCAAATGCTTTCTGAATTATACATAGTCACTTTTCATTGTGTTATAAGGGTCAGATTAGCCAACAAATAGGCAATCTCTGGCTTTCTGTGTTTCCGTCCATTTCAACAATGCAGATAATCGGATTCTACACAACAAACCAAATTGGCCATTAAGACAGGACAAATTCCACATAGGCTGCTTTGAGAACTAGTGCTTTTCATCATCATGACACAGACTGTGGCTTGGACACTTGCTCAAGGTTACACATAACCCACATAATTGGTATTATGGCTCCTGGGCTGCTGAAAGTTAATCATATCTACCTCAGTCCTTTACTGGGTATAGTCCTTGAAGTAAACAAAAACAATCCCCCATTCCCTAATTTAGTGACCATTCTATTGAGTCATATACCTGCAGCTATTATTTGATATTGGACATTTTATGGTAGATAGAACATATGGGCTAAGTTTAATGAGAGTAAAGAATTCTTAGTGGAATCTGAAAACTGATTTCCTTTTAATAATGATAACACAATCAGATGCTTTTTTGGGAGAAAGTTTCCATTTTTATATAAAAATAGAGATAATTTCTGGTTTCTTATTATCCTTAAATGCATTAAACTAATGCCTGAGGTCCTCAGAAAAGAATAATTGATGTAAATGATTAACACAATTTTCAGATTTTGGGTCACTGTATTCAGGGCCAGGGTCTTGATCCCCTAAGAGGCTGTGATTAACCAATGGTCTGACTTGTGCCTGCTGGAAGGTTTCACTAATCCTTGGCAGTATTATTTCATCAGTTAGTTGGATTGTGTCCAGTTTATTTGGCAAAAAATTTGTAGAACCATGCTGTGTCCATTATCTCTCCCTGACAATGATTTAATCTTATTGCAAGAGTATCAAAGCTGGTTACTATGCTAGCTTGCTATTCTTGAATATGGAAGGGTTGCTTCAATTTTATACACACTCATATTTAACTTTGTGAATAAAAAATCTCTTTAAAATAATACAAAAATTATTAATTCATTTATTGTTATGTGTATGTGTCTGTGTGAGAGTGTATGTGTATGTGCATCCATTCATGTTCCAAGTAGTCCAACAGAGCATAGACTTTATGGATAAAAATATGATAACAAGTGGTTCTCTAGCCTTTAAGGACCTATTGAACATTTATTTGTCCATCTTGTATATTAATTTAATAGGACTATTATATGCTATGTAATGGGTTAGACTCTCGAAATAGAGAAAATGAATAAGGCGAAAGAAATTTATCTCTTAGTTCATTTGGGCTGTTACAACAAAAATACCATAAACTAAGTGGTTTGTGAACAACAGAAAATTATTTCTCACAATTCTTGAGACTCAAAACTACAGCAAGATCATGGCACCGGCAGATCCGGTGTCTGGTGAGGGCTTGCTTCCTCAAAGACGGCCATCTTTTTACTGTGTCTTCATAGGGCAGAAAGGACTGGGAGCTCTATGAGATCTCTTTAATAAAAGAGATCTCATTGGTTAGAATTTGTTCAAAAAATGTGTTGTTATTTGAGAAAGACCTGCTATGACTTTCTTTATGTGACTCCACCATGATCTTAGAGTCCCTGGTTTTGACCTGAGCCCAAAGGAGAAGGTGGTCTTTATTAAAATAAAATAAAATAATAAAATAAAATAAAATAAAATAAAATAAAATAAAATAAAATAGGGGCGCCTGGGTGGCTCAGTCGGTTAAGCATCCAACTTCGGCTCAGGTCACAATCTTGGCTCGGGTCACAATCTCTCGGTTTGTGGGTTCGAGCCCTGTGTCGGGCTCTGTGCTGACAGTTCTGAGCCTGGAGCCTGCTTCAAATTCTGTGTCTCCCTCTCTCTCTCTCTGCTCCTCCCCTGTTCACTCTCTGTCTCTGTCTCTGTCTCTCTCTCTCAAAAATAAACATTAAAAAAATTCAATAAAAAATAAAATAAAATAATAAATAAAACTATATGGTATGTTAGAGGTGATATGGGTTAGAATATGTGCTTGGAAGAGAAATCAAACACCGTTTAGTTGGAGGCCAGTGAACAGGGGGGATTGGTGCCTAGGTTATAATTGTAAATAAGATAATGAGAGTAGGTGTCATTAAGAAAGTGACATTTGAGGAAAATTTGTAAGTGAGTCATGAGAACACCTAGGGCAAAGTCTCTAGGCAGGGAGAAAAGTGAGTGCCAAGGCCCTCAGCTGAGAGTGTGGCTGGCAAATTAGAGAACAGCAAGTAGGCCACTGAGATGAAGCAGAGCAGGAGGGTTAATTTTATGTGTCAATTTGAGCCGGCCACGGGGTGCCAGGTTAAACACTGTTTCTGGGTGTGTCTGTGAGAGTGGTTCCAGATGGATTTGAATTCGTGGACTTGGTAAAATGGATGATGCTCCCCAATGTGATTGGGCATTATCCGATCCATTAAGGGTCTGAAGAAAACGAAAAGCAAAGGAAGGGGGTAATTTTTTTCCCGTGCCTCACTGCTTGAATGGGGACATCTCATCTCATCTTTTCCTGCATTTTAACTGAGATTTACATCATCAGTTCACCTTATTCACAGGCCTTCAGACTCAGTCTAAATTACACCACCAGTTTTCCTAGATAACAGGTCATGAGACTTAGAGTCCATAATTGCATTAGCCTATTCCTCAAAGTCTATCTATCATCTATCTATCTATCTATCTATCTACCTATTGTTATTGTTGTTGCTATACACTTCCGCATCCCCCTACCTCCCTCTTCCTGCCCCTCCTTTTCCTCTTCCTCCTCTTCTTCTTCTTCTTCTTCTTCTTCTTCTTCTTCTTCTTCTTCTTTTCTCCTCCTCCTCCTCCTATGGATAATTTTGGATAATTATACATATTATCCATTTATATTATATTATATTATATTATATTATATTATATTATATTTTCTAGATATTCTGGATAAGCATACGATATATAGATACCTCTAGATCTATAGATATATTTCTATCTATAGATCTATATACAGATCTATATATACCTATAGATCTATATAGATATCTATGTATCCTATTACTCTGTTTCTCCAGAGAACCCTAATACACAGAGTGAAGGAAGATACTAGTAAGAGGGGAGATCAGAGAAGTAATAGGGACCAGAAGATATAGCAATAGCCTTGTAGGGTATTGTAAGTCTTCATCTTTTCTTCCATGTAAGACAGGGAAATCATCCAAGGCTTTGAAAAGGCAAAATTATATAATCTGATTTTTGTTTGAAAGGATCTTTTTAGCTGCTGAGTTTAGAACAAACTGTAGAGGAGCTATTGCAAAAATATTCACAAGGAGTAACCGTCATCTCTGGCCTCTATCATGTAAGTCACAATCTGAAATCTGCTCTTTCTCAATTGCAGCTAGATATGAGGATAGGAGAAGAAAGCTAAAGTGAAGATGAGTTCTTTGTAATTGTCATATCATAATACCTAATGTCATTTTTATTAAGCACCCAGCAAACACTTTTAATATTGTGGAGTCGTATGTTTTAACTCCAGTTTACAGAAGAGGAGTCTGGGTCAGAACTCAGATCAAGATCAATCTGACCTCAAAGCTCATGCTTTTAACCACACCTCACGCTTTCCCAAACTCTTTAACACTCCTCAAATTCTATAAACATCCTAAATATACCCCTTTATTAATTATTAAATAACACATCCAAGCAAGCAATGTACATAATATTCTTAAAGAAGTGTAGGAGAAAGTGGCCAGGAATGATATATGAGTGCTAGCCTCCTCTTGCCCTTGCTGATAAAATTAAATTACACTCCAAATTTGTTTCATTTCTATTTTTGAAAAACTGGAAATATGATTTTTAGCAGAATATTCATTAGATCAAAATTTTATTATAACAATATAATCTGATGGTCTTCAAAAGATGATGGGGACTTACACATAACTCTTGAAATACCCCAGGTTTAAAAGTTATCCTTGCCTGGGCCAACCAGTGTTACTGAAGCTTTCTAAGTTGTGCTATGGCAATTACCTTCACTCCTCCAGTAATAAGGATTCTCTATTTCAGTTTTCCATCTCATATATAGATAAACAAAAGGAACAATCCTGGGTTTAGTTTAGACAAGTGATAAGGTACTCCTCAAATTGTTTTGGTTTTGAGGATTATGGCCTACAATGTGGCATGGAATGAGGACAAACTGGTTATGATATCTCAGTTTATTAGTTTACTAGCTGTGAGTCCTGGGTAAGGTGCTCAACTACTCTGAACTCATCTGTATTATGGGCATAATATTTATTCTATATTGTAGTTAAATGAGATCCTGTGCACAGCTCATTCAGTGGAGTATATTAATATATGGATGATTAGAAACCATTTTCTGTTTTGCATAGAGCAGTATTGTCTGCAACAAAAGTGAAAAGCTGCATTATACAAGGAACAGCATTTTGGTTGGCATGTTCTTGGAAGGATGATGATCATCCAAATGTTTCTGCTGATCTAGACACTTTCTCATGTTTAGAGTTTGTCCAAGCTGGTTGGACTTGGCAGAGGCCACTTTCAGGAACCCAGTTCCGCCACTTGGTTTGCTACTTTGTCTCTGTGAATATCTGTGAATATCATATAATTCTGCAGAGCTATCAGAAAATCTGTGAACATTACCTTCCTCCGCATTTTCACTAAAGCTTATTCTCTGTATTGGAACATTTGTGTCACACTGCCAAAACTCCAAGTTGACAGGCTTTATCAAAATTGAAGTGTTTAACACCACATGACCATACTCTCCTGCCAAATTTTCTACAAAATTAAAGTTTAAGAGAATAATAATCCAATGAATTGCCATCATACCTGTGGTCATTTTTTTTTTTATTAGACCAAATTCATAATGAGCTGCTGTGAGTCAGTAATAACTCATTATTTAGGTCTCAGTCTCAGGAACACGCTGGGATTAGCCCTTGGTCAGGATCTCATGTACTCAAATATGGTCATGAGTTTTCTTATCAAAAATGAAATCATTAAATAAAAATCTTGGTTCTGATGACCAACCAACTAAATGAAAATAAAACACACCCACATGCAAAAAATAGCAACTCTGTTTTCAAGATGAAGTCTGGTAAACGACAAATTTATCTTTGCCTACTTTTCTAAGAATATTATAAATGTTGTAATACAAGAACGAATATTTTCTTTTATTTCTTGTCATTATTTCCTTGCAAAATTTTTTCATGTGTTTCTTGACAAAGACTGAAAAAAAGGAAAATGTAGAAGTTGGCTTGCAAAAAAAAAAAAAACTTATTGGCCTTATCCTTGGACTTTTTATCTTAGGATAATGATAACAAGAGTCATAAAATTACCAATAAATATTATCATTATAGTAAATTGGGGAATTACACAAAATATAATACAGAGGAGAGAAGTACCTGCCTTTTCAGAGAATAAACAACATAATATAATACTACAGGGCTTGAAGGAATTTCACGTGGCCCAGTCCATTCTCCCATTTTCTAACTAAAAAAAAACAAAAAACAAAAAACAAAAAACAAAAAAACTCTTTTAAATAATTACAAAGGTTCAAGCACGTTTTCAAAAAGTATTAACCTAGTTCTGACACCAATACTATTGCTTCTTTAGAGTATAGGCCTTTTATAATTTTTGTTGTTTGTTTTTTAGCAGTTGACACATTTGTGTTTACACTCTGTTAATCTTTCACATTTGCCTCTTCAAAGGTAAAAATAATGATGTAATACTAGAATAGATTGAAAAATATATAATTTGTATTTTACTGTTGAATTTTTATGAGTTAAATGTCTCTCCATTTCAAATGTGTTCTCCTCCCACAGTGCTTTAGGTGACATTTTCAAATGTAGAAAAGACCCAACTGTTCAATCGTGCTCATTCGTCCAGACACCATAATTTGTCTGCAATTTGAGCTCTTCAGTGTTCCAAAATACCTATGGGTAACTGATGTCTCATAGCTCCCATTTGGTGTCATATCAATGTGTACCATCCCTGGAAAACTTTGTGAATGGCTGATAAAATCCAGGGAGAAGGCCAGGTATGCAGATGACACTCCCGTGATCATTTTCCATGAGTGGTGTCTTCCTCTCCTAATATACAATCCACCAAGGGATAATTCTTCACTCAGTTTAATTGAATCACTCACTTTTCCCCACACAGAGCATACAGGGTGGAGGGCTGTTGGGGGTTGTTTGTGCTAAAGAATTAATTGACTTGAGTTTTCCACGTGTTATAACAAAGTGGTTTGAAGGATGGAAGAGAAGCAGTTGGTTTTATGGATCTATAGCTTACTTCGGAGTTCTCAAATGGGGGCTGGTTTATCCAGGGGGTAGTGGGGAGCCATTTATCAATGTCTGGAGAGCTTTTTGGTTTTTGCAAGTGGGAGGATCTACTGACATCTAGTGGGTAGAGGCCAGGGATGATGCCAAACACTCTATAATGCACCAGAAACCCTCCTACCACGAAGAATTTTCCTATCCAGAAGGGCATTATTACTGGGCTTGAGGAAGCTTGTTATGACTTTAAATTTGACACTTCCCCATCTCTATTGTACACATTTTTTTTTCAGAAAGCATATTACAAAAGGAAGCTTATGAGAACACAATCTTGGACAATTCTGAACTTCATAGGTCTCAGTGAAGGAAACAAAAAAAGTCACTGGACTTTTTTCTTTTCTCTTTTCTTCTTCTTCTTCTTTTTTTTTTTTTTTTTGTTTTGTTTTTAAGAGAGAGAGAAAAAAAGAGACAGATAGGGAGAGAGAGCACAAGCAGGGGAGGGACAGAGAGAGAGAGAGAGAGGGGATCCCAAGCAGATCCACGCTGTCAGTGCAGAGCCCAATGGGGGCTCGGTCCCAAGAACTGCAAAATCAAGACCTGAGCTGAAATCAAGAGTTGGCACTTAAGAGACTGAGCCACCCAGATGCCCCAAAAGTCACCTTACTTTCTAAAAGCAGACTTGTGAGGCACATTGTCAAATGGAGGTCACAAAGCATTATCAGACTCCTTTTCAAAGTCTTCTAAAATTTCCACCCAGGGGGCACTTAGGTGGCTCAGTTGGTTAAGCGTTGGACTCTTGATTTAGGTTCTGGTCATGATCTCACAGTTTGTGAGTTCAAGCCCCACGTGGGGCTCCATGCTGAGAGTGCAGAGCCTGCTTGGGATTCTCTCTCTCTCTCACTCTCTCTCTCTCTCTCTGCCTCTCCCCACCTCATGCTGTCTCTCTCTCTCTCTCAAAATAAATAAATACAAATTTTAAAAAATAAATAAATAAAATTTCTACCTTCTTGTATATGCCTATCATAAAACTAGAGAATCAAAAATTTTGGAGAGAATTTTTGCTTTCCCCACCCAGAATTAAAGGGAATTAAGAAGGAAGCCAATGGAACATCTGACATTCTAACTGACCATGAGATTAGCTATGTTTTCTCCCTGCCCCTGGTGTTTCAAGAGCCCTTCCTCCAGCCACTTCTTAAGATCTCAGTTAATGATGGGTTGTAATGTTCTATAGCCAGCTTGGCTGATGTCGTTTAAAAATTACCTCCCTATAACAGCTAGTGACATGGCTCTGGACAGGCCATCAGTGAATCCAATTAAAAACCTTATTTCTTCCATGCTGTGAGAGAAATCAGGAGCCTGGGCCTCTGTTCCAGGGCTGCTAGACCACAGAGTTCCACGAAAGGTGTATTTGACACTGTCTAGTTCCTAGGCTGGCTTGAATGCAAAAAGCCTTCATTCCCCAAGGCCAGACTTGGGTTCTTCTTTCACCCCCAGACTCACAGGTAGGTTTTCTCCTTCTAACGGTAAGATTACAGAAGATGAAAATGAGGAAAAATGGTACAGGTCTTCATGTCCCGTAGTAGACACTTACAGCTTTTGCTGCAAAAAGATATTTTCTAGAAGGAAAAATGGGTAAAATAGGTCAGGCAGGAGTGAAGCTTTACAAATTGCAGGTATGCCACACTTCGCACAACATTTCTGATTTTAAAAGCAACTTCTCAAGAAGGGTCAAACAGAATTCGGTGTGATAATATAATTAAAGACATTTTCAATAAGTCAGCACTTATTTTAGTTTCGTTTTCCCCTTGGAATGAAGACTGTGTAGGCAATTAGTTTAAATTAGGCTACGTGGGGATATTATTTGTATAACAAAAATAAGTTTTTCTTTATAATTAAATTTAATGGTGTTGCACCAGAGAGAAACTGAACAAGTTCCTAAGACTTGCCTTGCTCTCGTCAACCCAGACTTCTGAGATATGTTGTTATAAGAAGTCATTTTGCTATTTTCATGACATGGTTTGCATTTTTAACATGCTAAGCAGATCCTTCTGGCTGCAAAGGAATTTTAAGTAATTCGTTCTTTTTTTCTGGGGTTCATCTAAGTTCCAATGCCTCCTAGGTTGTTTTGATGTTGCTAAAACCTTGCTTTTGTTTTAATCCTCCTAAAGAATGTGAACAACAGCTTCAAATTATCATATTATCTGTGTATGCACATGAATTTAAGATCGAAACTTTGGAACTATTCCTATGTTTGAATCCCTTGTTCACGAACTGATTATTCATTAACACGACCTAGATATATAGCATGTTTATACACATGCACACAAACACATACATACAAAATATATATTTCATGTATAGTGCATCATTTAAAATGTTCCTAGGGTGTGTAACTTTCATAACAAGAAAACCTAGTAAAGGAAAGAATACTTGCTATTCCTTATGACATGACAAATCTAGATTTGGTTTACTTTCTCTAGATTTTGTCCTTGGTAGGGAGTGAGTTGGTTTTCTAATATTAAACCCTCTTTCTACCAACATGAGTAGGAACAGTGATTTTATATTAACAGACACAAGATTTTCTGGTAGCTAGACAGTCTTGGATTTTCATCCCACTCGGTCATTCACTAGTTTAACACTTCAGGGAGGTTACTTCAGCTCTTCTAACCAGGGCTCTTGCACCCATAAATTGGGAAAAATAACGCCATCACAATAGGCTGTTGCAAAGGTCTAATGAATTCATATGCTAAAAATGCTAAACACAGTCCAAACAAGCAGGTAACAATTGGTGAGTAGTTATAATCATTGTTAACTGGTTTTTGCTGTCATTAAGAGAAAAAATGAGGAGTCATCAGGTGGAAAGAAAACATCAAATAATGCTACTCAAGTTTGAGTTTATTAAGTTGACACTCTTCTATCAGCCACTCTGGCCTTCAGAGTAATTAAAGCAGGTTCATGAATCAGATCCAAACAGATAGAACTGCCTTATGCCTGCCCTGCCTTTTTCTCATGCTATTCCACAGGCCTGGAATATCCCCTCCCACTTGCTGCTTAGTAAATGGCTATTAATTTTACAGACCCTGATTTAAGATGTATTTATTCTGCAGAGCTGTGGCTGATATTTCCAACTTCTAGCTATATTTGGTACTTTTCATCACAAACCATTGGTTATTGCCTGAAATGTAGAGATCCAAAGAAAACACCAAGGATCTTTGCACTAGTTGACAACACCCTGTCTGTTTACATGCTTAATGGGATTATAACATAATGAGGCCAACTCCACCAACATTCGCAAATATCAACTTTTTGATTATCAACTACGTGTTATGAAATCTAATTCTGCATTTTTGAAAACTGTCTCATGAGATATTCTAGTTAACTCATGTTTTCACCACCATGAAAAGAGTAATCTGTGCTTCTGAAAAAAAAAAAAATGGAGGAAAAGTACACATGAAAGGTTGCCAAAAATATAAACGTGAAGTTGCTTTGTCGAGTAAGCCAAAAAACCAAGAGGAGAAAAAAATGTTTCCTCACAATTTCCAGATAAAGACTCTGGAAGTGCATCAAGGTAGAAACACACCCTTGGAAACAGGTTTTAAAAACAGCATATTAAAATACAAAGAAAAACACAGAGAGAGAGGAAGAGAAGGAAGAACAGAGGGAGAGAGAGAGGACAATTGTGATTTGAGGCAGTTCCGAAGCAAAGCAGGTTTTAGGCAAGAACTTTTGGGGCACCAGAATTTGAGAGAATCCTGAGATGAAAATTTGTAGAGTAGTCTTCTTCTTCTGGTCGAGAAGGGAGTGAGCATATTAGAAGGAAAGAGACAATTTCAGAAGTCCGTGAGAAATGACAAGTATTCTCTCTCCAAACCTGGAGTGAATAAAATACAGTTTGAAAAATATTTCAAGTAGTGTTAAAATAGGCTATCGGAGTATTTATTAATGCTGTCAGACTGCTATAGGACATGCACATTTAGAATGAAAATCTAAAGTCTGCTTCACAGAGGTCTGTTTAAAAGAATTGTGATCTTTATATAAATACATGGTGTTCTCTCTCCTTTCCCTCTGTAAGAGAGATCCCTTTAGAATTCTCCAAATGCAGGTGCTTTTGAGTTCAGTTTTCCTTGAGCTAGAATGGAATAGTGCATGTAGTTCTTTGAAACCAGCCAAGATTTGTGATGAAATTTTCAGGAAATCTATATATTGGAGATTTTTTACAAAACAACAAAAAAATCTGAATATTAAAAAAGAAAAGACAAAACAAACAGGGAATGGTCTAAATCCTGGCAGTTTGTCATAATCTCACTAGATTAATTTAAATCTGGATAAAGGACACTTAGCCTTTCAAACTTTGGTTCATGAATCTGAAAATCTTGGCAAAGAGTTTCCTTAAGTAGTGTGATATTTTGTATTTAAGATATAACTTGTTGAATGTTAATTGTGAGGAGTTCGGACACAAGGGTTGTTTAAAAGAAAGTACCATAAAGTTCATACAGACACAATGAACATGAAAAATGTTATTCTAGTTTGCTCCGTAACACCAAAAATAGTAGTTAATTTTCCTAATATCCTATATATAAAATCTTTTCAATCAGGATATTAGAAGAAATTGTGCTGCTTTCTGTCAAACCTGTTGACATTGATTTGCTATTTGTCAGAGGAAAAATAACCAGAAATCATTGCTCCCATAATTGTTCAGATATAATAAGTTGTAGTATTATTTCCTATTGTCAATAAATAAGCAAATAAACAAACAAATAAATAAAGCTCACATAGGGGCGCCTGGGTGGCGCAGTCGGTTAAGCGTCCGACTTCAGCCAGGTCACGATCTCGCTGTCCGTGAGTTCGAACCCCGCGTCAGGCTCTGGGCTGATGGCTCAGAGCCTGGAGCCTGTTTCCGATTCTGTGTCTCCCTCTCTCTCTGCTCCTCCCCCGTTCATGCTCTGTCTCTCTCTGTCCCACAAATAAATAAACGTTGAAAAAAATTAAAAAAAAAAATAAAGCTCACATAAACTCTTGTGAATCAACATACTTTCCTTAAGAGGACTAAAATTTAAAAATTAATAAATGCTAATATTTTAAAACAAAAGTTTCATTTATTGAAAAATCCATTTAACATACATTGTGTTTTATTCACTATTTATATATTTAATTGATGATGTATTTGATTCAAGCCTGGGATATAAATGTAGCATTTTAATTAACAGCTGATAGCTATTACTAAGTAAATGATGTATCTAATTTAATAGAGCTGAACTTATCTGGTTCTGAAAGTGATTGATCTTTTCTTGAGAGATTCATCCATATCAAAAGGTGATGTATCTCTTTCAGTATAAGCTCACTCAAATCTATAATGAATTTGTGTGTGTGTGTGCGCGTGCGCGCGCGCGCAGAGGTAAGACAAGGAACAAGTTTGCCCTCAAGTGGACTTCAAAGGCAGATCAGAGTTTCTAAACAGAGAGTAGGGGAAAATGTTGACATCGTAGATTTACAAATTTGGAATCATAAGGAAGAAGCTAAAATACATGCCCCATTTTTTATGGAAGCTCTTTCCCTGTGGGAGCTTATTTTTTGTAGCTGCTTCCTTATGCATTACATTATTGAAATGCTGCACCATGGTTTTAGACATACTTCAAAATATTGAAATATTATTTGGCATCCATTAGTTATTTTGTTAAATTTTTAGATTGTTTCAAATGTGCCCTAAAACCATCTAAAACTGGTGGTGGTTTGAAAAATCTCCGAAGTCTGAAAAAGATCTGAAAATATGAAAAATCTCAATTTTTCCTTCTCCAATAGACGTTCACCGTGGTAAGAAATCTTCGTTGAATGTATAATTAAGGCTAGATGGCAATTTCTTAAACTGGGTTTTACCTTTTAGATGCACTAAATAACCTAATTCTTATAACTTTAGCAGCATCTGACCTGTCTCAAGTAAATCAGTTTTACTTCCTCCTACCAGTGTACATCCAGACTATGTGTTTAATATTATGTAGCTCTTTTTCGTTATGCTGGACTTAATTTTATCAGTAATTTGTAACTTCAGTTCAACATTTGCAATTTGTTGTGAAAGAATCCTAATTTTTAAGCAAAGTTGTTTTTCTCAGTGCTAAGAAAATATGCACAACATCTGCAGTTCCTGGAAGATAGTAGTTGCTAAATAAATTTTTAATGAATGAGTAGATGAATACCATCTTTTTTGCTATTCTAACAATCTGGAATATTTATTTTTTATCCTTTTTTCATTCTATGATTCATATGTTGTGAAAAAATACTAAAAATTTGATACAAATAAAATATTACTTTATCAGAGAACTTATTTCCATCTTGACATGATATAAATTTTATTGTGGTGTCAGTAGTTAAGAAATAGCTTTTTTGAAAATATGTTCCCAGTTTTAATGTAATCAGGGAAATGTTACTTCACGGATGTATACTAAATGAGTACAGTTTGTTTTGTTTTGTTTTTTTTAATTTGAGAGAGAGAAAGAGTGCCTGTGCAAGCATGGTAGGAACAGAGGGAGAGGGAGAAAGAATATTAAGCAGGCTCCACCCTCCTCATCCAACCTAACTCAGGGCTCAATCCCTGGACCAGGGACTCCCTGGACCTGAGCTGAAATCAAGGGTCTAGGGCTTGACTGACTGAGCCATCCAAGTGTCCTCTGTTTTTGTTTGTTTGTTTGTTTGTTTGTTTTTTATTTATTTTGAGAGAGAGACAGAGAGAGCAAGCAGGGGAGGGGCAGAGAGAGAGGGAGAAAGAGAATCCCAAGCAGGCTCCGCACTGTCAGTATAGAGCCAGATGCAGGGCTCAAACCCACCAACCATGAGATCATGACCTGAGCCAAAACTAAGAGTTGGATGCTCAGCTGATTGAGTTACCCAGGGGCCCTCTCTTCTTTTTAATTTTAGAGAGAGAGTGACAAATCATTTTTTAACGTGTGTTCACACAGGATTTTTCTTAATTGAAATAAACATAGTTTAGAATTAAAAATACACAGCTTACATACTAGTATTGGCTAACTTGTGCTAAAATTTAAAAAAATCTTAAAAGTTTATTTTCTCATTCCAAATCCAATGAGGCAGGAGGAAAAACCTGGGGAATTGTCCATCAGCTTTTAATGCTTTTACCAGGAAGCGGCATATGTCAGATCCTGACCGGTGCAAGTCACATGGGAAATACGGAAAATCAAGAGAGTGCAGATGGTAATTTCCCTATATGCTAAAAAGTATGGGGAAACCTGAAATAGTGAGGAGTGGCTTTGTCTATCATAGCTTGCAAGAAAGTAATAGCTTTTAAAGAAATCAGAATATTTGTATGTAAAAAAAAAAGTTAAATTAAAAACAAACAAAGAGCATGGCAGAAGAAAAATGCAGTGGAAAAATGTAGTTTTACTTTAAAAATGCATGTAACTCTAGGTGATTCACATGTAGAGGATCTTCCTGCTTTACCTTCTCTGGTTTATCTTTATTTATCTGATTTATCTTTGCATATTCATAGCACTTAATATATCATGAACAATATTTATCACATAGTAGGTTTTTAATATGTATTTGTAAACATAAAAAAGAATCAGCAGTAATGAATGTAACACCATATCTAAAATCTTGGGTTACTAACTTTCTAAACTGTCAGATTATGGCAGAAGAGATTAAGATAGCATAGGAAGTCACTGTGAGGATGGTTAGTGAGAATCTGAGCTTCTGGGGTCCGAATATCCAGTGAGCCATGGCCGGTGTCAGGAGACAACAGTGAGGATTCTGGGGGAGATAGAAACTGAACTGAATGATAGAATTCTACCCAAGAAAACAGAATCGGAATTTTTAGAGGACCAAAGTTATCTAGAAATCTGTATTTCATACCAACTAACAACAAACCAAATTAAGATAGTTCTTATTCAAGCAAGATTTTAAAACCAATTGACTGGACTTGTAAAGGCCCTTATTATACTGACAATGTAAAATTCCCTTACATATTTTTCCAGAGTCTTCTAATTCTTACAGAAATTTCCTTCTCTGCATGTCTTATTGCATTATACAATTAATCACCTTAAATTTATGCTATTATTATTCATCTTTACTTCACTCTGTAAGAAACCCTCAAACTTATGGTGTACATTTTACAAAGTACATTTGATAATGAACTTAGACATAATGGAATTTAACACTATTATAATAACACCCTGATTAACCAGAATTTGTTCTGGTTAATTGCATTTTCTAATAATTACACTTAACAAGTGAATTCTATTCCTTTAAAATGTCAAAATTCTTCCCTTTCTCAATTGCATTAGTTCATTTACTACTTTCATAAGTAAAACATAGATGAAGATAATTGAATCTCTCTGATAATTGAGAATCTGGTAGTGCCTGGAGGGGTCTCCTTCTAAAACTAAATACTCAACTTTGTATTCGTCCTAGAGAGGTAAATGTAAAGATTCACATAAATTTGAGTGAGTCCAGAAATGATCCAGGACTTAAAATTTTCAGAAACACTGGGGCGCCTGGGTGGCGCAGTCGGTTAAGCGTCCGACTTCAGCCAGGTCACGATCTCGCGGTCGTCCGTGGGTTCGAGCCCCGCGTCAGGCTCTGGGCTGATGGCTCGGAGCCTGGAGCCTGTTTCCGATTCTGTGTCTCCCTCTCTCTCTGCCCCTCCCCCGTTCATGCTCTGTCTCTCTCTGTCCCAAAAATAAAATAAAAACGTTGAAAAAAAAAAATTTAAAAATTTTCAGAAACACAACACACACACACACACACACACACACACACACACACACACACACACCTTTCCAATTTATGACAACCTTTCAAATTTCAAGAGAAGCCAAATATTTTTTTACTAATTGAGGATTCAATTTAATTGAATTCTATTGACTCAAAGTCTTGTCATGTTGAAAAAAAGTTATTTTTCAAACTCAAAATTCTTCCCAGTATCTTAGGATGATAAAACATCTTGCAATTATTGAATATCCAATATCTACTTAATGGTTATATAATTATGTATGTGTGTATGCTTTTAGATTTATTTGCACAATTATGGAATATTTCAAATGTACAAAAAAGTATAGAGAATAGTATCACAAACACTAGCATACCCATCTCCAAGCATAAAATTTTGCAATCAGCCACATGTTTGAGTTTTTAAAGACAATACCACTTTCTCTTCCTAAATTTACTGTTAATCACTCTGTTCTATATATTTACTCTATGTACTGTTCTACTTTTAGCACTTGATAAATGTATTTCATATTTATATACTTCCATATATTTATATAATTTCAGAAATATATACTATAAATTTTCTATATATTTTTATACACATATACATGCATTGTTTTTCCATTTATAGCCTGTATTATATATAGAATATATATATTTAATGTTATCAAACTGTATGTTAACTGTAAGTATTAATCTACATTCTGCTTTTTTAAAATTTTGTTCAAGATTAGGATTTCATTGTTTTTCCACTTACTTCTTAATATTCTAGCTTATTTATCATGCTGTCATGTTGTATTTAATCATATGAATCTACAATTATTTTTTCTCCAGGAGATAAATATTTTAATTATTAAGAAGTTCTTACATCACAATGGTGCAATAAATGTTATTATACATGTCTTCCATATACATATATGAGAAAGATTTCCCGGGATAAATGCCTAGATATGGAACTTGAGTCTAAAGTTCGAGGCATTTTCACTTGATGACATAAGACTAAAAGTTCTCCAAATGAATAGAACGTATCTACACACATAATAACAAGGTTCTGTGGCTCCACAACTTTGCCATATTTGTTATGATGAGAATTTTAAATTTGGGCTGATGTGATAAATTTACAAACATACCGATTTGGAGTGGTAGCCTACATTTCTCTGTTGTTATTTATCAGCTCCTTAAGCATTTATTTCTCTATTTAGTTTTACTGTTCATTAAATTGTTCATGTTTTATGCCCAATTTTCTTGGGCAGAGACATTAATTAGTAGTTTAATGGCATATTCTATTAGCAAGGTTATGGTGGAATAGTCACTGTCCTACATCGCTGGTGGGAATGCAAAATGGCAGGTCTTCTCTGGAGGTGAATTTGACAATGTCTAGTAATATTACATGCATTTCTGCCCTTTAACTGAGCAATCCCATTTCTAGGAGCCTATTCTGAAGATAAACTGGTAAACTATAAAAAAATGGATCACAATCTGTTTGATGCAGACTACTTGTGTAGCAAATTTTGGAAATAATTCCAACATCCATCTGGTCGAGTAAATGCAATCAACAGAATGGAATTCTGTGAAACTACAAAAATAATGAGGAATAAATTTATATACTATTACAAAATTATTACTTAGTTTAAAAAAACAAGGTGAAGAAGACAAGGGTATGGAATACTGTCATTTATCTCAGAAAGGTGTACATATATACACACAACTCTTTCTTAGATAAATACTTATATCTTTCATATATATATGTGTGTGTGTGTATATATATAAGCTAATTTTCTCTGAGCATATCTTATTTTAGAGATTTGAATACAGAATCATATTTCAAATAAAACACACTAAAAATAATTCATAAAAATTGAAAGCAATAAAATAAAATACATTTAACCTATTAGTTTTACTATGATTTAGTTGGTAATATAACCAGAGGTGAGTTATTTCAAGTCTCTATAAATATAATAATTTGACTATATACACACCAGCGATATAACCTAAGGTTTTTTAAAAAATGGAAAAAGTTAAACTGTTTTCGTTAATCCTGTTGTTAGTAATAATGTTATTATTATGCTGAATGTTTTGTATAATTTTATTTTTTTAATGTTTATTTATTTTTAAATTTTTTTTTCAATGTTTATTTATTTTTGGGACAGAGAGAGACAGAGCATGAACGGGGGAGGGGCAGAGAGAGAGGGAGACACAGAATCAGAAACAGGCTCCAGGCTCTGAGCCATCAGCCCAGAGCCTGACGCGGGGCTCGAACTCACGGACCGCGAGATCGTGACCTGGCTGAAGTCGGACGCTTAACCGACTGCGCCACCCAGGCGCCCCTAATGTTTATTTATTTTTGAGAAAGAGAGACAGAACATGAGTGGGGGAAAGGTAGAGAAAGAGGGAGACACAGAATCTGAAACAGGCTCCAGGCTCTGAGCTGTCAGCACAGAACCCCACGCCAGGCTCAAACTCAGGAACAGTGAGATCATGACCTACGCCAAAGTCAGATGCTTAGCTGACTGTGCCACCCAGGCGTCCCCACATATAATTTTATATAATTAATGTGTATTGAATATATATTGTTATAAATAAGTATACAAATAAACATAAAACTATTTATTTATTTAATTATATATTTAATTATGTTATATGATTAGGTTATACTTCTATTTGTTATTTAATATTGTTCAACATGAAGGAAAACACCTTTTTTAAAGAACACAAATTCAAAGGTAAAATTTTTAAGAATTTTAAGGCTGTGATAACAGAGCATTACAGTAAACACAAAGCCTTTCTGAGCACAGGATCTTGTGCAACTGCCCTGGTTGGCTGTCCATGGAACCTGCTTGTGCACATTCCCATCCTGCCTGAGCCTCAGAAATTTTGTTGTAAAATGTGGTTAATGATTATATCTACTGGTTGAATTAAGAGAATAACTCTAATAAATTTCTCATAAATGTCTATCAGTGCATTTTCTTGTTGGATTCTTTCTATAGTTAGACAAGCAGTACAGTATAAAATAAGGGTTCATGGGGCGCCTGGGTGGCTCAGTTGGTTAAGCGTCCAACTTCTGCTCAGGTCATGATCTCTCGGTCTGTGAGTCCGAGCCCCACGTCGGGCTCTGTGCTGACAGCTCAGAGCCTGGAGCCTGTTTCAGATTCTGTGTCTCCCTCTCTCTCTGCCCATCCCCTATTCACGCTCTGTCTCTCTCTGTCTCAAAAATAAATAAACGTTAAAAAAAATTTAAAAAAAGTGTTCATGAAACTTAAAAGTAGGTAAGTATATTTCAGTGAAAAAGAAAAAGAGAATTTAAGTGGAAGAAAGCAATTTGGCAGAGATTAAAAGCAGATTTCAGTGAAAAGGGACACAATTTAAATAGAAGAAAGAAAGAATGATTGATGGGGAATGGTTCAAGATTAGAAAAGGTTGGGTCCATAAAAATTAGCATGAGATTGGCCTTTGGAATAAAAAAAAAAGCCAAGTTGTCCTTCCAGATGAATCACAAGGAATTACAGTGACCACCAGTAGCATCTAACCATCCTTTATTCCAAATCTTGCCCTCTCCTCAACTGCTGAGAAATTTCTTACCCGTCAGACATCCAAAGATTATATAATATATAATCCCTGTATAATCCAAATATTATAAAAACCACCAAGGCACAAAGCCATGAAGATATTTAAAAGCAAATGAGTGTCGCTCAGATTTTGTAATGCTAGATTTGTACTTAATTTTAAGGCTTATTTTGTGAATTAAAATCTTATTTTGTTAACTTTGTTTCTTACTAAATTATACACATACATCTTCCTGTATAATTTTTTTTAAATTTTCTGCAGTGTGTTGGAAAGAAAAATTATTCTTTGTACATTGAAAGAGGTATTTAATTGTGATATTTTAACATTAAATGGACCATGATGCAAAATTTGGCATAATTTCATTACCAGATTGAGTAGATCTTAATATAACATATTGTAGGAGGACTTGCATGCCCCTAGAATACTGGTAAGAAGAAAATAATTTATGAAAAAAAAACCCTGAAAACAAATCTAGTCCATTTGACATTTTTATTTTGTAATTTTGAATATTTTCTATTTTTTTAAAACAACTTTTTCACACCACTATAGAACAATTAAGAAATGGTTGCCTTTTGCTTTGGCCTTTGGGTATCAGCTACAGAATTGCCTATGTTGCTTGCATATTTTGACTTATGTGATATCTATGGTGAGAAGGGGATATTGTTTGCAAGTACAGTTACAGATAACTACAGCATAATAAGGTTTAGAGGGTAATTAAAGGCACAGTGCAATAAGGAAGCTGCAATGTCTATTGTACCTATGGCTGCAGTTAGTAAAGAACATGCCTAAAACATAGAAAGTGTTGGGATGAAACCAATTGAAAGTGTTATGAAAATGTAACAATAATAGGAAAAGGAAAGTCATAGAATTTCAGAAAGTAAAACAGGAAGGATTTTAGATGTCATCTCACAGAAAGTTCCAGGGTCTCTGTAGATCTTCCATGACAGAAAGTTGTTCCCTCATAAAATATGAGTAAAGTTATCCTAAACTTGTATCCTAAACCTATAAGAGATTGTAATACATAAGTGTGCATCAGGACTTTTCAAATATGGGGAACATTGGGGCGCCTGGGTGGCGCAGTCGGTTAAGCATCCGACTTCAGCCAGGTCACGATCTCATGGTCCGTGAGTCCGAGCCCCGCGTCAGGCTCTGGGCTGATGGCTCAGAGCCTGGAGCCTGTTTCCGATTCTGTGTCTCCCTCTCTCTCTGCCCCTCCCCCATTCATGCTCTGTCTCTCTCTGTCCCAAAAATAAATAAACGTTGAAAAAAAAATTTTTTTTTTAAAATATGGGGAACAAGAAATATCTGTCACGCTTCTTAGACTTTCATGCCTCCCCCCTTTTTTTCTGTTAGAAAGACACATCAAGATTTTGAAGAACACCTCTTCCATGTTGCATTTGGCAAACACTGGTTTTATACATGATCTTAGGTCAGGAAGTGACTTTTTAAAATTACCCAAATAATTGGCTGCAGTGACAGAGGGGCAAAGGATATGAATGTTGTAGGACACAACTTCTATATGTCAAGCATTTGACATATACCTTTCATAGTCATTATAGTCACCATTATAGATGAAGATGGAGTTTCCAAGAAGAGACACAATTTTTAGTCATAGGTCTACTTAATAGAACAACACTGATTTTGTTCCAAAGTTGACAATATACTCTTTCTACTGCAAAAGATAAAACAAAATTTTAATTCAATTTTTAATCTAAAAGGTATATTTGGATATGATTTAGTAATGTTTATTAAAAAGCAATGGCTGACAGTTAATAGCTCTATAGTACTTACTAATTGCCAGGAAATATTCTAATGATTCTAATAGCATACATTCTATATGATTTAATACAACAACAGGGCAAGGTAAATACAACAAAAGACAGGTAAGGTAACCTGTCCAAGGCTCACAGTTCATAAATATTGAAGCTGTTATTTGAAGCCAGATGTTGTGTTCCAAAGTTCTAACTATATACTACATCTTAGGGAAACAATATAAAATATAAAAAAATAAATTGTCATACTTTGAGTCAAATAACCAAAATCACCATTCCATAATTTTTGGAGCACTTGCTATGTGCCAGACATTGTTTAAAACACTAGGGATAGAATGCTAAACCAGACTAAGTTACTTTTTCTCATGGAGCCTACATTTTCACGAGGTGGAGAGTAAATTTTAACATAAAATAGATATATGTTGATATAATGATAAAGACTAAGAAAAATATAATAGGTAAGTAGAATTTTAAAAGGGGGTGTGGTAATGTGGAATTGGTATCTACTTTAGTTACCAGGGTGGGTAGGGTTGCTTCACCTACAAAGTGCCACCCGTTGGAGCCGAGTTCTGAATGATGGGGAGTACTCCAGGTACAAGTCTGAAAGAGCAAGTGCAGAAAAAGATCTGAAGTATAGATAATCTGGGCAACAAAACAAAGCAACAACAACAAAAAAAAAAAACAACCAGCAAGCTGGCCAGTAGACTATGTTGAAGAGATGGAATTTTTTCCTAAATGAAATTAAGTAAGAAGCCTTTGCCAAGACTTTGCAGAGAAGAAAAAAAAATTGGCTTAAATACCCGGCCCATATCCACTGGCTCTGACCACTTAAATATTCTTCAGCTGATTTCCAACTGCCTGTATCTGCACCTCTTTGGGGCTTTCTCTGAAGCTTTGGAAAGAGGAACTGCTCTCATGCTAGTAAGCAAATGTACTGGAAATCCTGAGGCAGCTCCCAGGCGATGACTGCTGTATATAAACACCAAAGTTCTCTCACCCTTTTTTTGGTGGGATAACTCCAAGGAGCCATTTTCCAGAGCTTCTTTGGGAGATTAAGCTTTAATAAGCCACAGAGATAGCTGGCTTTATTGGCTGTCTTATTTCCTTTTTCCACTTCAGATTTACTTTCTAAAATGATGGCTTTGGCTGCTGTGTGAAGAATGAACTGAAAGCAAGTACAGGGATGATGGCCCATTTCAGTGCTCCAAGTAAAAGACAATAGTGGCTTAAATTAAAAAGTGGAGATGGAAGAATGTGGGTACATTGAGAATATACGTTGAAGGTAGGGCCAACAGAACTGTTGATACGTTGCTTAAGTATGTGCCAGAAGAGAAGATTCATTAAGCACTCATAAAGTTTTCACTTGAGCAACTTTGTTGATGGTGATACCATGTACTGAGATGGAAGACTGGGAGGCTACACTCTGAGCAGAATGCATTAATATTCTATTTGCAAAATTCTTTTTTTTTATTTTATTAATTTTATTTTTTTAATTTACACCCAGATTATTTAGCATATAGTGCAACAATGATTTCAGGAGTAGATTCCTTAGTGCCTCTTACCATTTAGCCCATCCACCCTCCCACAACCCCTCCAGTAACCCTCTGTTTGTTCTCCATATTTATGAGTCTCTTCTGTTTTGTCCCCCTCCCTGTTTTTATATTATTTTTGTTTCCCATCCCTTATGTTCATCTGTTTTGTCTTTTAAAGTCCTCATATGAGGGAAGTCATATGATTTTTGTCTTTCTCTGACTGACTAATTTCACTTAGCATAATACCCTCCAGTTCCATCCACGTAGGTGCAAATGGCAAGATTTCATTCTTTTTGATTGCCGAGTAATACTCCATTGTATATATATACCACTTGTTCTTTATCCATTCATCCATCGATGGATATTTGGCCTGTTTCCATACTTTGGCTATTGTTGATAGTGCTGCTATAAACATGGGGGTGCATGTGTCCCTTCGAAACAGCACACCTGTATCCCTTGGATAAATGCCTAGTAGTGCAATTCCTAGGACATAGGGTAGTTCTATTTTTAGTTTTTTGAGGAACCTCAATACTGTTTTCCAGAGTGGCTGCACCAGCTTGCCTTGCCACCAACAATGCAAAAGAGATCCTCCTTCTCCACATCCTCGCTGACATCTGTTGTTGCCTGAGTTGTTAACATTAGCCATTCTGACAGGTGTGAGGTGGTATCTCATTATGGTTTTGATTTATATTTCCCTGATGATGAGTGACGAGCATTTTTTTCAAGTGTCTGTTGGCCATCTGGGTGTCTTCTTTGGAGAAGTGTCCATTCATGTCTTTTGCCCATTTCTTCACTGGATTATTTTTTTGTGGGTGTTGAGTTTGATATGTTCTTTATAGATTTTAGATACTGACTAATCCTTTATCTGCTATGTCATTTGCAAATATCTTCTCCCATTCTGTCGGTTGCCTTTTAGTTTTGCTCATTGTTTCCTTTGCTAGGCAGAAGATTTTTATTTTGATGAGGTCCCAATAGTTCATTTTTGCTTTTGTTTCCCTTGCCTCTGGAGACGTGTTGAGTAAGAAGTTGCTGCAGCCAAGATCAAAGAGTTTTTGCCTGCTTTCTCCTCAAGGATTTTGATGGCTTCATGTCTTACATTAAGGTATTTCATCCATTTTGAGTTTATTTTTGGGTATGGTGTAAGAAAGTGGTCCAGGTTCATTCTTTGGCATGTCGCTGTCCAGTTTTCCCAGCACGACTTGCTGAAGAGACTGTCTTTATTCCACTGGATATTCTTTCCTGCTTTGTCAAAGATTAGTTGGCCGTATGTTTGTGGGTCCATTTCTGGGTTCTCTATACTGTTCCATTGATCTGAGTGTCTGTTCTTGTGCCAGTACCATACTGTCTTGATGATTACAGTTTTGTAGTATAGCTTGAAGTCTGGAATTGTGATGCCTCCTGCTTTGGTTTTCTTTTTCAAGATTGCTTTGGCTATTTGGGGTCTTTACTGTCTCCATACAATTTTAGGATTATTTGTTCTAGCTCTGTGAAGAATGCTGGTGTTACTTTGATAGGGATTGCATTGAATATGCAGATTTCTTTGTGTAGTATTGACATTTTAACAACAGTTGTTCTTCCTATCCAGGAATATGGAATCTTTTTCCATTTTTTTTTGTGTCTTCTTCAATTTCTTTCATAAGCTTTCTGTAGTTTTCAGTGTATAGATTTTTCACCTCTTTGGTTAGATTTATTCCTAGGTATTTTATGGTTTTTTGTGCAACTGTAAATGGGATTGATTCCTTGATTTCTCTTTCTGTCACTTCATTGTTGGTGTATAGGAATGCAGCCAACTTCTGTGTGTTGATTTTATATCCTGCAACTTTGCTGAATTCATGAATCAATTCTAGCGGTTTTTGGTAGCATCTTTTGGGTTTTCCATATAGAGTATCATGTCATCTGCGAAGAGTGAAAGTTTGACCTCCTCATGGCCGATTTGGATGCATTTTATTTCTTTGTGTTGTCTGATTGCAGAGGCTAAGACTTCCAATACTATATTGAATAACAGTGGTGAGAGTGGACATCCCTATCTTGTTCCTGACCTTAGGGGGAAAGCTCTCAGTTTTTCCCCATTGAGGATGATATTAGCATTGGGTCGTTCATGTATGGCTTTTATGATCTTGAGGTATGCTCCTTCTATCCCTACCTTCTTGAGGGTTTTTATCAAGAAAGGATGCTGTATTTTGTCAAATGCCTTATCTTCATCTACTGAGAGGATTATATGGTTCTTGTCCTTTCTTTTATTGATGTGATGAATCACGTTAATTGTTTTGAGGATATGGAACCAGCCCTGCATCCCAGGTATAAATCCCACCTGGTCGTGGTGAATAATTTTTCTAATGTATTGTTAGAACCAGTTAGCTAATATCTTGTTGAGGATTTTTGCATCCACGTTCAAAAGGGAAATTGGTCTATAGTTCTCCTTTTTAGTGGAGTTTCTGTCTGGTTTTGGAATCAAGGTAATGCTGGCTTCATAGAAAGAGTTTGGAAGTTTTCCTTCCATTTCTATTTTTTGGAACACCTTCAAGAGAATAGGTGTTAAGTCTTTTTTAAATGTTTGGTAGAATTCCCCTGGAAAGCCATCTGGCCCTGGACTCTTGTTTTTTGGCAGGTTTTTGATTACTAATTCGATTTCCTTACTGGTTATGGGTCTGTTCAAATTTTCCATTTCTTCCTGTTTCAGTTTTGGTAGTGTATATGTTTCTAGGAATTTGTCCATTTCTTCCAGATTGCCCATTTTATTGGCATATAATTGCTCATAATATTCTCTTATTATTGTTTTTATTTCTGTTGTGTTGGTTGTGATCTCTCCTCTTTCATTTTGGATTTCATTTATTTGGGTCCTTTCCTTTTTCTTTTTGATCAAACTGGCTAGTGGTTTATCAATTCTGTTAATTCTTTCAAAGAACCAGCTTCTGGTTTCATTGTTCTGTTCTACTTTTTTTTGGTTTCAATAGCATTAATTTCTGCTCTAATCTTTATTATTTCTGTCTTCTGCTGGTTTTGGGTTTTATTTGCCGTTCTTTTTCCAGCTCCTTAAGGCATAAGGTTAGGTTGTGTATCTGAGATCTTTCTTCCTTCTTTAGGAAGGTCTGGATTTCTATATACTTTCCTCTTATGACCGCCTTTGCTGCATCCCAGAGGTTTTGGGTTGTGGTGTTATCATTTTCATTGACTTCTATATACTTTTTAATTTCCTCTTTAACTGCTTGGTTAGCCCATTCATTCTTTAGTAGGATGTTCTTCAGTCTCCAAGTATTTGTTACCTTTCCAAATTTTTTCTTATGGTTGATTTAGAGTGTCATATCATTGTGGTCTGAAAATATGCACGGTATGATCTCGATCTTTTTGTACTTACTTAGGGCTGATTTGTGTCCCAGTATATGGTCTATTCTGGAGAACGTTCCATGTGCACTGGAGAAGAATGTATATTCCGCTGCTTTAGGATAAAATGTTCTGAATATATCTATTAAGTCCATCTGGTCCAGTGTTTCATTCAAAGCCATTGTTTCCTTGTTGATTTTTTGATAAGATGATCTGTCCATTGCTGTGAGTGGGGTGTTGAAATCTCCTAGTATTATGGTATTACTATCGATGAGTTTCTTTATGTTTGTGATTAATTGCTTTATATATTTGGGTGCTTGCACATTTGGCACATAAATGTTTACAACTGTTAGGTCTTCTTGGTGGATAGACCTCTTGATTATGATATAATACCCTTCTGCATCTCTTGATACAGTCTTTAAAGTCTAGATTGTCTGAAGTAAGTATGGCTACTCTGGCTTTCTTTTGTTGATTATTAGCATGACAGATGTTTCTCCATCCCCTTACTTTACTTTCAATCTGACAGTGTCTTTAGGTCTAAAGTGGGTCTCTTGTAAATAGCATATAGATGGATCTTGTTTTCTTATTCATTCTGTACCCAAGTCTTTTGATTGGAGAATTGCGTCCATTGACGTTTAGAGTGAGTACTGAAAGATAGGAATTTATTGCCATTTTGATGCCTGTAGAGTTGGAGTTTCTGGTGGTGTTCTCTGGTCCTTTCTAATCTTTTGTTGCTTTTGGTATATTTTCATCTTTTCTCCCCTCAGAAAGTCCCCCTTAAAATTTCTCGCAGGGCTGGTTTAGTGGTCACAAGCTCCTTTAATTTTTGTTTGTCTGGGAAACTTTTTATCTCTCCTTGCATTTTGAATGACAGACTTGCTGGATAAAGAATTCTTGGCTGCATATCTTTCTGATTCAGCACACTGAATATATCCCACCACTCCTTTCTGGCCTGCCAAGTTTCTGTGGATATGTCTGCTGCAAACCTGATCTATCTTCCCTTATATATTAGGGACTTTTTTTCCCTTGCTGCTTTCATGATTCTCTCCTTGCCTGAGTATTTTGTGAATTTGACTATGATATGCCTTCTGATGGTTGGTTTTTGTTGACTCTAATGGGGGTCCTCTCTGCTTCCTGGATTTTGATGTCTGTGTCTTTCCGCAGGTTAGGGAAGTTTTCTGCTATGATTTGCTTACATAACCCTTCTACCCCTATTTCTCTCTCTTCTTCTTCTGGGACCCCTATGATTCTGATGTTGTTCCTTTTTAATGAGTCACTGATTTCTCTAATTGTTAAATTGTGCTTTTTGCCTTAATCTCCCTCTTTTTTTTCTGCTTTATTCTTCTCTATAAATTTGTCCTCTATATCGCAGATTCTCTGTTCTGCCTCATCCATCCTTGCTGCCGCTGTATCCTTTCATGATTGCAGCTCAGTTAGAGCATTTTAAATTTCATTCTGGCTATTTTTTTACTTCTTTTATCTCTGCAGAAAGGGATTCTAATCTATTTTCACTCCAGCTAGTATTCTTATTATCGTGTTTCTAAATTCTGGTTCAGACATCTTGCTTGTATTTGCATTGGTTAAATCCCTGGCTGTTGTTTTTTCGTGCTTTTTCTTTTGGGGTGAATGCCTACATTTTGACATTTTGAAGGGAGAAAAGCAATTAATGAGGTAGAAAAATTGAAATTAAAAAAATTAAAATTAAAAAAATATTAAAATTAAAAAATTACACACACACACACACACACATAAATCGTATAAATGATGCTAGATATTGGGTGTGTTTTGGTGTAGGTGTTGAAAGTGGTGTGACAGATTAGGGAAAAAAAGTCAGGGTAAACAAAAAGGAAATCATTTGAGAATTTGAAAATATTATTACGCTGAAATAGACTAAAATGAGATAATGGGAGTAAAATAAAATTTGAAAAAATATACACAAAAGTAAAGAATATAGTAGAAAAAATTAAAGAAAAATATTTTTAATAAAAATTAAAAATAAAAATGATTTTTTCTCTTTCTGTATTCAAGAAAAAGAAAAGAAGTGAAAAAGAAAAAAAGAAAAAAAAAGAAGAAAGAAAATTGAATAGATGGACCTGCTAACAGATTGAAATACGACTGAAATTACTTTGTTTTCTCCTAGAAGTTAGACTATGAAGCGCTTTGTAGTCCATAAACTAAGCAGGTGGTGAGATATGTGTTCTTGAAGAGTGACATTGGCCCAGTTGGGCAGTGCTCAGTGTAATGGCTCCGTTCTCCACTAGATGGTGCTGCTAGCCTACTGGGGTGGAATGTTGTGGCTCTCTTAGGTGTGTATGCGTGGGAGCAGTGAAAATGGTGTCACCGAGCTACCCAGTCTCTAGTATGGGAACTCTGTTCTCCCCGATCAGCAATCGTGCACCTGTCCTCTGTCTTCAGCTCTTGTCCACTCCCTGCTTTTTCACTCTCTGTGACCAGGCCCCAGGCAGTACCTCTCTCCTGAGTCTCAGATGCGGCTGTTTTCCCTGGCCCCTTACTTCCGAAGGACTGTGGCTTTGACCCGTTCTGCCCCTCTGCCAGAGGGTCTCACTGAGCAATGGCTGAATGTCAGCTGCACCCAGGAACGTTTGCTGGACCCTGCTGCTTCCAGTGCCCCAAGACTGTGGCCAGGTGCCAGCCTGCCCCAGAAAAAGTTCTGCAAGGTAGTCTAGCAGCAGCTTTTCAGGGATTATGGAAAATCACAACACACATCTGGCACCAGCCTTCACCCTTAACGACCTTGTTCCAGCACCAGCGAATGTGGCCATTCTCTGGGGTCTGCTGGGACCAGGTGGCTTCAACAGTCTCTACCAAATGTCCTTCCAGCAGTGGAACCACTTTTCCCTGTGTGGCCCGAGAACCTCCCGGATCCCACTTGGTTCCTGGGGATTTGCCCTTCCCAGCAGAGTATCGCCAGGTATCGAGCTGCAGAGTTGCAGCCTTTGCATTCCCCTTGTTTACAGTCTTAATGGAATTTAAACCCTCTCCTTTCTCCTTTCTCCCTTTTTACTTTAGTCACTGTGGCTGTTTCCAATTTCTACTTTGTCTCCAGCTGCTTTTGTGGAGGGGTGCTTTTCCCATATTCTCCCCCTGCCCCATCTTCATCCTCTCTCTGCCTGCAAAACACCTCCTGGCCCACCATGGCTTCTTGCTCCCCACACTCACGCCTCCGTGCCATGTACCTGCTGAGTTCTGTGGTTCAGGTTGTGCAAATTGTTATGTTAAACCTCCAGTCAGTTTTCTAGGTGTGCAGGATGGTTTAGTGTTGGTCTGGTTGTATTTCTTGAACGCAAGACACACTAAAAACTTCCGTGCTGTTCTGCCATCTTGGCTTCTCTATTTGCAAAATTCTAATTGTAAGTTAAGTTAAGTATCCCAACAGTGAGGTCAAGTAGACAGATCTTTGAGTTTGCTGGCATGAGGAGGAGGAGGAATTAAGGTGGGAGGCTTTGTTCTAGAAGTCATCCATGCCTGACTAGTCTTTAACTTCATGGGACTGAATGATAGCAACTAGAAAGAGTGCGGTAACTACAGGAGACTTCTGAGGACAGAGCAGTGGTGCACAATCATTTAAACATTTGGTCAAAGGTGAAAGGAGGCAACAAAAAAAGAATGAAAAATGAAAAATATCCAGGGCTGCAGGAAAGTGTGAACAAGATGATACAATAAGATTGGAATCCTCAACTGTGTCATACAGTGCTGACAATTCAAGGAATGTTAAAAAAGAAATTTGATCTTTGCATTTGGCAAGACAGAGAATATTGGTGACTTGACCAGTGTCATTTTGCTGAGCTGGTAGGAGCAAAACCTTAATGAAGGGAACAAAGAAAATAATTAAAGGTGAAACAATATATAAATAAATTATAGACAAGTGGGAGATTATTAAGAGCAATAAGCTGAAATATGAATCAGTATCTGGACACACGTATAATCTTCATCCCCGGGCACCTCCCCATTCCCAGTGATACTGTGTTTGCATGCTGATAGAATGGAATCATCAAAAGAAGAGGTTTGGATGATTTTTTAGCAATTTTTTCAACACACACACTCACACACTTACAGTATTACTAAAAAATAGAAGTACAGTAAAAACTTGGATTGCAAGTAACTTGTTCTGTGAGTGTTCCACAAGATGAGCAAATATTCCTAATAAATTTCGACTTGACAAAGGAGCAATGTCATGCAATAGGAGTAGTAGGTGACACTGAATGTCACGTGATCACAACTGAGCCAGTGGTTCTTTCTCTCTTGCTGAAGGATTGTGGGTAATTATTTCCCATGCTCAGATGCTTGGTCTCAGGCCACAGTGTGTGGCAGAAATCAGTGATTTTTCAGAACATTGGAAAATGCCTACATTTGGCACTAGTGTATTTTTTTGTCACTTCAAAGCACCTATGGGCAGTCCTTTGCTTTTCCATACAAGAGTAAGCTTAAGACTGCTTTTCTTCATTTTAGGTCAGTCTGCCTACAGATATAGACCCTTTTCATCTGCTGCCTTAGTGCCAGTTACATTAAATACAGTATATGACAAGAGTTTATTAATACTGCACTGTAGCCAATAAAAGTTGAAAAGAAAGGTGGTAAGAAAAGGAGATGATTATGGTTCAAGTTAAGAAGGAAATCATTGAGAAGTATGAACAAGGTATAGCGAGTGGCAAAAATTGCAAGATTTTATAAGATGTGCACATCAGGGGTGCCTTGGTGGCACAGTGGGTTAAGCATAGACTTCAGCTCAGATCATGATCTCACAGTTCGTTTGTTCGAGCCCCGTGTCAGGCTTGTGCTGACAGCTGGGAGCCTGGAGCCTGCTTCAGATTATGTGTCTCCCTCTCTCACTGCCCTTCCCCCACTCATGCTTCGTCTCTCTCCATCTCTCAAAAATGAACAAACATTAAAAAAAATTATAAGAAGTCTACATCTGCATCTCATCTGCAGAGGAGAAGGAAAAAAGGCAGAGGAATCCCTCACTTCAAATGAGATTAGGGAGATGTGTAAAATGTGGGAAACAGTGCAAAATTTTGTAGAAAAGCACCACCCAAATAAGGCTGTAGCAGTGCTAGGTGTGAATTTGTTTAATGACAATGCATCTCACATTTCCGTGAAATCCTCAAAATGAGGCAAAAGCAAGTGTCAATGAATAGGTTTCTTGTTAAAGTCACACAAGAAGAAAAAGTTTCCACTGAGCTAATAGATAGTAGTGATTCCAGTAGTGATAATGAAAGTCATCCTACACAATAACTCTCCTCTCTCTTGTCTCTCTCACACTAGCCACAAAGGTTTTCAAAGGTAAGTGCAGGTCAATTTATTTTTTCATATTTTGTGTTTTCTTTATTATTTTGAATTCTATTACAGTATTGTAATCATTTTTATATGAATACTTTTGGACTGTGAAACAAATCATCTGAGTTTCCATTATTTCTTATGGGGAAATTCGTTTTGATATACAAGTGCTTTGGATTACAAGCATGTTTCCAGAACAAGCTATGCTTGTAAACCAAGGATTTAATGTATCTTGAGTGTGTATTTTGACGGAATGCTGAAAGGCTGAATGTTGAATCGGTAAAAGGCTAAAAGTAACATTGAAGCCCAATATCTCTCTTGCTTACCGAACACCTATGATTGAAGAACAAATAATAAATTTTAGCCAATGGCCTTGTAATGGTGTTGTATGGTGACAGATGGTAGCTACGCTTGTGGTGAGCAAAGCATGATATATAGAGTTGTCATATCACTATGTTGTACGCCTGCAACTAATGTAACATTCTGTGTCAACTCTACTTCAATTAAGAATAAATAATAAATTATGCTTAGAGTTAAGTATTAATCATATTTTATTTAAAATTATATCAACCAAATTTAAGTCTGAGAATACAGTGCAGAACAATTGCTTCTCAGCACCATCAGTAGCTAATTTCTTCCATGGTGGCTAAACTGCTCATTGCGATACTAAAAATACTTTCATTTTCAGATAGCACATGTCAGAACATCACTCATCTTTTTGATACAAAGCCGAATATTTTTATTCAGGAAAAAATGTTATTCTAGTAACATGGTTTTTAAAAGGAATCATATACCTGGGCACCTGGGTGGCTCAGTCGGTTAAGCATCCAACTTCAGTCAGGTCATGATTTTGCAGTTCGTGGGTTCGAGCCCCGTGGGGCTCTGTGCTGACAGCTCAGAGCCTGGAGCCTGCTTGAGATTCTTTGACTCCCTCTCTCTGCGCCTCTTCCACTTGAACTCTCTCTCTCTCTCAAAAATAAACATTAAAAAAATTAAAAATAAAATAACAGGAATTTCATACCTAAGATTCATACTTGAGCAGCTCTCAAAACTCTTTGTCTTCAACTAATATAAATGGTTGGCAGATTATAAAAATCATGTCAACAATCTTTGTTTAAATTTTTAACCTCCATAAATTCAAACTAAAACCAAAAAATCTTTTCAGAGCATTTTTGTATAGTGTGTTGTTTTGAAATTTGGTTAGTGAAAACAATACATGTTTTGAGTGCCTCAATTTTCTCTAACGTTCTCCTCTTTTGTTCATGTTCCTTACGTAATTATAGTTCTTGTCTGAGATGATTTTTCATGGATGTTGTACAGATTTCCTAGTTTTTCCTGTTTGTGAGATGAAAGGTTAAAGTCATAAAACAGGTATTGTGATTTTAATGCAATCTCACAAGATCTTAAAAATTTCCAAACAGGACTTTGTCATGGAAAACAAAAGCAATACAGATGGAACTAAATTGCTAACAAATAATCATTAATATTTTATTTTTTAGTGTTATAAATTTTAAGTATACCGAATGACTCCACAAAATTAATATTACAACACAATGTAATATCTATTAATTACCTGAAATTATTATTTAAGCTTTACAAGCATATTTTGAAGCAAAAGAAATATAATGGCCTTTCTATGTTAATTTATATGTTTAAGTTGGGAGCTACTTTGTGTGTTTCTGGCTCCAGATCAACTCTCACTGTGAAAACATACATGTTAACCACTTCCTGTGTGTAAGTCACAGTTTCCAGTTTTCTAGCATTTTGGTTTCCCAACAATAAACTCAAAGTATTTTTCCCTTTGTGAAATACGATTGCAGAATTTTGGTCCTGGGGACCTTTTAAGAATTCCTTTTCTTATTCTACTTGATAGATGTTTTTTTTCTTTTTCCATAAGGAGAATAAACAAAAAAGAAGAGCTATAATGTAAATAGTAGTTCATAAAATTCCTATGGAAGGAAACGTGAATGAAATGGCTCAGCAACTTGTTCATCAATTGATTTATCAATCTCCTGGGCACAGGCAAGTTGGTAGAAATATCATATGGCCACTTTTTTTCAGGATCTTTGAGGAGATATATGTATGTGTGTGTGTGTGTATATGTATATATATGTGTGTGTGTGTGTATCGAGAGGGAGAGAGATCGATCTCCATTGAAACTAGCTAATGTAAATAAATCCTTCCCTAGCTCCTCTGGAGGGAGTGAGACCCTCCTGACACCTTGATTTCATCCCAGTAACACTAATTTCAAACTTCTGGCTTCTAGAACTGTGGAAGAATACATGTATGTTGTTTTAAGCCAGAAAGTTTGTGAGAATTTGTTACAGCAGCCATAGGAAAATTATATATCTATATATAGAGATAGATATATTATTTTTATATATCTGGATATTATATATTATAACATAATATATAAAACATATATAATATATAATTATTATAAATCATTATATATCTATATTATTTTTATATTATGAGTATACAGCTATATATGCATATAGATATACATAAAATAAAAATAGGATTATGGATATATAGATAATAAAGAGAGAAAAGGCTCTCCTTTTCTGTCCTTATTCTAGTTCATTTCAATTTAATTTCTATATCAAATAAGTAAAGATTTTTTATTTTTAATGTTTATTTTGGAAGAAAGAGAGAGGGGGAGAGAGAGAGAGAGAGAGAGAGAGAGAGAGAGAGAGAATGAGTGGGGAGAGGCAGAGAGAAAGGGAGAGGGAGAATCCCAAGCAGACGCTGCACTGTCAGCACAGAAACCTACACCGGGCTGGAACTCATGAACCCTGAGCCAAAATCAAGAGTCGTCTGTTTAACTGACTGAGCCACCCAGGCACCCAAACAGGTAAATGTTTTTAAAAAGCTCCTGAGAATTTATGGATGAATGTGACCATATCTTTGATTGATTCAACACATACTCATTGGACTTATAAAATAATGTTCTATTAAGATGCCAATCTTTTTGAACTCTTCACACATATGTCTTCGCATTAGTTGTTTTCTTTTTAACTTCTCCACTCCAAATGTACTTACTTCCTACATATTCAGGCCTCTTTTGCTTACTGATCTCATGGATATACTCAAATGTCCCCATTTTATAAGGTCTTCTCAGATCATCTTTTTGGTTGCTTTTTTTTTCAATCTTTTGTAAATATAGCATGTATTGTCATATAAGATATGATACATTTTGTTTTTGTGGTTTATTACTTTATATAAGAAATTCAGCTTCATGGGGTCAGCGATTTTATATTCTTTATTCATTGCTATTATCCCAATTACTAACACAGTAAGTACACAGCAAAATATTTGGTGAATGAATGATTGGAAGCAGATGAGAATGAATTAATGAATCATAAATGAAGACCTATATTTACCTTCCTTGTGACTTTTCACTTGCTTTAAATGTATGTGTATGTGTATTAAATAATTAATTAATTTGCTTTATATACTGGGTTTTAAATATCTTTCACAGGAAAAATGAAAATAAGTTAAGAGCCAAGTTGCAGTTCCAGTAATAAGATAAAAAAATAGTCATTTATAAAGTAGGATTAACATATATTGCCACATGGTAAGTGTATCAGTTATAGATTATAATGGCATGCATTATAAAGCTCTCACAGTTTCTAAACAGGTTAGAATTAAAAACAATGTTTTAAAATAATGAACTAATTTATATTTTTCTATATGTTAAAAAAAAGAAAATATCTAGGATATGAGCCTGAAGCATGACAATATTTAGAATAATAATGTAAGCTAAGCTGTGCATTAATCCCTCTTGTCTAGTTAAATAAGCTCCCCTTATACCCACATGACCCTCTCTTTTAAGCTCATTATATGTTTTCTTGAGCTACCTTCTCTAATTTAATTTTAAGTAATATCCTCTGTGATTTTTTTTTAGGATGTATAAGAAGATCATTTTTAAATCTTGTCTTAAGACCTCACTCCTGAATACCAATTCCATAATCTCTGCTTCTCATATCCACTTACATGTCCAAAGCTATTTTCTAATTATGACAAAATTATCTTGGTTATCTCGAAAGAGCTATTTGTCTTCCTACACCAAGTGACAACAGTTTTTCCCTTCCACCCTTTGCCTTGCTCATGAAGATTATTATCATTATCATGACTGTCTTCCACCTTCTGCCTATGGATTAGCAACTGGGCAGCCTAAATAAACTAAGACCTTCCTTTGGGATCTTTTAGGATATGAAATAGGATTTGTTATCAAATGGCCAGTATGTTATTATTCTTTATTTCTTATTGAGATGAATATAAACGTAAAAATATATTTTCCAAGTATATTTGGTAGTTTAAATAATTTCACAACTATATATCTTTATTTTCCCCAGAATAATGGGGAATCACTTAGAACATAAATGGCATTGTGGAAAGAACAAAGCATGCCTGACTTCTCAGTTCATCACTACTTACTAGTATGACCTTGAAGAACTCAAATATATTGTCATTTCATTTCCTTATTTATTATAGAGGAAGATATAATTAAGTCTACTACACATATTTTACTATACTATTATCAGGCTGATGCAAACATTATATGGAAGAGGACTTTGAATTTTATAAAATCATATTAAAATTCAAGAAAACATTTAGACAAAACAGATATTTATAAATCTGTCTTACTGATTTAAAATTTGGGAATAAAAAGATTTAGTTGGAAATAAAATCCAGACCTCTCGCATCAGAAATATTTAGAATTATGTTACCCTAATTATAACACAGATACTTAGAAAGTATTCAAATGCTGAACTGTTTGCAAGATAGTAGGAAAAGAACTGAACATCTCAACTTAAAGTTTTGGGTTTTTTTGTTTTTTGTTTTTTAAATATATATATAAATGTGTATTAAATAATGTGGCATCAGTGCAAGTCTAGATGACTTAATTAATGAAATAGAACTGTATTCTTTGAAACAGGCATATATAAATATTGACAGAGACAACAAATTTATCTATATCCAACACAATAGACAAAGAAAAAAACTATAAATAGATTATGCACTTAATGACTACAGAACAAGTTCAAAACTTTAAAAAATATGGAGATAAATATCTTTGAGATAAAGAGAAATTTATTAGAGATGTTAGAAAAAACGTTAACCATAGATTAAAGGAATCAATGAATTCAGGTATATTAAAATTAAGATACTCTGATTATTAAAAGACCCCTGAAATAAAGGAAAAGACAAGCCAAAAAGAAGATATTTTAACACATAGAACTAACTTTGAAGTTGAAGAATATATATTTTAACACATAGAACTATCTTTGAAGTTTGAAGAATATATAAAGAACTCCTATAATCAAGTAGAAGAGAAACAATTCAGGAGAAATACAGGCAAAGCCCAAGCATATCACAATTAGGTAAATAAAAAAGACTAAAACAAACAAACAAACAAACAAACAAACATGTTTAGAAGTGTTTGACTGTTTTATTAATTTGAGACATGCAAGACCAAAAAATTGAACCATGTAACACAGAGTCAATTGGTCAATATAAATACATCTAACATGGGAGAGAAGTTAATGCATACATGTAATATATATATATATATATATATATATATAGTCAGTACACATTTTATTATGATGCAAATTGTTAGAATTACATCACAAAATGATTTGACGAATCTGATAAAGCTGAGCTTCACTTTCTCAATGGCACAGCACTAGTATCCTCAACAGGAGCCATGCATAAGTTCATTTATAGTAGCACGCTGAAACAAGACAAATGCCCATCAAGAGTGAAGGGAACAAATAATGTGTCTTACATTCATACAATGGAATATTAGATGGTTATAAAAATGACCTAGAGCCACGTGGATCAACATGTATAAATCTTAGTAACACAACATTGAGTAAAAAATGCAAGTCATAGCAAACTATGTAAAGTATGATTGAATATTTAATTTTAGAATTGGGTGATATATTATGAATATTTCCATAGTATTCAACATTGATAAATGATTGAAATAAAAGAGCAGAACACATGAATCAATAAACACTGTGTCCTTTACTAAAAATATATAAAATTAAAATAATAATTAAATTAAATAATAATAAAATGCAGTTAACTGTGGCAGTGTTTTCTCTGGAGGCTTAGGCCTCTGATTTCACTTCTTTTTTTTTTTTTTTTTTTAATGAATTTATTTATTTTGAGAAAGGGAGAGAGGGAGAGAGTAAGGGAGGGGCAGAGGCAGAAGGAGAAAGAATCCCAAGCAGGCTCCATGCTGTTAGTGCAGAGCCCCAAGTGGAGCTTTATTCCAAAACTATGAGATCATGACCTGAGCCAAAATTAAGAGTCAGTCGCTGACTGAGCCACCCAAGCTTAAAATCATGTTTAAGATGTAGAGAGAAATTTGAACTGTGGAATACGAAATGGTCTTAGCTGAATGTAAATCGTGATTGAAATACATCAACTGACATTTATAATAATAATGATATCTAATAAGTATCTAGTTCTTAAAATTTTCCAGGCATGGTTCCAATTGCTTCTTTGTATATTTCATTTAATCCTCATAACACATCTAAAAGATTAATATTCTTAGGATGCATTTTTGTACAGATGAGGAAACTGAGACATAAAGTATTATGGGTCACATTGTGTTTCCCTCTCCAAATTCGTATATTAAAGTGCTAAACCCCAATATCTCAGAATGTGACTGTATTTGGAGGTAAGGTCTTTAAAGACCATTAAAGGTAATTAAGGTTAAATGAGGTCACTAGGATAGACCTTTATCAAGTATGACTGATGTCCTTATAAGAAGGGGGTATTGTGACACAGACACAAACACAGAGAAAACCATATGAACACACTGGAAGAAGGAGGCCATCCACAAGGCCAGGAGAGAGACCTTAGGAGAAGATCTAAGGTTTCTAGCTTCCAGAATTGTGAGGAAATACATTCCTGTTGGTACTTTGTTATGGCCACTTTAACAAACCATTGCAGCAAGTTTCTCACATTCATCCAGCTAGTAAATGGTGGAGGCAGAATATGAATCAGGAAGTTAATTTGAGTCTGCATTATGAGAAACTCCTCTGTAATCTTCCACTGAGAAAAGATGCACCCAAGAAGGTCTGAAATTGGCAAGTTCCCTGAACCTTGCTGAAGCTGCAGAAGACACATTCCTTCTCACAGTTTTACAATATAAACAGATGAATCTACGTACAATTTTTTTCTATAATGAACAATTTGCCTCAATGTTTTCTATGCCTCAAGTTATCTTCCTTTTGTGTATGCTTCTTTTCTTCCCATTTGTCTATTTCCTTCTTGCCTAAACTCTAAATTTCCTGGGGCTGCTGTAACAAAATATCACAAATTGTGTGGCCTTAAAACAACAGTTCTGAAAGCATAAATTTGCAATCAAATTGTACACAAGGTACTGCTCTCTCTAAAGAGTCTGGGCTAGGATCATCCTTTTTGCCTCTTCCAAATTTCTGGTAGTTATGGTCCAACCTTTCATTTCCTGGTTTGTGACAGCATAATTTCAGTCGGCTCCAATCTTCACATAGCTGCCTTCTCTCTATCCATGTCTCTGCACCAAAAATTCTGTCTCCTTATAAGGAAGGACACCAGTCACTGGATTTAAGGCCTAGCCTAATGACAATAAGACTTCACCTTAACTTGATGTCATCTACAAAGACCTATTTCCAAATAAGGTCACATTCACAGGTACTGGAGGTTAAGACAGGGTCATATATTTTGGGGGACAAAATTCAACCACAACACCCCTATTAGCTATTTTTAACCAAATAGCTGGATGGCTCTAAAATGAAGTCACACTCAATCCAAAAAGACCGAAATATTTGTAATAGGGATGGCCTATTTTTACACTTTTATTTTTGTTAATATTATGTGGCATCATTAACTGTATTAGGTATCCTCTGTGAATCCAAGTATAGGACCATGTTCCAGTGTACATTTAATAAATTACTGATTAATGGAAACAAGAAAAGTTACCAAATTCTGTTATTTGTATATATTGGGATACTTACATACCGCATCTTCTTTATTCACTATTGAGTTTAGAAACATGATTATAATTCATACAGAAAAGGAGACTAGGAACCAAGCAATGACTGGAAAAGTTTATTACTTTAGCTAGATTAAGCTTCTTGAAAACCAGTGCCATATTTTATGTTTCTATGGAGCATATTTTACGTCCCCCTGACATTTCATACACTCTTATAATAAAAGATCAATGATGGAATAGTTGTTCCCTCTAAGTTTAGATGAGGTTTCTTCTTCTTGTCCATCTTCATTTATTCATTTCATAAATACTTATTGATTGCCAATATGCACCAAACAATGCAATGAAGATAAAAAATGAGTATGACGAACCTGTACCTTAGAGTTTCTGATCATTTTCACATTTCTTAATAATTTTTTTAATTAAAAAGATAATTTCTTCCAAATCATTGTTTTCTTTTCCTTATTTGATGTATGTTGCATTATTCGTGCCCTGTCAGCAAATAAAGCGGGAATTAATAAAATAGAAACCCCTTGAAGACAGACTCCCTTGGCTATTTCATGAGTATTCCTTGAAGATTCTGTAAAGTGTAACGTGTTGTGATAAAGTGTTTATGTGTGGCAACACCATGAAATAATAGAGAATTAAGAAAGAAAATTAATTTGTAACCTTAAAAATAAAAGCTTTTCTGTTACAGGCAATAGAAGTTGATATTGTAGTTTTCTGCAGCAGAATTTAAATCACTGTATTATATTTGATAATATCACACACATCATCACCCACCATTCCTCAATATATGCTAATTGCCAAAAGACAGATTAACAATACCTTGATCAATAGGGTAGATTCACTATGTAATTAGGGCAGTAATTAACAATGTGAAAGGCACACTAATACTTTTGCCACTGTGAAAATCAAATAGAATGCCACTCACAGAATTTAAACTGTTATTGTTTTTTCTGAAAAGAACATGTATAGATTTTATTCCAGGTCAGCTAAAAACTTGTATTATGCCTAAGAAAGTAGAACATTGCCACAGCCTTTTATGTTACCTTGGAAAAGGTTATTTCAACATTATCATTAATTTATTAGTACAAAACTGGCTAATTTCCCCAAGGTTCTTAAAATTTGAGAGCACATCTTTGAGGCTTCTGAAGTGCAATTATTGGAAAATGAATAAAAAGCTTAAATTGGAATAAATGTAATAATCTTTGTTTGACTTCTCCTAATATCACGATCAATCCAAAGAGAGTAGTTTTACCCTGTGTAGAGTTTAAAATGAAAATATGCCTCTCTCCCAGCTCAGTGTTTCAAAATATGTGTGCGTATAATTTGTTTTAAAACCCCATAAATACATTTATGAAACAGATTAATCATACCTTAATGAAAAGAAAAAAATAGAACCTAAAATTCCTAAAATCATTGATAGATCACCTTAGGTTTGGGGGGGATATACAAAATTCAGATACAATTTCAGACCATTCTCTCTTTATTTCTGTGACTTTGACTCCAACCCCCATTTAATATCTAAAGCCAATGGACATGCCTGGATCATAAGGAAGCCTTGAAGACCCTTTGGTCTCTGAAATGCGAATGCCTCACTGACTATGCAAGATGACCCAGAGCAACACCACATTTATGAAAGCAAGCTTCGCCAGAAAGCACATCTGAGATTTTGTGTCTTTCTCATGTGCTCAAGGAAAGGGGGTAGGGGGAGAGTTTGAAGTTTGGGAATGAATAGTTTGGAAAAGAGAGACAGTTGAGTGAGAAAAATTCAAATGCTCTTTTGCTGGTAGGGGAGTTGTGATGCCATATTTTAAGATCTTTTGTCTTATCTAACATCTCTCACAGATATGTTAACTCACACAGTAAACTAGAGTCAGGCCTAAACAGTTTGTTTGCTATTACTCGTTTCCCTCCTTTTCTCTGGTTCACACAGTGGACATCACTTAACTTCCCAAAGACAAGAGGCATCTTCCAAATAGAAATTCTTTTTGGGGGGCGCCTGGGTGGCGCAGTCGGTTAAGCGTCCGACTTCAGCCAGGTCACGATCTCGCGGTCGGTGAGTTCGAGCCCCGCGTCGGGCTCTGGGCTGATGGCTCAGAGCCCGGAGCCTTTTTCCGATTCTGTGTCTCCCTCTCTCTCTGCCCCTCCCCCGTTCATGCTCTGTCTCTCTCTGTCCCAAAAATAAATAAACGTTGAAAAAAAAGATTTTAAAAAAAGAAATTCTTTTTGGGGTACGTGATACCATGCGGTGTCTGAAATGTAGTATCCTAAGCCTTGTATTATTCCTTAGCTTGCTTCAGAATTAATCTTCTTTGGAGGCTTAAGGGTGAAACTTTTGCACCCTAATGCTTAGAATGTACCACTGGCGAAATATGTCACAGTAAGGGCAGCTACTTCAATATACTTAGATATATTTGAAAACTCAGTATTTTTATTTCTTTATCATGAACATAGAATGACACAACTGAATTATGTTGCTTGTAGCTCATTATAGGAAAAATGATGTCATCCGTTATCATTGCTTAACTAGGAAGCTTGGAGTTTTCCGGGCTCACTCTCTTCAGACTGAAGATATAATATTCTTGACATTAAAGAAAATACCATCGTGTAAACTTTCATTTAATTGTATTTTTAGTCGGCAAGCTTAATCAAATTTAAAATTCTAGAATTTATAACTGGAATATATAGATTATTTTTAATAAGAAAGAAAATCAAGTTTAGTATCATAAACCCAAACATTTACTTTAAAAAATTAACGAGAGATTTTATAAAGACAGACATTTTATTGTTAATAATTTCTTAGCTAAGGAAAAAATTCAGCTATATTCTTCTAGTGTTCACTTTAGATATTCAATTTTCTTAAATTTGGCATCTACAAAAATGACCTGAACTATAAGAGGTTAGGCACAATAGAATTACTGAAATGCTTGGAAATTAAGGATTTAAAAATCAAGCTAATGTTTTCTGGACAGTGTTCCTACAAACATTTTGAACTATACTACTAACGAATACCAAGCACCATAAATATTCTTCTGTAAATCTAAATTAAAGGAAGAGTGTGTCTTTAAGTTATACTTTTTGATGCATTGTTATTATATTAAATTTAAAAATAAACATTTCACAAAAGAAACAGATTAATAAATTATCCATTTTAGTGAAAAAGTCTTACTTAACAATAAATCTAACTAATAATAAAGATTTATTGCAATTTAGAACCAACTGACAAAATAATTACCAGTGAGTGGGTGTTTTCCAGAATTGTTTTTACCTTCCCCAAATTATTATGCTTCCCCTAAAACATTTTTCATGTACTAAACTCAACATACCAACATCGCCCCCCAACCAGAATTGTGAATGGTATGTATTATCTTCCTTTTCTGAAGCCCATTTTATTCTCTCTTTATCATCTTTATTATTAAGTCTCTTTATTCCTGGAAAATTCAGCTACACAGTTTTAGGTTCATTAGCAAATTATCATTTGATTTGGTTTAATTTGCTAGGACCTCAGAAATAAGGGCAGTTTTTAACTGTTGATAGTTGACCTGAAAGTGTAATTTTTATCCATTGGGGGTTTTCCAAACAATGGAAAAGAAACTACTGAAATCATTTGTTTCATTCATTTTGACAATTCTTGGTGAATAGAGCTAAAAGAAAATGAATGCCCAAGTCCTTCAAATTTTTAAACATCTTGTATTACATTCAGTATTTGCTTAGTTACCTTTAGATAATGAGAATTGTTCTCTTGATGAATCCAGGTAAAAATAGAATTGTTCCTCTCATGAAGTTCATATCTACAGGCCTACCTTATTTTATTGTGCTTTGCTTTATTGCATTTTGCAGACGTTGCGTTTTGTTTTGTTTTACGAATTCAAAGTTTGTGGCAACCTTTCATCAAACAAATCTATGGGAGCCATTTATCCAACAGCTTTTGTTCATTTTGTGTCTCCACATCACATTTTGGTAGTCCTAACAATATTTCAAACTTTTTCATTATTATCATATTTGCCATGGTGATCTGTGATCACTGATCTTTGATGTTCCTATTGTTAATTGTTTTGGAGTGCCAGGAGCTGGGTCTATATAAGACAGCAAATTTAATTGATTAAATGTGGGTATTCTGACTGCTCCACCAAGTGGCCATTCCCGTCTCTTTCCCCCTCCTTGGGCCTCCCTATTCTGTGAGACACAACAATATTGAAATTAGGCCAGTTAATAAACCTATGATGGCCTCCAAGTGTTCGAGAGAAAGAAGAGTTGCGTGCTCCTCACTTCAACTCAAAAGCTGGAAATGATTAAGCTTTGTGAGAATGGCATGTCAAAAGCCAAAATATGCCCAAATCTAGGCTTCTTGTGTCAGTTAGCCAAGTTGTGAATTCAAAGGAAAACTTCTTTTTAAATTTTTTTTTCAACGTTTATTTATTTTTGGGACAGAGAGAGACAGAGCATGAACGGGGGAGGGGCAGAGAGAGAGGGAGACACAGAATCGGAAACAGGCTCCAGGCTCTGAGCCATCAGCCCAGAGCCTGACGCGGGGCTCGAACTCCCGGACCACGAGATCGTGACCTGGCTGAAGTCGGACACTTAACCGACTGTGCCACCCAGGCGCCCCTCAAAGGAAAACTTCTTGAAGGAAATTAAAAGTGCAACCCCAGTGAACACATAAATGATAAGAAAGCAAAAAAAAAAAAAAAAAAGCCTCATTGCTGATATGGAGAAAGTTTTAGTTGTCTGAATAGAAGATCAAACCAGCCACAGAATTTCCTTGAGCTAAAGCCTCATCCAGAGCAAGACTTTAACTCTCTTGAATTCTATGAAGGCTGACAGAGGTGAGGAAGCTTCAGAAGAAAAGCCTGAAGATTAGCAGAGTTTGGTTCATGAGGTTAAGGAGAGAAGACTTCTCTTAATCATACAAGTGCAAGGTGAAGCAGCAGGTGCTGATGTAGAAGCTGCAGCAAGTGATCCAGAAGATCTAGCTAGGACCATTAACAAAAATGACTACACTAAACAAAAGATCTTCAATGCAGATGAAACAGCCTGATTCCAGAACAAGAAACAATCTAGGACTTTCATAGTTAGGAGAAGTCAATGTCTGGCTTCAACGCTTCAAAGGACAGGCTGACTCTCTTGTAAGGGGCTAATGCAGCTGGTGACTTTAGGTTGGAGCCAATGCTGATCTACCATTCCAAAAATTCTAGGGCACTTAAGAATTATGCTATATCTACTCTGCCTGTGCTCTGTAAATGGAAAACAAAGCTTTAATGACAGCACATCTGTTTTACAGCATGTTTTACGACATGGTTTTACAACATGGTTTACGAAATATTTTTTTTTTTAATTTTTTTTTTCAACGTTTATTTATTTTTGGGACAGAGAGAGACAGAGCATGAACGGGGGAGGGTCAGAGAGAGAGGGAGACACAGAATCGGAAACAGGCTCCAGGCTCTGAGCCATCAGCCCAGAGCCCGACGCGGGGCTCGAACTCACGGACCGCGAGATCGTGACCTGGCTGAAGTCGGACGCTTAACCGACTGCGCCACCCAGGCGCCCCCGAAATATTTTAAACCCATTATTGAGAACTACTGCTTAGGGGGAAAAAAAGGTGACTTTCAAAATATTAGCGCTCATTGACCGAGCACCTGGTCACCTAGGAGTTCTGATGACAATGTACCACGAGACTAATTTTTTTCATGCTTGCTAACACATATCTGTTTTGCAACTCATAGATTAAAGAATAACAGCACTCAAGTCTTATTTAAGAAATACATCTCATAAGGCTATCGCTGACATAGGTAGAGATTTTTCTGAAAGATCTGGGAAAGGTAAATTGAAAGCCCTCTGGAAAGAATCATCATTCTAGATGCCATTGAGAACATTTTTGATTCATGGGAAGAGGTCAAAATATCAACATTAACAGGATTTTGGAAGAAGTGGATTCCAACCCTCATAGGTGACTTCAGAGGGGGAAATAACTGCAGGTGGGGTGCAAATAGCAAGAGAACTAGAATCAGAAGTTGAACCCGAAGATGTGACTAAATGGCTACAGTTTCATGATTAAACTGTCACAGATGAGAAGTTGCTTCTTATAGATAAGCAGAGAAAGTGGTTTGAGATGGCATCTGCTCCTGATGAAGATGCTGTGAAGATTGTTGAAATGACAACAGAAGAGTTAGAATATTACATAAATTTAGTCAATAAAGCAGGAGGAGAGTTTGAGAGAATTGACTCCAATTTTGGAAGAAGTTGTAATGTGGGTAAAATGCTATTAAATAGCATTGCATGCTACAGAGAAATCGTTCCTGAAAGGAAGAGTTCACCAGTGCAGCAAACTTCATTGTCATCTTACTTTTAAAGATTGCACAGCCACCCCAACCTTCAGCAACCACCACCCTTATCAGTCAGCAAGTCAACATTGAGGCAAGACCCTCCACCAGCAAAAAGATTACACCCGTGAAAGTTCAAATGATGGTTAACCTTTTTTAGCCACAAAGTATTTTATTTTTTTATTATTTTAATTAAATATTTATTTATTTTTGAGAGAGAAAGAGGCAGACCATGAGCGAAGAAAGGGCAAAGAGGGAGACACAGAATCCAAAGCAGGCTCCAGGCTCTGAGCTGTCAACACAGAGCCCAAAGCAGGACTCAAACTCACAAACTGTGAGATCGTGACCTGAGCCGAAGTCAGACACTCAACCAACCGACTCACCCAGATGCCCCCCAGTAAAGTAATTTCTAAGTAGGTAATGCACATTGCTATTTTAGATGTAATGTTATTGCACACTTAATAGACTACAGTACAGTGTAAACATAACTTTTATATGCACCAGGAAACCAACAAATTCATTTGACTTGCTTCATTACAATACTTGCTTTATTATGGTGGTCTGGAGCTGAATGAAACTGCGATACCTTTAAGGTATTCCTGCCTTTGTAAATTGCAAAATAAAGCAAAAATATTTGCAAATCTACTCTGCTAATGTTGAACACAAGTGGAATAAATGGATTGAGGTATCCATTTATTCATTTATTCGTTCATTTTTCTTTCCTTTGTAAATTCTCCCTTTAAAATTTGTATGCATGTTTGTGTGCTAAATTCTTTCATGATGAAGAACAAAACAAAAACAAAACACAGAGCCTGCATCTAGGAACTTGAAGTCAGGTGCACATGCTAACACATAATTACCATATATCAAGTGTTTCGTTCTTTCATTCATTACATGTTTACTTAAGCCTTTCTGTGCACCTGTCTCTGCCAGGGACTGGATATACAATAGTGTAGGGGCTGTATACAATAGTATACAAAACTGTCACAGTTCTGCCTTCGTGGATTTTCACATCTTGAGAGATTGTGAGACTGGAGGAGACATCTGGTTATAAAAATCATACAAGCAGCAATTTTAAACTTTAAGATGTATTAGTAAGGATAGACAAATTGTATATATGAATAGGACATAACATGGTTTAGACTGAGAGTGAAGTTATTCATAAAGAAGTGACTTTAAACGCTGAAGGTTTATAACAAGTTAGCCAACTGAGGAGAAGGATGAGCAATGGAAAAATAACTTTAATAGTGGTTGAAATAGTATTCTTGATATGCTGATAAGTGACAATAAAGGATTATGTGGAAAAATTTAAATATGTGACCTTTACTCACTTCATGAAAGGAGTCTTTCCTTTTAGGGTCTTCTGATTTTTTTCAATATTTATTTATTTTGGGGATAGCACAAGCAGGGAAGGGGCAAAGAGTGGGTTACAGAGGATCTGAAGAGGGCTCTGCGCGACCCCCATGTGGGGTTCGAACTCACGAACCTTGAGATCATGACCTGAGCCGAAGTCAGACGCTTAACCAACTGAACAACCCAGATGCCCAGAGTCTTCTGATTTTTTTTATGTAAACTGGCCTTTATTTTCACTTCACATGCTCATTTAATATGTTGAGTATTTAGTGCCCACTTTAATAATTAGTATCAATGAATGAAATCAATTAAAGTGTTTTTATAATTTATTTCATAGCGATCTCCTCAAAGTTCAACAGAATTCTCCAATAATCATTCCAAATTAAAAGATGTACACCATTCATGAAAGAGTATATACTATTCACAAAGAAGCTACTAAAATTTCCTAGACTGCTCATGGTTTTGTTACTTAAAACTCATGGCCACAGTAAAATATCTTAATACAAGATCAGACCAAAAAATAAATAAATAAAAATTGAGGGAAGAGCAAGAAAATCAGTGTGCAGAAAGATCTAGTCCTACTAAATTCCTATAATCTGTTCCCAGAGAATGTACTGTCATGGAGAACAGTGAATATAATTGGACAGTGATACAGTAAAAAGTGTCAATAGCAGACTTGGGAGTAAATCACTCACAGTTCTCTTCCTCTTAACTAGGATTTATAGAACTGTCTTGTGGAACACTAGTATTTCTCAAACTGCAGAGAGAGAGAGAATGAGAGAGAAAGAGAGAGAGGAAGAGAGAGAGAAAGATGTTACATTTTCACATAACTGTGAGTTAAACAGTTAGTGACTTTGTACAATCTTTGGCTATTAGATCTAACACGTACAATTGCCCCAATTAATGTGACCTCACAAGCATCACTTTTTTAAATAAACAGCTTTAAACACCTTACGAGGTATACCTAAGAACACACAGTTTGGGAAACACTGATTTCAGTGACTTCTTACAATGTAGCTTTCTTCTGCAAAAAGTCTGTCTAAAACTGTAAATAAAAGTTGTTCTATGCATTAGTGATATTCACCGAATATTTCCTGCTCTTCACTTTCTAGAAACATAGTAGTATTGTACTTTCTGCCCCCTTAGTGGTAGCATTGGTCAAATGTAGTTTTATATAAGTATTTATGAATGGAAATGATAATTTTCAAATTCCATTTTAAAGAATTTCATTGGCATCTGGAAGCCCCATAAAGATTTTGCTTTCTCCTTCTACCATGTTTGCCAGCAACATTTGAGATGACAAATGCTGTGACCTGAGTCTCTGAGTGATTGTGATGAGCAAGGCCTCCTTCGTGACCAGTGATGGACATAAGATGGGAACAAAACATAACCCTCCCTCTCACTGAGATATGGAGGCTGTTACTGCAGCCTAATCTAATCTGACTGAGACCATGCAAAGTGAAATGCTAAATACCAATGCAGTCAATATTTTTTAAATGTAATAATTGGTCACAAACTAAGAAAGACTTGCAGAACATCAGTGTTCATTTCTTTTCTTTCTTTGGAACATCAAAATCCACCATTAATATTTTATGATATTTTCCCACCAGAAGAATTGTGATATATCTATCCATTGACATTCAGTCAATAATAGTTGGTTGAGTATGACTCTTTGCCAAGGTTACCAGGTAACTTAGATGAAGATTTCTCTAAACTCTACACTGAAAATTATCCTGAAGAAATCTTTGGTTAAGAACGGAGAATTTAAATCAGACCTACATATGATGGCTTTTTGCTCACCTTCTTAACTATATGACCATGTACTGTCTGCATGAATTGGCTTTCTAATACAGAAACAGGAAAAAATAACACCTATCTTATAGTTGTAGTTTATATATTAAATAAAATAGGGCTGTAAATAGGACCCTCTTAGTAAAGAGTTTTATTTTTATAGGAATAACTTAGTATATATGTTCAATAGAACCAGAATTTATTTTTTTAATTGCATTTTACTCTATTATATCTTTTAGGAAATTCTACCTCCCTTACCCACATCTGCAGAATTGTTATTTCATATATGCAATTATTAAAGAAAAGATTAATATGTGCTCTTGTAAATTATTTTAATAGTAATCTGTTATAGGTGATGAAGTTTAAATTTTTAATCATGTTTATTATTGATGAGAAAAGTATTTTTCTTTTTTTATTTTTTTTTTTAAATTTTTTTTTTTCAACGTTTATTTATTTTTGGGACAGGGAGAGACAGAGCATGAACGGGGGAGGGGCAGAGAGAGAGGGAGACACAGAATCGGAAACAGGCTCCAGGCTCTGAGCCATCAGCCCAGAGCCTGACGCGGGGCTCGAACTCACGGACCGCAAGATCGTGACCTGGCTGAAGTCGGACGCTTAACCGACTGCGCCATCCAGGCGCCCCGAGAAAAGTATTTTTCTATCTTACTCATATAGACTTCTACAAAAAACTTATATTGACACCAAAAGATTGTGTCATTTTATGAAGATAGCAGACAGATGTTTTACAGACTAGTATGTCATCATTATGAAAACTGCATTAGGATTATGCAAAGAAGCAGAATCAATAGGATAAATGTGTGTGTGTGTGTGTGTGTGTGTGTGCACGTACATGTGTGCATCTGTGTAGGGAAGGGGAGAGAGAGAGATCAATTTTAGGGAATTGGCTCACAAGATTTTAAGGTCTGACAAATTCAAAAGGTGCAGAGCAGGGTGGCAGGCTGGAGACCTAATGAAGTGTTGATGTTGTAGTCTTGAGTCCAAAGACAGTCTGGAGGCAGAATTTCTTCCTCCTCAAGGGATCCTCAGTTTTTCTCTTAAGGGCATCAACTGATCAGATAAGGCCCACCCACATAATAGTGGTAAATCTGCTTTATTCAAAGTCTAATGATCTGAATGTTAATCACATCTAAAAAAATACCTTCACAGCACTATATAAAATTGTGTTTGGTCAAATATCTGGGCACAGGAACCTAGCCTAGTTGGCACATAAAATTATCAGAAGAACAAATAATCGCATGCCAGTTTGAATACAGAAAGCAACTCTATTTTCTAGTAAAAAAATTAACTTTCAGCAAATTACAATGACAGATAAAACCTCATCCTTGAAGCCAACTAGATAAGTATGCTCTCTTTGATCACTTGAGATCAAGAGTTTAAAAACTGTTACAGGTGCCTGGGTGACTCAGTCAGTTAAGTGACAAATTCTTGATTTCAGCTCAGGTCATTATTTCACAGTTCGTGAGGTTGATCCCAGTGTCAGGCTCTTCGCTGACAGAACAGAGTCTGCTTTGGATTCTCTCTCTTCTCTCTTTCTGTCCTTCTCTCTCTCTTTCTCTCTCTCTCAAAATAAATCAATAAACTTAAAATATTGTTTATGGTTTGGGAACTGACAAAGCAAAAATATTGTTTAACTAATTAAATATGGGCCATTATCCAGGGTCCATAGAGTCGTTTCATAAAGAATGTTCATATGCAAATATATTTTTACACAATATTATAGGGAAAAAATAGGAGACAGTTTCTGCTTTGTTGAAAAAATCTAAATATTTTTTTCAATGAGAACTAAAAATGCAAGCAAATGTATAAATATAGAAAGCATGGTTTCTCCAAGCCCTCATTGTTTCCTATACTACACATCTAAGATAACACAGTTAACATAGAGTGGCCTTGATTTATTGGTTTCTATGCTTATATCTCCTGCTAAAGTATTAACTCTTTGAGACCAGGGATGGTATCTTGCTTTGTTTGTTTGTCTGTATCCTTGGTACTTATCTGAGTTCCTAACAAATGTTTATTAAATGGAATCCATATTTTGAAGTTTGAAATGCTTTCACATATAGTTAACATTTGCTCCAACCATATCACAGTTTCTACTACTGTTGTACCACATGAACACAAATTTGATGGCTTAAAACAACACTAATATATCAACTTATATTTCTGCAAGTAAGAGCAGGGTGCATTCCTTTCTGGAGTCCCTTGCTTCTTCAGTTATTGAGAGAATTCAGTTCCTTTTGGTTCCATGACTGAAGTCCTGGGTTCCTTGCTGGCTGTCAGCTAAGAGCTGTGCTCAGCCTGTAGGGGCTGTCAGATACCTTGGCACATACTTCCTGCCCTTGATTCCAACCCCAGTGACAGTGGATGAATCTGTTTCATGGTTTGACTCCCCACTGCCTTCTCTGTCATCAGACTTCTGACCATAGTGCCTTCTTCTTTAGCTGTAGGAACCCATGGGATTACATTGGCTCACCCACATAATCCATGATTAACTCCCTGTATTAAGATTCAAAATCTTAATCCCATCCATAAAGTCCCTTTTCTCATGTAAAGTAACATATCACAAGTCCCAAGGATTAGGGCGTGGGCACTTTGGGGTTCATTATCCAGTCTGCCATATGAAATGTCATTATAAGAATCTCTATTTTAGCGGTGCCTGGGTGGCTCAGTCTGTTAAACATCTAACTTCAGCTCAGGTCATGATCTCACTCTTCGTGGGGTCAAGCCCCACACTGGGCTCTGTGCTGACAGCTCAGAACCTGCAGCCTGTTTCGGATTCTGTGTCTGCCCCTCTCTCAGCTCCACCCCGGCTCATGCTCTGTCTCTCTGTCTCTCAGAAAAAAGAAAATAATAATAATAATAACAACAATTTTAAAGAATCTCTATTTTATAACTGATGAAAGTGGGGGAAGGGCAGGGAAGAACGGAAAAAGGTGATGTGCCATCCCATGGTCCGCAAATGTTAATCGCAGATCTTCAACCCTAATCACCAGTATTAGATCTTTCTAATGTACTAAACCATCATTTCATCATCCAAAATAATAATTAGAGGAGACTTTCGGGATATAGCAGTGAGATGAGAGTCATCAAGTAAAAACAAAGCCTATTGTGGCTTTTGAGATAAGTGGGTTAAGCTTATATGTATTTTATAAATTTAAATAAATAGATATATGCAAAGTGTATATGCATTCAAAATAAAGGTGAATCATAACTAGAAAGAAAAGCAGGGGAGCAGGCAGCATATATGCTAATGAGCCCTATTCTTTGTTTATTTCCTTCTTCACGGTTGGGCCACAAACCTTAAGACCTAAAGCAAAATTGATGTCAAACAATGAACTGTTTGCAGAGCATAAACACAGATAAATTCCTATACGCTGGACTAACAGTATAAGACTAGGTGAAAAAATAAGCACTACAGCCTATGGATTGGATAGAGGGTTTGTACAGATTGGCAATAGCTACCTTGTGGTTTCAACACTTTCTAGTGCTACTTCATGATGAGAGCTGGCATAGCTACACATCTTCATAAATTCATATCAAAGAAAGGCATACCTTTTCAGAGATAGGGAGACCATTTCTTGACATACTCTACAGCTCCCATATTACATTTTGGGCATAAAATATAAAATCTAATAGCTGTGTTTTGAAGTTAGTATGTGGTTTGTTGCTATTGCCGTTAAAGAGAGAGAAAAACAACATAAGTGCACTAACAATGCCTTATCTAGTAAGGTACTTTAAGAACTACACAAAACAAAAACTCATGAATTATTCATTTTAAACTGTGGTCATTTCAATACAAGCAGCTCAATGTCTATCTATAGCACAACCCCGAAACAGGACCACGCACACACACACACACACACACACACACACACAAAGTCATATTTCGCTATGTGAAGAAAGAATGTAGCCTTAACAAAATAAACTCATCTAAAGCTGTAATAAACACTGCAAATGCTAACTTTACATTAAGTAAAATCATAATTATATTGTAATGATAATGCCAGCCAATTCACTTTTCCCAAGTAAGTCTAGTGAATGTTTCGCAACATTTTTTTTGTTTCATTTTTATTTTTTATTCTTTTCTTAGATTCAAGTATTGAAATTAAAAAAATGTACCAATTTAAACCTATACACATAGCACTGGATTATGCACATTAGGAGAGATCAAAGCATTGGTATTCATAAACAAAAGATAATTCTCCAAACACTTATGGTTGGAATGCAGTCATATATACAGTTGTATACACACTAATGGCTCTGTCCACATGACAGTAAGACAACTGGTGGAATAGGGAACAAATAGCCCACGCTCGTTTTGTTGACATGATGCCAAGTGTCTGATATTTTGTTTGTACATAATGTTGACAATTATACTGTTAATTTATACCACTAGATATTTTAGGCAAAGAATCTACTAGAATGTTGTAGACAAAGTCACATTCATATGAAAATCTTCCCATGCAGAGCTCCTCTGTGTCTCGCTTCCACAACCGTCAGAATCATCCTCAAATGATAGATGTGGCATAATGAAATTTGAGAGCTATGCATGAAACGAATCATCTTTTCTCAGTGAAGCAGATGTGTGTGTATGTGTGTGTTTGTCTGTATGTACGTGAACACAAATATTCCAAGGAAAAATTTTACCTGATTGCAAACATCGTGGTTGTTGTTGTTATCTTTATTATTTTGTTTTAATTCAAGAGTGTTGATACTTTTATATATATATACAAATTAACAGGAAGTAGTTGAATACGAGGAGCACAAGGGCTTGGGAATTAGGATAACTGCACTTTAGCTGCATCTAAAGATGGCCTTTTCATGTTATTGGGCAAATCACTTAACCTCTCTCGATCTTGGATCCCTCATCCTTAAAAAGAGTCTTAAATGAGTTTATTATCTCTAAGAAATTGACTCATTCCTGGCAGACAGTGTGTATACTTTCAGATAACGTCAGATCTGTCTGGTTTCTCCGCTATAGCCAGCCTAGACTGTGCCACAAATAGCAGCTCCAACCATCTGGGAGCTAGGAAATAAACCTGCTTTTCATACATGACTTAGATCAGTTTCTTAAACTTTTATGTACATAAGCATCACCTAGAGACTTTCTTTAAAAATGCTAGCTTTCTTGTCCCAGCCTCAGTGACTTAAACTCAATTGACATGTGGCAAAGCCTAAAAATCCTGCATGTTAATTGTCATCCAAAATGATTCTGACGCAGGTGATCCTCAGACTATGTTTTGCGAAAAACCTGCCCACACTTAACAGAAGCTGTAACTGCATGGTGAGCATCATCTGCCTAGTGAGCAGTTAACATTTGTCCTTGGATTATGGCTATAATTCAAATTGAGTTGCTGGTATAGTCCTGATTGTGTAGCAGGTGGTTTAGTCTGGTTTCCCCAGAAGAGAACACTGAGAGCAGAATTTGTGTACAAGTGTTCTCAGGAGAAAACGGAACAGGAGTGGGGCTAGCAGAATAGCTTAAGGCCAAGAAACAAAGCAAGGTGAAATCGCAGGTGCTGAGATTGCTGGAGTGTAAATTACATTGCAGTTTGTCCCATGTCAAGGTAAGGCAGCTGGGCCCTTAACTATGACACCGGTTTCCTCACTGGCTACTGTATGCCCTGTGGGAACTGAAACCCGTAGGCATTTTCCTCTCTGGGATAAGTGGCTCTTGCACCTAACGGACAGTAATCTAAGGATGCCTGCAGATTCCAGCCCTGAGGAGGGGAGCCGGTGGAATTTGGGAGTGCATTTTCCAAGGATATCAGATTGGGTGGGAATCCAACAGCTTCCACTCAGCTGGATATCTCATATTCTATTTTATCTTCCCTTGTTAACTCTGTTTAAATATTAAATACTCGCAAGCTAGACATTTCTAGCGGATGACGTTCATTTGGTCTGAGAACCCTGAAAATGGAAATCGAATAGTGAAGGAGTTCAGAACACATCACCCCAAAATATGCTGCTTTGGCAAGTTGATTATTTTGAGTTAAAGGCAGTTTGGAAACAGCAGGTGCAAGAAGGGCACGCTGATCTTTTTTTCTTCCTGGAAGCAGGAGATAAAACTCCACGTGGAGGTGCCCTTCCTGTGCTGGAAGGATGGGAGACTTCATGTGATGGAGACAGGGCACTGGGGCTGAGAGATCTGCACAAGCAAGCCTAGTGAAACTCATCCTCACCTTCCTCCTCTTTTCCCCCACAGTGGACTGCCCCAAGGGCAAACAAATCCTTTTGTCTTTGTTTACCTAAAAGGTATAGACGCTTTCTCTCTGGTCACTTCTCTGGGTCTTCATTCTCTTGGGAAAACTCCCTTGTAAAGATTTAACCACGTTTGTAGGCTTTCCTCCTGTTAATCTGTTTTATGTCAATTGAATTCTTAGCCCCAGCCAGAGAATTCAAGAGAAGACAGGAGAGTCTTTCCGCCCCTAAGATAGTCAATTCACTTGGACTTGTTCCCGTAAGTGCTTCTGCCTGGTTTGCACTTCCTATTTCTGACCTCAGTGTGATTTCTCAGTTCTCCGTCATAGTGCTCCTCCCCGTGTTGCCACAGAACATTCAAAGTTCCGAATATAACATTGCTTCTTGTCTTTAGTGAACCTTCAGGAATTCCCGGCTCCAATCCTCAGGCCACTGCCTGCTAAGCACAAGCTTACTTGCTGAATATTCTATTTGTCCTTTCCTCTCAGTCACTCTTAGGCTGCCCCAGGACAAATTGCCGGTCCATACAAGTCCGGTTGGATTCTGTTCAAATAAACCAAAATTAACTGGAATCCTTGGACCAGCTCAGAATTCGGTTTGGTAAAAAGAAGTCTTTGTAATTGCATAATGGTGAAAAAGATATGCTTCTGTAACATTTTAACACTGAACTTAAAATGTCTTAAAATTCCTTATTTAGTTAATTTAATTCAATGCACAAAACAGTCTGTTCTCTAAGTCCTATATAAACAGAAAATGCTAGTTAGAACTCTGTAAGAAAGACAGTAAAAAACGATCATTGGATTTTTTTTAAATCAAGCTGGAAAGTATTTCATATGCCTTTAATGTCTTACTATTGGGGCTACTGAATGGCGTATAAATCTACAAGTAGCTGCAAAAATGTTTTTCAGAGAAAACATGTTTCAAGATTGTGTTCTCTTTTGCTATGTAAAGTGATGAGGGTATTGCTAAATGAAAGCTATAGAAACACATGTCTTGCCGTTGTATTGCACCTCTAGTGAGTAGGAATGAATAGGGCTAACTCTGCTAACATTAACCTAAAATACATAACTGAAGAAAAATTAGAACTCATAATATTGAAGATTGTTTTCCTACAAGATGACAACTTTAAGGTACTTGGAGGTAGTCACATATTTATGTAATATTTACATTTTTTACAAGAATACTTATCTGCCTATCTGACAAAAAACCAAAACCTTAAAAGCTGTACCGTGTGTGTGAGTGTGTGTTGTTTCAAAAATTAAACTAAGTAAATGTGAAGATCTAATTAGCTTTATTCAATAATTCATGAATGGGGTAGTATCCCATCCAGCTAAGAGAATGGAGCTCCAAAAAGCTGTAGAAAGGAAAGATTTTTAAAGACAGAAAAGGAATGGAAAAAGTTTATTAGCAAAAAAAAAAAAAAAAAAGTGTTGTTTCAGGCAAGCTACCTTTTCTAAGCAGTAAGAGATCTGTTGGGCAGATTTCCTCACTAGTGCTGACCTGGTACTTTGAGTTAAATGTTACATTTTGAGAGAGGCAGAAACTGCAATTAGGTTCGGTAGTAAGTCTCGGTTTGCTGACTTGGGATCTAGTGTAGGCGATCCATTTTGGTCTATTGTCTCCTTTTTGACAGTATATAGATGAAAATTTCTTGAATATTGGAGAATACATAGAATCAGCCAATCATTCTCATCATTTCTAGTCATGACTAATGACTTGGTTAGTCACTACAATTATGCATTGCAGAGATTTTCATCTGTTCTGTTTTTAAAATCTCTTCCACTGAAATCACTAGTTTGAATATTTTCTTGCCCTTGCCATATATTTGACTGATATTAGGATAAAATAATTGGTTGCTTTGGTTCACCTAGGAATCTAACATACACTAGAACTTAACAAAATAAGTTTTTGGCATCTCCAAGCATTTTTTGAAGTGGTATGAATTAGCCAACAACTAGAGTTTACTGGTGACAAGGAAGTGATAGTTTCCAAAACAATACAGGTTGAAAAAAAATCAGCTTTTATGAATGGAAAGCAGTGTAGGTACAGAATCTTTTCATGAAGGCAAAAGATTTTGAAGTGGATATCGCAGGAATTCTGTTTAGTTTAGAATAGTAGAGCATATGGTAAGCAGAATCCTATTTGTAAGAGACAATAGTTATACACTTTAGAGGGATTTTAGGTTTCATTTGAATATGTTTTTATGCTAGAATTTTAGGTATATCTACTAGATCACTGTGAATAGGGCAGAGAATGCTTTCATATACTGTTTTGTGGCATGTCTGTATCTGCCCAACTCAACTTAATTGCCTGAGATGTTTTGCCATATAGATAAGCCAAGGTAAACCAGAGGGGTTGTAATTTTTGTAATACTAACTAAATTTATTTTTTCACTGCTTAAAGCCAGTCATAATAGTCATAAAATCTAACTTTTCCCTATTTTGGATAATGCCAAACTTTTGTGCCAAATAGCCCTGATAGTTTAACATCAGAGATTCCACAGGAATGATTTACAATAGCTCATATAGACTGAAGTGTTTTAAATGTTAAGCGGGGTTATGAAGACAATTGAGAATTCAAACAGGAGAAGACAATTTAAAGGGTAAGTTATCTATCTAACTCTCTATCTATCTATTTATCCATCTAGTAACCCTTATAGACACAAATGCACACATATACACACATATACAAAGGAAAGTGAATTAAATTTTTTAAATCACAGAGACATATAAGAGCATAGTATATTTTGGGTCTGTCATTGCTTCTCGTCACTTGATTGGCTTTAAATAAGGAAATACTCCAAAAATACAATTAATGCTACATTATTTTATAAGGTTTTTTCATTCACTTGAATTTCCTAAGGTTATTTTTTACCTAAGAATTAATGTACATGAACTAAAATTTTCCAAGAGAATTTTCTTCAAAACCCAAATTTTATTTTCATCTATCTCGGAAAATCAACCTCTATTATGAGTTAACATGCTCTATTACATTAACAATAATATGTAAATCCAAACTAGCATTAAAGAATTTGAGCCACTTAAAAATTGACAACTCTCCCGGTTGAATAACCAATATTATTACGAGAATTAGTACAGCTCTAATGCTCATTTAAATCTAAAATTTCAAGAACTCTTTAGGGACGGCTTGTGATGAAAGCATATGGAAAGGAATAGGGGGAAAGGTGCTTCTTTTTGTCAGCTGACTCCATGAAAGGAAGTCTCCTTAGACCTATCCTGCAGGGAAATAAACAAGTCTTTTCACAGCTTGGCAACTGTCCTTGTGATTTCAGTTACCTCATTAATTAAGGCCTCAGAAATGAGAAATAGAATTTAAATCAAAATAAAAATTTGGAGGAAAAAACCCAAAATTTATGCTTGAAAAGAATTTCAAATGGTGAAATATTGTGCAGAAATGCCAAGCTCTTCATTCTCTTTTAAGGATTTTTTTACTTTCTGTATTTTACAAGTGATTTCAAATTGGTATATCCTTTAACCTCTAAAAGAGTTATTTAAACAAATCATTGGTTTAGACATGAGAATTAAAAAAGCAATAATAAGATAATAATAATAACAAGTGACGATATAATCTAGGAAATTAAAACTGTAAATTTCACTTCTCTTCTGCATTATTTATCTAGGTGTCTTTGACCAACTTACTCATTTCTCAGGGGCCTGATATTTATAGCTTTTGAAGAAGAAAGTGCATTCTACAATTATAGTTAATAAATTTGATGTATATTAAACATTATAGCTAGTGAGCATCTATGCGTATCACTTACTAGATCTCAACATCGACTCAGTGACAATTGGTTATGCCAGAAAGTCATATCAAATGATTTTTGGAAAGAAGCACAAGTTATTGATTCAACATACGTTCCAAAATAAAAATAAGTATAGTGTGCTTATGACAACAGATGTATATATATATAAAAAAAAGCAAGATGATTTGAGTTGACAATCTGTTCAATGATTCAGCAGTGTCATGCCGTTCCCCCAAAATGTTTATATTATATAATTTTGGTCTGCACTGAAAATATGAGTCTATAATGTTTAGCTGGTAGTCCCAAGCCTTCTTTTATTTTGCCTGTTTTTCCTGTTTTCTTTTCTTTTCTTTTCTTTCTTTTTTTTTTTTTTTTTTTTTTTTTGGTCAAATTGTACCTACAATATAGAGTTCTCTGCTAGATACAAATGGCAGATTAATGATAGCTGTAAAATTTTTGTCATTTCTTCCATTAAGAGGTAAAGTCTATTCCTCTTCCTTCTGAAACTAGATTCACGCTCTAACTTGCTTTGATCAAAAGAATGAAGCAGAAACGACATTGCCTATCTTTCAAGCTGGGTCTTAGACCTGCAGATTCTACTTTGGTGCTCCTAAAACACTTCATCTAGAAACCAGCTGCCATGTTGTGAGAAGGCCTCACCCTGTGCAAAGGCCATGTGGAGGGGAAGTGAAACACTCTTGCTTATATACTCAACTGAGCTCCAGAGTCCTGGCATCAGCTATCAGTCACAAGATGGAGCCCTGTTGGATACACCAAACCAGTCTAGCCCCCAGCTGACTCCACAGGAACCAGGATAACCCTAGAGCCGGTTCATGTCAAACCATAGAATCATGAGGGGTATTTAAAAAAAAAAAGTTGTTTTGTTTTGTCACTAAAGTTTTAGTGATAACTAATTGATTTTCAATTTATCCAATACCAGTTTGTTACATGGTAATAGATAACCGAAGTGATCTTTAAGGGTTATAGGAAAAATGGAGTCTGTATAAGGAATAGGTCTAAGTGTGTGATACCCACGTGACTCATAAATATTAGCATGGGCTCTGAGATTAGTTTTACTGCTCTCGGATTGGCGTCAAACATGGCAGGTATCCTGAGCTTCCCTTTGAGCTTTGTTGTTTCACCAGATCTTTGTGGCACAGTCTCTGAGTCATTTTATGTTCATCACTCTAAAGCTCTTGTGAGACTTCAGTTCTTTTCTAAATCCAGGAATGTGGTTGGGACCTGAACAACCTAATACTTTTCAGGCCTTGTTTGTGTGGGCTGACAAGGATTCATGCACTTGTTCAACTAAATGGTGGTGTAGTCCAAATGGAATAAATCAGGAGAATCCACAACCCTTTCATTCAATTGACTTTGAAGTTACATGGTTCTCCATCCCATAAAGAACTCTTGAAAATATCATCTTTGTAGAGGCCTCTTATAGAATAACCAAATGGTTTTTGTTTCGTTTTGTTTTGTTTTAGAGAGAGAGAGCATGAGGTAGGGAGAGGGGAGAGGAAGAGAGAGAAAATCTTAAGCAGGCTCCATGCTTAGCACTGAGCCTGATGCAAGGCTTGATCCCGCGACCTCGGGATCATGAGCTGAGCCAAAATCAAGAAGCAGACACTCAACCAACTGAGTCACCCATGTGCTCCCCAAATGGTCTTATTATAAATAGTCAGAAAAGGCTGAAGTATTCCAGTGTGTTTTATAAATGTGAGGGCCTCATGGGAATTTCCTGATAATGTAATAGTGAATAGTGTAAATTGATATTGTGAAGAAAGGAATAAGAAGCAAAAAGGAAAAGTACTAGTAATTCTAAACTAAATATCTTATGATTATTGGCTCATGTATTCATCAACTAGGTTCTGTGAAGCTTACACATGAACAGTGTTAATATCTAGTTGCGGTGACAGACATGTAAGCAGTTAACTCTAGTGTAACTCAAGATGAAATAAATGCTAACAAAAGGGCTTAATCAATATCCCTTGCCCATCCAGAGAAAAGAAAAATTAATTCTGGCTTCAGAAATTGACCGGGGAGGGTATAATAGGGTTTGAGGAAAGCTTCCTAAAAATGGAGGCATACGAGTTTGTTTGAGAGATTAGGTAAGGAGGTGTTGATAAGCAATGAAAAAGTTAACTAAATTCCAAATTCAGGAAATGCAATGAAAAGAATAACAAATATAGGGAAATTGGGGGGCATCTGGGTGGCTCAGTTGGTTAAGTGACCGACTCTTGGTTTCGGCTCAGGTCACGATCTCACAGTTCTTGAGATTGAGCCCCTCATGGGGCTCTCTGCTGACAGTGCAGAGCCTGTTTGGGATTTTCTCTCTCCTTCTCTCTCTGCTCCACCCCTCCTCTCACTCTCTTAGAATAAATAAATAAACTTAAAAAGTATATAGTGTATTTGGGAAGTTTGATATGACTAAAGAAATAGGGAGATAAATATGAAATGGGAAGATGATTGGAGCCAGGTTTTATCAGCCCCTTCCATGCAGTGTGGACATTTGGCACGGGGGTAATATGGCATCAGGGGATACCTGGGGGGAGAGGGGCAGTTGGATGATATGACCAAACTGGTATTTTGGAAAGATAGCTGGTGACAGAATGGAAGATGCCCTGAGGAGTGAACACCTGTGTAGCCTGGTAGAATATTTAGGAGGCTCCTGCTATAGTTCAATAGACAAAAGATGAAAATATGTAAAAGTAAGTGGAATGCAAAAGGGCATGACCATCAAAGACTATTTGACCAAACTTAGGGTTGATTGTGAAAGTGAGGATGGGAGGAAACACCCTGGAAGCTTCTAACCTGGGTGGCTAGGGAGATAATTTTCTAATTATCCTGGTGAAGAAGATAGGAGACTTTTGGTACAAAAATGGAAGAGACACATAATAAGGACATGCTGGTTTTACATGGAGATTATAAGCAAGCATTTGCAATTTATTTGCAAAGCTCATAAGAAAAAAAATTGAGAAAGTGACATCAATAGAAGATATGTCTGTTGTTGAAAGAAGTGGAAGCCATGAGAAGAGAGGAAAGGTGAAGAAGAGGCTAGAATAAAATGTCTGGGAATCCCAGTGATTCAGGAAAATGTGAATAAAGAGATGTCAGTAAGGCAGAATGAGAAACTCAAAACAGTAGTGTCATTGAATCAAGGGAGACGTTCATGGACATGGGTGGTGCATAAGGCCAAATATTCTGAAAGTTTACAGATGAAGAAGAACAAAACCCACAAAATTGGATCCCAAAGTGAGAAGAGATGACTAAGGAAAACTAGAAAGCAAGCAGAAACCAGTATTTCAAGATAATTAGCAGAGAAAGGAAGAGAGCATTATAAAAATGGTATCTAAGGTGCACAGATTATCAACATATACAACAGCTTCTCATAAGAGATCAGATATAAATGATCCAAAAATGCATCTGAGTGTAGAAAAATGAATTTTAGATTAGTGACTTACAACATGAAGTATTACATTTAAGGAATATGCTATTATAAATTCCTAAATGATATTGGCACTGCTAAAACAGAGAACACATGGACTATTTAGAAGCCACATCTGGGTAGTTTTCATTTATTTTCATCTACAGTTATAGCCAAATTTATCTTAAACATTTTGTTGTATAATTTTATATGGTTTGAATATGTATTGGGTACATCCAAGGGAAATGTATAATTAAAACTTGATTATGATTTCACTTAAAACTATATTTCTTAAAAAATAAAAAACTAGAAACGAATTCATTATTTCCATACCATGCACAATTGTTAGTGGTCTTAAAATACAATGTTCAAGCTTTTCATTCTACCTGAGTAGCATTAGGATGCAGACTAGATAGAATATGGTTTTTTGTTTTGTTTTGTTTTGATGCTTAACACTATTCATTAACCAAGAATTGTTTCCCTTCCATGAAAGGATCACAAAGTTCAGAGCTTGCAAACAATAGGGCAATGACACAGCATTCTGATTTTTGATTTTTGTGTTGAAAGAAAGGACTATAGAATCTCCACGTTTATAAAGAAGGGAAAACATGAAACAACGATACAAGCAAGTTGCTTTCAGAAATAGTTTATCAAACTCTCTGTGGATGGCTTTCCATGGAATTAGAAGTGCCTCTTCCACAGTTTCACTTCTGCTCATGGTATTTTAGCTAAATGCAAGGTAGGTAGCAGTTTCATGTTATGCCATAAATGTTTTGAGGTAAAAAGCTCTATTTTTTACAGTGAAGTAGCTGTGGATCAATCGGGACCAAATACCCCAGCAAATATTCCAAGAAGTAAAATCTGTGAATTTGAGAGAGTGCTTCTACTACCTGTTCTATTTAAATATAGTTGGAAAACTTGGGAAGATACTTCAAGGGAACCTGGATATTTTTCACTTGTTTGTGATTAAAAACAAATTTAAAAAAAGTCTCTTTAACCCAAGACACTTAATTCAAGCTAAAGGAGAAAGCTAACCACTTAACAGCAGGGGTACTCATGGATACAAATGCTTCATTAATTGGATAAAAGATGAGAAGAGAAACCTTTCCAAAAATATTGCTATGTATTTCAGAACACATTTCATTAAGTGCATTTTTAAATCAGTTGTCAGCATAGTCGGAAGGGAGGCCTCCCATAGTCATGACTCCAAAATATTTTGAGATAACACATCAAAATAAAGGGGATGGATAGAAATCAAAATAAGACATTATTTTTTTTTGTTATAAAGATAGAGCAGAAGGACCATTATCTGCTCATATGTATAGCATACATTTCATGACAAAGCAAAAAACATTCATTCATTCATTCATTCATTCATTCACTCAAACAATAATGATTTCCTGTCTACAGTGCTAGCGCATATGCTAGGTGCCAAGTATGGAGGAGTGGACAGTAAGAACACTCAACAGGGAACTCCAATTTCATGTGATAAGTGCCATAAAGCAACCAAATACCAAGTACCCTGAGAACACCAAGAATATATAATCAATTCCATCTTGGAAGGAAACAACATTCTTCTTGAGGTTGTTATTTCTAAGTTTATACCTAAGAATGAAAAGGAATTAACCAGCCAAAGAAAAAGGGAAAAGAATGTCATAGGTAGTCTTAAATGGTACGCTGAAGCATATTAAATTAAAAAAAAAAATTAACTTTATTTATTTATTTTGAGAAAGTGTGAGCAGGGGAGGGGCAGACAGAGGTGGAGAGAGAATCCCAAGCAGGCTCCGTGCTGCCAGCACAGAGCCCGATGCGGGCCTGAACTCACAAACCGTGAGATCGTGACCCGAGCTGAAACCAAGAGTTGGATGCTTAACCAACTGAGCCGCCCAGGTGCCCCACATAGTAACAGTTTTGAGAGTTTATTTGAGCAAAAGTCGATTCAAATCAGGCAGTACCAGACCCAGAAGTGGTTAGCAGAGTTCCATTGACAGGAACTAGGGGCAAGACTTTTAGAGAAAAGACATGGAAGCCAAGCAAGGAAATTATTTGATTGGCTGTAACTTAAGCACTCGCTCTTTGAGCAAGCTCAGTTGGCTATTTGTGACTGGTTGTCCCTAGGTTTTGGTATCTTCACCTTGAGGCATTTATGGGCTTCGTTGTTTAACTACTTTAACAGCAGAAAGAATGATGTGTATAGAAACCAGAAAGCAGTGAGACACGGGATTTCTGGAACTGCAAGTGGTTGCTCATGGCTGGACAGCAGCAGAGTAAGGGATGTGGATGAAGGTAAGAGCAGAGATAATGTACAAGCAGGGGCCAGGTAACGATAGGCCTCATAAACTATGTTCATGAGGATGGATTCTACCTGAAAAATAGTAGTGGATGTAATCCTTGTGAACAACTGTAAATTTTTAGAAAACGGCTTATATTTTAAAAATATCATTACATACGCTATATGAGAAACACAACTAAGTGTACAAAATCCATTTTTTACATCTACCCCCAAAAATAATGGACTGAAAATATTAACAATACTATCCCCATGCAAGCTGAATTCACAACACCACAAATTTCATGCAATGGTTGTTTTGAGGATGATGGTACTTATCACCCTGGGCACAGTCTGGCAATTTAACTCTAACGATACAATTTTTAAAGGCTAAAAATCATTAATAATAAAATCAGATACTTCAGAACAAAGTATTTCCAAGTGAGACAGAAGGTCAGTTTTGTGTAAAGAATACAATCTTACCATATATGTGAGGGCAATCTTGCAGATCTGAACATAATGGCAGGGACAACCTTTTATATGAAGGTGGTACAACCACCTGTAGCCCCCCACCTCCACCCAAAAAAAATGGATTTGGTAGAGGTGATAATGGAGGCATTAGCAGTATTATATGCATCGTATAATTTATGTGTTATTGATGAAGCATGGCTTTGCCTCCTTAGACAGGAAATAAACACAAGGTGCAAATTCCCCTCCACTTATTTTTAAGAAAAGAATAGTAAGTGAATGAAGAGAAACTTTCTTTCCACTCACTTACCAAGCTGTTTTAGGAAAAAATTCTAATCTAAGCAATAATGGGGGAAAATTTAGCAGTAGCAGCTAGTGCATTAACTTGATGAAATGAAGGCAGTCAGTGTACTGATAATACTAAAAGAAAAGAATGAAATAATAATAAGCTAATGGTAACAGAATGAATTCTTTAAGGCATAAAAGGTTTAGCTTCTGGTGCACTAATCACTAATGGAAGCAATGATAATTCTCCTCTAACAAGATATGCCATAAATATCACCTGATAAGCCTCAAACTACGTTTTAACTTTAAGAGCCGGATTTTTCCCAGAGATACTCAGCCACATAATGCTATGTATCTTTTAAGATCAGTTATTGCACATATGCCGTGAAAGATATTATAAGATTTGTAGCAAAGCAGTTATGCTTTGGAGATAAGAATCCTACTTTCAAAGGGAGCAGCCTTGCTTCAGTGTTCTTCGGTTTATTCTTTTTTAAAAAGTTGTAAATATTTCTCTCTTGTGGACGAGACTGATATTGATTCTGTATGTTTTATAAGCATGACTTATGACATAATCCAAATCCTAGAGATGTATTACAAATGTCTCCACTTTCCATTGCTGCTTATTTTGATTAGCTGGAAATTGAGAGTAATCTTTGAATGGTCTTTTTCTGTGGGTATTTCTATTATTGTGTAAGGCCAAGAGGCATTCCCTTTTGGGTTTTGCCACTTATAGTTCTCTTTTTTTTTTTCTAATCTTTTTCTTCACTGCATCACGATCATGCAAAGACAAGGGAAATAACAGCTTTCTGTTGTGACAACAAGACAAACTACTCTGTGTTTAAATATACTCCTGGCTAGAAAAATGCAATAAACCATGGTACCTATGGAAATACATTAAGCATTTCTTGAAGTTAAACTGAGGAATTTTACATGGACATAAACAGAGAGCATTTGTGTGAGTGATTGGATTTCTTCCTTTGAGAACGATAAGAGTATATCAAAATTTTTCAGAGCAACTCCCTGAAGTTGGGAAACATACTTAATTTCAGCAAATCTATTAAAGCCTGGAGAAAAAGAGAATCAATAAAAAATGCAAATCAATCTGCATATGAAGCATGACCTGAGAATATATTTTAATAAGCAAAGTGATTTGCTCACAAGCTTTTATTAGAAAATGTCTGAAGCCCAAAATATGATTTAAAGGGAAGCAATTAATTGTTGGTATTAATTATCTTAGGCATCAAAAACTATTGGGGCACTGGGTAGCTCATTCGGTTAAGCGTCCAACTTCAGCTCAGGTTATGAGCTCATGGTTCATGAGTTCAAGCCCCATGTGGGGACCTGTGCTGACAGCTCAGGGTTTGGAGACTGCTTTGAATTCTATGTTTTCCTCTCTCTCTGCTCCTTCCCTGCTTGTGCTGTATCTCTCTATCAAAAGTAAATAAACATTAACAACATTAAAGAAAAAAAAACTATTTTCATGTTCATAATACCAGAATATATTTTGTTTCTTATACAAATTATTCAATGAATGATTTTATCATTATGTCTATCCTTCATTATCATCAGTACTTCTCACAATGTTTAAAGATATAAAAAAGTTAAAAGAGTATTTTGTTTTTTCTTTATAATGATTATAATGATTGATATGACTACTTACAGTAGAAATATAAAGAAATATCATTCCTGAACATAGGAAGAAAAGAGGGTGTAAAGAAAGAAAAATAAGTATATCAGTGCTAATAAAAATTACCAAGATGAGAAAAGCAAAGATGCGAGGATCAAGATATAGAAAAATTAAAAAAAAATTAGGAAAAAATCCAAAACTAATCATTAAGTATATTAAGGAAAATAAAGGAAAAAAAAAAGAGAAAGAAAGAAGAAAGAAAGAAAGAAAGAAAGAAAGAAAGAAAGAAAGAAAGAAAAAGAAAGAAAAAAAAAAAAGAAAGACTTCTACTGGTTAGTTACATGTATGAAATTGGCTAGGCTATAGTACCTAGTTATTCATAAAACACCAATCTATATTTTGCTGTAAGGCTTAATGAAGATTCGGTTAGGATCTGCAGTCAGTTGACTTCAAGTAAAGGAGATTATTCTTGATAATGTGGGTGGGCTTCATTCAATCAGTTGGAGGTCTTAAGAACAAATAAGGAGGTTCCCTGGAGGAGAAGGAATTCTGGGTCAAGACAAGCATTAACTCCTGCCTACCAGCCTGCCCCACAAATTTGTGACTTTCAGTCCCCATGATCACAAGAGTCAATTCCTTAAAGTAAATCTCTTAATGTCTGTCTCTCTTTTTCTGTCTCTGTCTTCTCTCTTTCTCTCTCTCTCATTCTCATTATATATATATATATATATATATATATATATATATATATGTAGTACAGAAGTTAGCTCTCTTCCTACATGTTCTCCTTCTGCTGTTGAGGCAACTTTTGCCTGGTATCATCTGATAAAGAGAATTCACTCACAAGTATTGCTAAAATGAGGAATTTCTGCTATCATATAATAACCAACAGTTTCCAAATGAAAATGTCCCATTTTTTACAGTTGCATTCTCAGCAGTTTATTTGCTTTTTTTTATTTGCCAAAATATCGGAAAAATGCTTTTGTAACTAACTACCTGAGAACATCATTCAACATACATTCACACAAAACATATTGAAGTTCAAAGATAGGTACCTGGGCCTCCCAGTTTTCCAGATATCAAGAGTGGAGGCTTACATTGTGTATCACTCTGCATTCCTGTGAAAAATCCCACTGAGGTGTATGATAGGCATAGAAATAATTGCCATTATTTTCCACTATCTCAGAGGACTGATAAAAACATACCTATTTAGTGTAACTGCAGACTGTGTAATAACAATTGGGGTGTAAGTATACCATGCTGTGTAAATATTCCCATTAGTGAAAATCTTTCTGTGTTATATATTTTACAAGTGCATATGAAAATGTGAGTGGCTATTAGCTTATCATATCTTAAATCTCAAATGATATATAAGTGTTCTGGCTCTTGTAAAGTACTATACAGATGCAACATTTAGTTGAGTAGTTAGAGAAGGTATCATGTAGGTGATAGGACTTGAGACACGTTTTAAGAACAAGGAGGACTTGATGACCACGAAGGAGGCAGAGGAACACTGAATCTGGGGAGGGTTTTAAGCAGAGGTTCAAAATAGCCGAAAACCTTGGGATATTTGGAGCCACTACCACGGAGGGTTAGTGTCAAAGGAGGTTCCACATTTTGCCATTTTAAATGCAAGAAAACGAAACAAAACACAACTTCGTGCTCCCAATTCGGCCTCCTCGTGTGATTACACAGCTGCCAATAAAGAAACGTTTACTAAAAAAAAGAAGTTGGTATAAATTGCAATAAACAGTAACACTTTAAAATAATTGCCTAATCAATATTAATTCCTCTGGTATCTATTTAACAGCATTAATCACAGTGAACTCATTTAGTATTAATGTGAATGTCACAAGTAATTCAATTGGATTGCCACTGCAATTCAACATTAATTACCTCAACTGGGCCATTATTTTAAAGCGTTACCCAGTAAACATGAAAATAAAGCAATAAAGTAATGCATTAAAGAATTATAGTGGGATTCTATACATTTCATTTCTGTATAACAAAATATTTGATTCCTTGGAAACATTTTCATCAAAAGGTTTCATTTGTTAGTAGAATGTATACAGTCAATGTGCCCACAGAACTATGACACTTCACTTACCATATTTGTAAGAAAAAAGGTAGTCTTGAGGAGAAATTTATCAAATATTGAGATTTCTCATTTAAGTTCCAACGCTTCAGTAACACATGTTATTTTAACTGTTGACTCCCTGTCTGCAAGGGGAGATAGGTATGCATATTGCCACATAAATGATTCATGGCACCTGAGTTTTATGGCATTTATGCTAGTTTGTCAAGGTTTTTTTTTTTTTTTTTTAATTCTTTTTCCCAATTATCTCACTCTCAGGTTATCAGCTCTCTTATGTCACTTGTATATAAGCACTTAATTTAGCCACCTGTTTTTCACTTTTAATTTTCTTTCTAATAGACTGAAAACTAGAAAAAAGAAGGAAGGTAGGAAGGAAGGAGAAAGAAAGAAAGAAAGAAAGAAAGAAAGAAAGAAAGAAAGAAAGAAAGAAAGAAGAAAGAAAGAAAAAGAGAGGGAGGAAGAAAGGAAGAAAGAGTGAAAGAGAAAAAGAAAGAAAGGGAGAAAGGGAGAAAGAAAAGGAAAGAAGGAAGGAAGGAAGGAAGGAAGGAAGGAAGGAAGGAAGGGAGGGAAGAAGGCTTGTTCCAAGTACATGTGAAGTATAAATTAGTACCTTCTAAGTGGAAGAACATAGGTCTCCAAATATAAAAGCTGTCATACACTGATTATACATAAAATATTTCAGCTTTGAAAAGTCTCCAAATATTCTTTTGACTTTTAGGCTGTGTTCTAGGATGTTAAGATTTCTTGATTCAAGTTAAATTGTTCTGAAATGTATCACAAAATGTAAATACTACATCTAACATTTTATTTTTCATTTGTATTTCATATATCAGTGTGGGGAATAAGCTGAGGAAATCCCTGAGGTTGCACCTATGGGTTAACAAGGCAAAGAATTAGAAAGCCATAGGATGTACACACCCAAATTTGGGTAAACCAGGTTAGGTAAATAAGATTAGGTAAATGGGGGAAAGCCCACCCCCCACCCCACCCCCCGGCCCCAGTATAGGACAGAGGTATAGGAAATCTCAGGATGGAAACATCCAAGATGAGGTAAACAAGATTAGCTATTCAGGGCAGAAATGTCCCCCAATTTAGCACAATAGCAGAAAGCTGCTTTCACAGGAAGGAAGGACCAAAATAAGTAAACAGGTAAACAGGACTTTAGACCTCATCAGGGCAAAGTTGCCAAGAGAGGAGCTAATTAGCAAAAGAAAGGTGCCTTGTTGACCCTGAGGTAGCATGCTCTGTCTTTTTTGTCCCCTAGGCCAGTTCAGGTAAAAAGAGATGGCCCTCATGTAAACAACCTTCTGCCCAGTGGCAGGATTTTGTTTTGTATTGACTCAAACACCTAACACCGCATATCTTCAAAAGACCCTTTCCTCCACGGTTAGTGGTTTCATTGTCTCTTTATAAATTTTTTCTAATGTTTATTTATTTTTGAGAGAGAGACAGAGACAGAGTACAAGCAGGGAAGGAACAGAAAGAGAGGAAGACACAGAATCTGAAGCAGGCTCCAGGCTCTGAGCTGTCAGCATGGAGCCTGATGTCGGGTTTGAACTCACGAACTGTGAGATCATGACCTGAGCCAAAGTCAGATGCTTAACTGACTGAGCCACCCAGGTGCCCCTTGGTTTCATTGTCTCTTTGTGCACACCCATCACGCTTGTAAGCCTTCTGATCTTAATAAAAATGGAGCAAGGACCCTTATTCTGGGCTCTTGTCTCCTCCCATTTTGAATCCTGGGTCCTCACTCTCTTGCTGGACAAGAAAGAACTTCAGACCCAGAGTCTATGACATATAAGCACTCAAGAAAGTGTGTTTTGTTCAACTTTGCACATCTTACAGCACTGAGTATAGAGCTTTGCAAACCAAACACTCACTAAAAATAGATAAAAATTTTTAAAAAATGATTTACCTCATCATAAGTTTTTTTAAGTTTTTGTTTTTGTTTTTGAGAGAGAGAGAGACGGTGAACATGGGGGGAGAGGAGCAGAAAGAAAAAATCTTAAGCAGACTCCACACTCAGCATGGAGCCTGACACTGGAACCTCAACACGGGGCTCAATACCACAACCTTGGGATCATAGCCTGAGCTAAAATCAAGAGTTAGATGCTCAACTGACTGAGCCACCCAGGCACCCCTCCTCACCATAGGTTTTAAATAGAGACAACTGTTGGGACTCAGGAACACCAGGGCTTAAAGAACCAACCTGAAAACAGATGGCAGGGATTTTGGATTCAAATGTGAGTAAAAACTGAGCAAAAAAAAGAACAAAAGCAAAAAAAAAACAACAGAGCTCAGAGACACAAAGAACAGATAGTTCAGTCGTAGCCAGAGATGGGGGTTGAGTGGTGAAGGAAATGGATGAAGGTGGTGGTAAAGAGTACAAACTTCCAGTTATAAAATAGAGAAATCAAGGAATTGTCACAGTATGGTAACTGCAGTGAATATTGTTTCGTATATTTTAATGTTGCTAAGAGTAGATCTTAAAAGTTCTCATCATAAGGGACACATGGGTGGCTCATTTGGTTGAGTTTCCAACTCTTGATTTTGGCTCAGGTCATGATCCCAGGGTAGTGAGATTGAGATCATCAGGCTCTGACTGCTTGATTCTCTGTCTCCCTCTTCCCCTCTCTCCCACCTGCACTCTCTCTCTCTCTCAAAAAGGAAAAAAAAAGTTCTCATCACAAGAAAACGACTTGAAATTGTGTATGGTAACATGTTGACTAGCTTTATTATAGTGATCATTTCACAATATGCACAAACATTGAATTATGTTGTTGTATACCTGAAACTAATATAGTGTTATATGTCAATTACATCTCAATTAATAAAAAATACTCATTGCATGCCTTCTTTATTCCAAGCATAATAGGTGTTGGGGATAAAAACAGATCAAGCCTTCCCTGCATAGAGCTTGTATTCTAGGTGGTGATTGATACTAACCAGATACATTATACATCATTTCAGATCCTTATGGGTAATATAAATACAGACATAGTAGGGAAAGAGCTAGAGAGTTGTTTTTGTTGATCTAGTATTTAGGTAGGGTACTTAGGAAAGAATTTGGGATAAAGTTAGAAACCCAAGTGGACATGAGAAGGGAGAAAATTCTGGGTAGAAAGAACGGTCATTATAAAGGTCCTAAGGCTGAGTTCTGTATACATTGGAGGAACAGGGAGGAAACCAGCATTAGTGTGGCTGGACAGGGCAGATGACATCCAGTGACAGGAACTGAGGTCACAACATTATCAGGGACTCTGATCATATACATCTTTAGATCATGAGAAGAACTTTGGATATGATTCTGAGATAGGAAGACATCTGATAATTTGAACAGAGATGCGATTTGACTCACAGGCTGAAGGAATGACTGCTATATGGGAGACACTGACAGCGGAGGCAGTGTAAGGGAAAGGGCTCCAGGAGGCTCTCTCTCTCTCTCTCTCTCTCTCTCTCTCTCTCTCTATATATATATATATATATATATATATGTTCTTTTATTGACTAATGGATTATATCCCATGATATAGGAAACACATACACACACTTCAAACTAAAACAAGATTCTATTTGTATTTCTATTTGTTTTGATGCAGAATTTAAGCTGTAGGAACATGCTTCTTCTTTCCATTTCCCTCCTATGGCTTTATATTCTCACTGGCATTGTTCCGCATACATGTGCACTCCTACTTCAGCATCAGAAGCATAATTTAACCTATCGAAGCCTTCCTTGCTTTGTAAAATGCTCAGCTCTGCTCTCTAGGTTGAGAGTGAATTGAATAAGAGAGGTGGGAATATGTTGAAAACTGTTAAACTGTCCACAGTTGTCACATGCTATCAATATATTATAACCTATTACATATTGTGTTTTATGGTTATGTAAACGTACCTTATGATTCTTGTGGTCATTTATTATCTACACACATCTCCTTAGAAACGGGAATTTTCAATGTGTTATTTCTTTTTCAGTATATAGCTTTATATGAAAGAGAATGTTGAGTTCTCTTCCACTTCTTCTACCTCAGGAGAATGTGTTGGGGGGCAGGTTGCAGATGCATCTGCTGAGGGAGCCCTCTCCAAATCCAGAATAACTAGACATTGCAATATGACATAGCATACTGCAGATGGAATAGTGTTATTGTCTTGCATGCATATAAGTATCGTGGAAAATATGGTTCTTCATTGTATTTTATAGCTTGCCAATAGCAGCTAGACTCTTTTCTTCTTCCCCTTCCCCTTCCCCTTCCCCTCCTCCTCCTTCTCCTCCTCCTCCTCCTCCTCCTTCTCCTCCACCTCCATCTTCTTCTTCTTCTTCTTCTTCTTCTTCTTCTTCTTCTTCTTCTTCTTCTTCTTCTTCTTCTGGGAGAGTCTGGGAGTGGTACTATACAACTAACTTTTATAATTATTGCTTTTGTATTTCCTAAAGCTTCATTTGGTTTATATCAGCTTATGTTTTTGGATGTACTCTTATAACTGGTTTTGCTCAATGACTCCTGAATTCCATCATATTTTCCAGAATTCTGTATATGGCATATTAATTTGAGTCCTATGGTATAGCCCGAAGACCATGCCATTTGAATTGTTTTTTACAGGTGGTAATAAATATTTTTGAGTCTTCTGAATAATTTGGACAGCCCTATTGATGGTTAATGAGAAATTTGTGAAGCACTAGCTAAGGTTAATTAATGTCAGTACAAATTGTTTTCTTTTTTGTCCTGTTTTTGTTTTTGCTTTTTTTAAAATTATAAACCTGTCTAATGAGGAGTGATTAACATGTTAGAGTATGTGCTTTTTTGATAAATGTGCAAACCTTTTCTAAGACAATTTGGTAGTAATGACATTTCTATTTCCAGAATAATACTTTTTGATAATCTTTTCATACTTTGCATCTGGTTTTGCTTTCCTCATACCAAAGAGACTATTTAAAATGTCAGTAAAATATCTTCAACACTTATTTATATTGTTTTATTTTGTAACAGTATAATTGAGATATAATTCACATACCATAGATTAAAAGTGTGCAATTCAATGGCTTTCAGTATATTCAGAGCTGGGCAACCATCGCCATACGCAATGTAGAATATTTTAATCACCCCAAAACAAACTCCCATACCTTTTAGCAGCCACTCTCTACTTCTCCTCAGTTTCAGGCAAAAACCAATTTGCTTTCTGTTTCTCTAGATTTGCACATTCTGGACATTCCTTCTAAATAGAGCCATACAAGATACAGCCTTTGTAGTGGCTTTCTCCACCTGCCATAAAGTTTTTAAGATTCATTCATGTTGCAAAATGTAACAATGCTTCACTCCATTTTATTTCCAAATAATACTCCATTGTGTGAAGAGAGCACATTGTATACCTCCATTCATCAGTTGATGGACATTTCAGTTTCTACCACTTTTTTGGCTGTTATGATACAGGTGCAATGAACATTCGTGTTCCTTTTTATGTGAATATATGTTTTCATTCTCATGTGTATATACCTAGGAGTGGAACTGCTGGGTTATATGGTAACTCTATCTTTAACTTTATGAGTTTCACAAGGCAGCTGCTCCATTTCACATTCTTACCAGCAGCATATGAGTACTAAAATTTCTCCACATATTTCGTAACACTAGTTATTATTTGTCTTTTATATTTTAGCCATCCTAATGATTATAAAATGGCATCTTATTGTTATTTGGATTTGCATTTTCCTTATGGCTAATGATGAGCATCATTATATGTTTTTATTGGACGTTTACATACCTTCTTTGGAAAAAATGTCTATTCAGATGCTTTCTCACTTTAAAAAATTGTGATGTCTTTTTATTATTGAGTTGCAATTCTTCTTTATATATTCTAGACACTTTATCAGATATGATATTTATAAAAATGTTCTCTCATTCTGTAGATTGCCTTTTCAGTCTCTTGATGGTGCCTTTTGAAGGACATACAATTTTAATATTGATGAAGTCCAATTTATCTATATCTTTCTTGTCTTACTTGTCCTTTTGGTGTCATACCTAGGAATTCATTGCCAAATCCAAGGTCAATAAATAATTATACCTGTGTTTTATTTTAAGAGTTTTATAATTTTAGCTCTTACATATAGGCCTGTGATCTATTTGAGTTAATTTTGTATATAGTGTGAAGTAAGTATACCAGTTGTCCCTATACCATTTGTTGAAAATATGATTTTATCCCAAGAAATTTTTATCTTAAGGTAAAGATTACCAACTATCAGGGATTCAAGCAGCAATTATTATCCCCATTTTGTTCAACAAGCATTGGCTAATCACCTACTTTATCTATTTGGTCTTGAACTTTACACTATGAAACACTGAGGTCACTCTTCTCAGGCAATTACAACCCAATTAGTTACTATATTAATTATTAGGCCTAAATAAAATAACATTTCCTACACAACACATTATAAGTTTCAGCTGCCTTTTTCTTCCTGTCCCATGTGTGTGTGTGTGAGAGACAGAGAGAGAGAGTGAGAGAGAGAGAGAGGGAGAGAGAGAGACATTGGAATTAAAGACATTAATGTATATAGATAGCATTTAATTATATAGCAATATCCTCAGTCCCAACACCTTGAATCCTCCACATTCATATAATTTTGGTTTTCTCTTCCTAATAACTTGAGAGATTTGTTTCACCCAAATGTGAATAACAAGCTATTTGGTATTCATTGGTTTTTTAATTCTATCTTTTCTCTTTCTATTCTGGTTTCTTAAGTTCCTCCTTTCTCATTTATTGTTAAGTTATTTTTACAAAGAAATAGGTAGAGAACATCCTCTATTTTCTATGCCCTGCTAAGAAAAAAAAAAAAAAAAAAACTTTAGCGTTCACAAAAGCTACTCAAACTGTCAAGTATAGTTATTTTTGTCAGATTAGGAATACTGGAACTGACCTTTGCAATATTTTATTCTATCTGGCTCCATATCAATGAGCTGATTAGGACAGGTGTGATACTTAAAATTATAAGTACAAGGTTGAGTTTGCTATAGGCATATTGTCTCATTGTTTTTCACATCATCTTCAAGATATTCTGCTTCTACAGAAATAGTAGCAATTATAAAAATAAGGATGGATAAGGACAGTCCCAGAACACTTGTGTAAACTGCCCCTTGTACTAATAACCTTGTATTTAAATTCCCATCTTCAGCTCTCACATTTGGCTTGGTCAATGCCTAGAGTTGTTATGGAAGCATCTCTGTGATTTCCTGGAAACTATAAAAGTCTTTGCCTAGATCACCAGCTGCTGGTCATATGGCATATCTACCTCTAATGGCAGCTTTCATGAATAGAGGCAATCCCCACTGGAGATCTAAAATGTTAAATCACTTTCTGTTTTAAAATCTAAAGCAAAGTAACTGATGTTTGATGTTGTTAAGAATTTTTAATTTTTGCAAAGCTCCTGGGAATTCTTCGAAAGCCACTCAGAATATAAGTGCATTCTCTTGTCTGTGTTGCATTAAGTCAAACTCTCTACACTCATTTACCTTAAAGAGAAAGATATCCTCTTAATGATATATTAATTCTTCATTCCTTAGCAAACTTGCGTTTTGAGATAAAATTCGCCCATATCACAGAACAGTTTCTGGTCTACCTCAAGGGAGGTAAAAACTGTATGAACACTACCAGTAATGCTACTATCCTACCTACCTGGGAAGTCAACTCAGTTTTGCCTATTGAGAAGATAAGGAGTGGACTCTTGTCAATATCAAAAAGAAATACCCCCTTGTTCTGTTTTCCTTTTTCTGTAGCCTTTTGTGAAGGTTTGGGAGAAGCACACACATAAAGCACACAGAGAGCGAGAGTTTCGAGCACAGCGGCAGGGTGCTTGCACACCCCTCACTACTGAAACCACGGACAGGGAAGGAAACGCAGTAGAAACATTCTGTGGGATACATGGAAAGAGTGATGCTCACATTTAAAGAAAAGAAAATCTGCTGGAAAATTGGCTAAGAATAGTTCTCCTGAATTGACTTTTAATGTGGTGTTAAGAGTCCCTCTTGTAGCCTCTGCAGCTCCAATTGAAAATTAGGTTCCCTATCCATTTAACCATGCATTAGAAAAGACCCAAATATGGATTTATGGATACATGGCAAGCCCTGAGCTTGGTGATTCTGAGAGTGAGCTTTGAGGTCAGTAAAAGTTTTAGCTACAATGAAGAGTGATGTGTGAACATTCATGTCCAACTTTGTATTGTACAGCAACAATACTTACAGTATATGAAAACTTGGGAAATTCTTTTGATAATTTCTGCATATCTGCAAAATAGCTACCATAATAATATATACTTCCTAGGATTGCTTTGAATATTAAATGAGATAGTGGATACATAATACACAGCATCATACCTAGCATAATTTTACCTTTACAGTAAAATAACGTCTTTCACTGTAACTGTTATTCGTGGCAAAAAACAAAAACAAAACAAAACCAAAACCAAAAACAAAAACAGCACTCATCACAGAGTTTTCAGATTTTTAAGGTAAAACAAAGAATCAAATACAGGTGTTTTGCACACTGAAGAGTAGGAAAAACCACTAACTTTTCTCTCCCATCTTGCAGGAGTTTGTAAAATCTGTAAGATCATTATGTAACCACATAAAAAGAAAATGTCTGTCATACTACAATACTTTTGAAAAGTTCAAAAGAAAAAGGTCAAAGAGTGTGCCCGACGCAAATGAAATGTTTTCATTTCTAGTTAATTAGTTATACACTAAACTGTTGTACCCTTCAAAAGCCTTCAAATGCAAAAGGCAAGACTGCACGCTTCCAAAGATTCAGAAAATGGATGATTGGCTTCCTTTAACCAGATTTAAATTGTACCTAGCTTCTGCAAGTCAGGCACATGTATTGACTGAATAATTAAATGCCATATTCTCATTCCCTGTTCTACCCATGCGTTTGTCCTCGGGCAGTGAATATGAATGTTGAAGAATTTGGGAGTCTAGACTTCAGTGGGTAGTCAAAGTTGGTAAAAGAAATGTACTGTATGGCATGCCAAAACAAATTTAAAAGCATTTGCACTTCTTGTAATCGAAAATTTAGCAAGACATGCAATCCTCACTGGATTCCTTAAATGTCACAGAGGTTTCTAAAGGACAAAGGTATGTTTTCTTGTTTTCTCCCATTGTCTTAGCAGTTGTTGAGAGCTTTCTTATAGTGTAATAACATTTCAAAACTTGATACTTAGATCTTATGTTCCCACTCTCTCATTTTAAAGATGAGGAAGTTAAAAGGGAGGGTTTAAAGAAATCACTTGCATTACACATATATTTGGTTCAAAGACTGCCTTTTAGAAATAAAGAAAACATGGTGTTAGTAGAAGATGAAAATCCATTCAATATATCGACACATCCCTTTCTACACATAACACACGTACTCTTAAATGTTAATTTGATTAAAATTGTAAATATACATATGTATTTTTGAATCCCAAAGGAATATATATAATATACAATATTATGTTATATGTTGTACATTATACATTATGTATTTATGCAATATATGTATTCTTCCTATATATATAGGCATATATGGCTAAAACCTATTCTGACTCAAATCTTTTTTAGTGATGATAATGTATAACGTAGTCAATTTTACCGACATATTTTCAGAACTTCATAATTGTATAACATTCTATGAGTATTACTGAATTCATACCTGAAAAAGAAACAAATATAATTGAATCTACACATAAAAAAACAAACAACACTAACAACAAAGACACCTCATTCCATTATCTATCCAATATAACTCAAACTGAGGTAAAGAGGCCAGATAAAGAATAAACATTATGACAGTCTCCCTTTCATCTTCATTTCTATCATTCATCCTTATGCCCCTCACCTTCCCCAACAGCTAACAATCCTAACATTACCCAGTTACGGCCACGTATCACAGGTGAAAATACATATGTAGGGGAAGAAAGTGTCTGCTACCAGTGTTTGTGCCTCAGCAAACTGGTCAAAATGACCCACTGTATGAATAAATAAAATGCATAAAATACCTATACACATACCTCGTAACCACAAATACATGGTATGAGTTATATTCGGGTACCTACCTCAGAAGAATGATTTAAGTGACTGTGACATCCTTACCTTTTCCAAAATATTGCTATTGCAATGAAGTCACTGAGCACAGTTCGGATGAATCAGAAGCCAAATTTGTTCTGATGAAGGAGCAAGCACAGCCAGAGAACAAAATGCTGGGTAATTGCCAGTACAGCCAAAAAGGAAAAAGTAATCTTGAACAGGGGTGGCAACCCATTTTAAAGGGAATGGGTCTGGATATAGGATCAGAAGACCAGGGTTCAAATCCCAGCTTAGAAACTTATGCATGCAACTTCAGAGGAACCATTCAATGTTTAGCCATGGAGTGTGCAAAGCTGACTATAACGTGCCTTTCAAATAGGTTAGAGACAATTGTGAATGAATCATGGTACTGCTGTGAATAAAATGCTTCCAGGGAGAAAGTAATAGTAATGTAAGAATATGGAAAAGAACAGCACAAACTCTCTTTGGGATTCAGCTAAGACTTCACTAAGTGGACAACTGAAAGGGTAAATGTTGGTTTACCAGATGGGAGACAGAAAGGGCATTCGGGACTAATAGACCTATATGTAAAAGCACGTAGCAGTGAATGAGTGATAAGAAATGGAGTGTAAGAAGGTCAGTGGGTGTGCAGGCTACTAGTTATGGGGAAGTGAAGGATATAGAGTCAGAGACCTTGGAAAAGCTGGATTTTAGAGGGTTTTGCTAGATATGCATTAGCCTTTTGATTCTATCTTATGGGCGTACCAAGTCAGTGATAGGTCTTTAGTAGAGAGATTACGTGGTTCAAATGTGTAAGTTTAGGAAGATAACCTTAGCCATAGTGTAGAAAGATACTTGTGTGAAATTACATGGGAGGCCATTTGCGATGGTGTAGGTAAAACATTGAAGGCAGGTGAAAGATTTGCCTAAGGGAGGTACTGTGTAATTGGACGGTAGGAGACAAATTCCAGAAATATTTGTGGACTAGAATCAACAAGCTCTGATAACCGTTTAGAAGTTTGAAATGAGAGTTGAGGGGAACAGAAGTCTAGGCTTAAATGTTTTTCGTTGGTTTTGGTTGGTCAGTTGGTTGGATTTTTGCTGTTGTTGTTTTTGTTTTTGTTTTTTTTTTTTGTCTGTTGTTTTTTTGTTTCTTCTTAGCTTGGAATACTGTGTGAATGGTGATAGCTTTTAAGAAAAATGTCATAAACTGCAAAAGTTATTAAATTTGTGTTCAATTTATTGATTTATGTTTTGATATATTGAATCTAGTCACCAGAGAGAGGTCTCACATAGATAGCTGCAAGTATAATTTTTGAATTTCGAAGAATGGCCAGGGTTAAGCTATAAAGTTTTAGGGGTTCCCTGGATGACTCAGTCGGTTAAGCGTCTGACTCTTGGTTTCAGCTCAGGTCATGATCTTGCAGTTTGTGAGTTCGAGCCCCACATCAGGCTCTGCACTGACAGCACAACTAACTGTTTAAGCAACAATTAAAGGATAGTTAGAGGAAGAGGATAATCAGTCAGGATTAATTAATAGGAATAATCAGAGAGGTATTAGATTTCAGGAGCTTGTTGTAGGCAAAAGGCCAAAAAGGAGAGATACTTCCGGTCATGTTTCCAGTAGTATAGGGCTGTCAGCAGAGCAAGTACAGCAGAGATCAAGTCAGTTGAAAATTCTGATTTAGAGATCAAGTCATTTGAAAGCTCCAAAGAAATCGTGTGGGAGAAAAATACCCAGAAAACAATGCTGGAGCCAGGCAAGAAGTGCATTATACTGGAAATGTGTGATTTTATCTGAATAAATAATTATATCTTCTATGTATGTTTTGCAAATCACATTAAACATACTCTCCATAATGACAGAAGTGTTTGAGGACTAAAATCCTAAGCACCGTGTCAGTGTTTTACTACTATCCTTGGTGCCTTCTTTTGTGGCAGAATTTTCATGTTCATGAGACAATAAGATTTTATTTTTTTAAAGTAATCTCTACTCCCAATGTGGGGCTCGAACCCACAACTCCAAGATCAAGATCAAAAGTTGCATCCTCTACTGACTGAGCCAGCCAGGAACTCTGTTATTTTCAATATTAGTATTAGAATATTAAGCTGTCTTCCAATGTCCATAAAGGACTCAAACATTAGCATTTTGATTTTTCCCTGCAACAGTGTTTTCCATTGTGGAAGAGGTGAAATTTAAAAATTAAAAAAAAATAATAATAAAATAACTAACCCCCAAAAAAGTATCTCCATAAAATAAATTAGAAATGTGCTCATGCATGAGAAAAGGAAGTCAGATTATAAATTCCACGGTGTAAGAACAACTCTGCATTTCTGTGCATTTAGAGTTAAATGGTTGAACATATGATCTCTCTATCCATATGTATATTCACTGCTACATATTTAGCGGAAGCATATTCAAAATAATTCTTTTCATCTGAAGTCTAAAATCCAGTTTGCTTAGATTTTATCACACGTGGAAGTTATTCTATTGTATGTACAAATTGAGTCAGCTCTAGAAAATACACCTATCTATAGTAAATGCTGAAGCTACCCATGGCTTTGTTTCCCTCTTACTTTGGAAAACAATGTAAAAATTCAGGATAGTGGGGTTTTTTCTTCTTTTTTCTCTAATGAATATCTACGTAATACCCCCAACTTACTGTCTTGCCTCTGGAAATACACCACCAGGGTGCATTGGAAACCTACCTCTGCCAGTTTGTCTGTGGTTTTCTGGGAAGCTTTGAGGTTTTAACTTTGATCTCTCCCCTCAACACTGAGGTTTTCTCCTGACTCCACTAGCCCAGACAGAATCTCTACCCTTGATCTCTAGGGTAATCTTAAACATACTCTTGACACCAGCATCACTCAGTGGTAAAAGTTTCCCTCTTCACTGTGCTATGTTTACTCTTCAGTTTCTGTGTTGTCCTTTGCTCGTCTAGACTCACAAGCGGCTTCTTTAAACTCTCCCATCCTGGAAGAGTTTCCTAGCCATTTAGTTCACTTGTTTCCTGCCTTGACTAAAGTATTTCGAGGTTCCATTTTTGTTTCCTCAACTCTTTAAACTCCTCTAAACTGAGGAAACTAGACTTTCTCTTTGATCTGTCAAAGAGTTTTTAACAATGTTTGACCACGGGGTGAACTCTGCTTAAAGTGTCTTCATATTTTCCCGAGCTTTCATTCACCGTCTTTTCATACTGCTTCTCTTCCAACCCACCCTACACCTCAGATATTGAAGTTTTGTTTTGTTTCGCTTTTTAACCCATTCCTGTCAAACCTGATCTCAGAAATTAACCTGCCTTCTGTCACTGCATTCGTGTAATGTGTTACCTCAGCTTAGGATATTTGCCATTGAGCTCTCTGTTTCACAAGTAGATAAAAAGGAGGGGTCTGTTTGACATAAAACACAACAAATAAAAAGTAAGTATTGGCATTTTGGGCAGAAAATGTTTCTCTAAATCCTGTCAGCCTATAAAATCATTTTCATCTTGTCATCTAATAAAAAGAAGCAGGTCATGTACAAGGGAAGGAGATATTCATTAATCTACTTTGGTGTCAGTCTCTCATGATAAATATGTGGAACACATAACGAATACTTTCATGTACTTTAGCCACTACAAAGGACTTTCCTAGATATTATCTATTAGTTCCTCACATCAAAAAAGTATGACTTAGCTGTTATCATTTTTTCCTAATTTAATGAATGAACTCAAATTCAGAAAAGTTAAAGTTTCCAAAGGCCCCCAATTAGAGGCAGTTGGATCTGGAACTCTATCCCAGGTCTGTCTTCTCACGTCTTGTTTACTTTCCCTGACATCACAGCTGCCATAGTTATGATTTCATCATTTCTCAAAACCTACCATTTTCCCAGTTACTTCTTAACCGATGCTTTGCTTTCACCATATGGATCTCAGACAGCATTAAATGTGTTTAATACCAATTGCAGATGGAATTCAGACTTAAATATTTTAAATGACTCTCTAAACTAAGTTGAACTACTTTAGTTGATATTTATCCCAACCAAGATATAGGTCTGGGCCTGAGAAGTAGGCCATAACCACACAAATGCCAACATTAATGTCCTTAACTTATTATTCCCCAAGCACTGCTATGTGACTGTTAATACTAGCTGTCTTGCCACATTTGCCTGCCTTCTGTAGCTCATTTTTTAAGCCATCCCTTTCATTAGCTACAGGATTTTCACTTAGATCATCTGAATATTCCTAGAGTTGATGGGGTTCCTCTGGCACCAACATCCATTTATAGAATCTCTCATTACTATAGCTTCAAACAGGAAGGTACAGATTTCTGAACTAAATTAAATTCATTTTAAAAAACCTGTAAAAGTTATCATGACCTCCAAGGGGTTAAATACAGAACTTCTACTGCTAATTTGTAAGCTAGTTACATTCAATCATTCATGCATTCTGAAAACATTCATTGTATTAAGTTCTTCCAGTTTTCAAAGTCACCCTTGGAAAATACATTCTTGGATGTTTCATTTGTTTCTCTTAAGGATCCATTACAAAAACAAACAAGAAATATTACAGTGTGAAACTTTAAGCAATGCTTGCTTTTAGAGGGATAAAGAGGAACAAATATGAAGGTATGATCCCCCTGGTGAAATTACACTCCTGAGATTGGTTTAATTTTGCACATTATTCGCTTAGTCTTTATATTTCACTTTGTCTGAAGTTACCATGGACAGGATAAAAGATGCTGAGTTAAATCCAGTGCTGGAGTCCGAATATACTCCTTGCTCTAAAGAGTCACCAGGAGGTCTCCAACTTTCTCTGTTGCCCTGAGTGCTGAGCCGAGGCCTAGTTTTCACTGACAAAGAATAAATTTTAACAGATGAGTAGCAATTTATTTTTGGCTCTTTCTGGCAATCTGCCTGATATATATATTATTGCCTGGACCAAGGGAATCTTGAGGGTCCACTATCATTCTCTCACATCCAATCTACTCCCCCCAGCCCACCCTCACACTCTTAACTAGTCCTTCAGTATTGCCTGTGTACACACCGGCCACTCTACACAGCCAAACTGATGCTGTCAGCTGTATTTAATGGTTGTATATACTCTGAGGTTCAGTATCAAGTCCGCCCCTCTTTTGCCCCTTAGGTAGAGGCATATATTTATGAGTACCTATATATCCTCACATAAAAGCAAAATTCTTACTATATTGTGCATTTTAACAGAAGAGGACTTAATGAGGACTTAATTTACTGTTTCATCCCTATTTAGATATTTTAAAAAATCAGCCTCAAATAATACTGTAGGGGTTAAAAAAAAACCCATAGCTCTTGCATTTAAGAAGCATACATATAGAGAAGGAGGCAGTCATAGAATGAGGAAATGTTACATGATCACAATTGCCAGTTAATTATACAGACCATTTTTTTTCAGAGTTTGGAAATGACACAAGGTTTAGTAGAAAAGGGTTTATAGAGGAGATGGAATTTAAGGCGGCTTGAAGGCAACTGTGAAATAAAAGTTAAAAATCTGAACTTAGGTTTTAAATCTAGTCTTCTGTCATTTCATGGCCATGTGCCTTCGGAAATAAATTTAATATGCTCAATCTTTAGTTCTCTTACTCTTTAAAATAAACCATTGTTTCAGAGATTCGTTTGGCGAATCCACGTAAAATCACGAACCATAGTGCCTTATAGGTATTAGACTCCCAATAATGCTACATGAGGACGGGTGGAGCTTACCTTCATAAAAGAGAAAGGAAAGTACAAGCAAGGCAAGTAAAATAAGCAAATTAACAGAGGGAAAAGATGACAAAATAAATTCAGTCTATTAAGTATGCCACTTTTATTGATGTTGGGTGGGGGTCAATACAAAGGAGAAGTAAGGGGCCCAATTGTGACACCTTCCCCAGAAGAAGTCTGGATTTGACTTTTGAGAAATGTTGAGTGACAAAAGGTATTTAAACATGAATATACATTCCTAAAATTCCTAAAACAGCGTTTTGAAAGCTCATTCAGCAGAAGCAAACAATGTTTTCTAAATAATTATACATTTATAGTCCAAAATATTTTATGACATCTTTATTTAAACACAGTCTCCAATTATACTTCTCACAGCGATTTAATGATGCAATGTACAGAATTATTTAAATTAATATCAAATTATGGTTTAGCTAAGAGAATTAAGAACCCTAGGGTGAAACTTTATCTGAGTATTTAAGAAATTTATTTGGTTAAAATTTATACTCTGATGACAACATTATCACAATAGTCGATCCTCCCCCAAAACGTTTGAAAATCAAGCAAGACACTGTTTTCAAAAACATCAGAAAGTTGCTCTCCAGACTGTGTGTTTTACTTGCCCAAGATGTCTAGGAGGAAAGTCAAGGTAACTTTGCAATTTCATTCAGAAGGGTGGTGCTTCCAAGTGTCCAAGAAGAAGTTTGAAAGCAACTATCACAAAGACTACCTTTGGACATTAATCAACAACATACATCTCCTGTAACAAGTGTGTATTCTTAACAGCAACTGATGCTTTGATGAAGGAACGTGTTTGTGGGGGTTGTGGGTGTGTCTGTGTGTGTGCAACAGTGCAGGAGGTCTGGGGTGGAGGAGTTGCTAAAAGTCTGGAGAGCACGATGCTAGCGCCATTGCTGGTATTTCTGAAATGAAGCATCGGATATTTTAATATCAGCTATGACTGCTGAGCCCGTCCTGCCCCTTGCAAGAGTCCAAGTCAAGTCTTTGGTGCAGTCACATTCTTAGTTACTTTGCAAAAACTCTGATGAAGAAAGTGAGAAAGATGTGTTAATGTTTAATAAGCCTACTGATCGATTGCTGTGCCTCCTAAAATGTTCATCTCTTTGACTGGTGGGAAATGAACTTCATTAGGATATCTCTGCTACCTTATAGCTCCTTGTTAACATTTCCCCTTTTGGGGACCAGAGAAAAAATGGATAGCTTCTTTCCATGAATCTCTGCCAACCACACTCTCCTGTACTATTTTCCATATCCATTTGCTCAGAAAAGTGGATGTAAATCTCATTTTGCAAGGAAAATATTATCAGTTCTTTGTGATCTAAAGTAAAATTCGTGAAATGGTATTTTTATGATTCATAGAAGTAACTAGTAGATTGATTTAATATATGGAAGCTAGTACTATATTTAGTTTCAAGCTATGAATATTAAAAATATTAAGCACACTTTTTCATGTTTTAGCTTCATTTTTATTTGAAAAAGAAAAAGAAAAATGTAGAACTTTAAAAAAGAGAAACTACCAGGAAAAGATTTGTCTATATAAAATAATTATTATGAAATGTCATTTATTTAAAACACTTCAGATAGGAAAGAAAAAGGAAATAGAGTACAACATATATAAAGCTAGCTATAAATCAGAAATTAAAACGTTCATTAGTAAAATAATTATTGGTGTGACACTTCATACAGAAAATATTCACATTGAGGCTGGACTTAATGGTGGGACAAAAATTGTTAAATGTATTGATAACTAAATATGTGCCAAAAACTTGTGAAATGTTGGCATGCATTATCTCATTGAATCCTCAAACCCAAGAAGTGTGATCTATACTACAGCCTCCTATTATCCTTATTTCATTAATAAGAAAGCTCAGGAAGAGATTACAAAAAAAACTTACCCAAGGCCTCACTGTTTAAAATAATATTTCCAGGGGCACCTGGGTCACTGAGTCAGTTGAGCTTCTGACTTCGGCTCAGCTCACGTCATGCATGTTATGGCTCATGACTTCCAGCCCCACGTCAGGCTCTGTGCTGACAGCTCAGAGCCCAGAGCCTGCTTTGGATTCTGTGTCTCCCTCTCCATCTACCCCTCCTCCAGTCATGCTCTGTCTCTCTTTCTTTTTCTCTCTCTCTCTCAAAAATAAGTAAACATTAAAACAATTTTTTAAATATATTTCCAAAGGAGATTTAAACCAAAGTATTCTGTTTTTGGAGCCCACGCTCCTAAAGAGTATACATTCATAGTGTCAAGGCTAAAAAGGATCAGATGCCCCTCTTCTGAAAATTCACTTATTTTTTTAAGTTTATTTATAGATTTTTGAAAGAGAGAGCGAGCAGGGAAGAGGCATAGAGAGAGGGAAAGAGAGAGAATCCCAAGCAGGCACTGCACCCTCAGTGTGGAGCAGGATACTGGGCTCACACAAACTCTGAGATCATGACGTGAGCCAAAGTCAGATGCTTAGCTGACTGAACCACCCAGGCACTCCTGAAAATGCACTGATTTTCAGAGAAAGTAGAAGAAAGCACTAAGGAGAAAAGCTGACCAGCAAGAGAAAGGTCATTTTAAAATCCACTAAAATGAAAAACCAGACTTCATTTTGATTATTTTAATAGCAATGAGAATGTAATTCGGGAAACAAGAGACAGAGAATGGGCAGGACTCCTTCTTTTGTCTTTATTCCCTTTCTGAAACAGTATCATTAGTATTCACTTATTAAAGCCACCATTTCTACTTTTGTCCTTTATTGGTGGTAGAATCATCTTGGTTTCTAAGCATTTAAGAACCCAGGCTGATGCAAATGAGTTTCCATCACAACCCACAGCCAGCTGGCTACAGAATTTGCTGGGCCCGGTACAAAATAAAAATGCAAGTTTACTTGTTCATAAATTATTAAGAATTTCAAAATGTTTACAGGAGAGCATTAAACTCAGAGCCATGTGGCTGCGTAGCCAGTATACCTATGAAGTCTCTTCTCCACCCATAGTCAATACTGAGGGCTTATTCTGTGAACTTTTGCAAGAGAGAAGATTTTGGACCATTTATATTATCTGCCTTTGGCTAAAAATTGTAGATGTTGGGAATATACAAACTTAGTTCTCTTCCCTCATTTGAGACAGAGTTAATTTTAACATTGAGTTATAACTTTCTTACTCCTTTCAGGACACTGAAGGAAAATTACTTAGTCTCTTCTGAGAGAAAAACAAACAAACAAACCAACCTGTGATGTCTGGATGACCTTCAAGAGAGAAGCTTTGAATAAGAAAACATGTTGATGTAATATTTTATCCATTTTAAATGTAATCTATCCCTGGGAAAAGAATATACATATCTCTACGTATCTACCTAAGAGCAAATAAAAAATAATCACGGGTTGTCATTTTTTAATAAAAAGAACAAAACTATTACATGGTTATTTCAGAGGGTATCGCACATCTGGAATATATTTCCTATATTGAGGGGGGATGGTAGTGGAAGAACCAAGATGAAAGGAAATAACAGAAAATCTTTTTTTCCTATACCTCACTCACAGTCTTCCCTGCCTCCAATTTTGCCATCTCACCATTTTCCAAGTAGAATTGGCAGGATTGAAACGAGGTAATCCTGAGGGGTAAACTATCGAATGTGAGAGAATGCAAGAGTTATTTGCTGACCATGTTAGCACCTAGAAGACCTCTCACCTAGAAGCTGGTCAAGAAATATGCATGGAGGTCATGAGTTTCTTAACAATGTGAAACTGATTCAACATGAAGTGAAAGGAAGATGTTATTTTAAGTTACAAGCTAGAGGAGGAATTCAAGAGAGGAAAAACTGGATTCCTCTCAAACAGTCACACTCATTAAATCAGGCTTTTTCTAGCAACAGTTAGGAACCAAGCAGTCATCTACTGCAGTCATCAGAGCTGCCCCATGGGACGGTGAACACTCTGAAGGCATGCCTCGGAGGAACACCGCTGTCAGGCCTTCAGATGAACCTGGCTCCACCTAGAGTCGTGCTCCCAGCAATGCCTTGTAAACTATCAGCGACACAATACTGTTGAATATTGAATAACACTTCATTAGCATAAAAAACTACAGGAAGTTGTGAAGACATGCTAAGAGGAACGGGTGAAAGAGAGAATGTTGGGTGAAAGGGGTGACTGATAAATTTACAAAGATGTACCAAAAAACATTAGGGCAATAAAACGGTACCTTTCATTTTGGCCATTATTTGGAAATGAGATGTTGAGTGAAACACTGAAAGCATGTTTAAATTATGATATGCACTTAATGCAATATACATGGACACAGGTACCCAATTGTTCCAATCTCTTCTTGAATTGTGTTCCTGAGTTTAATTTGTAAGATTTACGCATTTCTCCTTTCCTAACCTTCCCATTCTTCATGAATAATTTTTTGGTAGAATCCCATGTTTTCTGATTATATAGAGACTTAACTTAGTCTTGTCTTTTGTTGAATGTTGAATATTTAAATACAGCTTTCATTTCAACTGCAAACTTTTTCTTGTAGGTAGAGTTTTTTATTCTGAGGAGAATAAATCTCTTCCCAAATGGCTTATATTTATATTTAAAAGCAATTTATAAGGCAAATAAATCTGACTTAATAAGGTCACCCAATATAATGCTAAAGCATTCTAATATCTGATAGTCTGTGAAATAAGAAACAATGCTGATTTTGCTCTTAAGATTCATCATGTCATATAATGGTTTTACATAAAGATGTTAACTTCAGTATTAGCAAATCCACACATCTTAGGGAAAGAATAACCTGGCCTGAGGTAGATTGAGCATACGCATTGTTTCACAATATGTTTTTAACATTGTTTTCTCTGAACTTTAGTAATTTTCCTATTGATTAAACATGTCTACTTGATTTAAGCATATCTGATGTTGTGGCAACTATCTTAGAAGACTCTTTGGGGGCTCTAAGGTGTAACTGGGGCTTAGGATTTCATTATCAGGCTTATTTCATTCTAAAATAATAAAATTCAGCAAATGACAGGACTGACGTGAGATTGAAATAATCAAACATCCAGTTATTTCTGAGGAATCAGTTAATTACATGCTAATGCTGACTGAGCTTATATTTGTGTATGTGTTTAATTTTTTTCAAGGGATTTATGCATTACACATAGTTGTTGCATATGTTCTTAAAAATACTTCAGTATGAAAAATAACAGCAACATTTTTTCTACCACAATTTGCTTTATCTTCTGCAAGAATTGTTCAGTGCTACAAATACATTATATCCATTAAGTGAATTTGGTCAATTATTGTGGTAATAGTTGTGTGGCAATTAGTGTTTTCTTGCTGTAACACTAAGATTATCTAAATCATTTACAAATTTTATGTCATAAGTGGCTGTTTGAAATACACATCATTTTACTATTAACTTTTTTATAAACTGCAAAGGAAGTTTTCATTACCTAAGGCAAAAATTATAAGCAATTTCAAGAGTCTTTTAAATTAAAGGATAATGGGAATCCTTTGAGATACTTCTGACAAGGAGCATGTTCTTCCAGTGAGGGTCAGAGTTCAATTCCTAAAGTCATCCATCACGTTCCGACTGGCAAGGGCTGAAGAGCTGCAAAAAAGAACAGGAGACAGGGCGCCCTTGCTGACCTCCTAAATCACTTTCACGCACACAGTTCAGTAAATACACGTCCCATTCACAAACACCATACACAAATAGCTACACATTTTTAAAAGGGCCTTTGAGACTATAAAAAGCAAGTTTTAATGCAACTGAAGCATCAAAGGATTTTATATATTTGAGATTTTATATATATATATATATATATATACATACACATATACATGTGTATGTATATATATTTGAGATTTTCTTTGAAATGTTTATTTTAACTATGACACAAAAATCACATTCCATACTATTATTTCACATACAAATAATTAGTTGAAAATATTTATTGATGCCTTTTTACATGCCAACAGTTTTGAGAGTCGTGAGCCGTGCCAAAAATGTTTAGGTAAAGGCCCTTATCTTTAGTTGGTCTGTCAAAACATATCTATTTAGCACTAAGAGTTCCTGAGGAACCAATAACCTAGTGGTACTTCTGAACTAAGTCAGGAATTTGGTGCTAACTTCAAGTGGTTCTGCCTTAACTACATTTTTTTAATTTCTTTTTTCTTGGGGCGCCTGGGTGGCTCGGTCGGTTAAGCGTCCGACTTCGGCTCAGGTCATGATCTCACGGTCCGTGAGTTCGAGCCCCGCGTCAGGCTCTGTGCTGACAGCTCAGAGCCTGGAGCCTGTTTCAGATTCTGTGTCTCCCTCTCTCTCTGCCCCTCCCCTGTTCATGCTCTGTCTCTCTCTGTCTCAAAAATAAATAAACGTTAAAAAAAATTTTTAAAAAATCTCTTTTTTCTTGTGGTATGGCCTTCATGTTAGTAATGGGTTAGGTAATTCTCCTTTGAAGTACCTTAACGCTATCTACTTAGACTACAGTTTTACTTACTAAAATACATCGCAAAGTTTTTCTGTAATTCTTAATTTCCTCAACTAAAATGTGGGCTCTGTGATAATGGAGACCAGCTTATCTCCATAGCTGATACCCAGTGACAGGCATAATTTGTCACTATTTGCTAAATTAATTAATTAATTAGCTACACTCCCTCCCCCCCACCCCCACCAAATCCTAGGCCTGAAGGAAGCCTTCTCATAACTGAAAACAATTGATTAGGTACAAAACAACATTCCTCTCAGAAGTCCTAAATATACTTTTCAAACAAGAGTCAATCCACATCTTTCTGACATATAAAATAGGTGTAGGATATTTAACTGATTTATAAAGCAAGTAAAGTAACTAAAAAGATGTTTTTCTCTAGGCTTATGAAATTAAGCCTATTTTTGGTTCCCATTCCATCTTCAGTAGAGGGAAAGATTAGAGTCAGCACCCTATGGTTAAGAACTGACTCTCGCTCACTCCATATTCATATATCCATCAGGTCTGTCACAGTGCTGGGCATTGTAGTTTAACATGTTTTTGTAAAATTAAATCAACCAATTTCAAAAATCCTTTATTCTTCACCAATTTTTTGAGCCAGGATATTGTCTTTAAAAGTTAGTGAATGAGGGGTGCATGGGTGGCTCAGTTGGTTAAGCATCCATCAGGTCATGATCTCACAACTCATGGGTTAGAGCCCCGGATGGGGCTCTGTGCAGGCAGCTCAGAGCCTGGAGCCTGCTCTGGATTCTATGTCCTTCTCTCGCTCTACCCCTCCCCCGCTCATGCTCTGTCTCTGTCTCTGTCTCTCTCTCTCTCTCTCAAGAATAAACATTAAAAAAAATTTTTAATTAAAGAATGAGGAAGGTTCAAACAAGTGGATGATTGCATTTCTTAAAATTCCCTTAAAAATAACCTAACAGGGGGCGCCTGGGTGGCGCAGTCGGTTAAGCGTCCGACTTCAGCCAGGTCACGATCTCGCGGTCCGTGAGTTCGAGCCCCGCGTCGGGCTCTGGGCTGATGGCTCGGAGCCTGGAGCCTGTTTCCGATTCTGTGTCTCCCTCTCTCTGTGCCCCTCCCCCGTTCATGCTCTGTCTCTCTCTGTCCCAAAAATAAATAAACATTGAAAAAAAAAATTTAAAAAAAAAAAAAAAAAAAAAAAAAAAAAAATAAAATAACCTAACAAGAAATTTCAAATATACCCAAAAAAGAAAGCTTCATGACCTGAGTTTCTCAATGAGCTCTAAATCTAAGCCTTATGTCATATATATAAAGAGATTTTGCTATATAGACTTGTATTGAACATCTTTTTTTTTTTAGTTACAAGACTAAAGAGAGTGCCATTTAAGTAAGTATTGTAATCAAAATATCAAAATACCTATACTGATAGCAATACTTCTGGAGAGGTAAAAACAAAAATGGTGATTTGGTATTAGTTACAGTGTTTTCTAACTTAACAACACCTCGATCTTTATGAAAAATAGTTTAATTTCCCAGCATGTGAGAAAATTAGAAGTTAAAAAATGGAATTGGCTTCTGCCGTCTTTAAAATGCAACATTCTTAGGTTGACTTCACAAAATTATCTTAAATAATCATAGTAAAAACACTCATATCAGAAAATTTTTAATTGACATACTTACTTGTCCAGAATTTTAATAATTCTTTAGAACTCACTGTTTTGAAATTGATTTAAAAACTATAAAGATTAATTGAAGATAACCTCAATAGTTTTCCTAAGATATGAAATTCACAAATTGTAAAATTTAGAATGATTTGAAGCATCAACATATTACATGTAAAAATTAAGAATTGCAGGTATTCTTACTAAAATTTCTTCTTGGGGGAACCTTACGAAACTGGACAGAAAACTATACATGCACACCTTTTCTCTCTCCTGACAAGAGGCTGATAAAACAGCTTTTCAATTCTGGTAGCCAGATTTTATTCAGCTGTAAGGTTATGGCACCCCCTAGCCCAGCCTAGAAGAATAGCAGTCAATTCTGGCACAAATCGAAGTTTAAAGGGAACTTTAAAGAATGTATGCAAAACCTGGGAGCTTTTTAAAAAATATTCTCAATTCAAGGAGGTATTTTATTTTCTTTGGTAGTAACTATTTTATTTATTATTGTTTAGAATTTCTGGTATATAATCTGTTCTGACTCTGAATTGCACCAATTGCTGGTGAAATACAAGAAACTGATTTATTCTAAAGATAACATGGAACATAAACATATCAAGCTGATTTTCACTGGTTCTCTAAATTATCCCCCCCTCCCCCGAAACCCTGGATAATCAAAGAGCCAGACACCTGGAGTGCAAGCAGGAAATGCAGGACATGGCTGTGATAGTTATTGACAAATCTTTGGTACTAGGGCAACAGCTCCCTGGAGAGAAAAAAAAAATGTATATATACATATACATTATTGAAAAATATATCTGAATATGACACATGTGGCCACCACTCAGAAAAGGTCTTTGCCATTATTATTTTATTTGTATACTGTACATTACAGGAAGAGTTGAGAAACGAAGAATTCTGACGCTCTTGTAATAAATTTAAACCGTTTTGGCTTGTCCTATCTTTGAATCTTCATTCCTTATTAAGTTACAAGGACTATTTCCAGCATATCTTAATAGTGTTGCTTGCATAGCACCTGTCAGTAGGAATTCAGCAATATAAACCTTAAAGGCTTTTATGGGCATTTCAATGGAATACCAATTTGCCAATGCAGCACTCAAGCCTGTACCATCCATAGAGTTCACAGGATTCCAATCAGTCTGACATTTTTTGCAGACCTCAGGAAAAGAACTATTGTAAAAGTTGGAAGCAAACAAAAGGCGAGTTTTCTCACCTTACTTAGCCCATTTTGGATCTATTTGCTCCAGGAATACTTGAAAGGCATCTTTCTTTATTCCGAGATACTATAAATCTAGATACTGTAAATCACTTGGTCAACGTACATTAAATTTAATTTAGTCTGACCACCACTACTATTCAAAGACCAGCAAATTGATTGTGTTACTAAAAGGTGATCGCATTGATACTGCCATTTAATGAACTCCATGCTTGTACATTGCTCCTAATGCACACTATTTTAGATCACTTAGTCAACTGCATTCTAATTGAATTTATCATTTGAAACCTTGACTTGATGCTAATGGTCCAAAATAGCTGAGTCTTTTCAGAGTAGTCCTGTCTATGAAATGCCATATATTGATGTTTTCCTGCAACAAACACTTGTCTTTCTTGTCTTTTTGGCAGGGCCAGTTGTCAGTTATTGAGGTGCAATTATAAGAAAACTTGCATTTAGAAAAAGATATTATTGACCTCTGCAAATTGACTGGCAACATCAAAATTTGAAAGTGGAGCTCAGGCAGACTTAATGGGATATATGCAAATTCTCCAAACACAAGCCTGAAACTGTCATATGGCTGTTGTTATTTTAAGATACGCATGATCTCCTTTTTCTGTTCTACCCCTTTTATTTTCAGTAAATGGAGGCAGCATCTTTGCAAGACTAGTCTGGATTAAAAGAAATGGCAATAGCGTTTGCTGGGTTCCACCGTGAAGGATCCTCACTGGTGCCAGTTGGTTTTATAAGCCAGAGCTGGGGGAGAAAGTGAAACTGATGTAAGGTGACATTAAAACAGGAAAAGGGAGTATAAAAAAGACATGATTTCTGTAGGTTTACAAAATCAAGGCAGCATTGTAGAAATTAGAAACAAGCAGAGAATAGTAACTGATTATGCTTTAATTTTTTTTTTACGAAAGAAGAACCTAATTTACTGTTGCATTGTAGTTCAAAAATAGCTCCGCATAATTCATAAGGTACTGTACTTGAGGAACACTGAACTTCCTCATTATGATAATGCTTTCTGATAACTTTTATTGAATGTAAGCATTCCCATGATTAAATCTCTTAATAGGCATCTCTCTTCAGTACTGGTTTGCCATAATTTCAAAGCTGTGCTATCCACATTTCTGTACCAAAACAAGATATCTGACATGGCTAGCCAAAAACCTAGTGGGAGAATGAATATATGGGAAAAAAATCTAATTTACAATTAGATTTCCAATGAAAAATTGCCATCTATACAAAGTTTCAAGCAAAGAAATAAGGATTATTCATCATGGGTTATACTCATATAACCCCAAGTGAAATAAAAATTTAAGCATATTTTTGAAACTACCCAAATTTTCCAATTCCCCTTTCTTTTACATATATGTGCCCTGTTAAGTTCAACCTCATAGGATAAATTAACTAATTACACCTATCCCCATGCCACCTCCCTCCTCATTTGTTATATGGGGTTTGGTAGAATCCTAATGGCCAGGTAATTAAAAGTTATCCATGACCAGGAATGGTCTTTTCAATTACCTTGTTGCTCAAATTGTACAAGAGGACAATAAGTGGCCCAGCTGGATGCATTGCATGCAGTAGGTTTGCCTCATAGCTGAGGGACCCTGAACTAAGGAACCCCCAACCTTCTGTAATAATATAAGCAAATCTGCCTAATTTAACCCAAAGGGGAACATAGCTATCATAGTGGGCAGCATACTAACCTGTTCTTTGCTCTGAGGGACACACTATTTCTGCTTTCTCGGCTGCTTGGTATACAAACATCCTTAAAATTATTATCCGGAATGAAAGAATCAGTGTCTCTGCTTGTACAGATATACAACAGATTCACAGAGAATCATCTCTTCAAACTCTCCCCCTGAACTCACATAGAATGCATTTTCTGTTCTCATATGCTATCTTATCTGTATTTATGCTTTCATCAGCACATCTGGCATCCCCAAGTCAACTGGAAGCTTGCAGAGAACAAAACTAGTTACCATACTAATATATATATATATATATATATATATATATATATATATATCCATATATATACTTGATGCCTAATACAGTGTCATAACCTGATTGTTGGTGCTCAGTGAGCATTTCGGTAAGATTATTGATGATGATGACTGATTAATTGATTGGTGGTGGAAATGATGCTAAAACTGAAAGTTGCAGTCCATTTTCTAGAGGTTTTGCCCTCATGATGCCAACCAACCAGAGTTTTACAAATCCAAAAATTTTTGGTGTAGAACGCAGAACTATACCAACCACGGAGTCCCACTCTTTAATTCATGCCTGTTGTTATGATGTGGAAATAGTCTTTGTCTAAGAACCTGAGATTGTGAAACATACGCACGTTTAGTTAGAAGAATTTGTGCAGAAAATGCCCTTTCGACAAGAAGAAACAGAAATTTAGAATGAAGGGGAAGACAGAATTAAAATGAAATCTAAGCCAAATTCATGTTCACTTTTTGACAACTAATACCTAGACAGTTTGATTTGCACTGTGGAAATAGGGCTCTGATGCTCAAAGTACTTCACTGGTAGAACTACTTAGAGTACACTTTTCTGGTACACATATGCAGCTTGAAAGTTTCATTGCCTTTAAAATACTTCTACTAGACACTCCTATAATATAAAATAAAAAGCTCATTACAATCAAAAAAAATTTTAAAGCATGAGGGATAAACAAAACAACTGGATAGAGAAAAAAAAGCTTCTTCTTCAGAAATAATAAATTGCTTGTATCAATTAAATATATTATGTATCAAGTGGAACGTAAGAGGGAATACTTTTTTGTGGACAGCTTTAAATGTATCTTCATATTTAAGGTAAATATGAAAAGAATATCAACACACATTTCAAATATAATGGATCTTTTCTTGTATAATAAAATAAATGAAAGGTCTGTCAAAGTCTGAACCAAGAGAAGGTCAGTTCTTTTAGAGAGAAAAAAAAGAATAATTTGAGATGTAAATATCTGACAAATGACATACAGCAGCAAAGGGAATTTAAAAGGGGTTTTCGAAAGAAATGAACAGTTTCTAGTTGTTAAGGTAATTAACCTTTTTTCAAGATCATTAAAAAATGTTTTTCCTGCACACTACTAATTTTCTTTCAGGTTATAGGGGTCATTGTTCAGCAGAACAGAAGGGAAAAAATTTGAGAGCCGGTACTCATCTACCTAGTGCAAAGGGGACACAAACAACTTTAACAGTCAGTGTTAAGTTCTTTCTTTCCGGCCTGTGTCTTCCTACCCTGGAATCCTACTGCACAGCAGTGAGATACAACTGTAAAAATAGCACCTATTCAGGTATTAATTACCAGTGAAAATTATCAACCTAAAATAGTTCCTTCAGTATTTTGAATACGTCCCACTATCTCCACACTACTTCATATAAGGAGTGATGTGCTTTTTAGCATCCAATTTCGCATGAAACAATTTGATTGCACTGCAGAGAAATTTCTTTTTGATTCCATGCCCTGTGGAGCTGATTTCTAAGGGATAGGTACGTTAAGGACAAAAACGCTGTTCTTGAAGTACTCTCACAAAACAGAAGTGCTAAAAGTCTAAGCTGAGGGAATAAATAGCTATAATGCCAGTTCTAGCTGAGCACATGGTCATGCCGACCTCCTTAATTTCATAATTGCTTTAGCTTTTCATGTGTAGAAGTTTTATTTTCATGGGTACTGGGCAACTTGAAATACTTCAGACTTTTGTGAGGACGCTTTGATAGAAGTTGAGCTCAAGAACACGACTTCATATGTATATAAAAAGTATAAATAAATCTAACTGACCATGTGAGTTTCTGGGAGGCTAATCTAATTTACCTAGTTACCATATTGTTCAAACAGTTTCTTTAGTCGGTATAAAGACAAAGCAGACAGGCTCTTTGCGATGTGATTGTCAATAGTTTATCCTAAAAATCAAACCAACAAATAATAAAGTTGATGACATTAAATAGAACCATGGATATCATCTATAGATAGGAGAAAACATAGAAGCTGTGAAGTATAAGCCTTGGTTTCAATTATTCCACACTAAAACTTATTCAATTGCCCTATTGTATAGACGTTTTATTTATTTATTTATGCACCTGTACTCGTGGAGATTTGAACAACCCCTCTTTGGTCTCAAGAACTGACACACAGCTGAGCTCTGAGATGAGAACCTCAGAGTAGACCCAGGGCTTGAGGCCTGAATGTGAGTGCTCTGTTTATAAAGAAGATTTATTTAAAACAAATAAATATAAAAATAAGACTTATTTGCATTTAGCTTATCTGCTTTTGTTTTTGTTGTTGTTTTTTTTTTTTTTTTCATCTCTTGAAATATCTGCCTACTGGTAAATGACAAACTCACTTATATTTCTATTTTGAATTCTTGAGAGAGAAAATGAACATTCCCAATTATCTTTTCCTACGTGGTATACCATTGCTGGTATGCCATGCCTGGGATGCCATTGCTCTCAAAGAAGAAGGCACCTATTTAAGGGCCCAATGGAGTGTGTCCTGCATTGGAGGGAGCCCTCTGGTGGTAGCAAATGTGACAATACGAACCTGCTACCTAAGAACTGACAGGCAAATATAATGATTAACATCATGATTCGAAATTCTACCCTTGGAAGTGTGGTGAGGACTGGCATAACTTGACTGAATCAGTGTAGTGCTCGGCAATTGGTAGCTATGTTACAAACTCATGCTGAAAGAAGCAATCATGAATGGGTGTGGTTTAAGACGTTCCCCCAAATATTTATTTCCCCAACTTAACATACCATCTTTTAGAAGGGGCCTCTGGAACAGGGGGTCATTTTACCATGAAGTTAGTTGCTGATTCTATTTCCTACTCTATGCACATGTTGATATATTTAAGGACAAACACAAGCATTCTCTAGTATAAAACCCTTCACTGGCTCCCTATATCCCTCCAGATAAAATTCCAACTTTTTAGAATGTACATTCTTGTTAGTTCCAGTTTGATTTCACGTTTGGCTTCCACCTTACCTTTGATATTCCCTTTCCTTATCAACTTCAAACCATATGCTTCAATTATACAGTTTTTCCCTTGCTAGATGCTGTAATTACTGAGGTCCAAACACCATACTAAAAAAGAGTATTTGATGACTAAAATTCAGTGAAACTCTTTCTGGCAGAGATTGTACCTGATTTTTATATTGTGTCTATAATTATTAAAACTCAACTATCTGTGAAATGTAACATATACCTCTTCTAATGTAACTTTTACAATATCCTCATGAAGGACATATTCTACTAATTTTGCAGCTAAGGACAGAGGTTCTACTAGGTTAATAAGCTTGCCCAATGGCTAGTCAAAAACCGACTCAGGCTGAAGTCAATCCTTGGTCCATTTGACTTTAATTATTTTTTAGTTTATTTTATTTTCTTGTTTGTTTGTTTGTTTATATTTGAGACAGAGAGAGAGCACAAGTGGGGGAGAGGGACAGAGGGCGAGAGAAAAAGAATCCCAAGCAGGGGTCCCTAGGATCATGACTTAAGCTGAAATCAAGAGTCAGATATTCAGCCAAGTGAGCCACTCAGTCACCCCAGGTCCAATCGACTTCACAATTCATTTACTGTCCCATTGTAAATGTCTGTAAGAATAGAGAATCTAAGGGCCACCCATAGTATAAAAAATAGATTATTATAATCTTTGCTAAATAGCAAAGAAACATCAAATCTGGGACTAGATCGGATTAGACATTTTGTTCCTACCTCCCACTAAATCTTAATTCTCAAGGATGGGATGTGGATACAAGCTTCTACTGCTTATTATCTCTATTGAACTCACTCTTCCTGTAGTAGCTTAGTGTCCATTTTTTAAAAGGGGGCAAAACACTTGCTTGCCTCCAGCTGTGACCATGATGTGAAGAGAATCTGACAATGGGGTAAGAGAGTCAGGATAAGGTGTAAAACCGGGTAAGATAATGGTTTGTGATTACATCCTATAGAGGAAAGAATGAGATCCTATTTTATTTTATTTTATTTTATTGTATTTTACTTTTTATTTTATTTTGTTTTATTTTTGCACAAATAAGTCAAAATTCTAAGATATCCTTAATCCTTAATTTTGTTTTATCAGTATTGCTGCTTTTGAAAACAAATTAGTGAACACTTTTTTGTTGTTGTTTGGCTTTATTATGAATTGGTTATTGAAGATAAAAACATAAGCATATTTTATAAAATGTAATTTCTTATCTCATAGAGATTTAGCAGTTTAAAAATTTCAAGTATTCCTCACAATAAAAAGGTTCAGAACAAATTCAACACAATAACATGTTCCAAAATTTCTTCATTATTAACTTTCCAAGAAGATATAGTGCCAGTTTATAAAAAGATGAATTTGTCTCTCATATAGAAATATAACATGATACATGTTTTTAATATAGATTACAATAACACATTGTGAACTAATATTAAAATATAGTATTCAGGCATTTTATATGCTTGAGAAGCCAAAAATTCCAGTTTACCCCTAACAGCTACTTGCTAATTGCGCTGTCCTTAAACCTTTGTAGAACACTCGTCACATTGTTTCACAAATACTTGCTAACTTACTTTTTCCTCTTCAAACCTCCGAGCTCTTATTAGTGACAGATACTTTCTTCTTGGCCAAATTCTAGCCAGGCTTTTCTGCATGTTTCATGTAGGCCCTGACTTTTGGGTATCCATGTTCATTTCTGTATTATCCAATGTTAGCAAAAATCCTGCTAAGTCAATTAGGCATCTTCAACTTATATAACTTCTGATTAGTTATAATATCTGACTATCAGGTTCCTCGTTCTCCACCATCCCCTAGGTGCTATCTAGTCACTCTGGCCTGCCTTCAGCAAGAATCCTGTTAGGTCGGTAGAGTTAGAATCACACCTTATCCCTGATGTTTCTTTTTAGCAAATTTCCATTCACTCACCCCTGCTCTGTTCCTTGGTTATGAATTCCCACTTTTCCATGGTTTGTTTGGGGTTGAGCCCAATCTCTCTTCCCACTGCAAAACACCATCACAAGGGTCCCTACATGTATTGTGATGGTCCTGGATGGTCTGCCTTACTGTTCTGTAACAAGTGTCACTGAATATATTTTCTTTAACGTCAGTATACAAGGACTCAACAAGGAAGTCTTTTATCCTGTAGAGTTGTTTTGAGTATTCAGTGAGTTAGCAAAAATGGCAATACTGAGCTTAATGCCAGACACCTAAAACACGGTCAGTATTTACCTTCTGTGAAAGTATAATTTTCAAGATGATGATGAAATCGTGGCTCTCATCAAACATAAAATGAACACTTATCAAAGATTTTATTCAGTTCATTAATTAGTGAGGAAACAAAAAAAATGTCAAAATTCACTCAAATGAAATGTCTTAAAAGTATTTTTATTCTGATGATCAATATCCATTCGTGTTTCTATGCACAAGTAACATTTACGTTGTTAATAGTTTCCTAAAACATAACTTCCATCCTTAAAAATTTGTAAAAATAAACTAGTCAATATGAAAGACAATCAAAGGTGCTCAGCCCTATAGAATTAGGTAATCCACGGAAGGTCCTGTAAACAACCTTCAATACTCCACTGAAAGAATACCCACAGGAATCTCATATGCCATTTCTAAGTCAATTTCTTTTTGATAATTGCCAATTTCCAAGGCCATTTTTTTGACACTTGCTTTTCTATACAATTTATTTTTTTAGGACTAAGACTTTATTAATCTTTATATCTCCAGTACTTGATATATGCTTCGTAGTCTAAAAATGATTTAATTAATTTGTTAATAGCCACTCCCACTTATGTAGCACTTTCTTATATGCAAAAGAGCTTTCTTGTGCTTCGTATCATCCATCCAATTATCTCACACAGAGCCCTGAAAAAAAAAAAACAATGACAGTTACCTAATTTCAAATTCAATTTAATAAATATTTAATGAGCATCTACCACATAATCCCTAAAAAGAGGGGAAAAAGCTAACAAAACCAGCTTGATTTATATCTCTTCACTTTTCCTCCTTGAAGTTACACTGGGCTCTTCTTTCCTATCCTCTGTTTAACATTATTACCATGGAAACACTTCTGGAGTTATAATTCTCCTTTTTATAGGGTGTTTCTAGTCTGAGAGCCAAAAAAACAATATAAAAATCATAACTACCTCCCACTGGTTTATGCCACCATCCTCCCAATAGCCCTTTCAACAAGCTTATGGGATGTTGTAGACTGCTCCAAGAAGTGGTACAAAGCAATGACAGGGACAGTCTTGAAATTACACACATTTTAGAGGCCGCCTTCCACTGTTTGCTGCTTAGTCTCAGAGACACTTTTCAAGCCCATGCTCTTTATCAGCTGACTTTCCCTCCTAATGAGCCAACACATTTTCTATCCCTTGAAAATTTCACCCTTAAACCTGGCTTCAAAGAAAAGGGAAACTCTGTCTAACTCACCTCTCCTTTGCTTGTCCCAGTGACTGGCTTTTTAGAGAGAAAAGGAAACTAATACTGCTTGATGCCCAGGACAGATTCAGGTGCTTTGAGTAAATGAGGCCTCAAACAGGGCACATTACATGAAAGAAAATATAGCTCAGAGAGGGTAAATACTTTATTCATCATTACCAAACTAAAGAGTGCCAGAGGTGGGATCCGAGCTCAGGATTCCAGGTTTGTACAGACAGAGGCATGATGCTAACAACTTAGACTTTGGAGCGAAAAAGAAGACCTCTCCTTGCAATGTCAACTACACTCTGTAACTTTCAGCAAATTACTTACCCACATGGGATTCTTCTAGAAATAGTAATAGCATATATCTAGTAATGTGGTTGTTAGGATTAGCAATGTGGATTAATAATGTGGTTGTTAGATTTGCCTGAAGGGCAAGTATTCAGTACTAGTTTAACTTTCAAATATTATTATCTCTAGTTAATGCTGTCTGCCAAAATTTTTACTGCAAATCAATACCAAGAACCAAACAGATAATAACAAAAATAATAAACATGAAGATGTTACAAAGGTTGGCATTTTATAAAGTCCTTAAAGTCTATACAGTTGTAACTAGAAACATATATGAGTGTCTGCTTTCAACTTAAACAGGGAATGGGATTTGCTGACCATTTCCATTACAGCTCTCCACCCCAATTCTCTCCTAATTCCCTAATATTCATCCTTCCATTAAGTCACACTTAATTCCATATTTTCAGAAATCCCCCATCCTAGCCCTGAATGATTCATATGATCATGTGACTTATCAGTGTAATTTTAATTTTTAAAGAAGTAATCTCCATCACAGAGGTCCATAGCTCAAAGGAAAGAAGACAAGGGAGGAAGGAAGGAAGGAAATATTTCTTAATGCACACATCTCGCTTTAGAGTTAAAAAAATTAATGCATATTTTTAACATTTCTTCTTTGTATACACTCATAAAGTCCTATATTTTGTACAAGTCCTTAACTGTGTTAAAACAAGAATAGTGCATCTGTGTCTAAATGGGCTCAATCCTTACAGTGCCCCTCATCAGAGTTGGATTTCTATAGGATTCTCTGTCAGTTTTCAGCATCTTATTCCATAGAGCTCAGTCATGCCAGAACTTTTAGATTGATTTTATCAGTAAACTACTGAACCCATTCATTTGTTTTAGTTTATCAAGGATTCCAATTATGGCAGATATTCCTTTTCCACTGCTGATATATATATATTTTTAATCTCAGTAGTAATTTTTGACTGCAATTTATTGACCCTCTTCTCTTCCCTTACAATAGGCAATTAGTAATCCCTTATTCAGACCTTCTATTCTACTTGTCACAAAATTACATGAAAGAGAAAAATTCATCCAAATTTGAACTAGAAAAGAAACTTTGTTCACATTGTAATTTACAAATCGTTTTTGGGAAAAAGAATCATCCCTGATAAAAGGCTTAATTAATTTTTGGTTCTGAGGACATAGACCACGCCCAGAAAGTCATTAGGTTGAATGTTGTCAGTTTACTTTTTTAGTTTTAATGTGGTGAAATATTTACAACTTAAACTGACCCTTTCTGTGTATACAATTCAGTGGTATTAAGTACATTCACAATGTTGTCCAACCATCACTACCACCCATTTCCAGAACTTGCTCACCATCCCAAATGGAAACTCTGTATAATAACTTCCCATTCCCTGCTCCCCACGACCCCAATAACTTCTATTCTACTTTCCATCTTAATGAATTTGCCTATTCTAGTTGCTTCATATGAATTAAACCATACACTATTTATTCCTGTGTCTAGCTTATTACATTCATCATGTTTTCAAGGTTCATCCATGTTGTAGCATGTATCAGAATTTCCTTCCTTTATTAAGATGATATTCCATTGCATATACAGACCAATTTGTTTGCCTATTCATCTAAATTGTCTAGGCAAAATTTTACCATGTTATGTTTTTAATTACTTAGTTTTGTATTGATCTCCTCTCCCACCTGACAAGCATCTGTTGATGACAGAGGATATATATATATATATATATATATACACATACCCACACACATACACACACACATATATATAATATCTATCTATATCTATATCATCTATATCTGTATCTATATCTGTATCTATATCTGTATCTATATCTATATCTATATCTATATCTATATCTATATCTATATCTATATCTATATCTATCTATATCTATCATTTTCCTTGTGTCCAGCACAATACCTAACACATAGTAAGCTGGCTAAGCGAAGATAAAAAAAAAGAGAGAGAAAAAGAGAGGTAGGGCATAAAGAAATATTAAGGACACTGAGGAAGGAAATGAAGTTGGTACTCCAACCTGTCTGAGTATCTGGAATGCTGTTCCAGTACAACAGAATAAGAGGGTAATGGAATATTAAGGAGCATGTCATTAAGCTCTGAAGTACATGCCCAAGAAGAAATATAGAAAACATTTTGTTGGATTACAGACTTGAGAACACATGGAGGATGGCTAATAAACCATTTAGTTGCATTACAAACTTAGAAGCCCATTAAGGATGACTAATAAAACAGTGAAAATAACAAAAACAATGCTCATGGTTTAGATAAGAATAAGGAGACAATAATATCCTCCCCACCCCAATTTCTCTGACGTACAGAAGGTAACCTACTATTCAGGTTTACCATAGAAGCAGCACACTGTAGGCCAAAATGTGTTTGGAAAATCTGACGTATACAGGATGTGAATATGACAATAACCTGAAAATTTGATTTTAATGTAATTTTAACCACTATTGTCATCCTGACAACTAGATTCTTCAAGCCATCAGATATATACAGGTATCTAAAGTCAGACTAGTGGCAGAAATTGAAATGTGTGTCGCAAGACTTCATTAGGCTGGAAATGCATACGAAATATGATAACAGGATGCCCAAGACCTGTTTGATGGTCAGCGGGGTAGCCATAGGTGGAGGAAGGGGTAAGATAAATGTTGTAAGGTACCACTGGAATATGTTCTTATGTAATCTGTCCTTTTCAAGGCAAACGGCATGTGGCAGCAACAGACATTAGTTAGAGTAGCAATCGGAAGAAATGGTTAATTTTTTCTTTAAATAAACTTCACTCCAAGAGGATATAATTAACTATAGGTAATTTAGATAAAAGCCAGAGGACTCAGACAATGTTCAAATTTTATTTATGCTCAGTTTGGAAGAGCAAAAGTTTATGTGCTTTTTTTTTTTTTTTTCACCATAGTAGAGAACAAAAAACAAGAACAACATTCAAAAACAAACAAGTCACTTGATTATGTAGATCTCTTTATCAGGTTCATCCACCTGACCTTTAGCCCATAAAGCCTCACACTAGTTTTTTGTTGTTGTCGTTGTTCTATTGCATAATATTCTTTCTAATGAATTTGACACCTACAGAAGATGGAGTCCTTCTCCAAACTTGCATTTTCTTGCATAAACATCTTTTGCATTAGCTAATCATTCAAAGTGATTTTCTGAGTTTAGGGCAACCTGAGACAGTATTCGCTGTTCATGTTTATTAAGTTGCTATTTTTCAACAAGTTAAAATATTTATAACCAAGAAACATAAGTGTGGTCTCCGGTGGGCTCCAGTATTCCTAATGGGCTTTTTCTCTCATTTATGTTCAACCACTTACACAAGTGAAACCAAATGCTTTCTCGCTCAACCTTTATAAGCGTGCATTCGCGGAGCTTCTCTCAAACTTTATTTAATCTCATTTTATGTAAAATTGGTTCATATGTCTGAAACACATATTGTGCTGACCTTAAATATGTTGCAGCATATTAAAAATTAATTTTTTAAGTTAAAAAAAGAAACCTAGAGCTACAGCAAAACTAAGATTTGTTTTTCCCAGGACAGAGACTAATTCAGCTGCAGCAAGATTGGGTGAATGTTTTCTAAAAACATGAACTTCCACAAGGTACAAAAAAGCTTCTGTGAGCCTGGGTGAACTCTATTTGTTGACTAAAAAAAAATCCTTCGCATTTCAAGGAGCATTGAGCTACAATCCTGAATCATGAATACAGAAATTTCCCAAGTTGCCTGCGATAAGCTCATTTCTGGCATCATACACACTATTTGATACCAAATAAAACTTCTCTTTCATATCAGAGCTAAACTGTAGTTGATTTCTTGCTTGGTCTTCCGCATAACAGGCTCGGAAGTCCAGTGGAATCAATGAGATATCTTATAACACCTGGGTTCGGCTATGGCCACAACCTACTATGCTCTAGTGGTTCGTGCTGTCAGCACAAAACAAAACAAAGCAAATCAAAACAAACAAACAAAAAAGAAACAAACAAAACAGAAAAACAACTTCATTTGAATTACATTACTGGATTCGATATGGGGACTATATTTTGCGCAGAAACTGACACCTGTTGAAAGGGCACGATTTGCATACATAGAACTAGCAAACTATACATTTTTTCTATGGCTGTCAGTGTAAGTCTGAATACTGAAAGTAATGTCTATACAAGACAATAGATCAAAATATGTAAAGTTTCAAGCAGTGATCTGTATTTCCAGAAGCGTTGACTGCTAAACTGATTTGTTAACTCTTTACTCTCTTGCTTTAAGAATTTCCCATATTAGGTGTGCCTGGGTAGCTCAGTCAGTTAAGCAATGGACTCTGGATTTTGACTCAGGTCATGATCTCATGGTTCAGGTTATGATCTCACAGTTCGTGAGTTCGAGCCCCGCAGTGCAATGGGGCACTGATGGTGCACAGCCTGTTTGAGTTTCCTTCCTTCCTTCCTTCCTTCCTTCCTTCCTTCCTTCCTTCCTTCCTTCCTTCCTTCCTTCCTTCCTTTTCTTTCTTTCTTTCTTTCTTTCTTTTCCTTCCTTCCTTCCTTTTCTTTCTTTCTTTCTCTTTCTCTTTCTTTCTTCCTTTCTTCTCTCTTACTCTCTCACTCAAAATAAATAAATAAAATTTAAAAAATATTATAAAAAGTATTTTCCATATTAAACATTAAAAGTTTTTTCAACCTAGAGTTTCTGGTATACATACTAAGGAGAAGATACATGAAATGCATATTTCTTGTCATTTCTTATTTCTTACTCCTCATACAGTATTCAATGTCTGATAATTCTAATTCCCAGAAAATACTGATGGATATTGCTGGAACCTATGTATGTATAATATAATAAGCAAACAATTAGTAGCATTGTCCGTTAGGGGCCTTGGAATTTGAAATGAGAAAATTTAATTCTGGTTCCACCATTTATGAGCTAACGGATCTTGGAAGAATCAGGTTGTCAGAGTCTAAGTTTCCTGAACTGTCGTATAGAGCAAATGAAACACTATTGAGGAAGGTATTTGAGAAATTATACTATTATACAAGAGTTTGTAATTGTTGTTATCACTATATCATATGGGCAAATACTTACAAAACTTGATTTCTAATTCTTCTTCGGATCTGTAAGAAAAAAAAAAGAAGGATTTGTCCATCTGGCTTTCATATCTTGAGTGTTTTTCTGTCAAATTAAGCACTCTCATTATGTATGTTTTTCAAGACATTTAAATGATAACATAAGAGCAAATGTGTGAAACCCTGAAGATTTTGCTATTCAAAGTGTCAGCTAGTTCATAGGTACAATAACAGCCCAATCACAGGGCCAAGGAAGTGTTTTATTCTTCATTTAAATATTTGACTTCATTCCAATCTGACCCAATTCACTTGACACTATCTGAACTGCAGGTGGCTAGTTAGTTGTGTAATTACAGTTCCACAGTTTCAGTTTAATACTTTGGACTCAATTTAGTTGTACAAAGAGAATGCAAGATCACCACAGAGATTAGTTCTTTAAAGACTTTTGCTCCTTTTGTATTTTAATAAAATTTCCAAATGCCATTATTGCTTCTCTTAAAGACTTGATTCCTGAAAGCATTTTCTCTTTACAAGCTTAATATCTGCTGAAGAAAGCTGCAGAAAAGTGTTCACTAATGGAAATTCTAAGCCTTCGTTCTCATAATCAACATGAGCTTTGAATCTTTATCAAACCTTTATCAACTGTTCATTACATTCTATCCTTTAAGCTCATGCTGACTTCACTATTGAACTCTTCATTGTAAAGTTTCTATTTCCTTGTTTCTCTTTGGCAAACAGTTTTTAGGTGTGTTTTGACTTTTGGAAAGACTACTATTTTGTACTTTTATATTTTATATGGATTTTGTCAGTGTACGATATTAACAATAGTTTTCTACTCAGCAGCATCCACATCTAACTAGGAAAGTTTATCACATAGGATGAAGCTCACAATTCATAGTCCAGTTAAGTGCCAATTTGCCTGTAGTTAAATTTACCTCAAAAAGAATTTAGTAGGAGTCGTTTCACAGATGACTTTTAAACATTTATCCTTAATAATCTCCACCTTCATGTGCATAAACAAACATCATCATCTTGTGATTTATTATTTTTTATACTTCAAAGGTTAAGTTATTGGTAGCAAAAATGGTAAAGTTCTTTAACTTAAATGCCTTTGTATTTATATATTTATTCATCTCTTTAATTGTTCAACAATGATTAATTTGGGGTTTATTCTGCACTAGAAAGAATTGTGTACAGCGCACAAGAAGAATAGAACTAAGGGTCGCCTGGGGGGCTCAGTCAGTTAAGCATCCGACTTCAACTCAGGTCGTGATCTCCTAGTTCATGAGTTTGAGCCCTGCCTCGGGCTCTGTATTGACAGCGCAGAGCCTGGAGCCTGCTTTGGATTCTCCCTCTCTCTCTGTCCCTCCCCTGCTCACACTCTGTCTCTCTCTCTTTCTCTGAAAAATAAATATTAAAAAATGTTTAAAAAAGAAAAAGAAAACTAAGGTATACCTCCTGCCTTTAGAAGACTCATGGTCTTGTGAGTAATATACCAAGATTAGTGCTTTAAGGAATATGATGTAAGAAGTGACCAGTATATGACCTTCTCTGCCTTAGAGATTAGAGAGAGATTTCATAGGAGTGATATTTGAGCTGAATTATGAAGACTACACAAGACAAAGATGAAAAATGTTTAAAAATGTAAATAAGAAAATAAATAATAGGTGGAGAGGTTATTACAAGAAGGAATATGTTGTTGTCCTTTGAATATTACTGGCCCTGGTCTTTCTCTAGTACAAATGAGTTAGAGCTTTTCTCCCTGTTTTGCTGTGTAACTCGTTGGAAAGCACATTTATAGATCTGGTGTCTCACAGGAGATTGTGCCCAGGGCAAAATCCAGTCCTGGCTTATATTCAGAGTGTTCCAGATTCAGAGATGCATAGCTTGAAAGATTATTTAAGCTGCTTAAGGTAGTTGAGAAATTCAGAAGAATAAGAATGATCATTGATATTTTTAAAATGTAAAGTGTATTTACTGTTTATAGTGTTTTGTTATAGATTCACCCTATATACCTTTGCAGTTAATTTGCTTTTTTATTTTGTTGTGCCATAGAATTTTAAAGAGCAGTGTTATATACTATTCTTTTTTGTGTGTTTGTGGGGAAGCAAAATTCAATTTAGTGAATTGAACTAAATGATGAACTGCTATTTCCTAATATTTAATATGTGTAGGAAATACGGAGTGATATGGACCGGATGTTTGCAGCCACCCAAATTCATATGTTGAAGTCTTAACCCTCAATATGATGATGTTAGGAGGTAGGCCCTTTGGCAAGTAATGAGATTTAGATGAGGTCACGGGGGTGGGGTTCTCATGTTGGCATTAGTGCCCTTATAAGAGGAAACCGGAGAGATTTTTCTCTTTCCATCATGTGAGGATACAGCAAGAAGGCAGCTGTTTGCAGGACAAGAAGAGAGTTCTCACCAAGATCCAAATCAACAGACACCATGATCTTGGACTTCTCAGCCTCCGGAATTGTGAGAAGTAAGTGTCTGTTGTTTAAGCCACCTGGTTCATGGTAGTTTCTTACAGTAGCCTGAGCAGACTAAGACACCAAGTTTTAATGTTAAATTTCCAAATATGCAAAACCTACTTTTAGGCAAGCTTGTAAGTATTCAAATATTAAGTGTCTACTTTGAACTTAGAAAAAATTGCCACAGGTTTTCTACTAGTCACTGCTCTAGGTCTCGAACTCTAACTTCAGGGCTTTTTACCTAGAGATTCTAACAATTCGAGCTTCCAGTTTTTCAAAAGTGTCAGGAAATCTTGTCTGGGTAAATGAAATAAAATTTGAATGATATTGGGAAACCAATATTAGCATATTGGTTGTGAGTTGTTTCTTAGTTTTTCCATGCCTGTGCCACCTTTGAACTCTGCCCTTGTGTGGCTCAGTGTGACCACTAGTGATACCTGTCAGGGTTGTATTTTAGTGATACTCTGGCTGCTAACCTGAGCACACCCTGTCAGGATGTGCAAGGTCCCAAGGACACATGCCTTAAACACTTGTGATAGACGCACGTGGTGCTTGTTTGCAGATTCTGTCACTAGTTTGTGATGAAACCATTTCTCTCTCCAACTTCTCTATCTTTTTATGTATTCTTTTGAAGGATAGGCCTGAAAATAGACCTATTAATGATGAAGCCGTCTATATATAAAAATGCACAAGATTGTTTTCCGGCAGCAGATTGTTCTGCCTCCTTTTAACAAAATCAGCACCTGAACAGAAGTTGAACTCAGAGCCCTTTATCTTCCCCTCTCAAAAAAAAAAAAAAAAAAAAAAAAAAAGTCCAACTAGTGATTTTTAGATATTCTGTATAAAAGGGAATTTCTGTAATTTGAAATTACAGCTTCTTTTGGAATACGTCCTAATATGCAACAGCCCATACTTGGAGATTCTTTAGAAAATGACGAGGGGAGCAAGATGCTGACCTCCTCTCTTTTTCTTGACCTTCTGCCTCCCACTATGGGATTTTCTAAAATAAACACTGTTCAGTGTGACCACAGAGCTACAACGTTAATACACAAGTTATATCTTAAGAAGACAACTCTCATTTATGTTTCCCTCTTCTGGGGTAGACACTTTTATGGCATTATTCTAATACCAGAACCCTATAAATAAGTCTTCCTGCCCCTTCTATATTTGTGGAAGAGTCAGTGCTAAGTCAGGTTCAGCTACTTGCCCCTGGTCTTACTGTGGCAGAACAAGGATTCCCACAGTATGTGCTGTCTCCCCAAATCACAACTTTCTCAACCGGGAAGTCAGGTAACTAAACTATTATAATGATAGACTACAAAAGGATTTTGTGTTAAAAATCAGTGAGGACACTGTATAGTGAAGAACATTAGACCAAAAACACCAAATAAATAAAAAAAAGACTAGAGGAAGAGAAATTTCAATAAAACTTATGATTCAAGGATATTTTTCCACCGAATTATATTTTTCTGACGTCAGAATTCTTAGAAGAGCAGAACATTTGTTTCAATATAACCAAAATTTAATGAGTACTGATGATGTGTCTCTACCATTGTGATAGATAAGTCCCACTGAATGGAAAGTGGAACTATGTAGGTCATGGAGCACTTTTCTCAAGACCCAAGGTCCTGCGAAGAGGAAATAGCACCTCAGGTATGTGAAGCTGAAAAACAAAGTCACAGGCACCCTTGAATTCTGTTAATATGGTCCAAGATGCTGTTATTTTCCTGGAGTTTTTCTTTCAAATATCCACAGACACAAGCCTTGTATCCATAAGTATAACAAGGGCTATTCAAATATGATTCTCCTCCTCATCAAAACTTCATAACCTTTAGTGCTATTTGCTGAAGAGATAAATGCACAGGATCACACAATTTTAGTAATAAATTAGCACTGTCAGTAATTCTCCTAAATCTTCCTTCTTGACAAAAGATATAAGTTGTTTGATGTGACTGCCCCTTCCAACTTATGCAGTCTGTATGCCGTATTTTTGAAACCATTATCTTTGCCGCCCAGATGAGTGTATGTTTTCACTCATTTATTCCACAACATATTGAGGGCTGAACAAGTGAATTTTATGCCTTGAAATCATCTTTGACTCCTTTGCTTGACACTTGACGTCCACATGATCAGAAGTTATTTTGATACTACTTTCAAAATCTACATAGAAACTAATCAGTATCCCCCTAACCCACTCTGGTGTAAGTCATCATGGTGTCTTTGCTGGGAAGTTTCGAGTAACTTTCTAATCAACTTCCTTCATCTTCTGTACACTCTCTTCTCAACAAAATTGATTGCCAGCAATCCTCAGACTGCTTCTGATTTACTTTCCTTGATTTCTTGTTTCACCTAGAGTCAAATCCAAATTCTTTTCTATGGCCTACAAGCTGTAGATTATTCTAATATTTTATCCTGCTATCTTTGCTGACGGCATGGCATCTACCATCACTCTTTCCTTTCTGACTTTCTTCCAGCCACTGTAACCTCTTTACCGTTTCTCTAACACAAGTAACATCTCCCCACCTCAAAATCTGTACACTTGTCCTTTCCTCTACTAGAAGACTCTGCTCTCAAGTATTCAGATGGCTCATTACAGCAATTTATTTACATGTGTTCACATGCGAATCACCTTATCTGAGAGCCCTCCCTGACTGTCCTATATAAAATGTTCCCTCTTATCCTCCCTTTAATTCCCTCACGCCACTTTATTTTTTTCTTCATAATGCTTAGCCCTACCTGGAATATTACATAATTATCATTTATTTATTGTCTATCTTCTCCCATTATAAGAGAAGCTTATTTAGGATAGATATATCTATTTTGTTTACTGCTTTTTGTAAAGCACTAATAGGCCCTAGAATAGTGCATGGTATATATTAATGGTATATTTAGCGCTAAATGAAGGTCAGAAGAGGCACTGTATCGTTTTTCCAAATAGAGATTTTTTTTTCTTTAAATGAGAGTTTTTATCTAAAAGTGCTACAGCTTTCCATATAAAGCACTGTTTCTGAATGGAAGTCCAAAGTTGGATGCATAAAAAACCTTTAAAGTTAAAAAGTTCTCTGAAATGCGTTCTTAAGAAGTTTCTCTGAAATACGTTCTTGACCACCCCACAACACAACTGCACTTTGCTTCTCAACCTCAAGGACAAATCCAAAGTATGTTGGGAAATGCTGTTTGTTCACTGAAAAGTATTAGGTATTACAGGTGTGATCGATCCAAATCATAATTGTTTATTTAAAATAATTACCCAAATGAATTTTCTTCATAAACTATCTGTCTAGCAACTATTAAAAGAGAACATCGTGTACATGTTTTCTGGGTAGCTCCTGTAGAGCCATTTTTATAGATGTTTACTTGACCATCTCACATGGATAAATATTAACATATAAATTAAAAGGAACTCAACCCATGAGTTGGTATGTCCAGGTTATTATTCTCCTAATTTAGTACTGACAGAATCTAAATTTGAGTCAATTTTTTTAGAAACTCTCTAGAAGCTTAGAAATAAGTAGAGTGTAACCTCTCATTTCCCAAATATTAATGAAAACATTCTGTTGCCCATAAAGCTAGAGGTGTATTTCCAACTGATTTTATATCAATCTTTTATTTTGAATGCTCATAGCTTTGACTTTGGCACAGGCTACAAGAAATACACTTTATAAGTCTCTTGCTCCCAAGCCTCTAAATTGCACATTCTGAAAAACTGGCTATTTCTGCGCACAACATAGAGATTGAATGCAAGGCTATAATTCACTTTCAGGTTTTCTGCTGATGACATAAACCACCAGAGCTTGTTGGTTTATGAACAGCAACAGGACCCAAAGATTGAATTATGGCACGTGTCAGTGATGAGAGATAAAGAATTGGTGCCCACAACCCAAAGATAATAGTTTCATTCCATTTAAATTTGAGACTTGGAAAAATATTTTTAAACATTTAAGAACAGGTTCATCTCTATAGAAGCTTATATTTATAAAAGATAAGTACCAAGTGCAATTTAAGAAAATATCAGATCTATGCTCAATAGAACATAAAATACAGAGATGATGTAAGAACATCTCTAGGCTGCTCTGGCATTTTATATAACTGAGATGTTTCTAAATTTGCTGGGAAAATTACTGTTTCTCCCTTCTGGAAGTAGCACCTTACAAAGCTTTATGTTAGCTTATTCATGGCCTTAGCTTGTGAAAGTGCTATACTTATTAACAGTGTGGAAAGAGATTTCCTTTTCATTTCTTGATATCTTTTGAGAGGAAGAGGAGAAGAGAAGTACAGGCAGAATAAGAAAAAAGCCAGAATATAGTATTTTATAAGGGAAGACATTAAAGTGCATTCTGGCAGCATCCTTTATTCTTCAGGTTCCCACAGAGGGTCAGGTTCCATGTTTAAAACAGTCAGCTGAGGTATTAATCTATGTAGAAGCAGTCAAAAATAAAGAGAATGTCTTCGTTTGGCTCTCCTCGAGTCAATGCCTAAGGTAAGGTTCTAGAACAAGTATTTTATTTGGGAGGGACTGGGGGCGTGAATAGAGAAACAGTTACCGGAAAACAAAAAGCAGCTACTAAGGGGTGCAAAACCAACTATCTCAGTGGGTACTGGATCATTTTACCAAAGGGAAACCCTGGGCAAGGTATAAAATCATGCCTTCGCATTATCCTGTGGGAGGCGTGATGGACGTGGGTCGGTTACACTCTACAGTCATTGGTTCAATGACCAGGGTGGAGGAAGCCTATGTTAATTCATAGAACGCCCACAGTCCTAGTAGAAAACATATTGGCAGAAGTCAAGGTCAGAAGATTGCTGATCAGACACTACCACGGTCTGCTATAAAGGGGATGCTTGGGAACACTGCCACCAAGACAGGTCCAGGGTGGCTTGATTTTTATGCTCAGCTCCTTCACTCATCATAAATGCAATTGTGAACAAGTCCCAATTTCCTTGAAAAAAATCAAAAATGGTTAAAGCATATAATTTCTAAGGACTCACCCTTTCCAATATTTTAAAAACTAGGAATTTTGCATAGTATTAGGTTATTACATTTTTTAGGACCAAGATTGTTTCTTGAAGCTTCAAGGCCTGGCTTAACATCTACTACCTGATACTCTCCCCACACTCCACATGCCGTCCTCACATCTGCTGCTTCCTACGGACAAGTGGCATCAATATTCACCCACCTCTTAAGTTTCTGATTTCTTCTCAGCTCCATGTTAAAAGTCACCCTAATTCCACCACCGAAAATACATGTCAAATCGGACCATTCTGAACATCTTCACTGTCACCAAGTAAACCCAAGCCACCATGCCCCTTGCCTGGCCTGAAGAAGAAACTTCCATTGTTTGCCCTGATGATCCTTTCTTCACAAAGCAGCCAGTGTGCCATTTTCAAACATAAATCCTCTTTGATGCTTTGGGCGATTTGTACTGAAATGAGTTTAAAATCCCTAATCTTTCCCATGATCTAGAAAGCAGACCTTCCATGATCTTTCTCCTTTGCTTAATTCATCAGCTTTGTTTCTCACTACTCTTCCTCTTATTCCTTCCACTTCAGGTATTCCAGCCATCTTGCTGCCTCTATTACTAAACTCTGTATCCCTCTTACTGCCCCTCTTGGCTGAATGCTTTTTTTCTATCTTGGGAAGTTACATCCTTTCAAGTTTCACCTTAAATTCTCTCTCTTCAGGGAGTGTGCTGAGATTCCCAGCTATCGCTGTTTAGCCCATTACTTTATTTTCTTCAGAACATTTACATTATCAGGCATTATCTCTTTTACTATTTCTCTATCTATTCATTTTCTGTGTTTTTTAAATGGAATTTAAGTTCTGTAAAAGCAGAAGTTTATGTTGATGTATTAATTTCTATTTCTGCAACATCTAAAACAATGCAGGAAACTTGATCATGAGTAGTCAGTCAATAAAAATTTGCCTCGTGGATGAATCATTGCTCTTCAGTAAATGATGGCTGATTTGAAATAAACATAACTCTTCATTTTCAGATGCATTCATTGATAACTTGGGCTATAAGGAAATGACATACAGTATAATTGGGGCAAATTCACTATGTGGAAGATAGTAAGGGGACACTCTATAAAATTAACTTCAGTGGGTGCTGTGGTAAGTAGAATAATGCCCCACAAAATGTCCATACCCTAATCCTGTGAATACATTAGATTATGTGGCAAGGAGGAATTTGGATGCAAATGGATTTACGGTTGCAAATCAACTAACTTTAAATCGAGAAAGTATCCTGAATAATCTGGGTTGGCCAAATGTAATCACAAGTGTCCTCAACTGTGGAAAAAATGGAGAGAAGAGAGTCAGAAGAAGACGTGACTATGGAAGAAATGTCAAAATATACAATGTTGCTGGCTTTGAAGATTTAAAGCTGGTTTTAAAGCCCAAGGAATGGGTTGGTCTTGAAACATTAGAAAAGACCCCCCCCCTGCTCCCTCCCCCCAAAAAAGAAAAAAAAAACACAAAAACTTAGTTTTAGCACAGTGAGATCAATTTTGGACTTCCGGCTTCCAGAACCATACAGTAAGAAATTTGTGTTGTTTAAGCTGCTAAATTTGTGATATTTGTTATAGTAGCTCTAGTAATCTGATACAAGTAAGTAGGACATTGACATAACATCTGAGACTGGAGAGTGCAAAGAGAAAATAACCCAAAGAGATAAGGAATATTATTTCAGTCTCAAATATAAATATTTGCTTTAAGTAGTTCTAATCTGTGGTAGTTCTGTATAATTATTTTATATTTAAATCTATTCTTTCCTATGAATAGATCATCATAATAGCCCAATGAATTTTCAATATATCCATTTTACAGATGGAGGAGCTAAGGTAGTAAGAAGTCTAAGTGCTTTGTCAGAAACTGCACAACAAATAAGCAGGAGATTCAACACAGGAAACCCTGGGTGGTATATAGGAATGACAATGTTGGCAAGGATGCAGAGAAAGAGGAATGTTTTTTCACTGTTGGGGGAAATGCAAACAGGTGCAGCCATTCTGGAAAACAGTATGGAGGTTCCTCAAAAATTAAAAATAGAACTACCCAATGACACAGCAATTGCACTCCTAGGAATTTCTCCAAAGGGCACAAAAACGCTGTTTTGAAAGGGCACATGTACAATGGAATACTACTAAATGATGAAAAAATGAAATCTTGCCATTTGCGCAACGTGGATGGAACTAGACTGTATTATGCTAAGTGCAATAAGTCAGTCAGAGAAAGACAGATAACATATGATTTCACTCTTATGTGGAATCTGAGAAACTTAACAGATGAACGTAGGGGAAAAGGAAGTAAAAATAAGATAAAAATAGATAAAGAGGCAAACCATAAGAGACTCTTAAATACAAAGAGCAAACTGAGGGTTGCTGGAGGGCAGGTGGGTGGGGTTATGGGTTAAATGGGTGATGGACATTAAGGAGGGCACTTTTCAGGATGAGTGCTGAGTGTCATATGTAAAAGATGAATCACTAGGTTCTACTTCTGAAGCCAAGACTGCACTATACGTTAACTAATTTGAATTTAAATAAATAATTTTTAATAAAGATTCTAGAAATCATAAAACAGAATTATCATGAAACTGATAGTCAATAAATCAATGAAACTACATGGAAAGTCAACTTAGAAAGAATGGCTTCCCGTCTTATCCATTTATAGGTATAATCAATAGATCCAGAGGTGATTTAATGTGTTTATGCCTTTAAAGAAATGTTTAGCTTTTACCCAAAGAGATTTTGGCAAGCCAAGAAGCACAGAAAAGAGGAGTTAAAAGAAAGCAAACACTGGCAAGGCTTCTTCAAGTATCCAATATGTAAGAAGTAACTGTAACTCAGAAACAAGAATGCTCTGTATATCAAGCTAATATGATCTTTTATTTGGAATACGATTACCACTTTTAGCAAAATGAGATTATCCAATTCTTGGCACTAAGATTCTATGTTCACCAAACTTCTAAATTTCTTCTAAATTACAGTTATTTTTCAACTGATGTTAATATATAATCCTCGTAGCTATGCCATCAGGCTGGTACTTATTACACCCATTTTGCAGATTAGAAACAGATGCTCAAAAGCGGCACTTTCTTCACTTCATCTCATTCCTTTAATCCATATGCATTTTACTAGAGAAAATGGGTCTCCCGGTGAGATTGGAGAGCCAGGCACTTCTTAATAAAAATTAATAAATGTTCATTTTATTTTTAGAACTTAGTTTTTTTGTGTTTTTGTTTGTTTGTTTGTTTGTTTGTTTTGGCGTTTTGTTGAACGGCTGTCCAGACACTTTGAGTCAAGACCTGGGCTTGTGCAAATTGGGGAGTAAGACCTAGAATGCCACAATGACATCAGTTACAGTCAGCAACAGCTCATCACTAAATGACATCCCCTCCAACGTACACGTCTGTTCCAATTGTGACAGAACCAGGCCTTCCAATGGCAGGTTTTCCCAGAATGGAAGTAATGTAGCCCTGGAAAAAAGAAGGTGAAGTTGAGATCATACAAGGCATGAGGGTTAAAGTAACTTCCATGGGAAAGGGAATCTCTGGCTTATGTGTTAAACAGCAAAGCACAGAGGCAAAAAAAAACTGGAATAAGACCGTTGCCGGACAAAATACAGGACATTCAGTTAAATTTTAGTATCAGATAAACAATGAATACTTTTTAGTATAGATGTGTCCCAAATATCACATGGTAACCATCCTGTGAATGTCCGTATTATCATTTTGTAAGGGCCATACTTACATTTAAAAAGTATTCATTGTTTATTTGCAACTTAAGTTTACTGTGCATCCTGCCTTTTGTTTGTTAAACCTGGAGTGGATAATAGGCCAAAAGCACATTTGTATGGAAATGTGTAGGTAAACAGTTCAGTTGATGGATGTGAATCTGGGATTTTGGTGGAAATCCAAGAGTCACTATAATTTGAATTTGTAAGGCTGCATAAAGGTGACACTATATAGTGTAGTATTTCTGAACATCTTTGGGCCTTGGTGTCAGACAGACCTAGATTTGAGTCCTAGCTCCTCCAGCCCACATCTTACTTGTGTGATCTTGGGCAAAATTACTTCTCTGAGCTACAATCTCTTCCTATCTAAAAGTGGAGATGGAAATAATAATCTCTTGGTGTCCTTATCAGGCTTAGATGAAATAACACACACAAAACAAAGTTTAAAATACCACCAGGTAAAACATCTATAGGAACCCCCTAACACTGTTACTCAAAGGCTCCCCCCCCCTTTTTGTTTAAAGCACATTTGAGAATAAATATCAATAAAACACATGCCAGTAAAGCACGTTGTTGAAACTGCAGGTAGCACCCCGGGTTGAACTCGGGCTCCATGCTGACGAAAAGGGGCCTGCTTGGGATTTTCTCTTTCCCTCTCTCTCTCTCTATTCCTTCCCCATTTGTGCGCACACACACACCCTCTCAAAAGTAAATAAACAAGAAAGAAAGAAAGAAAGAAAGAAAGAAAGAAAGAAAGAAAGAAAGAAAGAAAGAAAATTGCAGGTAGGAGACACCCTCAACCTCAAATACTTGATATAGTTAATACAAAAACTGCCTAAAAGACTGAGAGTTGAGAGATGGTGACTTTTATCTGTCATTTTATACCTTAATACAGTGGTACAGTGGGAAAAATTTTTGTTTCATTTTCTCTTTTACTCTGCTATGGATTGCTTATTGAAAATGCTGAACAAGAAAACATCTAGTGGTCTCTGTTGAACTTCAACACCAGGCTTATAATCAGTACTGAAATTAGCTTTATTTTAGAGACCTCTGAGGGGCAGAACAGAGCATGGGAGAGCTTCAGGAGGAAGCCCAGGTTGCAACTTCTCAGACACTTCAGTGCCTGAAATAGAAACAGGGAAGCGGGAAGAGCTGTAAGTTGAGCTGTCTGTCCCATTACTATATTTGCCACAAGGGAGTTGGTAAAATTTTGGTAAGTCCTTCCTAAGGGTACTGCTCCCTCCTCAGTGACATATCAGTGCCCCAGAGTTTTATTAGCAGTAAAATATCCAGAGTTTATCATATAAATTTCTGCCGGGAGCCGATCCATCCAGCCTTCCTGATGGCACAGCCCGGATGGTTGGCAGAAGGGTAACACACAGCGACCCTCCGAATGGGAAGCTACTGGTATCCCTCCTGTTACTCATCATGGCCATCCCCATGGTCCAACTGGCATTGATGATTCAAAATAAACCCATGGGGGCAAACTTGGGGATATTTTCTGGGGATGACCCCCAGGACAAAAAAGAAACCTTATATCCAGCCGGTGCCACCCTTGCCTGCCCGTCCTCTACCTAAAGGAAGGATATCCCCATATATTTCCCAGCCAGGGAGGGGGGCAAATGGGTTCAAAATCCCCACTCCAGCAACAAAGGAATGTATCCATGGATACAAGTTACTCCAACCCCTAGGCCCACTTGGCCCCCAGGAGGCATTCCAGAGCATAACTGGACCTCGTGGGTTAAGGCACAGAATGGTTCATTAGTTCCTAGGTATACATTGTCTCTGGGAATGCATAAGGCATGGGTTCCCAGGGCCCTCTTGCCTCCCTCCTGGCACCCCAGACCCCGAATACTTTTGTTCCTTATACCGCAAATGGTTCAAAGAAACAATTAAGAAGTTATATCCCTGTAAACGTTCCACTTGAGGTGTTGAGAGCTAGATGACCTTTCATGAAAATAGCAAAGCAAACGCTTTATAAACTATAAATAAATGTAGATACATAATGAAACTAGTATGAAGAAATTAATCAATAAGTAAAAAGGCAGGAGGGAACATTACGAAGAAATAACCATGATATTCCTTAATGGGTGATTACACAAAGGAACATTTTTAGAATTAGGTAATGCTAAGAAACACAGATGACGCACACTACAAGGAAATTGTTAACAAATATAATGCCACGTTTGCCACAATAAAGCGGCCAGTCTAACACACTGCTGTTTGTGTCCATTTGCTCTCTCGCCGACGCCGTTCATCCTTCGGGAACCCCTGGACCTGCTGGGGCTGGACCTCGGCAAATTTCATTCCCGAAGAAGAATCATTCAATGTTATTGACAGCATCGACAGGTTAATTAAGAATTCTGCACATGGTGATGTTAAGAAAACTAACATGGGGCGCCTGGGTGGCGCAGTCGGTTAAGCGTCCGACTTCAACCAGGTCACGATCTCGCGGTCCCTGAGTTCGAGCCCCGCGTCAGGCTCTGGGCTGATGGCTCAGAGCCTGGAGCCTGTTTCCGATTCTGTGTCTCCCTCTCTCTCTGCCCTACCCCGTTCATGCTCTGTCTCTCTCTGTCCCAAAAAAAAATAAATAAACGTTAAAAAAAAAAAAAATTAAAAAAAAAAAAAAGAAAACTAACATATTTTTAACATCAACTGTCACTACTGAAGCCAAAAGCGTAACAGATGTTTATTCAATGATACTAGATATGTTGTGGATTGATGCAGCACAATTAATATCTAATAAAATAAAACATAAAATCTAGTAAACATAAAATCTAGTAAACATAAAATCTAGTAGTGGAAAAATATGCTTTCTAGACCATTGTGATTGTTCTTAGACACAATTGTCAGGTGAAAAAAAATTGTAAGCTATTTACAAATGGATGTTGCATTGAATCATGCAGAACAACGCTTACATTTGATTGTAGTTGAAAAATGAGAAATATAAAATGCAGTCTGTGGGGTACCTGAGTGGCTCGGTTAGTTCAGCATCCGACCCTTGATTTCAGCTCAGGTCATGATCTCACTGTTGGTGAGATGGAGCCCTGCGTAGGGCTCTGGCTAGCAGCATGGAACGTGCTTGGGTTCTTTCTCTCCCCCTCTCTCTGCCCCTCCCTTGCTCATGCTCTCTCGCTCAAAATAAATAAATAGATAAACATTAAAAAAAATAAAATGCAATCTGTACCCTGCAGTGGAATGCACTTAATATTGAAATGTTGGAGACTCAGCTTCAAGTCCATATTCTACCACTGATAATGTTATGACATTAATATATCTGAACTTTTGTTTAAGGGGTAACTAAGAAATCTGGATAAGGTTTTCAGTGTTTTGGGCTAGTGAATACATTTTGAAGGTAGATAGAAAGTATCCCAATTCTTGACTATGGTAACTACCTGCTGTGTGTCACATAGCCACTTGAAGTCTTATTTACTTTGCTCTGTTGGGAAGTGAGCATCATAAGAGCACCTACTTGAGTGAGTTTTTCTGAGAACTGCAGGAGAAAGCATTGATCATGGTGGGTAGCACAGAGTAAGAGCTTGAGAAAAAAGGTTCTAATTCTTCTCTATCTTCTTATTATTCCTTTTTCCCACTGCTTCTTTGACCAGAATTTGTGATTTTTCATTCTCATACAGGGTTATTACTTTGTTTAGATTTAATAATATAAGGGCATTCATATACTCTCATATCCCTCTACAATTTATTCTGTATAATGAAATACCAACTGAATACTTATAAGGAAAGAAAGAAGTTTATTATAAGAGAGTAGAAGTTACATTCAATACAATAATGAACCTAGATAAAATAGAAAACTTAAGAATGGTTCCCCGAAATTACAGTATGAGTTAGAAACAATCACTTGGCCATTTAGTAGAGTTAAGTGAAAAGAGAGCTATTTCTGTCTGGGTAGTTCAGAACTAACATTTTGATGTTGGCATGTGAAACTTGGAAGTTGTGTAGATTTCAGATATGGTAGAAAGAGCATTGTACACAGGAAAAAAAAAAAGCATAGCAGAGACACTAAGTTTGAAAGAAGCTAGGAATGCACAGGGATATGCAAATACTCAGTTTTGGCTGTAGCATACAGTACAAGAAAAGGAAGAGTGGGAGGTAAGCCTGGGAAAACAGCTTGGCAAGAGCTTCTGGAGAGCCTTCAATGGATTAAGGAGTTGGAAATGTTTTCAGTTAGTGCTGGGGAATCATCGAAGGTTTTTCAGCTGAGGGAGGGAAAGTACATGATCAGAATTTCACTGTAGGATTGTTAGTCTTGTGGTATCAAGTTATATAGATTAAAACAGGAAGATACTAGAGGCCAGGAAAGGTTTTAAAGGGGAATTTTGGAGTTAGGGTACACAAAAATGATTTCATATACTTGACCCATGAAACTAACAAAGAGGTGGGTAAAAGAACTATCAGGTATTTGCTACAATTCTCAGATGCTTTAATTATCCCCAAAAGTTTTATTCTTCAGGGTTTGTTTGTTTGTTTGTTTTCTATTTCCTCTTCCTGGAATGTCTTTTTTTTCAATGTCTTTTTTTTCATTTCCTCTTCTGATGAAATCCTACACCCTCTTAGAAACAGCTAGCATGTTTCTCTTTTGGAAGCCTTCTTTGACTCTATAGAGTCAAAGAAATGAAGAACTAAATAACAAAATGGAACAAGACATAACTAGAGACAATGGAAAAGGTGTACAGGAGAATACCATATTCTGAGCAAAGGCCTGGAGGGGGACTATGCTGGGTGTGTTTGAAGGAAAAGGATCTCATTATTTTAGTGAGTGAAGGTTAGTGAGTTTTGGTATGAGATCAGAGAAATGGGCTGGCTCTTGTAAGACCTCATAGGCTTTAGCAGAAAGTTTGGATTGTTTTCTAAGTGTAAATGAAAATCATTGGGAAGCGTAAGTAACCAAGTGATATGATTATGTTCTTAAATGATTGCTCTGGATGCTGTATAGAGGGCCAACTTTCGAGGGAAAGAGTAAAAACATGGATATTATTTAGAAAGCAATTGCAGTAGTCCAAGCAAGACATGATAATGTGACTTGGGCGTAAGTAGTGGGGATAGAGAGAAGTGGAAAATTTGGAGGAACATTTCTGAGGTTGAATTTGAGGAATATGGAGAAGGGAGAATCAAAGATTTTGCTTAAACAAACTGGGTGGAAAATGGTTACCAAGAAGAGACAGATTGGTGATGGGACACACTTGAGGAATCCTTGGGAATTATTCTGGGGCTTGCATAATTTTGAGACTTATCTCAGAAATGTAAAAGGTGATATCAAGTTAGTAGTGAGAGATATGACTGGGGTTCCAGGGAGCAATGGGAACTAGAGAGATGTAAGTTTGATAGATATCAGTTTATTTTTATTTTTTTAGTTTATTTGTTTATTTTGAGAGAGACAGAGAGAGTATGAGCCAGGGAGAGTGGCAGAGAGAGGGAGAGGAAGAATCCCAAAAGGGCTCCACACTGTCAATGCAAGGCCAGACACTGACCTTGATCTCATGAACCGTGAGATCATGACCTGAGCTAAAATCAAGAGTTGGACACTTAACCAATTGAGCCACCCAGGTGCTGCCCCCCCATTTTTGTAAGTTTTTATGTTTTTATTTGATAGATATTTGTAAATGCATTCAGAGCCAGGGGACTAGCTAAGACTGGCAATGTCAATGTCTCTTCTAGAGAGGAGAAGGCAGTCTGTGACCAAAACCTTGCAAAAAAACAAATATTTAAAAGTATTATCAAGGAGGAGAATAAGATAGTCATAGGGAGATGAAGAGAAAACCCAGTAAGTTTGGCTACATGGAAGTTATTGGTTGACCTTGACAACAATTGCTTCAGTGGAGTTGTGGGGGGGGGGGGGGTTGGGAAAGACTATTTAGCTTGAATTGAATATTTGAATTCGAGATAACAGAAAGTATGATAAAGGAGCAAAAAACATTATGCGCTGTGATGAGGAACACACACATGCCTTCTTGAGGAACCTATACTTACTCCTCCTAGTGGCACTTGACTATGTTATAACAACGTTATTTTTGGTAAACACACACACACACACACACACACACACACACACACACACAAACACACAAAACCAAGGCTACAGAATCTTACTAAAAAGTGAGTAATATGGAACAGGAGGTAGAAAATGAATATAAAGTACTTTTTAAAAGAGATTTGATGACAAAAGGGAACTGGCTATTCTAGTTTGAGAGATAAAGAATAAAGGAAAGATACTAATAAGATTGTGAAAAATTCAGCACACTGGTGTGTAAAGTGACAGACTGACAGCCCCCATTGTCAGACATCATCATTTCTTGCCTAATCAGTGATAAAACCTTCTTGACTAGTCACTCTGAATCCATTCCTGCTACTTCCCAAAAAATTGTCTAAAGTGTAGCTATAATTATCTTTGAAGTGTTCAAATTTGATAAGGCCATTCATCTGATCAACCTTATATAACAATTAAGTCCACAGACATTAACATGGCTGATGGGACCTTGCTAATCTTTTATATTCTTTTTTTGTTGTTGTTCTAATTTTATTTTATTTATTTATTTTTTTAAACATGAACTTTATTGTCAAATTGGTTTCCATACAACACCCAGTGCTCATCTCAACAGGTGCCCTCCTCAATACCCATCACCCATCCTCCCCTCCCTCTCACCCCCCATCAACCCTCAGTTTGTTCTCAGTTTTTAACAGTCTCTTATGTTTTGGCTTCCTCCCTCTCTAACCTCTTTTTTTTTTCCTTCCCCTCCTCCATCCCCATGGTCTTCTGTTAAGTTTCTCAAAATCCACATAAGAGTGAAACCATATGGTATCTGTCTTTCTCTGTATGACTTATTTCACTTAGCATAACACTCTCAAGTTCCATCCACATTGCTACAAATGGCCAGATTCTATTCTTTCTCACTGCCAAGTAGTATTCCATTGTGCATATAAACCACATCTTCTTTATCCATTCATCAGTTGACGGACATTTAGGCTCTTTACATAATTTGGCTATTGTTGAAAGTGCTGCTATAAACATTGGGGTACAAGTGCCCCTATGCATCAGCACTCCTGTATACCTTGGGTAAATTCCTAGCAGTGCTATTGCTGGGTCATAGGGTAGATCTATTTTTAATTTTTTTGACGAACCTCTACACTGTTTTCCAGAGTGGCTGCACCAGTTTGCATTCCCACCAACAGTGCAAGAGGGTTCCAGTTTCTCCACATCCTCTCCAGCATCTAGAGTCTCCTGATTTGTTCATTTTTGCCACTCTGAATGGCGTGAGGTGGTATCTGAGTGTGGTTTTGATTTGTATTTCCCTGATGACAAGCAATGTTGAGCATCTTTTCATGTGCCTGTTGGCCATCTGGATGTCTTCTTTAGAGAAGTGTCTGTTCACGTTTTCTGCCCATTTCTTCACTGGATTATTTGTTTTTCAGGTGTGGAGTTTAGTGAGCTCTTTATAGATTTTGGACTAGCCTTTTGAACTGGTATGTCATTTGCAATTATCTTTTCCCATTCCATTGGTTTCCTTTTAGTTTTGTTGATTGTTTCCTTTGCAGTTTTTACCTTCATGAGGTCCCAATAGTTCATTTTTGCTTTTAATTCCCTTGCCTTTGGGGATGTGTCAAGAAATTGCTGCGGCTGAGGTCAGAGAGGATTTTTCCTGCTTTCTCCTCTAGGGTTTTGATGGTTTCCTGTCTCACATTCAGGTACTTTATTCATTTTTAGTTTATTTTTGTGAATGGTGTAAGAAAGTGGTCTAGTTTCATTCTTCTGCATGTTGCTGTCCAGTTATCCCAGCACCATTTTTTAAAGAGACTGTCTTTTTTTCCATTGGATATTCGTTCCTGCTTTGTCAAAGATTAGTTAGTCATACTTTTGTAGGTTCAAATTCTGGAGTCTCTATTCTATTCAATTGGTCTATGTGGTCTATGTGTCTGTTTTTGTGCCATACCTGTCTTGATGATTACAGCTTTGTAGTAGAGGCTAATGTCTGGGATTGGGATGCCTCCCACTTTCGTCTTCTTCAAAATTACTTTGGCTATTCGGTACCTTTTGTGGTTCCATACAAATTTTAGGATTGCTTGTTCTAGCGCCAGGAAGATTGCTGGTACAATTTTGATTGGGATTGCATTGAATGTGTAGATAGCTTTGGGTAGTATTGACATTTTAACAAAATTTATTCTTCCAATTCATGAGCATGGAATGTTTTTCCATTTCTTTATACCTTCAATTTCCCTCATAAATTTCTATAGTTTTTAGCATACAGATCTTTTACCTCTTTGGTTAGGTTTATCTCTAGGTATTTTATGCTTCTTGGTGCAATTGTGAATGGGATCAGTTTCTTTATTTGTCTTTCGGTTGCTTAATTATTAGTGTATAAGAATGCAACTGATTTCTGTACATTGATTTTGTATCCTGCAACTTTGCTGAATTCATGTATCAGTTCTAACAGACTTTTGGTGGAGTCTGTCGGGTTTCCCATGTATAATATCATGTAATCTGCAAAAAGTGAAAGCTTGACTTCATCTTTGTCAATTTTGATGCCTTTGATTTCCTTTTGTTGTCTGATTGCTGATGCTAGCACTTCCAACACTATGTTAAGCAACAGCGGTGAGAGTGGACAACCCTGTCGTGTTCCCGATCTCAGGAAGAAAGCCCTCAGTTTTTCCCCATTGAGGATGATATTAGCTGTGGGCTTTTCATAAATGACTTTTAAGATGTTTATGTATGTTCCTTCTATCCCGACTTTCTCGAGGGTTTTGATTTAGAAAGGATGCTGAATTTTCTCAAATGCTTTTTCTGCATCAATTAACAGGATCGTATGGTTCTTATCTTTTCTTTCATTAATGTGATGTATCACATTGATTGATTTGTGAATGTTGAACCAGCCCTGCAGCCCAAGAATGAATCCCACTTGATCATGGTGAATAATTCTTTTTATATGCTGTTGAATTCGATTTGCTAGTATCTTATTGAGAATTTTTGCATCCATATTCATCAGGAATATTGACCTAGAGTTCTCTTTTTTTGCTGGGTCTCTGTCTGGTTTAGGAATCAAAGTAATGCTGGCTTCATAGAATGAGTCTGGAAGTTTTCCTTCCCTTTCTATTTCTTGGAATAGCTTGAGAAGGATAGGTATTATCTCTGCTTTAAACGTCTGGTAGAACTCCCCTGGGAAGCCATCTGGTCCTGGACTCTTATTTGTTGGGAGATTTTTGATGACTGATTCAATTTCTTTGCTGGTTATGGTCTGTTCAAGTTTTCTGTTTCTTCCTGTTTGAGTTTTGGAAGTGTGTGGGTGCTTAGGAATTTGTCCATTTCTTCCAGGTTGTCCAGTTTGTTGGCACATAATTTTTCATAGTATTCTCTGATAATTCCTTGTATTTCTGAGGGATTGATTGTAATAATTCCATTTTCATTCGTGATTTTATCTATTTGGGTCATCTCCCTTTTCTTTTTGAGAAGCCTGGCTAGAGGTTTGTCAATTTTGTTTATTTTTTCAAAAAACCAACTCTTGGTTTTGTTGATCTGCTCTACAGTTTTTTTAGATTCTATATTGTTTATTTCTGCTCTGATCTTTATTATTTCTCTTCTTCTTCTGGGTTTGGGATGTCTTTGCTGTTCTGCTTCTATTTCCTTTAGGTGTGCTGTTAGATTTTGTATTTGGGATTTTTCTTGTTTCTTGAGATAGGCCTGGATTGCAATGTATTTTCCTCTCAGGACTGCCTTCACTGCATCCCAAAGCGTTTGGATTGTTGTATTTTCATTTTCATTTGTTTCCATATATTTTTTAATTTCTTCTCTAATTGCCTGGTTGACCCACTCATTCGTTAGTAGGGTGTTCTTTAACTTCCATGCTTTGGGAGGTTTTCCAGACTTTTTCCTGTGGTTGATTTCAAGCTTCATAGCATTGTGGTCTGAAAGTATGCATGGTATGATCTCAATTCTTGTATACTTATGAAGGGCTGTTTTGTGACCCAGTATGTGATCTATCTTGGAGAATGTTCCATGTGCACTCGAGAAGAAAGTATATTCTGTTGCTTTGGGATGCAGAGTTCTAAATATATCTGTCAAGTCCATCTGATCCAATGTCTCATTCAGGGCCCTTGTTTCTTTATTGATCCTGTGTCTAGATGATCTATCCATTGTTGTAAGTGGAGTATTAAAGTCCCCTGCAATTACCACATTCTTATCAATAAGGTTGCTTATGTTTGTGAGTAATTGTTTTATATATTTGGGTGCTCCTGTATTCGGCGCATAGACATTTATAATTGTGAGCTCTTCCTGATGGATAGATCCTGTAATTATTATATAATGCCCTTCTTCATCTCTTGTTACAGCCTTGAATTTAAAGTCTAGTTTGTCTGATATAAGTATGGCTACTCCAGCTTTCTTTTGACTTCCAGTAGCATGATAGATAGTTCTCCATCCCCTCACTTTTAATCTGAAGGTGTCCTCAGGTCTAATATGAGTCTCTTGTAGACAGCAAATAGGTGAGTCTTGTTTTTTTATCCATTCTGATTCCCTATGTCTTTTGGTTGGAGCATTTAGTCCATTTACATTCAGTGTTATTATAGAAAGATATGGGTTTAGAGTCATTGTGATGCCCGTAGGTTTCATGCTTGTAGTGATGTCTCTGGTATTTTGTTCCACAGGATCCCCCTTAGGATCTCTTGTAGGGCTGGTTTAGTGGTGATGAATTCCTTCAGTTTTTGTTTGTTTGGGAAGACCTTTATCTCTCCTATTCTAAATGACAGACTTGCTGGATAAAGGATTCTCAGCTGCATATTTTTTTCTGTTCATCACATCAAAGATTTCCTGCCATTTCTCTCTGGCTTGCCAAGTTTCAGTAGGTAGATCCGTCACTAGTCTTATTGGTCTCCCTTTGTATGTTAGAGCATGTTTATTCCTAGCTGCTTTCAGAATTTTCTCTTTATCCTTGTGTTTTTCCAGTTTCACTATGATATGTCGTGCAGAAGATCGATTCAAGTTACGTCTGAAGGGAGTTCTCTGTGCCTCGGATTACAATGCCTTTTTCCTTCCCCAGATCAGGGAAGTTCTCACTATGATTTCTTCAAGTATACCTTCAGAACCTTTCCCTCTTTCTTCCTCCTCTGGAATCCCAATTATGCATATGTTCTTGTGTTTTATCGTATCACTTAGTTCTCTAATTCTCCCCTGATACTCTTGGATTTTTTTATCTCTCTTTTTCTCAGCTTCCTCTTTTTCCATTATTTTGTCTTCTAATTCACCTATTCTCTCCTCTGCCTCTTCAATCCGAGCTGTGGTCGCCTCCATTTTACTTTGCACCTCATTTATAGCATTTTTTAGCTCCTCATGACTATTTCTTAGTCCCTTGATCTCTGTAGCCATAGATTCTCTGCTGTCCTCTACTTTTTTCAAGCCCAGTGTTTAATTTTATGACTATTATTTTAAATTAACTTTCTGTTATATTGTTTAAATCATTTTTGATCAGTTCGTTAGTTGTCACTACTTCCTGGAGTTTCTTCTGAGGAGAATTCTCCCATTTTGTCATCTTGGATAATCCCTGGAGTGGTGCAACTGCAGGGCTCTTCCTCTGTGCTGTCTGGAACAACTTGTGTTGGTGGGCGGGGCCGCAGTCAGACCTAATGTCTGTCCCCAGCCCACTGCTGGGGCCACAGTCAGACTGGTGTGTACCTTCTCTTCCCCTCTCCCAGAGGCAGGACCCACTGTGGAGTGATGTCACCCCTGTCTGGGCTACTTGCACACTGCCAGGCTTGTGGTGCTGCTTCAATGGGATCTGGCATATTAGCCAGGTTGGATCTGCATAGTTCACGGGGGTGGGAGGGGCAGGCTCAGCTCGCTTGGCCTTGGTGGTCCGCTGTGGGAGCGGCCCTGTGGCACCAGGAGGGAGGCAGACCCATCTGTGGGATGGATTCACAGAAGCACAGCGCTGGGTGTTTGCATGGTGCAAGAAAGTTCCGTGCCGGGAACTCGTTCCTTTTGGGATTTTGGCTGGAGGATGGGTGAGGGAGATGGCACTTCCCAGAGCCTTTGTTCCCCACCGAGCTGAGCTCTGTCCTCCGAGGCTCAACAACTCTCCCTCCCGTTGTCCTCTTGCCTTCCTGCTCTCTGAGCAGAGCTGTTGACTTACAATGTTCCAGATGTTAAGTTCTGCTGGCTGTCAGAACTCACGCAGTCCGGCCCCTTTGCTTCTGCAAGCCAGACTCCGGGGCTCTGCCTTGCCAGGTGGGCTGGCTGCCCCTCCACCGCACCGGCTCTCTCCCACCAGTCCGTGTAGCGTACCGCCTCTCCGCCCTTCCTACCCTCTTCCGTGGGCCTCTCGTCTACGCTTGGCTCTGGAGAGTCCGTTCTGCTAGTCTTCTGGCAGTTTTCTGGGTTATTTAGGTGGATGTGGGTGGAATCTAAGTGGTCAGCAGGACGTGGTGACCCCAGCGTCCTCTTACGCTGCCATCTTCTGCCTCTCTCTCTCTCTCTCTTTTATATCCTTTAGATCTTAGTATCTCCATCTTCTCCTTGATAGTAATAATTTTTCTGACTCATGAACTAAGTTATGACTTTCACCTTTATGTGCCTCAAAATGCTGTGTATTTCTCTTAAAATGGTCTTTACATTTTCCCCCTCTTAATTGCTCATTCTCACTACCAGGTGGAAAGTTCTATCAGGGCAGGGACAATGTCTGCCTTATACAGGAAGCTAGCATAGAACCAGGTACCTAGGTACCTCACTAAATATTTGTTGAATGAATGAATGAATAAATGAATGAACTAGATCCCATGTACAATGATGGTTTTATGATACAAGAAGGAGGGGTATAAAAGTCCAGGCAGAGTTGAGATGCTGTAAGATCCCAATCAAAAGGCAATAAAGTAGGCAAAGATGAGTAAATATGAGGTTCAGAGTGCAGAAATACAATTATTTTATCTACAGGGTAATTCTCCCCCATTCCAACATATGGAGAACTCCTATTTATCTTTTAAAACCCAAGCTGAGAGGCTTTTCACAACCACTCGCTTCTTATCCCCACCCAGATATGAGTAATCGCCGTACCTCTATATCTTTATATAGTTTAAGAATGCATTGACGAACTCACTGCATTATATTATAGTTTATCCATAAATTACTTATGAATGCACATGGTAAAAACCATAACTTATTCATTTCTGTAGCTCCATATCTCACACAGACCTCTCCCATAGTAAAAATTCAATTACATGTGAATTGAACAGTCTGTTGAGTAATATTATTAAGAAGAAAAAAATCAAAATGTGATTATATGTCAGCAATGGAAGGGCAGGGCAAAGGTGGGGTACTTGAAGAGAACAGAAGCAGTTTATAACCATTGTGCTTTGGAGTATGCTAAGTATTCAACTAGAGAAATAATAAGAGATTTGATGAACAATATCAAATGAAGTTGGGGTTCATGTAACTGTGCAGGAGAATAAATTGGTCTGGTTTTATTCACTAATATTTTGTTGAATGCATACAATTCGTGACATCATTTGAGGTACCAAAGATGAAAAGATGAATAATACAGTCTCCGATGTTCAGAGATTCAGTTTCATGATGTCCACAAGCAGAGCAGACAAAAGAAAAACAGTAGTTAGTAGGGCTTTACAAATATATATCATATGAAGGTTAAGAAGAATTGCTTAGGATGGGCAAGTCTTTGGTGCTAAAGAAACATGTTTGGGGGCACCTGGGTGGCTCGGTCTGTTAAGCGTCCGACTTCAGCTCAGGTCACGATCTCGCGGTCCGTGAGTTCAAGCCCCACGTCAGGCTCTGGGGTGATGGCTCAGAGCCTGGAGCCTGCTTCCAGTTCTGTGTCTCCATCTCTCTCTGCCCCTCCCCCATTCATGTTCTGTCTCTCTCTGTCTCAAAGATAAATAAAAAAACGTTAAAAAAAATTTAAAGAAACATGATTGCCCATGGATTTTGGGCTTGAAAAGAAGGCACAGGTGGTGAGACAGAAAATGATAGACCAGGGAGAGAGGGAAGATGGCGGCGTAGGAGGACGCTGGGCTCACCGCGCGTCCTGCTGATCACTTATATTCCACCTACACCTGCCTAAATAACCCAGAAAACCGCCAGAGGATTAGCAGAACGGAGTCGCTGGAGCCAAGCACAGACGAGAGGCCCACGGAAGAGGGTAGGAAGGGCGGCGAGGCGGTGCGCGCTCCACGGACCGGCGGGAGGGAGCCGGGGCGGAGGGGTGGCTCGCCGGCCAAGCAGAGCCCCCGAGTCTGGCTTGCAAAAAGCGGAGGGGTCTGACGGACTGTGTTCCAACAGTAAGTGCGACTTAGCGTCTGGGAGGTCATAAGTTAACAGCTCTGCTCAGAAAGCGGGAAGGCTGGAGGACAAAGGGAAGGAGAGCTGCTGAGCCCCCTGACGACAGAGCTCAGTTTGGTGGGGAACAAAGGCGCTCGCCAGCGCCATCTCCCCCGCCCATCCCCCAGCCAAAATCCCAAAGAGAACCAGTTCCTGCCAGGGAACTTGCTTGCTCCGCGCAAACACCCAACTCTGCGCTTCTGCGGAGCCAAACCTCCGGCAGCGGATCTGACTCCTTCCTGCTGCTTCCTCCTTCAGGGCCCCTCCTGAAGTGGATCACCTAAGGAGAAGCGAGCTAGGCCTGCCCCTCCTGCCCCTGTGCACCTTGCCTACCCACCCCAGCTAAGACGCCAGATCCCCAGCATCACAAGCCAGGCAATGTGCAAGTAGGCCAGACAGACCACCCCACCCCACAGTGAATCCCGCCCCTAGGAGAGGGGAAGAGAAGGCACGCACCAGTCTGACTGTGGCCCCAGCGGTGGGCTCGGGGCAGACATCAGGTCTGACTGCAGCTCCGCCCACCAACTCCAGTTATACACCACAGCACAGGGGAAGTGCCCTGCAGGTCCTCACCACGCCAGGGACTATCCAAAATGACCAAGCGGAAGAATTCCCCTCAGAAGAATCTCCAGGAAATAACAACAGCGAATGAGCTGATCAAAAAGGATTTAAATGATATAACAGAAAGTGAATTTAGAATAATAGTCATAAAATTAATCGCTGGGCTTGAAAACAGTATAGCTGACAGCAGAGAATCTCTTGCTACAGAGATCAAGGGACTAAGGAACAGTCACGAGGAGCTGAAAAACGCTTTAAACGAAATGCATAACAAAATGGAAACCACCACGGCTCGGATTGAAGAGGCAGAGGAGAGAATAGGTGAACTAGAAGATAAAGTTATGGAAAAAGAGGAAGCTGAGAAAAAGAGAGATAAAAAAATCCAGGAGTATGAGGGGAAAATTAGAGAACTAAGTGATACACTAAAAAGAAATAATATACGCATAATTGGTATCCCAGAGGAGGAAGAGAGAGGGAAAGGTGCTGAAGGGGTACTTGAAGAAATAATAGCTGAGAACTTCCCTGAAGTGGGGAAGGAAAAAGGCATTGAAATCCAAGAGGCACAGAGAACTCCCTTCAGACGTAACTTGAATCGATCTTCTGCACGACATATCATAGTGAAACTGGCAAAATACAAGGATAAAGAGAAAATTCTGAAAGCAGCAAGGGGTAAACGTGCCCTCACATATAAAGGGAGACCTATAAGCCTCGTGACTGATCTCTCTTTTGAAACTTGGCAGGCCAGAAAGAATTGGCACGAGATTTTCAGTGTGCTAGACAGAAAAAATATGCAGCCGAGAATCCTTTATCCAGCAAGTCTGTCATTTAGAATAGAAGGAGAGATAAAGGTCTTCCCAAACAAACAAAAACTGAAGGAATTTGTCACCACTAAACCAGCCCTCCAAGAGATCCTAAGGGGGACCCTGTGAGACAAAGTACCAGAGACATCACTACAAGCATAAAACATACAGACATCACAATGACTCTAAACCCATATCTTTCTATAATAACACTGAATGTAAATGGATTAAATGCACCAACCAAAAGACATAGGGTATCAGAATGGATAAAAAAACAAGACCCATCTATTTGCTGTCTACAAGAGACTCATTTTAGACCTGAGGACACCTTTAGATTGAGAGTGAGGGGATGGAGAACTATCTATCATGCTACTGGAAGTCAAAAGAAAGCTGGAGTAGCCATCCTTATATCAGACAAACTAGACTTTAAATTAAAGGCTGTAACAAGAGATGAGGAAGGACATTATATAATAGTGACAAGGTCTATCCATCAGGAAGAGCTCACAATTATAAATGTCTATGCGCCGAATACAGGAGCACCCAAATATATAAAACAATTACTCATAAACATAAGCAACCTTATTGAGAAGAATGTGGTAATTGCAGGGGACTTTAACACCCCACTTACAGAAATGGATAGATCATCTAGACACACGGTCAATAAAGAAACAAGGGCCCTGAATGAGACATTGGATCAGATGGACTTGACAGATATATTTAGAACTCTGCATCCCAAAGCAACAGAATATACTTTCCTCTCGAGTGCACATGGAACATTCTCCAAGATAGATCATATACTGGGTCACAAAACAGCCCTTCATAAGTATACAAGAATTGAGATCATACCATGCATACTTTCAGACCACAATGCTATGAAGCTTGAAATCAACCACAGAAAAAAGTCTGGAAAACCTCCAAAAGCATGGAGGTTAAAGAACACCCTACTAACGAATGAGTGGGTCAACCAGGCAATTAGAGAAGAAATTAAAAAATATATGGAAACAAACGAAAATGAAAATACAACAATCCAAACGCTTTGGGACGCAGCGAAGGCAGTCCTGAGAGGAAAATACATTGCAATCCAGGCCTATCTCAAGAAACAAGAAAAATCCCAAATACAAAATCTAACAGCACACCTAAAGGAAATAGAAGCAGAACAGCAAAGGCAGCCCAAACCCGGCAGAAGAAGAGAAATAATAAAGATCAGAGCAGAAATAAACAATATAGAATCTAAAAAAACTGTAGAGCAGATCAACGAAACCAAGAGTTGGTTTTTTGAAAAAATAAACAAAATTGATAAACCTCTAGCCAGGCTTCTCAAAAAGAAAAGGGAGATGACCCAAATAGATAAAATCATGAATGAAAATGGAATTATTACAACCAATCCCTCAGAGATACAAACAATTATCAGGGAATAGTATGAAAAATATGTGCCAACAAACTGGATAACCTGGAAGAAATGGACAAATTCCTGAACACCCACACTCTTCCAAAACTCAATCAGGAGGAAATAGAAAGCTTGAACAGACCCATAACCAGCAAAGAAATTGAATCGGTTATCAAAAATCTCCCAATAAATAATAGTCCAGGACCAGATGGCTTCCCAGGGGAGTTCTACCAGACGTTTAAAGCAGAGATAATACCTATCCTTCTCAAGCTATTCCAAGAAATAGAAAGGGAAGGAAAACTTCCAGACTCATTCTATGAAGCCAGTATTACTTTGATTCCTAAACCAGACAGAGACCCAGTAAAAAAAGAGAACTACAGGCCAATATCCCTGATGAATATGGATGCAAAAATTCTCAATAAGATACTAGCAAATCGAATTCAACAGCATATAAAAAGAATTATTCACCATGATCAAGTGGGATTCATTCCTGGGATGTAGGGCTGGTTCAACATTCGCAAATCAATCAACGTGATACATCACATTAACAAAAAAAAAAGAGAAGAACCATATGATCCTGTCAATCGATGCAGAAAAGGCCTTTGACAAAATCCAGCACTCTCTCTTAATAAAAACCCTTGAGAAAGTCGGGATAGAAGGAACATACTTAAAGATCATAAAAGCCATTTATGAAAAGCCCACAGCTAACATCATCCTCAACGGGGAAAAACTGAGAGCTTTTTCCCTGAGATCAGGAACACGACAGGGATGCCCACTCTCACCGCTGTTGTTTAACATAGTGCTGGAAGTTCTAGCATCAGCAATCAGACAACAAAAGGAAATCAAAGGCATCAAAATTGGCAAAGATGAAGTCAAGCTTTCGCTTTTTGCAGATGACATGATATTATACGTGGAAAATCTGATAGACTCCACCAAAAGTCTGCTAGAACTGATACATGAATTCAGCAAAGTTGCAGGATACAAAATCAATGTACAGAAATCAGTTGCATTCTTATACACTAACAATGAAGCAACAGAAAGACAAATAAAGAAACTGATCCCATTCACAATTGCACCAAGAAGCATAAAATACCTAGGAATAAATCTAACCAAAGATGTAAAGGATCTGTATGCTGAAAACTCTAGAAAGCTTATGAAGGTAATTGAAGAAGATTTAAAGAAATGGAAAGACATTCCCTGTTCATGGATTGGAAGAATAAATATTGTCAAAATGTCAATACTACCCAAAGCTATCTACACATTCAATGCAATCCCAATCAAAATTGCACCAGCATTCTTCTCGAAACTAGAACAAGCAATCCTAAAATTCATATGGAACCACAAAAGGCCCCGAATAGCCAAAGTAATTTTGAAGAAGAAGACCAAAGCAGGAGGCATCACAATCCCAGACTTTAGCCTCTACTACAAAGCTGTCATCATCAAGACAGCATGGTATTGGCACAAAAACAGACACATAGACCAATGGAATAGAATAGAAATTCCAGAACTAGACCCACAAACGTATGGCCAACTAATCTTTGACAAAGCAGGAAAGAACATCCAAAGGAAAAAAGACAGTCTCTTTAACAAATGGTGCTGGGGGAACTGGACAGCAACATGCAGAAGGTTGAAACTAGACCACTTTCTCACACCATTCACAAAAATAAACTCCAAATGGATAAAGGACCTGAATGTGAGACAGGAAACCATCAAAACCTTAGAGGAGAAAGCAGGAAAAGACCTCTCTGACCTCAGCCCTAGCAATCTCTTACTCGACACATCCCCAAAGGCAAGGGAATTAAAAGCAAAATGAATTACTGGGACCTTATGAAGATAAATAGCTTCTGCACAGCAAAGGAAACAACCAACAAAACTAAAAGGCAACCAACAGAATGGGAAAAGATATTTGCAAACGACATATCGGACAAAGGGCTAGTATCCAAAATCTATAAAGAGCTCACCAAACTCCACACCCGAAAAGCAAATAACCCCGTGAAGAAATGGGCAGAAAACATGAATAGACACTTCTCTAAAGAAGACATCCGGATGGCCAACAGGCACATGAAAAGATGTTCAGTGTCGCTCCTTATCAGGGAAATACAAATCAAAACCACACTCAGGTATCACCTCACGCCAGTCAGAGTGGCCAAAATGAAGAAATCAGGAGACTATAGATGCTGGAGAGGATGTGGAGAAACGGGAACCCTCTTGCACTGTTGGTGGGAATGCAAATTGGTGCAGCCGCTCTGGAAAGCAGTGTGGAGGTTCCTCAGAAAATTAAAAATAGACCTACCCTATGACCCAGCAATAGCACTGCTAGGAATTTATCCAAGGGACACAGGAGTACTGATGCATAGGGGCACTTGTACCCCAATGTTCATAGCAGCACTCTCAACAATAGCCAAATTATGGAAAGAGCCGAAATGTCCATCAACTGATGAATGGATAAAGAAATTGTGGTTTATATACACAATGGAATACTACGTGGCAATGAGAAAAAATGAAATATGGCCTTTTGTAGCCACGTGGATGGAACTGGAGAGTGTGATGCTAAGTGAAATAAGCCATACAGAGAAAGACAGATACCATATGGTTTCACTCTTACGTGGATCCTGAGAAACTTAACAGGAACCCATGGGGGAGGGGAAGAAAAAAAAAAAAAAAAAGAGGTTAGAGTGGGAGAGAGCCAAAGCATAAGAGACTGTTGAGAACTGAGAACAAACTAAGGGTTGATGGGGGGTGGGAGGGAGGAGAGGGTGGGTGATGGGTATTGAGGAGGGCACCTTTTGGGATGAGCACTGGGTGTTGTATAGAAACCAATTTGACAATAAATTTCATATACAAATAAAAAAATATACATAAAAAAAAAAAAAAAAAAAAAGAAAGTGATAGACCAGATGAGTAGAGACAGACAGAGGGCATACTGAGCAGGATCAATAGAAGTAAGATAGTGACACAGGAGACTATGTATGGCTCAAGAGGAAATTTTGTAAATTTTTAATGTTTATTTATCTTTGAGAGAGAGAGAAGGAGAGAGAGAGCATGAGCAGGGGAGGGACAGAAAGAGAGGGAGACACAGAATCTGAAACAGGCTCCAGGCTCTGAGCTGTCAGAACAGTGCCCGACGCGGGGCTCGAACTCATGAACCAGGAGATCATGATCTGAGCTGAAGTCAGATGCTCAACGAACTGAGCCACCCAGGCACCTGTCAAGATGAAATTTTTAATCAGACTTTTAAACTCTTAGGCTTCATGTTTAAAGCTAGTTAAAAAAAAATCGTCATTAAACACTTCAGGATCTCCAATATGTTATCTTATTAAGTAAAACCAGGGATAGTTGAAAATAATGGCTTTGAGGAAAGCTTTTGGGCAATCATTACGTGTGACAATAATGGAAGCAAAATAGAATATATTCACAGATTTCTGCTTTGATGTGAAATGACAAGAGCATATGGACACAAAAATAGTTGCTCTGCAGCTTTGAATCTAAACTTACTGTTCGCTTGGTTTGAAAGTGTTCTGACCAAGTATACCATTTTAAAAAATCTACAGATCAGTGGCAGGGATGTATTATAGAGCCAGAAAATGGTTTCAGAAACAATCAAGATATTATTACTAGAGTCAAAGATTTTTGGAGATGTTTGGGGAAAAGTGCAAGCTTTTATTATGTTTCCTATCTAAAGTATATATACCATTTTTGTTAAATGGGTGAAGAGAATACGTGAGCAATTCGTGCTACAAACTTTCACTGAAAGTAAGTTAAAGAGAGGCAAATAAGTGAGTACAATTTAGCATGTGGACATGTGGAGTGTTTGCCACTAACGTATCTAATTTTAGGGTAATGATACAAAAATTCATGTACCAGAAGGGCAGACTGTGGTCTCACTTCTGTGCTTTGCTTTTCTTTGTAACTTTCAGGAGTCTGCATGATGGAATTGAAAACATTTGAACATGAATGCAATGTTGTAAACAGTGATTTAGTGGTCGCTTGGAGTTCTAAAAATCTTACTATTGGGAAAAAAAATAAAGAAAGGAAGGATTCAACCACGTTTGTCAGACATGGGATAACACCACACTTAAGTCATGCTGAGTGTTCTGAACAAGGAGGCAGGAAGACGGGGTATGATTTTAGCCCAGGAGCTCAAATCTCTATTTTCTTTTTTTTTTTTTTTTTTAATTTTTTTTTTCCAACGTTTATTCATTTTTGGGACAGAGAGAGACAGAGCATGAATGGGGGAGGGGCAGAGAGAGAGGGAGACACAGAATCGGAAGCAGGCTCCAGGCTCTGAGCCATCAGCCCAGAGCCCGACGCGGGGCTCGAACTCACGGACCGCGAGATCGTGACCTGGCTGAAGTCGGACGCTTAACCGACTGCGCCACCCAGGCGCCCCTAAATCTCTATTTTCAATAAGGTATGGAAAAATTGATTTCAACATTGATACTCAAGAAGTGCCATTTTAGGGGGCTGGACTGTCAGGCTGGGAATGATAGTAAATCTACCGATTTTAGCTCAGACAGTTCCATAGATCCGGACCTCAGATGAATTTGGTGTCATGGGATTTAGGTGTAAGATCTGGCCTCCAGTGACAGGATGGGCAGGAAGGAGGCAGCAATATAAGGATCAACTTCTAAAAGAACAGAAGGAGGAATGAGGGAAAACAGTCATTTAATCCACCTAAATACCCAGAGTGGACACTAGATAGAAAGTTTACAGGGTGATGTTTATGTAGATATTCCATGAGTTATACCCATGAAAGGCACACAAAGCATTGATGGTAAAAGAAACATATGCTTTTATATTCTAAATAGTTTTAGAGGGAGGATAGGTAAGAATTGGATTTGCATGTAGTAGAGATCGGGATTCGACCAGGTGACAATCATTGTGGTAGGATCCCACTTCATATTATTTTTTGTAATACCCATTAACACTGGAAGAAAGAAAAGCATAATTCTCATTTATCAAAGGAGACCTGTGAGGTGCAGAGAAGTTATTTTGGCAGAAGTCATAGATGACTGATGTAAAGAGAACTCTAGTTTGAATCTACATCTATTGACTCCAGATCCACTGATGTTCCACACTAGGGAAGCTTTCTGCCATGCTGGTCCACCATGCCCAGCTTTTCTCCACTTCAATAATTAGTAGAATTGAGCCTAAAAACTGCAAGTCCTAATTGCCGATGTTCATGCAGGGCCAAATATGTCAGTTTTAACAGAAGGAAAGTTCAATACAATAAGAATTCAAGCCACCATTTTACTATTTCCCCTGAATCCCTGTGAAATAGGGTAATATGTGAGCTATTTCACTGACTATTGTCTTAAAAGGATTACATTATAGAAGATATTGGCAGTTATTCAATGACTTCAGTTAATAAAAACTTGAGCATTTCAAGATGTGACTTCCCATAAGATCTCAACATATACTAATATTTTAAAATACAGGTAGATTAATTTTTTTAAGCTCAGGGCATAAACAAACAGCTAGTCATGAATTCAAAATGAAGAACCAAATGTTAGAGAAAGGGCAAAAGTCTGAAAAGGGAAAATGGAGCATAACAGATTTGAACTGTGAGGGCCCACTTGCAGCGGGATTTTTTTATAGTACAGTACTATAAATATATTTTCACTTCATTATGATTTTCTGAATAACATTTTCTTTTCTCTAGCTTACTTTATTGTAAGAATATGGTATATAATACATATAACATACAGAGTATGCATTAATCGACTATTTATGTTATCAGTAAGGGCTCCATTCAAGAGTAAGTTATGAGCAGTTATGTTTTTGAGGAGCTAAAAGGTATATGCAGATTTTTTACTCTGTGAAGGTGTTGTTCAAGGGCCAACTATATTACAAGAGTTATCAACAGAGGTGACTTTGTACCCCAGGAAATACTTGGTTATATCTTAGAGAAAGATTTGGTTGTCACACTTGGGGTATAATACTGTAATCTAGTAGGCAGAAGCCAGGGATGTTACCACACATGCACAGTATGTGCCTTTCCACAACGAAGAGTTATGTGGTTCAAAATGGCAATAGTGCTGAGATTTAAAAGCCTTGGCTTATTACATTACTCTAAAAGTATGAAACGACTTCGTGATTCTTCTGTGAAAATAACAGTAAAAGTGCCTAACATCACTCTCACATGGATTTAGAATTTCTTAGGAGGAAAACAAGGCAGCATACCCAGCAAAGAAAAACTCTAAAAATATTTTATCTATTTCTCCATACATACACACCACATTTATCAGCATAATTTGTAAGAGGAACATATTTCATTGCAAAGTGTGTACCTTTTGTTAAAATGATTACCCAGTAATTATGTTCAATTAAGACATTCCGAGGCAGGGTTAAGACTTCTGAGATGTCAATGGAAAGCTAGAGCTTTGCAAATTTTGTAGACTTTGGCCCGAGTGAACTGCTGTAGAAAGGCATTTCTGTTAAGATACAGTTGTCTTTTAAATTGCTAAAAATCGTTGAAGAGATAACTACAAATCTGCTCTTGCATCAAGTGCCAGTTGCAGAACCCATTTTAGACATAAACACGGATAACATAAAGAATAATAATATATCTCAAGGGATATTATAAGTCTATAATTCCTTCGAGGGTGCATGTAATGTCATAAATTGTGGAGCAAACTCAAGCAGTTTAGTCATAGTAAGCTTGAGATGAAATTACAGCTTTTATAATCCCCTGAGAGGATATTCTTTTGGTATAATGGAAATTGTAGTCGTTTAGAAATACTCTGCACCCTTGGCCCCAAAAAGTACAATGGTCATTCAAAGATTGGAAAACACTAAGCAGGTGCCTGATAAGTGAGTTGAACTCATCATAAGAATAATAGAAAAATTATATTGAAGCCATTATGGTATCTACTAAGTACA